>NC_142878.1:44935000-46192500 GCF_051225735.1 Oryctolagus cuniculus
GGGACTGACCTGTTCTCAGGAAGAACCCAGTTTCCTTAGCACTGGGGGGTGGAAGGGAAGGGGTTAAGTGCATGTTTGATTCTACACCTATCTTGATGAACTTTTTTCCTAGAAGTATTTTTGCACTGCCCTGATACTTCATAGTGGTGCTGGCATCCTGACCTGTTTGTTGTTTCTAATTTCTGCATTCATGGGGTAGACAAGGATTCTGTGGAAGTCAGGAGAGGAAAGGCAGAAGCAGATGTCAAAATGTACCGTAAAGGAAGATTTTGTCTTTGTGCACCAGTTGTCTAGGGGAGTTCACTGATTCTTATGTTTCATCATAACTGGTTCTAACCAGCTGATGGTGAAAACGGGCCATGAACTACAACGTGCTCCACTGCCCTCAGCATCAGACTCTTAGCAGGCCCAACTGAGGACGTTTTCTTGAGTAATAACCAATGGGATTTCTTTTAACCAATTGTCTATAGACAAAGGACTTATTTGTACCCTTTATTAGTGTAACCACCTTAAGCTATCTTCCCTCATCACATCCTAGCAGTTAAAATCCTTGACCTTCTCTCTCAACAGAGTGCTCAGTGCGTTTGTTCTGTGAGAGTTGTTTGTTGTCTCCCTCTGTGTTTGATGCTTACTTCCAACCTTTCCTTCCAGTGCTTCCCTACTGCTCTCTGCTACAGGCTGAAGCACCTTTCCCTACCCAGATCTCCTCTAGGATTTCTCATGGCTTCGTCTTCTTCCTCTTATTTTTGCTAGCCTTTCCTTCTTTTTGCTTTTGTAGTTTTTTTCAGGATTTACTGGTAGCTACTCCACTGCCCTGAGAGGAACTGGATGCTCTTGACCCAGTTATCAAAGGCACTACTTCCTCCTTGTATTCCAAGATAAAATCTATAAATATCATTTAAACAATTCACTTATTTTTAAATTAACTTATTTTTAAAACTTATTTGAAAGGCAGAGAGACACAGAGAGAGAGAGAGAGAGAGATATCTTCATTTACTGGTTCACTCCTCAAATGTCTGCTATAGCTGGGCTTCCGTCAGAATGATGCTTGAAGCCCAGAAATCAATCCAGTCCTCCCACGTGGGTGGCAGGGATCCAGGCACAAGAACCACCACCTGCTGCCTCCTGGGATGCAGACAAACAGGAAGTTGGAATTGGAAGTGGAACCAGGACTTGAACCCAGGCACTCTGAGAAATGTGGGCATCTTCTCAAACAGCATCTTAACTGCTGCACCAAATACCCGCTCAGATATCTGTACAAATATCTGTAAATAGCATATTCTTCAGAAAAGAAGAGTCTGTTTTCAAACACTGTCTCCTTTAAGACCAGAAGCACTATCACTCTGCTACCTGTTTTGCTTTGATCACCGTGGCTGCTTCTATACCCATCCATTTACATTCCTGTAATAATTATACCAGCTGCTTATGAGTAAAGAGGCTTGATATCCCACTTAAAATTAATTTTGTTAAACATTTAAACTTATTACTTCTATATTATAATATTCATATCCTTTGGGGGTGATTTGGCAAACATGTTGATGCAGTACTATTGGGTAATCTTTTCTTTTTAATGAGAAAATTTCAATTTTAGCTTTAGATTGAATTATACATATCTACCTTGTTTAGGCATGAATATTAGCAATCTAATGCCCAGACTTGGCTCAGAGTCTACTCCTGCTGTGCCATCATACACTTTTATTTTGTTAAAACAAGCTACTAAACATTAAGATATTCTTGAATGTTGACTCCCACCAAATACCACTGCAATAGTCTATTAATAAAGCACAAAAGAGATTTTGGCTTAATGAAATAAGGGAGGACACAGCATTGATGGAGTCTTAGTTGCATCTTGAAGAGTAGAAAGAAAAGGTGAGATTTTATAATGTTTGGGGGATCCTTCAATGTGGGGGGAAGTCTGCTGAGAGGACTGAGCGACATCATTCCATCATAATTTTAGCCTGGTAGATACAGTGAGGTGAGGGTTTTGAAATGAGTCTTACAGTGTAACCAGTAACGTGATGAGTTTGGCTGAGCTACTTACTGTCCTGGAAGGGAGTATTTACTCTAATGAAGATAAGTTGAACAATATATAGTTCTAATTATATTATTTACAGTTTTATCTTCCTTAGCAAACATTCCCTGCGATAATATCACATAAATGCAAACAGTAAGTATGTAAGCATACATGGTTTCAGTTCTGGTATTAAGCCCCTGTATAATCTATTGCAGAACAGAATTTCAGTGTCTGTGACCACTTTAGATCTATATTGTTGTATGAGGTGCTGTGATTGCATATCACGTTTCTAAGGGTGCCATTCCTACTTGTTGCAGTGCCATATTTTCCTGCTTCCTTTGGTTGGATGAGCATTTGTTAGGTCATTTGATGGATGACTGCTCACCTGGAAGTATTTAAAACTGAGATCATACGTCTGAGCATCATGACACAGACAAATACTAAGGGAGCGATAATGAGAGTTTGTAGCGCCTCCTCAATAAGGAAGAGTGGCTACATTAAATTAAGGGATGAGACCTTGTTTTCAAATCAGCAGATACAGCATTCTTAGCTATTATCTAATTTTGTTGTTTTAAAAATGTTAAGTTCCATATTTTTTAGATATATTGAGGGTCTCCATAAATGTAGGCACAACAGTCACCCCTTAAAGCAGCACGTGTTCCCCCAGAGTAGCCAATACTTTACCTGAAGTGGCTCTATTGAATTACTGCCTGGCCAAGTTCAGGGACCTTTCAGGAGAGAACTTTTAAAGCCTTGGGGCCTGTCCAACTCCCTTGTTTTGGATGGTAGCAGTATTTCTGAACCTCTTATATAGTATGAGGGAAGTAATCCAGAAATACTCTTGAGTGATTTGGATCTTGGTTCTGATATTTTTTCTACTTCTTGAATTACTTTATAATGTCTTTTTCTTAGAGTGGAAAATCAACTCTGGTATGTCAAGAAATATCCCTGTTAGCTAAAAAGCATCTATTCAATTGTTAGTACCTGGACCTTGTCCACTTTGCAAGTCAATGGACTTTTGTTCAGAAAATCCAAACCAGATGTTAGGGACTACAATTAATGTTTTTAGCCAAACTGCATGGTGTTTTAAATAATATTGTAAACTTTTTGTGATTCTCATAAAAATGTTCTGGTACCAGGCAATAAATACAAGTATCAAAAACATGCAGCAAAAGAATTAAAAATTTGTGTAGTATGCCCTACTTGTAAGATCTCCGAAAGCAAGATTACCTCTAAAAATACACTATCAACTTCCCAATTCTCTTTTATGATTTACTTGTATACAATTTGCTTATAAAAATCTGGTGAAAAACAAAAGGTCCTCAAAGTGGAGATAAGAACTTCCCTTTCAGGGTACAATGTAGTAGGGCATTTTTTATTTCTGACTTATTATGGTATTTGTCATTAAAGACTCAATGTTTAAGTCCAATGACCATGAAAACCAATGGTTTATTGCAAAGAACTAACATACAGGGAAGCTGGGTGGCTTCCAAAGAAAAACTGATGCAAACCCAACAGAATATTTTTGTGTTTAGCTATTTCTAAACCTCATATTAGAACAAGGTGACAAAGCATGTAAAAAACAACATTGAGTAGAGGCTTTGTAGCTAACAGGTAAAAGATAGCCTTAAAATCAACAAAAAAGAATGAAGATAACTAGGATAAGCCAAAGAATGTAGACAAAAACATGCCAATTTGTAGTCTTGTTCCATGATTTTTGATTGAGGCTATGACATCTCATAGGTATTACGTATTTATTTGGCTCTATTTTTATTTTATTTTAAGAACGTTTATAAAGATTTCATGCATTTCATATATACAATTTTAAGCCCAAAATTATACTTCCCACCTTCTTTTCCTCCTCCTTCTTTCTTTTTCTTCTTTTAATTTTTTGGTAACATACTTTCACTTTACTAAGTTACAAGCTTAATCCTCCACTAGATAAAGAATTCAACAAGTATAAAGAACACTGTTCTGCAGGAGTTAGACAAGGGCTGTAAACATTAATCAAATCTGGAGATGTCAATCTCACTCATATACTTTTTTTGGATTCTATATGTTAGCTACCACAAATCAAAGAAAGCACATATTTGTCTTTTGGGGACTTACTTATTTCACTAAGTATAATGGTCTCCAGTTGCATCCATTTTGTTGTAAATAAGAGGATGTCATTCTTTAATGGCTGAGTACTATCCCATTGTGTGTATATACAACATTTTCTTTATCCAGTCATCATTTGATGGACATCTGGGTTAATTCCATACCTTAGCTGTTCTGAATTGAGCTGCTGTAAACATGGGGGTACAGATAACTCTTTCATATGTTGATTTCAATTCCTTTGGGTAAATCCTCAGGAGTGGGATGGTTGGGTCATAAGGTAGATCAATTTTCAGATTTCTGAAGAATTGCCATACTTTCTTCCATAATGGTTGTATTAGTTTACATTCCCATCAGTAGTGTGTTAGGGTACATTTCTCCCCACATCCTCACTGATCAGAAGTGGAGCAGCCAGGAATCAAACCAGTGTCCATATGGGATGCTGGCATCATTGGCAATGGCTTTTCCCACTACACCAGAATGCCAACCCCTCACTGAGGTTTTTATTTGCATTTCCCTGATGGCTAGTGATTCAGAGCATTTTTTTTCACATGTCTGTTGGCCATTTGTATTTCATTCTTTGAAAAATGCCTATTAATTTTCTTTATATGTTTCTTAATTGGAGTTTTTATTTGTTGTTGAACTTCTTGAGCTCATTATATATGTATACACATATGTATATTAATTATTTATCAGAAGAATAATTTGTAAATATTTCCTCTCACTCTGTTGGTTGCCTCTTAACTTTGTAGAATGCTTCCTTTACTGTACAGAAGCTTATTATCTTGATGTAATCTCATTTGTCTACTTTTACCTTTACTGAATGTGCTTCTAGGGTATTATTCAAGAAGTCTTTGCTTACACCAACATCTTGTAGTGTTTACCCTATGTTTTCCTGTAGTAATTTGATGGTTTCAGGTTCTAGGTTTATATTCTTGATTCATTGTGGGTTGATTTTTGCATAGGGTGTAAAGTAGAAGTCTTGTTTCATACTTTTGCAGGCAGAGATCCAATTTTCTCCACACCATTTGTAGAAGAGATTGTTCTTTCTCTAGAGAGTGATTTTAGCTTAATTGTCAAAGAATAGTGGGTTGTAGATGAGAGGATTAATGTCTGGGATTTCTAATCTGTTCCATTGGTCCACATGTCTACTTTTTTCATCATCCTAGACTGCTTTGATTATAACTGCCCTGTAATATGTCTTGAAATCTGCTATTATGATACCTCCATTTTTTTTTTAGATTTTTCTAGGTAGTTGGGATCGCATGTATTTCCATACAAATTTTAGGGCCATTTTTTTCTTGATCTGAGAAGAGTATCATTGAACATTTGATTGTGATTGCATTGAATCTGTAAGTTGCTTTGGTTAGCATGGACATCTTTATGATATTAAGTCTTCCTATCCATGAACATGGAAGGTTTTTCCATTTTTTGATGTCTTCTTCTATTTCTTGCCTTAATGTTTTATAATTTTCATTGTAGATATCTTTAATATCCTTGGTTAAATTTACCCCAAGGTTTAAAAGATATTTTATAGTTATTGTGAGTAGAACTGGTCTTACAAGTTCTTTCCCAGCCATGGAATTATTTGTGAATACAAATGGTATTAATTTTTTGTGTTGACTTTATATCCTGCCACTTTGTCAAACTTTCTTATGAGTTCCAATAGTCCCTTAGTGGAGTCTTTCAGTTCCCCTATATTTAGGATCATGTCATCTGCAAACAGGGATAATCTGATTTCCCCTTTCAGGTTGGATCCCTTTGATTTTTTTTTTTTTTATTGCCTAATGCCTCTGGCTAAAACTTCTAGAGCTATATTGAATAGCATGGTGAGAGTGGGCATTCTTGTCTTGTTCTGGATATTAGTAGGCATGCTTCTAATTTTTTCCCATTCATTATGATGCTGGCTGTTGGTTGGTCATATATAGCCTTGATTGTATTGAGGTATGTTCATTCTATACCTAATTTGCTTAAGGTTTTTTATTATGAAAGGATGTTGTGTTTTATCAAATGATTTTCTGCATCCGTTGAGATAACCCATGGTTTTTATTCTTCAATTTGTTAATGTGATATATCATGTTTATTGATTTGCATATATGGAACCAGCTGTGCATTCCAGGGATAAATCTCACTAGGTCTGGTTGAATGATCTTTAGATATGTTGTTGGATTTGATTTGCTAGTATTTTGTTCATCTTTTTTTTTTTTGCATCTCTGTTTATTTGGGATATTGGCCTATAGTTCTCTTTTATTGTCTTATGTTTTCCATGGTTTTGAATTAAGTAATGCTAACCTTATAGAAGGAGTTTGGAAGGATTTAGTCCCTTTCAATTGTTTTAAATAGTTTAAGAAGAATTGAGGTTAGTTATTTTCCTTTTTAAAAAACATTATTTTATTTATTTGAAAGGCAGAGTTACAGAGAGATGGAGAGACAGTGATGGAGTGGGGGGACTTCCATCTGGTCACTACCCAATTCCCTGCAATAGCCAAAGCTGGGCCAGAATGAAGCCAAAAACCCAGAGCTCCATCTGGGTCTCCTGTGGGAGGCAGGGGCCCAAGCACTTTTGCCATCTTCTGCTGCTTTTCAAAGTGTTGTAACAGGGAGCTAGATTGGAAGTGGAAGAGCTAGGACTTGAACCAGTGCTCAGAGGTGATGCTGTTGCTGATGTCACTGCACCATGTGCTGACCCCAGTTTACTTTTTCTAAAAAAATTATCTATTTATTTATTTATTTTATTTGACAGGTAGAGTTATAGACAGTGAGAGAGAGACAGAGAGAAAGGTCTTCCTTCCATTGGTTCATGCCCCAAATGGCTGCTACAGCCGGCGTTGCACTGATCTGAAGCCAGGAGCCAGGTGCTTCTTCCCGGTCTCCCATGCAGGTGCAGGGGCCCAAGCACTTGGGTCATCCTCCACTGCCCTCCTGGGCCACAGCAGAGAGCTGGACTGGAAGAGGAGCAACCGGGACTAGAACCTGGCACCCATATGGGATGCTGGCACTGCAGGTGGAGGATTAACCAAGTGAGCCATGGTGCTGGCCCCTCCAGTTTACTTTTAATCTATATGTGTATTTATATTTAAGGTGGGGTTTTTATAGATAATATACAGTTAATTGAGTCTTGTTTTTTTGATTCCTCTGACAATTTCTGTCTCTTAATTGGTACATCAGACCATTCTGTTTCAAGTGAATACTGATACATTTGGATTAATATCTTCCATATTTCCTTTTGTGTTCTACTTTTTTACATTGACTTCGGTGGTTTTGAGTATTTTCTTTTTAAAACATATTTACCCTCCCCTTTCCCAGTCCCTCTCCCCTTCCATTCACATCATGATTCATTTTCGATTCTCTAGGAGAGTTCAGATGTAATTGTTATCTTTGTTCCACTACAGAAAAGGTGGTTTTCTTCTCTGGCTTCTTTCAAGATTAGGAAAATTTTGATGTCCTGAGTTTGATAATGACATATCTGTATGTAGTTTTCTTGGCATTTATTCTGCTTGGTGTTCTCTGAGCTTCTTGGATCTGTGGTTTGATGTCTGATATTAAGTATGGAAAATTCTCAGTAATAAATATTTCAAATACTTTTTCTGTCCTTTCTCTCTTTCTTCTCCTTCTGATAGTCCCATTACACACATGTTAGAATGCCTTCTGTAGTTGCCCCACAATCCTTGATATTCTGTTCTACTTTTTTTTTATCAGATTTTGTTATTTTTATTCTTTACTTTTTGAAGTTTTTATTGACAAATCCTCAAGCTCAGAGATCTTTTCTCCAACTATGTCTAATCTACTAATAGGCCTATCAAAGGCATTCTTCATTTTTGTGACAGTGATTTTTATCTCTAGTACTTTTTTTATTCTTAGGATTTTCCTGTATTGGATTACTATGTTTAGCTGTTCTTGTGTGTTGTCTACTTCATCTGTTAGAACCCTTAGCATATTAATCATAGCTTTGAATTTCCTGTCTGATAATTTCAATGTTTCTGCCATGTCTGAGGCTTGCTCTGTGTCTGTTATTTGTATTTTTTGCCTTTTGGTGTGTCTTACAATATGTTAGTGATATTTGGATATTATGCACTGGGTAAAAGTTCTCAGTTCTAACATCAAATCTCAGTCTTTTATTGAATCTATGTTTTTGAACTGTGAACTTCACAAGAGTGAAGTTGGGCCACCTCCCACTACTTTTCTCAGGCTATTAGGAGGGAGCTGGATCAGAAGTAGAGTAGTTGGGGCACAAATTGCTGCTTATATGTGATGTTGATGTCATAGGCTGTGGTTTTTCCCACTATGCTACAATGCCAGCTCTGAAGCCTAGGGTTCTTAAGTTACCCTCAGAGTTTTCTAAGTTTGCTTTATCATTCAATATTTTACATCTGAATTTCTCAAATATAAGAGCACTTCAAATAGCTTGTAGGAAATGGAATTAAAAGATAAATTTATCTTGGTGTAAAAAATTGAAATCCATGTGCAGTTATTTTAATAACACATATTTTCCATTCATTTTTGAAGACACTGCATATGCATGGATTTCAACTTTTTTTATCAAAATAGACTTACCTTTTAATTAAATTTTCTCTAGTTTATGAACCAATCGTAATAGACTTGGAATTTCTGGAGTTTATGTTCCTAAAATTATACTGAATGCCTTTGAAACATTTCTCTGTATCTTATCCATGCACTGGGAGATCTTTGAGAAGAGCTGTCCACTTAGAATGGTATCAGAACTTGTAATCAACCATGAGTGTTTTTCCTTATTGAGGGATGTTTGTTTTTAAGAGGTAATTGAGCTTTGGGTGCTGTTGTCTGTCCAGAAAGGGATGGGACTAGGTCAGAGAGAGATAGGGATGCAAGGAACTGCAGAAGCATGGGGTGGGGAGGAACAATAGGATAAAGGTCTTTTACTGCAAGTTGAAATTCAGGGTATCACTATGTTCTTAAATCTGTATATATGAAATACATGAAATTTGTATAACTTAAATAAAAAAAATTCGGGGAATTATGCAGAGAGAGTGTTTTAAATTTGTCTTTTGCTTTAAGCAAGGAATCCCAATAAATCACCTCTATAAACTGAATTCCTTTGACATACTCCATTGTGCCAATAAAACAGAGAGACCATTGATACTTTGTTGTTTTGTTCTATAGTATTCTTCAAATGAACAATTTTGTCTATATCTAAAACTTGCCAAAGTGACTAGTGTAAGCTCTATATTGTGAAGTTGATATGGGGTAGGCAGGCAGACAGATGGGCCTATTGAACTAAAAGCACCTGCAAGCCACCCCACCACCCCATGTGATTCTATTCTACTAGTAAATCAAAATGTTCTGTTCACCTGAGATGCACCTGTTTCATCCACTTCATGAGACCTAAGGAGTAAACAATGAAGATATGGATATTAAGCTTCCCATGGAACTTATGCAGGTACCATATAATTCCCAGGTGGCTTCACACCAGGAAGCACCATTCCCAAACTCATACAGGGGGCCAAAAACTGGGAGGGGCTCTCTCTCACTCTCTTACACCATAGACCATGGCTGAAAGCACTGCTAGGTATTCTCTCTCTGTTCTCCCTCTTCCACCCTTTCTCTTTTTGGGCAATCTTCTAGCCCACTGCCCACTCATAATGGGTATTTCTCTGTGTGGGGCAACCCATGCTCATGCATGTGTATGTGTTCAATTTCTTATCTTTTGAATAAAATTTGTTATTACTTTGCACACCTTATATGTATTAGTACTACAATTGGTTGTCCTTATGTATAATAAGATCCTGGAGTAAAATTAATACACCCCTTGCCCACAGCACATTGGTGAGCCAGCCAGGAGTTTGAGAAAGCCTGACTGTGATCCTTAGCAGTGCTGGTAGGTGAATGAATTTGAATCTGTCTCAGTCATATGCAGTTCCTTGGTCCTGCTAAAATCTCTGTCCCCACTTCACTGTCTCTATTCAGGCCTGTTAATATGCAAATCTGGGTGACTGTGTTCTTAATGCTAATAGTTACAGGGCAAGAGGAGCAACTAGCTATTAATATTAAGGGAATTCTGATGGAAAAGCAAGGAGACAATAGGCTGGTTCATGGCCATCCACTGCTAATTTACAAGTGCTCAGTCTGGCTGTTTTTGGAGTTAGTCGCTACTGCGAGACAGGTTGGCTCCTTGCATTGAGCATCACCCCCTCAGCCCCGCCCTGCCTCACCTAGTGATGGACTCCATGTGGCTGACTGGTTTTGATTCTAATCAGTTACTCAGCTTGGTAACTCCATCCTTTGGCCTGGTGGGAGGGTGCAAAGTTGGAAGTGGTAAAATTGGTCCTGTTGCCTGGTTACCATGCATGGTATCAGGAATTGGGACATTCAACTATGGCAGAGGTTCCACATCTAGTCATGGAAGGCAGGACTTCTGTTTTTGCTGGAAGATGGACAGGCAGACTCTGCCTCCAATGGCAACCTCCATTCCCAATTGTGTGCTGCCTGCTATGTTAGCAATGCTGTGGATTCTCAGTTCAATGCTGGCACCACCCTCAAACATAGACTCCAGGCACAGGATTAATACATCTTAGGGTCATAGGCCCTAGGTGCAGCAGGGCAAGCCCCTGAAAATATCTGGCACTCTGGGGCTTCAGGGTTTAAGCTTCAAACACATTGAAGCTTTATCTTCAAACACATTTTGAATGCTGCTTTCATAATGGAGCAAAGACTCCAGGTTTGAGGTTCGATTTTCCCCAGAGGTTGAAAGCCCTAATGGGAGAGGTGCTGGTTCCCAGAAATATTTTGGGCACCAAGGAAAGGACCATGAGTAATGCATCTCATGCATATGTCAATTGTCTCCTCTGGTTTGCTAGAATTTTAGTGATGGTGGTGCTCCCTAGAGGCCATACCCTAGGCATGGAGGTTAAAATGCTCCCCCCAAAATATTTGAGGTCCTTGGCAGTTGTTTTAAGTCTAGGGAAATGTCTTAGAACTAGATCAACCTGTAGAGAGCCCCCAAAGTGGGCTAGAATAGGGAACTCCACTTTGGAGTGCAAAAAGGAGATCTTGGAATGTCAAATCTCATCTATTACAAGGGATCCAAGTCACATGTTTAAGCATAACTGGGTTCATGGAAATCCATGTGTACCTTTGCCTTCCCAGGTTATGGAGTGACTTTTTAGCTGTGTATGACTGTATTCACTTCTATGGACTCACTTCTAAGGGCACAGTTTAAAAAATTAGCCATGGAACCCCAAACTTCCAAGAGTCAGGTGGTAAAAAAATTTTGAGTGCTTAATAATATAGATAGGATTAAAAAGAAAAGTGTACTCCAGCATGGGAAGCAGTCCAGACAGCGGGCTCATAGAATGACAATAGCCGTAACTAGCACTCAGTAGCCTCGGAATCAGTCCAAGAGATATTCTGGTCTGGCTGAAATGCCAACTTGAGAGTCTTTCAGGTGTGGAAAGCTGAGACATTGGCACAAGGTGGTCCATGCCACCAGTCCATAAAAGTGGGCATTAAGAGAGGGACTACCCCCACCTCCAAAGGGAGGAGAGAACTCCTACTTTGTTCATGGCCTTGTTTGAAGATTATTGGGGCCTGAGGATTCAGGAGGCTTCCACAGCCTAGGCATCTCATGTCAAGAGTCCTGGGTGATTACTGATGTTGCAGGTGAGAGTGTTAACTTTCTAATGGGCAACAGGAGTCTCTCTGTGCTAACTTCCCATGCTGGGCCCCTATCTTTGAAAAGTGGTTTTATTATGGGAGTTGATGATAAACCTCACTGAATGATTTCCTTTGCTTGAGTGTCAGATAGTGTTCTCTCTCACCAGTTTATGGTGATGTCTGAATGTCCAACTCCTTTGCTTGGAAGAGATTTGCTATCATCTCTGGGTTCTTCTCTCAAGTTGATGCTCCTAAGTTCAAGTCATTGTAATGATGCTAGCAATCACTGAGACAGACCTCAGCTTGGATGATTTTCCTAACTAAATAAAAGAGTAGATCACCAAGTCTGGGATCAGGGAATAGCTGGACAGGCCACACATGCTGTGCCTTTTAGAGTCCTCTTAAAGGACAAGATTACATTTCCTCCTTGGTGTCAGTAGCATGTGTATTCTAGTAGGGCTGTGAGATGAAGCTCTGGAAAATCTAAATTTTGAGTGGTTTACTGATGGCTGTAATTTTAGTCTCAGTCATCCCACCTTTGGCTGTAAAAGCTGAACTTATTTCATTGACTAGAGCTTCATAGCCAGGAAAAGGCCAAAGAGTCAGTGTTTACACAGACTCCAAATATGCTTTCCTTGTGTTGCATGCACATGCACCAATCTGGAGACAAAGAGGCCTAATGACTGCAAAGAACTCTTCCACTCAAAATGGGAAAGAGATATTAGCTCTCTCTCAGGTAGCACTAGAACCTCTGGAAGTGACTGTCATACACTGCAGGGGGCAACAGAACAAAGCTAATCATGCTAGCAAAGGAAGTGCACTAACAGAAGGCAGCAAAAGGAGTTGCTTCACAGAGTTAAGGAATGGCTCTAGTCTGTAAGGGTAACTGAGAATCCTTACTCTGCTGAGCCTGAGATAGAAGGGGCTCAACAACAGGTTACACTTAAGATGCCACTGGGTGGTGGACTTTAAATCATAAGGTCATGCTCCCAATGGCTTCTCAGTGGAATATGATTAAAGAAATATGCGACTGTACCCATCTGGGAAGAGGGGTTTTCATGCAAATAGTTTCTCAGGTATTTGAAGGGAAAGGACTACATGCTGTCATAAGGGAAGTAAGTTGTTTCTGTTCTCCCTACTTGTAAAATAACCCTGGTAGTCATCAGGCCACCCCCTCATCCCTACTCACTCCTGTACAAAGAAGAGCACCATAGCCAGGTGAAGACTGGCAAACAGGCTTCACTAAACATGCCCTTAGCAAATAATCCCAAATATCTACTAGTCTTTATGGATACTCTCACAGGATGGATAGAAGCTTTTCTAAACTGAACGGAAAAGGCACAAGAAGTATCTAATGCCCTGTTAAAGGACAGGCTTCTTCACTTTGGCCTCCCAAAGTCACTCCAAAGTAATAAAGGACTCTCATTGTGTCTAAAGTAACTCTGCAAGTAGCTTCTGCTCTAGGGAGCTCTTATCACCTCCATGCCTCTTAGACACCTCAGTCATCAGGTCAAGTTCAAAATGCTAATCATAATCTTGAAAGAATTCTGGCTAAGCTTTGCCAAGAGACCTCGGAATCATAGCTTAAGCTACTGCCTATTTCCATCCTCGGTTTGAGAAAGGCATCTTAAGCTGCTCTAAAACATGGTCCATTTGAAATACTACATAGAAGGCCCCTTCACACCTCTGACATCCTCTTTGACTCAGAAACTCAAGATCAGATAAAATATATTATCATTCTAGGTCAGGTACCAAAGGCTCTGATAGAATATGGTAACAAAATTCTCCCAGCGACAGAACCCAAAAGTCATGAACAGCTAATTTCCCAGAAGATCTAGTTTTGTTAAAGACTAGGAAAGGATTCCCCTCTGACCAGTTACAGCCTATCTGGAAGGGACCCTACCAGATGCTACTGAGCATGCCAAATGTGTTTAAATAGCAAGGAATTCCAAACTGGGTACATTTGTCCAGAATTAAACTTCTGCATCTTGAGTCTTCACAAGTGCATGCAGAGGGTGAATATGCCTTCTCTTGTGAGCCAATTGAAAAGTTCAAATACCTCTTCAAAAAGCAAGATTAGCAAAACCTTTTTTGTGTGTCATATAAAGGCTATTGCACTTTATGACAAACATTTTACCTACCTCTTCTCCCGATTCTCTCAGGAAACTGCTACTGGCAGTAAAGCTCCCTGGTGAGTTCTTGTATCATAATAGGAGGAGATTCTGATATGCCTCATGAAGCCATTTTAAAAATTCTGTCTATTGCCTAGAGCAACGTAGCTTACAGTTCAGGTCAGCTTTTATAGCAAGTAAACTCAAGTCTGTGGATGCTCTGTCTAAGGCAGTCACAGACAGTCAACCAGCCTTAGGAAATATACTAATAAAATCAGGAGGAGCAAGTGCAGTGATTAATGGAATCTGTCACACTTACTCTAATAGCCGTAGGTTCACTGAAAAAGACCTTACAAATCTTTATATACCCAGGCTAGATGGTTTTATAATCTGGGCAGGGACAATCTATCAGTTTCTACTATTTGGGAAAAAACAGAATATATTTTTCCTTTCCTAAAAGCAATCCCACCTGTGCTTTACCTTTTTCTAATTATGTTCATCCTGACTGACAAACTTGTCTGTTTCAGAATTTGACAGCTCCTCAGAGTAGTGATGAGCATGCAGGGGCCTCAGCCATTGTTAGTAACTGGTGAAAATCTTCTGGCTTATTAGATGGATTCATTAGATGAGATAGGTAGAGGCTGCCATAGCCAGGATAGGCAGAGACAATGACCTTGATCAGTAGGAAGTAGATACAGAAGATGGAACTTCATCCCTAGACATCCCCTTAATATTAAGGGATGGAAGTCTCTGAGGGTGGGATGATATGGGATAGACAGGCAACTAGATAGATCTACTGAGCTGGAAGTACCTACAAGCCACCCCTCACGTAATTTTATTCTCTCACTTGTTCATCAAAGCACCCTCTTTCCTGGTAAGCATCTGCTTCATCCAGGACCTAAAGAGGACACCATGAAAATACAGATTGAGCTCCATATGGAACTCATGGATGTGTCATTTAATTCCCAGGTGGTTTTTCACTTGGAAGCATCACACTCAACCTCATAAGAGAGATTAACAAATTGGAGGGGTCTCTCTTATTCTCTCCACCATAGACCATGGCTGGAGGGGCTGCTAGGGGCTCTCTGTTCCTCTTCCCCCATCAGTTTTGCTTTTGGGAAGTCTTACAGCTCACTGTCTACTCATAACAAGTATTTCTCTGTGTGAGGCAATCCATGCTCCTGTGTGTATGTGTGTTTATTTCTCACTTTTTGACTAAAATTTATTATCAATTTGTATATGTGTCAGCACTAAGAATGGCTGTCAGCACTAAGAATGTGCTTGGCAAGAGGCTGGAGTAAAATTAATAAACCTTTTGCCCACATCAAAATTTTATTATTTTTGATAGAAAGTAGAAGAATGCGAGAGGTATCATAAACACACATGAAAAGGAGCAGCCTAGCAACTGCTGCCTGCCTCTGACAGCCCCAGCCCAAGCAGAGGCTTCCTTTTTTTGCAACACCACTACTCCTAAACCCAATGCCTGATTCAGCAGAACTTCAAAAAAAAAAAAACACTAAAAATGAAAGAAAAAGAAAAGGAGCAGTTTAGTCTAGAGTAAATGAAGACATAGATTTCTATAGAAACCAACCTATGAGAGCCTAGGAATAGTCAAAATTGCTACTCTTGCATTTTGTGAATTGGCTCTCCAGCCATCTCCTGTTTCAAACCCGACCTATTTGTGATTCCTTGTGGATAGGAAGATTTAGAAATGAAATCTCTCCTGGAGCCAGAATCTCAGGAAAATTCACGACTGAGGGAAATTCTCATGATATTTTTAAAATTAATCCAGGGCAGAATTTATCTGAAAGACATCAGTTGCTAAAGAAACCTTCTGGAATAGCTCAACAAAGTGTCTTATCATGGACCCACACCTACCTGCATCTCAAGGAACTTCTCACAAATGTACAACAACAACAAATAAATGTAGACAGAGATAAATAGTAATGTCATTAGTTATTAGGTTTCCACTAAGGATAACAGTTTTGTAAATTTTATCAGGTTATCAAAGAATTTATTTAAAAAAGTATTTCCTATTCTAGGAGTCAAAATAAACTCACTATCAGGGAGTTAAAAAAAAAAAAAAAAGAATTCAAAGCTTAAACCAGTGTGTACTTACCTGCCCATTTCTGTCGTAGACAGAGCTGATGAAGCAGCTGGAGGAGCATTCTGTTTCCTTGTAGAAGGTCTTAAGTCACTGAGGCAAGCATATCTCTGTAGTGTATTGTGGAGACTCCAAGACGGTTGAGTACTGACTCCCTGAAAATACCACTGAAATAGCCTGTGGATAAAATAAAGCCAAATTTATTATTTACTGAAGTAAGAAGATCCGTATCTTACTGGAGTCTTAGTAATATCTCTGAGAAAGGAGAGTACCAATAGCATATTTATGAGATTTTTAGGGTTTAAGATAGGTCTTATAATGCTTGATTAGGATTGGCCAAAATTCATAATACAATAGCTTTGAAGGTGAGGGTTTCCAAGCAAATCTTTTTTCTTTTGAGAAGCTTAATTGCGTCATCTATTATCTTCTGAGAAGGGTAATTACTGTAGTGACAAGTTGAGTAGTCTTGTGGTCGGATCAATGGAATTTGGGGAAGTACCTGAACCGAGTAATAATTACAGCAAGTTTAGCCTTCTCGGGCAAGAACTTCCTACAATAGTATATTTATGTTTATGCACATCGTTTAATTCTAACTTCAAGTTGTAGACAGTAAGTTGTGGAGATGATTTCAACTGCCAATACTTGCCCCCAACACACACACATATTTTTTTCCTGTTGAGACTTTGGAAATTTAGGTTCAGGAGCCATATGAAATGTTGCATCAGTTTGCAAAGTTCTTTCTGTTTGCGGTGACACTTTTTTACTTAGTTGACTTAGAATTTGCTTTATTCTGTTGTCAGTTGGGATTTATTTTGTAAAATGAAATTAAAATGCCAACAGAGAATTTAAAGTGCATAATGGCCTCTAAAAACAAGAACATTTAGCCACAATCAACATAACTTTTTCCATTTTAAGTCATGGTCAAAATTGGAAAGAAAAATTTAAAAGTATGATTTCCTTTTTTTCCTCCCAGCAGGCATTATTAAATATAGAAAGCTTAAAATTTCAGAAGCAGCCTATGTTAACATGATTTAAATAAAGTCTTCTGTTAAGATCATTTAAAAAAATAGAAAACTGGGGTAATCTTAGTACTATATTTTCATTGTATACTTTTTAAGATATTCTTTCACCACATTCAAAATCAGTTAAAAAATCGAACAGCATACTTATTTTTTGCTTCTAGATGATTTGTTGAAAATAACATCTTTTGAGTTTAAAAGCAAAGGAATTCTTATTATAACAATTTAGAAAATTTAGAAAAGTACAAATAAGAAAGAAAATTTTATAAAGAATACTAGTTTCTAGATGCAGTCTCTGTATTTTTTTAGGCTGTGTAATAAATCACCACAAAGCGAGTAGCTTAAAACAACAGCACACATTGATTATCCTAGTTTCTGTGAGTTAGAATTCCTAGCGCAGAGTAGCTGGATTCTTTACCTCAGGGTTTCATCAGATTGCAATCAAACTGCTGGCTGGGTTGTGTTCTCATTTGGGGTTCATCTAGGGAACAATCTGCTCCCCAGCTTATCTCAGTTTTTGGAAGAATTCACTTCCGCACAGCTGTATGATTAAGGCCCTGACTTCTTACTGACCATGGACCAGTCTTCCTGTAGGCCCCAGAAACTAGGCTCTAGGGGCAGTTCCTTGCCTAGAGCAACCTGAATTTTGAAAACTAGCAGTATTGGCCGGCGCCGCAGCTCACTAGGCTAATCCTCCACCTAGCAGTGCCGGCACACCGGGTTCTAGTCCCGGTCGGGGCTGTCCCGGTTGCCCCTCTTCCAGGCCAGCTCTCTGCTGTGGCCCAGGAAGGCAGTGGAGGATGGCCCAAGTGCTTGGGCCCTGCACCCCATGGGAAACCAGGAGAAGCACCTGGCTCCTGCCTTCGGATCAGCGCGGTGCGCCGGCTGCAGCGCGCCAGCCGAGGCGGCCATTGGAGGGTGAACCAACAGCAAAGGAAGACCTTTCTCTCTGTCTCTCTCTCTCACTGTCCACTCTGCCTGTGGAAAAAACAAAACAAAACAAAACAAAACAAAAACACTAGCAGGATAATCTTTATTTCTCCAGGGATAATTATTTCTCCAGGGATAAAGTGTAACATAATCATGGACATGACATTGTGTGCATCACTTTTGCCATATTCTATTGCAAGTCTCTTCAGTCCTGCCTTCACTCAGGGGTAGAGGGTTATGCAAGGGCATGAGTCATTAAGAGTTAGTTTGGGGTGTCCACCACAGCCACACCACTTTTTGGGACATTATGTCCTTCCACACTTTTTCTATGATTGCATAAGTACAGTATATTGCAAATTGATTTTTTCTCATTTTTCAACATCCTTTAAAAGCTCATTTTAAATGTTTTATATATATATACATATATATATATATATGCACTATACAGTAGTGTCATAGTTTCTTATAAAATATCAGTTGTGGTAATAACATGTACATAGGAAAAATATCATGCAAAATTTAAATGCCCAGTAAGAGAAATTTGTTGGGTAACTTAATTTTTAAATCATCTTGATCACCCTGTACTGTGGATTAAAATCTTTATTATAAATCTTTATAATCTTTATTATAAAACATTTTCCTGTAGAAATCTTTGCATAGATATCTTACTGTATTTTTAAAAAATCTTTAGGAAATAGTTGTATCAACAAAATTACTAAGTCTAATGATGAGACCAGTTAAATAGGCTTTGAATTTATAATTCCAAATGAACCACTAGAACAGAAGAACCAATTTAAATACTTCCCACCCACCTACATTTTAGCAATTTGATAAGTGCAAAAGTAGCACATAGTTTTCAACTTTTCATTTTCCTTCACTTCCCTATAGGTGAACAGAATGTTTCCTATATCATTTGTTCTCTATTTACATTTATTCTTTCAAGATCCCCTGTTCATTTGTTAATCTTTTCCCCTGGGTTGTAGTTTATTTTAATGAATAAAATACATTAAAAAATATGAGAAGCATTAAAGGTTTGTTTATTTTTCTGAAATGGCCAATGCTTCAAAATAACCTGTAGAATATATCGATAATGTCAATGAACAGTAGTACCTTGTTTCATTGCCCACTGAAACACTGAAAAGTACAAAAGTTCACAACATATTGTAAGGAAAATTCATCAAGAATCTGCTCTGTTATCTCAGAGGTACCAGACATACCATATGCTGTGTCTAGGAGTTGCTATGGCAACTACTTTTAAAATTTAAGAACAGGGTAAATTGTTGCCTAAAATCTCCATAACTTAGTGAGTCGGTTAAGATCTTGTCAGAACACTGCATGCCTTTTACTACCTGGTAATGCTTTATTTCATACACTTATACGGTTTCTACACCTCTAGGTCAGCAAAGAATGGGTTGACTTCTGGCTATTTAAGATCCCCAAGGAGAAGCTGTTTGTTTAGTGTTTTATGATGAGTCAATGGATCATTGTAAGAGAGACACAAGAAACAGCCTCTCTGAAGATGAGCAAGTTTGAGCATATAGGAAGAAAGTTGAGGGAAATGCTGGAAGCCCTGACCTCAAATAAGATGACTACAGTGAAGGGATACACAGGCTTTTGGAGAGAGTAGGCCTGGGATTAGAATCTAAATTTCTTGCTTTTCATTTTATAATATACTGTAGTATTTTCAGTTCACTTTTTAGAAAATTAAATTATATTTTTTTACATCAATGTAATATATCAATCCATTCATCAATGCCCCCTAAGGTGAACTCAAAGTTTTAAAAAGATCAGTTTCTGACCCCTTCCCACCTTCTGTCAGCCTCAATTTATCAAATTTTGACAATACCTACTGACTTATTATAATGGCAATGGGGGACTTTTTAAATTCTCTCTTCTTCCCCTTTTCTTCTCTTTCATATTTTTAAAATAGATACATAATATTATTTAGTTAATTTGCTAATCAAATTTTTGAAATTGTAAAATATTGACTGCAGAAACAAGTGAATTCTTTTCTTACACAACATTTGTTTTCCCTAGAGTTAACAAATATCTCTTTAAAAATTTTCAAATTTCTGTGCTCATCACTATATTTTGTTGTCATTTCCTTATCAAACTCTGAAAATAGCCCCACACTGTTCTCAATACTACGACAGTTTAAGCTCCATCCTTGCTGGTGCTTTTTAGGCTGCTGCATAGCTGTCAAGCTGGATTTCGCTACCAAAATCTTAGGTGTTAAAGCCCCTGCTTTCTGACACCCACATCTTCTTCTTCCTCCCTCGTGCTGAAGATAGACTACTGAGGTATATATCCAAATCTGCGAATTCTGCCATGTTCACAGTGGCTTTAGTTTAACATTACATTTAGTGGAGAGATTGACTAGCTATGCAATCAGAAGTTGAACACAGTTTTCTCTCAGAATTTAAAGGCATCGATGCCTCGTTTTCAAGTATTTGTACACTATCAAATCGCTTTCTCTTTGTCTTAGTGTTTTGAAATTTTGCAACAATGAGCCTTCAAGTGACTCTTTCTTCCTCCATTATATGTGGTCTTCTTTTTTCTCCAAGTTTATGTTCTGAGTTCTGTGGATGGTCTTATGTTATACCTTTGTGAATGTCTTTTGTTTAGTTATCTCTGGAACACTTTCTGGGAGATTTACTCAAATTGATTTTATTTCTTTTTTTTTTTTAAGATGTATTTATTTATTTGAAAGGCAGAGTTACAGAGAGGCAGAGGGAAAGAAAAAGAGAGAGAGAGAGAGTCTTCCATCTACTGGTTCACTCCCCAGATGGCCACAACGGCTGGAGCTGAGCCGATCCAAAGCTAGGAGTCACTTCTGAATCTTCCACCTGGGTGCAGGAGCCCAAGGACTTGGGCCATCTTCCATTGCTTTTCCAGGCCATAGCCGAGAGCTGGATCGGAAGTGGAGCAGCTGGGACTCAAACTAGTGCCCATGTGGTATACCAGCACGACAGACGGCAGTTTACCTGCTACACCACAGCACTGGTCCCTCAAATTGATTTGCAAACTCTACTATCAATATTCTAAAACTTGCCTTAATTCCTAAAATTATCTTCCCTAAATATTCTCTACCTTCTCTCTTTCATAGCTTCTTATTCTTACCTATTCTATTTCATTCTCCCATCCTTGTTTCTGTATAGTCTTATTTCTTTAAAGATATTGATTATTATTTTTTTTTAAGTTTTTTCTTTTCTTTGGCTTTCTCTATCTGCTTCAAATTCTTTTGTTATCATTAGAAACATCAAATTCAGGGGCAAGTGTATGGTGCAGCATGTTAAGCCACTGCTTCAGACATCTGCATCCCACACTGGACGGCTGGTTTGAGTCCTGGCTGCGCTGCTTCAGATCCAGCTCCCTGCTATTTCAGCACTGGGGTTCCTGACAGTCCAGTGGGAGACCAGATGGAGTTCCTAGTTCTTGGCTTCTGGTCCAGTCCCAGCTGTTGTGGCCATCTGGGGAGTAACCAGTGAATAGAAGATCACTCACTCTGCCTTTCAAATAAAGAGATACACCAAAAAAAGTTTTCTTTAAAAAAGAAACTTCAAATGTGCTTCTAGAATTGAAATAGGATTATGAGTTCATCCATTCTATTTTATTTAGCATTATGACAGAAAGATGCCAAACTACTGAAAAATGTTCAAGAAAGTTACTGCATGGAAGCTTTTATGCATTTTTCTTTTTTCCCCCCACAATGCATACATGTAAAAAAACATTTGCAGTGCTTGCAGGATTCTATATGGGCGGAGCCTTATAGAAGTAGAGAAGCAACTGTACCAGAAACTGCTCCATCGGCTTTCTAGTAGCTTGCAAATGGTGCTCCCTGGCCACCTCCACCATCTTGTTTCTTTTGCTTCATCCTCCGAGTCTAAAGCTTCCTGCTCAAAGTCCTTGCTGAGAATTTTACTGCTTCTCCCCATACTTCCTCATTTCCAAGGGTAATTCACTGGGCAACCTTTCGTCTAACTTATTCCATAATATCTGATGAAAAAGTCAGGGCAAATCAGTTATAATTCTTCATATAACTGAAGATGAAAAAATATTTCTTGTTGGAATCATTACAATAAAACACTGTTAAGATTCTCTTGAGTACTATAAAAACAACTGCTTCTAGCAAGTCTGGGGAATGAGCAGGTTAACTATGACTTATGTTACATAAAAAAGGGGGAAATATAATCTACATTTGCTTGGTGAAATTCCAAGAAAGAGAAAAAGCAAACTATTTAAAGAAATATGCTCCCACAGGGGTAATCATAGGAAGGATAGATCAGCAGTAATGACAATTCCTCCTGGTTTTCCTTTTGTAGCACTTATGAGCTCGAGTCCCATCTCAGATAGGATTAAATTTTAACAATAATTTGAAATTGGCTATTTATACTTTTGATCTTCATTTTTAAAAAATGGTTTATTCAGGGCTGGTGCTGTAGGGTAGTGGGTAAAGCTGCCACCTGCAGTGCCAGCATCACATATGGGCACTGGTTCAATTGCTGGCTGCTCCACTTCTGATCCAGCTCCCCACTAATGCAGAAGATGGTCCAAGTCCTTGGGCTCCTGCACCCATGTGGGAGATCCAGAAGACGCTCCTGGCTCCTGGCTATGGAAAAGTCCAGTTCCAGCTGTCTTGGCTATTTGGAGAGTAAACCAGCAGATGGTTCATTTTCTCTCTCCCTCTGCCTCTCCGTAACTCTGCCTTTCAAATGAATAAATTTTAAAGATTTATTTATTTATTTGAAAGGCAGAGTTACGGAGAGGCAGAGAGAGAGAGAGAGAGAGAGAGAGAGAGAGAGGAGAGAGATCTCCTATCCACTGGTTCATTCCCCAAGTGGCCACAACATCTGGGCTCTGGGCCAGGCCCAAACAGAAGTCTAGAACTCCATCAGGGTCTCCCGTGTGGGTGGCAGGGACGCAAATACTTGAGCCACCATTTGCTCTTGTGCAGGCACATTAGCAGGGAAACAGAGTAGCCAGGACTCAAACTGATATGGGATAAGGTAGCTGAGCTGGAGGTCACAAACCACAAGACTGCCCCATGTGATTCTATCTTATTTGTCTATCAGAACACCACCTTTCCCAGGATGCCTTATTTTCATCTGGGACCTGGGGAAAATCACTATGTAAATATGTATATTAAGCTTCATGTTCAATTTTATGGAGGTGTCCTAAATCCCCCAGGTGACCACATTACCATGGAAAAGCAAGTGCTAGGAGGGGCTCACTCTCTCTTCTGTGGGGACCGACTCTAGAGGTGCTGAGCTGCGTCCCTCTCTGTACTCTCCCCATACCCCTTTTCTCCCACTCCATTCCTCAACCATGCCCACATGTGTGAGTTCGCTTTCTTACCTCTTAAACTTTACCACTTTGAGTACCACATATGTGCCTGTACTTAAAATGCTTTCTAAGTAAAAGGCAAGGGCCTGGATTAAAATTAAACCCTACTTCTGTACCATTATAACCAGCACTCAAATATGGGATGCGGATGTCCCAAGCAACTACTTAAGTGACTATGCCACAGTGCCTTTCCCTGATCTTCATTATTAAACTTTGTAGGAAGTAGAAACCAAATTTTCCTTTTCTTTCATTTGTTGTTTTGGTAGGGCTACAACTGACTCCTTTGAAAACATGTGATGCTAAGTCTTTGCTGTTATTTGAACTTTGTTTTAGAATAATGCAAGATTTCTCTTCTGTAACTGGAGCTGATCTCTCTGGTCCACTGCCTTGCCTCATTTTTCCTAAGAGGTATCTTTCTGGCTTGTCTATTCAACATTTCCCACAGAGTTTTTGCATCCCTTGATGTTACTGAATATGCCAACAAGAGAGGAGGTAAGAAACAGGAAATGAGAAGGCTGAAAAAGCAGCTGGCCAAGGCAAAGACTAACAGTGGGCCAAGTGCATATTCAGTGTATACCCAGACACCCAGAGACACTGTGGCTCTCAGACTCTCAGAAAACCCTAAGCAGAGCATACTGAGAGTAGGATCAGAGTATATTGGCTTTTCTGAGCAAGCAGTCTCAGGCTGTGGACAATTCATAATGTAGGTAGTTGGGCTATTTTAAGCAAATGTTTTCACCTTCTCCATGCACTCTGTACTTGTCATTTGTCAAATGGGGGTAATGTCTACCTTAGCACACTGTTGGGAAGATCGCAATTAGCTAATGGATTTGAAAGTACCATAGCAAGTTAAAAATGTTCTACAAAGGCAAGGCATTTAACATATTCTTCAAGGGCTCTGTGGTGTTTTAATGGGTGGGAGGGGAGTCTTCTTGGGCCCCCTGCTGGGCCAAGATCAGTGGCAGCTTCCCACAGAGCTTGCTAGGTATGGTCGGTCAGATAACGTGAAATTGCACAGGCCTCGACCCAGGGCCCTGGACGCCTAAATGATATTGGCCAGTTTATTATTTCTTTCTTTAGTTTTTCACCAATTTCAGAGCCTCTGCTGATAGCATTCACATTCTTGAAAAGGTGTGTGTTTGTGGAGAGGATGCCCTGTAATTAAGTACAGTTATCCTTCTTCTTGAAACATCACCTCCTTATTCTTCCCTTCTACTGCCTTCTTTTGAAATGATATTTCTTCTATATAATCAAATCTATGATTATGTCTTAGTCTAGGTTGGAACGCTCAGGGTCAATAACCACAGAATAGCGTTAATGTACTTTTGGGAACAAATACAAAGACAAAGCCAAAAAAGCCTTGACTCACACCACATGATCAGCAGCTCACAAAGGCTGTTGAGGACCCAGGTCCTTTTTATCTCCTTGCTTTGCTGTCACCAGCATTGGCTTCTTGTGTGGTTGGTGTTAAAGAAAACCAGAGGTAGATAGCAGTAAAAGAGGTAAAAGCATATTTTTAATCAGAAACTATGGAATATGGAAAAAAAATTAGTATAGATCTGTCCTCAATTCTGAATTCAATGAATTAGGGACTTAATAATCAAAGGGAAGGGTAGGAGGACTGGTGAATAAAGAAAATTGCTAAAAAGGGACAATCCTTTGCTAACATGACCTAATAAGATTCTTGCTGAAGCCAGGCCAAGGTGATCACTTAGGGGAAGATGGGAGATGAGGAATTTGGTTAGATATTGAGGGTGATCAGATATTGATAATGGGGGATTCTGGCAAAACAGACTTAGCATTATTCTCAGTAAAAGTAGACTCTGCAAGCTTGTGTTTGGTAGAGTAGAAGGTTTAGAGGGGCCTGACTAGTTTGATCAAGGAAAGACTGTCACGGGGTGTCTTTATACTCACACGAGGGCTACGGCAGTTCCAAGCTTCCTTTCCAGATGCAGTAACTCCAGGGGAGAGTAAGCTACTGTTTCTTCCTTGACACATTTTTTTAGGAATGAGAAATGCATTTTCAGAAGTCTAGCTTGACTTCTTTCCCATCTCAATAGTGACACTGGGTATCTTCCCACTCCAAACTAATATGAAGTGCCAAATAGGCTACCACAACGGACTTAGGCATGTCATCATGCTAAGACAACCACAGTGACCGCTGGTAGACCCATGTTTTTTTATTTTTTTGAATTAGAAATATTTTTTTTTCTTTTTAACAGACAGAGTGGACAGTGAGAGAGAGAGAGAGAGACAGAGAGAAAGGTCTTCCTTTTGTCGTTGGTTCACCTTCCAATGGCCGCCGCGGCGGGTGCGCTGCGGCCGGCGCACCGCGCTGATCCGAAGGCAGGAGCCAGGTGCTTCTCCTGGTTTCCCATGGGGTGCAGGGCCCAAGCACTTGAGCCATCCTCCACTGCCTTCCTGGGCCACAGCAGAGAGCTGGCCTGGAAGAGGGGCAACCGGGACAGAATCCGATGCCCCGACCGGGACTCTTATAACTTATCTATATCAAATTCAAAATTCTCTTTTGATGGCTAGATCAATTACACATGAAATGATAATGTGAATTCAGATATAGTGCAATTAGCAATGAGTTCTCGTCCTTCTGAGAGGAGAGAGGGAACTTACATTAGGTTGGCTAAATTCTTATCTTTTGAAGTGAAAGGTGGGATGTCAGGTAGGGAAGGGCAAAACTGAATGGAAATATCCAGGAGCTTTTTGGAAATGGGTCCAAATGCAAACCCTTAAAATCTCTTTAGATCATCTTCGTGGAATGTGTGCCAACCTGCCTGGACACACTGCTATACCTCTATCAACCCCAGCCTGCCTCAGAGTCCAGAATTTTCTCTACTGAAATTTAAGGTAGAGTAGAAAACCACAACCAGGGTGATATTAGAAAATGTAACCAGATTTTCAGGAAACTCTGACTGGTTGAGTAAGCAGGAGTCACTTTCAATCATTTTAATGACCTCCCAATAATGTACAGTACATTTCACATGATGAAATTTTTAGATTTTATTTATTGAGTTATGTCAGAATGTTATGGCACTTGGTCTCTGGTCTTCACACTGGTGGTGTGCTATAATGGAGAGAAACTGCTAAAGCATAGTGTTCGCCCTAGCCTGGGGATATTATTGATTCCTGTTATTTGTCTCATAAATTCTGAACCAGTAAGGGAAAGTGAGCTAGCAGGACAGACGGAGGAACAAATAGTAAGACACAATGGAGGCTATGAGACATTGTTCCAGGGAAATTATCACAGAGAAAAAGAGAGTTTCTTATAGACATTCTTTTCAAATACCATAGTATGGAAGAAAGTGCAACTGACAACGGCTAAAACTTCAAAAATAGAAAGATTCCCTATCAAGTGATGAGAAGCTGTTTAGGTATTGTATCAATCAGGGTTCTCCATAGGAACAGAACCAATAGATATGGAGATCTATCTATCTATATCTATCTATCTATCTATCTAATGTATGTATGTGTATATATATATATTATATATATTTACTATGAGGGCTTGGCTCATGTGTATAGAGTCTGGGGCGTTCCATGGTCTGCGTCTAGAAGCTGGGGAAAACTAAGCTCGTGGTGTAATTCCATCCAAGCCCAACAACCTGAGAAGCAAGGAGTCAAAGCTGTGAATCTCAGCCTGAGTGGGAAGGCCTGGGAACCAGAAGCCTGATGTCTGTAGGCAGGAGAAGACAGATGTCTCAGCTCAAGGAGAGAATGCACATTCTCTCTTTCTTTGCCTTTCTGTTCTATTCTGGCCCTTCTGTGGACTGGATGCTGCCCACTCACACTGGTAAGAGTATCTTCTTAGTGTAGTCTATTGAATCACATGCTAATCCATTCTAGACATACCCATGAAAAATAATGTTTGAACCTGGGTAACCTTTGCCCAATCAAGTCGACACATAAAATTAACCATCACGGATATGAGTAGAAACAAGTTAACCTGTATAAATCTTAAAGTAACTGGATACAGCCGGCACTGCGGCTCACTAGGCTAATCTTCCACCTAGCGGCGCCGGCACACCGGGTTCTAGTCCTGGTCGGGGTGCCAGATTCTGTCCCGGTTGCCCCTTTTCCAGGCCAGCTCTCTGCTGTGGCCCGGGAGTGCAGTGGAGGATGGCCCAAATGCTTGGGTCCTGTACCCCATGGGAGACCAGGAGAAGCACCTGGTTCCTGGCTTCGGATCAGCGCGGTGCGCCGGCCGAGGCGGCCATTGGAGGGTGAACCAACGGCAAAGGAAGACCTTTCTCTCTCTCTCTCTCTTTCTCTCTCTCTCACTGTCCACTCTGCCTGTAAAAAAATAAATAAATAAAATAAAGTAACTGGATAACAATGACATTAACTAATGTGCTAACATGGGTTTATTTATTAGAAAGCATTTCTAATTTTCTTCATGTTTATTTCAATTTTGATGAAATGTGTGCTTTTTACATTGCTGCAAAACAAGCAGAACAGAACTGTGATACGTAATTTATGTGGCTGATTTCAAATGTGGGTTTTTTTAGGCTTCCAGAATAATTCTTTAAAAATAGCTTTGAGATACAATTCACACATCATAGAAATCATTGTAGTCAATGACTTTTATTTGACATTGTAGTCAATGACTTTTAGCAAATTTATGGTATTTGGGGCAGGTTTTACTGGACTTGGTTCTAGAGCATTTCTCTCACACCACACAGTTCCTTCATGCTCATTGTCATTCAGTCTTTACCCTGACTCCCCTGCCCCGGGCAGTCATTTTTCTGTGTGTAGAAATTTGTCTTTTCTAGAATTTTTTAATTAATGGAATCATACAATATATTGTCTTATATGTTTGACTTCTTTCACTTAGGATAATGTTTCTGGGAGTATAGCTGTAGTATATCACATGTTCATTCCTTTTCATTGCTCATTAGCATTTTGTTGTATGGCTGTGTGTACCACATTTGCTTATTCTATTTGTCAGCTAATGGACATTTGCATTGCTACCAATTTGGAGCTGTTAAGAACAATGTTGATATGAAAATTTGTACACAAATTATTTTTAATAATACAATATTTTAATTGACCAATAAACTAAAAATCTTTTTCTGAATGTTTCTTCTTGTGGGTACTTCATTACTAAGAAAGGTCTCTAAGGGGAGGTTTGACTTAATTCCCACTCTTGATCCATCTTCATTTTGGCTAATCTGGAAGTAAAATGTTCATGAGTCTCCTTGTCAGATGCAACCACACGAAGTCAATCATGACTATTGTTCTAAAGGTACTTCCTGGTAACGTTCTTCAAATACCTTGTATACAATTATTTCTCAGAAACAATTGTAATTTTATTTTTGAAATGTTCAATGTGAACAAAATTCCTGAGATTTTCAGTTTTCCCATCGACTTTAACCTTCTCCAAGGGAAACCATTCAAAATTTCCTGAATTAAAAAATTCTATCTTGCATAAGATGAGTAAAACTCAAATTAAACTTCCAAGTTGACTTCCTAGGCTTTTTGTCTCTCTGTGGCACCATCTTGGGAGACTGCAGTATTGCAGAGAGTCATGTACAAATTTTTATGTTGATGTATGTTTTCCTTTCACTTTGTGTGCCTAGGACCAGCATTGCTAGGTCACATGGTACATCTAAGTTTAACTTTTAAGGAACTGCCAAACTGTTTTCTGAGTGGTTGTACTGTTTCACATTCTTACCAGCAATGTATGTGGTTTCAATTTTCTCAATATCCTTCCATTGTCTAGTACTATCATTCTTTTTGAAAATTCATTTTAATGTATAGAGATGGTTTTTCATGGTTTTAATTTGTATTTCTGTAATGCTAAAAACATTAAAACTGTTTTCATCTGTTTATTAGCTATTTGCACATTTTCTTTTGTGAAATTTTAAAATCTTTTTTTAAAATTATTTTATAACTTCTTATTGAACTATTACATTTATTTAGCATATTCTAGATACAAACTCCATTGTTTTAGACAAATGATTTGCATAAGCTTCCTCCTATTCAGTAATTTGTCTTTTAATTTTTTTAATTGGTGACTTTTGAAAGCCAGAATTTTAAATTTTTATGAAACCCAACTTATCACTTTTTTCATATATGGATCATGTGTGGCATCACATCTAACATGTCCCCCATGATCCAAGGGTTTCTCCTATGTTCTCCTCTAGAAGTTTTATAAATTTAGCTCTTAGAATTCGGTCTATGGTCTGTTTTATTTTTTATGCATTGTGTATTGATTTTGTTGCATGTCGGCTTCAGTTATCTTAACAACACTTGTTGGTGAAACCATAATGCTTCCAATGAACCAATTATCAATTCCATGACCATAAATATAAGGATTTTTTTCTGGACTCATAACTCTTTTCCATTTATATATATATGTGTGTGTGTGTGTGTATACACATAACTACTGTCTCCATTATTATGATTTTTCTAGTACTGGTAAGTTTTGAAACTGGGTGGTATAAGTTCTCCAAGTTTGTTCTCCTTAAAAATTACTTTTGCTGGGGCCAGCGCCGTGGTGCACTAGGTTAATCCTCTGCCTGCGGTGCTGGCATCCCATATGGGCACTGGTTCTAGTTCCGGTTGCTCCTCTTCCAGTCCAGCTCTCTGCTTTGGCCTGGGAAGGCAGTGGAGGATGGCCCAAGTGCTTGGGCCCTGCACCCCATGGGAGACCAGGAGGAAGCACCTGGCTTCTGGCTTCAGATCGGTGTAGCTCCGGTCATTGTGGCCATTTGGGGAGTGAACCAACGGAAGGAAGACCTTTCTTTGTCTCTCTCTTTCTCACTGTCTGTAACTCTACCTGTCATATAAAAAATTACTTTTGCTATTTTAGTTCCTTTGCATTTCCATATGAAATTTAGGATTAACTTGTTCATTCCTGCAAAAATGACTGTGGGAATTAGATTGATATTGTTTGAAAATCGATGTCTTAATAATATTGAGCTTTCCAATCCATGTATAGGACTATAATTCCATTTAGATCTTTAATATATCAATTTGTTTTGTGGTTTTTCAGTATTATTCATCCATTTCTTTTGTTAAATTTATTACTAAATATTTTAATAATACAGATTTTACTGAGAATAGATTGTTTCTTAATTTCATTTGTATTGTTTCTTGCTAGTATATAGAAGTAAAATGTACATATTGTGACCTTGTTAAAATTTATTCATTAGTTTTAGTCGGGTGTATTTTTTTTTAAAGATTCCTTACAATCATGTTATCTGTAAAAAAAGAAAGTTTTACTTCTTCTCAATTTGTATTCCTTTAGTTGCTTTTTTCTTGCCTGAATGCAGGAAATGGAATCTACTGTACAATGCTAAGAATGGGTAGAGTATTTTGTCTATTTATTTTCTGATCTTGGGAGAAAGTATTTAGTCATTTACCATCAACTATTATATTAGCTGTAGGTTTCTGTAGATTCAGTTTGTCAAGATGAGAACATCTGGGAAACTCAATGGGATTTCAGACATGCCACTCTGACAGGGAGAACTATCTGCATATTTTTAAGTAGCTTGAAAAGCTAGCGTCTGGGAGCTTGGTGAAGCCAGGGAGGGGTTGTGATCAGCAGCAAGGTGAGAACCAATAAACTGCAAGCTAAAAATGGACAGGTTGTTTAGTGAACACTTATCCCACTGAATGCAGAGAAAGAGCAAGTGGATAGAAAAACAGCAAATGGGGAAAGAAAAGGAACTAGGGTAGGACAATGAGGGTAGAAGGGAGAAAAGAGTTCTTTTCTCATCCATTGCTTGGTTCACAGCTAAGACTTCCCTGTGACAAAAGACATTAATGAGACAAACATGCCTAATTTATTTTATGTACATTTTATCTGATATGGAGACTTCAGAAATGAATAACCGCAGAAACCAAAAAAACTGTGCATTTATGCCAAGATTAACAAAGAAATCGGTAGGTTTGTAGAAATATGACTGGGCAGAATGGAGTATAATCTACTGGTAAGGAACAGAGGGGAATATAGCGAGGCCTAGTTGTGTGTATTCTTCCCTGTGTACCTATGAGATATTCCTTTTCTCCAGCTATGGAGCATCTTAACTACTACTTAAAAGGAAGATGGTGGTGGCTGTTCGGCTTAGCAGTTGTCAGTTAAGGGGCAGTTAATGGTAGCAGTGAAGCCACCATTTGGGAGGCCTGCAAACCATATCAGAGTGCAGGGTTTGGAGTCTCACCTCTGATTCCAATCCAGCTTCCTGCTAACATGAACCCTGGGAGGCAGTAAGGAATGGCTCAAGTACTTAGGTCTCTACTACCCACAGGGGAGAACCATATTGAGTTCTGCGATGGTGTTTGGCCTGATCCAGCCCTGGCTGTTGTGGGCATTTGGGGCATGATATCAGTGGGTAGAGGAACTTTCTCTCTGTCACTCTGCCTTTCAAATAAATGAGAACAAATAAGTAAACTTAAAAAAGATGCTGGTCAAGATGCTGCATCTCACATTGGATGTGATCCCTGGCTCCGGCTCCTGACTCCACTTTCTTGTTAATGCAAACCCTGAGAGACAACAGTGATGACTCAAGTTCAAGTGATTGGGTTCCTGCCACTTTGACTGAATTCCTGATCCTGGCTTCAACTCCTCCCAACCCCAATCTCTGGCTTGTTGTGGGCATTTGAGGAGTAAACCAATGGATGGGATCTCTCTTTTCCAGTCCATCTGTCTTTCTATGTAAGTCTCTCAAAGAAAGAAAAAAAGAAAGAAAAGGAGATCAGAGAATTCTTTTATGGCCTGTTTTAGGGGGAAAGAGAAAGTCAGGGATTTTGCTTCTGCTATTTCCTCACTTGTCTAGATGCGGTAATTTGGGTTAACATATCTTGAACTCCATCAAGGGATATGTAGCAGGGATAATACCTGGTGATAAAAAGATGGAATTTTCCTATTGCCAGAGTCTACTTTTATATATACCTGGTTCTCTGTTAACACCAAAAATTAATAGCATTTTCTCTCACTTTCAAGTGTAATTCATAGGAGTCTAAAGTGTACAACAAGGTGAGTATTTTTGAGATTCTCTGTATTTTCTCAGGACCGTAAGTAGAGCAATGTGATCAGTTTCCTCTGCTATTTTCTGAAAGGGCTGTAGGGTTGGGATCAATGAGAACAAAATTAAACACATGACCCGGGCCGGCGCCGCGGCTCACTAGGCTAATCCTCCGCCTAGCGGCGCCGGCACACCGGGTTCTAGTCCCGGTCGGGGCACCGGATTCTGTCCCGGTTGCTCCTCTTCCAGGCCAGCCCTCTGCTGTGGCCAGGGAGTGCAGTGGAGGATGGCCCAGGTGCTTGGGCCCTGCACCCCATGGGAGACCAGGAAAAGCACCTGGCTCCTGGCTCCTGCCATTGGATCAGCGCGGTGCGCTGGCCGCAGCGCGCCGGCCGCGGCGGCCATTGGAGGGTGAACCAACGGCAAAGGAAGACCTTTCTCTCTGTCTCTCTCTCTCACTGTCCACTCTGCCTGTCAAAAAAAAAAAAAAAACAAAAACAAACAAACAAAAAAAAAACAAAAAACACATGACCCAATGTAGGAGGAGTGCAAATGCAGTTCTTATACAAATGAACAATACAGAAAGTACTTTTTGTCGTCACATGCACTTCTGCATTTTAAAAGAGGGCAGTCATTCCAAGCAATTGTTAGAAACATGTGATTTCACACAAGACCTTGCGATTTTTTTTTTCAGGCACAGAGAATTTGCTTTAGTTAAATTGCTTGCTCAGTGTACATTAAAGAACTGATGTTCACAGTATAGCTGATAGCTAGTGGAAATGAAATAATCTGTATTGACACATTTGGAAGTTTCACATCTTTTTCCACTTAACATGCTAACGTGATAATTGCTAGACTGATGATTTTTCCAGTGACACATCTCCCTTTGTCAATATTTAGACCTGTGTATAGAAAGCTTATCTAACACACCTGGCTAATTTTCACTTCATTTAAAAATAAATGGAACATGTTTAGCTGGCTGGGTTAGGACAAAAAAGGGAGAGATTTTATAAATAATTTTCTCAAAACATTTTTATTATAATAAGAAAATAACTATAAAAAGTAATTTTCTTCATTAAATATATTTGATCAGATTTTTAAAATCTCAGCCAAAGTATGTGTTAAGATCCTTTTAAGGCTTTTGAGGCTTTTTTTTCCTCTTCAGGAAAATTCTTTGGAAACTAAAAATATCACTTGGAATATTCAGGGGAAGCTCAGATTGGCTTTTACAACTTTAAAAGGCTCTCGATAGGAATTTGGTATACTTGTTACTGTTTTGGAATGTTCCGCTTGAAATCCATCACCAGGGTAGCCTGGCTTCCACAACCAAGAAGAACCTTGGTCTCAATTTAGTCTCTTGGGAGATTAAACTTAATGTAGGAAAGCTCTCCTAAAACAAGTTCAAGGTGACCACCCTAAGAGGAAAATCCACCCAACTGGGAAGGCCATTCAAGAGCTTTAACTCACTACAGGCTTCCTACCTGGGTGGGTGGTCCGTGTTTGACTTCGTTTCCCCAAGGAAAGTAGGAGTTTTCCTTTTGCATGTGAATCCCCTTGGCATCTACTACCTGCCAGGGCCTTCCTTGCCAGGGCAAAGGGCAAGAAATATTCCTTTCAAAAGGCTGCAGTGAATGGGATCTGAAAGCTGTTTTCCAGTTAGTTTAGCATCATCTTGCTTTGGGGGTTTTCATGTTCCTCTCACTCCTTCTTTTCTCCTTTTCATAAACTATACTTGCTATTTAAAAGGTCGGTCTAGTTTTCTTTTAAGAATAACTGGGTTAGCTGTCTTGTTAGGTTTTTCTGTTTCCAAAAAATGCTTCCAAAGTGTGGAAATAAATCTATTTATTTATTTATTTATTTATTTTTATGGCTAGCAATATCCCAGCCTTCTAATTTGCTGTCCTGTTGCACTGAAGTTCATTATCTTTGTATTACAGCTTAGTTATTCTGTGTGAGTTTCCATCCTTTCTTTCTCTCCCAAATTCTTGCTGAAAATGGCAATAAAATAACACAGCTGAAGCCAGCATAAAAACCGAAGATGAAATGAGAACAGTGCTTTCTCATGAATTCCATTCTACATCATGTGTTCCATTTGCAAATATTCAGAATGAGAAGCCTACTTAAAGTACATTGAGATCTTTCCCTCACTCTGCTCTCTTTTGAGATTCAGTTATAAAATACAACCTACCTTTTGTTATCTTCACTTGCCCTTAAGGGGAACTAGTTCATCTAAAACCTCTGAAGATTTGGAGTTATAGCCCACCAAATCATTAGATGTCATCATTTTTGTTGAGCCAAAAAGCAAAATATTACAACCTCAATGTTTTAAGGTATTGTTAAAGCAATGAGGTGGGCATTAGCTCATGTAAGAGTGTTATAGATCCTTTCCTGCTGGACATTAAAGGAACCAGTTCCAGGGAATGCTTCGGACTCCCTCCCGCTTGTTATCAAAGGGCCAGCTGGGTCTAAGCAAACCAGCCCTGATTGTAGAAACCAGTTCCCTATCTGCCATAGTTGCATACTTAAGATAAGATGGTTGTCTGCCTCTTGATATTGCCTTAAATTGCAATTTACTGTCGCATATCATAAAACTCTCCTACCTTGCAGTTGTGAATTGTTAGTTCCCGAGGGCTTATGATAACAGTGTGCTTCCCCCTAAAACTTCCTCAAAGCTACCTAGTTACTGGCTTCCCAAATTTACAGTATAAAAGTAGGGAAAGACAAGGATTGTGGCTTGACTCTTTTTTTTTTCTTTTTTTATTTAATAAATGTGAATTTACAAAGTGCAACTTTGTATTGTTGTGGCTGTCCTCCCCCTCAACATCCCTCCCTCCCGCGGCCCTTCAGTCTCCCACTCCCTCTGCCATCCTGTCCTTCATCGAGTTTCATTTTCAATTACTTCATATACTGAAGATCAACTTAGTATATACTAAGCAAGGATTTCAACAGGCTGCACTCACACAACCACTCAAGGTATAGGGTATTGTTTGACTAGTAGTGCTGTTTTTAAGTTTCATAGTAAAACACATTAAGGACAGAGATCCTACGTGGGGAGCCTGTACCCAGTGACTCCCGTTGTTGATTTAACAATTGGCACTCTTATCTATGACATCAGCAATCACCCGAGGCTCTTGCCATGAGCTGTCTAGGCTATGGAAGCCCCTTGAGTTCACTAACTCTGAACTTTTTTAGTCAAGGCCATATCAAAGTGGAGGTTCCTTCCTCCCTTCGGAGAAAGGCACCTCCCTCCTTGATGGCCTGTTCCTTCTGCTGGGGTCTTGTTCACCAGGATCTTTCATTTGGGTTGTTTTTGCTACCGTGCCATGGCTTTCCATGCCTGTGAGACTCTCATGGGCCTTTTAGTGGCTTGACTCTTGAGACTCAAGTCTAGTCAAGCCCGCATGTGTAAATAAATGGTGTGCCTTTCCTCCTGAAGCCGGTTGGCTTCTTCACTCACTGTCCATAACAGGAGGAGCCAACAAAAATGGGAAGAAAATACATCTATGTGCAATGGAACAAGGAAACAAGCCAACAAGTCTTGAAAGCGGACCCAGAGCCCAAGGTGTCCTTGATCAAAGTGAATTCACTGAACTGAGGGAGTGATACAGCTGGCCCCCCTGGACTGAAGGAGTCATTCCCTTCCCCAGTAGGTAAGAACCTGATGGCCAGTGTTGTCCAGAAAGGTTTGTTTAGGGGAATTCTATATCCAATTATTCCCACCCAGACTTTTGCAGAAGAGGGAAGAGGGAAGAAGAAATGGGGGATGGGGGACCCATACTCATGTCCAGAAAAACCCCAGTCTGAATGCAGACTGGGTTCTCAGTCCTTCACTGAGATGCTTGCCTGGTCTATCAGATGATGGGAGATGGGATGGCTGTGGGTGGGAGGGAGGTTATGGGGGAAAAACCACAACAAGGCAAAAGTTGTACTTTGTAAATTTACATTTATTAAATAAAAAAAAGAATCAAAAAAGAAAGTTCTGTTAGGTAGGAAGTTAGATATGAGGCTATGTGTGTGTGACAAAAGGCCTAAAGAGAAGACTATGCCCAGCATATGCATCTGCTGACAATGTTTCAGGGGCAGCCCGGTATTTGCATCCTGCCCTACCCCCCTTCTACCTGCCAGGTGGGGGTCCCCGCCCCTTCTGCCTGACAAATCTTCTGCAATATCCCAGATGCAGCCCAGTATCTGCACTTCAAACACCCTGCTCCAGATCCCCATTCTCTAAGGGGTCTTGCTCACCCTTCCTCTAAACTCAGGATGGAGCCAGCTAGCCTTCCTCTTGTCTGATACCTTCAAGGGAAAACTCAGATAGGATCTTCTTAATATTTACAGCCATAAAATCCTTTGTTTCAGGAGGAGATGTGTGAATACAAAGAAAACAAAACAAAACCTAAATGAAAGATCTCTTCAAGTGAGATCCCAGTGAAAAGAACAGGTCATCAAAGAAGGAGGTACCTTTCTCTGAAGGGAGGAGAGAACTTCCACTTTGACTACGACCTTACCTAAATATGATCAGAGTTGGTGAACTCAAAAGGCTTCCATAGCCTTGGCAACTCATGACAAGAGCCTAGGGTGATTACTGATGCCATAAACAAGAGTGTCAATTTGTTAAGTCAACAACAGGAGTCACTGTGCACTTACTCCTCTTGTAGGATCTCTGCCCTTAATGTGCTGTACATTGTGATTTAATGCTATAACTGGTACTCAAACAGTATTTTTCACTTTGTGTTTCTATGTGGGTGCAAACTGTTGAAATCTTTACTTAATATATGCTAAACTGATCTTCTGTATATAAAGAGAATTGAAAATGAATCTTCATGTGAATGGAAGAGGGAGGGAGAGGGAAAGGGGAGGGTTGTGGATGGGAGGGAAGTTATGGGGGGGAAAGCCATTATAATCCATAAGCTGTACTTTGGAAATTTAGATTCATTAAAAAAAGTTAAAAAAATAAATTTAAATGAAAAAAAATCAGGACACTGGGGAGTCTTTTGCAACTTTCCCAGTGTTGCTTACTCATTGGGAGTAGCCCTCGGAAAGTTGGTCTTGGCACAAATATAGGTAGGTATGGAAGGACTGTAGCTGGGGATGTTCAATTATTCCCTGCAGCAGTCGATCTAAGTGACACAGGTCATGGCTGCCATGCATCATTATTCGTTTCTTGTGAATCCTTTCAAATTCCTTTTGTGTATGCTTGTTCTGTGGTGCAGTGGGTTAAAGCCACTGACTGCAGTGCAGGCATCCCATATGGGTGTCAGTTTGGTCCTGGCTGCTCCACTTCTGATATAGCTCCCTGCTAATGGACCTGGGATAGCAGCAGAAGAAGGCCCAAGTCCGTGGGTCCCTGCACCCACGTGGGAGACCAAGAGGAAGCTTCTGGCTCCTGGCTTTGGATCAGCTCAGCTTCAGCTGTTGCAGCCATTTGGGGAGTGAACCAGCAGATGAAAGATCTCTCTCTTTCTCTCTCTGTAACACTTTCAAATAAATAAAATAAATCTTAAAAAATTATTTTTGTACACAAATACATATATAAGGGCAGTCCTATTTTTCCTTCTTCTTACAAAAAAGATTTTATACTGTTTGTCACTTTTTTCACTGAATCTCTAAAATCTTTCAATAATAGCGTTATAAAGAACTTCTTCATTCTTTACACTTGCAAGGTGTTCTGCTATACTTTGGTTTGTTTATTTTAACCAGTCTTCACTAATGGATATTTATTTCTAAACAATGTTATAGTGATTATTATACAGCCACCATTTTGCACATAGACAAATTTAGGATCTGGAGAGAAACTGCTGAGTCAGAGGTTATGCACAAGTAATTGTGATAAAAGTGTTGTCAAATTGCTCTCCCTAGAGTATAGAACCTATCAATAGTGTTATGTTATTTCTACCCTGATTATGAAAGTGCCTGTTTTTCCATAGTATTGCCAATTGATTGTTATCAAATATCTGCATTTTGGCCAATAGGTGAAACATAATAGCCAGTTTAGTTTTGTTTTGCATTTATTTTTAAGTAAAGAGTAAGTGTGAACACAGATATTTAAGAATCATTTGATTTTCCTTTCCTATGAACAGGTTATTCTTATGAGAAGGTACTTCAAAAAGTTTGTGGAAAATGCTCATTATCTTTCAATTCCATTCTTTCCTGAACTTCAAAACAATTATTTGTTTGAAAGGTAGTGACAGAGAGAGACAGCTCTACCATCTGCTGGTTCATTTCCCAGCGCCTTCAATGGCCAAGGTTGGCCTGAAACTCAATGCACGTCCGTCTTCTGTGTTGATGGCATCTCCTGCTGCCTGCACAGCTGTGTTAGAGGAATGCTGGAATTGGAAGTGGAACCAAGACTCAAACTCACACACTTCAGTAGGCGACATGGCTGTCCCAAGTGGCAAGAAACTGCTGAGCCAAATGCCCATTCCCTTCCGTGAACTTTTTCAGATACTCTTGTACTCCACTTATTTCAGATACTCTTGTACTCCACTTATTTTTCTATGTTGTTTTCTATGTTGTTTCTATGTTCTTGTTTCTTGTTGATTTATGGGAGTTTAAAAGGCTAGAATGGAGATTAGCCATTTACCTATGAGTTGAAATTTTTCCAGGTTTCTCATTTGTTTTTCTACGTTGTGTATAGTGGGTTTCATATGTGGGAGGAAAACACACATACACACTCTTACAGTATACACATTCTTATATGGAATTCTATGAGCTTAAATTGGCCAACTATCTTAGGGATTTCTAGATTTCAAATCACATTTAGCAAGAACCTACCTATTCCTAGGATATAAAATTCTAGATTTTAGTGTATATATATTTCATATTTTATTGTGAAAATTTGAAAATATTTAAAGTGTAATATAGGAATTCAGCATAAATTTTTCTTTAGATCTTACCCCAACTCCATTCATATACTAATCTTGGGGTACTACTTCCTATATTTTTTAATTTATCCTAAATTCCATAATGTATCTGGAACTGTTTCTTTTCTTTTCCTTCCTTTCCTTCCTTCCTTCCTTTCCTTCCTTCCTTTCTTTCCTTCCTTCCTTCCTTTCCTTCCTTCCTTCCTTTCCTTCCTTCCTTTCTTTCCTTCCTTCCTTTCTTTCCTTCCTTCCTTTCTTTCCTTCCTTCCTTTCTTTCCTTCCTTCCTTTCTTTCCTTCCTTCCTTCCTTTCCTTCCTTCCTTTCTTTCCTTCCTTCCTTTCTTTCCTTCCTTCCTTCCTTTCCTTCCTTCCTTCCTTTCCTTCCTTCCTTCCTTTCCTTCCTTCCCTTCCTTCCTTCCTTCCTTCCTTCCTTCCTTCCTTCCTTCCTTCCTTCCTTCCTTCCTTCCTTCCTTCCTTCCTTCCTTCCTTCCTTCCTTCCTTCCTTCCTTTCTTTCTTTCTTTCTTTCTTTCTTTCTTTCTTTCTTTCTTTCTTTCTTTCTTTCTTTCTTTCTTTCTTTCTTTCTTTCTTTCTTTCTTTCTTTCTTTCTTTCTTTCTTTCTTTCTTTCTTTCTTTCTTTCTTTCTTTCTTTCTTTCTTTCTTTCTTTCTTTTGACAGGCAGAGTTAGACAGTGAGAGAGCGAGACAGAGAGAAAGGTCTTCCTTCCGTTGGTTCACTCCCCAAATGGCCGCTATGGCCGGCACACTGCGGCCCGTGCGCCGCACCGATCTGAAGCCAGGAGCCAGGTGCTTCCTCCTGGTCTCCCATGCGGGTGCAGGGCCCAAGCACTTGGGCCATCCTCCACTGCACTCCCGGGCCATAGCAGAGAGCTGGACTGGAAGAGTAGCAATCGGGACAGAATCCGGCGCCCCAACCGGGACTAGAACCCGGTGTGCCTGCGCTGCAGGAGGAGGATTAGCCTAGTGAGCCGTCGCGCTGGCTGGAACTGTTTCTATCAGTCCATTAATGTCTCTATTTATTATTGTGCTTTATTTGAGGCTTTCTGATATGCTTTAATAATTGGCAAGACTAATCTCTCAGAGCCCTTTCTTGTCATTGCTTTTTTGATTACTGTTTAATTTTTTCCCAATTGAGTAAATTGTTTTAGTAAGCAATAAAACAGTAGCAACAGAGATAAAAATTTGATGGTAATTTCTTCTGATTCTGATACATTTACAAATTGACTTATGAAGAACTGCAACTTTATCACATTGAGTCTTTGTGTTAATGAACATGATATTTTCTTTAGCTGAGAACCTTATTTATCTCATTTACAAGCTCTTGGGAGATTTTTCTATATTTCCCAAGTATTAAAAAAAGTTAACAGATCATTGGACATATGAAATATAATTTTCATAAAGGCTAACTCATGACTCACATGGGTATCAGACAGAATGCATGTCAAAGATTTTATTCATCTCAGAAGTTATGAGGGAACCAATAAGATGTTAGTTTAGTGCAAAGAACTTTAGAAGCTAGGTAACCATTGGAAATTTAATGAATTTCTGGGTTTAGATAAAAAAATTAGATAGTATCTAAAAGGATCATAGTTCTTTGTGGTCATCTGCTCTAATGGACAGAAACTGTTTGCTTATTTATTGAAAAAATATGAACCTATTAATCTCGTACAGAACTGGAAAATAAAGTAGGCAATAACTAAGTCAAATTTTGCTGCAAATGAATATCCATCTCTTTTTCCTATTTTCAAGTTTTAGACAATCTTTTTCTGACAAGCATATTATTAAATAAAATTATTGGCATTTAAAATTTATTTGGTTGAATTTATTTTCATGTGCTATTATTTTGCAATCAGTATGGGTGGACCCTTCTTTTTTTTAAATTGAGAATAGTTTTTATTCCTTTGAAAGGCAGAGGGATAGAGAAAGAAAGAGCTTCCATCTGCCTCCAAATGCCTTCAATGGTCCACAGCTGGGGCCAAAGCCAGGCACTCAATACAGGTCTCCCAGGTGACAGGGATTCAGTCACTTGAAGCATCATAGCTGCCTTCCGGGGTCCACACTGGAGGAAAGCTGGAGTCAGAAGTCAGAGACAGGGAATGAGCAAGTCCAGGTGATTTGAAAGGAGATGTGGTGCATCTTAACTACTAGGCTAAACACCCACCCTAGTGCCTTCTCTTTGATGATTCATTTTTCTTATGAGATCCTTGTGATAAAATTAAAAAATTAAGAAAGGCATTCTGTTCATTCATCAAATATTTATCATGTTGAGCACAGTTCCAGGTTCTTAGGATATAGCAGTGAACAAAACACAGATTGTCCCCTGTCTTCAATGGCCTAATACAATCTTTCTGGATAGGGCATACAATAGACAAGAAATATGATAATAAGTTATATAATGTGTAGGAGGTGATAAAAGAGAAGACAGCAGAGTAAAGAGCATCAGGGGTGTGAAGAGAGGTTTTGCTAACTCACATTATAAATAGGGAGGTAAGGGTAGGATTTGCTGAGAGTTTATTTGAGCAAAAGCTTGAAGGAGTTGAGTCAGCCCCACAGGGATTTGGGGCAAGAAAATTTTGGACAGAGGTCAAAGTAATGCCAAAAATTAAAAAAGAAACTAATTTCCCAATGAGGGAATTTGTCAGACTTTTTTGAAGAACATCAAAGAGACAAATGTGATCAAAATAGAACCAGATAGACTGGAGGCCTTATCACATAGAGTCTTGTAGAACTTTGTGTTTTGTTCAAAGTGAGATAAGAAGGAGATGAATGACACAATCTGATATAATTGAAAGGATTCTTTTGGTTGCTCTGGCAAAACCTGGTTTAGGGAGAGGGTCAAATGCGGAAACAGGAAAACCAGTTGAAAAGCTATAGAAACAATCCAGGAAGGATATTTCAGTGGTTCGTACCAGGGTGCTAACACCAAGTCCATTCTTCCAAGGCATCAAAGCAAAACTCTGCAAGTCATTCTTTTCTTCTTTCTTTTACCTACCACTTCTAATCAGCTAGCAAATTGTTTCAGTTCTACCTTCAAAAGATAATCCAGAATACTAACTCTTCTTATCATCTCTATTATTAACTGTGGTGGGACAGATTTGATAGGATAAAACCAGGAGCTCAGTTTTGGAACTATTGACTGTGAGATGTAGTATATTTACAAGTAGAGACTTTGGGTAGGCAAGTAGATATATAATTCCCAAGTATCAGGAATGAATACTTTGTTAAAGATGTAAATTTGAGAATCACTGGACTATTGTTGGTACTTAAACTCAAGAGACTAGATGAAAACCGGTAGCTACAGAACCAAGGATTGAGTCTTGGGTCCTCTAACTTTTAAGAGGTCTTTTTGTGACATGACCAAGAACCTTGTTTTTGATCAGGATCACCAGAGTTCTGATCACCATACCAGTAGCAGAACAGCTGAGAAATTGTTGAATAAAAGTTAAACCAAGTATATATTGAATCAAAACCTTCTATAATCTCAACTAGTAAAATTGTAAACAAGAAACAAAAATTCTTTCAAAATAAATAATATTTTGGCATTTGGTAATAGCTAAAAAAGTTAATGTCTCTTATAGGGAAACGTGTTCTGTGTTTAGTTTTATTTCATATCATAGTAAACATTTTAGGCTCATCAAAAGAAATATGCTGAATGTGTATTATATACCTTGACCTTTATAACTCATTGTCTAAATGTTACAGAGGTTCATAGATGCAATTACAGCATTATGCTGCTCTGATATTTGATAGGCTTTGCAGAAAGAGCTGATAGTTAACAAAAACCTCTATTATTTGAACCATGTAATTATGCTGAAGGCATGGACAGTCTTTTTTTTTTTTTTTTTTTTTGTCTGGGGAGAGGGGGAGAGGAGTATGTGTAGTTTATATCCAGCACCCTGACGTGGTCATGTTGAGTGGTGTTTGAGAGAGAGCCAACCATGTAGTGGAGAGAGTGGGCATCCGTTGAAAACAGATTAACTTGGGAAGATTTCTTATCCTAAAGGATCAGTGTTCTTGGAAGCTCCTCAGTGCATGGCAGACTTGAAGCCTTCCCTGCTCTCTATGGATTGGTTTAGGGCTTCCACCCTGTGGTTTTCCTTATTTCTTCTGCTTAGGAACATGGCTTTGAAGAATTAAATGCTCTTCTATTATTAATGGAAAACTTAGTATACAAGTGCCTTTTTAAAATCATTTAGATCATAGCAACATGATAAATTATAGAGATAAATATCAGGGAGAAAATATTTTCAGTCCTGTCATTACTTTAGAGTTGTAACCATACATTTTATCATACTAAAATTCACAATGAAGATAGTAGTCAACTACCACACAGCCACATCTGTTCCAGTGAGATACTGCATACATTTTAGGGTTAAGTTCCTCCCTGGCATGAAGATGATAAGCATCATTTACATGGTTACCATCTGTCTCTGTTTTCTGTTGGTTTTACAGAATACCTGAGATTGCGTAATTTATAAGAAAGGAAATTTGTCTTGGCTCATAGCTCTGGAGGTTTGGAATCCAAGAACCTGGCACTGGTGGGGGCCTTGGGTTGTTTCAACCCATGGTGGAAGGTGGAGGGGCAACTGGATGTGTGCAAAAAAGTTAAAATGAGGGGCCACATCACTTCGTTCTCACAGTAACTAATTCAGTCCCTCTTAATACCCTCTTATTGCCTGAAGGCCTCTCCCCTACTACCTCTCAACACTGTCACAGTGGCAATCAATTCCAACAGGAGGTTTGGAGGGGACAAACCACGTTCAGGTCATCACACTATCCATCTCTTTACTCTGCTTTAGGGATTGAATTCTGTCTAAATGCATGCATTGAAAACTCAATCCCTGCCGGCGCCATGGCTCACTTGGCTAATCCTCTGCCTGCAGTGCCAGCACCCCGGGTTCTAGTCCGGTTGGGGCGCTGGGTACTAGTTTCGGTTGCTCCTCTTCCAGTCCAGCTCTCTGCGGTGGCCCAGGAGTGCAGTGGAGGATGGCCCAAGTGCTTGGGTTCCTGCACCCGCTTGGGAGACCGGGAGGAAGTACCCGGCTCCTAGCTTCGGATCGGCACTGTGCTGGCCATGGCGGCCATTAGGGGAGTGAACCAACAGAAGGAAGACCTTTCTCTCTGTCTCTCTCTGTCTCTCACTGTCTATAATTCTACATGTCAAATAAAAAAAAAATTTAAAAAAAAAGAAACTCAATCCCCAAAGTGACTCTATTTAGAGATAGATCCTACAGGGCAGTAGTAAATATCAAATAAGGTGATAAGGGTAGAGCCTTAATCTGATAGACTAGTATCATCATAAAAGGAAGAGATACCAGAGAGGTCCTCTCCCACCACAGAGAAGTGGCGATGACGTGAAGACACAGTGAGAGGGTGGCAGTGTGCAAGCCAGGAAGAAAAGCCTGCCCCAAAAACAACCCTGATGGTGCCTTGACATTAGGCTTCCATTATGAGGAATTGTGAGGAAAATTCCTGTGGTTTAAGCCACCCAGTCTGTGGTTTCTGTTATGGTGACCCAAGCAGACAAACACATCTGCTTTATTTTTCTTTGCAACACTTATTACCACATGACTTACATGTGTGAATTCACATCCACAGTAAGCTGGGAGTTTTTGGTTGGTTGTTTTGTCATTTCCCAGCGTGTACAAGGCATGAAATAAATATGTGGGGAATGAGTGAATTATATGGGCTGATCTAGAGGTAAGGTAGCACAAAGAAATGAAACACTGTATTTCTTAGTGAATGGTATCCCTGACCCACATAACTACATTTACAGTGTGATCCATTCGACTATTTCATTTCCTTTCTTCTCATCTCATCATGTCTCTCATCATCAGCTTGTATGGGTTTTTGAGGGTAGGTCCTTGCCTTTGTTTGGGTTTTCCCAGTAGTAGATCCTAAGAATAGTGTTGAGGAGAAGGGAAATGATTCTAAGGAAGGGTGGCCAATAAAGTATGGAGTATTAAGCCAGTTACCACCAAGGGGAAGTGGAGGTTAATCTTGTGGGAAAACTCTGGGAAAAGCATGAAACACAAGGGCAAATGATTCCCCTTTAGCAGTGGAGGAGGTGGGGTAATTCTTCACCACCTCCAGAGTGGCAATGGCCTACCACTGTAGGCGGCATGCCTTCCACAGTTCCACAGTTCCTCAGGCACAGAGGTGGTGATACTGGCAGGTGAAAATCCGCTGCTGAAACGGGAGTGTCTTAGGAACAAGGGTGGGGTCCTTCTATGTCTGCTTCACACTCTTCTGTCTGCATATCTGACATCAATGACTTAATAGCAGCCCCAAATTTCTTGGCACAGTAGGAACTATCAGGTCTTTTCTGCCTTTAACAGTATCAGGAGATAAAGCTGTAGGAGGCATCCATGGTCTAGAAGAATGGAGCTTTATTACCAAAGAGCAAAGGAAACAGACCTAAAAAGTCCATCTCTCATCAAAACTACTGTATCTATCCATGCCTGCAAAATGTCTCCCACTTACCCACACCTATCCATGGGCTGGATGGGGTGTGCTGATCTCCAGGTTAAGGGTAGTGGAATCCAACTTCCAGGCTGTGTGGCCCTGGTTTGACCTGCTGTTTAGGCATTGGTGTTTTCTCTTAATCTCAGTACTGGCATTATTTCAAACCCGGATGTTATTCAATATGAGGCTTTATAAAAAACTCCACCTCCTTTTATTTATTTTTTTCTTGGATGAAGCTTTTGAAAATGTTAATCTATAGACCCTCCTCCTCCATAATTACACTTGCCAGAGGAGAAGGAGCCAAACAATTAAATTCCCCATAGGTGTTGGGTATAATAATTCCTCCTGAATCAGAAGATTAAGCATGGCAACAACAAATGGAACAAGATGGTCTAAGCTCTGTTTTTCCTGCAGAACAGCAAATAGTTGCAAAGCAAAAAGCAGTTCTCCTTAATTACCACGGTATGAAGCAGTGGGCTAAAAGCAGGCTCATTTGGTAATGTTTTCTGTGTGGCTACGATATGTACACACAGTGCAGGCCTTTATGCACCGTCTAATACACAACATTACACACTAGGCTCTTGCTGACATCCATTTTACATGGAGATACAACTGATACACCAAGGACAGTGTCCTCTAAGCTGGGTGTGCGCTGCAGTAAAGGAACATTTCTGCTTGTGCAAGCCGGGCAAGACTGTTTCCACTTAAACACATTCCTCACCACTCACGGAACGCTGTACCAGGTGATGGTCTGGGAGCTGGACAGGCTGCAATCGTGGGCCGTGATCTCACGGAATCCTGCAAGCTCTAGCCTGGAGTGAGCTTCCCCAGGTTGACACATTTCTCTCTCTCTCTTTCCCCTACAATCAGCTACCCTGCTGATCTGGAAGTCTTTGGGGACAAGAACTCTTGTAGCAGGAATCAAAGAACTGGTATAAGAAAATGAATAGCAGACGGCTGTTGTGTTTAGCCCCTCACTTCACTCCCCAAATGAGACTTGTTTATTGAAATTGGTCGAAGAGTTTAATTAGCATTCCATGTTTGTTATTTCTTTAATCAAGGTTTCCAACAGAACAAGGCAACAAGCCAGGCCGGTAATGAGTCCCCTCCACCTACACTAAAGTTAAATACTTGCAGAGATTCCCATTGGCTCTCCAGGGACTTCGTGGGGCTGGTGTACTTTCCCTTATCATCAGGGTTATTGGGCACTGCTCATAAATGCATACTAAGTGGCAGTAAGCGATGCATATATTTATGTACATTTATAGTTATATAAAGGTAGCTGTAGAGCATGCATTTTTAAAATTTTTCAAGTGAGAAGAGTTGAGTGTTTTTCTGTTGGAATTTGTGAGCTTGTGAGGGCCATCTATGGACAAAAATGACTCACAGGATCTACTGACTCATGTTTGAAGCCCCACAAATTAACCTTCTGCTTTTATAAAGTTCACTTGAAACATAATAAGCAAGACTTTAAAATAAGAAATATTCTCTGAAGTAGTGCGCAAGTATCTAATTACTTGAGTTCCCATAACAAGTTGAGGTGTTTAAAAGAAATATCCAAGGTCAGGCAAATGGATTTCATTTTGTTTCATCCAAAATACTGTCCTACTTTTAGCTGCAAATGCAGATAACTTAGGCAGTGTTAAAGAAATTATGCAAATCCTAATTGCAAACAGTTTTCCTTTTAGCTTTTTTACATTTAGACTAACTGTAGTAATTATTTGAAAACCTTTTCAATTCCCACACTTAATAAAAGGAAATTTTATGCAAACAATGAAAGAGAAATTCAAAGCAGCAAGTGAGGGTGGTGCTGGTTTGCCTTCAGGGCTAGTCAGAGTTTATTTCTGATCTCCACACTTTCAGCATCATGATCTACTGAGGTCCTGGCAGCTTCACAAAGACTAGCAAAGGGATTGACTTTTTGAGATTCCACACGGGAGTGAGATCATGCAGTATTTATCTGGTTATGCCTGACTGTATCAAAACATCACATTGGACCCCATAATGTGAATAATGGTTATGTCCATGAAAAAACAGTAAAACAAAAGACCAAGGATTGACTCTGGCCCATGATGTACTTGAGGTACAGCCTATAAAGGAGCAAGGGTCACATTTCACTGAGTGGGCTTGTGTGGCTACTTCCCCAGCTTCATAGGTATTCTAGGAAAGGTAGAACTCCCATTAAGAAGGAATAAAAAAAGCCAAACCAAACTTCTTGTACCAGGCCCCACCTGTATACCTTGCTGGCCATGTGCTCTCGCCTCTTTGAACCTGTTTCCTCATTTGTATGATGAAGATGATATTAGTGCCTATCTCATATGATTTCTTGAAGGATTCGGCACGCATGAGGTGAACCTCCTAACAGTGCCTGGCAGAAAACAAGGGCTCTGTGCCCATTACTGTTCCAAGAGCCGTTGCTTTTAAAAAGTGAATGATAAAAGTAACTAAACATGCCCCTGCTCAGAGCTGCTTTCTGCAAATGAGTAATATCTTCAGCTAGTTTCATGATCTGGGAAGTGGAAGTCTGGGCACTGGAACTCACCACGGTGGGAGTCAGCAGCCTGGGAGGCAGCAGTGTGTGCTTTCAGAGGCAGGCAGAGCTGGCTATGGACAAGCTCAGGACAAGTTGCTTAAACTCTGCAGGCCTCTGTTATCTTCATCTGTAGAATGAAGATAACAAGAAGGTCCATTTCAGTGATTCCAGTGAGGATTCTATAATCTTGTGAGGATTAAGTTAGATTAGGTATAAGAACCATTGAGCATTAGCACTAGGCACAGATAATGGAGAACAGGATTTCTCAACTCAGCATGATTGACATTTTGGGTCAGATACTTCTTTGCTGGGGAGACGGTCCTGCGCACTGGGGGATGCTCAGAAACCTCATTAGCCTCTCTCCATGAGAAGCCAGGGGCACCCTCCACACCAGCTGTCAAAACCAAGCATCCCTCCAAGCATTGCTGAATCTCTCAGAAGCAGGGGAGAATTGGCCCTGGTTGAGAATCAGCAATATATTACCGGTGAGGTGAATGGAGAGGAAGTGTATTAAGAAACAGGAACATCCACATAGGATTTCCCCTTTGACAAAGGCAGCCCATTGTCAATGGAAGAGGAAAGGGGAGTAGTGTAGACAAGGGAAGCAGTTATCCTGTCTGATTTGTCCTAACTTAGGACAAACCTGGGTGCAGGATGGAGGATGACCTGGGCTCTGTTCCTGTTACTAACTTCCTTACCAATGGACAGGGGCCTCCCGAGCTTCCTTCTCTTGATCCCAGGGAGCAGGCCCTATTGGAGGAAGGCCTGCAAAATACGAGCTGTGTGTTTAATTTCCACCAACAAAGCAAATGGTGAGAGTGAAATCACAGCCTCAATGTGGAGTGTTAGAAGCAAGTAAGAAAAGTAGGGCTATCCCTTACATTTTCAGCCGGATTGTGCTTGGCCTTGCTTGCTCTTATTAATGATAACATGGTCTAGGCAGTAATCTATATCCCGATGGGCTGTTCTAGTTATTCTAATTTAAGCAAATGTGGAATGATTTAAAGAAAACAGTAAAACAATATTGAACAAATAAATACTCACTGTGAGTTTACCAAGTGTCAAGGACTGTTCTGGATGTTTGTGATATATCAGGGGGAAAAATAGGTCAAATTTCTCTCCTTCACAGAAATTAGCTAACCAGGTTTTTAGGATAGTAACAGCACAATTGAACAAGGATATGCCTACAGGATAGGACTGACTTCAAACCCTATGGATCCCTTTTTCATCTTTCACATTCATTCTGCTACTCATTTTCTTCTCAAGAATATCTGCTCTAAATGTGCTGCACCATAGAACAGAAATGCAATAGGTTGGTTTAGACAGCTTTCCGTATATAGCTCCTAATTTTTCTTCTGTCATTTGCAGGCTATCAAAATGAAGAAGAGGCATTGTGCCTTGATCAAAAGAGTTATTTGCTCCCCTGTTAAGAGTCTTGTCACTATGCTACAGGTTCTAGGGGGCCTGAATCTCTGTGAGTCTCATAATTACAATTTTGAGGGTTACAAATACTGGTGAATCCTCCCCACTTTTTCCTTTGTTATACAGCACGTATGTGTGAGCCATCCCCTGAGTTGTTTCTACCCAAACTTCCTCTGCTTCAGCTGCTGTGTGGCCACATAAAAAGTTTTGACAGAGCAAATCACAATCCCTGTTAGCAGGCCAAACTCTGGGGATAGCATTCTAGAAATGTTGGCACATTAGTCTCCAAGGAATAGCACATATTCTTCTAGAGAATGGTCCATTATTTTGAATCAAAATCTTGCCACTTTCTGTAGGCGTGGTATTGAATGTGAGAACTGGATGAAAAAAGAAAAAGATAATTATGAAACAAGACTTAGTGTCATCACTAGATTTCTTGTTTGTGAGAACAATTCCTGGATAGTCATCAGTGATGTGCCAAGCAATTATGTTGCATTTCAAAAGAAACACAAGAGTGGAGGCATATGAGTATTTGGGCCTCAGGTTTAGGGGTGGGAAGAAATGAAATTAAATAGGTAGTTAATTTTATACTGCTCTCCAGTTTCTAGGCTCTTTGTGTTGGCACTTATTTTATGACAATATTTACCTACCACAGTCTGTAACCTACCATGGATGGAAATTTCTTTTTCAACTCATATAGAATACTAAATTGGAAAGCACTAACGAAGTTTTTCAGTACACATTGCCTCTGACATACTAAACACAGGTTTTCCACATTCAAAGGGTTATTAGTTAACTTGGAAAGGCTCGTAAACTGATACAGAGACTAGCTGTTCTCTATCTACATCAGTATATAGTTTCTCAGTCTCTTGCAATCTTTCTATTTAGTAATGAACCACACATTGCCATTCCAATAGTCATTTTAAGCCAAATATTATGTGCAACATTTGGGATTCTGGTATTTCTGGCAAATTTCAATGAAGAGAAAGCAGGTTCAGACAGTGTAGAGAGGGGGAATATGTATCATTTCTCCTGAGTTTTTTTTTTTTTTTCATCCTGTAGCTCATCCATTCTTCCTGCTCCCAATTCTCTAGGAAGTCAGGGCTTTACTTAGCTCTTTGCTGCAAAGTCAAGTGGTCCAGGCAGATGATAGGCCATTGTGAGTAGAGAGGGTTAAAGGGTTATGCCCCCTGTGGGGAGGGGGCAAGTCAGATTTTCAAGCTAAACAGAAATTTGCTGCAGCAATTACCCTTTATCATTAATGACAGGCAATTGCCATAGCAACTGGCTGCCACCTGTCTCTCACATACCAGCTCTGTGTGCTCTGAAACAAAACAAGAGCGCACTGCAAAGTCAGTTGTGCAGCCACAAACCTGAAGTGGAAATGAAACTCTGTGTTGCTATTGGAATTTAGCTAGTGGCATGCATGGATTATTGCATATATGAAGTATCAAATATCAGTAAATCTTAAGAAAATTTCATTTAAAAAATGTATGAATAGTGCTGGCCCAGGATAGTGTGACGGCTAAAGGGGTAGGTCTGGAGTCAGGGGAGTCCAGAGTTTGAACCCAAGCTTCTCCACTCACTGGCTGAACAGCCCCAGACATATGGCTTAAGTTCTCCAAGCACCAGAGGGTCAAACTCACAGGCTGTTGAAAGGATTAAGCTAGGTGATGTGTGTAAAGCACTTAGCCCAGTATCAGCACTTTACCAGTGGTGGCTGAAATTATTTGCTGCCTGGCAGCAAGGGGTATTGAGCACGAGACAGAACACAATACTTGGTTTCTGTTGACTTTGTGAATCAGACACCTTGGAGACCGCAAGTCAGGGAATTCTGGTCTTCAGATTACATGGTCTACCAGCTCTCCCTCCACTTTGCATATAGGTAGTTTTAGGCACAGAGCCACACAGACATGCACGCAGCCTTTGGGTGATATCGTTCTGATCTTCCCTGCATTTTAGAAATGTGAGCTCAGTACGGAAGAGTTCAGCAGGTCGTTACTCTTTCTAATGGCACTCGGTGTAGACAGACCTCAGTGACAGCTGAAATTAGTTTTGCTTCGGAGCCTCCTTGATTGCGTCTCTAACCTCTTTAGCACTCCTCTTCACCCCCTGAGTCTTGGCACTGTGCTGAGGCCAATTATAGATGTTAACCACTCTGTGTTTAGCGTAGAGGCATTTGTTTTTGTCATCAGGGTGGTGACGACATGCTACATTTTCTTTTTCTTTGACCCATATGCCAAAGAAAACCTTCAATAACCAGCACGTCTTATAAAGGGGTGCATGCCCCTTTTCCTACCATATAATGTTAAAATAAATTTCAGGATTCATCCAATCCTAAACTACATTACAATGCACAATCTAAAATTCACTCACATCTGCCCCTAACTAGTAATTGTCTGAATGTTGTGCTTGACATCTGTCACCTCGAACAGGCCCCAGGGTCATCTTGGCACCTCCCTCTGCACCACCCAGCTCATTTGAATCCTTTGGTTTTCCCCTCCCAGTCAGCCTTCCACGCTCTGGATTTCTGCCTAAAACTGACTGTTTTTCTTCATTCAGGCCTCATGATCTCCCTCCTGAATTGCTGTGACAGTTGACTAGCTGGTCTCCTCCTCTGCTATTCATTTTTCTGCACTTCAGTCGGCATGATTTTATAAAATGCTAATGCAATCATGTTACTGCCCTTCAAAAAGAACTTTTACTGGGTTTTCATAACCTCCATGATCACGATCCTTCGCCATCTGCTTTTGCTCACCTCTCAAGTCACATCTTTCATCGTTCTGACTTTTCCCCAGGGATGCCAACCTCCACCAGGCGGCCCACACCTCTCCTACTGCACAGGTTTCCTTCTATGTGAAACAATCAATCCTTCAAGGTCCTGTACACTCATCACCCCCTCTTGAGGATTTTCCATTTCTCTTTCCACTAAAGGTTATAATTTCCTCCTTTGTTATAGGTCTGTATATTGATCATAATTCTATTATTTTCAACATATTTCATTCTTCCCTGTTAGAGTACTTTTGTCTTCCAGTAAGGTCTGAGTCTCATTCATTTCTGACAGTTGCAGGCTCTTGTAACAAAACAAGTCCTTAATGAAATTTTGTTGATGTAAAACACAGTTAACATTTCTATGGATGGCATAATCTACCTGTGTTAATGAAAGTATTTTATTGGAATTGTATTTTTCATCATTCCTGTGTCACCATTTAAAATCCACAAAATTGCAGGCTGAAACATCCTACTCTGAAAAATAAGTAATAGTATAGCTCTTTCTGCTCACAGTTAAGACTATTTTTATACTTGACAATCTGAAAAAATGTCCACATAATGTCAAAAAATTAGGATGATATATTTAGAATATCCAAATTTAGTAAAAAATAAATCAACACAAATGTCTAAGATCTACAAGAAAAGAAATACAATATTGGTGGGGTTTATTTGTGGGTGGAAAGATTATAGGCAATTTTTGTTTTCTGGTATATTCCAAATTCTTCATAAAGATCATGTACTTTATTATCAGAACTTTTTTTTCATACTAATTGCACAGATGTGAAGAGATGTTTCTTCAGAAGGGCTACCTAAGCATGCTTATTGGGAAAGAAGGTAGGGAAATGTTTTCTTTGCTGATTGATCTTTTTGGTCCTAAGCAATTCTTTTCTGCTGTAGTATTGGAACTTGGGAGGGTAGGCTGCAAGCACTAATTCCACTAGATGTCACCAAAGTACTGACAATAGTAGCTCAAAAACTGCGTATTCAGTTTTAAAACACATTTTAAGCCCTATTATTCAGTATTCCTTGCTTTTACACAAAGCATTCAAAATTTGAAGAATTAGCAAGAAAATGTATCTTACATAAGGTTGTGACCCTTATATAATAAGTGAGGGCTTACACGCATCCTTTGGCTTTATGTAATCTATATTTTATTAGCTTCTTAATAGAAATGGGAGGAAAAAATTGATACCAAGGGCCTTGTTTAAATTATTTTCTTATTAATTCCTGGAGATTTTTTGCTTTCTTTTTATATAATACACAGAGCAAAAGAAGGTCAGAATCCTGAACCCTTTTTTAACCTGATACCACTTCCATCATGGAATGTCTAGCTCCTTGGTTAATGAATAAAAATGTCTTACAGTATTGGGATGATTTTCAGAACATTTTAATTTATTATAAAGCTGTTTATAGTCATTTTATCTTTTAGAAAGGAAAACAAATAACACTATTTGAGGGATGAGATAAGCATCTCTAACAAAGGGCGGCTCAGAGAGCCATGCTTCTTTAACTGTATGGACCTATTTACTGTGTAGATTCAAAACCGGTCTTTTTTTTCTGATTGGCTCAGTGAAGGGTGGGAGGAATGCATGTTTCCAATCATTTTGGCTTGTGGATGAAAATGATTGGCCCATCACAAGGCATTTAAATTAGGCAGTGGGCTCTTGAAAAGATATCTAGGAGCTTTCTCCTACATTATTGCTCTCTACTCTGGTGTTTGTTTTTTTAAGATGTGATACTTTATTTTGTGTAAGCCTCTCCATGGGACAACAAGGCATAACACAACAGTTTGTAAACAAAAATCTGACTAAATTTCTCAGATTGTTTCATTTCTTATAACTGTTTTTTAAAATTTTTACCCTTTTAAAATCACACATGCTGATTTGTTCACAGTATTAATGATTTCTGACTGTTGTCTAATTTTAAATGTGCTGCATCCCTTTTCATGACTACTGTACCATATTCTCGGTGTAAAAACTAAAAAAAAAAAAAAAAAAAAAACCCCAGAGAGTATTACTGATGATAACTATGGGTTTACTTAAGGGAAAATAGCTGCTGTTAATTTAAAAAAAAAAAAACAAACCCAAAAACATGGAAACTTAACCAAATCAGCAACCTCCCATCGTCATCCACATATTCCAGATAATTTCTGAAACATTTTTAAGAAGAAGATAAATGACAGCGATCATCACATTTCACATGTTACCAACTCAAAGTAAATAAATCTGCATTTCCTCAGGGATCTTCGCTTCCACTCAGGGAGAATGTTGGGGTTAGTTAGGTTTCATCTGACTTTGCTTTGTGCAAAACCTGAGCCATAAACATTACATGCCAGAGAGAACAACCTCAGTATTATGGGATTCTAGTTTCCGTGAGTATTCATCAGTGACAACCTGACACTTCAATGGTTTGTGCCCTAAACACTGCTCCACTGATTACACACGTACAGTTTCATCATCTGAGTCACTCCGATGTGGTGACAACCCTCAACTGTAAAGTGGAGAAGCCGTTTTTGGATGTCCCTTCCCAGATACTAGGATTTGCTTCTTTATAGTACTTAAAATTGAATATTCCCATCAGCTATGCACAAGCTTATCTCCTTGACATGTTTTAAAAGAGGATTCAATGGTATTCCTTTTCTGTGGCCACCCAAACTCCCCTGTTGTAGTTCCAAAGCACAATGCATTTTCTCTAATTATGTTACCTTCATGTTCACTGCCTCCTTGTTGCAATTGTGGGTAGAGATAGGAGTTTCACTTACAGGCTCTCCTCCATGAAATCATCCTGGCTCCTTAATCTAAGGTTGCAACTTCATATCTTTTGAAACAAAAGTTCATATCTGTAATTTCTTTACAGATATTGATGGTTAATTAGTACAGTTCTTCCTGTATTTTAATGAATGCTCTGGGGGCAAACTTGCTCAGCGGAGTTAACTTTTAGAAATGGGAGGTAGTGATATTCACACGATGTGGTGAAAAAGTCCGGCACGAAATCTTGTATTATTGCTTGCCTTGGGAGTCAGCCATGAAAATTTGCTCAGCTCATTGCTGAAGGATATTGAAACACATTTCTCGCCGACATGGCGTCATCTGTAGTGTGGCTGGATCCTTTATACTGACAAATACTGCATGAGTGGCTGTTGGAGCCCGTAGGCACTCCTGATGATTAACTATAAAAATGCTTTTGACTCTGGTTGCTGACAGGAGTGACAATGCTTTGGCCAGACTGGCCTCCTTCTGGACACCAAAGGATGTTCCAGTCTTGGTTTTACCATCTGGTTTCAATGCAAGCCAGCAATGATGAAGAAAAGAGTGTTTTAAAGAGGCAGCAATAGACTAATTCTTCTGGCTATATAATCTTTCTTCAAGAAATGGAAACAATACTCATAGGCCTGGATAACAAAGCAACAGTTTCTGAAATTCTATTCTCTTGTGCAGAGAAGGGTGTTTTGAACATCTTCGTCATATAAGAAATCTGACCAAATAAGCTTTATGTGGAAAAGACAGTTAAGTGCATGAGCTCGTGCCATACAGCTGGAGTTCTTTTTTTTTTTTTTTAAGATTTATTTATTTATTTGAAATTCAGAGTTACACAGAGAGAGAAGGAAAGGCAGAGAGAGAGAGAGAGAGAGGTCTTCCATCCTCTGGTTCATCCCCAATTGGCCACAATGGCCGGAACTGTGCCTATCCAAAGCCAGGAGCCGGGAGCTTCTTTTGGGTCTCCCACATGGGTGCAGGGGCCCAAGGACTTGGGCCATCATCTACTGCTTTTCCAGGCCATAGCAGAGAGCTGGATCGGAAGTGTAGCAGCTGGGACTCGAACCAGCGCCCAAATGGGATGCCAGCACTGCAGGCGGCAGCTTTACCTACTATGCCACAGTGCTAGCCCCAGTGAAGTTGAGTTCTTGAAGGAAGACTAAGCATGTGTTTTATAGGAGTAATTTTCTTCTATGCAAACCTAAGAATACATGCTTAGCTCTGCAAACAGTAATAAAAGCAGCAATAATACTTACAGGATGCAAGACTGATATCAAAGCATAGCTCTGACATGGGGCATAGTGCTGGTTTGGGTCCCAGCTGCTCCACTTTCGATCCAGGTCTCTGCTAATGCAACTGGGAAAGCAGTGGAAGATGGTCCTAGTGTTTGGGTCCCTGCCATCCATGTGGGAGACCTAGGTAGACTTCCAGGCTCCTAGCTTTTGCCTGGCCCAGCTCTGGCTGTTGCAGCCACCTGGGGACTGAACCAGAGGCTGGACGATCTCTCTCTCTCTCTCTCTCTCTCTCTCTCTCTGTAACTCTGCTTTTCATATAAGTAAATAAATCTTTAAAATATATTTCTATGATATTTTACAATTTCTATAAGATATTCAACTAGACCCACAACAAATTCTGTATAGTAGAATGAGCAGATAATATTTCTATAATGTCCATTGACTACAAAAAACCAAATTAAGACAGACTGAAGAATTTCCCAGGACCACCACAGGTGGTGGAGCACAGGAGGGAGAGTGGAGAACTGTAACTGGCAACTTGTTGCCAAGTCAAGGTATTTCCTCTGCCTCACAAAGTCTCACTTCCTCCTGGCTCAAAACCACATTTCTGTTTTTTTAAGAAAAGTTGCAAAGAGTCCATGACTATAATTCGAAGAATAAAACATGGCCCTCTTCTTGTGCAGTTTGTCAAAATTTTACCTAGAGTGCCTCTCAGACCTGAGGCTGTAAAGCCATGGACAGACTGGCGCAGACAACAATGAGCGCTTTAATTGTGTGGGTGGCATACTCTGGAGTGGATTTGGGTGGGAGAGGCATGGAGAAAGTCTGCTTGAGGACCTTATTGGTAGCATGCCTCGCCGGAGCACCATCTGGACCAGCCCCAGCATTTCTCTTGTCTCAGAGTTGCCCTTTGCTCCCTTCTGGTCTGTTTAGCATCTTGTGTCCTTGTCTCTATGTAAACTGAAGGGTATTTTCATAAAAAGGAAGAAAGTAATGATAAAAGTAGAGCTGAGTGAAATATTTTCTTCAATGAGGAATTTAGCTAATACCTGGCTACTTTTCATTTTGGGTTAAAGGAGTCTCTGATTACCACTATAAAAATAGAGCAGAGGCATAATGAAACACTGGAATCACAGGTAAACTGGAATATACTGTTCTACTTTGCTGAGCCCAAACATGCCACTTTGGCGTATTCTTTAACTTACTTGCCTACTGTAGTGGGGAACAGGACCGGTAAAGTATCCCTTAGCTGAAATGCTTGGGAAGAGAAGTGTACCAGGTTATGGATCTTTTTCTTCTTCAGATTTTGCGATATTCACATAAAATTTACTGACTAAGCATCTGTAATCTGAAAATTCTGAATTACCAATGTGTTGAAATACAAAAAATTTTTGAAAAAAGTTTATTTTTATTTGAAAGCAGAGTACCAGAGAGAGAGAGAGAGAGAGACTTTTCAATCACTGGTTTATTTCCCAAATTTCCACAGAAGCTGGGTAGGAGCCGGGCTGAAACCAGGAGCCAAGAACTCTATCCAAGGGATCCAAGTACTTGACTGAGAATCCCATCCAGGGATCCAAGTACTTGAACCACTGTCAGTTGCTCTCGGGATGCACATTAGCAGGAAGCTGGATTGGAAGCAGAGATGAGACTTGATCCCAGGCCCTCTGATATGGGGTGTGGGTGTCCCAAGTGGTAATTAATCTGTTGTGCCACAACACATGTCCTCAAAATCCAAAACGTTTCGCAGCTCCTAAAGTTTTCAGATTTCATAGCACTTAAAATTTCTGATTTTCATGAACTCGCATTGTGGCAGAGAAGATTAAGCCTCTACCTGCCGTGTCAGCATCCCATTTGGGTGCCACTTTCACTTCAGCTCCTTGCTAATGCACCTGGGAAAGCAACAGAAGATGGCCCAAGCACTTGGGCCCCTGAACCCACATTGGAGACCCTGAAGAAGCTCCTAAGACCTGGCTTCGGCCTGGCACAGTCCCAGTTGTTGTGTCCATTTGTGGACTGAACCAGTGGATGGAAAATCTCTCCTTCTCTCTGTATCTCTGCCTTTCAAATAAATAAGTAAATCTTCAAAAAAAAAAAAAAAAAAAAAGAATTTCTGAGGCCGGCATTGTGGTATAGTGGGTGAAGCTACCACCTGCAGTGCTGGCATCCCATATGGGTGCTGGTTTGAGTCTTGCTGCTCCACTTCCAGTCCAGCTCTCTGCTGTGGCCTGGGAAAGCAGTAGAAGATGGCCCAAGCCCCTGGGCCCCTGCACCTGTGTGGGAGACCTGGAAGAAGCTCCTGGCTCCTGGCTTTGGATCGGTATAACTCCAGCTGTTGCAGCCAACTCAGAAGTGAATCAACGGATAGAAAACCTCTCTCTCTCTCTCTCTCTCTGCCTCTCTTTTTCTCTCTGTGTAGCTCTGAATTTCAAATAAATAAATAAATCTTTAAACATTTTTTTAAAAAATTCTAATTTTCAGATGAGGGATGCTCCACCTATTAATACCTTTCATTCACCTATTGCATGGTTTATGGCTGAGGCTCTTTAACAAAAAACAGGTCAGTAAGAGAAATACAAGCAAATTTCCTTAATATAAGCTTTACATCACTTGGGAGCCTTCACAAATGCAGGCCCAAAGGAACAGGGAAATCTATATTGTTATTTTTGGACACTTGTGAGAAATAAGTTGGGAGGCTGAAAGGGAAAGATCCGATAGTGATAAACTGGGGGAGCTTAGCAAGGCCTCTTTGTTCGGATTCTCTCTGTCTCAGTCTGTATTTCAGACGTAACACATTCCTTTCCCTCGGGTGGAGGAGGATCATTCTGGAACTAGAGTCTTCTCGGTGGAGAGGGAGTAAGGGCAGCTGTAGTTTCCATACCTGGTTTCAGGAGAGAAGGGGGTAGGAGGAGGTCAGGGCCCTGCCTGCTTCTGCTGTTTTCTCAATGTCAAGGTGCATGTCCTGAATCCGTTTTTCAAAACCTTTTTGAATGTTGTCAAGTCTAGATTTACATGAATGCATCATAACACAGACACATCGCTATGCATATTTATTTATTTACATTTATGCTTTTGTGTTGTAAAGCTGAGTAGATCTGGAGTGAGCATTGAGTGTTCTGTGAGCAAATCTTGAAGCAAACGTGATTTTCTTTAATTCAAGTCTCTGCTGTCTGAAAGGGGATTTGGGGGCTGGCCGTGTGGTGTAGCAAGTTAGGATGCCACTTGTGACACTGGCATCTCGTGTGTCAGTTTGAGTCCTGAATGTCTTGCTTCCCATCAACTCCCTGCTAACATGCCTAGGAAGGCAGCAAGAGGTGGCCTGAGTGCTTGGCTCCCTGCCACCCATGTAGGGAACCTGAATAGAATTCTAGGCTCCTGGCTTCAGCTTGGCCCAATTCCAACTATTGCGGCCATTTAGAGAATGAACCAGTGGATGGAAGATCTCTTTCTCGCTTTCTCTCCCTCTTTCTTGCTGCCTTTCAAATACATAAAACCTTAAAAAAAGAAAGAAGTCTGGGTTTTAGTCACATTCACCATAAATGTGGTTTCCTGAGTATGTTCTGGTCATTTCTGGTTCTGCTCACGTGGCGATGCTGTCCTGCTTCCCTGTGACGCTCCCTGCCCTCTCTTCCCCCACATTCAGATCCTTCCTATCTTTCAGAGAACAGGTTTTGTTGTCAACTAGATGTTGGGAGTCCTACCTATACTGCTTACCAACTATGACCTTGGGAAAAATACCACCTGTCAGTCAGTCAGTAGGGATGATAACAATACTACTAAACTATTGGGTTGTTTTGAAGATTACACAAAGATCATTCTTATAATATGACACATTGTAAATACACACAGTGTTTTTATTTCAGAGTCAAGAGTAAACCCTGTCTGCTCCATGAAGTCTTCCCTTGAGATTCAGCATCATGGATTCCTTCTTGTTTTGAACTGCTATAGTACTTCTAGGTGACCCAACAGATGATTTTCAATAAATTAAGTTTTAATAAATCAAATTACTTAATGAAAAAATTTCTGTTATGTAGGTGTATTGCATCTTAAAAAATTTTTTTATTTTTTTTTAATTTTATTTAATGAACATAAATTTCCAAAGTACAGCTTATGGATTACAATAGCTTCCCCCCATAACTTCCCTCCCACCCACAACGCTCCCCTTTCCCACTCCCTATCCCCTTCCATTCACATCAAGATTCATTTTCAATTATCTTTATATACAGAAGATCAATTTAGCATATTAAGTAAAGATTTCCACAGTTTTCACCCACACAGAAACACAAAGTGTAAAATACTATTTGAGTACTAGTTATAGCATTAATTAAACACCTAAGAGTAATTGTGTATTAATTACAGAGTTCAACCAATAGTTTTAAGTAGAACATAAAAAATTACTAAAAGGGTAAAGTATTAAGTTTTTTTTTCTTTTTCTTTTTTTTTGTTTGTTATATAGTTATTTTTTTTTGTATTTCTCTTTCCAGCTTGTGAATACACTGAGGGTATGCATGATTTATACTTGTATTTTCACCATGTAATCCATAATAAACATACTAGTATATAGTCATATTTTCAACCAGTTCTTATTGGTTATTTAGAAAGTAATATACAGGAATATGTATAGTAGTAGCCCTAATCAGTCATGGAGAGATGAGTACTGAGAGTAAGGGTGGGTTGAGAGTAGGGAGGAAAAAGAGAGGGAAAGTGATTGACCACCTGAATTATGTAATGGGCACTTTGCTAAGTCATCTACTATAATCTTCCCAACAACTCTATTTTTATTTTATAGAAGAGAAGAGTGAGGTATGATAGCATCTCTGTTTTCTCATCTGAGGCTTACAGTAGTTGGGTAATAGAAATCATTCTGAGAAGAGCTACATGTAGATGTACCAAGAAGTAAATGAACCCAAACTCTGTGAACTGACAATCAAGCTTACGAGTACATCTTCATGGAAACTTAAGCATCCTTTATTCAAAATGCTTGGGATCAGAAGTTTTTTAGGTTTTGGATCTTTTTTAATATGGGAATATTTGCATATAGATAATGAGATATCTTGAGTGTGGATCTGAGGTCTAAACATAAAATTCATTTGTATTTCATATGCACCTTTTGCACAGAGCTTGAAGATAACTTTATATAGTATTTTTAGTGTGCTTATTTAAAAAATTAAATATCTTTTTATTTGAAAAGTAGATAGACAGAGAGAGAGGGACAGAGAGAGAGACTGACAGACAGAGATCTCCCATACACTAGTTTCATTCCTTAGATGCCTGCAGTAGTGGGGATTGGGCTGGGGGCCTGTAATTCATCTCAGTTTCCCATGTAGGTGGCAGGGACCCAAGCACTTGAGTCAGCATCTGCTACCTACTAGGGTTTACATTAGTAGAAAGCTGGAATCTGAAGTGGAGCCGGGACTTGAACCCAGACACTTCGGCATGGCGCGTGGGTGTCACAAGCAGCGTCTTAACGCATGTACCAAATGCCTGTCCCTGTTTCTGTGTTTTGACTGTGACTTGTCCCATGAGGTCAGGTGTGGAATTTCCCACTTGTGGCATCACATCAGTGGACAGGCTTCTGAGTCTCAGCTGTACTACTTGCCACTGACCCATGAGTTTGAAGAACTTGCTGAGGGCTCGTTCCTTCAAATCTTCACCTGTGAGGCAGGTCACAGGGGAGCTGTTGAGCTCTGCCTCCATGGCCTTTATTTCTGACACTCCCCATGGAGGCCACCTCCAGCTCCTGCCTAAGGACATTCTGGAACAAACGAAATGAGACTGAATGACAGCACAGTTTCCATGGTCTGCCAAAAATCCAGCAGTCCAACTTGGTTTCCAGCACACCATGAACAGGTTACAAAGGGAGATAATTTGTGTAAGGCCAAATAGTGCTATGACGTTTTTATCCTTAGTTCATTTCTTTCACCTCCTAATCAATATGAACTCCAGCTGCCTTAGCAGCTTCTATTGACCAGCAAATACTATGGATAAGCTGTAAGGTTTCTGAGTTTGCTTTGACTGGTCATTTAAAAAAATGCATTCTACAGTCACGGAGTTTAAAAGAACTTCAGATTTCTGCGATATGAAGTAAAGATTCCAGAGACCAGTTCTTGAGAAAATGGAATATGAATGGTCTTCAAACAAGTTCATGGAAAATGTGTTTATTACAAAAACATATGCCTGAAGTTCAAAAACTTTTTTGCGTGAAAATAAACTTGCCTTTTAATTCTACTTTTCCATAACCTTTTTTTTTTCTTTTTATTTATTTGAAAGGTAGAGTTATGGACAGAGAGAGAGAGAGAGAGAGAGAGAGAAAGGTCTTCCTTCTGTTGGTTCACTCCCCAAATGGCCGCCACGGCCAGCGCTGTGCCGATCCGAAGCCAGGAGCCAGGTGCTTCTCCCTGGTATCCCATGTGGGTGCAGGGGCCCAAACACTTGGGCCATCCTCCACTGCCCTCCCAGGCCACAGAAGAGAGCTGGACTGGAAGAGGAGCACCTGGGACTAGAACAGGTGCCCATATGGGATGCCAGCGTCGCAGGTGGAGGATTAACCAAGTGAGCCACGGAGCCAGCCCCCTCCACAACCTTTTGAAGTACCCTCGTACAGAGGTTCATGTGCATCAGGAATAGTGGTGGTTGGAGGTCTTTAAATGAAAATTCTTCGCCTGAACCCCTCTTGAAACTTTCTGAATGAGAATCTTCAAGCAGAACACAGAAACCTGCATTTTATTTATTTATTTATTTTTATTATTATTTTTTTTATTTAATGAGCATAAATTTCCAAAGTACAGCTTATGGACCACAATAGCCTCCCCCCCCATATCTTCCCTCCCACCCACAATGCTCCCCTCTCCCACTCCCTCTCCCCTTCCCCTTCACATCATGATTAATTTTCAATTATCTTTATATACAGAAGATCAATTTAGCGTATGTTAAGTAAAGGTTTCCACATTTTGCTCCCACACAGAAACACAAAGTGTAAAATACTATTTGAGTACTAGTTATAGCATTAATTAAACACCTAAGAGTAATTGTGTATTAATTACAGAGTTCAACCAATAGTTTTAAGTAGAATATAAAATGCATCTTTTGTATTGTTGTGGCTTCCCCCCCGCCGACCTCCCTCCCTCCCGTGGCCCTCCCCTCACCCACTCCCTCTCCCATCCCGCCCTTCATCACGTTTCATTTTCAATTACCTTCATATACTGAAGATCAACTTAGTATATACTAAGCAGGGATTTCAACAGGTTGCACTCACACAACCGGACCAGGTATAGGGTATTGTTCGACTAGTAGTGTTGTTTTTGAGTTTCATAGTTAAACATATTAAGGACAGAGATCCTGTGTGGGGAGCATGAACCCAGTGACTCCCGTTGTTGATTTAACAATTGGCACTCTTATTTATGATGTCAGCAATCACCCGAGACTCTTGCTATGAGCTGTCTAGGCTATGGAAGCCCCTTGAGTTCAGCAACTCTGAATTTGTTTAGTCAAGGCCATATCACAGTGGAGGTTCCTTCCTCCCTTCAGAGAAAGGCGCCTCTCTCCTTGATGGCCTGATCCTTCTGCTGGGGTGTTGTTCACCAGGATCCTTCATTTAGATTGTTTTTTTTTGCCACCGTGTCATGGCTTTCCATGCCTGCAAGACTGTCATGGACCTTTTAGTCAGATCTGTATGTCCCAAGGGTTGATTCTGAGGCAGGAGTGCTGTTTTGGACATTTGCCATTCTATGAGTCTGCTGTGTGTTCTGCTTCCCCCGCAGGATCATTCTCTCCCTTTTGATTCTATCTTTCATTATTTGCTTACACTGGTCTTATTTGTGTAATCTCTTTGACACTTACCCTATCTTTTTGATCAGTTGTGTATTTATATTTGTCACTTTACCAAGTGTGCTGGCATTGGTACCTGCCTCCTTGGTAAGGTTGAGTTGAAATCCCCTGGCACATTTCCAGTTCCACCATTGGAGGTAGGTCTGAGTGAGTATGTGCTGTCCTATATATCTCCTCCCTCTCTTATTCCCACTCCCATATTCCACAGAGATCAATTTTCTGTTAATTTTTAAATGCTTAAGAATGGTTGTGCATTGATTGCAGAGTTCAACCAGTGGTCTTGTGTAGAGTAAATCGAGCAACAACAACAACAAAAATACTAAAGGAACAAAGTAGTAAGTTGTTCCTCAATAGTCTAGCCAAGGGCTGCTCATGTCATTGTCTCTCATAGTGTCCATTTCACTTCAATGGGTATCATTTTAGGTGCTCGTTTAGTTGCCATCGATCAGGGAGAACATGTGATATTTGTCCCTTTTGGACTGGCTTATTTCACTCAGCATGATGTTTTCCAGCTTCCTCCATTTTGTTGTAAATGCCCGGATTTCATTGTTTTTTACTGCTGTATAGTGTTCCATAGAGTACATATCCCATAGTTTCTTTATCCAGTCATCCGTTGATGGACATTTAGGTTGATTCCATGTCTTAGCTATTGTGAATTGAGCTGCAACAAATATTGAGGTGCAAATGGCTTTTTTCACCCCTTTAATTCCATTTGGGTATATTCCAAGGAGTGGGATGGCTGGGTCCTGCAGTAGTGCTATATTCAGGAGAAACCTGCATTTTAGAACAGTCTCCCCAGGAGAGAACTACTGCCATTGCCAGCTTAACCCACCTGATTTTGTTGAACAACAGGGATCTCCAGAAAGAATGAGAGGCGGGGCCTTCATTGAAATTCTGAAAAGGTGGTGCTGTTCAGATGGGTTTAAGGAAAGATACAGCTATTCATTCACTAGGCAAACAGTGGTTGACTATGTGTTGTGTATCTTTCCTCTTGGCAGACACTCAGGGAACAAGGATTTAATAAGGCCTTACAATGTCTCTTGCAGACTTCTTTGTTTGCTCTAGACACAAGTCAATGCACATATAATTGCCATATAATGTGATATCGTTAATGAGAATTGTGTACACTGAGGCACTTAGACAACATGCACCAAGAGCCTTCAAAATTTACAAGGCTAAAGTAGTTCCACTTTTGTGAGTTTATCCTAATAAGTAAGACAGCTCCTGATTTATGATTTTTCTAACTTTATAATGGAGCAAAAATGATACACGTCCAGTGGAAGTTGCAATCGGCACTTCAGTCTTTGGCTGGATGTGCTGTATGATCCTCTTTTCAAGATGGGCAGTGGCAACGAGCAGTAAGACAGCTCACAGGTGACCATGTGATTTGAGGGAAACTCTGTAGTGGGCTGTTTTGCCGAGCTCTGATGTTAATTAGGTTAGGTAAAGTAAAAAGATTTTCAGCTTATGATGTTTTCAACTTGCAACATGCTTATTGAGATGCAACCCCATCCTAAGTTGAGGAGTATCTATACAGTTAACTAGCTTGTTAAGAACAAGCTAACATGGGGTTCGGTGATGTGGCTCAGCAGGTTAACGCCCTGGCCTGAGGCACTGGCATTCCACATGGGTGCCTGTTCTAGTCCTGGCTGCTCCTCTTCCGATCTAGCTCTCTTCTATGGCCTGGGAAAGCAGTAGAAGATGGCCCAAGTCCTTAGGACCCTGTACCCACATGGGAGACCTGGAAGAAGCTCCTGGTTCCTGGCTTCAGATCGGCTCAGCTCCAGCCATTGCAGTCATCTGGGGAGTGAACCAGTGGATGGAAGACATGTCTCTCTGTCTCTACCTCTTTCTGTAACTCTGCCTGTCAAATAAATAATAAAATAAATCTTTAAAAAAAAAGAGCAAGCTAACATTTATTTACTATACTTTTGCATGAACTCTTTAATGGAATTATCACAAAAACTCTAGGAATTAGTTGAATTATCTTCTTTTTACAGGTAAAGGAACAAAAGCTTTGAGATGATACATGATTTGTCTAAGGTCACATTATTAGAAAATGACAGAGTTGACCTGGGTGTTTAGCACAATGGTTGAGCCAGGGACACCAGTGTCCCTTGTTGGTGTGCCTGGATCAAGTCTGTTGCTACTCTGTTTCTAATCCAACTTCCTGTAAATTTGTACCCTGGGAGGCAGCAGATGATGGTTTAAGACTTGGGTCCCTGCTACACACATGGGAAATCTGGATTGAATTTTGGGTCCTTGGCTTCAGCCTAGCTCAGCCCTGTCTATAGTGTGCATTTGGGGAGCAAACCAGTGGATCAAAGATCTCTTTGTGTCTCTCTGCCTCTCTCTCTGCATATTTTTCAAGTAAAATGAAAATAATTAAGTAACATTAAAAAATAAAGTAACAGAGGTGATAGACAAACTTCAGTATGCCATTGACCAAAGATTCTGTTGTTAACTATGGAGCTTTACTCTTTAAAGAGCATAGCTATGTGGATTGGTGTTGCATAAATGTTTATTAATGAAAAAATAGAGAAATATCCCAAATGTCTAGCATCAGGAGATTGGGTAAACAAATTATGCTAAGCCATAAAATTGTATAATATATTTAGATATTAAAAATTATACTAGAGATAGTGTATCCCAATCAGGACTTTAAGCTAAGACATGAGATATTTTAAATGACATATTTTATGTGAGCCTGTAGTCACACTGAGATAAAACTACAAAGTTGAAAAGCTGATTACTTTGCCAAGTTTACACCAGATTCTCCATGTCTCCTGCAACATAGACCCTCTTGATCACCTGACTACAACTGTCTATGTTGAAGCCTTTGAAATCCTATAGTTTACCTTTGGTGGTACAGAGAGCTAAACATAAGTAAAAGATATGGGCTTCTGTTTATCTAACTGAACTACAGCTTCCCACTATTTGCCAAGCACCTCACCAAATAGCATGGCTGTGACTATGAATGTGTTTGTTCAAATGAAAAATGATGAAGGATGTCCCCAAAGCAGCATCTTGCCTTGGTGTTTCCTCTCTGTGGTTCCTAGGAAACATTTATTCATTTACTTGAAAGGCAGAGTGACAGAGAGAAATGGATACACACACACACACACACACACACACAGATAAAAATATATTGCAATACCTTCCACCTGCGGATTCACTCCCCAAACATCTACAACAGCCAAGGCTGAGCCAAGCCAAAGCTGGGAGCCAGGAACTCCAGCTAAGTCTCTTATATGATGAAGGAACCCAAGAACTTGGGCCAGCATTTGCTGTCTCCCAGGCACATCAAGAGGAAGCTGGATCAGAAACACAGAATAGCCAGGACTTGAATGGGCATTCAGATATGAGATGCATGTATCTCAAGTGGCAGCATAACCTACTGTGTGATAATGCCTGCAACTGCTCTGTGTGTAATTTTTATATAACGGATACAAAAAACACCTTATTAAGATTTCCAGTGGACCAGGAAGAAGACATTGACACTTGAAAACATAAAATACACTACTTAGAAACATAAAAGTAAATGGATACCTGAGGTACTTAGAGTACATCCTCAATTAGCTGGAGTGTAACCACTTAGAGTCCTCTACGAGCTGATTGGTATCTGTGTAGTCCCACAGGCAACTCTCACAAATATTACGAGAAAGAAGCAATTGGCAATCAGCAAACTCCTTTCAGGACTGTAATTTTTGTTTTTAATAGCAAGAGTAAGATACAGTTTAAGTTCAATTCCTCTTCACTGCCGATGAAGGCACGCTATACATTCACCTGATTTACTCATAGCTTAATTTCATGACCCAAAACAGAAGGTATATGCTGGTAAATGCTGAGTTAATCAGACTATTAAACTGACTGGGACATTTCAATTCTGTAACCATTCTAGATAACTGCAGTGTTATTATCCTAGTCAAATGTACTGCTCTACCCACAGTCTGCTTTTAAGAAATAAAAGATGGGTATTAGGGACTTATGTGTTAGGTATGTAAATACCCACCAACTCTATCAGATAATGCTCAGCCCTTTATTATCCATTGCCTGTTAATACACACACACACACACACACATACATGTGCTTATTTTTAAGAGACAACCATAAATAAGGCATGCAGGATTTTCTCTCTAATTGTAGACCCTAGCAGCACTGAACTTTCTGTGACTTAAGATGAAGCACTTCATTATCCAAATCACATTATCATACAGAAAAAGTTGGCTGTGTTTAAACTGTGCTTAACTGTATTTAAAATGAAATACAACATATTTACATTTTCCCTCCAGTTTATTATCAAGTTTACACTTGAAAATTTTTTAAATAGAAAACCTTTCCCGGAACCAGGATTTGTATGTGCTCCTTTGATTTAGCTGCAAGAATCAATCAGATCATGGTAAGGTGCACAATAAGGCTTTTTTTGAAGCCTGTTATTAAATATACATAAGAATAGACTTTTTTGTGTGTTCAGAAATAAAGAGAAAGAATGTGTTCCGTGTTTTGGAAGATTGAAATCCTTCAAGGCTTTTTTCGTTTGCAAGAAAACAAAAGCCTATTGTAAATTGAAGCGCAGACACAGCGACAGCAGCAAAGTCATTAATTGCTCATTCATGAAAGAGAAAGTGAGAGGCAGAAGTTAACCCCTCAAAATAAAGTGTGCAGCTAACAAAACATCTATCAGTTCCTCTGTTTTTAAACACGAGGAGCCTCTTTGTGCTGCTGGTTGTTGTGTTTTGAGAACTGGTGGCAATGGTTGACGTCATTATACCTATTCTGGAAAGACACAGGGGGAAGAGCTTGTTGGTTATAGTATTACACTATGAAAGTCAGAGTAAGGAATTGTTTGTAACTAGTGTCTAACACTTTTAACACATCATATCTGTGATTGTCTTTGTGATTATATTATCTAATTACAGTACACATGAATGGATATACACATGCATATCTGGTGGAAGTATTCCTGACCCTTTCTGCGGATTGTGAACAAGCACTCAAAATTGAAGACTGTAGGATTTTCTCATAAACAGTCAAATTAAGCAATCAATCCTATTTAGAAAGGTTTTCAATATATTTCATGGCCAAGGGAATCTTGTTCCAACCAAGAGCTGTGACTGCTATCTACTATGTCTACATTTGCAACAGCTTGAGCTATGTCCTCTCACAGGGCTTAGGGAAATTGCTGCCAGGATAAAGCAAATAATTCCCTCTCTCCAGTCCTCAAGAATTGCAGGAAGCTGTCATTTCTTATTATCAAAACTTCCACTCTGTGCCATCTGCTGTACCTTAGAACTGTGAGCCTTAATCACAGTCACCTTTCCACCTGAAACACAGGTATATACGTATTTTGATGTGACAAAATCACACCTAGTCATCGTCAGTATAGCATCTTCCTAAGGTGATGGAAGAAATCTGAAGCAGATTGAAGGGTGGTTAAAAAAGTTCTCATTATTTTAATATTAAAACTTTGACTGACTTCACCTGCAAAGATTCACACATTTAGTTTGGTTGGAAAATCAAGTACTCATTTGGGTTTCACTCAAAATATGTATTCCCTCTACCTGACAGATTCTAAGGTATAGTTTCCCAAATTTGAGATGCCTTTCTTGGTTTGTACTGATTTAATCTCTTGAGCTACTAACAGCAACAAAACATAGAAAAGAGTTTAGGATAAAAAACAACAACAACAATAACAACAACTCTATTCAAGGGGAAGTATAGTTCCAAATATATGAACATTTTGTGCTTCAATTAATTTCATTTGTAAACTCATGTTTACAATTCAGGAGCCATTTTTCCATGAAAAAACTCTAATAAATAGTTATTGAGCTTCTTGGGCATTATTTGAAATGCAGGGGTTAATTATTATCTTAAATAATATGAGAGATCTTCAAAAAGTTTGTGGGAATGTGTATTATAGAATGTTCTCATTTCTCTTCTAGTCTTTCATGAATTTTCACTTTTATCCCTTATAACTAAACAGTCACCTTCTACTTTTAGAAAGCATCTCAGTTTGTTTGGCATGCTAATGCCACTCTCCCTACTTAACATATTTTTAAAGATAAGATTTAACTGTTTTGAAAAGTAGAGTGACAGAGAGAGGGAGACACAGAGACAAAGATCTTCTATCCACCTGTTCACTTCCTAAATAGTCATAATGGCCAGGGCTGGTCAAGGCTGAAGTCAGAAACCAGAAACTTCATCCAGGTCTCCCACATGTGTGACAAGGACCCAAGTACTGGAGCCATCAGCTGCTGCCTTCCCAGGTGCATTAGCAGGGAGCTGGATAGAAGTGTAGCACCTGGGACTTGGACTAGTCCTCTGATACAGGATGCCAGCATTTCAAGTGGCAGCTTAAGCTGCTCCGTGCCAAACACTGGCCCTGATCCTCCCTCCTGAGATAGCTTCTCATTTCCTTCAAATTCTCTAAATCTTACATATCCTAAAACCCACCTCAAATTCTCCTTTTCTGAAAAATTCCTTTATAGTCCAAGTGCAGAGTGGTCCTTTGTCCTTGAAATTCCTGTAATCTACAGTGTCCGTTGTTGCTACAAAACATTTGGCACTGATAGGATATGCAACCGTCTACTCTTATTTTTTTCATAATGCATTGTTACCCAGCTTATGGCAGATTCCTTCCTTTGCATATTTACATTTAAGTGTTTATGTAAGAGAGAGAGAGAAAGAGGGGTAGGTTTTTATTTTATTTAAATTCATTTTGGGAAAAGCTTCCTAGTTTATCTTTAAAACAATGACATATGATTGGCAATTCTCCTCACAAACTCATATTTATTCCTGTTGTTAAGTATGTTTAGCAAGCTACCTATCTTTCTTTGGTAAAAATAAACATTTTCAGTTTGAAAGTTCTGAATCTGATTCTCGTAGAAGATTGGTAGGGAAAATGATTCCACAAATTTTAATACCCAAAATGGATTCACTGTAATTTATTATTCTTATAATTACATTATATGTAGGACAACTATAGAAACACCTGAAAATACATTGATTCCCAATATTATGATGAAGCTGTCTTTTTAAAAAGAATTTTACAGAAATCAATCACTAATGCAGAGACTGTAAAAACCCTCTGAATATGTGATAGCTCTCAGCAGGAATACTGAGAATGGACCGAAGATTAAAAAATAGGCTATGAACAGGTTACCTAGGGCTGTAGTCAGGACTGACATTGTCTAAAGTGAAGGGGATATGTCACCAATAAGTGACACAACCCACGGACAGTATAGAGGAGGTAATGGAGAATAAAATTGGATGAGTTCAAGAATCATGTCAGGAAAATTAAGGAAGAGAGCCTCCCTTTATGATTCTTTATTTCAAGATAACATCTAGGTTATATTTTGACATTGGTGATGGGTGAAATAACCTTGTCTTCTTTCCTTTCTCATAGATAGATATTTACATTGGAGATTTTTTTTTTTTGACAGGCAGAGTGGACAGTGAGAGAGAGAGAGAGAGAAAGGTCTTCCTTTGCCGTTGGTTCACCCTCCAATGGCTGCCATGGCTGGCGTGCTGCCGCTGGCGCACCGCACTGATCCGAAGGCAGGAGCCAGGTGCTTCTCCTGGTCTCCCATGGGGTGCAGGGCCCAAGCACTTGGGCCATCCTCCACTGCACTCCCAGGCCACAGCAGAGAGCTGGTCTGGAAGAGGGGCAACCGGGACAGAATCCGGCGCCCCGACCGGGACTAGAACCTGGTGTGCCGGCGCCGCAAGGCGGAGGATTAGGCTAGTGAGCTGCGGCGCCGGCCTACACTGGAGATTTAAGATGGAATAAAGAAATGGGAATGTGTCCCTACTTTCCCTTTATTTGTTCACAAAATCAAGAGGGTACAAACAGAGCTGGGGAGGTCAAGTATAAACCAAATGACCTCAGCGCAATGATTGCTTTGTAAATAATAGATAGGGAAAGATATTTATCAAACTAGATTCTATGCTTCCTTGCTAGATTCTGTGTTCCACCCATAAGCCCCTCCAAAGGGAGAAAATAAAACTTTCTTTGGCTTGAGGAAGATAGGCTAGTGGGCTAGAGAGAAAGCCAGAGTTATAGGCCACTAAGAAAGGACTCTGCTCTGGGCCACCTCATCAGGCAGAGTCCCAGGCAGGGGAATCAAACCCTCAGACACGCTGGGTGGCCTGAGCAATGGACATGCATGCCTGATCTTCTGCTAGTGCTTCATTACTTTTTTTTTTTTTAAGATTTATTTATTTGAGAGGCAGAGTCACACACAGAGAGAGGGAGAGATGGAGAGAAACGTCTTCCATCCTTTGGTTCACTCCTCAAATGGTGGCAATGGATGGAGCTGGGCTGATCCGAAGCCAGGAGCCAGGAGCTTCTTCCAGGTCTCCCACAAGGGTGCAGTGGCCCAAGCACTTGGACCATCTCCCATAGTGCCTTCATTAATTTTTGAGGACTTGTGAGGCTGCCATCAGTTGCCAGTTTCTGATAGTCTACATTCTTATTCATTAAGGAAGAGACACCAGCTCTTTGCTGAATAACCATATAATTCCTCATGCATTAAACAGAGCATATCAAAAGTTCCCAATAGCTGAAATGGGTTTCCGTACCCCTTTAGGCTTTTATGATGCCCAAGATATCTAGCTATATATAAGAGGGTAGCTTCAAGAGTGAGTCTCCCATTCCACAGTGATTTGGGCACACTGGACATGAGAAAGCAAAGAAAAGAAGATGCTAAATTAAACAATGAAAGCGAGTAGCAAATTAAAAAATATACTCTCTAAAATACCGCATTATTTCAGCACCATACTTCACAGCGTTATCAGGAATAAAAGTCGAATATTTGATAATTAAAGGGTAATAAAAGACAATTGTATATTTATCAGGAAATTAGGTGTGATTATTCATGTATCTTCTCAGTTACAATATTAAAAATATAAGCGGCATTCCTTAGAAGAGTAACATAAAAGCTGAATGGGTTAAATTTCTCTAAGCAATTTCTAGCACGAAGCAAAGAGATGCCTTTTCAAACTAATGACTATTTCATGGAGGCAGAAGAGAGATATTCAGCATCTATAATTCTCTTTGGCCTAAGAGTGAAGAGATAAGTAGTAATCATGCCTTCAAGGTAGAATTCATAATCAAATCCTTAATTAAACTCAATATGGAAAGTCCTTAATAAATATCAAAATCTGACTATCAGATTTTCTGGCAAATATTTAATGCTGTGTTCAGTATCTGCCATCCGAACATCACTGTAGAAAGAATCAAGCCTTTCTTTTTCTTTACTGGGTACATGGAACTATCAATGTCAGATTAAATGGAGAAGTAGCCTGTATTTTAATAATATAACTTCATATTATCCAATTTTTGCTTTACACATATTTAACATGTTCCAGAGGAATTTCAATTCACTTCGTTATTTTGAAATTTATATTCATTAGGTATTAAGAGAATATATGTGGCTGATTCTCTCTTCAAGGAGTTTTTAATCAACCCTCTTATATTCGTTCAGAACAAAAACCTCATTGTCTCTCTTGACTCCTCTCTTTCTTTAACACCTCACATCTGTTAAGAAATTCTACCAGCTCTATCTTCAAAATAGAATTCTATCAATTCTTTTCTAACAGACTTTTTTTTTTTTAATTTAAAAGTAGAGTGACAGAGAGAGGGAGAGAGACAGAGATCTCCCCTCTGCTGGTTCACTCCCAAAATGATTGCAACAGCTGGGGTTGGACCAGGCTGAAGCCAGGACCTTCTTCTGGGTCTCCCATGTGGGTGCAGGGCCCAAGCACTTGGGCCATCATCTGCTGCTTTCCCAGGTGCATTAGCATGGAGCTGGATCAGAAGTAGAGTAGCCGGGACTTGAACCGGTACTCTGCTATGGGATGCTGGCCTCACAAGCAGCAGTTTAACCTGCTTCACAATGCCAGCCCCAAATTCTATCAATTCTGATCTCCCCTATTGCTTCAATCTTGCCCAAGCACCCCCATTTCTCACTTGAATATTTGTGATAACCTCCTACCTGGTCTCTTCTCTTATCCTCATCCCACTGCTGTCCTTTTCCAAAATGCAGCCAGAGAATCCTGTTAGAGCACCCTGACCCTCCTCTGCTCTACACCCTCCAGGAGCTACCCAGGTCATTCTTGAAAGTCAATTTCTCTTGCTCTCTCAAGGGTTTATTTATTTATTTGAAAGGTAGATTTACAGAGTTGGGGGAGAGAGAAAGAGAGAGAGAGAGATATCTCCCATCACCTGCTTTATCTCCCAGATAGCTGCAATGGCCAGGCCTAGGCCAGGTGGGAGCCAGGAGCCAGAAGTTTCTCCCAGGCCTTCCACATGGGTGGCAGGGGCCCAAACACTTGAGTCCTACTCTGCTGGAAAGCCAAACTCTCTATAGCGACCTAAAAATTTTATGATGTAGACACCCCCTTTCCAGTCCCCATGCTTATGAGTTCATCTTCTGTCTTCCTCATCTCTGTCTCCATCCCGGCCTCATTTTTTCTCTTTCAGCCACACTGACTTCTTGATGGTGCTGGAACATGCAGGTATAGTCTGAACTTGGACTTCCCCCTTTACTTTCTTTTTTTTCCATTGCAAATTTTAGCTGTATTTTTGCTTTGTATATCATAAAACTAGTACATTACATATGAGTTTACAAGGTAACTAATTTCACAAATTACTTAATTCAATTAATTTGGAATTGTAAAAAATAAAGGTACTTTTGTTGGTTCTCAAACAACAAGCATTTGCTGACATTGCACTGTGTCAGCAGTGGAACTGAGGGCACAATATGGGATGTAGGAAAGTGTGGGCCACAGTTCCTGAGCACCCAAAATACCTTCTGAGAAAACTACAGAAATTTCAAAAAACAGATGATTTATACAAAATAGTAACTTATCCAATAATAAATTTCATGGTATTAATAGAAAATAGAAATTCAGAGTACAACATTTTAGCATCAGCGATGTTCTCTGTCTTCTTTTTTTTTTATTTAGTAAATATAAATTTCCAAAGTACAGTTTATGGATTACAATGGCTTCCCTCCCCCATAATTTCCCTCCCACTCACACCCCTCCCATCTCCCACTCCCGTTCCCATTCCATTCACATCAAGATTCATTTTCAATTATCTTTATATACAGAAGATTGATTCAGTATATATTAAGTAAAGATTTCATCAGTTTGCACCACACAGAACATAAAGTGTAAAATACTGTTTCAGTACTAGTTATAGCATTATTTCACATTGGACAACACATTACGGACAGATCCCACATGGGAAGTAAGTACACAGTGACTCCTGTTGTTGACTTAACAATTTGACACTCTTGTTTATGGTGTCAGTAATCTCCCTAGGCTCTAGTGATGAGTTGCCAAGGCTATGGAAGCCTTTTGGGTTTGCCGTTTACTTTCAATGCTTCTGTTTTGTATACCTTCACGGCTAGGGACCTCACTTCTACATATCTTTGCTTGGAAGTCATGTTCTTTGTGATGCCTTTCCTAGACACCATGCCCTAAACTTTAACTGCCTCTTTGGCATTACATAACTTCCCTTTTCTCTTTCTATTCTCATTAGCCTTTGTCATCATTTAACATACTATATCACTTACCTATCGCGTCTCCTCCATAAGAACGGAAGCTCTGTGTGGGCAGAAATGTTTGTCTGCATTCACTCCTATATCAGTGACTAAAGCAGTTCACTAATCATTGTTTAATGAATGAATATTTCATTCATGTAAATTAACTTGTATAAAGCAAATAAAAATTCCAATTCAATCCCATTGAGGTGGCATGTACCAATGCCATCTCACTGTTCCAGGTGATCAATTTCAGTTCACAGTTGGTCATGGTGGAGGGACTGGGAGTCAAAGGGAGCACATATACAAGTCTAGTACCTGCTAACGCTAACCGATGGAGTAAATAAAGGGGAGAGTGATCCAACATGGGAAGTGAGATACTCAGCAGACTCATAGAATGGCAGATGTCCTAAATAGCACTCTGGCCTCAGAATCAGCCCTAAAGGCATTCGGAGCTGGCTGAAAAGCTCATGAGAGTATTTCAGGCATGGAAAGCCAAGACACTCTGGCAAAAGATCTCTGCGAGTGAGATCCCAGTGGAAAGAACAGGTCATCAAAGAAGGAGGTACCTTTCTCTGAAGGGAGGAGAGAACCTTCACTTTGACTATGACCTTGTCTAAACAAGATAAGAGTCAGAGAACTCAGAGGGCTTCCATAGCCTTGGAAACTCATGACTGGAGCATAGGGAGATTACTGATGCCATAGACAGGAGTGTCAATTTGTAAAGTCAACAACAGGAGTCACTGTGCACTTACTCCTCATGTAGGATCTCTATCCTTAATGTGCTGTACATTGAGATTTAATGCTATAACGAGTACTCAAACAATATATTTCACTTTGTGTTTCTATGGGGGTGCAAACTGTTGAAATCCTTACTTAATGCATACTAAACTGATCCTCTGTAAAAAAAAAAAAAAAGAAAAGAAAAAAAAAAGAAATTATCAATTCCCAACTTGACTCTCACTGGGATTAAACATGACAATAGGTCTGCTCTGATTTCATCATCATTTAAAAAAAATCATCTATTATTTTTCACTTTGTGTTTCTGTGTGGGAGCAAACTGTTGAAATCCATACTTGATGTATACTAAGCTGATCTTCTGTATATTAAGATAATCAAAAATGAATCTTGATGTGAATGGAAGGGGAGAGGGAGTGGGAAAGGGGAGGGTTGTGGGTGGGAGGGACGGTATGGGGGGGAAGCCATTGTAATCCATAAGTCGTACTTTGGAAATTTATATGCATTAAATAAAAGTTTAAAAAAAAAAGAAAAAAGCAAAAAAAATATTTAAATGGTACAAGATTACTTGTTCATTTATATTATACTGAGAGAAATGCAAACAAATAAGGGACAGATGTGTTTGTCCTTGGAAGGTACTTGCTGGAATTTTTCAGTTAGGAAAAAAAAGTCATCACCTTGTAGTAAGTACATACATGCTTCTAGAATGAGGTATCTTTCAGATGCCACTTAAAAAAAAGGACAGAGGGGTAGATGCTTAGCTAGGGGTTGAGGCACAACTTCCTCCATCAGATACCTGGCTCTAGCTCCTGAATCCAGCTTCCTGAGAATGCATACTTTGGGAAGCAAAGATGGTTCAAGTGAGTGCGTTCCTGCCTCCCACAGAGGAGACTTGGACTGAGTTCTCAGCTTCCAGTTTGGCCTCATCCAGCGCTGGCAGTTGTAGGTGTCTGGGGAGTAAAACAGCTGATGAGAGCCCCCTCTTTTTGTATCTCTCAGTCTCAGTCTCTGTCTCTCCCCCAGCTCTCTGAATCTCTGCCTCTGAAATACATTTTTAAAACCCATGAAAACAACTGATTATCATCATATTCTTAAAGTTTGGGAATACTCAACTTTGGGCCAAATGTTTAGAAATGAGAATAGATCAACTAGAGAGGCAGTATAGCATAGTGGTTAAGAGAGGCTCTGGAGTAAGGAAACCTGGGTTTGCGTTGGAGGTGTGCCAGTGCTATGTATATGAGAACTCAGACAATTTGTTAGATTCACTTGCTTCAGCTTCCTCATTGGCGAAATGAGAGTACTAATAGGTACCTGGCTCACAGGGTTGTTGTAAAGATTAAAAGAGTTAATTCGTGTAAACCACCTTAAGCAATGATTGAATATAATGATGTGCTCATTAGGTCGGAGTTAGCATTTTTGTCACTATTATTATTTTTTTTTCATTTTTGTTTCTCTTTATATACAGAAGATCAGTTTAGCATACATTAAGTAAAGATTTCAACAGTTGATGGTTCCTCTCTTTATTTTGCTTGTAAGCACCATAAAGAGAGGAACCATCAAGCAAACCAAGGGAGAGGTGCCCTGGAAACAGGGCAGAGAAGATCTTGACTTGGAACTGGATCACTGGTACCTAAGGTAGAAACAAAGTATGGAGCCCAAGAGGTGGGGAGTCTGAAGAACACATCACAGTGGAAGCTGCTGAGCCAGACTGGAGAGTCAGGGCTGGATTTTCTAGTAGTCAATACAGTTTCAAAGGGGGAGATGGAGGCAGGGGTGCATTCCCAGAGCTTCAATCTTTATCCTTCATGCACTTGAGCTCTTCCAGGGGGATGGTAAGGGAAGGGGATGAGATCAGAGCAGTGGGAACGGGCTGGGAAGGAGAAACAGTGCTTTATCTGGACTAGAGAATGTTGTGCAGTAGGAGGAATGTATGAAGTATTTCCATTAAAGAGAGAGAGAAAACAAGAAACTAAGAAGTAATTTGAAAGAAAGTAGAAGATGGAGCTGAATATCAGATGAAATACTAAAATTCTGTCAGTCATCTGATGTTTCTGCATATCTTGGTGTCTAGCATTGTGTAGGTAAAACATCCAGCTGCTTGTCTAAATTTTCCATTTTTCATCCAGATGTTTCCATTCCTGGATATATTTAATAATATTTATAGTTTAATTAGGCATTTATGAAGGCAATTATGAAGTTTGATTGGATATTCATAGTTTTGAAACTATAAAGAATGGCATCAAATGTTTGTACTGCTATAATAAAATTCTATTTTTATTTTGCAAAGATGTACTTGATTTTTCAATAGAAGAAAGAACTTTGAAAATTCAGTGTAATAACAAATCTGACACATCTGTTCTTCTGGTATAGAATCTTAGAAATGTGGGGATGGAATGGGCTTTGGGTCACTGACTGCTGATAATAGGAGGCCACCTCCATGCGACAAGAGACTGGGAAGTGGATATCTAAGATTCATATTGAGCTAAAGCTGCCTTCCTCAAGTTTTTCCAGCTAACACCCTTTCAAGTTCCATGGTTGCTGCTCAGAATTTGCCTCAGGCTAATCCTATAAATATGTAAAGACGACTTTCATGTCTTTCCTAAATTCTCCCTTCCTCCGACAACGTATCTTTGTCTTGTTGCATTGTTCTTCATATGACCTTTGGCATCTCCATTACAATCCCTTGTATACATACAGTTCTATATTTTCATTTCCTGTGTAAGCAATAACACTGGTGAGTAAATGTGATAATCTCCCTGGAGTCTGACCAATACAGAAGGCAATGGGACTGCTTTTGCTCATTTTGGACACTATAGATATGCACACAGCTAAAGTATTCAACAGTGTTTTAAGAGTTACAGTTTGCTGTCAGTTTCTGTTATTTGATATTAAGTGTAGTGCTGGATTCGTTTCATGTGAGTAGTTGTCTCTTTATCTCCTCTAGCCTGTGTGGTGGCTTTGAGTGTTCAACACCACTAAGAACATGGCATTGTTTCTCTTCCTATTGGGTTTTATTTTGAAGGCTTCTGTGCATAATGTAGCCTGCTCAGAAGTTTGGATCTGTAGGGCTGGCGCTGTGGCATAGTGGGTAAAGCCGCCACTTATAGTGCTGGCATCCCATATGGGTGCTGGTTTGAGTCCTGGCTGCTCCTCTTCTGATCCAGCTCTCTGATATTGCCTGGGAATGCAGCAGAAGATGGCCCAAGTCCTTAGGCCTCTGCACCCACATGGGGGACCCAGAAGAAGTTCCAAACTCCTGGCTTCAGAGTGGCCCAGCTCCGGCTGTTGCGACTGGCTGGGGAGTGAACCAGAGGATGGAAGACCTCTCTCTCTTTCTCTGCCTCTATCTCTTTGTAACTCCACCTTTCAAATAAATAAATAAATCTTTAAAAAAAAAAAAGAAGTTTGGATCTGTGCTTAACACATAACTTATTATAGGGGCAGAAAGGTGTGACACCTTTCCTAATCCACCATAGTGGTCATGACTGACACTAGCATAACAAAAACCCAGTTAACAAGAGAAAAATATGACAAATGTGTTCAATGAAATTTTCATGTAACACAAAAGTCTTCAGAAATGAAGACCCAAGGACCCAAGGAAACTGTCTATGTTCATGCTTAGGTTTGATGAAGAATGGATAGTCATGTACAGATGTTATTGGATAAAAGGTTATGATCTAATGGTAATAGACCAAGAGGTGGAGACCCAGCTAAGCCTGGCTTTCAGATTCTTCTTGGCCTCTGTGTGTTGTATTCCTGCCTCCTGGGTATGGGGCAGGTTGCCCATGGAATGATAATCTTCAAGAAAGAAGGGAGAGGGCCGGCGCCGCGGCTCACTAGGCTAACCCTCCGCCTAGCGGCGCCGGCACACCGGGTTCTAGTCCCGGTCAGGGCACCCGATTCTGTCCCGGTTGCCCCTCTTCCAGGCCAGCCCTCTGCTGTGGCCAGGGAGTGCAGTGGAGGATGGCCCAGGTGCTTGGGCCCTGCACCCCATGGGAGACCAGGAAAAGCACCTGGCTCCTGGCTCCTGCCATCGGATCAGCGCGGTGCGCCGGCCGCAGCGCGCCGGCCGCGGCGGCCATTGGAGGGTGAACCAACGGCAAAGGAAGACCTTTCTCTCTGTCTCTCTCTCTCACTGTCCACTCTGCCTGTCAAAAAAAAAAAAAAAAAAAAAAAAAAAAGAAAGAAGGGAGAGAGATTTATACATCTTGCTTTGAGGCAGAGGGTTTCTGGTTTCTATGACTCACCTTGAGGCTGAAGAATTCTGTTTTTTTTTTTTTTTTTTTAATAGAAATTTATTTGAACGATCGAGTTATAGAAAGAGGGGGGAATTCTGTTCTTTATGACTTCTTTCAGGAAAGAACCTGCGGCAGGAGAAAGGAGAATTAGAAGGTCAGAAAAATGTTGCTTCTAAGGTCTTCCAATCTCCTTTAGTTCAAAGCTCTCAGCTCCAAAGTACACTATGGAGTACTGTTTTCTGAGCCCCAACATGTTCCTTTTTCATCTTTGGGATATCGAAAATTTAGAAAGCTTGGTTTCTATGTGTTCACTTAAGTGTTTGATTCAGATTTTTAGTAAAAGAGAGCTAGACGTGTAGTATGTACATGGACAGTTGTCTCCTGACCGATACTGGTGAGGAGAGCCTTGGAACCATTCCTAGGATGCCTCCTTGGAGGGAATCTATGTTTTCCCAGGGAAATCTTTGGGAATAGGCAGTTTTGTTGTGAAGTTTCTACAGTTTGAACATCTTAAGGGTTTCATTAATCATCTAATTAATTTGTTAAAATGTTTCAACAACAGCAAACAAAGTAGGCAATAAAAAAAAAAGCAAGAAGCCAAAAAATGGTTGTTTCTCTGTGCAAGAAGTGAAGTTGAGCTGTACCTTGATTAATTGATTAAGGATGGTTCCTGTGGTGAATAATTATGTTCAATAACTGTCAATATAATTTGCAATCAATTATCACTTATAATACCAGCCTATAGCAAACTCAGTTTTATATGCATCCTGAAGCAACTGCCTCATCAGGAAGTACTACTTTCCATTTCTTTAATAATATCCTTTATCTAACAAATCATAATTGAAAGCTCTCACTTTATATTATACAAAATATCTTCCTTCCACTCTAAGAAAGTGCTTTAAAACTCACTTCTTCTTCTTCTTTTTTTTAATAGTAGGAAGTCCACTGTGATTAGTGGCTGTGGTCAAAATTCATCCAGGGTATAGTAGATTTAATTTTTCACTCTTCTCCACTGTAGGGGTTTTATACATCCACACCTGTGTCATGGCCTCATGATGAGGTGAAGAATGTTTGCCTACATTTTTTACTTTGAAGCTTTGTCATCGTGTGACTTGCTTTGACCAATGGCATGTTAGCAGACAGGCCGTAGTAGAGTCTTGAAATGTTCTTATGCATTTAGTCTTACTTTCTTGTACATTACCATGAGAAGAGTTTCCCCAGGTTGCTACAGACCTGAGCCCAACCTGCATCAAAAGGGTTACATTTGGTCCAGCTCACAACCTAAAGCAAACTTGTCTCATGAGCCTGGCTTAGATGAGTGGTCTCCTAGCTAAACGGCAGACCTATTGCTATGGTTGCACACCACTGAATTTTGGAGTTGAGATTTTTCTTAATGCAGCAATAAATAACAACACAGTCTTTTCCTAGTAAGTACTATTTTTAAATTCCAGTGGTAAATTTTTTGTCTATCCTTTTTCTTAAGTTTAACAATCATTTATCTACCTAAAATTTAGCTTTCGGATGCCTAACTCATCTGTAATGTAGCCAAGAATACAAAAGAGAGAAAAAAAGATTTCTGAGTGGTTGAAAAAGATGCAATGTTACACACTAATACTCATATATTTTTTCATAAAAGGATTAATGATTTAGGCACTTAGATGTTTAAGAGGCTTTCAAAAAGTTGATGGAACTTGTTATATGAAAAAACTGTACATGGATTTAAAAATTTTTTATACTAAAATAAACATATTTCATTCTTCCATGAACTTTCAAAGTACCCTCATATACTAATTTTTATAGTCAATATAAAATCTTTTCAGGAAGTCATTTGGTGCAATGTTTGATACACTGCTTAGGAAGCTCACATGATATACAAGTATGCCTGGGTTCAGGTTCTGCTTCTGCTTCTGCTTCTGCTTCCAGATTCTTGCTAGTGTGTACTCTGCGAGGTGGTAGGTGATGGCTTGAGTACCTGAATCCTAATACCCAAGTAGGGGACCTGGAGTGGATTCCAGGTTTCCAGCTTAGGCCTGGTCCAACTGTTGCAGGCATTTGGACAGTCAATTCAGTGGATGGAAGATATCCGTCTTTCTTTGTTTCTCTGTCTTTCAAATAAATATTAATAAATAAACAAAAGTTAATCTAGGAGATTCCAAATTGGCAGAACATAGAGGAAGCTGATTGATCTAGCCGAGGGGAAGATAGTTAAAAAAAAAAGTGGAGAAAGTGCAATCTCAGGGAAGAGTTAGGGAGAAAACTGCAGAGGAAACTCCATGCAAATTAGAGGGACTCTGTTGACCTATGTGGAGGGGGTAGATGCACACAATTCAGGTTCTGAGCAGCTGAAAGCCTGAGCACCAGCTTTGGAGAGTAAAGTGAGACCAGACTGCAGCAGCCCAAGCCACTGGCAATAAAGCTGAGGGAAGAGCCTGGCATGAGCCTGGCTTGCAGCCCTGTGGGGGACAGAATACCTGGCAACCTAGAGGACAGAAAGGGGGGCATGTTTCTCTGTCCCCAGCCATCCAGCACCAGCATCTAGTAACTAGATGAGAAGGTGGCCACAGTTTTGAACATTCGTTAACACCAGCTTCTGTCTGTGTGCCAAGTAACCTGCTGAGCAGAGATGCCTGAGTATGGTTGGGATAAACCACAAGGGACTGGTTGCTCATGACTGTGGGAGCCTTCTATGTTGGGACTGTGGAAACACTCTGGCTGCATGGAAGGGCACAGGGTGTGGTGGGGTCTCTGGGCAGTCACTGTGTGTGGCTCCACATACTTGGGGCTTCTTGATTGATTGATGAGGGTCATTACTGAGAGCTCCGTGCTCACACTGAGGACTGAATGGATCCTTTGTGTGGTCCTTATGGCTGCAAAAATGAATACTGCACCCACTGGGGCTAGCGCCTGGCCATTGATCTCCTTGGAGGAGAGGAGGTGAGCATGAGACTATAACAACAGAGCTGAATGAACCCTCTCCTCTGTTAAAAAAATAAAAGATTTACCAAACCCAACATGGGTGTTACCTTGGACATTCCCTTCCCCCTGGAGCACTGAACAGAGATTCCTGGCCATACCCAGCACATGCCTCTGGGTATTCACTGAAAGAGCAGACACTCCACTAAGCCACAGAGATATAGTTCAAAGGTAAAACCCATTACAGGAAAAAAAACCATCCAGTATCTCCACTATTGCCTAATAATAAACAGAGCAATTTGAGAAACAAGAATAAGGAAGACAACATAAAGCCTCCAAAAGAACAAAACACTTCAATACTAAAATGTGAAGATGAAGAAATTGAAGATGCTGGAAATGAAATTCAAAAAATTGATTGTAGGATTACTTAAAAGTGTTCAGAAGCAAATACATGGATTAAAGAAATCCATATATGACAGGGATGATAATTTTTCTCATGAGATTGAGATTTTAAGAAGAAATCAAAATGAAATATTAGAAATGAAGAATTCAATAGATCAAATAAAAATGTGGTGGAAAGCCTTAACAACAAATTCAGTGAGGCAGAAGAAAGAATATCCAAGTTAGAAGACAAATCTTTGGAATTTTTACAGTGAGATGAAGATGAAGATGAAGAAGAAGAAATTAGAAAAATTAAAAACAATGTTGGAGATTTATGGGATGCTATTAACGATCCAACATATGGCTCTTAGAAGTTCCTGAAGGCATGTAAAGAGAATGGATTAGAAGGCCTTTTTAATGAAATAATTACAGAAAATTTCCCCAATTTGGAGAAAGAAAGGGACATCAAAGTAGGGAAAGCACATAGAACTCCTAATACACATGACCAGAAAAGATCTTTGCTATGACACATTGCAGTCAAACTTTCCACAGAAAAACATAAAGAAAAGATTCTAAAATGTGCATGAGAGAAATTTCAGATTACTTTCAGAGGATCTCCAATTAGACTCACAGCTGACATCTCATCATAAACCCTACAAGCTAGAAGGGAATGGCAAGATATAGTCCAAGTCTTAAGAGAAAAAAACTGCCAACCCAAAATACTGTACCCTACAAAGCTCTTACTTAATGAATGAAGGTGAAATAAAAGCCTTGTTTAACAAACAGAATTGAAATAATTTGCTACTCTACACCCAGCTGTACAGAAGATGCTTAACACAGAAATATGGTCATCACTATGAAAGAAGGTGAAAGCAGAAAATCTCCCTGTAAAACTACAAAGGAAATCCAAAGTAAACAATAAGAATGCATATGGAAAAATGGTACGGCCAAGTTGTTACTTATCTGTAGTCACCTTGAATATAAATCACCTCAACTCTCCATTTAAAAGATACAGATTGGCTTAATGGATTAAAAAAAAAAAGACTCATCTATTTGCTGCCTATAAGAAACACATCTCGGCCGGCACCGTGGCTCACTTGGCTAATCCTCCACCTGTGGCGCTAGCACCCTGAGTTCTAGTCCCAGTTGGGGCACCGGGTACTAGTCCCAGTTGCTCTTCCAGTCCAGCTCTCTGCTGTGGCCTGGGAGGGCAGTGGAGGATGGCCCAAGTGCTTGGGTCCCCACACCTGCATGGGAGACCGGGAGGAAGCACCCGGCTCCTGGCTTTGGATCGCAGCACTGGCCGTGGTGGCCACTGGGGGAGTGAACCAGTGGAAGGAAGACCTTTCTCTCTGTCTCTCTCTCACCATCTATAACTCTCTCTCTGTCTCTCTCTCTAACTCTGCCTGTCAAAAAAAAAAAAAAAAAAAAGAAAAAAAAGAAAAGAAAAAGAAAAGAAACACATCTCACCAGCGAAGATACACGCAGACTGAAAGTGAAAGGATTGAAAAAGATATTCCATGCTAACAGAAACCAAAATTGAGCTGGTGTAGCCATCTTAATATCAGACAAAATAGACTTTAACACAAAAACTGTTAGAAGATACAAAGAAGGGCACTATGCAATGATTAAGGGATCAATTCAACAGGAAGATGTGACTATAATAAATGTAGATGCACCCAATTACAGGGCACCTGGCTATTTAAAATAATGTTAATGGATTTAAAAGGAGACATAGATTCCAATATAATGGTTATGGGGGATTTCAATATCCAACTTTCAGCAATGGACAGATCAACTAGACTAAAAACCAGCAAAAAGCAATTTAATCCACACTATAGACTAAATGCACCCAACAGATATCTACAAAACTTTTCATTCTACAGTTGAGGAATATACATTCTTCTCACAAGTACATGGAACTTTCTCTAGGATAAACCACATGCTAGGCCATAAAGCAATCTCAGAAAATTAAAAAAAAATTGAAATCATACCATGCATTTTTCTTACTAAATGGAATAAAGCTGGAAATCAACAACTCAAGAACATGTAGACATATGCAAACACATGGAGATTGACCAAATGCTCCTGAATGAGCAATGGGTCATAGTAGAAACCAAAAGAGAATTAAAAAAATTTCTAGAAATGAATGAAGATGACAATATAACATATCAGAACTTATGGGGTACAGCAAAAGCAGTGTTAAGAGGAAACTTTATAGCAATTGGTGCCTACATCAAGAAATTGGAAAGGCACCAAATCAATGAGCTATCAAAGCATCTCAAAGACCTAGAAAAAAAACATCAGCAAACCAAATCCCAAATAAGTAGGATAAAAGAAATAATTATAATTAGAGAAGAAATAAACATAATTCAAACAAAAATATAATGCAAAGATCAGTAAAACAAAAACTGGTTTTTTGAAAAAATAAGCAAAATTGACAACCACTGGTCCAACTAATCAACAAAAAAAGGGAGAAGACCGAAATCAATAAAATTAGAGGTGAAAAGGGAAATATAATGACACCACAGAAATAAGAAAACATCAGAAATTACTATGAAGAGCTCTATGCCAACAAATCAGGAAACCTAGAAGAAGTGGATAGATTCCTGGACACATATTACCTACTTAAATTGAGCCATGAAGACATAGAAAACCTAAACAGACCAATAGCCAAGATGGAAACTGGATTAGTAAAAAAAGACTCTCCCAACAAAGAAAAGGTGAGGATTGGATGGTTTCACTGCTGCATTCTACTGGACATTTACAGAAGAAAGAACTCCAAATCTTCTCAATCTATTCAAAACAGTTGAAAGGGAGAGAATCCTCCCTAACTCCTTCTATGTAGCCAGCATCACTTTAATTCCTAAATCTGAAAAAGATACAACAGAGAAAGAACTACAGACCAATTTCCTTGATGAACATAGACACAACAAAATACTAGCCAATTGAATCCAACAATACATCAGAAAGATCATTCACAGACCAAGTGGGGTTTATCCCTGGTATGCAGGGATAGTTCATCATTTACAAATCAATAATGTGATACATCACATTAACAAACTGAAGAACAAAAAATATGTTTATCTCAATAGATGCAGAGACAGCATTTGATAAAATATAACACCCTTTCATGATGAAAACTTTAAGCAAGTAAGGTAGAATAGGAATCTTCCTCAACACAATCAAAACCCACGACTTGCATCCTATTTAATGGGTAAAAGATGGAAGCATTCCCACTAATATCTGGAACCAGACAAGGATGCCCACTCTCACCATTGGTATTCAATACAGTCCTGGAAGTTTTAGCCAGATTCATTAAGCAAGAAAGAGAAATCTTAGGGATACAAATTGGGAAAGAAGAAGTCAAACTACCCCTATTTGCAGATGACATGCTTCTGTATATAGGGGATCCAAAAGACTCCATGAAGAGACTATTGGAACTTATAGGAGTTTGGTAAAGTGGCAGGATATAAAATCAACCCACAAAAATCAATAGCCTTTGTATATACAGACAATGCTGCTGCTAAGAATCAACTTCAAAGATCAATCCAAATCACAATAGTTATACAATGAATCAAATACCTTGGAATAAATTTAAGCATGAATGTCAAAGATCTCTACAATGATAATTGTGAAACATTAAAGAAAGAAATAGAAGATACAAAAAATAGAAAAATCTTCCATGTTCATGGATTGGATGAATCAATATCAAACAAATGTCCATACTGCCAAAAGTAATTTACAGATTCAATGTGATACCATTCAAAATACCAATTACATTCTTCTCAGATATATAATAAAATGATGCTGAAATTCATTTTGAATCACAGGAGACCCCAAATAGCTACAGCAATCTTATACAACAAAAACAAAGCCAGAAGCATAACAGTACCAGATTTCAAGACATACTACAGGGCACTGACAATCAAATCAGCCTAGTACTGGCACAAAAACAGATGGATAGGCCAGTGGAACAGAATAGAAACTTCAGAAAGAAACCCACACATCTACAACCAACTTATCTTTGACAAAGGAGCTGAAATCAATCATTGGAGCAAGGACTGTCTCTTCAACAAACGGTGCTGGGAAAATGATCTTCACATGAAAGACCTCTACCTTATACCTTACAGAAAAATCCATTCAAAATGGATCAAAGACCTAAATCTATGACCTAATACCATCAAATCATTAGAGAACATCGGTGAAGCCCTACAAGATTGGCATAGGCAAAGAGTTCTTGGAAAAGGTCTCAGAGGCACAAGCAATCAAAGCAAAAAATGACAAATGGGATTACATCAAGATGAGAAGCTTCTGCACTGCAAAAGAAACACTCAGCAGAGTGAAGAGGCAGTTGACAGAATGGGAGAAATTATTTGCAAACTATGCAACTGATAAAGGATTAATATCCAGAATATATAAAGAGCTCAAGAAATTCAACAACAAAACAAACAACCCAGTTAAGAAATGGGCAAAGGACTTAAACAGGCATTTTTCAAAACATGAAATCCAAATGGCAAACAGACACATGAAAAAATGCTCAGGATCACTAGCTTTCAGGGAAATGCAAATCAAAACCACAATGAGGTTTCACCTCACCCCAGTTAGAATGGCTCTTATACAGAAATCAAGAAGCAACTAATGCTGGCAAGGATGTGGGGAAAAAGGTACCCAAATCCACAGCTAGTGGGAATGTAAACTGATACAGCACTGTAGAGCACAATATGGAGATACCTCAGAAACCTGAATATAGACCTACTATATGACCCAGCCAACCCAATCCTGGGAATTTAGCCAAGGGAAATGAAATCAGCATATGAAAGAGATATTTGTGACCCCATGTTTATTGCAGCTCAATTCATAACAGCTAAGATATGAAATCAACCCAAATTTATGTCCACTGAAGACCGGATTAAAAAATTATGGATATGTACACCATGGAATATTATATAGAAGTAAAAATGAAATGCTTTGATTTTCAACAAAATGGATTCAAGTTGGAAACATTATATTTAGTGGAAAAAGTCAGTCCCAAAAGGACAAATACCATATATTCTTCCTGATCTGTGGTAACCAATAGAGTATCTAAAAGATAATCTATAGAAGTGAAATTGACACTTTGAGTTACAATGACTTTGAACTGCTTTTGGCTCGACTGTTGAGGAATAGACTTTTTTTTTAAAACCCTACTTAGTATAGGGTTAATCTTATGTGTATAAAGTTAATTGAAAATAGGTCTTAGTAAAAAATAAGAACAGAATAGGAGAGGGATAAGGAAGAAGGGTGGAAGTGTGGGTGGGAGGGTGGGTAGTGTGAGAAAAATCACTATATTACTAAATTTGTATTTATGAAATGCATTTAGTTTGCATTCCTTAAATAAAAGTTTTCTGGGGAAAAATCTACAAAAGTTTTAAAAAAGGATGAAGACAACTATGCTTGTGAGTTAAAAAAAATCTATACTAATCTGGTTTCCTTGTCATAAGAAAATACAAAGAAGAATATAAATGTGAGGTAAAGGTGATTACATCAAGCACATGAACAGAAATCAAGATATAGCCTTTGGCTTGATAGCAGGTGGAAAAATGTGGCGAGTGTAGTAATCTGAGGTTTTCAGTGTGGGACCAGAAACCTCACTTATCTGAGCAGGCCCCAAGAACATGGCTGCTTTGTGATGTGGACCTCCAGTTGAGATTTGTAAGTTGCCTGTTTTGGGAGCATAAGGCAACCAGGTGGAATAGGAAACGTGGGACTTATGTGGAACATCTTTCAGGAATTTTTAGCAATTTTATAATAATTAAAATAGGCTCAGCTCATTTAAATTTACAGACAAGTTAAATAAAATCAGAGTTGAGACTGTATTTTTCTTTTGGTCAAGTGGGGATGTGTATCCATATTATTTCATGAGGGAAGGCTACTTTAATATTAACTGAATAGGAAGGACAGAAACTTTCCCCAAAGAGGTTATCTGACAAAGTGAAAACCTTGTCAAATTTATGAATCAGTGTTAGGAACCCTTGATTTAATTCATTGACTTCATTCTTAAACAAACACAGATACAGTATAGAAAGAAACAGTTTAAGATAAAAATTGGCATTTCACGTGATTCTCTTGGAGACAGATGTTCACTGTCTTCTACTGGATGGATAATTTGTGTAGAAAAATTTGAAGGATACTGTTCTGTTGTTCAATCAAGCTCAGTCTGCTATTTAAGAAAGCAGGGAAGTAAATAAAATGCATTTAAGATTGCCATTCAGCGGCTGACACTACGGCATAGTAGGTTAAGTCATCACCTCTGATGCCAGCATCCCCTATGGGTGTCAATTTCTGTCCAGGTTGATCCACTTTCAATCCAGCTCCCTGCAAGTGGCCTTGGAAAGGCAGTGGAGGATGGCCCAAGTATTGTGGTCCTTCCACCCACATAGGAAACCTGAAAGAAGCTCCTGGCTCCTGGTTTTGGCTTGGCCCAGCCCTGGTCATTGCATCCATCTGAGGAGTGAACTAGAGGATGGAAGATCACTTCTCTTTGTCTGGCTCTTTCTCTCTCTCTGTAACTCTTTCAAATTAAAAAAAAAAAGATTGTAGCACATATTCCCATAACATGGTTAAAATATATATGGTGATGATGCTTTAAATTTATGGGCTGACATTGTGGTGTAACAGGTTAAGCTGATGTCAGCATCCCTTATTGGACCTGCTTGTGTCCCAGCCATTCTATTTTTGATCCAGCTCCCTGCTAATGTGCATGGGAAATCAGTGGAAGCTGGCCCAAGGACTCGGGCCCCTGAGGCCCACAGGAGACCCAGAAGAAATTCCTGGCTCCTGGTTTTGGTTCAGCTCAATCCTGACCATTGCAGTCATCTGGGAAATGAACCAGCATATGGAAGAGCTCTCTTCTGCTCTCTCTCTGTAACTCTGACTTTCAAATAAATAAATAAATGTTAAAAATAAATTTAGTAGTACACTTTTGTTCCAGGGAAGTGAACTACAGAATCTCATTTCTTACTTGTGTTTTAGGTAGTTGAGTCCTTAGTGTGTATAAATTAAACAAACCTCATTTCTTCCAGGAAATTTCCAGTGAGACATGGCAGTGAATTAATTCATCATGATTCTTGGAGCCAAAAATATCAGCTTATGTCCAGGGCTGACCTGTCTTCAGGGAGAAGGGGACATGGCTTTCATGGAGGAGGTTAAGGGCCAAGTCATGCTATGCCCAAGCATTCCCTATTGGCTTTCAATTTCCATCACTGGTGTAGATACTATGACTTTTTTAAAAAGATTTATTTATTTATTTAAAAGTCAGAGTTACTCAGAGAGAGGAGAGGCAGAGAGAGAGAGAGAGAGAGAGAGAGGTGTCTTCCATCTATTGGTTCACTCCCCAGTTGGCTGCAATGGCCGGATCTGCGCCGATCAGAAACCAGGAGCCAGGAACTTCTTCCAGGTCTCCCACGTGGGTGCAGGGGCCCAAGAACTTGGGCCATCTTCTATTGCTTTCTCAGGCCATAGCAGAGAGCTGGATTGGAAGTGGAGCAGCCGGGACTAGAACCAGCGCCCATATGGGATGCCCACACTTCAGGCCAGGGCGTTAACCCACTGCGCCACAGCACCAGCCCTGTTACTATGACATTTACAATGAAGTATTAGGCATGGTAAGCCACACATGGTAAGTCAACATTTTCTATAATTTGCTACATAGGAAATATTTAGAGACACGGACATGTGTTACTGTTATCTTGAAGAGTTTATAATTAGGTGGAGAGAGATGGCAGATGTGAGAACAAAACAAAACAATATGGACAAAGCAGTAGTTAGTTAAGAACTAAACTAGGTGTTAGTGTTTCTGGGAGTTTTGGAAAGTGAAGGGCTAGAAGCCGGAAGGAATGGAGTGGTCGGAAGGTTTCGTGCTCTGAGTAGGCTATGAGGGAAGGAGTGATGCTTGGGAGTAGACAGAAGCAAGAAGGTTACCCCAGGGACCTGCCAGGATGGCCTTGTGCACTTGAAGGACAGGGACCCACCAGGGGCCTGCCATGATGGCCGTGTGCACTTGAAGGACAGGGACCCACCAGGAGCAGTGGGAATTATTTTTGGACAGTTGGGAAACATGCCAGGATAGCAAAGCCATTAGAATTAGAATGAAAGGAGGAGGAAATGAAAGATTTTTGAGTAGAAAAGCGATGTAAAGATGAGAAAGGTTGAAATGAAGATAGAAATAAAGAAGGCAACAGGGAAATGTAGAAGTGAAACATTACACATTGTTTTGTTTGAGAAGTCTTCAAGAAGTTTGTATAGAATGCATATTATGAAAAAGCTATGCACAGGTTAAATTTTTTTTTTCCTACACAATGAACTTATCTTTTTAATTTCATTATCTATGAACTTTTCGAAGTCCTCTCCTATGGATATTCTTCACTAATTTAGGCAACATGAAGGTGCCCTGAGAAAATGAGATAAAGAATAGATCAGCTTACCTGTGCGTATTTGTGTGGGAGAAAAAGGGGGAGAGCTAAGGGTGAGTAAAAAACTTAAGGAAAATGGGACACTTGAGTGATCAATGCCACTTCACAATCTGACTTCAGGCATCTTGGGAGTTATATGGTAAACAAGTTTAGGGTCTTGAATTATTCCTGGATTCTCAGGAAATCAACCTCCACAGGATATCAGGGAGGGCTAAGTTTAGGCTTCTTGTTTGTTAAAAAAAAAAGTATCAGTTCATGGTGGTAAAAACAATGGTTGCTAGGAGGCAGTCTTATATCTTTTACACATGTTGCAGTATTCTCCAACCCTTTGATCACTATGGACTACAGAAATGCAATTTGTTTTTCTTTGAGTTATTTTATTTACTTGAAAGGCAGAGTTACAGAGAGAAAGGAAAAGAGGGAGAGGGAGAGGGTGAGGGAAAGAGAGAGAGAATGAATCTTCTGTCTGCTGGTTCACTCCTCAGATGGGCACAACGATAAGGCTGAGCCAGATTGAACTAGGAGCCTGGAGCTTCTTCCAGGGATCCCACATATGTGGTAGGGGCACAAGCACTTGGGCCATCTTCCACTGCTTTCCCAGGTGCATTAGCTGGGAGCTGTATCAGAAGTAGAGCAACTGGGACTTGAACCGGCACCCATATGGGATGCTGGAGTCCCAGGTGGCACTTTACCCATGATGTGACAACGCCAACCCCAGAAATGCACTTCTATGGGGCACTTTCTATATGATTTTATTTAATCAGATGGAAGTGAGTATGAGTTTCTTTTAATACTCAAGGAGGCAAAATCTCTGTAAAGGTCACATGGTGCTAAGCGTGAAGCCAGAACTGCCACATTGGTCTTCTGAGCACATAAATATTTCCCCTACTTTGTTTTCATTCTCTCATGAAATGGAAAAAGAATTAGCATTCTTAGAGGAAACAAACTGCTGTAGAACTGATGCTGTAGTTGTTCATCAAGGGAAATAGTATTTTGTTTAGGAACACTGTTAATGGGGCAGGTGTTTTGGTACAGTGGGTAGCCACTGCCTGTGATGTCAGCATCTGATATCAGAGTGCTGGTTTGAGTCCTGGCTACTCTGTTGCTGATTCAGCTCCCTGTGAATGCACCTGGGAAAGCAGTGGAAGACAGTCCAAGCACTTGGACACTGCCGCTCATGTGGGAGACCAGGTGGTGTTCCTGGCTCCTGGCTTCAGCCTGGCCAGCTCCTGAAGTTGTGGCAATTTAGGGAGTAAACCAGCAGTTGGAAGATATTCTCTCTCTCTCTGTCTCTTCCTCTGTCACTATGACTTTCAAATAAGTACATAGATATTTCAAAAAACAACAACCAACTCAAATAATGGAAAATATGCCTGAATACATCCCTGTATGCACTTCCCTTGGCCTCTCTATATCAGAAGTAGTGTTTGAAATGAAAGATTTTATACTCAAATCTAGAGAACTGAAACCCAAATGTTTTAATTCTCAATAAAGAACTTCTTGGCAACAGAACACAGTTTTTCATACTGTATTTGGGAGAGGCCAAGCAGTCAGGGAGAAGATAAGGTAGGATTTACATGATGTCTGAGGCTTTTTCTGTTTTTTTTTTTTTTTTTCTTTTAATAGCATTTGTTTTCACAGGTCTGTAAGATTTTCTTTGAATAAAGGATTATCCAACTTACCATGGAGGGTCAACTTACAAGTCCAGCTCTTTTCTCCCAAACTCCAACAGCTGAACAACTCTACTGGGTTTATTCTGAAATCAAATATGGTTTTCTGAGCACTGCTATAAATGATACAAAGCAAAATAGACTATACTCAAAGTATAAGAAAATGTGGTCAAGATATTAAAATGATGGCATAATATACTCACAAAACCATTTGAGAGAAAAAACAGACCCCAGAGGCAAAGTAATCGCGCCAGCCCTGTAAGTAACAGATACTGGGTCAAGGTCTTTCAGGTAAGTAGAGGATGGATTTACTTTATGGGAGACAAAGGGCACAGAGAAGTCTACGTCTTACACACAGCAAGGACTTGGAGATCGGCTGGAATCATCAACATTCAGGTCTTTATGGGAGAATTTTAGGGATGAAATAGGAAGCATTCAGTCATTTAAAAGGTCCTTGATAAATATTCTTAGATTGACTCTCAAGACTAGTTTTATTATTTTACTCTACCAAAGTTCATTAAAATATTATGAAAATGCTAATTTCCCCCAGAACATCTATGCAGTCACAGGCATTTAAAAAAAAAAAAAGCCCAGTTGACTGAGGTAGGTGTTTTCATTAACTGGTGCCCTGAGTTTCTGCCCATCACCATGGGAGCATGGGATTGTGGAGAGCAGGACCTAGGAAAATTGTCCCAGTTTGTGCCATCTTGAAGAAATCTATAGCTAATCCACATGATCCAGAGTTTTCCATGGAGGCTAGGTCTATTTGAATGAACGTTATAGTTAGCAATCTATGGTGATGGAATAATCTGAAATCATTTGAACTTTTGAATAATCAGCTACAGTACAATGTTTGAAAAACTGTAAAAGAGACTTCTTCAAGGTTCACAATTGAAGATGGAGACTTTTCTAATTCTGCCCCAAAGTGTTCCATTTTAAACATCTTTTAGGTAAATAGAAGTAAATGGCATGTCTTTAAATTGCATTTGTTCTCAAACCTGTTTCAACTTGAGCAATTGCTGCAATAAAATTTCCTTTAATATCTTTGTTTAACTGCCATTGATAAAAAACCCTACATCTGAAGCTATTTCTAAAATTGAAGATTGAACATAATTGATATTAAGTACCATTAAGCTCATTATTGGTCTTGTAAAGACATTTCTGTATTCTCTGGGACAGATATCATCTCAGGGAAGAGAAAGTTCATCTCTTATGTGTTTCCTCTATTCAATTCTGTTCACCAAATTATGCCATGTAATGTGCTAGCTTCCAAGTATTGAGAGAATGAGTAAGTAGCCCTCCTCAAGAAGCCAGGGCTGGAGGTGAGTGGCATATTGTATATGTTCACAAATAATAACATATTGTGGTAATTGCTGTGATAAGTATTGGCAACACAGATGCAGTTAATAATTCTGCAGTTACAGGGGGTGTAAGGATGGAAGAGAAAGGTCATGGAAACTCCTAAGAGATGGCATTTCAGCTGGGCTTTGAGTGACGAACAGGAGTCTGTCAGGTGGGTTAGGGTGCAAGGGGACTCCAGAGAGGGGGAGGACTGCATCCTCTGGACTTTTGGATGCTTTGAATTCCCATGGACTCTCATGACCATCTGCCTTACTGACCAAGATTTTTCATGGATTCACACTCTCATTTCTGGCTCAGAATAATCAATATCAAAAACAGATGGGATGAAATCTCAAATTTTTGTCATAACTTTAGGAAAGGAAGTTAGGAAAATCTAGCAAACTTGAAAATGCTACCTCCATATGAAGGATTAGTGTGGATGCTATGTGCTTATTAAATGTACATAGTAAGTATGATAACTACTTAGATACTTAAATAACTATGTAGCAAGTATTCAGCTAAAATCTGACAATAGGATTTTCCATTAAGTATTGGTTCTCTGGAAATGCCTGGGAATACACACAATGGAAGCAGAACCATTATATTTGATTACATAGGTTTTCAGCACAAGGTACCCAAAAATTCATCTCATGCTCCAACTTCAACTCGTGCTTCCAGAACTGTGTAGAAGAAAGGACCTTTTTTTTTTTTTTTTTTCTAATTTTCACAAAGGTCTCATTTGAGCTAGTGGTGGCCTGACCTGGAAGGCATTCAGAAGGAAGGGGGACACACGCTTAACTACGCCTTTCTGGGACACATAGTTATCCACATCTAGGATATCTAGCAAGAGGCTTTTTTCCAGAGTACTCTAGTCCACTGCCAGAAGAATGTGCAACAGCTGATAGAAATATGTAACACCCACCCTTAGATGCATAGCTGGACTATTCTGTACAGATGGAATGTGATTAGGGCAGAGTGAAGCTCACAGTCTCATTACACAAACATCATATCATGGCTTCTACCATCCCATTCTGTATCCATTTTTGGCCAGGTCTATAATGAATTGTTCATTTTAGTTCATTCGCCTCTTTACCAACCAATATACAGAAATACCAGCTTACATATAAAAGAGCTCCCCAAAGTGGCATGGCAATCTACAAAAGTAAATTCTACTTAAATAGAATAAATTACTTTTAAGCAAATCATTTTATTGTTATAAAGATATATTTTATGAATCTCAACACACATTTGGCATGACCAGCTAGCCAATAAATTTGGAATATAGGTTAATAAATGATATAGTGATTTTAAAATAGTTATAAGTTGACGATATTTTGTTTTAGGAATTTAGAAGTCACCCGGTATAACCTCATATGCAAAAATAAGATTCATCATCTTCAGAAGAAAATTCTCTGAGATGCTTTTTGTTAAAAGCCCACAATTTGCCTGTTCCCAAGCAAAATGTACTATTCAAACACTGACAAACAATATCTAAGAATCCCTAGTGGAGATAATGCTATAGCATTGGCTTGTCATTCATTTTAAGGACTTTTTATTGTAGAATAAGAAAGAACTGATAGAAATGATATGGTTCTGTAGAAATATATATTTCAGGAAAATGACACACTTCTACAGATCCATACACTGAATGTCCTGAATGTCTGTTTTTTTTTTTTTTTTTTTTTTTTTTTTTTTTTTTAGAAAGTCAACTACAAATGAATGTTGTTGGAAAGAAATGTATTGGTATTCTTTTTCAAAATCTCTTTTCTTTTTGTATACATTTTAGAAAAAGGAAATGCTATCGTTTACAAGGGCAATGAAATAAGAGATTATCCCGCTAAGTCTAGGATTTTGAGAATTACTTTCTAGTATAATGTTCACAGTAGGTAGAGAGATATGCAGTTCATGGTCTAACTGGTTGCCTTTCCCAAGCTCCTGGTCTGCTGAACAGTTGAGATGAGAGGGAGAAAGTGTGTTCAGAAAACCATGTAACAATACCAACTTCAGATTTACTTATGCTTTTTTTTTCTTTACTCTTTTTGGTAGGTGGTATAACGGACTCCTAAAGATACCCATGTCTTAGTCTCTGGACTTGTGGATTTCTTTCTTTTCTTTTCTTTTCTTTTTAAAGATTTTTATTTATTTTATTTGAGAGTTAGATTTACAGACTGTGAGAGGGAGAGGGAGAGACAAAGGTCTTCCTTCCATTGGTTCACTCCCAAAATGGCTGCAATGGCCAGAGCTGCGCCAATCAGAAGCCAGGAGCCAGGAGCTTCTTCTGGGTGTCCCACATGGGTGCAGGGACCCAAGCACTTGGGCCATCTTCTACTGCTTTCCCAGGCCATAGCAGAGAATTGGACTGGAAGAGGGCCAGCCGGGACTAGAACTGGTGCCCATATGAGATGCTGGCACTGCACGCAGAGGATTAACCTACTGCACCACAGGGCTGGCCCCCAGGACTTGTGGATTTCTTACATTAACTTGGGAAAAGGAACTTTGCAGATATGATAAAGGTAAAGACAGTGAGATAGGAAGATTGTCCTGCAGTGTTTGGATGAGCCCAACCTAGTCAAACAAGTCCTTAAAGAACTTTTCCCCTGAAGTGAGAGTCAGAGGGAGATGTGCCTATGGAAGAAGGCAATGCGATTTTGCTGGCTTTGAAGATGTAAAGGGGCCATGAGCCAAGGAATGTGATTGACTTCTAAGAGTTGGAAAATGCAAGAAATATATTTTCCTGTAGATGTTCCAGAAGGAATGTCACCTCCCTGTCAGGATTCTAGCACTGTAAGGTCCATTTCAGAACTCTGAGCTACAAAATTTAAAAATACATTTGTATTGTTTAAAGCCACTAAGTTTGTGGTGATTTGCTATAGCAGTGATAGAAAACTGATACATGATTTCTGCAGGCAGCACTAAATTGTATACTGCAGGTTTATAGTTGTTTTGGGACAATTTTTCAAGGTCATCCTATGGCAAATTACTTTTATTAAAAGGTAATATACTTTAGGGGCCAGTGATGTGGCGAAGCAGGTTAACGCCCTGGCCTAAAGCGTCGGCACCCCATATGGGCGCTGGTTAGAGACCTAGCTGCTCTGCTTCCAATCCAGCTCTCTGCTATGGCCTGGGAAAGCAGTGGAGAATGGCCCAAGTCCTCAGGCCCCGTTACCCACGTGGGAGACCTGGAAGAAGCTCCTGGCTCTGGATCACCGCAGCTCCAGCCGTTGGGGTCATCTGGGGAGTGCACCACTGGATGGAAGACCTCTCTGTAACTCTGCCTTTCAAATAAATACTTTAAAGATTTATTTTATTTTTTGAAAGGCAGAGTTACACAGAGAGAGGGAGATGTATAGATCTTCCATCCATTTGTTAACTCCCCAAATGGCCTCAAAGGCTAGGGCTGGGCCAGGAGGAAGCCAGGAGCCAGGAGCTTCACCTAGTTCTCCCACAATGCCAGCCCCAACTCCACACTTCTGATCCCTCCCTCTCTCTGTGTCCCTCTGTCTTTCAAATAAATAAAATTAGAGAGAGAGAGAGAGACAGAGAGAGAGAGAGACAGAGAGAGACAGAGAGAGAGAGAGAGAGAGAGACTTTGCAAGTAAGCTCTTCAGAGGTGGGACTATCTTGGACCCAGTTCTAGTCAGGTGAATCTTACTTAAAGTGCAGCTCCTGTCCAGGCTCTGGTGAAGTGATGAGATGATGGAATGAGAAGCAGAGAGAAGGCAATGCAAGGAGTCAAGCTGCCATAACTGCTTTGAAAAAAGAGGCAGGAGGCCACAAGCCAAGGAATGCAGGAACCCTCTGGGAACTGGGAAGGCAGGGATGCAAACTATTCCTGAGAGGAGAGTTTCTAGGACAGAACATATCCATGGTCCATTCTCTCTCTCTCTGCCTCTTCTCTCTGTAACTCTTTCAAATAAATAAATAAATCTCTAAAAAAATTAATATACTTTGGACTCAAAGGACTCAGCCAACAGAGTGAAAAGACAATCCACTGAATGGAAGAAAATATTTGCAAATTGTATATCCATTAAGAAATAATGTTCTGGCTGCGTTGCAGCTCACTAGGCTAATCCTCCGCCTGCGGCGCCAGCACCCCGGGTTCTAGTCCCAGTTGGGGTGCCGGATTCTATCCTGGCTGCTCCTCTTCCAGTCTAGCTCTCTGCTGTGGCCCGGGAAGGCAGTGGAGGATGGCCCAAGTGCTTGGGCCCTGCACCGGCATTGGAGACCAGGAGGAAGCACCTGGCTCCTGGCTTCGGATTGGCGCAGCGCAATGGCCGTGGCGACCATTTGGGGAGTAAACCAACAGAAGGAAGACCTTTCTCTCTGTCTCTCTCTCACTATGTAACTCTGCTTATCAAAAAAAAAAAAAAAAAAAAAAAAAGAAAGAAAAAATTAATGTTCAGTATACATTGTGTATTATTTTACTATGTTTTAAATAAATATTATTTAACTATATGTATACACAAGTATATTTTACTATGTTATATATATATATATATACATATACAACTCAATAGAAGCAAATAATTAAATTTATAAAGGGATAGGGGCTGGTGCTGTGGCTTATTGGATAAAGTTGCCTCCTGCAGTGCTGGCATCCCATATCGGTGCCAGTTCGAGTCCCAGCTGCTCCACTTCTGATCCAGCTCTTTGCTATGGTCTGGGAAAGCAATAGAAGGTGGCTCAAGTCCTTGGACTCTTGCACCTGCGTGGGAGACCCAGAAGAAGCTCCTGACTCCTTGCTTCAGATCAGTGCAGCTCTGGCCATTGTGGCTATCTGGGGAGTGAACTAGCAGATGGAAGACCTCTCTCTCTCTGCAACTCTGTCTTTCAAATAAATAAATAAATAAATAAATAAATAAATGTTTAAAAAAAGTAGATAAAGTCTTGGATATATATTTCTCTAAAGATATATACAAATGACTAATGAGTACTTGAAAATATGCTGATTATCATTCATTTTTAGAGAAAAGCAGATCAAAAACATTTCATACTCATTAGGATGGCTATTACAAAAAAACCCCAGTAAATAGCAAAATTAAAATTAAATTAGTAATATGATTATCAATACACTTACCACATGATGCAGCAATTCCACTTCTGTATATATACCCATGATAATTGAAAGCAGGGACACATATCTGTTCACTCATGTCCATAGTAGCACTATGCATGATAGTCAAATATCCGTTGACAGATGAATGGTAAACAACATGTAGTATATGCATACAATGGAATATTGTTTAGTCTTAGAAAGGAATGGAATTCTGAGATATGCTATAGTACAAATGAATCGTGATATTATTCTAGGTGATACAAACTAGACACAAAAAGAAAAACATATTATGATTCTTATTTCTAAGAGACACCTATGGTAGTCAAATTCATAGCAAGAGGGGAAGGGAATGGGATTTTTATTAAAAAGATTTTTATTATTTTTTTTAAAAGATATGACATTCAGCTTGGGAAGATGAAAAACTCTGGAGATGGGTGGTGGTGACGATTTTAAAGCAATGTGTATGTACTTAATGCATACATTAAGTATGTATTTAATGAATTGTACATTTTGAATGCCAAATGTATATTGTGCTTATTTTGCCAAATAAAAAATCAAAATATGCTGAGAAAAGGAAACAAAGTGAGATTGGTCTAGGCACATTTGGGAAATGGTAAGTAAAGCACAATAAGAGAGAAGAGGTCTTTGTAGAGCAGTGGTTCTGCATTAGGGTAGAATTTTTTACTGTAGAGGACATTGAACAATGTCTGGAGACATTTTTGGTTGTCACAGCTGAAGGATTGCTACCAATATTCAGTGAATAGAAGTTAAAGATGTTACTAAGCATTCCTGATACAATGTATAGGACATCCCCCACACCAAGGGAGAATTATCCAGTACAAAATGTCAATAGTGTTTATGGTAAGAAATCCTGTTGAAGGGGTATTGTGTAATAGGATTGAATAGAGTTGGAGGGACTGATGAGAAAAGTGTCTTAAATGCTGAGTCAAAAAGTTTAGAGTTCATGTGAGTAACAAGTTCTTTTAGGCCAGGGAATGGGGACTTAATGGTGATTTCAAAAGGTTAGTCATGTAAGGATGGATTAGATGCAAAGAAAGATTAAAGCTTGAAGACCAGACAGGCACTGGCAGTAGTAACCTAGTATGGTATGGAAAAGTCTATAAAGTTCCATGCAATTACATGTGACAGGCACTAGTCTAAGGGCTTTACATGTACAAACTTTGTCCTCATAACACCTGTGGTTTGCAGTCATTCTTACTTTATGAGGGATGTAATGAGAAGCAGAGTTAAGTGCCAAGGTCAGTAAGGGATGAGACTTTGAACCCAGCAAATCTATGTTACCTCTTTTTATAGGATTAATCTCTTTTTTTAATGCCTGGAAATGTCTCCTTTTTCTGTCAATGTGGTTGGAAAATTGAGTTCATGGTTCGATAGGATAAGGGGATTATCTAAACCTTACTACTTCCTTTCTACATTATTCCTGAGTTTGAGGAAGAGTACGACAGTTGATAAGACAGCAATTGGCTTCTTGAGTTTTAGAAAATTGCTTGTAGGGAATATTAGAAATATGAGTGGGTGAATTAAAAATATAGGTTGGAGGAGGTGCATAATCAGAGAGTGATTGCAGTTTCTCACCCACCAGCTCTCAAAATCTGACTCTCCAAAAGCTTCAGCAGGCTGTAGATGCCATTTCACTGACATGCATCAAACTTGAAAAACACAATCTAGGCCAGGATTGTCACTCCACTCCTACTCCCCAGTAACACACACTCATCCTGAACACTTCCCACTCAATAATCCTTTCCAATGAAACGAAGATGGCCATGCCCTGCTGTGATAGCCTTCTATTAGCTTGCTTAGGGAGTGAAGGGGTCTCGGGAAGGAGAGAGAAGGGGAAAGAGAGAAGGAGCTCTTAGTTTCATGAGAGCACGTCACTCCTGACTCCTTGCCTGTTCTTTGTAATCAGTATTGCAGTTTTCAGCAGCTCTGAAGACTTGGAAAAACCTAAAGAGCTGCTGGCCCAATTAGTGTTTGTCCAGCTGTATTTGTCTAGATCCTATCACTAATAAATTCTGTACTCTTGGATAACATTACTATAGTTAGTGGTATTGTGCTACCCATATTTCTATGCAAGATCTTTGGATGCCCCTGGCAGGCTTATGGATTTGGCAAAGTTGATAATATTAGCATTCATTTTTTTCTGATAAGAAAACTGGAGTTCTGAAAAGGATAGTGATCTACTCAGAGTCATCCATTTATTAGGTGACAAAATTGGACCATAAACAGGTTTTGAGTTACTTCAAATTCATTTGCTTTTCCACTTTAGGGTACATAAGAGCCACACATAGATTTTGCGACCTATGTTATGGCAGAATAATACTAATAGCATCTATTACTAAGTATAGCATCTACATTACTATGGAATAATAAAAATAATATCTATTACTATATTATCCTATTATTTATATGATATATCTATATGAAACTTAATTGACCCGAGAAAGGATCTAAGGATTTGCATTTAAAATCATTTTAGGAATTTATTTGAAAGAGATCTTCCATCTACTAATTCACTCTCCAAATTCCTGAGACATTTAGGGTTGGGCCAACCCAAAGCCAGGAGCCAGAAACTCAATTCAGGTCTCTCACATAAGTACGTGAACCATCACCTGCTGCCTCCCAGAGTGTACATTAGCAAGAAGCTAAAATTTAAAGTGAAGCCAATACTTGAATTCAGGCACTTTAATTCAGTGGTGTTTTTACTGCTGCATCAAATGCCCACCTTGAAGATTCACATTTCTAACAACCACCCAGGTGACATTAATGGTGCTGGACTGTGGACTAACTTTTAAGTGGCACTGCTTTAAACTATACTGATGTGATTCTTTCTGATCCAGATTTTCATCTGTTAAAGAGAGATGATGACTGGTTCTCCTCATTCTCAGGGTTGCTACTGAAACTATAGTGAATTAAAGAATTCTACAAGTACTTTGCAGCTCATTTCATCAGAAAGTTCATCTCCTTACCTCTTGAATCTGGATTAGCCTGTTGTGTTAATATAATTAACAAGATATGATAGAAGTAACATGTGACATTCAAGCAAGGACTCAAGTAGCCCAGGCAGAAACTTGTAGTGACAGAAACCTGACTCAGACATATGAGTGAGGCCATCCAGGATTATCTCACCAAACAACCAAAGTTGTATTAGCAAACCCAGGCAAAATTAGCAGAAAAAATGCCCAGATAATTCACAGGATTTTCAGAAACCTCTCTCTTTCCCCCTCCTCTCTCCCCCTCTCCTTCTCTCCTTCTTTCCTTAGTAAAGATGTTACTAAGGAGAGTAAATGTTACCAGCCCTTCTCTGTTCCAAGCTGAACCAGTTGATTCATAGCCTAGAGTGAACTCACAGTGCCTGAATAAAATACCTACCCACCCATAGGATTTTCCTCCCTCCCTCTCTTCCTCCCTTCCTCCCTCCCTCCCTCCCTCCCTTCCTTCCCCTCCACCCCCAAAGTCAGGATCCTGGAACACCATCCCAGTCCACCATGTGGGTAGTATGTACCAAAATACTTTAACTACCATTTATTGCCTCCAAGGTGTGCACTAGGAGGAAACAAATGGAGAGCTAAAATGAACAAGGCAGATAAAATATTTAACTCAAAGCATTAAAAACAGAATAAAGGAGATTCAAGAAGGCTGAATAGTGAGAAAGTACAGTGACCTCAGCCACAGATAGGTACCAGAAAAACAAAAGAAAGACCATATTCCCAGGGGAATGATTGAGAGAAATTTTCAGTGGAGAATGGACAGAACAGAAACTCTTCGGAGCAGTGAGGGAGAGGATGGATACTCAGCAGCTGGATGCTCACTGTCAGCAACTCTCTTTATATATGGCCGGCACCTCTCTGGGAAGCACCACCTTTCCTGGCAAGGTGAGAAGAGGCTGGTACAGCTTATGCTACGGGTGGCTTTGACTAAGGGGAACTCCATGATTCTCACTGGCTTTGAGTCCAGGCTGAGGACCAGGTGCGGGACTGAGCAACTAGTTTACTCCATGAAGGGAGACCATGTTGCTGGTCTCCCTTCCTCCCACCAAAGTACCAGTCTCAATTGGCTGAGGTGGAGCTGCAGTCAATCTCTGTCCTGATTCGGGGAATGGTGAGCAGCTCACACCAGGGATGGGGTAGTTCTCATGGTGGGAGCAGACAGGGAGCTCCCTGTGACTGTGAGGGTTCTGGGTATAGGCCACAGAACTGAGAAGGATAAGGGTTGTGCTTAGGTTCCTGGGCACCTAAGTGGTCTGACTGCAAAAACTCAAAGTTCCTTATTTGTTGGAGACAGATCTTGTAGAGGGATAGGGGACACACCATAAAGTATGTTGGTGTCCTGTATGGTGTATGTGGGTGGGTGGGTGGGGTGTTCAGGCACTGTGAGTTCACTCTAGGCCATGAATCAGCTGGTTCACCTTGGCACAGAGAAGGGCTGGGATTGCAAGCACACCAGTCAGCTACAACACCTCCTTCTCCTACTGACTGTAGCCAGAGGTGCTACATCATGTCCAACTTGGGTATCACTCTGGACTCTTGTCCCACCCACAAGCTGTGGACAGAGCTCCCTGGCCTCATCATATACAAGTTTCTAACATTCTACCAAGTCAGAGAGGCACATTTCCAAGAAAGTCTTTAATATTAATAATAACAACAACAAAACCATTCCCAAGAAGAGGCAACAAGTAATCTCCCAGATACACAAAAAGCATTGTAGAAACTAAGAAACATGAACAAGGAAGGAAATATGACTCTCTCGAAGTAACACAATAATACATCCATATTGGACTGTCAAGAATAGGAGATTGATCAAATGTCTGAAAAAGAATTCAAAAGATTGTAAGGTTACTCAAGGACACAGATAAATAGTTACAAGAAATAAGGAAATCTGTGTATGACATGGACAAGACATTCTGCAGAGAGACAGAAATATTGAATAAAAATCACGGAAGAAAGACATTTCTGTCTCTCTCTCTTACTGTCTAACTTTACCTGTCAAAAAAATAAATATATAAAAAGAAGTATTCAATTAGTCAAATAAAAGTACAGTCTGAAGCCTTAGCAATAGACTTGCTGAGGCAGAAGAAAGAATATCTGATCTAGAAGACAGATCTTTGGAAATATCTCAATCAGACCAAAGGAAAAAAAGAAGAAAAATAAACAGAATCAAAAGTCATGTTCAGTATTACAGGATACTATCAAATGACCAGAAAAAAAAAAAAAAGCAAAATAAAACAAGAGTCTTAGGAGTTTTTGTATGTGTAGAAGAATGGCTTAGGAAACACATTCAGTGAAATAATAGCAGAAAATTTTCCCGATTTAGAGGAAGATATGGACACCTAACAAAGGAAGCATGTAGAACTCCTTACAGGCATAATCACAAAAGGTCCACACCACAAGTTTCTCAAATTATAATCAAACTTTCAAAAACAAAGCATAAAAAATACTAAAATAAGCAAGCAAGAAAGGTTGGAACACCATTAAAGGACCTCCAAAACAGCAGATTTCTCCATGGAAGATCTACAGGCCAGGAGAGAATGGAGATCTATAGTTCAAGTCCTAAAAAAAAGCCAATAAAATCCCCCAGAAACCCTGACAACCCAGAACGCTTTGCCCAGCAAAGCTGTCTTTCATAAATGAAGGTGAAATAAACACCTTCCAAGACAAGCAAAAATGGAAAGAATTTTGTCAGCACCTCATCAGACTTACAAATGATACTTAAGGATGAATTACATACACAGAGAGAAAGACATTCAGCATCCTGGAATAATGTGAAGGCAAAAAGAAACCTCCTAGCCTCAGAACAAAGGGGATTCAAAACAAACAACAGGAATATTCATGGAAAAATTGCAGTGCCAAGATATTACTTATCTACAATCACCCTGAATGTAAATGGTCTAAATTATCCAAGTAAAAGATAGAATGGCTGGATGAATTAAAAAACAAGGCCCACCTATATATTACCTACAAGAATCACACCTCAATAGTAAATATACATGCAGACTGAAAATGAAAGGATAGAAAGGACATTCCATGCCAATGAAAATAAAAAATGAACAGAAATGGCTATTCCAGTTCAGACAAAATAGACTTTGAGATAAAACTATTTAAAAAGACAAATAAGATCATTGTATAATGATTAAGAGATCAATTCAACAAGAGGATATGACAATCATAAATGTATATGCACCCAATGCCCAGGCACTCAGTTTTATAAAACAATGTTAATGAATTCAAAGGGAGACATACACTCTGAAACAATAATAATTGGAGACTTCAACTCTCCACTTTCATCAATGGACAGATGTCTTCCTAATGAACATAGATGCAAAAATCCTCAACAAAATACTAGCAAATCCAATCCAACAACACATAACAAAGATAATCTACCCAGACCAAGTGGGATTTATCCCAGGATGCAGGGATGGTTTAACATATGCAAATCAATGAATGACATATATCAACAAAATGAAGAACAAAAACCATATATGATTATCTCAATAGATACAGAAAAAGCATTTAATAAAATACAACATCCTTTCATGATAAAAACCTTAAATAATTGAGTATACAGGGAACACACAGCAACACAATCAAGACAATATATGACAGACCCACAATCAGCATCATATTGAATGTGGAAAAGCTGGAAACATTTCTATTGAGATCTGACACCAAACAAATATACCCTTTGTCACTATTATTATTCAACATAGTTCTGGAAGCTTTAGCCAGAGCCATTAGGCAAGAAAAAGAAATAGAAGGGATAAAATTCGGGAAGGAGGAAGTCAAATTAGCCCTGTTCGCAGATGACATGATTCTATATATAGGGAAATCAAAAGACTCCACCAAGAGACTATTAGAACTCATAAGTGAATTAAAAAAATTACAAGATGCAATATCAACACACAAAAATCAACAGCATTTATATATACCAAAAATATCATGGCTGATAAATAACTTATAAGATCAGCTACAAAAAATTTAAATACCATGGGATAAATTTAACCAAGGATGTGAAAGATCTCTACAATGACAATCACAAAATATTAATGAAAGAAATAGAAGACAACACCAAAAAAGGGAAAAGCCTTCCATCTTTGTGGATTAGAAGAAATAATAACATCAATATGTCCCTACCAGCCAAAGCAATGTACAGATTCAATGTGATCCCAATCAAAATAGCAATGACATTATTTACTGATCTACAAAAAAAGAATCCTAAAATTCATATGGAAACAATAAAGACCCTGAATAGACAAAGGAATCTTAAACAATAAAAACAAATCTGGGGATTTTATAATACTAGATTTCAAGACATACTATATGGCTGTTATGGTTAAAACAGACTGAAATGGCACAAAAGTAGACATGTGGACAAATAAAATAGAACAGAAATCCCAGAAGTTAATCCACACATTTACAACCAACTAATCTTTGTAAAATGAGCTAAAATCATTCCCTGGAGAAAGTACAGCCTCTTCAACAAATGGTGTTGGGAAAATTAGATTCCCACATGTAAAAGTTTGAAGTAAGAATCCTACATTACATTCTATGCAAAGATCAACTCACAATGGACCAGAGATCTAAAACTAAGACCTGAAGCCATGAAATTACCAGAAGAAAACAGGGGAAATACTGCAAGGCATTGGCATTGGCATTGGCAAAAACTTGGATAAGGCCCCAGAAACACAGGCAATAAAAGTAAACATAGATAAATAGGATTACAGCAAGCTGAGAAGCTTCTGCACAGCAAAGGAAACACTCAACAGAGGCAGCTGACAGAATGGGATAAAATATTTGCAAACTAAGCGTCTGATAAAGGTTTAATATGCAGAATATATAAGGAGCTTGAGAAAGTCAACCACAAAATAAACAATTCAGCTAAGAAAAGGGCAACGAACATGAACAGATATTCTTCAAAGGATGAAATACAAATGACCAACAGAAACATGAAAAATGCTCAAAATTAGCCATTAGCGAAATACAAATAAAAACCACAATGAGATTTTCCCTCACCACAGTTTAAATGACTATCAACCAAACTGAAAAATATAAGAAATGTTAGGGACGGGCATTATGGCATAATGAATAAAGCTGCTGCCTGTAATGCTGGCATCCCATATTGGCACTGGTTCATGTTGCAGTTTCTCAATTGTAGCACCATCCAAATCCTTTCTAGTGGCCTAGAAAAGCAGCAGAGGATGATCCAAGTGCTTGGGTCCCTGCATCCATATGGGAGACCTGGATGAAGCTCCTGGCTTCATCAGCCTGGCCCAGCCATTGCAGCCAATTGGGGAGTGAACAAGTGGATGGAACATTCATTCTCTCTCTCTCTCTCTCTCTCTCTCTCTCATTATGACTTTCAAATAAAATAAATAAACCTTAAAAAAATAGCAAATGCTGGCAAGACCCCAATACATTGTTGGTGGGAATGTAAACTGGTACAACCATTATGGAATATAATATGGAGATTCTTTAGAAAACTAAAAATAGATCTATCATATGATCCAGCTATCCTACTCCTGGGAATATATCCAAAGGAAATGAAAGCAGCACGTGAAACTGTTACCTGCACTCTCATGCCTATGGCAGCTCAATCCACAATAGCTAAGATAGGAAACCAACCTAGAAGTCCAGGAGCTGATGATTGGATAAAGAAAATTTATATACACAGGATGGAATACTTCTCAGTTATTTAAAGAATGAAATCCTGAGATTTGCAATCAAAAGGATGAAACTGGAGATCTTTATGCTAAGAAAGACATCACATGTTTTCTCTTATTACTGGTAGTTATTATATGTAGAGAGGATAAAAACTGTGTGGATTTGGAATGTAGTTATGAATGTTGCTTCATTCAATCTTACTATGCAAATGACAATATACTCTTGTTTCATACATTTAAAAAAGAAACAGAGAAAGGAGGGCAGTGAGGACTCGGGATACTAACAATGCTTTGTTCTTATTTGGGTGTTGGTTATGAGGGTGATCATATGACCAAAAATCTTATTGATCTGTACACTTAAGGGCATTTCTTGATATGTATATTGTATTTTAATAAAACTTTTAATTCTTCTTAAACTTTTTAAGGAAACATATTTCATATATATAAATGTACATGCACACACACATAATTTAAAAAATGGGTCGAAGCTATGGCATAGCAGGTAAAGCTGCCACCTGCAGTGCCAGTCCCTCTTCTGATCCAGGTCTCTGCTGTGGCCTGGGAAAGCAGTGGAAAATGGCCCAAGCTTTTGGGCCCTTGCACCCACATGGGAGACCCAAAAGAAGCTCCTGGGTCCTGGCTTCGTATTGGCTCAGCTCCGGCTGTTGTGGCAATTGGGGAGTGAACAGCAGATGGAAGACATCTCTTTCTCTCTCTGCCTTTCTGTAACTCTGCCTTTCAAATCAATCAGTCAATCTTTAAAAAACCAAATAAAAATATACTGATTCTTCCCACTCTTCCCTCTCTCCTTCTGTCATTCCTGAGTATTGGGGCCAATGTGATGCCAGCATTCCATATGGCCACCAGTTCATGTTCTGGCTGTTACACTTCTGATCTAGCTACCTGCTGATGGCCTGGGAGAGCAGTAAAAGTTGGTCCAAATGTTGAGGCTCCTGCCACCCATGTGGGATAGTTGGATGAAGCTTCTGGCTGAAGCTTCTGGCTCCTGGTGTTGGCCTGGCACAGCCTTGGCCCTTGTGGTCATCTGGGGATCTCTTTTTTTATTTTTTTCAACTTTTATTTAATAAATATAAATTTCCAAAATACGACTTTTGAATTGTAGTGGCTTTTCCTCCCATAACCTCACTCCCACCTGCAATCATCCAATCTCCCACTCCCTCTCCAATCCCTTTCTTCATCAAGATCAATTTTTAATTATTTTTATATACAGAAGATCAACTTAGTATATACTAGATAAAGATTTCAACAGACTGCATCCACACAGACACACAAAATATAGAGTACTGTTTGAGTAGTAGTTTTACCATTAATTCACATAGTACAACACATTAAGGACAGAGATCCTACATGGGGAGTAGGTGCACAGTGACACCCGTTGTTGATTTAACAATTGACACTCTTGGCGTCAGTAATCACCCGAGGCCCTTGTCAAGAGCTGCCCAAGGCTATGGAAGCCTCTTGAGTTCACCAACTCCGATTTTATTTAGCCAAGGCCATTAACAAAGTGGAAGTTCTCTCCTCCCTTCAGAGAAGTTACTTCCTTCTTTGATGGCCCCTTCTTTCTGCTGGGATTTCACTCACAGAGATCTTTCATTTAGGTCATTTTTTTTTTGGTCACAGTGTCTTGACTTTCCATGCCTAAAATACTCTCATGGGCTTTTTAGTCAGATCCAAATGCTTTAAGGGTTGTTTCTGAGGCCAGAGTGCTGTTTAGGACTTTTGCCATTCTATGAGTCTGCTGTGTATCCTGCTTCCCATGTAGGATCATTCTCTCCTTTTTAATTCTATCAATTATTTGCAGACACTGGTCTTATTTATGTAATCCCTTTGACACTTAATCCTATCTTTTTGATCAGTTATGAAATTAAACTAATCACTTTTACAAGTAAGATGGCATTGGTACATGCCACCTTGATGGGATTGAATTGGAATCCCCTGGCACGTTTCCAATTCTACCATTAGGGGCAAGTCTGATTGAGCATGTGCCGAACTGTACATCATTTCCCTCTCTTATTCTCACTCTTATATTTAACAAGGATCACTTTTCAGTTAATTTTAAGTGCCTAAGAACAATTGTGTGTTAATTAAAGAGTTAAACCAATGGTATTAAGTAGAACAACAACAACAACAACAAAAAAAAAAACACTGAAAAGAATAAAATAGGAAGCTCTTCCTCGACAGCCAGGACAAGGGCTGATCGAGTCACTGTTTCTCATAGTGTCCATTTCACTTCAACAGGTTTCCTTTTAGGTACTCAGTTAGTTGTCACCGATCAGGGAGAACATATGATATTTGTCCCTTTGGGACTGGCTTAATTTACTCAGCGTGATGTTTTCCAGATTCCTCCATTTTGTTGCAAATGACCAGAATTCATTTTTTTTTTACTGCTGTATAATATTCTATAGAGTACATATCCCCTAATTTCTTTATCCAGTCTTCTATTGATGGGTATTTAGGTAGTTTCCATGTCTTAGCTATTGTGAATTGAGCTGCAATAAACATTGAGGTGCAGACAGCTCTTTTATTTGCCAATTTAATTTCCTTTGGGAAATTCCCATGAGTGGGATGGCGGGGTCATGTGGTAGGGCTACATTCAGGTTTCTGAGCAATCTCTAGACTGTTTTCCCTAGTGGCTTTACCAGTTTGCATTTGGGGATCTCTTTTTGACTATATCTCCTTCTCTAACTCTGATTTTCAAATAAATAAATAAATCTTTAAAAAACATCAATATTTATTAAAAATAAATTTATGAGTAAATATTGATAAAAATAGATAAATGAGTGTGGTGGGCATTTTTTTCTAGCAATTATGATGCCCACCTTCCATATAGGCACATTCAAGTCCAAAACCTGACTCTGGCTCCCAATTCCAGCTTCCTACTAATATAGAACTTGTGACTTGGGAAGCGGAAGTTGATGGTTAAAGTAGTCGGATTCCTGTCTCCCAAACGGGAGACCTGAATTGAGCTCCTTCTTCAGCCCTGGCCATTGCAGGAATTTGGGGAGTGAACCAGTGAATGGGAACTCTGTTTGATCTTAAATATGCACATACATGGAAAAATCAGTGAATAAATGGGAGATATGAGGACTCATTTCTATTAACAAATGTATAGGATGAGGCAGAACTGGAAAATCCATACTTTGCAACCTCATGGTAAAGATAGGATAGAGAAAGAGTCATCACAGAATTCTAAATCTAGGGGGAAGTATGATGAAGATTTTCCTGAGTCTTCCCAAAGACTTATAAATTGCAAAAGAAAAATTCTTCATCACATATGATGTCATGATGGGGTAATTAATATCACCAAAAAGGGTCAATGGACATTGTACATCTTTAGATGTGATATCATGATAAGGACATTATATTATTGGAGATGCATAACCTCAATCTACTTATGAGAAAACATAAGATAAACTCAAATCAAGGAGTATTCTATAAAATAACTAGCTGTGTTCTTCAAATTTAAAATATAATGAAAGATACAGAAAAGCTGAGAATTTACTCCAGGTTATGGGATACTACACAGGTATGACAGCTAAACATACTACATGATATTGGACTGAATCCTGTCCTTGAGGGGGAAAAATGATATGAGACCTTATTGAGGCTTGTGAAAAGATTAGTAGATAGAGTGAAACTTAGATAAAAATAATATAGTATCAATGCTGAATTATTGGAATTTGATCACTGTTCTGTCGCACTATAAACCAAATATTCTTGGTTTTAAGGAAATACACATTGGGGCTGGGCCCCGACAGTCTTAATGATTAATAGATGATTGTTAATGGTAAATAGATTAATGTTGATGGTTAATGATTAAAGTTGGAGACTTGACCCAAATATGGTGTGTATGAGTGGGCCTAGTAGTATGTCACTGGTGGTTTGCCCTGGGAAGGTGAATCTCATGAGAGAGCTGGTTACATGGGCCGGGTGGAGCCTTAGCTGTACGGCTTCTGCCTTTGCCGTGTGATCTTTCCTCTGCATGTGTTCCACCATCCACCACTCTCAGCAGAATAGCGGGGCTGCCTGATCTTAGACTGTAAACCTCCAAAACTGTGAGCCAAAATAAATCTTCCTTCATGAGTACCTTTTCTCAGGTCTTGTTACAGTAATGAAAAGGTGACTAATACAATTATAAAATCATCAGTAAAATCAAAAGATAAAATATGGGCTAAAATATTTGTAATAAAAATAACACAAGGAGAATATAATTAAAGTTGTAAATATCAAGATTTCTTGCAGATTACAGTAGGTAAATAGACAAAGAACACAATCAAGACAGTTAAAAAATTAAAGAATACTAACCAATGTTAAACAATTTACTCTTCTTGGGGCCGGGACTGTGGTTTAGTGGGTAAAGCCACCACCTGTGGTGCCAGCATCCCATATGGGCGCCTGTTTGAGTCCTGGCTATTCCACTTCCTATCCAGCTCCCTGCTAACGTGCCTGGGAAAACAGCAGAAGATGGCCCAAGTGCTTGGGCCTCTGCATGCATGTGGGAGACCCAGAGGAGGCTCCTTGCACCTGGCTTCAAGTCGGCCTAGCTCTGACTGTTGCGGCTATTTGGAGAGTGAACCAGTGGATGGAGGATTTCTATGTCTTTCCCTCTAACTCTACCTTTCAAATAAATAAATAAATAAATCTTTAAAAAATTACTCTTGTGAATAATATAAAAATGTAAATGGAAAAATAGATGCCTTTTCACTTACAAAATGAGAAAAGATGAAAAATGACAATAATTAATTCTGTAAAGGATATAACATGGTAAACAATCATTACTAGTAACTATGAAAATTTGTATAATTTGAAATGCTATTTGGCACTGTACCCATTGCCTCTCAGTATCCCTTAAAATAAACCAAATATTATGAGTTAAAAAAAAAAAAGTGGGGCTGGCACTGTGAGGCAGTGGGTTAGCTCACCTCTCTGATGCTGGTATCATACATAGGAGTGCCAGTTCAAGTTTTGGCTACTCTACTTTTGAGCCAGTTTCCTACCAATGTACCTGGGAATGCAGCAGCAGAAGACTCAAGTAGTTGGGACCTTACCACCCATGTGGGAGACCAGGATGGAGTTTCTGGCTTGTGGCTTTGATCTGGCCCAATCCTGGCTCCTGTGGTTATTTGGAGAGTGAGCCAGCGGATAGATCTCTTTCTCTCTCTCTCTCTGTCTCTCCCTCTCTCTATGTTGCTCTGCTTTTAAAATAAAAAAAAATCCTAAAAAATAATTTTAAATCTGTTGTTACTCTTGATCAAGTATTAAATTCTTAGAATTCATTCTATGGAGAGAATTGGAAATCTAAGCAATGATTTATAAATATGTTCTTTGCTGTACGTTTATATTCTTTAAAATTTGCATTTAATAGGAAGTTAAATTAAGTTCACACCAAAATTTTAATAATATAGGGACATAATGTATAATGCATTAAGCGAAATAAAAGTATACATTTGAAAGACTGAACGGAAATGATATATTAACTGTGATGCAACAGTAGGGGTCCTATCAGGAAACAAGTAACACATTCAGTAGAGTTTGTTAAAGAAAGGTTAATGAAAAGATAGTATAAAGAGGCATGAGCAGAGTTATTGGAAGCAAGAGGGAATGTTAAAACATTCATGCATAAGTAACAGAGGGAAATGTTTCCACCTAACTTATTTCTGAAAGGGGCAAGAGTGGGAAATAGTTACTAGAGACTGAATGAGCTGAAACTGAGGATTCTAATTTAGCTCTTTTCCTACCCTCTGATGTCCTGATCTCCCAATGGGTATGTGATATACAAAGCCTGGGTAATGTATTCCCTAGGGGTCAGTCCCCTGAAACACACAGCAGGGCAGAGAAGAATAGCAGGTGCATATGGAGGGTACAAACAGAAATTAACCAGCACATGTATTATTTCTGGTTGATACTTGTATTTTCATTTTATCTACTAGCCATTAAAACTTCTGCGCCTGGTGTGAATATCCCTGTCCCATGAGAAGGAGAAAGATAACAAAAGACAAACAGTTTTGTATTGTTTTGTTCTCTCTCTCTAGCTGTCACAAAGTCATTTAAAATGTGAAATTTATGTTAAGGGCCAACTTACACTTTTGTAACCTACTTGTTCATCACCATTTAAGCTTCTCTCTTTAACTCCGTTTTATTAATTTTCTGTACTACACATCTTTTTTCCTGCATTACTGGTATATTTTGTAAGGTAACTTCTGATAGCAATCTCGGGGATGTATGCTTGATGAATAGCCATGACAGCATTAAGCACTGTATTGTTGTAGCAGCAACAGAAGTACAGTTTTGATTAGGATAAGGTCAGTTAGGTTTAGACAGGCTACTTTCCTCACACCTGGAAAAATGCAGTTCTCAGAATGTTCCTGGATACTGTAGAGCTAGAGAAAGGTTCAAGGTGCGAACGCTGCTTTCTTATTTTTCGGACCACTGTGACTATAATGGATGTTTTGTCTAGGACCGCCCTTCAGACTGGCCGAATGTTCCTGTACCTATAATTTAGGAGCACAGCTATAACATAAAAATCCAAATTCATTTTAGTTGAACTTAAGAACATAATAATTGAGTAATTTTTATTTGAAATGTGTTGGTTTTATAGAAAGTGTCTGGAGTGAAGCAAGTGACTATATTTTAAAATATGCCTTTTATTAAAAAATTTCTCTACACAAAAGGCCTAGCATTAATTTAATCAGGTAAATCTGATTTTTGTTATAGACATTCTGTATTTGAAAAGCAGTCATATTGAAGGTGTGTAATGATATATCATTTTGGCCTTGACAAGCTAATTTGAAAAAAAAAAAGGTTTTGAAAGAAAAAAACGTATTTTATTCACTCATTTTTGAATAACTTCTTAAAGTATAATTTGAAATGATTAAAACAACTCATTACCTGCTAAAAGGCTTGGGTCATGTGTATTTTGACTTAAATTGTTCTGCACATTGACATTGATTTTGATCATTTGCTTGTGATGAAGGCATCTCTGTGGATATTATGCAGTAAAGCCATTACCAACACAGATTTCAGTTCATAATGGTAAGACCCATTGAGTCATTGAACGTGCATTTGGTTTATTGAGGAGTTCAGTCACGATCAACCTGTCGGGGCTTATCTCCTTGGAGAAACACTAATTTTCTCCAATGCAGTGGCCCATTTGAGTGCCAGATGCCTGGACCCTGAACTCTCTTTGAACTCATTGTACCAGATTGTAGTTTAATTTAATCAAATACAGTTTTAAAAATATTGTCTTGAAGTAAGCTAGATTTTAGAGTACTCATTTCCCCCTTTCAGTTCTTGCCATCAAATGTATTACTTTTGATTTTGTTATTTATGTAACTCTATTCATCAGCTTAAGAAAATGTACTGGAACAGTATTTTATCAATTAACTCCATTAAAACACTTTTTCACAATATGTAATTAACAGGTATAACTTATGTATTAACTGACAATGAAATGCAAACAATATCAGAATCAATTAAACATCTCATCTGGCTTCCACAAAAACCATGTAACTTTGCTTAATTATGAGCATACTAAAAAGGTGAAATTTTCACATCAATTTTTATAAGCAGGTAAAAGTAGAGACTTGTATTGAGAACTAAGTTGCTGAAATATAACAATGACTTGAGCTAAGGATGAACTAGAGAAAGAATGTGAAACATTAGACTTTGATCCTAGAAAATGAGTGAACCAATGCTGGGGCCTGCCACTAAGAATGCCCAAATGTCACAATCAGGCACACAAAACACATTTATTTATTTTTAGAAAGAATTCTCCGGCCGGCGCCGCGGCTCACTAGGCTAATCCTTCACCTAGCAGCGCCGGCACACCAGGTTCTAGTCCCGGTTGGGGCGCCGGATTCTGTCCCGGTTGCCCCTCTTCCAGGCCAGCTCTCTGCTGTGGCCAGGGAGTGCAGTGGAGGATGGCCCAGGTGCTTGGGCCCTGCACCCCATGGGAGACCAGGAAAAGCACCTGGCTCTTGGCTCCTGCCATCGGATCAGCGCGGTGCGCCAGCCGCAGCGCGCCGGCCGCGGCGGCCATTGGAGGGTGAACCAACGGCAAAGGAAGACCTTTCTCTCTGTCTCTCTCTCTCTCTGTCCACTCTGCCTGTCAAAAAAAAAAAAAAAAAAAAAAAAAAAAAAGAATTCTCTAATATAAAGTAGAGATTCTTTTTTTTTTTTTTTTTTTTTTTTTTTTTTTTTTTTTTTTTACAGGCAGAGTTAGACAGAGAGAGAGAGACAGAGAGAAAGGTCTTCCTTCCGTTGGTTCACCCCGCAAATGGCTGCTATGGCTGGTGCGCTGTGCTGATCCAGAGCCAGGTGCTTCCTCCTGGTCTCCCATGCAGGTGCAGGTCCAAGCACTTGGGCCATCCTCCACCACCTTCCCCGGGCCACAGCAGAGAGCTGAGCTGGACAGAATCTGGTGCCCCAACTGGGACTAGAACCTGGGGTGCCAGCGCCACAGGTGGAGGATTAGCCTAATGAGCCATGGCACCAGCCTCCACAAAACACATCTATTAAAAACACAAATTATAGGTATGCTGCCATTAGGGTCCAGTGCTTAACAATAGTATTGTAGATTTCATCAGGTTTCAAGGCGGAGAATAATCACCTGTGACTTGATACTTCATCTCTGGGTTTGAGGAGGCAATAGCTCTGTGCTTTGCATCCGTAACTCTATTCTTATGTCCATTCTGTCTAGTTTAGCAGTGTCTTTGCTAACATAACATTCTCAAAAATGCTGTGGTTCTGTAACTCATAAAAGTCCAAGACATATACCAAAGTGTCTTCTTCAAAAAAAATCTCAACTTTATCTCTGATTTTTGCTGAGATGACTGAAATCTACGAGTTACAAGCCTATCTCTTTAGCAAAAGTTTGTCTAGCCACTGCCATTTAGATCTTTTGCTATGGATAGGCTGAGAATTTCCAAATCAACAACTGCTACTTTTTTTTTTTTTTTGCTTAGTGTTTCCTTCATCAAACTCTTTGTGTTTTATAATAATTTATAATGCTGTTGTATTTTACAATAAGCAGTGAGGAGAAACCAGGTGATGCTTTCCACATTTCACTAGGGAATATCCTCAGCTAAATGTCTAAGTTTCTTTTTTTTTTCTTTCTTTCTTTTTTTTTTTTTTTTTGACAGGCAGAGTGGACAGTGAGAGAGAGAGACAGAGAGAAAGGTCTTCCTTTGCCGTTGGTTCACCCTCCAATGGCCGCCGTGGCCGGCGCACAGCGCTGGTCTGAAGCCAGGAGCCAGGTGCTTCTCCTGGTCTCCCATGGGGTGCAGGGCCCAAGGACCTGGGCCATCCTCCACTGCACTCCCTGGCCACAGCAGAGAGCTGGCCTGGAAGAGGGGCAACTGGGGCAGAATCCGGTGCCCCTACCGGGACTAGAACCTGGTGTGCCGGTGCTGCAAGGCAGAGGATTAACCTATTGAGCCACGGCACCAGCCCCTAAGTTTCTTAATTACAAGTTTTACTCTTCACCCAGCACTAGAACACAAATCGCCAAGTTTTGATGCTTAATAATAACGATAATAATAAAAACACTTTTGTTCCAATGTCCACTCACATTATTCATTTCCGTGACCTCATCAGGATCACCTCTAATGTCCACATTTTTACCAACCATCTCTTCAAGGAAATCTGTGCTTTTCCAATCATATGCCTCAAGATTCTAGTTATCCAGTTAGGACTCACCCTAATTTAGTGTGAATTCGTTTTAACTAATTACATCCACAAAAGGCCCTATTTCAAAATAAGGTCATTTTCTAAGATTCAAATAGGAAATGAATTTTGGAAGGACACAATTCAGCCCAGTGGACTATACGTGAAAACTTTAAATCTATTAAATTGCCTAACTATACACAAAATCAAAACTACTGAATGTAGTCGAATAAGCAGTAAAGTAAATCAGTGTTCATTGAGTATTATCAATTCTTATCAAGAAATCTACTTCAATTTTCCTTAGCAAAAATAAATTTCTTATGTGTGCTGTTCAGCGCTAACCGACTCTATTGAGCAAATGGTTCTAACTGACAGCTACAGAACACTTCATCCCACAGTTGCAGAACACACATTCTTTTCCTCAGTACATGGAACATTATCTGGAATAGACCATATGCTAGGCCAGAAAACAAGTCTCAACAAATTTGAAATTTTCCAACCGCAATGAAATGAAACTAGAAATTAGCAACATAAGAAACTCTAGAAAATATGTGAACACATGGAGGCTAAACAACACACTCCTTAATGAACAGTGGGTCTTAGAAGAAATAAAAAGGGAAATAAAAAATTCCTGGAAACAAATGAAGATGACAATACAACATATCAAAATTTATGGGGTTTACTAAAAATAGTGTTGAAGAAAGTTTAAGCAATTAGTGCCTACATCAAGAAATTGGAAAGGCATCAAATAAATGATCCAATAATGCATGTTGAGGACTTAGAAAAAGAAGAGTGGATTAACCCCAAAAAATTAGTAGGAGGAAAGAAATAATAAAAATTGAAATAAAAAGCCTACAAAATATCAGTGAAATGAAAAACTGTTTTTTTTTTTTTGAAAACAAAACCAAAAATAAAAACAAAATTGATAAGGTACTGGCCCAAATAACCAAAAAAAAAAAAAAAAAAAAAAAGAGAGATCCAAATTAATACAATCAGAGCTGAAAAAGATGTTACAATGCATACCACAGAAATGAAAAAAAATCATCAGGGATTACTACAAATAGCTATATGCCATAAATTTGAAAATATAGGGGGAAAAGGATAATTTCTGGATGTATACAATTTACCAAAATTGAAGCATGGAGATATAGAAAAACCAAATAGCCCAATAATCAAGTCAGAGATTAAATCAGTAACAAAGAGCCTCCCATAAAATAAAAGCCCAGGACCAGATGGTTTCACTAGCAAATTCTAACAAATTTTTAATAAAGAACTAATCCCAATTCTTCTTTAACTATTCAAAATGATTGAAAGAACAGGAACCCTCACAAATTCTTCCTATGAGGCTGGCAGCACTTTAACAGAAAAAAATACAACAAAAAAAGGGAACTATAGACCAATATCCCTGATGAACATAGATGCAGAAATCCTCAACAAAATACTAGCTAATTGAATCCAACAATACATCAAAAAGATCGTTCACTGGATCAAGTGGGATTTATCCCTGGAATGCAGGGATATTTCAACATATGCAAATCAAATAAATGTGATACATTACATTGACAAATTATAGAATAAAAAACCATGTGATTATCTCAATAGATGCAGGGAAAGTATTTGATAAAATACAACATGGTTTTTTGATAAAAATCTTAAACAAATTAGGTATAGAAGGAGTATACCTCAATACAATCAAGGCAATATATGACAAACCCACAGCCAGCATTGTATTGAATGGGAAAAAGCTGGCAGCATTTCCACCAAGATCCAGAACCAGAAAAGGATGCCTGCTTCCATCATTACTATTCAATATAGTATTGGAAGTTTTATCCATTAGGCAAGAAAAAAATATAAAAGGGATAAAAAAGGGAAAGGAGGAAGTCAAATTATTCCTGTTTGCAGATGATACTTTTCTAACTTGATGTTGTAAGTTACCACTTAGTTGGGTCAATTTTATTAATCTTTGTAGAATCACCTGATGCAGGAAAAAAACATTGAGAACAAAGGTGTGATTTTGTTTGTTTCCTTCACTCTCCTACTATTCCCTGTTAACTCTTTCTAAGTGTGATTGTGATATTTTTGACTACCTATCCCGTTCAATAGTCTTTTTGTATTTGTGGGAAATTTCCAACTTATAAATTCTGCCTACCTAAATCAGAAATTATAATAAAAATTTTCAGACTCCTTACCAGTACTGTTTAACATTTAAGCAGAAATTCTAGCTAGTACAACAGGTTAAAAAAAAAGCATAGAAATTAAAATAAGAGAAGTGAAACTGTATTTATAGATAACTTGATTATCCATAATGAAAATCCTACAGAATTAACAAAAAATCTATTAGAACTAGTAAGTTTAGAAAGGTTATAGGATACAAAATCTATATGTAAAAATAAATTTTATTTCTATTTCCCAACAGTAAACAATCAGAAATGGAAATTAATATAAAACCATGTCATTTACATATATATATATAAATGTCATATACATACATATATATAACAACATCAAAAATACAAAATACTTGGGAATAAATTTGACAAAATTTGTACGTGTACATTGGAAGCTATAAAACATTGCTAAGAGCAACTAAAGAAAGCCCAAATCAATTGGGAAATGTATTATAGTCATGGATTAAAGGATTCAATATTAAAATGTCATTTATCCTCAATTAGCTACAGATTCAGAACAATCACAATTAAAATCCCAGTAGGCTTTTGTTCAAGTCAACAGGCTCTGAATTGACAATTCTAAAATTTATGTGGAAATGCAAAAGACCTATAGTCGTCACATACACATACATACATAACAACACACTGAAAAAGAACAAAGTTGCAGTACCACACGATTTGAAGAATTAAAGGTGTATTACAACATAGGGGATGTAGTATTGGTACAAAGATAGAGATATATCTCAATGAAACAGAAGAGAAGTTGACAAATAGATCCAAATATGCTTGGTCAAATGATTTTTGACAGAAATACTAAGGAAGTTCAATGAGGGAAAAGATAAATTTCCAACAAATGGAGCTACAACGATTGGATAGTTTTATGCCAGAGGAGGAACTGTCACCCTGCTCTTACCCCATATACAAAATGAATTCAAAATATATCATAAACCTAAATACAAAAGCTAACACAATAAAAGTCCTTGATGAAAACATAGGAGAAAATGTTAGCCTGGGTTTGGCAAAGATTTCATAAATACTGTACACATGCATAAGCCACAAAAGAGACACTGGACGTCTTCTAAAGAAGAAGTTTATTATTTGAAGAATACTATGAAAATTAAAAAGCAAGTTGCAGAATGGGAGAAAATATTTGTGAAATACTTATCTAAAAAGGAATTTGTATCTGGGAGATATAAGGAAATCTTACAACTTAATTTTATGAAGTCAAACAACCCAATTAAAAATGGGCAAAAGATTTGAACAGATGCTTCATCAAAGAAGAGGTATGAATGGCAATTAAACACATAAAAAGATATTCAACATCACTAATCATTAGGGAAAGGCGAATTAAAACTACAATAAGCACTCTATAAAGTGGCTAAAATTACTAAGATTGACCATGTCAGCTGATGAGAATCTGGAGTTACTGAACTCTCATAGTCTGCTTGTTGTTAAACAGTGCAGCCATTTTGGAAAATAATTTGGCAATTTAGTAAAAAGTAAAATATATTCCTGCAATTTGGTCCAGCCATTCCACTTCACCCAAGAGAAATAAAAGCATACGTCTGCACAAAGACTTTCACACAGATGTCCACAGGGTCTTTATTTATAATAGTCCCAATTTGGAAACAACCCAATACTCATCAATAGATGAGAAGATAAATAAAGCATGCTATATCTTCACAATGGAATACTATTGACAAATAAAAAGGAATGAGCCATTGGTACATGTAACCGTACGGATTAATCTCAAAATTATGCTGAGTAAAAGCCATAAAAAAGGAATATATACTGTATGACTTGATTTACATAATATTTTGGAAAATGCAAGTTATAGTAACATAAAACATACTTGTGATTTCCTTAGGACAGGGAAATCATGGGGAGGTATAATGGATTACAAAGGCTATGAGGAAATTTGGTATGGATTCATGTTTTTTTGGTATATATACATAAAAGTTATTAAATAGTATACTTCAAATATGTACAATGCATTTCATTATCTATAACTTTAAAAAGTTGAGAAATTAGAAAGATCAACGGAAAAAAAATAAAAAAAAATTTTAAAAGAATTGGAAGAATATTCCAACTTTTGTGTTTGAGAGTGAGAATGATGTTTATATTTGTAATTTTGCAGTTAGAACAGCTTTAGTCAGCACTTAATAAGCCTAGTTATTATCTTGATTTTTAAAAAAGCTTCAGCCAGTTTCCTGTTTGAGAGAGAGATGTCAATCCAGAGTGAGTAATAAAACAAACTACTTTCATTTTGTTCACTGAGTTAGAGGTGACCAACCCGGGGGATGCCGGCGGTTACAAGGCTGAACTCCCGACAAGGTGTTGCACCAGGGGTGGTGAGGGTGCGGTGGCAGTTTTTTTCTCAGATCACCTCTCTGGGGTGGTTTAACTTTAGACTATCAGCTTCAAGTCTGTTCCTCTGTTTTCACCAACAATACTGAAAATTACCTGATGGATCTTAATACAACTATTTCTTGCTTAACACAAAGCAAATTCTTTTGGTTGCAACTAATGATTATTTATTTATTTATTTATTTTTTTTTTTGACAGGCAGAGTGGACAGTGAGAGAGAGAGACAGAAAGGTCTTCCATTGCCGTTGGTTCACCCTCCAATGGCCGCCGCAGCCAGCGCACTGCGGCCGGCGCACCGCACTGATCCAATGGCAGGAGCCAGGTATTTATCCTGGTCTCCCATGGGGTGCAGGGCCCAAGAACTGGGGCCATCCTCCACTGCACTCCCTGGCCACAGCAGAGAGCTGGCCTGGAAGAGGGGCAACCGGGACAGAATCCGGCGCCCCGACCGGGACTAGAACTCGGTGTGCCGGCGCCGCTGGGTGGAGGATTAGCCTGTTGAGCCGCGGCGCTGGCCGCAACTAATGATTTTTAAGCACTATAATACCTAAGGCAAAAATTTTAAAATATGATTTTTGGAAAAATTGGAAAGTCTTTTTTTTGGAGGGGAAGTTAAGTGCAAAGGGAAGATTCTTTAAGCAATTGATTGACAGCCTGAAATATTTGTATTCTGCATCTCCTCTTTCCCATTCTCTAGAAATTTTACTTCTATTGCATTGTATTGCTTTACATGCAAGTGTTTATTGGGGTTAAAATAGAAGCCTTGAGTGGAACATTCACTAGATTTTCCATGAAAAGATTTTGGGTTCTAAAGTACAGTGATTTGAGAAGCAGTGGAAAGCTAGTAGGGATTGATCAACCAATATAAATGATATTAATGATGACATAAATAAAATGAACATAAATACTGATAAACTGTTTTTTTTATTGCTGCTTTCAGATCATGTTGGATATTAACAGGTCTGTTGAATATTATATACCAATTTTTATGCATGTGAGCTTTCACTTGATTGGAAATTTTTGCTTAAATAGGTAATATGATTTTCAGATGAAATTGTCATTTTAAGGAGTATGATTCTGAGGAACAGGTAGTGTAAGTGGAAGTTAGAGCTGTGTGTATACTGACACAGAACAGTATCTGTGATAAGTTGTTAAAAGAAGCAAGATGGTGGCCAGCATTGTGGCATAGGGTAAAGCTGCCGCCTGTAATGCCAGCATCCCGTATGGCTTGAGTCTCACCTGCTCCACTTCCAGTCCAACTCCCTGCTGATGGCCGATGACCTGGGAAAAGTAGCAGATGACCCATGTGTTTGGGCCCCTGCCACCCATATGGGAGGCCTAGGTGAAGCTCCTAGTTTTGGCTCAGAGCTGGCCATTGCAGCCATCTGTGGAGTGAACCAGCTGATGGAAGATCTCTCTTTTCTGTCTCTCCCTTTCTCTGTAACTCTGACTTTCAAAATAAATAATAAATCTTTTTTTTTTTAAAGCAAGATGGCCGGCGCTGTGGCTCACTATGCTAATCCTCCGCCTTGCGGCGCTGGCACACCAGGTTCTAGTCCCGGTCGGGGCACTGGATTCTGTCCCGGTTGCCCCTCTTCCAGGCCAGCTTTCTGCTGTGGCCAGGGAGTGCAGTGGAGGATGGCCCAAGTACTTGGGCCCTGCACCCCACGGGAGATCAGGAGAAGCACCTGGCTCCTGCCTTTGGATCTGCGCTGGCCGCGGCGGCCATTGGAGGGTGAACCAACGACAAATGAAGCCCTTTCTCTCTGTGCATATAGAAGGTGGTTGTTTTGGTGGCATGTACCAATGCCATCTCACTAGTCCCGGTGATCAATTTCTGTTCACAATTGATCATAATGATAGGACTAAGAACCAAAGGGATCACATAAACAAGAATAGTGTCTGCAAATACTAGCTGATAGAATCAAAAAGGGAGAGAATGATCCAACATGGGAAGTGAGATACACAGCAGACCCATAGAATGGCAAATGTCCTAACAGCACTCTGGCCTCATAATCAGCCCTTGAGGCATGCGGATCCGGCTGAAATGCCCATGAGAGTATTTCAGGCATGGAAAGCCAAGACACTCTGGGGGAAAAAAAAAAAAATTAAATGAAAGATCTCCACGAGTGAAATCCCAGTGGAAAGAATGGGTCATCAAAGAAGGAGGTACCTTTCTCTGAAGGGAGGAGAGAACTTCCACTTTGACCATGGCCTTGTCTAAAAATGTTCAGAGTCAGTGAAATCAGGGGGCTTCCATAGCCTTGGCAACTCATGACAAGAGCCTAGGGTGATTACTGATGCCATAAACAAGAGTGTCAATTTGTTAAGTCAACAACAGGAGTCACTGTGCACTTACTCCTCATGTAGGATCTTTGTCCTTAGTGTGCTGTACATTGAGATCTAATGCTATAACTAGTACTCAAACAGTATTGTTCACTTTATGTTTCTGTGTGGGAGCGAACTGTTGAAATCTTTACTTAATGTATGCTAAACTGATCTTCTGTATATAAAGAGAATCGAAAATGAATCTTGATATGAATGGAAGGGGAGAGGGAGTGGATAAGGGGAGGGTTGCGGGTTGGAGGGACGTTATGGGGGGGAAGCCATTGTAATCAATATTCTGTACTTTGGAAATTCATATTCATTAAATAAAAGTTAAAAATAAAAAAAAAGAAGGTGGTTGTTTTATTTATTCCCTAGGTAAATTAAATCAGGGAGCATTTGGACTTTGGGGCACCAGGTACAGTAGAAGGAAGGCAAAGACTCACTGAAAACAGAAATGAAATTTTCTGACCACTAAAAATTTTTTATTTCCTCCTTGCACTTAATTGACAGTTTGGCTGTGTGAATAAATCTAGGTTGATATAATATTTCCTCCAAATTTTTACTTCATATCCCCACTATCTTCTACCCTTCAGGATTGCTGTTTGAAAGTCAGAAGCCATTATACTCCTGACCTTTGTATATGTTCTATTTTTTTAATGAAAATTTTCATTCAAAAATTTTTCACATTGAGACACTCTTTGCTCCAATAATGCTGGGGGGCTTCCAGGAGTGTACATCCCAGCTGGTGACCAAATCTTGAGAAAGTATCTATGGATATTGATATTTGGGGAGTTTCTCAAAGAAAAGTCTGGATTTCTGCTTAATTGTACAAGTCAGAAGTATACTGGCCGACAACAGCCTCAAAAAGGCTTTTCATTGTTCTACTCTTCAATGTCTTTAAATACAGACTGCCAGACATTTGGAGAGAGCATCCAACAGAATCAAATACAACATAACTAATTAACTAAGGAACTTAAAAGAAAATGAAGAATTAAGACAATGTAAAAGAACAAACCAAAATGCCTCTAATATCTTATGATAGAAAAGATTCATAAAATCAGAACAGGATACTTAAAAAAACATACAAAAAAAGAACTCTTGGGAGTTTTAAAAAGACATTTAAAAAAATAATTGAAGACTGAAGACAAAATTGAAAGCTCACCCAGAAATTAAGACACAAGAATGTAAAATAGGACAGAAATGAAAGAAATTTAGAAGTTCTATCCAAGAGGTCAGAATCTAAGCTCAAAAAGAGGGAACAGAGAAAAGGTTGGAGTAGAACTCACAAAAGAAACAATTTTCCCAAGCTGAAGATTGTCAAAGGTTGGAAATTGCCTCTGTGTATACATCTACAACCAACCAACCAACCAAACAACAATTCACATGATAGGACATCATCCTAAATTTAGAGAACTCTGGAATACAGACAGAAGAAATCCTAAGTGCTTTTAGTGAGAAAGAACAGAATGTATCAAAGATACAGGATTAGGAATAGCTTCTGATTTTCTTTTTTTTCTTTCTTTCTTTCTTTCTTTCTTTTTTTTTTTTTTTTTTTTTGACAGGCAGAGTGGACAGTGGGAGAGAGAGAGAGAGAGAAAGGTCTTCCTTTGCCGTTGGTTCACCCTCCAATGGCTGCCGCGGCCAGCGCACCGCGCTGATCCAATGGCAGGAGCCAAGTGCTTCTCCTGGTCTCCCATGGGGGTGCAGGGCCCAAGGACTTGGGCCATCCTCCACTGTACTCCCTGGCCACAGCAGAGGGCTGGCCTGGAAGAGGGGCAACCGGGACAGAATCCGGCGCCCCGACCGGGACTAGAACCTGGTATGCCGGCGCCGCTAGGCGGAGGATTAGCCTAGTGAGCCGCGGTGCCGGCCGCTTCTGATTTTCAAACAGCAACACTGCAAGGTAGTAGGTAACGAGGAAATGGATTAAAAATTCTGAGGACACATTAAATCAACCCAGAATTATTCACCCAGCCAAACTATCAATTAAGAATAAAGAAAGAGGGGGTTGGTGCTGTGGTGTGGCGGGTAAAGCCATGGCCTGCAGTGCTGGAATCCCATGTGGATGCTGGTTTGAGTCCCGGCAGCTCCATCTCCGATCCAGCTCTCTGCTGTGGCCGGGTAAAGTGGTAGAAGATGGCCCAAGTGCTTGGGCCTCTGCACCTGCGTGGGAGACCCAGACGAAGCTCTGGGCTCCTGGCTTTGGATTGGCCTAGCTCCAGCTGTTGCGGCCATTTGGGGAGTGAACCAGCAGATGGAAGACTTCCCTTTCTCCCTCTGCTTCTGCCTCTCTGTAACTCTGCTTATCAAATAAATATATCTTTAGGGGCTGGTGCTGTCATACAGTAGGTTAATCCGCTGCCTGCAGTACCAGCATCCCATATGGATGCCAGTTCTAGTCCCGGCTGCTCCTCTTCCTATCTAGCTCTCTGTTTATGGCCTGCAAAAGCAGTGGAAGGTAGTCCAAGCACTTGGGCCTCTGCACCATGTGGGAGATCCGGAAGAAGCTCCTGGCTCCTGGCTTAAGATCGGCCCATCTGTGCAGTCATTTGGGGAACAACCCAGTGGATGGCCTTTCTGTCTGTCTCTTCCTCTCACTGTCTGTAATTCTACCTCTCAAATAAATAAAAATCTTAAAACAAAAAAGAATAAAGAGAGAATAAAGGATTTTTTGGTAAGCAAGTTTTCAAAAAGCTTATTTTCCATGTTCCTTTTTCCAGAAAATCATTTGTAAATGTACATAAGGAGAAGAGTGACCCAGGGAGAAACTTATGTGAGACAGCAAGTAGGGGATCCAGTGTGGGAGAGAGCAAAGGGAACCTCTCAGATGATGGTCGAGCACACTTCCCAGTCTGAATGCTGAGAGCCACCAGGATAGATCAGAGTGGGAGGATGGAAAGTTCCAGCAGGCCTTTGGGAAAGAAAATGAATTGGCCTGCTCAATTATGTGGAAGATGTTGATTAAAAGGATCGCACACCTTTTAACAAGTTTGGGAGGAAGGATGTAGAGAGAGGCACATAGACAAGCAAGGGAGTGGACCAAAAAAGGTGTGGCTATGAACTCCAGGAAAAACAAAAGATCCTGTTAGATGAGAAACATCCTGGTTTTCTACTGAGTGATTATGGTTGAAGAGACATCACAGGTCTGCTCTCTGGCTTGCTATGCCCTAGCTAGGAAGTTAATCCTGCCACAGATTCCCTCACATGAAACCTCCTAGTCTCTCCAAGCATGTGGCAGCCAAGTGTTGTGATTAACCTGACATCACCGAGAGTCAGTGGACATTTGACAGAGTTCAGCATTTTGGGTCTCTCAGTGTATCCTGTATGAAAACATGGGTCATAGGCCAGATGTGAAAATTAAGGATGGCCTGTAATAATAATACTAACATTTTTGAATGCTATTGGGTGTCAAGTGCTTTCCTTAGTTTTGCTCCGTTGATCTTTATCTGCCATTAGCTCCATTTTACAGACAGTGGAACTGAGAAAGATTAGGTTAGAATACAGCCGGTGGAGTTCCAGAGACAGCATTCTTTGCTACTGCTCTTCTGCCTCAATGGTAGTTAAAGAAAGCTGAGAGGTAAGAACGGAGAACACCAAGGAGGAAAGAGGCTCTTCAGTGGAGGTTGTAGAGGGAAGGACTGAAGGCAGCCAGCAGGAGTCAGGAGCGACAGGAGGCTGACCTGCTAGAATTAAGAAATGATGTAAATTTGTGAATGAATGATTTAACTCAGAGATACTGATAAACACTGTTAATGAGAACATTGGCATCAAATGATCCTTTCACTGAGACTCTCACTTCATTTGTTCCTCCTCTCTTTGAGATCATCTCTTTGCCTTCTCATTCCCTCTCATTGCCAGCCTTCACATAACAAGCAGAGAAACCCAAGGCTGGCTTCTCTTGTGCAAACTTTCCTTCACTTAGTATTTGCCTCTGGGAGTCTTGGCAACCAAGCAAGGTGATGGCAACCTGGAGGCAAGAGGACCTGCTTCCCTTCCCACTCCCAGTCTCATTAAATATGGTGCAGTTCCTACCAAGAGGGCTGGGGGCGGAGGCTGTGTGGGCAAGAGACACAGCTTCCAAATGTTCTTGTAAATATTCATAAAAACATGTCAGTGTTGCTAAACCCACAGCAAACGATAATCATCCCTCCCCCACACCCCACATCTTTTTTGCTGTTAATCCTTTTGTCCGTCTTGAATTCCTTCCCACAATTGCTTCTCTCCTCATCCTGGGTTTTTGAATCTCTGCCAGCCACCTTGGCCTTTGCAACCCTTCATGCAAGTCTGTGGTGCCCTTCTCAAAGCAGCGACTCCGCTGCCAGCTGGGGATGCATATGACACCCACCGTCCGAGGGATGCTGCTGCTTCTCATCTTGGTTCCTCGCTCCTGGGGAACACAACAATTATTCCGCCCAAGAACTGATGGGGATTTCTGAGGAACCTGGCACATCTGAAACATTTTTCTGACTCAGTGAGCTGGCATGCACTGCTAGATCAGCACTGGCCCTGTTCCACACAGCCTGTCACCAACAGTGGGTGTTGTTGTAAGCACTAGTTTTGATTGTGGCAAGATGGGCTCTGTGACTCTCCTCTTGTTCTGTTGAGTTCAGAAAAGGCATCTGGTCTCCATTCACATTACATTTGACAAGAGTCCAAAACTTAAGTGAATGTTGCTAATAAAGAACTGCAAGGAAAAAACATGTTGAGAACTACTGAGTGTATTCAACACATCTCAAGCTTTGGAGCAGGGGGAGGGGGAGGAGAGTGAATGCACTAGGTTAGGATCACCAGTTGGAGGCGAGAGCTCTGGGCTCTGTTCCTGGCTCTGTCCACGAACTATGCTGTTGTTTTCCTTCTCTAAATTGAGAGTACTCAGAAAGTGCTTTATGATACAGAAGAGACTGCCTGTGACTTCATATATGTTTAGCTCTACTGTTGGTCAGTGAATTTTCAAATGAGCAAGTATTGATTGAACAACCATTCGGCGTCTAAGTCAGTGGCTGCCAAGGGGTGACTTTAGCCCGTCCATAATCTTAACTGGCTCGTTCCCTACAAAGTCTTTGATCTGAATAATTGGCATGTCTTCTGCCTTTTGTACAGTACATACAAACACAGCCTAGTCCTATCTCCCCTTTATCTTTCCCTCTTGCTGTAGGAACTCCCTCTTAGTGTCAGTTTCCTGGAAGAACTAACCAGCACAGCAGGAGAGTTTATTTCTAGACAAAATTGGTTGGAATAGGCTGCAAAGCATTAAGATGTGAAGCTAAATTAAACTAAATGTCAATAAAGCCCCCATTGAACAATTACTATTTCCCACAGTATCCGCTAAACATGGGCTACACACAAAATACACTGAGGAAACTGATAAAAAGGAATGTCTCAAATTTTAGAATAATTACGTTCTTACAGCTAAAATTATTTTTTCAGGTAATATTCCACTAACACAAAGTCATGATTCTAGACCATCTTTTTCTGATAAAATAACATGATCTGCATGTGAAAACGGCCCGACTTTCTGTTATCTATATAGAGGGCATATTCCTTGCTTCATTAAAACGTGGGGTCAAACAAATAAGAAAATATTGCCTTCTATTTGTTTATTTGAGAGGCAGAGAAAGGGTGTAAGGACTTTGCCGGTGCATAGAGCTGGGACAAAACCCAGACCCTATGGCATAGGATATGGGCAAGCCTGCAAGTATCTTAACCTGCTAAGCCACACCAGCCCCCATTGCCATTGCACACTTCTAGCTGCCTTGCCCTGAGAAAATTCTGTCTTAATGTTTGAAGGTATATTTTGACAGAGCACCTATATGTTAAGATTGCTTAGTTTTAACTTACAGCCTTAAGACCTTGATCAACTCAGAGTAACAAAGACTAGGAGAGTGAATAAAAACTACAAAAAATGCTCTTGGTGGCTTATTCTGTGGTAGATAGGCATATTTAAAGTTTGTTTCCTCCTCAGGTCAAACACTGGGTCAAGACTTCTGTGTTGTAGCTTGTCAGGCAGACATCTAGTATACATTGTTGACAGAACATATTGTAAAGTAAGGACTTATTTTTCAGGGGAGGCAAGACTATCCTTGTTAAAGGAAATATCTGTACTCAGGTCTAGCCATGTATGATCCCATCCGAACAAGCAAAGGTTAGAACACTACATTCAACAATCCCACACACTCTGGAGGTAAAAAGTCATAGGAGAAAAGTCAGAAAAGTGGCTGACTCAGTGGGGAGGATAGTGTTGAAATACTGGTACAAAGAAGAGCAGGGGTCAAAGCACCTGAAGCTTGTGGGTCCCTCAGGGATGCAAGACAGGAATGACAGTTAATAGGAAGGTGGAGTCAAATCGGCAAGTATGGGAACTGAAAAATGAATTTTAGATTTGGATTAAATCAGATCACTCATTCATCAAGTCTTTAAAGCCAATATTGAAGCAGGCATTTGGCATGGTGGTTAAGTGTTACTGAGGACTCTTACATCCCACATTGGAGTACCTGAATTCAAGTCCTGGCTATGCTCCCAATTCCAACTTCCTGTTGATGTGCATCCTGGGAAGTGGTAGGTAAAGACTCAAGTACCTGGGGCCCCTCCTTCCATGTGGAAATTCAAGATTGAGTTTCTGGATCTCAGATTTAGCATGGCCCGGTCCTGGCTGTTACTGACTTTGGGGAGTGAACCAGCAGATGAGAAATTTCTTTCTTTCTCTGTCTCTTTGCCATTAAAATGAATTTAAAAAGTTATAAACTCAACATTGAGTGCTTTCTTTCTTTTTAAAAAAATTTTATTTATTTATTTGAGAGTTAGAGTTACAGACAGTGAGAGAGACACCGCTGGTTCACTCCCCAAATGGCCATAATGTCCAGAGCTGGGCTGATCCAAATCAAGGAACCAGGAGCTTCTTCTGGGTCTCCCACATGGATGCAGGGACCCAAGCTCTTGGACCATCTTCTACTGCTTTCCCAGGCCTTAGCAGAGAGCTGGATCAGAAAGGAGCAGCTGGGATTTGAACCAGTGCCCATATGGGATGCTGGCGATGCAGGTGGAGGATTAATCTGTGCCACAGCACCAGCCCCCTGAGTGCTTTTCATACCTGAATATATGCTAAGAGTTAGAAATAGAAAAATGAAATGATATTTGTTGAATTTCAGTGCTATAACAGAAACTAAACAATATTATGTAATAATTTAATTATTATTATCATGAAAGTAATCAAAAATTGCATGGGAGGGACAAGCATTGTGGCACAGTGTGTTAAACTGCGGCTTGTGATGCCAGCATCCCATATTAGAATGCAAGCTCGTGTTCTGGCTATTCTACTTCTAATCCAGCTCCCTGCTAATGTGTCTGGGAAAGCAGAAGATGATGACCCAAGTACTTGAGCCTCAGCCACACACATGGGAGACCTGGATGGAGCTCCTGGCTCTTGGCTTTTGCCTGGTGGAGCTCTATGATGGAGCTCTTGGCGTTTGCCTGGTGGAGCTATATGGGCAACAGAGAAGATTCTCTTTCGCTCGCTCGTTCTCGCTCTCTTTCTCTCTCTCTCTCTCTCTCCCTCCCTCCCTTCCTATCTCTGACATTCTGCCTTTCTAGAATAAATAAAAATAAATCTTTAAAAAAATTGCAAGAGAACTTTGAAAGTGTCCTTAAATCTTAAATTTGCTTCCAACAACTTAATTTCCTCTTTCCATGACTGCCAAGCTTCTACATTTAATGTTACAATTTCTTTATCTTTCACTCATTCCCAACTCACTCCATGCTGAATTTTGCTTCCACTCTTCCACCAAAGTTGCTTTCAAGACACCTGAGAAATTCCAAGATAATATTCAGTCCTTATCCTTGACTTCTAGGCAGAATTTAGTTCTCTTATTCTTTTCAAAATACTCTCTAATGACTTTCTAAGGCAGCACTTTCCCTCCCTCCTTATTGGCCAGTTCTTTGAAGACCTTTCTTCCTCTACCCACACCTTAAATATTGGGGAAGGGTATCCAGAGTTATCTTACTCTTGTTTGTATATACATTAATTTTTTACAATGTTATTTATGCTTTAATGTTATTTCATTGGCTTTCCTGACACGAAATTTTGTGAGGCCAGGACTATCTATCACCATTGTATTTCCAGTGTCTATCATCATTTATCATATGGAGTTTATGATTAATAAATATGTATTGAGTGAATGAATAGTTGACTGAGTCTGAGAGACTTAAAAGATAAATAGGAGTAACAGGAAAGACAAGGTAGAGGTTTTTTTTTTTTTTTTTTTTTTGTGTCACAGGATGGGTGACTGGGGGGCATCTGAACAGAGATACACTGAAAACTGAAGGTTCAATCACACCAGTGTCAATGTGAGGGTAGATTAGAGATTCAGAGCAACTGAAGCTACAGTAGTTTTAGTGAAAAGAGTGAGGGCTATAAAGATGGAGCAGAAAATAATAGTTGATGGAATAATTAGGAGGTTGAACCAGTAAGCCTTAAAGTTAGGTGGTTACAAGCGTTGAAGAAGAGAGAAGAGTCTTGGATACCTTGAATTCCTTTACCAGCATAGGAAGCACAGGAGGAAAATCAACTTAAGAGACAAGTTTAGCTTTGAACCCAATGAGTTTTAGGTTCTTACATGTTGCATTGTGAATGTAGAAATTAGATTATGTCATAGGAGTTCAGGGACTATGTCAGTGTAATCGCATAGTTCCTCTTACATGTTGGTGCTTAATAAATTCTCGTGATGTTATTGATGGACTATTACATTGCCAATATTACATTTCTGTTTCATCCATGCGACCTCCTCTATACGAAGCCTGTGTGTTTATTTACCAACCCAAGTCGGGTTTTATGACTAGGTTGCCCTTTACATGAACATTATCTATTTTTGCAGATACTGTTTCAAAATTGATTAGTTCCACAACCCGCCTACTGAAATCATCCAATCTATTGAAGAAGCAGAATGGGTTGTGGATTATAGGGTTTCAGATAACACCAAGTCCCTGGTGAAAGGTATGTTATTTCATTGCTTTGTTCTGCTTTTGGAAAAGTGTAGCTGTGTTTTCTTTTCTCCAAGTGTATAGGTCACAGCAATTTTTTTTTCCAGTGGGAATTACAAGCTATACAGAAGATTTCCAGAGTAGAATCATAGTCTCATACAAATGCTAAATACAACTAATCAGAGCCTGGGAGGTACACAGAGGGTAATTAACAGGTTATATTTGGGTCAGTGCTAAGGTCATTTGTAAGATACTACACAGGAAGTAGACCTTTTGACTTTCTGAGGGCAAAAATAAAAATATATTTATTTTATGCATTATATACTTTAAAATGGCTTAAAGGCACTTTTGCTCATTTTAGGTACATAAAATATGGCTTAAAGAGCAAAGTGAAACAGTGTACTAAATGCATAATGAGTATTAATTTTGACAATGAGAAATTGCATAAATATGTCCTATATGCCATAACTACTATTGGAGCTGACCAAGGGGATTATCACTCTTAATATAGTTTTTACTAGTAAGAAGTCATCCACTTGGTAGCCTGCACTACAAACCAATTCAGGATAGTAAGACATGTTTATAGTAGATCTTAGTTTCTTTTTTTCTTTTGTTTAAAGATTTATTTATTTATTTGAAAGGCTTAGCTACAGAGAGGCAGAGAGGGGCGGGCGGTCTTCCATCCATTGATTCACACCCCAAATGGCTGCAATGGCTGGAGCTGGGCCAATCCAAAGCCAGGAGCCAAGAGCTTCTTCCAGATCTCTCACGTGGATGCAGAGGCCCAAACACTTCAGTCATCCTCTACCGCTTTCCCAGGCCATAGCAGAGAGCTGGATCAGAAGTGGAGCAGCCAGGACTCAAACCAGTGCTTACAAGGGATTCCAGCAGATAGTGGCTTTACCTGCTACACCACAGTGCCTCCCCCTTTATTCTTAATTGATAGTTTGGCTGGGTGAATAATTGTGGGTTGATATAATGGGTCTTCAGAATTTTTAATTCATTTTCCCATTACCTTCTACCTTGCAGCATTGCTGTTCGAAAATCAGAAGCCATTCCTACTCTTGAACCTTTGGTACATTCTGTTCTTTCTCCCTGGAAGCACTTAGGATCTCTTCTGTCTGTATTCCAAATGGGTGTCTGTATGGGATGCTGGCACTGTGGGCAGCGGCTTTACCCACTATGCCACAGTGCTGGCCCCAGATGTTAGTTTCTGTAGCCTGCGTGGGCTTCTGGTCTTGCCTGACCAATAGGAGCACCAAATGAGAAGAAAGGATGTTGACTCAAAATGTTAGTGTAGGCTATTTAGGAATCCTTAAAGATCAAGTGATCAAATTGGGGAATTACAAGAATAGATTAAAAACAAAGGCCATAAAGTTCCTTTCTTAACACAATCTACAAGCTGATCTCATTTACATCTCCATTCTTGTAGGGATAGATTTCTCCCCACTTTGTTTTTGTAGTTAGAACCTGCTCTCTCATACTCTGGATCCATGGGTCCAATTGCCTTTAATATCTACTTCTACATCAATTTATTTATACCCAATATATAGTCATTAATGTCTTCATATCTCACTGTGTTCAAGGCTAAGTTCATGGTCTTCTCCCCAAAATCCTCTTGTTCTTGCTGGGATTTCTGATAAACCAGATGTCCAGGCCTGACTCTCTCTATTTCATGGCTGATAATTAAACAGTCATTTATCAGAATGACTTTGTCTTATAAATACGGCTGTGAAAACTATTCTTTTTATTTCCTTCTACTGTCACTAACTTAATTTAGGCTTTCATGATGAAATTTTTTCCCTTGACTGACTCTAATAATCTCAATTATGAAAAAGCTATGCATGAGTTTCAAATTTTTTACATTTTAATTTTATTCTTCTCACCTGTGAACTCTCTGAAGTGCCCTCATATGTATATTTATACTATTCCCACCTTTGCCTCTTTCAACTTCCTTAGTTCTAGCATTGGTCAACCTGTGGCCCATCCTCTGTGCCTCTTTACTTTCTGCCTCCTCTGGGCTCCTAGGGCATCTTGTGTAGCCCATGTTTTTCTTCTCTGCTTCTCTACTGCCTCATTCTCCTTAACATATGGACAAGTCCAAGTTATCCCAACTTTAAACAACAGAAATCATTCCTCAGGTATAACAAAGTAGAAAGGGAACTCACCATCTCCCCACACCATCTGTGGCTACCTAGTTCTCCCTAACTTAGCTCCAGTTGTGTTCCCCATGCCCATTCTATCATCACTTTCCTCATTTTCCTAATACTTCACATATCACAGGTAACTACTTCCTGTCTTTTCTACTAAACTGAGGGCTTCTTGATTATAGGAACCAGCATTTTATCATCATTACTAGCAATGAATTAAGTAGTATATATGTCAAAGAATAAACTCAGGTCTGGACAACTTTGATATGAAATTTCAATTTTAAGCTTTCATTTGGTAGGACATTAAATTTAATCAATTCTGGTTTCCTACACTGACCCCTCCAACCTCTACTTCAGGGCTTTGTGTAGGTCCCAGGTGGGTTACAAAGGACTGATGCTATGAGCTAAGCTTGGTCTCAGGGTGCCCAAGATGGCCTCCTTCAGGCTCCCCACTTCTGCCTTGTCTCCATTTACCAGCCATTCAAATGGCTACCCTTCCTGACTCCAACTATAAACTACCCTGACCTGGCTTAGTCTTGGCTGCCTCTATCTTCTCTCTGGGAACATGCAGTCAATTTCTCTTACTCCCCCTTTTCCCTGAGATCAGGACAGGGTTGAGTAGGGAGCAGAACTTCTCAGGAAATACCAATATATTCCCCACCCCCCGCCCCAAGAATCAGTTTTTAAGTCACATTGTCTTGACCTTTGGTTCCAAATTTGTTGGTATAAACTTTATGTTCTGAATCTTTCAGGGGTTAGAATTTGGAAACCCTAGATCCTACTTAGTTCTGATGCTTTCTACTACAATAAAAAAGTAGAATACATAACCAAAAACTAGTGTGCATAGTAAAAAGGTGTAATGGTCTCATGGGAAGGGACATTCAGGGGGAGAGGACAATTCTTAGGCTGGTTTATACTACAAAAATGCCAATGAGGGGCCAACGCTGTGGCATAGCAAGTAAAGACGCCACCTGCAGTGCCAGCATCCCATATGGGCACCAATTTGAGTTCCGGCTGCTCCTCTTCCATCAGCTCTCTGCTATAGCCTGGGAAAGCAGTAGAAGAATGGCCCAAGTCTTTGGGTCCCTGAACCCGCAAGGGAGACTTGGAAGAAGCTCTTGGCTCCTGGCTTTGGATCAGCTCAGCTCTGGCCATTGCAGCTATCTGGGAAGTGAACTGTCAGATGGAAGACCTTTTCTCTCTCTCTCTCTCTTTCTCTCCCCCACCTTTCCTCCCTCCCTCCCTCCCTTTCTCTTTCAGCCTCTGCCTCTCTGTAACTCTGCCTTTCAAATAAATAAATAAATCTTTTTTAAAAAAATTACAATGATTCAGGCTTTTTCTTACTCTCTGCTTCTCCACCTCTGATGTATTGGTTTGGTTCTCAAATTTGTCTTCTCACGGTTCCAACATGACTGAATCTCTCTCTCTCTCAATTGGGAGGGATAACTTGTATGTCATATCACACTTTTAGAATAAGAACTTAAAATATTGCAATATGAAACTGTTAATGGTGTGTTAGTAAGTAAAATGTTTCCAATTTCAGCAAATAGGAAAATTAAGTGATCAGAGTAGCTTCACTGTAATAGATATTAATGCACAATGTATTCATATTTATCCTGCTCATGGAAGTCATGTCTGAAGGATGTTACAAAACACAAATTAATCAACTGCTCTATAATCTGTGTGTATATATTTACAATACATAGTAGTCAATAAATTTACCAAAGAAAATTTTAAAAAAGAAAAGAACTTGTTCAAGGTATAGTCCAAAAGCCTAGTGCATTAGAAACTCACATTCCTATATGAAGATTCAAATGTCAAGCTTTAGCTTAGCATTATCACACAGGTTTTCTGGGAAAATCTTTGCCTACACCCTCATCAGCTTACTTACAAGCTTGTTCCCACTTTTGCTGACTTACAAAGCACTCTATTTCTAACTCATATGCAGTCCTCCTAGACTCATCTTTACCTCTCTGGTGATCAACCTATAGGCTGCCAAGCCAGGTCCTTGAGCAGCCAAGATTCAAGGCATCTGGTCTTTTTTCATAATCATGTTGAATCCCTGGATAGCTATATATTTTACTCCAGAAGGAGGAAATTGTTTATATCTGGCTCTCATCCTTCCTTAGTTTGCATTGTAACCAGAAAATTATGCATTCTTGAGTTGAACCAACTCACAAAATAACAAATGAGTAATGATACTTGGCTCCTGTTTTCCTTTTTTAATTTTAAAGGACATAATGTGTGTTATCTCAGAGAATGTCAGTTTGCTGATTCAAATTTGGCCATGTGGTTGGATCCAGCTGCCCTTTAGAACTCTACTTTCTCTATATTTCAGATTTCTTTCACATTCCAAATAGCATCAGTGAATGCATTTTCAAGGCCAAAATTGGGCTTCCTGCTTGGATTCCTTTTGAGAAATCTTCCAGCTTCAGAACTAGTTCTATAGACCATGACCTTTCTGTCCCTCCGTGTTATAGAACCTCAAGATGGGGTATGTAGGCCTCCTGCATGTTACCTGCCAAGGAGATTGTCTAGCTGGGAATTAACCCAAGTGCATTTTTTTATAAAGTCTCAAAAATGAGCTCCTAATATTATCCTCTGTCAATCACCTACTGATTATTTATTAGATTTCTAAAGCACCTTTTCTCCAAAGAGCTCAATGTGTCTTAAACACAGTTACAATGCACTTTAAGTAGGTGTTACCAAATTTGGCATTGTATGTGAGAAGTTCTGATAAAATTATGAATTCCAACTACAAATTATTGGAAGAATAAAAGGAAATTTCAGCATCATTTAAAAATTTATTTATACATATATGAGATTTTTTATAGGCCTGTTAGCTCTGTCAGAACCTCTCTCTAAAAGCACTGCAGGGTTAGTTTTGAAACAGTGAACGTTGCCTGTGAATACAGGCACTTAACCGGTATTTGAAATGTTAGGCAGTTTTCTTGTTTGTAAAGGTTCTGATGTCTCCTTTGATTTCTAGAAATGCAACAGCCATTTCTGTCTAAATGTCAAGTGACAGGCCCAATAGGCTTGTTTCGTTGGACTTACAGGGGATCCCAACTCTTGCAGTTAATACACTCTCGCTTTCTTTCCTGTTTGCTATCAGTGTTGAAACAGGACTGAGCACAAGGGAGCGGTCATCAACGACCTGCTGTCCCCTTGAAAGCAGAGGTATATGCGAGTGTGAGGGTGGTGGATGAAATTACTAACTCCTCTTCTTGGGAGAGAAAAATTAACACATTCTAATCTCTAAATTAGAGGTAATTCAAAAAGTCTGAGGCCGACAGTGCCTTCTAATTTAGAGACATTTTCTCTTTGTTTGCTATAAAATATTACTCCCTCCCCAAACTACAACAATAATCAAAGAAACCCCACAATCAAAGAATCAACTCCGACCTCCCCATCCCCGATATCCCAAATTGTGGGCTTCAGTTGCATTGTGCCCTTTTCTTTCCTTCCTGCTCTTTTTTCCTTGGGTGGATTGCTTTCAGTTGGGGCAGTCTTCATTCCACATGAGCTTTGAAATCATATCCCTGGATCTGTATAGAACGGCAGTAGTTCAAGGTATTAGTAGCAGCCTTCCATGGTAATGCTGTCATTAGATCATTATGACTATTCTAAGGTTCTGCCTGTGAGCATGGCATGAATTTTATATTTGGAAATAAAATCCTCCCGGGATCCCACAAAGCTGCATGCCGGCCTTGCCCCTGCTCACAGGCCGTTAGGATTGGCTGCCCTGCCTTGGTCTTGTGTTACGCAGGAGTAAGTCCTGCTGTGTTTGTTTCACATAAGAACCCCTTCAATTTGTTTATAATGATCTGAATGATATTATTAGGGGAACAAAGCCGCTCAATGGTGACATTTATTAACTAGTCATATCATCTGTGTTGAAATCTCGTATTACATTTCAGGGAAATTGTGTGAACCTAACTCCAGCATAACTTTTCTTTGGGGACCATGGCTTTGTATTGAGTTTGAAATAAAATAGAACATAAAAAGCAGATTTTATTTCCAGGAGAGCATTTCACTTAAGAGGTTTAGACTGAGCCAGATTAGGCAGAGAGGCCCACAGAAGGTGGATGCTGGAACTCCTCACCCTGGCACTGGCTGGCTGGTTGGCTGTATGGGTTAGGGGGCAGGGTGCTTTCTCAAGAGAGACATGAGAGTTGGACTCAGCAGTACTGTGGGTGTGGAGTTAAGGCAGCAGGGGAGGAATGGACATCAAATCTTTGTGTGTGGAGTGGTGCACATGCTGTGACCCCTCTGTGGGATGAGTGTGCTGGTGTGTGATAATTTTCGTTGATTGGGAAGAATGAATGCAGATATCAGTGACAGTTCTTAGGCAGGCAGGGGAATCAGAACAGAGGGAGTTTGAAACGTGGTGAAAGGATGTGACCTGATTATGTGAAAGGAAGGCTGGCTTGTGTGTATGATTTTGAATGAAAGGATGATATACTTGAAATTTTCTGTAGCGGTAAATTGTAAATATTTCACCAAAGTAGAATAGTCTAATGAATCCTCACATACTTGTCACTGGTCTTTAGCAATGAATTTGCAGTCAATCATCTTTCATATTTACTTCTCCCCTCCTGCTTTACTGCTGTGTTAATTTGAAGTAAATCCCAGATTCTGGGAGCCAGTGTTGCGGTGCAGTGGGTAAAGCTGTTGCCTATATTGCCAGCATCCCATATTGGGCACCAGTTAGAGTCCTGGCTGCTCTGCTTTTGATCCAGCTCCTGGCTGGTGTGCCTGGAAAGGCAGCGGAGGATGGCTCAAGTCCTTGGGCCCCTGAAACCATGGAGGAGACTGGAAGAAGCTCCAGGCTCCTGGCTTCAGCCTGGTACAGTCCTAGCCGTTGCGGCTGTTTGGGGGAGTGAATCAGCAGGTTGAATATCTTTCTCTCTGTCTCTCTCTCTCTGTAGCTCTGCCTTTCAAACAAATTAAAAAAAAAAGTTTACAAAAAATATCCAAGACTGGATCTTTGCATTGATAGCTACTTTTTTTGTTAGTTGATTAAAAAACAAAGGATCTTGCAGAAATCATAACCATACTATTTATCATATTTATAATTACTTAGCATCATCAGATATTCAGTCTACATCCAAATTTCTCTGATCACCTGAGTTTGTTTGTTCAGATCACAATGTCAATGAAGTTACATCAAATTTGATTGTTATATTTCTTAAGAATTCTTTATAAGTTCTCTTTTCATTTCTTGTGATTTGTTGACAAAAATTGGGCCATTTTCTCTGTAGAGTTTCATTCATTTGGGGCTGATTAAATCCTTTTTATTTTGCATTAGGTTGTAGTTGTGTTTGGGGTTTGATCCAATTTAGGTTTGATCATCTGGCGAGAACATGCAGAGGCAGTATAGTGCATTTACGTCAGGAGGCATGAAATGTCTGGTTCTCTCTGTTTGGGGATGTTAACAGCTACTGATGCTTACTGCCTATATCCATTGTTTCATTAAGCTTTTGTGACATGGGTATTCTTTTTTTCTTTGCTAGAATAGATATGTAGAAAGAAATTCTTCCTCAACCACTGTTAGATCTCTCTGGGGTACAGTGCAGGCAAGAAAGGCTGGTTAAATGCTTGATGGCAGCTCTTTGCTCAGGTGATCTGATATGCTCTAAGATCAATAAGGTTTTCATTTCTTCTTGCACCATCAAAATAAATGTGTGGATTTTCATGTTTGATTAATTTTATATCAAAAATTATACTTTTGATGCTCAAGTTGTCTCATCTTTGGTAAGTGGAGACTTTCCAAAATGGCTCCCAAGATCTTTGACACAATACTTTTTTTTTTTAACTTTTATTTAGTAAATATAAATTTCCAAAGTACAGTTTATGGATTAAAATGGCTTTTCGCCCCATAACTTCCCTCCCACCCACAACCCTCCCATCTCCCACTCCCTTTCCCCTTCCATTCACATCAAGATTCATTTTCAATTATCTTTATATACAGAAGATCAATTTAGTATTTATTAAGTAAAGATTTCAACAGTTTGCACCCACACAGATACACAAAGTGTACAATACTGTTTCAGTACTAGTTATAGCATTAATTCACATTGAACAACACATTAAGGACAGAGATCCTACATGAGGAATCAGTGCACAGGGACTCCTGTTGTTGACTTAACAAATTGACACTCTTGTTTATGGTGTCAGAAATATCTCTAGGCTCTAGTCATGAGTTGCCATAGCTATGGAAACCTTTTGAGTTCACCGATTTCAATTTTATTTTGACAAGGTCATAGTCAAAGTGGAAGTTCTCTCCTCCCTTCAGAGAAAGGTACCTCCTTCTTTGATGGCTCATTCTTTCTAATGGGATCTCACTCGCAGAGATCTTTCATTTAGGTCATTTTTTTTTTTTTTTGCCAGAGTGTCTTGGCTTTCCATGCCTGTAATACTCTCATGGGCTTTTCAGCCAGATCCGTGTGCCTTAAGGGCTGATTCTGAGGCCAGAGTGCTGTTTAGGACATCTGCCATTCTATGGGTCTGCTGTGTATCTTGCTTCCCATGTTGGATCGTTCTCTCCCTTTTTTATTCTATCAGCTAGTATTTGCAGACACTAGTCTTGTTTATGTGCTCCCTTTGGCTCTTAGTCCTATCATTATGATCAATTGTGAACAGAAATTGATCACCGGGACTAGTGAGATGGCATTGGTACATGCCACCTTGATGGGATTGAATTGGAATCCCCTGGCATGTTTCTAACTCCACCATTTGGGGCAAGTCCGATTGAGCATGTCCCAAATTGTACATCTCCTTCCTCTCTTATTCCCACTCTTATATTTAACAGAGATCACTTTTCAGTTAAATTTAAACACCTAAGAATAATTGTGTGTTAATTACAGAGTTCAACCAATAGTATTAAGTAGAACAAAAAATAACTTTCTGAGATCTTGCTGGCCTTTTGGTATAATCACACATCCCAAAAATATGAGATCAAGCATTTCTACAAGAAACACTGTTTCTTTCAGTGGGAAATGTAAATTAGGGGTGTTCATCACTTCTTATTGGTATAAATAGTATTGATTATTTGTAGTAGACCTTGCTAATATTTTTAAAGTAGTTTGTGTTTGGTCAAGTCGCATCTATTCACTGACATTATTCACAATTGTGTCAGGAAGCACTGTTTTGCAAGCAATAGAAAATCTGATCCAAACTGACACGAAAGATAAGAAAATTTCCTCTTTCTCTTCCTCCCTCTCTCCCCACTCCCCTTTTGTAATTGAGAAGTCCAGATAAAAGATTGGGGTCAAGAGAGGTTTCTAGTTTCTCTCTGTCTTTGCTATGCCTTTGTTAGTGTTGGCTTCATTCTAAGAGTCACTCTCCTCATGGGCCCGAGAGAACTGCCATCATCTCCTGGATGACCTGTGTCCACTTTCACAACCAGAAGCAAAAGGCATCTTTCTTTCTTGCTTCCTGGAAATAATCCCGAAATTCACTCTGAACGGAAACCTTTACTTAGGTAGTAAGCTTAGGGCAGTCAGTCGCTTGTTAGCTGGATGGAATGCAATGAGTGGTCTAGTCTAGGTTTCATATTTTGCTTCTGAAAGTGGAGAGGAGCTCCCTGGGAGCCAGCTGAATCTTCAAATGGATGTTGGGGATGTGGGAAAAGGGGGAGGGAGGGAGGGAAAGGATGCTGGAGAAGGGCTAAGAGACATCCACTGTCACAGTGTAGTACCGGATTCCTTCTTCTACTGATTCAGTTATTCATGGGTAGTCCAGCTAGTATTTCATTATTTTTGAAGATTATTTTAATTGCACATATTTATGGGGTGTAGTATGCTAATTTGATACACATATACAATATATAATGATCAGATCAGGTTAGTTAGCATTTACTTCCTTCTCCTCCTAAAACATTTTTTTTTTTTTTTTGACAGGCGGAGTGGACAGTGAGAGAGAGAGAGACAGAGAGAAAGGTCTTCCCTTTGCCGGTGGTTGACCCTCCACGGCCAGCGCTGCAGCTTGCGCACCGCGCTGATCCTTTGGCAGGAGCCAGGTACTTATCCTGGTCTCCCATGGGGTGCAGGGCCCAAGGACTTGGGCCATCCTCCACTGTACTCCCTGGCCACATCAGAGAGCTGGCCTGGAAGAGGGGCAACCGGGACAGAATCCGGCGCCCCGACCGGGACTAGAACCCTGTGTGCCGGCGCCGCAAGGCAGAGGATTAGCCTAGTGAGCCCCGGCGCCAGCCCTAAAACATTTTTTAAAAAGCTTTTCATGGGGGCTGGTACTGTGGTGTAGAGGGTTAAACCCCTACCTTTAGGGCTGGGATCCTACATAGGTGCTACTGGTTCAATTCCTGGCTGTTCTGTTTCTGATTCAGTCCCTGCTGGTGTACCTGGGATAGCAATAGAAGGTGGCCCAAGTTGGGCCCCTTCATCCATGTGGGAGACCCAGATGAAGCTCCTGGCTCCTGGCTTTGGCTTGGCCCAGCCCCTGCCATTGTAGCCATTTGAGGAATGAACAAGCAGATGGAAGACCTTTCTCTCTGTCTCTGTAACTCTGCTTTTCAAATAAATTTTTTAAAAAAAGCTTTTTATGACCAGGTATTCATAATTTTGGGATGCAGTGCGACATTTCAATAAATGAACATATCCCACATGCACTAGTGAAATCAAGATAATTAATATTTCCATCTCCTTAGCATTACTTCATATTTGAAATTGTGTGGTCCTCTCTTCTAGTTATTCATAAAATATGTAGTAAGCTATTGTGAACTGTAGTCACTATTTTAAACCTTAGGGAAACAAAGAGGGGTAAATATAATCTCTGGTCTCCAGGAATTTATAGATCAATGAAAGTAAACATAATATGCTTTTAATTACTAGGAAAGAAAACTATAGAAGATACAGTGAGGTCCAAGAAAGATAGTAATCATTTCTAATTGGGAAAAGTCTTTGCGATGTGGAGAGGTCATGATTTTGTGATTATTTTATGATTTATTACTTTCATTAGAACTACTCAAACATTGAAACATTATGAAAATAATATTCCTTCTCAGTGGTGGGTTCATAGAGAAAATAATTTCACATGCTTAGCATAAAGGCATAATCAGTGTAAATCTCTGGGATTCTTTTCCCAGTTGTCCAGAAGAGAGAATATTGATGCTCTTTCAGAGAACGTTTTCTGTCATTAATGCAAAGTTGTTTGATCTTTGTAAGTAGGTTTAGATACCATCAGAATGCCCTATATTTGTAATGTAAAAGAAAACCAGATTCCAAATCCAGATTGTATCTTTGGGCTATTAATTTAGGTCACTTTTGGATTACAATACCAACCTTCTCCAGTAGTGAATTAACAACGGAGCAGAATTTGGCAAGTGGACACTTCCTAAATCTTACCTAGGAACTCATCTTCAGGAGCAGAATGTGTCTCCTGTAGAGAAGTTCCACAGCAAAACCTCTGCATATGGAGCGTACCGTGATAAGAGGACCATGGATTGAAAAATATATTTTAAAATAGCCTTATCCAAGTAGTATAAATGGAAGGGAAAGGAGATCATTAATTTAAAAGAAAACTCTAAATCTTGTACTAGATGCTATTATGAAAGGTTCTAATGAGGGCTACCTTTTCTATTTTGTCAACCAGTGTGAGAGTTTAACAACAAATTATAATCACTACTTATTCTATGAAATAACAACTTTATTCTTTAAGCCATGGAATGTCACCTAATTATTTTTTAATCATTGAAGTGATCCATGCATTTCCTTTTCAATCTATTTTAATCATTAAAATGGTCAGTATTTGTTAATGGACCATGCCCTGCCTTAGCCTCCCATTCATTTTCATGATTTATTAACAATATCTTGGAGACCTGCCACGTGGTACTGCAGAAGGCTTACTGTGGTCAAGTTTGCACTTGAAAAGCCGTGGTGGGTGGCGGTGTAGAAGCAAACAAAGCCAACAACCTCAAACCCAAACCCAACCCTCTATGCTATTTCGATGGGGCGATGGGGCGTTCCTGACTCGGAGCATTAGCCTGGCTGAGAGTTACCACAGAGTACAATTGTTTACGCTGTGCCACAGTGTAAAGCAGACAATACCACACAATCAAAGCCTTCACACTCAAACAGACATCACACTCTGTAATTATATTTGTCTGACAGATTATTATAATCGTACATGGCAGGTAGTGTAAAGCGGCTCCTTTTTACAGCCTAAATAATGTGGCATATTCTGCATATTCTAAATCAACCTTGCAGAAGGTAAATTATGAAAGCTAAATGCACGTTGAGTGTTTTTATTTACTCTTTCAGTTAGCATCTTATGTGGTGCTAGACAGCAAAAGAGCATTACCTTATTTTGCCTGGTACTATTTCATTTAACACTTTGTTGTGCAAAGTTCCTCTCTGGCTGACAGCTTCTCTTATTTTGGCATACATGAGGCAACTCCTGCAATGATTACACGTGATGCTTTTCCACACCCCCAAACTGACCAGATCAGCCTGTGACAACTCAGCATAAGGCTAAAATTCATTTCTTAATTAAAAAAACCCCTGAATTATAAAACCAATGCTATGGTTTATTTCTTCAACAATGGGAATAAATCCACTTGGGGAAAGAGCCATTTAATTGTCTCCAGAATTTAAGGACTCTTTTATCTGGACTAAGGACATTTTGAAGTAGTGTTGGAGTCCTTGCCAAGTCTGATTCTCCTTTCCCTCCAAGCACATAGGATAACTGCATTTCTGTATCACCTTGCAGTTAGTTGAGACTGTGTTGAGTGTCTTTGTGGGTGGCTGAGGTGAAAGTCACATATATCATGCATATGTATTCACAATGTGAGTCTCCCCAGCACCCTCTGACTCTGCCTGTCATGGAGGACACTGAAGGTTTCATTCAGAAGTAGCAGCAGTGGGAAGGGAGCATCTCTGTCACCTCCAGACCCTGCATAAGTGAAGCCAAACCCCTGCTATCTGGCTTCAGACATTTTCAGGGAGCAAAAGACAAACCCTCATTGTGTTAAGCTACTGAGATGTAGGCTTTTAATTTGTTACTTCAGCATAATTTAGCCTATCCAGACTGATAACTGGCTCTTCAATATTTTATGTACCTCTGGTAGCCACATTTCATATTAGATTTATGAATATCAGTTTATCATGGTTTATCACTATGTTTATCACTATGATTCTTCTGTTATAAAAATATACATGATAGAATAATAAAAGCTGCCATACATTGAATGCTTGACAAGGGCTGGCATTTTATGTTCTTTTGTACTTTATGGCCAATCTTCATAAAAATTGCTAAAATTGATGTAGGCAGGCATATAGGATAAAATCAATTAAGTTTGTGAGCTGGAAGACCATGCCTTCACCAAGCCCCTGTGTGAGCTCATGTCCCTACCTGACCAACACCTGTGTGTCCACCTGCCAGTCAGACTAATTAACCACACCCCTTTGGAAATGGATTAAAGGCCTGAAACACGGTGGGCCTGGCCCTTTTGCCCTTTTTCACCATTGTGGACCTTTGTTGCCCCATGCCGTCAGGGCACGTGGCCCTCGGGTCACCTATACTCTCTGCCTTCTCTTCGCTGGCTGCCCATAATAAGCTGTTAATAACTGCTCTAAACCAAACGCTTGCTGCACATGGCTTTTGGCCTGCTTTCTGCTTGGTGTGGATTCCAACTTAATTTCCAGACTTTCCCTTCTCCCTTAGATTAGATTAATGCCCTCAGTCTCCTATGCATTTCTCTCACTGAATAAAAAGCTTAAAACTTATCATGTTGCTGGGTTTATTTCTGCCAATATTCAGAATTCTTCTCTGAATATGTGGCAAGAGCCCACATGGCTTATTAATCTTTCAGATTATTAATAAGCAGATCAGTAACAAGATGATATAACCCAGGTTCAGTGATATCTCAAGTCCACAATGGAGCACCACACAAAATCAGAGTCTATATTTGTTGCATTTCACTATACAAACTCATGTTATTTATTCCCTGAAATAGTAACACAGATTAAAATGTAAAAAGTAACATAAAAGTAAAGATTTTTACATTTCCTAACATTTTATAGTGTTTTGCTTATCTTTTGATGTGAGGGATTAGATGCTGCCTAAAGCTAATATCATATAGCAAAGCACCAAGCCTTCAGACAGTCTTATCCTAAGGAGGCACGGAATAGATAGAAACATATTCAAATAAAACACTAGGCTGATGCTTCAAATGATCAATCTATGAAATCTTGTCAAATGGTTCCATGAACTTCTTGGACACACTGTTATGACTGAGGTTTGTTGTGACTTTTAGTATATTTTCTTTCTAATTTGGTCCTGAGGTGTCTGTCTTAAGAGTGGCCATAAGCTAAGATCTCCACTCTCTAGGAAAGCCTTGCCTGACAGGGGCGAAGCGTTAGGCTCGGATGTTTCAGTTGGGTGAGATACCATGAGGATGTGAAACCAAACAGCATGAAACAGCAAACATTCATTACTCACCAGTTCTGGAGAGCTTGGGAGTGTCGCCAGGAGACCCACTGGAAAGCCAGAGGTGGTAGGAAACTCACCAGCGGGTGGGGAGGAATCAGACCTGTGGGTTACACCCTTTCTTTCGGCTTGCTTTCTTCAGCTTTCTCTCCGGGTTGTGGATTGTCTGCTTAAAGAATGGGAGGAAACTTGCCTGGGAGACACTGGTGATAACCATTAAGTTTTATCGTGATCATCAGCAGCAGTATGTTTTGGGTTTTGAATCCATGATATGAGGAACAAGTGAGCTATATCACAAGCAATCACATGGGAGGTAGAGTTTAGATCAAAGGCGATGAGGTACCACTGGGTTTCAAATCACTTGTATAGGACTCATAATGGATGGCAAGGCAGCAACTACATTCAACAAATTTATGACAAGATCGGTTTCACAAGCTCATTTCTGGGAAATCCTTTCATCACAGCTGCTGTTGCTGAAGCCCTTGGCATTTTTCTGATCACAAAATGTTCCTGATGTTTCCAAGGTTCCCTACAGTAGAAATTATACACAGTTACGTTTTACATGTTATTTGTTTCAAATGTCTCTCATTACTTGCTTTAAAAAATTATCCTCTGAACAACTGGAGAATAATCAGCAACTGCTCATACTTGATTTGATAATCCACCAAAGAGAACTTGATATTTAGAGTTCTTGGGGATTGTGCTGGATTGAAAACTGGAAAAAAAAAACAAAAACAAAAACAAAAACAAAAACAAAAAACAAAAACAGGTTTCTGGCCTCAGTGGTACTGAGACTTGATATTCATTCATTCACTCATGCATTAATTCATCGATCACTCATGTATTCATTAAATTATCTGTCTACCACTAGCCAAGATGACTGGATTTGAATCAGATCCCTGTCACTAACTCTGAGACTTTTAGGCATGTTATTTGACCTTCATTTCCTCATTTGTAAAAGAGGATAATACTATAGTGAGATTGTAATGAGTACTACATACATAAATATGTTTAAAGCACTACCTGACATGTAATGAGGTTCAGGCTAGGGCTGGGACTGGATGAGGCCAAAGAGGCACTAGCACGGCCCTGGGAGTGAGTGTCTTGCTAGATTTTGTTCCCAAGGCTCCTTCTGTTTTCACTCTAGTTCTGATATGGAGTGAGCTATTATTATTCACTCATTTATGTATACTTCATTGTGAAAAAGCATAAGAAAGGTTTTGGCATGCACACAAAAATGAGGATAGAGTTCCTACATTATGAGTTTTGGGGAGGATCACATGGGACAATTCATGTAAAGAGATTAAAGAGGTGTATGGCACATGGTGAATAACAAATATGAGCTTAAAAAAAGTTGGTGATGGACTAGCTAACTTCAACTCTAAAAATCTGTGTTCTCCTTTATGTCTAACCAGTTAGAATGTTGTAATTACTGATACTGCCGTGGAGAAAGGTGGCACCAACATTTAGCAAGCAGTATGACTCTGTCGGGGTGGGATCATTATAGAATTGAGAGAAAACATGTTCTTAGTCTTTAGGGGCTCACAATCAGGCTGAAAAAAGGCAGGTGAATAAGTAAAACATATTCTCATGCATATGTAACAACACTATCTATATCCAAATACACTTTCCATGGGGAATGGCATGCTGTTGAGATGGAACTCTTTGGAAATCTGCTTTTCTTTCCAACAAGCCAGGGGAGATTTTGAGGCCAGCTTGGATTGTTCTTTGAAGTACTTAGTAGGAGAATGCCATTGTTTAGTCTGATGGGAGTTTTGGATGGTGTTTGAAGGTTGAGAGATAGAATGGGTGGAGTCTTAGGTTTTGAGCTGAATCAGTGAAGAGCTGAGAAGGTAAAGGTAGACAAATTATACAGTGCAATGAGGAAATGAAGGAACACAAGCTAGCTACACAAAGGAGATAGTGGAAGGATCTGATGGACAGGTCCTAGCACTTCATGAGAGAGGTGATGGGAGCCTTTAAGATAATTGTCATAACTGTTCACTAGCTCATTTCAATCATCAAGATGAACCTTGGGTAAAACTGATATCTCAGGGTCACAGAGTGTGGAAATGCTGAAAACTCGAGGATTTTGGCCCAGACTGATACATATATTGCTGTCAAAAGAGATTTGTTAGAATTTCTTCTTATCAATTAATTGGCTGGCAAGGTCTGAATATTAGTTAAAAGTAGAGTACTATCTTTGCATAAAAAACAGTAAGTACTGCTTCTGATATTTGGAGAAAACAGAGGAAAACCAAATATTCCTGTGGCTTTGGCTTTGAAGTAAAGACATACCCAGTGTAGATACTCAACTATTTCTGTCTTGGCACAATGCAAGTTGTAACAGCATTTGCTGGCTTCCTCAATAAGGAAATGAGAATAGTTTTCAGATTAAGTGTAAATAATTGTGCAATGCTTCTTAGGTGTGTATGGTCTTTCAGATTATATTTTTTCTAGGGAGGATATTGTGGGAACAAATATATACATATAAATTGCTCTTTTAGGATTATAAAAGAAAAATGTAGATTAGTGGAGATAAAATTATTTTGAGAAATTTTGTTTTAAGGTAAAAGGTGTACATATTTTTTATCCTTAAAATTAAGTAGAGGTTGTCGCTCCCCCTCTTCATGGAGGAACGACACAGGACCCTGCGCTGTTCTTTCGTCTGCTCGGCCCTCCCCGGGTTTGCTGCTGGTTCTTCCCGGGTTGGCTATTGTCCCTTCCACCTCCGTGGAAGGGCAGTTCCCCCTGGCCACATTCCCCACTTCCGCAGGGGAGCGGCACACCGCAGGGGAGCGGCACACCGCCGGCCGGCTCTCTCGGGGGCTGCACAGGTGTTCCCTTAGATGTTCCCCTTAGATGTTCCTGGTGCATGCTGTCTCTCTCCTCCTTTATAGTCCTCCAACGCCAATCCCAACTCGGCTGCCCACACGCCGAGCACGCCGCTCTCCTCCAATCAGGAGCAAGTCCTACAGTTTATTGGCTGAACTGGAGGCAGCTGTGTAGAAGCTGTTTTCTTCTCTCCCAGCGCCATATTGTGGGAGAGCAGATGCATAGAATAAATCCTAATTCCAGTAACTTAGTCTAGTCCGGGTTGCTCCCCACAGAGGTCAACAGGACATCTGAGACAGTACATTAAGAAAAGCATCAGTGGCTTTGTGAGAGCTGCACAGTGTCTTTTGAACAGTGGGAGATGTAGTCTGGCAATCCAAAAGAACCTGCCACAGGGTTAGTTCATCATCATTTTAATTAGGTTGTAGAGGCACCTAAATGTCCAGTCATAGCGGTGTAGCATTCCTTAGTGGAATACTGTATCCCTATTGAAATGTTTCTGTAGTTGAAGAATATTCCATCACTTGGGAAGATGTTAACAAGACACTAAGTGAAAAAAAGTAATTTTAAACTTAATATGTTCTGATTAGCCTATTAAAATAAACATAGGTGAAGTCTGTAGTAAGAAAACAATAACAAGAATCATTTCTGAGAGACAGAATCAGATTTTTTTCACGATTGCATGTATTTCTCTAATTTTTACAACAGACCCATATTTTAAAGTGAATTATTTCTTCAAATATAGATCCAAAAGGACCTTCTGAGATAAAATAGACCACCCTTTCTTTCTTTGTTTCCATGTTAAACTCAACGTCAGCTTCCAACTGCCTCTGAACTTGGGTTTATCTTTTTGCTTGTGCTGGGATTTGATGTCTTCTGCAGTCTTAATGCAGGATAACCTACTGAGCCCTGGACCTTACTTCATAAGCTGGATTTATGAATGAGAGGCATTTGCTTTAGGTACCAAAGCATTATTTTACTTATCATAATTGTTTATGAATATAACTTATAGTTTCTCACACTGCTCTGTCACCTTTAATAACAAGGCAGTTTCTGGAATCATAAAGTTACGTGGTATATAATATGGTGTTTACTGATGGATGGGATAAAAGGTGGGATGATCAGAGAAAGATTATTAAAAAGGTCCATTTCAGAACTGATTAAGGCTTGTGGAAAGGTCAACTTAAATTCCTTAACATTTTAAAGAAATGTATTTCATTTGTTTGCCTAATACAGTGTAAGTACCACTGTCAACACATATAGTGTTTTAACATTATGAGCCTGTTAAAATAGTAAATCTTTGGATAACATTCAAACCTTCAACACAATTATGCTTGAACCTAATGTACAAGTGAAAATAGGCGATGGTAATAACATCAGACAACACTGGAGACAATTTCTCAGCCTGCAGGTACAAAAACCCGCTACTGATTGCCCAAGCTTTGTACCAGCTCCTTTTTATCTGTGTGCTTGCTGTTTTTCATTCAAATTATAACACCTTTCCCTGCAAGATAAATTAACAGTTTTTTTTTCTCATTTTAAGTTTAGATTCTTCAAAAAGCTTAACATAAAGTAGAGTCATTAGGCTTTGGTAAGAGGCCAAATTTAGGCAAAGCAGATACAAAAATACTTCATGCGAAATAAAAATTCAAATACGGGATGTGTGCGTGGAGCTGCCTGATTGCTTTATTTCTGAGGGCCTGCAGGTTTGTTTTAATTTCTTCCTGCATTTGCGAATCCTTATTATTTTTATTTTTATTTTTTGCAGTTCTTTCTTTTACTGAGGGGTTTGCATTTGGCTTTCATTTCCTCTTCCTGGTCCTTTTTTTTATTGAGGAAATTAATTTCTTATCACTCATTAGCAGAGTTTCTTTTTGAAAGGTTAAAAAAGTGTCCTCTACTTTTGAGTACCCATTCATTCATCTAAGGCAGAAGTCACCCTTTGTGGGCTTTGAGGAGGTATCAGTGAGCGTCTTGATTAGGAGGTAGAAAATGGAGAATATGAGAGAAGAAAGTTGGGAAATAATGAGAACCTAGAGCTCCAGGCTTCTCCTTTCAGAGGCACAAAGCATTGTCTTTAACATGTATACAGGTGGGGGACGGCAAGGGCAGCAGAGCTGTTCCGCAACGTGGGAGGCCTCCCAGTATTTATCCCAGCATTGTGGTTGGATATGCTGTTATTTCTCCAAGACCCTGAGAGACCCATCATGAACTGACATGAATTATTAAACATCTAGTATGTGCAATCACTAAGGATGTGTATGTAAAAGCAAGATGTACAATCCTGCTTTCAAATAAAGGTACATTGATGCCACAGCATCACATAGGTGTGGCGTTAGCCAGACTTAACTTTAGATTTATTACTTTGATACTTTCAATAGTCCTAAAATGGAGGTAAGACACATACAATGATTTTCAAAATATAAATCATAAAATTGAGTTTCAAAGAGAATAAATTGTTTAGGATGACACAGAGTCAGGACCTGCTGTCGAATCACCTGATTTTGAATCCAGCTAGCTTAACTGTTCTCACCTGGGAGAGACTCAGAGTCACTGAAGGGGTGTTTTCAAATGTTCACTGTGCTGCCTGCCTGTGTTCTGGAGTGCATTCCTAGGTTTCGGATATCTCCCCTCCCCTCTACCAGTCTAAGATTATGAAGAATGGCACTAGGAGGTGAGTCTCATAAATGTAAATATAAATATTTAAATATGTATCTGTTGGGGCCAGTGATGGAACAAAGACATAAACCCCAGCCATTCCGGATCATTATCTATCTAAAGATAGATAAACACTGGAGTGTATTCCTTGCCCTTGAATCTCAACTGGGTCTCACACCCTATTGCCTTCACATCCATCCCCCCTGGCCACTTGAAAGACCAGTTCCAGGAATTCCCTTCCACCTGCTGCCCCCATCTCCACCCTCAACCCTAGCCCTCCTAAAATATAAAAAAGCCCAGACCCTGGGGGTTGGGGCCTTTTGCCACATGTTCCGTCAATGTGCAGGCAGTTGGTCACCCACCTCCACGAATTTGTTTTCTCTGAATGAATTCAGTCTGGCTGTAAATTTGTACACTGCCTCATCTCTCTTCTGCACTTCTTTTCCTAATATTTTTGGTGCCCTGTGTGAGGAGGCACCAATCTGCAACTCTTTTCCTAACAACCAGCATCGTGGTATAGCAGGTTAGCAGCTTTATTGCTGGCTTTCCATATTGGAGTGCTGGTTTGAGTCCCAGCTACTCTCTTTCTGATACAGATTCCTGCTAATGGGCTTGGAAAAGCAGAAGATGATGGCCTAGGTTCTTGGGCCCCTGCCACCCACGTGGGAGGCCTGGATGGAGTTCCTCACTCCTGGTTTCAGCTTGGCCCAGCCCTGGCCATTGCAGTCATTTGGAGAGTGAAACAGTAGATCGGAGATATCTCTGTCTGTCCCTCTCTCTCTGTCACTCTGCCTTCTCAATAAATAAATAAATCTTAAAACATAGGTATATGTCTTTTCTCAGGTGTTTTTGCTATTCCTGCCCTACACAGCTGACCCTGCCAGTCAAGAAGCACAGTTGCATGAGAAATAAGTAAGCAGTTGCATGAGAAATAACTTAAGGCAGGGTGGGATTAGTGCAGCTCAGGGAAGACGCAACAGGAATGCCATGGATTCAGGGGTCAGAAACATCACATGGAACTTAGGTGGTCAAGAAAGATTTTTTAGAGCCAGCTGGGCCTTGGTGATGGCTCAGAGGAAGGATGATCCAGGAGTCACCAACACCAAGAATGGACGAGTCTCACGCGTGCTTTCCTTCCCACGGCTACCCCTTCCTAGCTGAGGTTGAGCATTCTCATCTATAAAACAGCAATAATGATAACGCGCCCCTCTGGGATGCTGTGGGGATTAAATGAAAAACCAGATGGGAATGCCTACGACAGGGTCTGCACCGCAGCAGTGCTCCACCAAAGGAGTTCCCCTCCATTGTCTAAGTTCCCAACAAACCACTTCTCCTAATTCTGGGCGAGTTTTATATCCTTTCTCGCCTTAGCTGGCATGTCCTCGTCTCCTCATCAGTGGCATTCTGTGCATCTTTCTTTTTAAAGATTTATTTATTTACTTGAGAGGCATAGTTACAGACAGAGAAAGAGAGAGAGAAAGAGAGAGAGAGAGAGAGTCTTCCATCTGCTTCATTCCCTAATGGCCGCAATGGCTGGAACTGGGCTGATCAGAAGCCAGGAGCCTGGAACTTCTTCCCACATGGATGCAGGGTCCCAGACACTTGGGCCATCTTTCACTGCTTTCCCAGGCCATCAACAGGGATCTGGATAGGAAGTGGATCAGCCAGGACTCTACCGCCACCCACATGGGATGCTGGCGCTGCAGGCGGATGCTTAACCTACTACACCCCTCTGTGTGTCTTTGAGGCTTCTTTTAGAAGTTATATCTGCCAGAAAGCCTGGGTGGGGGAGCATCTCCCTGAGTTGCTGTTTTGTCCTTTATATATTCTTGTAGGATTTCCTACTCTGCACTTGCCCTATCCAATTTTGCCTTCTGCCCTCTCTGCCTCCTATTTGCAACCTTATCTTTCTTTCTTTTTTTTTTTTTTAGACTTATTTATTTATTTGAAAGAGTTACACAGAGAGAGATGGAGAGGCAGACAGAGAGGTCTTCCATCTGTTGGTTCACTCCCCAATTGGCTGCAACAGCTGGAGCTGTGCTGGTCCGAAGCCAGGAGCTAGGAGCTTCCTCTGGATCTCCCAGTCGAGTGCAGGGGCCCAAGGTCTTGGGTCATCTTCCACTGCTTTCCCAAGCCACAGCAGAGAGCTGGATCAGAAGTGGAGCAGCCAGGACTTGAACCACCACCCATATGGGATGCCAGCACTGCAAGCTGCAGCTTTACCTGCTATGCCACTGCGCCAGCCCACAAGCTTATCTTTCTTTACATCTCTGCAATACCTAGGGCAGGTCCTTGCTTTAATTAGCGTTTGAATACATTCGGGGCCAACAGGATCCCAAAGTGTTGATGTTCCCTTGGGGTCCAGCATGATCAGAGCCCTAAGTTAGGTCCCTTGAATGGGTGACTTGCTGCAATCACTTGGGATTTTTTCCTAATCTGTAACAGTTAAACTAATCGGATTTAAAACCAACTGAACACTTTTATTATAGCCTGCCAGTGGTATGCATTAAAATTTAGCACTGTTTCCTCATTGAACAGAAAGAAAGTACTTATGGTGTGATTATATAGGATTAGAATTTTTCATTAAAAAGGGTTTTAAACACTTCGGCAAGTGAAAGGCAGAATCCCATTTAATGAGTTTTTAAAGGCAGGGAAAGTAAGCAAAGTTGAAAACTTCTTTTCCTCCCCTATCATAAAGCTCTACTTTTACGGGCCTGCACCATGCACAAGTTGTGGCCTTATGACTTGCAGAGGATTGCTATTTGCATTGAGCAACAGAAGACAGAGCCTGTTACAAAATGAAGGAGAGATTGCACAGATCGAAGACCAGGTCAGAATGCTGCACAACCTGGAGTTTGCAGAGTGTCTGAATTATTCTGAACTAAGATGATTTAATAAACTCCACACTTTGAACCACGGGAGGTACTTTATGATCTGTGATTATCTTGAGGTGTTTAAAGCCAGCACTCCTGAAGGACGTTAAAGGCCTGGGGAGTTGAAGGCGGTAATTGAGGCCCGGAGTCCTCAGTCAGCATGGCTCACAGTGTCACGATGGGTCCCTGGGGCCTCCCCTGTGGGGCTTGGTTCTTATGGAGGTTGGCAGATGTGGTGCCATTCAATCCTGCCCCGATCACCACATGCAAATGCAGAAGCTGCAGAATTCAAAGCCCAGGCCTCTGGAAACAGGACATCTAGCCAAAATATTTAACCAAGTAATTTTATCATGGGCTTTGAAAGGGCTATGGTATGCATTTTAGTTGGGCTCATGAGTGCATGTCTATCAAATAAAGGGCTTGGGTTGAAATGAATCTACCTCAGATCTGTTTACCTAGCAAGATCTAAAGAGTCACTTTTCTAAGCATTTCTGAAATCGGAGTTTTTGGAATTGCAGCCGGGCAGCTCAGTGGTAACAGTTTAAGTTTTCTCTGATGTGAACTTTGATAGGAACAGAGTGGCTACTGGAAATGTTGTGTGTACATTCTCATTTATAGCTAATTAGAAGTAGTTTTGTGACTGGATTTGGGGAAATGTGTCATGGGTGTCAGCCCACTGCATTGCACAGTTAATAAGAATTGGCACTAAAGTCACATGTATGGGACTTGAAGCAAACTTTGATGAAGACGCAGTCTCAGACTTGTTGTGTGTACATTCCCATTTATAACTAATTAAAAGTATTTTTTAATCTGGTATCTAGGAAATGTGACATGAATGTCAGCAAAAATGTACTGTACTAACAGTTGCATCTCAGTTAAGAAAAAAATAGATCATCATCGTGAACTTGCATACTTCTTAAAGATTGTTCTGATCAGAAAGCTGGGAAGAGAATCCCCCCTGTAGGGTGGGACATTGTGGGGCAGGGGGCATTTGCCAGATCTCCCCTGTCCCATGATGTCCAAGGAAAGCCTTTGGGATTGTTCAATTTCTCTTTTTTCTTCCTCTCCAGGCCCTTTCTTTTTCCTCCCTTTCTTCTGCTTCTGGTTTTTTCGTTTTGTTTTGTTTTTTTTTTTTTGTTTCTTTCCTTGCTGCCTTACCTCCAGGAGTACCATGGCTGTGCATGAAGGGTTGCCCAGGCCATGACTACAGTGAGACTTACGTTCTTCCCCTACCCAACTGAACATTGTAGCATCTAAACACTTCACTGCTTTCCATCTTATAAGCAATGATAAAAAATTATAATAGTTAACTTCGTATATATTTACTATATGTCAGGGACTGTTCTGTAAGCTTTGCTTATATTTCCCATTTAATGTTTTCAACAGTGAATTAAGTACTATGCTTTTATTGTCTCCATTTTATATATAAAGGTATTGAAACCTATGGAAATAACTTTCCCAAGATCGCACAACCATAGTGACATGGCCAATACTGAAATGTGCTTGTCTGGTGTATTCTTTTTCTGCTTTTGTCTGTCTGTATTCTTTTTCTTTTCTTTTTGTTTTTAAAGATCTATTCCTTTTAAAAAATATCTTATTTACTTAAGAGACAGAGAAAGACTGATAAAGAGCAAGAGCTCCCATCTACTGGATCATTCCCCACTTGACCACCAGGGCTCCTGGTTGGTGCCTGTCGCTCCCCCTCTTCGTGGAGGAACGACACTAAACCCTGCCTAGGTTTCCTATCCGGGTCATGGCACCATTATGTCGCTCCCCCTCTTCGCGGAGGAACGACACAGGACCCTGCGCTGTTCTTTTGTCTGCTCGGCCCTCCCCGGGTTTGCTGCTGGTTCTTCCTGGGTTGGCTACCGACCCTTCCACCTCCGTGGAAGGGCGGTTCCCCCTGCCACTTTCCCCACTTCCGCGGGGGAGCGGCACACCGCCGGCCGGCTCTCTCTCGGGGGCTGCACAGGTGTTCCTTCAGATAGATGTTCCTGGTGCGTGTTGTCTCTCTCCTCCTTTATAGTCCTCTTCCACCAATCCCAACTCTGCTACCCACACGCCGAGTATGCTGCTCTCCTCCAATCAGGAGCAGGATCAGCTCCTGCAGGTTACTGGTCAAACTGGAGGCAGCTGTGTAGAAGCTGTTTCCTCCTCTCCCAGCGCCATATTGTGGGAGAGCAGATGCATAGAATAAGTCTTAATTCGAGTAACTTAGTCTAGCCTGAGTTGCTCCCCACAATTCCCCCTTTCTTTTTATTTTTTGGCATTGATACGCGCCTGTCTTCGGTGCCCCGTGGCACACACTCTGCTCTGCTTGCTAGAGTTGCCCACAGGTGCTTACAAGCCCTACCAATCAGGCAAACCGAATCCGGGTCCTCTCTTCGCCATGTTGTGAGGAGGTTTTTAGGCGCTGATGCGTGCCTGTGTTCGGTGCCCTGCAGCGCATGCTCTGCTCTGCTAGAACTGCCTGCAGGTGCTTACAAGCCCTACCAATCAGGCAGACCGAATCCAAGCCCTCTCATTGCCATCTTGTGGGGAGACTTATTGGTGTTGATAACATGCCTGTCTTCGGTGACCTGCAGCTGCCCACAGGTGCTTATCGTCTTACTAATCAGGCAGACCGAATCCAAGCTCTCTCATTGCCATGTTGTGGGGAGGCCTTATTTTTCTCTATTTCTCTATCTCTGGGCATTCCTATTTCTCCTATTTTACTTCTATCTGCCAGCATTCCTATTTTTCTCATTTTACTTCTAAACTTCTGTTTCTCTTATCCCCACGGCTTCCCGGCGCCCGCCCCGAGGCTGCTTCTCAGCACCTCGCCCCGCGGCGGCTTCCCGGCTCTGCACGGCTTCCCGGCTTCGCGCGCTCCGTGGTCTCCGCACCCTTTGCACCCGCACCACGGCCTTCACGCCAGCCCCGCGTTCTCTCTCTACTCGCGCCTCATGCGCTCTCCCCGTTCGTGCCCTGAGTGCTCTCTGCACGCGGCGGCTTCCGCGAGTCACACAGCCTAGCTCACGTTTCCGCCACCGGTATTCAGTCTAAGTTCCCCGGGCTAACCTGGCGAATTCAACCTAGCTCACGTCTCCGCTTCGGTTTGGCTTCCCGTCTTTTGCTCCCCGGGCTAATCTGACGGATTCCAACCTAGCTTACGCGTCTCCGCCTCTGGTTTTAGCTTTTCGCCTTTTGCTCCCCGGGCTGAATTGACAAATCCCAAGCTAGCTTACGTCTCCACCTCAGCCTGCCCCCGCAGCTTCATTTTCCCTAACATTTTTCTCTACCCGGTATGTTTCCTAACTTTTCTTCCAACAATATTCCCCTCTCATTTCTCCTGGCTTCTCCCCACAGTCCATATCCGAGTCTATGTTTCTTCCAGCTTTCACTTTCGCTTTCAATCCTAACGTCCAATCCTAACTTCTTTCCCACAGTCCGTATCCGAGTCTATGCCTAGGCTTTCGATAGCTTCTTCCGGCACCTTTTCCGTCCGGCTTTTCCCTAGGCTCTTTGCTAGTCTCTCTCTCCGGTATTTTCCCACTTCTTCCCACTTCTTCCCTCCTAGGTTTCCTATCCGAGTCACGGCACCATTATGTCGCTCCCCCTCTTCGCGGAGGAATGACACAGGACCCTGCGCTGTTCTTTTGTCTGCTCGGCCCTCCCCGGGTTTGCTGCTGGTTCTTCCTGGGTTGGCTACCGACCCTTCCACCTCCGTGGAAGGGCGGTTCCCCCTGCCACTTTCCCCACTTCCGCGGGGGAGCGGCACACCGCCGGCCGGCTCTCTCTCGGGGGCTGCACAGGTGTTCCTTCAGATAGATGTTCTTGGTGCGTGTTGTCTCTCTCCTCCTTTATAGTCCTCTTCCACCAATCCCAACTCTGCTACCCACACACCGAGTATGCTGCTCTCCTCCAATCAGGAGCAGGATCAGCTCCTGCAGGTTACTGGTCAAACTGGAGGCAGCTGTGTAGAAGCTGTTTCCTCCTCTCCCAGCGCCATATTGTGGGAGAGCAGATGCATAGAATAAGTCTTAATTCCAGTAACTTAGCCTAGTCTCAGTTGCTCCCCACAGGTGCCACCGTGAGGAGCTGGTGACCCCATCCGGATCTCCCACATGGATGGCATGAACCTAAGTACTTGCACCATTTCCTGCTGCCTCCCAGGGGCCGCATTGGCAGAAAGCTGGAGTTGCCAGTCAGAGTTCTTAATCACCATTTTGTGTTTTGTTTGTATAATCATTGCTTTATTGTCTTTCTGATTATGTAATTAACCTGTGCTTATTGCGAAACTTAAAGCAAGACAAGTGTAAGGAAGAAATTAAAAGCCGACCTGAAAGGCACACCGCAGTGATGATGACCGTTAGCCTTTGGTCACTCTGCTTCACACACCTTTCATGGGCATGCATTCATGTTCTCATATGTATAGTTGTACACGAATGGAATCACATTGTCATGTCATATGTATTTTGTTCCTTTTTGAGGACTTTTAATTCTTCTAACTTCCTCCCCTCCATTCCCTTACCCTCAACCACATTTTTAGATAAATTTTAAAATGTATGCTTTTAAGCCTATATATACAATTAAAGAAGAAATGCATACACACATACACATACAAATTGACAAATTAGCATATAAGATATAGGGCTTTTTTGTTTTCAATTTTATTATACACTTTTATTATACACACTTCTCTGATTCTGTCTTTTCTTACCCAACAATATGTCATGGAAATCTCTTAAGTCAGCTGGATTGATTTACTTCACTCTTTAATGGTTGGATTTTATATTGTATACGGCCAATTCTATGTACTCCGGCAATAACAAAATTCTGACTACTTAATCTAGATGCTTTAAAGATGGTGGGGCAGCCTGATTTCCCTTCCGCAGAAAAGCCCGAGACAGGGCTTGCATGCCTGCAAGTCACTAGGGAAGAGATGCTGGGCAGTAGGAGCAGGAGAGCAGAGAAGACAGGGAGGCGAACACAAAGGCCGCTGTGCTGAATCGGACCCTGCTCCGGGCCACTGGGTGCTTCCTGTCTGAAATTCCTCAAATAGTGAGTCCTCTAACTCTTTGGCCAAGCGATGGAAAGAGGAAGCATTGGTCCTCTGGTTTGGAATCCCACACTGGTCAAGATTGGCTCCAATGGGTGGGTCACTCCTTGTGACTGCAGGCTGTTCCTGTGCCAGCCCCCACGGGGTGTGGAGAAACTGGGAGGAAGGTGAAGACAATCACCAGTGTGCTATCCTGTGGAGCAAGTCTTCGCAACTGATTACACATTGTTAATGAAGGATTAATCCTTTAGTAGATGAGTGTCTCACAATTCATAGACCAGTTGGAATCTGGGCCTAAGCTTGGTGCCCTCAAGGCAGGCATGGGCAGCTGCAGCTGTGCTGGGCTGGATGCCACAGCAGTGACTGGAGGAAAAAGCTGAATGAAAGAAAATGGAGCATGTGATACAGAGAGTACCATTTGTTCCCTGGCTTTTCCTATACTAGGATCCATTGTTTTTATGGAAAGGGACAAGCTCTGGCACTTTGCTGTGACTCTGTCTTTAATAGTCAACCTTTGTCTTAAACACCAGCTCTATAGCATGTACTCTTCACAGAGCATCCCCTGGGGTTGGGTATTTTACTTCGGAGAAAAGTAAGGCTCAGAGACATAAGGGAGACAGCAGTTGAGCTGTGTGCTTTTTTCGCAGTGTTTATAGCACAGTGCCTGGCTCTTAAGGATATTCACCTTTTACTTTTATTTATATGTTTTCTTTTAAAAAGATTTATTTGTTTTTTATTTGAAAGTCAGAGTTACAGCAAGAGGGGGAGACAGGGAGACCTTCCATCTGCTGGTTCACTCCCCAGATGGCAGCATCAACCCCGGGTTGGGCCAGGCCAGAGCCAGGAGCCAAAAGCTTCTTCCAGGTCTCCCACGTGGGTGGCAGGGGCCCAAGCACCTGAGCCACCAGGTACTACCTCTTAGGGTATGCACCAGCAGGAGGGTAGAATCAGAGTGGAGCTGGGACTTGATCCCACCCACTCCAATATGGGATGCAGAGATCCAAGCAGCTTCTTTACTGTTTTGCCAAATGCCACTCCCAGTCTTTATTTTTAAAGGAATATTATTGAAGACACTGAACACAAATCACACATCCAGTATGTGGTCAGTCTGTCAATCAAAGTGCAAATCTCTAAAGCCTAGGTGTTTTCTATTAAGACAGTGGTCTCAAATCTGTTATTTCTCTCTTGGGTTATTTTTTTTTATTTTTCTCATTTCCACAAAAATATATTATGGACTGACAAAGTGTGAATAACAAAAACTGCATTATGTTTCCAAAATATACTGTTTTCTCACAGCCACTTAAATAGACTATACATTAAAATACATTAAATTAAATAGAAGAATGAACCTATATTTAGAAATTATTAACTGTAAGAGCATACCTTTACGTCTTTCTCCTCGATGATTAGCCATTTCCTGATCAGTCTGGGAGCAGGGTTGTCTGTGTGTTTCTACGGAAGTCAAGAGATTTACCTTCTGACTTTTGCAAATATGTAACTGAGGAAATTAAAGAGAAAAGCAAAGCGTGGGCTCAGTGTACTTAGCGTAGGCCCAGATTCCAACTGGCCTATGAATTGTGAGACACTCATCTACTAACGGATTAATCTTTCATTAACAATGTGTAATCAGTTGCGAAGACTTGCTCCACAGGATAGCACACTAGTGATTGTCTTGCAGAATGGTCTAAAAATTAACAGCTCTTTGGAGAAGGCAGCCTACTCTTTCACATGCTTACATGCATTGAGTTGGGCTAGACAGAGGAGTGGTATACCTGTGCATGCACACCTAAAGTCTAGGGGCCTTCAATGCTGAAATGATCCAGCCCAGGGACCTATGAACCTGTATCTGCAAAATACTGCCAGGTAGCTCACTACAATAAAACAACCACGATTCTATTAGATGCCAGGTTTATGGGTCAGGAACTCACACAATTCTGTTCCTTGTGCTTTAATTGGGATCCCTCTGTGCCATTTGTCTCATGTTTGGTCTGGTCTGCAGACCAGAAAGCATTACTCATGTGTCTGGTCCCTTGGCATGCTCAGCTGGGCCCCCCTCCTTTTCCCTATAACCACAGACCCTCATTCTATGGTCTCTCCATCAGGGTAGTCGGACTTATGTGTGGCCTGCAAGTAGAAGTAGATGTTGCCAGTCTCTCAAGGTCTGGGTCCAAAAATGGTCTCAGAATTATTTCCACTGTATTCTGTTAGTCAGAGCAGTATAGAATTCACCCATGGATGGGAGAAAGACTCTCTATCTCTCATTGGGAGGTATGTCAATGTTTAATAATCTTTAATCTGCTTTAATCCATCCTTTCTCCTACTGTAAAGATACAGGGAGATGGGGAAAAGGAAATATCAGGAAAAGCAATCCCAGACAGACTCATTGCCTGGGCTAGTGCAGCTGGAGGGAGAAGTGGAGATAAAGGTGAACTCCAGCAATATACTTGACCTGGGAAATGAAATGCATAACAGCAATTCTATCAAGCTCCCTTTGTATTAGCCTTGCAATGTTAAAATACAAGAGTTCTTCGAACAATTCATGGAAAAGTGAAATGAAGTAACACACGTATTGTGGTGTAAAACATTTTCATAATATTCATTTCCTTTAAACCTTTGGGAGCCCCCTTGTAGAGTGAGCTGTGATTTCCCAAGCTGAGAAAGCTGTGGCCCCTTTGCAGCACATGGCCTCAGCAAGAGTCACCTGCCACAAAGTAGTGAGCATCCTGAACCTCATCATCCTAGGGGAACTGTTCGAAGCGATGAGGAAGGAGAGACGAGCAATGGCAGAGGGTAAAAACACTAGCTGCCTTCCTTTTTAGAAATAAAATGGAATTTGGGGATACATTCCAGTTTGTGTCAAAAGATACAGCTTTAGAGAGTGTTAAGCCAAATATGTCATCTCAGCATGGTTACACAAAAACATCATTTCCCAAATTTCTGACAAAGCACTTATGGTACTGGGGACTGGGATGTGGATTGCAGGGGTCAGTTGGCCCACAGTTGAATTTCAGCTTTAAAAGTTGCAGCAGAGGCAGGTGTTGTGGCACAGCAGATTAAGCCGCCTCTTGGGGAACCCACATCCCATGTTGGAATACCTAGTTCAAGTCCTGGTTATTCTATTTCTGATCCAGCTTCCTACTGGTGTGATTTTAGCAGGCAGCAGGTATGACTTCTATGGTTGGGTCCCTGCCACCCATGTGGGAGTCCCAAATTGAGTTCCAAGCTCCTGGCTCTGTCCCCAGCTATAGCAGGCTCTATCTGCTTTTCTTTCTCTCTCTCTCTCATAATTTTTTTTTAAAAAAAGATTTGAAAGGCAGAGCATCAGACAGAGGGGAAGAGAGAGAGAGATCTTCCATTTGGTGGGTCACTCCCTAAATCACCACAATAGCAGGCCTGGGCCAGGCTGAAGTCAGAGCCAGACACTCCATCCAGGTCTACTGCATGGGTGGAAGGGGCCTAAACACTTGGGCTGTCTCCACTTTCTCCTCAGGCACAGTAGCAGAAAACTGGATTGGAAGCAGAACATCTAGGACTCCAAGCAGCACTCCATTAAGGGATGCTAACGCTTGCCAGTAACAGCTTCAACTGCTGTGCCAAAATGCTGGCCACTTGTATAAACTTTTTTTTTTAATTGCAAATGAATGTAAAAAATAAGAGTAGGAATAAAAGAGGGAGAAGGAAAAGGGGTGGGAGTATGGGTGGGAGGGGGAGCACTGTGGAAAGAATCACCATGTTCCTAAAGTTGTAATTATGAAGTGTATGAAATTTGTGACAGTAAATCTGTGTAGTTCTGCATACATTCTTACAGATTTACTTCTAAGGGTACAATTTAAAAACTTGCCATGGGGCCCCAAATCCCCTTAAGCTGGGTGGTAAAAATACCATCTTAAGTGCTAAAGTGATCATATGGATAGGATTAAGTGTCTGGTAACATTAATAGATAGAATTAAAAAGGAGTGAATGCTCCAACATGGGAAGGAGTCCATAGAGCTGACTCATAGAATAACAATCACTTTAAGTAGCACCATGACTCCAGAATCAGCCCTTAAGGCATTCTGGTCTGGCTGAAAAGCCCAGGAGAGCATTTCAGGCATGGAAAGCTAAGACACTGTGGAGGACCTTGCTGGTTGAGACCCCAGTGGAAAGAAGTGGTCATCAAAGAAGGAGGTACTTTTCTCTGAAGGGAGGAGAGAACTTCCACTTTGCTTATGGCCTTGTCTAAATACTGACAGAGTTTGTGGATTCAAAAGGATTCCATAGCCTAGGCAGCTCATGTCAGGAGCCTCAGGTGATCACTGATGTCATACATAAGAATGTTAATTGTTAAATTAACAACAGGAGTCAACTGTGCACTTACTTCCCATGCAGGACCTCTGACCTCAAGGGGTTGTATTAAAATTATGTCTAAGTGCTTGCAAAAGATGTATCATTCTTGGGTGCTTCTTTCAAGTTAATTAAGTTTCTAAAAAAAAAAAAAGTGACATTAACTTCAAGATGCAATGACTTTGAACAGCCCTTGTCTTAACTGTTGAGGAACAGTTTTTTTTGTGTGTGTATGTGCAAATTGTTGGACTCTTTACTTATTATAGAGTTGGTCTTATGTGCATAAAGATAATTGAAAATGAATCTTAGTGGAGAATGGGACTGGGAAAGGGAGAAGGAAGAGGAGGTTGGTTGGGAAGAATCACTATATTCCTAAAGTTGTACTTATGAAATGCATGAAGTTTGTATTCCTTAAATAAAAGGTCTCTTTGGGAGGAAAAATAAATTATATATACATATATGTATATATATATTTATATAAAAGAGACAGCTAAAAAATTGCAGCAGTGTGATCCTGGGTATTCCTTGGTTCATTCAACTGTAAAATGAGAGTAATAATAATAACTAATGTTAATAATGACTACTCTCTTCATAGAACTGATGTGAGGATTGAATGAAAGCCCTTAGTATTGAGTCTGACGCTTATTAAGTGGCCAACACATAGAAAGAGTTCAATAAATGTCAGCTTTTATCACCGTTATTACAGCAACAGCCCCCATCCTTGCAGTGGAACACGAGGGTACCGGGAGCCTGAAGGAGGGAGGGGTTGAATCCCAAGTAAGACTTCTCATTCCTCTCTCTCTCTGGCTCTATCCACTGGGGTATAAAGTGATCTATAAACTCTTCTGTCTGTTGACATGCCGGAAAATGATATGTCTCTCTGATCTACTTAGGTTTTCAGGCTTAATGTAAGGGCCCAGGTGCTGGAGGCTCAGAGCAGAGAAAGAGCTGGGGGCTGGGGGCCAGGGGCTGTGCTGGCCTTGACAAACCAGTGCATACTCTAATAAATAAAGCATTCACTCAGAGAGTCTGAGGGCTGGGGAGCCACATCGCGTGCAAATCCAGACCAGTGGCTGAGCCTCTTCCAGGTTGAAGTTAATCATAACTGACATGTTAGAGTAAAACTACTTTATAAAATCAATATTAAATTTACAACCTTTGACATCCTGGGACATCAAAGATAAAGGGGAAATAAGCCATGGAATAAACAGTCCTCTAGCCATGCCAGCTGTTCAGGGAGCTGGGAGATGTGGGAAACCAGGAGCCCAAATCACACACTGTTAGTCTTGTTTTTGTACCAACATCTTGACATCGATAAAAACATTAAGAAAAAAAATCACACAGTCGTTTACACACAGAGAAGAAAGGGAAGCCACGAGGAGAGCTCACCAACCTAACACACCCTCAGCGCATTCCAGGGCGAAGGGACTGGATTCCTGCTCAGACAGCAAGGTCTGCTGCAGGGGTGCAGGCGAACCTGGCAAATGCCCTGCTGAAGACCTTAGCCCGTCTGCCCAGAGACCACGCTCCGATAAAAGCCTGCACTGGTCTAGTCGGTCCACCTCTGTATTCACAGAGACTCCAATGCAGCATCATGGGACGATTTGAAGCAGAGTAAAATGCAGAGGTCACCACACGGTGCTGATACATTTTTTTTGAATGCTGCTGAGGGGTCTTGACTCTCAGCCACTCTGCTCTGGGTTGAGATTCCTACTTCTGGAGAGCGGACGTTAATTTGAATCTATAGAAGCAGAATTGCCTTAGTCCTACCAGGAGGCGTCAGTCTGGGGCAGAAGAGCCTGCAAGGCAGGACAATGAAGGACTTCCTAAGTTCCTTGGATTCATAAGCATTTTGTCCCAAGAATTAGTCAGAGAACTGGTGGCTCTGAGCATCTTGAATTTCTTTTTTTCTTTTCTTTCTTTTTTTGACAGGCAGGAGTGGACAGTGAGAGAGAGACAGAGACAAAGGTCTTCCTTTTGCCGTTGGTTCACCCTTCAATGGCCGGCGCGGCCGGCGCGCTGCAACCAGCGCACCGCGCCGATCCGATGGCAGGAGCCAGGTACTTATCCTGGTCTTCCATGGGGTGCAGGGCCCAAGCACTTGGGCCATCCTCCACTGCACTCCCTGTCCACAGCGGCAAATTAGCAAGCGCTCTGAGGGCAAGGCCAAGCTACCTGACTGATCTCAATAGTCCCTTTCCTAGTAAATTCTACAGTTCTTTTAGAAAAGTAGCTTGAATGCATGCTTTGGATCACTTATAATCAGTATGGTGAATCTGAACTTACCAAATAGATATTTAATTTTGTGCTTCCACCTGTAGAACCTTTACAGAAAATGCAGCAATACCATTCTTCCCTTCCACTCCATCCTACCCATTCAGCCATCCCCTTCCGCTCTCCACCTGCTGCCTTTGCTGGTCCCTCCCATCTGGCACTCTAAGGAGGTTGATTTGAACCTCTCTGGTTTGTAGTCATTGGAAGTCACTCTAAGCAAGTAGGTCAAAGGCTAGGGGCTGTTGGTGAGTCTTGCTGATGTGCATGAGTGTGTGTATGGAAAGTGGGAGCTTATACACAATGGTATATATTATTCAGGTCTTGTATGTGTGGAAAGTGAAAAGTCACCTTAAGTATTTAAAATGATTCTGCTCCTTTGATTAGGATGAAAATTCAATGATTTTATGAGATCATGTCTAGCAAAGAGACTGTACCACTTCTGATGACTATATTGATAAGTAAATGGATTAGGGAGAAAATTAATACCTGTTGAAGGCTTACTCTGAGCCAGGCACAGGGGTAGATTCTTACACTTTCCTGCACTTCTCGAATTTTTTATTGCTACTGTAACAAATCACCATGAATGTAGTAGCTAAAAACAATACAGATTTTCAGGCTTGGAGTTCTGTAGGTCAAAATTCAAGGTGGATCTCCCTGGGCTTAATCAAACTGTTGTCGGGCTTTGTTTTGTTCTAGAAACTCTCCTCTCAGGAATAGTTTGTGTCCTTGCCTTCCCAGCTCCCAGAGGGTTCCTGCTTCTTTTTTCTAAGCAGTTATGGCAGCTTGACTCCTTGCATTGCCATCTCTCTGCTTCTCATTCCATCATCTCATCACTTCACCAGAGGCTGGACAGGAGCTGCACTTTAAATAAGATTCACCTGACTAGAACTGGGTCCAAGATAGTCCCACCTCTGAAGAGCTTACTTGCAAAATCTCTTTCTTTTTCTCTCTCTCTAAAATTTTATTTATTTGAAAGACAGAGGGACACGGAGAGAGGGAGGGATCAGAAGTGTGGAGTTGGGGCTGGCATTGTGGCTTACCAGGTTAAGCTGCCACCTGTGATGCAGGGATCCCATATGGATCTTTGGGCCCCTGCACTTTCGTGGGAGACCTGGGTGAAGCTCCTGGCTCCTGGCTTCCTCCTGGCCCAGCCCTAGCCTTTGAGGCCATTTGGGGAGTGAAGCAATGGATGGCAGATCTATACATCTCCCCCTCTCTCTATAACTCTGCCTTTCAAATAAATAAAATAAATCTTTAAAGTACTTATTTGAAAGGCAGAGTTACAGAGAGGTCTTCCATCCAATGGTGCACTCCTCAGATGACCCCAATGGCTGGAGCTGGGGTGATCCGGAGCCAGGAGCCAGGAGCTTCTTCCAGGTCTCCCACGTGGGTACTGGGGCCTAAGGACTTGGGCCATTCTCCACTGCTTTCCTAAGCCCTAGCAGAGAGCTGGATTGGAAGTGGAGCAGCCGGGACTGAAATCAGCGCCCATATGGGATGCCGGCACTGCAGGCAGCGCAGCTTTACCCGCACCAGCCCCATAAAATAAATCTTTAAAAAAATGGGGGGTAGCTGGACTCTAACCAGGTACTCTGGTATAGGATGTGATAGTCCCAGGTGGTGGCTTAACCCACTGTGCCACAATGTGCACAGTGCAGTCTCTGTTGTCTGTAAATTACTATATTCACAGATTCCAGGAATTAGGGGTGAACTTTTTTGGGGGAGGTATCCTTATTCTGTTTACCATAGCCTCTATAAGGTGGATATTATTAACCTCACTATGGAGAAGAGGAAATCAAGTCTCAGAGAATAGCTTGCTCCAGATCATATGTTATGTGACAGAGTTAAAATTACTTCACCCCAGGTGGTCTGTCTGCAAAACCCAGGTCTTTCCCACTGTGCTGTGTTGCTTCAAGCCATAAAGCAGCACGCTGCTGGAGGAGGTGAGGCAGGAATAGAAACTTGAAGAATTCTTCTCACAAGAGGGAAGGCAGAGTCAGGGAATTAAATTCTGTAGGAAACGCTCCCATGGAAGAAGAAATGGATTTGCATTAGAAAAAAAGAATCCACTATTCTTAGAAATAAGTGAGTTTTGGGGCAGGGAATCAAGTCTGTGACTTAAATGAAGTCTCCCAAGACTGCAGGAACTCTGGAGAGCCCATGCTCTACATAATGCTGTATCTACTCGGAAAGAAATTTTCCAATTGATTTTAAATTGTAGGGACCCAAAGTGCTACCCAACCCTAGAGTTTTACATTTAAAATTAGGATGCCACAACCCAAAGGCATATACAGAACCTCTGGATTTTCTTAACTTTTTGAAAGTATAAGAAGCTGACCAAGGCAATATTTGCTGGCATTTGTTAACATGAGCTAAATTCGTTTTCTGTTGTTCATTTTAGTAACAGTAGGTTTGCTATCACCATGGCACCTAAGTCAGGAGATATTCTTTGTTCTGGGAGCTTTTTAGGGACCAAGCTGGTTATGGACTATTTTGCCTGCTCAAAGAGAATATTGTGTAATGGAAAAATTAATAAAGATTGGCATAAAATTTTAACAAATTAGTAGTGGGTATTTGCTTGTGACGTGAAACTATTAACATATTTGATTGCATAAAGAAAGGTGGTTTGGGGAATTGCATGCGATGGAGCCACTGGCAGACATTAGACAAGAAACTATCCTAATAGTTGATGTTCAACCCTTTTCCATTTTTATAAGGACAAAAAATAAAAACCAACCTTCCTGTATTTCATTCTCTGGTGCTAAAAGGACAGAACAGCAATGACATACCACAAAAATAAGGATATGATTTACAAGTGAACCAGATGGTTCCCATCTCATCTCATTGAATTGTTATCTTTTGAAGAGTTCCTTTTTGTGGATTACAAAGAGAATGTAATCACTTTAGAAATCTCCGGAGAGTTTCATAATGAACCCTACTTACATTGTGTTGACACTAATAGTAACTATAACCATGATCTTCAAATCCCCATGTAGGAGGCAGGCTATTGAAATTATAGCATGGATCAGTAATTCATTTAAAAAAATATACTTTTAAAAATTTACTCTGTGCTGCCCAAAATCTCACTTAAAACAGTTTTCCTTAGAAATATGAGATGCTATATTAAAATGAAATCAATGTAGTTTAACTCATGAAAAATAACATTTTACTGACAAGTTTTGCCACGTTTAGTTTCATATCAAATTAAGAAACTGAGTAAACCAAACATTTATATGGCTGACTCATACTGTGAAAAAAATGTGATCACAGCTTCACATCACAAAACTATTAAGTTCTGTTCAAGTAATTTCCTCTCAGCATTTCCTTTCCTCATTTAAGGTTTCCGTCTACACCAAAAAAACATCAAATTAGGAAGCTTAAATGACTAAAGTATTAACACTCCCAGGAAAAAAATATGATTGCCTTTCAGAATGGGAAAAAAATCCTTACCACCCTGCCTCACCAAGGTAAACAGTTACAGAGGAACAGGAACAGAGGGGGGTTTTTGGATTGTTGTTACATTCTTTTCTAATAGTTTGGTTTTTAATTTGAAATTTCTTTAAAATTAATCCTTTAAAATCATTTCCAGTGGTACTCAATTCAACAAGTTCAGAGAACAAAATGGCCGAACCATTTTTTTTTGAACATTGGGTTTAGATTAGTAGGATGGTGTCTATGCAACCTTTGCTTTTTTGAATATGATAAATTGTAATATGTATATGGTTCAGTGAACATTCCTGTGTCTATGTCCAGTGTCCATGGGATGGCTTCACTCTCTCTGACCTTACTGGAGCCTCGCTGTAGGGAGATGCAGAACTTGTATGCAAAAAAGGAGGAAAATGGAAGGAAATGGTTCTTCAAAGACATCCCACGACTACAGGGGATTTGATCCTTACCTTCTACTTAGAGGACACAGGGAATGATAATTCTAGCTTCTTAGCACTGATTTCTCCTTTCTCTCCAGCAATTACTTTTACTCAGGAACTTAACTTTAGTGTTTTCAGCCACTGTGATTGAGGGATTACTTAGGTTTTTGTATGTGTTGACCTTGTCGATCACAAGAAAGGAGGCCACTTCCTATCTTTAATCTGTTTCTTATCTGATTTAATAAGGATGAACACTGTTTGCTTCCTGTGGCAGCTTACTATGCTACCATTCAATTAATGCCACTTCATACTGTGCTAAAACAAAATGCAAGTACCAATCAATATATTACCCAAATATAATAGATCTAGGCATAAAAATGTGCTCTTACTCTCAAATTAATTTTTTTACTCCTTTTAGATTATTTATTAGAAAAACACAAAACAATAACAAATAATGGCTTGGATCTTAAGAAATGGGAACTCCATTGTTCTGAGAATGTAAATTCTGATAATGTAAATCAATTCAGCCATTATGGAAAACAATATGGGGGTTCTTGAAAAAAAGAAACTAAAAACAGAACTAGCATATTACCTAGAATACTTACTCATGTGTGTACATCTAAAGGAAATGAGATCAGTATGATAAAAATTATCTGCATTCTCATGATTGTTGCCAAAGTATTCATGATAGGCAAGTTATAGTATTAACATTTGTGCAACAGATGAGTGAATAAAATGGTAGAAATACACAACACAGTTTTCTTAACCAGAAATTGATAACCATATCTGTATCATCTTGAGAAAGAAATTGATACAGTGGTATGCAAATATATAAGCACAACACTGAAAATGTTTTGATTCTACATTTGCTCCATTATGGTCATGTAGGTAAGATTTTGAAATTTTCTTAAGTACACAACTGTTAAGTAATAGTATCATTCATTTGAATTGCATCCTATAGATAACTTAGTTCTCAAGGCATCCCTACAGGCACGCGTGGCAAGATCAGAATTGTTAAATGAGATGCTTCATTTATGGAGCAGAGTCGAACTCAAACTTAAGCCTTTGATATTGCAATAAGATTTTTTTTTTACTATAATAACAATCAATGGGGGCCAGCCCTGTGGCGTGCTGAGTAAAGCCACCACCTTTAGTGCTGGCATCCCAAATGGGTGCTTGTTCAAATCCCAGTTGCTCCATATCTGATCCAGCTCTCTTCTATGGCCTGGGAAAACAGTAGAAGATGGTCGAAGTCCGTGGGCCTCTGCACCCACGTGGGAGACCCAGAAGAATTTCCTGGTTCCTAGCTTCAGATTGGCACAGCTCTGGCCATTGTGGCCATTTGGGGAGTAAACCATTGGATGGAAGACCTCTGTCTCTCTGCTTCTGCCTCTCTGTATCTCTGATTTTCAAGTAAATAATCAATCTTTAAAAAAAATCAATGCTCCTCTTAAAAATTAGACCTAATACTAGGTAATCAAGTTTTTAATGCTCCTAAAAAAACCATGAAATGCCTGAAAATGAATACTTATAGTAATAAAATATACTAAATGTGAAGAGTTTCATTCCATCTTGGCAATTTTATATAACTGGCAGACAGTTAGTTGTATGACTTTAGTAGCTTTGATATGTGGGTTTTAACCTATCTTTAGTGAAATGTATATTTTAGATATTAAAATTTAAAAGCCATTTTAGGGGCTTGTGCAGTGGCGTAGTGGGTTAAGCTGCCGCCTGCAGTGCCGGCATCCCATATAGGCGCTGGTTAGAGTCCTGGCTGCTCCATGTCCAATCCAGCTCTCTGCTATGGCCTGGGAAAGCAGTGGAAGATGCCCAAGTTCTTGAGCCCCTGCACCCACATGGGAGACCCGGAAGAGGATCCTGGCTCCTGGCTTTGGATCAGCACAGCTCCGGCCATTGCGGCCATCTGGGGAGAACCAGTGGATGGAAGACCTCTCTGTCTGCCTCAGCCTCTCTGTAACTCTGACTTTCAAAATAAATAAATAAATTTTTTTAAAAAGGCATTTTAGCTAAGCTATTCATTCTTATATACACATATTTTTCTATGACAAGTGTGTGGTTATAAAAAACATGGCCATGAAGTTAAAAATTTTACCATTTAAGTTTTATAGTCACTCTCATTTTAGTAAGCTCACTCAGTGTAAACATTCATATGCAACCATTCCTTGCAAGATTGGATCAAGTAAGCATCTCCAATCCTTCCTTCTTCCTTTGGTCATCGTGTAAAACTTCTGTATTTTTTTTTTTTTTCTGATCTGCCACATCTCATAGAATTCAATTGTATTTTAGTAGGTTCTACCATCTAATACCACCTTATCCCTTACTTTGCCTTGTAGCGCAAGCACATTGAGATAGGCTTGTCATTCTTATATACTTTTTAAGAGACTTTCTTTTGGGAGAAGGTGGGTGGATGGAAGGATGATACTCAGCTTTTATGACCCTAAACTATTCAAAGCAAGAATGAAATAGGGGCCAGTGCTGTGGTGTAGCCGGTAAAGCTGCAGCCAGTGGTGTTGGCGTCCCATATGAGTCCTGGCTGCTCCACTTCTGATCCAGCCATCTGCTGTGGCCTGGGAAAGCAGTGTAAGATAGCCCAAGTCCTTGGGCCCCTGCACCTGCGTGGAAGACAGGGAAGATGCTTCTGGCTCCTGGCACAGCTCCAGCCGCTGCAGCCATTTTGGGAGTGAACCCGCAGATGCAAGACTCTCTCTCTCTCTCTCTTCCCCCCTCTGCCTCTCTGTAACTCTGCCTTTCAAAAAAAATTTAAAAAAATAAATAAAATATAGCTTTCTTTAGGATAATAAGCCCCCAAGATTTAAAAAAAAAAGTTTCTCAGCCCAGGGAAATTAGAAAACACTATAAGGCAATCTGAATAATTTCTACAAGGCAGGACTAGGCCTCATATATAAAAGACAAATGGCAGAACTGAAAAAAAAAAGTTGTCATGAGTATGTATTACAAAAGCAAAAACAATTGAGATGCTATCTGTGTACATTCTTAAACTAATTATCCTCACCTTGGAGCTATCCAGCTTTCTCTATGGAGAGAGGCACTCTACAAAGAAAGGCACTCAGAAAAGTTACTTAGAAACATTTCTTTGATTTTATTTTTCCTTTTATTATGGAAAATCCAGATTGCCAAAGAGCACTGTCTCTTTTAAAAAAATAGATTGTGCCTATAAAGAAAGAAGTAGAATGGCTAAGCTTAGGTTAGAAGTCATTTGCATCCAAGTAGCCTGGAGGTGCCGGACTAATTTACTTGGTAGAAATGGGAGTCTGGGAGATGGGATAAATGAAGCACAGAGTGTTCTCAGCTGGTAGTTTCTGATGGGTTAGAAGATCACACAGTGTCCTAGTTTTTGGTCTCTGTTAATAATCTGTTGTGATGTACAGCAGGTTCTAGTGTACAGAGTAATTCAAGTGCTCTTCTGTTGGGCATATGGTGCTTTTAAGAACACTCTAAGGGTTGATTTGACTGCTCTGGTTGATAAAGGATGGCACAGTGGGAAGGAAGGGAACAAACTATGGATGGTGCGTGGGATTGAGGAGAGGAATGGATTCAGATGAGAGCAGAGCTGTGGAGAAAATAACAGTGATTTAATTAAAAAAACAATTCTGCCATCATTTAAGCTGGTTTCCTGCAAGTGTCTCTACTTCGTATGGTAAAATTAGTGTACGTGTAGCCCAGAAATAATGAATATACATCTATAGACACATATATATCTGTAATATGTACACTTACACTACATTATATGCATATATATATGTGAGGGGTAATAAAAGAACAAGACCTCAGATATAATTGGGGGCAGGATGAGATATTTGATAGGAGCAAATAAGAACTATTTCTACAGGAAGTTGAGTAGCAGAGAAAAATATTCCAGAAATCAGCTTGGTACTCATTCTTTTCCCATTTAAAGGCAAGGAAAATAATGCAATTTTTTCCTCATAGCAGCACCTACAGATCTCATTCACTGGCAAAAGGGATGATTTTGTATATAAAATTAACAAGGTAAGTTTACACTGAAAGAGTGTTATGCCTCTAGAATTTCTTGAGTTACAGAGGTTTGTGTAATAGTCCCATAGTTCCAGTTTTGAGTAATTTGGGGCAGAGAGCCTGAGAACTCTGCCATCAGGAAGTCAAGTTTGACAAAAAACTGACTGACACCAACCACTATGGAACAGAAGGAGGTGTGAGGACTTGAGAGACCTGAAGACATGAAGAACCTGCTTCATGCAGGGTCTTTGATAGTCACTACTAGCCATCCCCCTGCAAAGATTTTCTTCTTAAACCATGACTTTCAACATGCAACCTATGAATCAATTAATCGTATCTGAATCTGGGTTTGTAACTCACCTGAGAGCTTGAAGAAAAGACTTGTTTTCTGGGGCTAGCACAGTGATGCAAAGGGTTGAGTTGCCACTTGAGATGCTTACATCCTATGCTGGAATTCCAGTTTGCCTCCCAGCTGCTCTACTTCCAATCCGAGTCCCTCTTAATGTACCTGGGAAAGCAGTGGAGGGTGGCCCAAGTACTTGGATCCTGGCAACCTATGTAGGAAACCTGGATGGAGTTCTGGGTTACTGGCTTCACCTTAGCCTACCACCAGCCATTGTGGCCATTTGGAAAGTGAATAGTGGATGGAAGATATTCTCCCCTCCTGACCCTCCCCCACCCCCCGGCCCTGTTCTGTCTCTCCTACCCCCCACACTCTTACTTTTCAATAAATAAATAAATAAATAAATACATCTTTACAAAATTGATTTCCCTCATTACCCAATTTCTTTATCTTAAACAGCAGACAAATTCAACTAAGTGTTCACTGTGGCTGGTTTTTTACACAGAAGGTTCAAATCAATAATTGTAATTCAAGCTAATTCAAGCTGAAATATTGGTTATATACCAGTTAGTTGTCTGAGTTTAAAAGCACACTACCATATCATGATGTATTATAAATGGCTGTGGAATGAAGCCAAGTTAGCGTGAATAAATCTTTGACAGGGACTACTTATGCTTGAGTTGAGTTTAATATTCAGTGAACTCACTATTACTAGCTAGCTAAGTAAATAAGTGCCGCCTACTGTTGAAGATGTGAATATGCTCCTAACCCAGTAGCACAGACAGGAGGAAAGGGGGAAAATTAAACTTTATTATGTACTCTTGATGTGTCAAAAATGGCTCTAAGAGTGTTTCATGTCTCTTCTTCTAATGTTGCCAAAAGGTTGACAGCAAACATGATTATCCACACTTTATAGACAAGAAACTTAAGGCATACAGACCCTAACTAATTTGACCAAAGTTGCACAGTTTGGCAAAGTATATAGCCTGCTTTTTAATTCATTATTCTAAAGTCCATATTCTTCATTATGCTTATATATTATTTATATTTTGTTGCATATGTATTTTTGAATACATTTTTCCTTAAAGCTTTTATGATTAGTTTATTACTATGGATTCAGTTTACATCAACTATAATTATGACATAGATATCAATAAGATTATCAACAGTTTAAAATAATTCTATTACATGTAATTAATAGTAACATTCTCAATGAAATAATATTTTGTTTCCTAGGAAGCTGTAAGTTGAAAGTACTCAACTGAATTATTAAGAATGATTACTTTGGAGAGGTAGAATAATGGGTGATTTTTAATTTCTTCTTTTTGTGTGTGTGCTTTCTTTTTTCCTATGATGTTAATTTTTTATTTTAAAATAAAAAATAACATTTTATTTTAGAAATAAAACTATACATAGTGATCTGAAATAGATGGATCCAAATATCATTTGTAGTACATTTTTTGAACATTATTTGTAAACTAAGAAAGCACACTTTATTTGAGTAGGATCCATTCATTTTTAAGTGTGTTAGCTCTCAAATTTACTTGATGACTTTGTTTCCAAATTTATTTCAAAAACTTTTTTTAAAAAATTTACCTTTATTTCTTAGAAAGGCAAAGTTACAGAGAGAGACAGAGACAGAGAAAGAGAGCAAGAGGGATCTTATATCCGCTGGTTCACTCCCCAATGGCTACAACAACCAGGGCCAGGCCAGACTGAAGCCAGGAGCTTCTTCCAGGTTTTCCATGTGAGTGGCAGGGGCCCAAGGGCTTGGGCCATTTTCTGCTGCTTTCCCAGGCACATTAGCAGGGAGCTGGATTGGAAGTGGGGCAGCTGGGCTCAAAATGATGCCCATATGGGATGCTGGTTCTGCAGGCAATGGCTTTACCTGTTACGCACAGTATCAGTCCATACTTGAAGAACTTTTACACTCAATTCAAAACACGTTTAGAACAATCTTTATGGAAAGTGACAAGTGTTAGGTGTGTATTTGGGCCCAGTTTTTAATTCAGTTGTAATTTCACACCTAAAAGAGCAATTTTACATATGTTGTACTCCAGAAAGAAGCTGAATAGTAGAGTGCTTGATCTCAAGAGCCCTAGGGCTTAGATGGTTAAGGTTGAGTCTCAGTTCTATTAATGTCAAATGTATAATCTATGGCAAATTTTAAGATATTTCTATGGAAGTCTAGCCTTCTGTAAGGTCAAAACAATAATAGTTCATATACCTCATAGGTTTGTTGGAAGAAATAAGTGGGTTAATATACATAAAACAGAATGGCACCTATTACTTCATAAGCATTTAATTAATGCTGTTATTTAGTTCAGATGGACATATATCACAGTAAGGAAAAAAATAGCTCAGAAATTTTCTACTAGGAATTGTTTTATATAAAAACTAAATAACACTGATCAGGTGACAACTAACCAAGCAAAAAAAAAGGAAACCTGTTGAAGTGAAAGGGACACTATGAGAAACAGTGACTTGATCAGCCCTTGTCCTGACTGTTGATGTACAATTTAATACTTTATCCCTTTTAGTATTTTTTTTTTTGTTCTAGTTAATACTATCGGTTGAACTCTGTAATTAACACACAATTATTCTTAGGTGTTTAAATTTAACTGAAAAGTGGTCCCTGTTAAATATAAGATTGGGAATAAGAAAGGGAGGAGGTGTGACAATTTGGGACATGCTCAATCAGACTTGCCCCTAATGGTAGAGTTAGAAACGTGCCAGGGGATTCCAATCCAATCTCATCAAGGTGGCATGTACCAATGCCATCTCACTAGTCCAAGTGATCAATTTCAGTTCACAATTGATCATAATAATAGGTCTAAGAGTCAAAGGGATCACATAAACAAGACTAGTGTCTGCTAATACTAACTGATAGAATCAAAAAGGGAGAGAACGATCCAACATGGGAAGTGGGATACACAGCACTCATAGAATGGCAGATGTCCTAAATTGCACTCTGGCCTCAGAATCAGCCCTTAAGGCATTTGGATCTGGCTGAAGAGCCCATGAGAGTATTTTAGGCATGGAAAGCCAAGACACTCTGGCAAAACAAAACAAAACAAAAAAACAAACAAACCTAAATGAAAGTTCTCAATACACAGTTATTCTCAAGTGTTGAAACTTAACTGAAAAGTGATCACTGTTAAATATAAGAGTGGGATTAAGAGAGGGAAGAGATGTGCAATTCAGGACATGCTCAAGCTGACTTACCTCAAACGGTAGAGTTAGAAACATACCAGGGGATTCCAATTCAATCCCATCAAGGTGGCATGTACCAATGCCATCTCACTAGTCCCAGTGATCAATTTCTGTTCACAATTGATCATAATGATAGGACTAAGAGCCAAAGGGAGCACATAAACATGACTGGTGTCTGCAAATACTAGCTGATAGAATCAAAAAGGGAGAGAACAATCCAACATGGGAAGCGAGATACACAGCAGACCCACAGAATGGCAGATGTCCTAAACAGCACTCTGGCCTCAGAATCAGCCCTTAAGGCACACGGATCTGGCTGAAAAGCCCATGAGAGTATTACAGGCATGGAAAGCCAAAACACTCTGGCAAAAACAAACAAACAAACAAAAAACAAAAACCAAAAACCAAAAAACCCTACTTGAAAGATCTCTGTGAGTGAGATCCCAGTGAAGAGAACAGGTCATCAAAGAAGGAGATACCTTTCTCTGAAGGGAGGAGAGAACTTCCACTTTGACCATGGCCTTGTCTAAATATGATCAGAGTTGGTGAACTCAAAAGGCTTCCATAGCCTTGGCGACTCATGACAAGAGCCATGGGTGATTACTGATGCCATAAACAAGAGTGTCAATTGTTAAAACAACAACAGGAGTCACTGTGCACTTACTCCTCATGTAGGATCTCTGTCCTTAATGTGCTGTACATTGTGATTTAATGCTATAACTAGTACTCAAACAGTATTTTTCACTTTGTGTTTCTATGTGGGTGCAAACTGTTGAAATATTTACTTAATATATGCTAAACTGATCTTCTGTATATAAAGAGAATTGAAAATGAATCTTGATGTGAATGGAAGGGGGGAGGGAGAGGGAAAGGGGAGGGTTGTGGGTGGGAGGGAAGTTATGGGGGGGGAAGCCATTGTAATCCATAAACTGTACTTTGGAAATTTATATTTACTAAATAAGTTTAAAAAAATTTAAATAACCTAAAGGATTTTCCTGGAAAATTAAAATCAGTCCTCTCAGTATGGGATCACTTGAAGGAAAATTCTATATTGTGTTTGACCTTACCTGATATCTGTATCTTTTTTCCAGGCAGGGGATGTATCCATGGGATGTCTTTCCTGAGCTCCAAGAGGTTGTCTTGACATTATACTTTATTGTCCCTCTTTTCTATGTCAAATAAGCTTTAAGAGTTATGAAATTAATTTTATAACCTCCTTTCCTTTATTTGTTCAATAAGCAAGTATTGAAAGTGTGTGGGAAGAGGGTAGGCAGCTAGACGTATGGTCTTTAAATACCTAATAATAATAGCTATTAAGAATTAAGTACTTTAACCCAAGCCAGTACTGATACAAGAACTATTCATGAATTAATATTCTCAATAAGCCTATTACTTATATGTATATTTATGTATGATAATGACTTACATTACAATCTCCACAGATGAGGAAGATGATCTCCAGAAATTAGTCACATAACTAGGTAAGAGATGGAGCTTGGATTAAATCCCAGGGAGTCAGAGGTAAATTCTGGCTTTCCTGTCTGACTCATAAGCTCCAACAATGAATACAAACAATAGGAAAAGAGAGTATAGATACTGAATTTGGGCAGAGAGGGGCGATACTCAAAATATCCACCCATTTGTCAGTTCAGACAAAATTCTGACCAATCAGAATGTATGCCAGCTGTGAACAACTTGGCATAGTTACACTGTTGTGAGCTGACTTGGCATAGTTCTATTGGTGTGAAATGTCTGAATACAACTCTGGCATTTTAGGGAAAAATAATTGAATTGCAAAAATATATCTCCTAATGTCTTCAAAAAGAAAACTGGCTGAATTACAAGAGTATGGTAAAGACCATGCCAAGTGCAATGTATAACACATCTTGTTCAAATTTAAGATTGATCATCAACAAAATGGTACGTTTTAAAGTTGATAGAGTCATTTTAAAAAGTTCTTAAACAATGCTATTTTCCTTACTGATACCATGGACTGTTGGTATCTAGGCTTGAGATGATAAAGTAGTCTTGAATAACTTTGCTTTTCTCTAAATCCATTACCTGTTCTGGAAGGATTGGAAGGGATTTTCATTTGCATTAATTTCACTGATTTGGCAACTTTTTGGTATTATATAAATAATAGAATAGTGAGTTTAATGTTGCAATAAGGCTGAAAATACTATGTACTGAGATTCAAATGATAAAGTTAGCGGACTCTAGTTTGATACATTCTGATAAACACAACTTATATTTATTGCTCTCATCGTTATGGTCCTGCAATGGAATATGCAAGTTTTCTCATTAAGGTTTTCTTTTGCTTCTCTGATGACAGAGAAAACCAGTTGCTTTGGGCACTGAACACTTGAAGTGTATAATTTTTTTTAAAAAACTTCAACAAATTTTGTTTTACATTTTGACTTCACATCTAAATTTTTTAAATGTATTTCATAGGTATAATTCTAAGAAGATAACTATACTTCCCTCCTTCCAGCAATACTTCTCCTTTCACTCTTTCTTTTTTCTTTAATTTTTGCATGAATATAATTTTAATCTATAATCACAGGTTTAATGCACAACTAACCATAATAGTCAACAAGTAAAAAGTATAAAGACTACCACAGGAGTATAGGCGAGGGTGAAAAACAATCAAATCACAAGATGTCTGCTTCAATCCTATACATTTTTTGTATTCTGTATTAATTACCACTTATAAGAGAAGACATTCATATTTGTCTTTTTGGAACTGGCTTATTTTACTAGCATAATGGTTTCCAGTTGCACTCAATTTGTTGCCAAAGACAGGGTTCCATTTATTTTATGGCTGGGTGGTATTTCATAGTGTACATATATCACATTTTCTTTATCCAATCAAGTTACAGGAAACAAAACACCTAAGTCCTGGTTTGGACCTCTTTCTAATGAGCCTTGGGTGGGGCAGCTACTATGTAGAACAGTCCCTACTCCAGAGAGCTGAAAGTATGGAACAGCATAAAGCCAGCACTTCCTTTATGGACAATAACAACACAAATGTTAAAATATTTGCAATTCCTGTATTCTGTTCACTCCAGCAAGGTTTTGAAAGTGCCAAAATTACTTACTTGAGAAAAAAAGTGGTATTTATCATTATTCTTAAAAACCAGTTTAATTGAGCAGAAAGAATTTTTGTCTCTGGGAGAGGTCACAAGATTAAACACATGACACAGTATTATCCAGCATGAGGGTAGCCATCATGGTTTGTTCTGATGTGGTGTGACTCCACCCTATTCTGGCTCCCCAGATTCGTGTGTGACATCCAATTTGGCTCACTTCCCCAAACCCTAATCCTGTTAATATAGGGAAATTTTATTTAGGGTCTGAGGGATTATTTTAGTTTTATAGTAAGGTACATTTCTTTGTTTCATTGGAGATTTTTTCATCCAGATACTGGATTCCCTTGTAGTTTTCTTAATGAAATGATAGACTACCCACTTTTACACCTTTTTTTTTTTTAGCACTTCCGGCTAGTTTTCTCCTAACATCATTTTAAACTCATTTTTCTTAGATGTCTTGATGGCTAATATTTTACTTTCCAAGTCAGAAAGCACCAACAAACACTTTGTGACCCAGTCAGGAATCACGAATAAACACAGTAATCTGCTTTGCCTGGAATCCAACAACCCAAGGAAATACTTTCACTGTTACTACTTTCTGGCTTTCAATGTCTTAATTTTCAAGTTTTGAATGTTTCCTCTAATCAATTATATTGCTCTGGGCCTATGTGGACAATGGTCTGGGATTATCTGCAGTTTACTATGTAAAAAAGCAACAGACAAGCCGACTTCATTGTCTACAGACAACAGAGGAAGTCCAAAGGGCTCAGCATGGGCCAGAATAGAACATGGAAAATAAAACATGAGCAACAAAGTGCATCGGAAGTGCATTTTAATTTTGCTATGCTCTTGGCACCTGGCTTGTCCATTAATGCCATTTCTTGCGTTTTGAAAGAAATCACACACATTTTTGCTCTAGGAGCACTTAGAGCATGAACAGCTCACCCATCTCGAAAAATATTTCCCAGTGGATAAACTGTTAAGAAAACATGTTTGTGTTCACATCACACATTGAAAAGAAATATTTACTATACAGACTCTTCTCAATTTGTGTTTTGTAGAATCAAGTAACTATAAATTGACTTGCTGTGAAACAGTGACCAAGTCAGGGCACTAGGTCATCCCCTATAGAGCCAAAGCAGTGAACAAGAATTCGCAGAGCTTTGAGAAAGGCTTCCCAGACCAAGCAGACTTTGCCCTGAATGTATTTGTTTGTTCTAATTTACAAGCACAATATTTCAGGAGAAGAGCATGTTGCAAACTACTTTCTTCCTTTTTTTAAATTTTTATTTAATAAATATAAATTTCCAAAGTACAACTTTTGGATTATAGTGGCTTTTTCCCCCATAAACTCCCTCCCTCCCGCAACCATGCCATCTCCCGCTTCTTCTCCCATCCCACTCACATCAAGATCAATGTAGTACTAAGTAAAGATTTCCACAGTTTGCACTCACACGGAAACACAAAGTATAGAGAACTGCTAGAGTACTAGTTATACCGTTAATTCACATAGTACAGCACATTAAGGACAGAGATCCTACAAGGGGAGTAAGTGCACAGTGACTCCTGTTGTTGTTTTAACAATTGACACTCTTGTTTATGGCGTCAGTAATCACTGAGGCTCTTGTCATGAGTTGCCAAGGCTATGGAAGCCTCTTGAGTTCACCAACTCCGATCTTATTTAGACAAGGTCATAGTCAAAGCGGAAGTTCTCTCCTCCCTTCAGAGAAAGGTACCTCCTTCTTTGATGGCCCGTTCTTTCTGCTGGGATCTCACTCACAGAGATCTTTCATTTAGTTTTTTTTTTTTTTTTTTTCCAGAGTGTCTTGGCTTTCCATGCCTAAAATACTCTCATGGGCTTTTTACCTGGATCTGAATGCCTTAAGGGCTGAGTATGAGGCCAGAGTGCTGTTTAGGACATCTGCCATTCTATGAGTCTGCTGTGTATCCTGCTTCCCATGTTGGATCACTCTCTCCCTTTTTGATTCTCTCAGTTAGTATTAGCAGACACTAGTCTTGTTTATGTGGTTGCTTTGACTCTTAATCCTATCATTATGATCAATTATGAAGTGAAACTGATCACTTGGACTAGTGAGATGGCATTGGCACATGCCACCTTGATGGGATTGGATTGGAATCCCCTGGCATGTTTCTAACTCTACCGTTAGGGGCAAGTCTGATTGAGCATGTGCCGAACTGTACATCATTTCCCTCTCTTATTCCCACTCTTATATTTATCAGGGATAACTTTTCAGTTAAATTTAAACACCTAAGAATAATTGTGTGTTAATTAAAGAGTTCAACCAATAGTATTAACTAGAACAAAAAAAAATACAAAAGGGAATAAAGTAGTAAGTTCCTTGACAGCCAGGACAAGGGCTGATCGAGTCATTGTTTCTCATAGTGTTCATTTCACTTCAACAGGTTTTCTTTTTGGTGCTCTGTTAGTTGTCACCGATCAGGGAGAACATATGATATTTGTCCCTTTGGGACTGGCTTATTTCACTCAGCAAGATGTTTTCCAGATTCCTCCATTTTGCTGCAAATGACCAGAATTCTTTTTTTTTTTTTTTACTACTGTATAGTATTCTAGAGAGTAAATATCCCCTAATTTCTTCATCCAGTCTTCTGTTGATGGGCATTTAGATTGATTGCATGTCTTAGCTATTGTGAATTGAGCTGCAATAAACATTGAGATGCAGACAGCTCTTTTATTTGCTAATTAAATTTCCTTTGGGTAAATTCCAAGGAGTGGGATGGCTGGATTGTATGGTAGGGTTATATTCAGGTTTCTGAGGAATCTCCAGACTGACTTCCATAGTGGCTTGACCAGTTTACATTCCCACCAACAGTGGATAAGTGTCCCTTTTTCCCCACATCCTTGCCAGCATCTGTTGGTGGTAGATATCTGTATGTGAGCCATTCTAACCCGGGTGAGGTAAAACCTCACTGTGGTTTTGATTCGCATTTCCCTGATGGCTAGTGATCCTGAATTTTCATGTGTCTGTTGGCCATTTGGATTTGCAAACTACTTTCTAAAAACCTGAAGGTCAATGACTATTCGCTGAAGTACTGAAGCCTTATTGAAAGACTCTTTTATTCATTAACATAAGTTCTGAAGATTCTACCTTTGTGAATGAGTATCCAAGCTGATGAACATAATTAATATTAATATGGTTTTTCACTCAACTTACACTCTCTATATATCTTACACAGTTCTCATTCTGAAATTACTTATTTTATTTGAGGGGATATCAAGTGTTTGGGGCTCACTGAGACAAGGTAACAACAGCTCAGACCACCTAGTTTTTGCAGCTATCTATCAAACCCTTATTTCATGTGCTCTCTATCACTCCTGAGTTGAGAACTTTGGCTTTTTTAGGAAATAACTCAACTTTAAAATTGGACAATTTACTATTCTGGATAGTGTTAAAAATAAAACAAAACATTGCAAATAGTCTTGTTCCTTCTTTATTATCAGCTTTCGAGTATTTTTTGAATAGGATCATCTAACAAACACTTTTTTTGTAGTTTTTTTTCCTTATTGTACATATCATCTCTGATTTTTGCCGCTTAACTGTTCAGTATTTAGCTTACTCAAGATGGTTTAACAAAACCTTTATTTCTGTCTACTCTGCTGCTCATGAGATGATTTCCATGGATGATAAAACCAAGGGTGATTGAGAGACACATTCAGGAACATACGCTTCTCTGCTTTATGACACTCAACACCTTAAGATGGTTTCTAGGCAACAGAGGCTGCCTGCAGAGTCTTGATGGAAACACCTGAGACGGGGGTGGGTTAGGGCTCCAACACAGCACAAGCTGGCAGGAAATTGGAAGCAAATGACTTTTGCTACTTCTATTTTACTTTTTTCTGTTGTTTCAAGTAAGACTTTTATCTCATTTCCACAGTACTTAAAAAATGATGGTGCGTTGCTGGGTCACTTAGCATGGAGAGTCTGCTGATGTTTATAACAAGTTCATGTTATGTTAGAAACTTTATTTACTTTTTAATATTATTTTTCCCCAAGACTGCATTATGCCAGAATCTGTGCCAATTACCGAGAAACAGGTGAAATGCTTTTTCACTGATTTACATCCTTATTTGAAATTAAGTTTCTGAAGGAATGAATAATGAATTTCCAACTGTCATAACTAGAACCCTTACAGGGCTTTTTAATGGCAAGGGTCCATTTAATGTGTCCCTGTGCTCCCTGCTGCCTTCATTTTGTACTTCCTAATCCTTCTTGCCTCCGACCTTTTTTTGAGGTCAACTTGAGGCAGTGCAGGAAGAAAGTGAGGGAGGTTGGGACCAAGTGCATAAATGTAATGACAGACAAGTAGAGAGCCAGGGGCTTGAGGGCTACTTCCCGGGACCCAGCCATTCCTGTTAAACACCTCCAGCAAATCCAAAGGCACAGTCAAATATTCTTAGGTATTCATCGAAGACACCAGAGACAAGCTTTAAAACTTTTCTACCTTTCCTGCTTCTTTGCCTCTTTCTCCTTACTGATTTTGGGGAGGTATTCATGAATTGGAAATGACCCAGTCAGGTGAACTTCTTAGAGAGAGGAGATGATTAAAATTGTCAGATTAAGAGAGAGGTAACTGAGAGAAACAGTTGGTGAGCCCTCTTGGGATCTAATATTTATTAGAGAGAAAACAGTGGCTTCCATATGGAGAACAATTGTAGTTGGGACTTCGGGGTTAATGTCTGGAAAACACTGGAAATATTTTTGGTAAAAACTGTAACACTATAGTTTCATACATTAATATGACAAAATGTAATCAAATAACCTACTGTCAGTAGGAATAAATGACAAGAGTTCTAAAATAATGAAAACATCAGAGATTTATTAAATAACAGAAAAAATTTAAAGGGCCTTGGTAAAAGCACATAGTCTCAAAAAAGAAATAGATTTTTTGGAAGCAAGGATTCCAGGCTATATTTTATGCCATCTATTTAAATAAAAACAAAAATGAAATGAAGAACTTCAATGAAAATACATCATCACAAATGGAAAATGAATTCATCCTACTTCTTTGCCCTCCAGCAATATGCAAAGTACTCACTTGGAATTTTGCTTCTTCCCCTTCCCTCCACTGCCCCCACTCTTTTTTTTTTTTTTTTTTTTTTGAGATGATACCTGAAACTCAGTGGGTTATTATAATTAAAGAATGATTTACCAATTGTAAAACACTTTTCATTTCACTAAGTGGATTTGAAAAAGAAACTCAGTAGAACTGATAATTTCAGGGATCCGGATGCCAAGAATGGGTGACATCAGCCAGGTTTTTATGTGAATATCTTCAATGACTGTTCAAGCTTTTGGGGTTTAGCCAAAGCCAAAACATGTTCTTCATGCTGTTTCATTTTACATTCTGGGTTCTTTGGTTAACATGACTACATGCTCTATAAAAGAGGTGGAGAAGGCAACAGAAAAACCCAACAAGGGAAAATAAAATATTTGCTTACTGTTCTCTGTATGCTAACAATCTTTAGGATATCTGGAAATCATAGAAACATTAAAACAAAACTAGAGTGAGGAAACCCAAATAGGGTGGGGCCCTGAGATAGGGATTTTATTAAGTTCTTACACTTGTTTTCACTTTTATACTCAAGAGTGTCATGAGAAAGGCTATGCAGTGGCAGTTCATAAGCCCTGTTGAATGAATACATACATAGCCACACCAGAAGAAAGGCTTGTGTGACTCACTGAAGCAGCTGTCTGTTGAATCAAATGCGTGGACCAAAAGGCCAATGAAAGTAGTAAGTGTGGACCTGGTATCTTCCCTCAGGCTATCATTCACCACTGAGGAATTCATCTTCTGGGTGTCTGTTGTCTTGGCTTGATTTTATTTTCTCCCCCACTTTATACAATCACAAGCTATTTGATTTATGCTGGTAGTGGCAATGGTAGTTCTAGAAGACCATTTCTCCAAAACCATCTATAAATATACTAGACATTAAAAAAGGCTTCAACACATTAGTTTGAAGTAGTAGGCACCATTAGTTTGAATGTATAGATTATGTGGGTATGGAGCTGAGCTCCCAAATTTAGGTTTGGAAAAGAATTTGAGAACCATGAGATATACCTTTTGTCAATGAAGTGTTATTTCATCTCCTCTTGTCTCATATTGTTTTCCTCTTTAAAAGGGCAGGCTTTCATTGTTTCCATGTGTTTTGTTTCATGGAATAACAAACTAGGGAGACAGAGAGGGAGTTCCTTCGTGAGAAGGGAGTTTGTGCCATCACTGAAAATATAATACATGTGTTTTTAAAAGATTTATTATTTATTTAAAAGTCAGAGTTACACAGAGAGAGGAGAGGCAGAGAAAGAGAGGTCTTCCATCCGATGGTTCACTACCCAAATGGCCACAACGGCCGATCTGAAGCCAGGAGCCAGGAACTTCTTCTGGGTCTCCCACCCGAGTGCAGGGGCCCAAGGATTTGGGCCATCTTCTACTGCTATCCCAGGCCATAGCAAAGAGCTGGATTGGAAGAGGAGCAGCTGGGACTAGAACCAGCGCCCATATGGGATGCCAGCCTTCAGGCCAAGGTGTTAACCCACTGCGCCACAGCGCCGGCCCCAATACATATTTTGAAATAAGTGCCCTGCTTACTTCTCTTGGTTTTTTAACTGCTGCTGGCATCTTAAAAATAAATAGATTCTATCACTATTTATGTGATTTCAAACTGTAAGTTGTATGAATAAATAAAATACCACTAATGTTAGTGCTCTAAGGAGGTATTTTGGAATTTATTGGGGAGGGGGAAACTCAGTAGGGTGTTCTATTAGGGATGGCTACATTGCAGTATTTTGTGCAGTTAGATGCCAAGGTTGCAATGTACAAGGAACCACATTTACAGAGAGCCACACACACACAGTGAGATGCATCTGTTACTCTGTGGTGAAGAGCATCCTACTAGAAAGTTATGTATAAGTCAAACTTTGCTGTTGGAATGAATAACTAAGGCACATTTTTATCCATTTTTTGACAAATGCTCAGAAGACTGAATTTGAGGTTGATTCCTCATATGGAATCATTCAACAACATCCCAAACTTTTACTTTTCTCAAGTTAATAATGAACCTTTTTGCTTTCCTTTAGGGTGTGTAGTTTCCATGGGAGAAAGTAAGTCATTCACTTTGTATGAATCATAAGCCATCTCAAATTATGTGAGTTTTGAGTCAAATTCAATTGTTATTCTAAACAGGTAAGGCAGACAGATGGTAGGTTCAAAACCTATAAAACCTTTAATGAGAGGATCCCAGAGGGCTTATGTATAACTAAAAGAAATTCATCACACACACATACACGTACACACACACACACATATACACAGAGAGAGGGTGGGAGAGGGAGAGGGAGAGAGGGAGGGAGAGGGAGAGGAAGGGAGGGAGAGAGTGAAGAAGAAGAAGAAGAAGAAGAATGCAAAGTGTCTCATGAGCATAATTCAGGATATAGTATTGTGTACACTGAGTGCTACTTTGATCACATGAACACCGCCAGGAGAGCAGATCAGATTTTTTGACCCATATGGCATTTGCAAAATTACCTTCCAAGCAGCTGATAAGAAAACTTTGTCATTGTAGCCTCAGAGGTAAAAGCCAGACCAGTGACTAAAGAGACAAGGAAAGAGCTCTGAGAGAATGCAAGTCGGGTCCAGTTGTGGATGCAGAATGAGGTTAATAGCAGAATGCCCTGGAGATCTGTACCAGGAAAGATCTTTGTTGTTGAATATATTTATTAACCATTTATAAGATGAGGTGAATAAAGGAGTGATATTATTCAGTGACCCTAAATTTTCAGTGCAGTAAGGACCACAAGGGACTCCAGTAAGACTTAAGAAATCTAGGTAATTGGACAATATGATGAAGATGAAATTTGAAACAGGCAAGTGTGAGGTGATGCACATCTGAAAGAACAATTTAAGCTAATCATACACAGTGATGGGTATTGAATTAGCCATAACCTTCCAAGAAAAAGATCGTGAGCTTTGCTCAATGTGCAACAGTGCTAAAAATAAGTCACTGGAAGAGGAGTGAGAATAATGTGGAAAATATTAAGGTGCCATTATATAAATTGACAGCATATCCTTCTCTAGAATATTAGGTTGAGTTTTTGTCACCTCATCATAAAAATGGAATGGAAAAAACAGAAAAATGCAGTGAAGGCCAGCTAAACTAATTGGGAGTATAGGATAAGCTTCATTATGAAGGGAATATTTTTATGCTACATTTAAAGATCTCCTGTTGCAAAAATTCTGTAGTGATGTAAAAGACATTTTTGATTCTCAATAGGATCTGAGATATGCCCATTAAAGAGAAAATAAGCACTCACATTTTGTACTATAGTCTCTAGACTTGAGTAATCATGGCATTTTTATCCTCAAATAGTGTCTTACTCCTGTCCAAAGTAGTAGAAGTTGGTGGCATCTTGAAAAAAATCTTCTTGGGAAATCCTTTTTTCGTGAACCAAATCAATGCATGTTTATGCTTCACCTATAAAAATGATAATTGGTGTTCATAAGACAGCTTGGGCTACTGCATGACTATTAAAATACTTTGAGATCAGAAAAAAGAATGAAATAATAAACACACATTTTATTCAGTATAGCTGAATAAATAAAATTTGATCTAGTTGCATAAAACTTGGGCATTAGTTTTTGGTAGGTATATTGATTTACTAATCACTGCATTGCTTTCCTCAGCACATTTCATCCTTAGCCACAAGAGATAAGTTATTACTGTAGGTTTTTTTCTAAAGATTTATGTATTTATTTGAAAGCAAGAATTACAGAGACAGAAAGAAGGAGAGACAAAGAGGAAGAGATTTTCCATCTTCTGGTTCACTCATCAAATGACCATAGTGGTCAGGACGAAGTCAGGAGCCTGGAAATCCATCTGGGTCTCCCATATGAGAGGCAGGATTATGAGTACTTTGACCATAGTCTACTGATTTCCCAGGAACATTAGCAGGGAGTTGGATAGGAAACGGAGCTGCTGAGACTTGGGACTTGAGACAGTGCTTCCGTATGGGATGCTGGCATCACAGGTGCAGCTTAACCTACAGCCCTACAACACTGGCTCCTGTCGGTTGCTTTTTCAGTCTCTAATTAGCCTGAACACTCCATCCAAGTTAGCAAACAATAAAAATGGGGTAAAGTTGAAATAATATTGTGAAATGAAAGAAATGGGAAGGTCAGATACTGAGGATTCTCTTTTGTGGCATGAGGATAGAGTGGGAGGGGCTTGTCTCCATTTCCATTATTAACTTTGTATGTTCAAACACAGAACATGATTCTTGGACTTTTCATTGAAGGAGGAACAGAAATAACATCCAAGAAGAACTCAAAAAGATCTGGATCTAAGACAGATGGTCTTTAACTTATGATGGTTTGCCTAACAATTTTTGACCATGATGATTTGAAAGTGTTACCCGTTTGGTATACACTATATTTTGAATTTTGATCTTTTCCAAGGACTTCTGATTGCAACTCTCAGTCAGTCCTACAATCGATCCTGAGGAGATGCAACTAACAATCTACAATGTATGGTGTTGTTGCTAAGCTCTTACGTGTGGTAAGTGATGTGTTTGCTGAAGATATTTTCAACATATTATTTCCAATTTATGATGGATTTCTTGAGACGTAACTCCATTGTGAGACAATAGCGTCTGTACTTGGTTGAAACTTAAATCAGTTGGGCTATCCTTCTCAGAGTATTGACTTAAGAAATGTTAGCTACTGAAAAATCAGTTTCATGATTGCTTACAATGGCTTGGCTCATGTTTTCTTTTTCTGGAAAATCTATTTATGTACATGACAAGTGGGATCTTGGGGAAAGTTTCTTCCAGAATGACACAGATCCTTTAATGCTTCAGAGAATAATAATAATAATAATAATCTCTACCAGTATAGAAAACCCAAAAGCCCTTCCCATAAACTGGAAGGAACATATTTCAGCATTTGTTTTAGTCTCTAAAACAACATATAGGTTGCTCTTGTAGAAAGAAATGAAGATTGACCAAATGAAAACAAGGCCATGTATTCAGAGATTACTATAGTAGGGCCGGTGCCAGGGTGCAGTAGGTTAATCCTCCACCTGCGGTGCCAGTTCTAGTCCCAGCTGTTCCTCTTCCAATCCAGCTCTCTGCTATGGCCTGAGAAAGCAGTAGAAGATGGCCCAAGTCCTTGGGCCCCTGTACTCACGTGGGACACCAGGAAGAATCACCTGGCTCTTGACTTTGGATCAGCGCAGCTCCCGCCGTTGCAGCCATTTGGAGAGTGAACCAATGGAAGGAAGACCTTTCTCTCTGTCTCTCTCACTATTTGTAACTCTACCTCTCAAATAAATAGATAAAAATCTTTAAAAAAATAAAAAAAGAGATTGCTATAGTAAGGAGTCAGTCACTGTTGGCTGTGCTTTGACAGAGTCTCAAAGGTAGGCAGAGGGGTAGAAAAGCTTAATGTTAGAAAAAAGAGAAGGCTTCAGGGATGCCCAGATTAGGGGCTGTTGGAATGGGGAAGCTGTAGCAGGTGAACTAACCAGAAGTTGGGCCATCCAATGTGACTGGCTAGGGGTGCATATTTTGTTGTCTCTAGCTGGTCCTAAGATGGAAGCAGGGACACAAATTGAAAATGTCAGTGATTAATGAAGTCCTGGCCCTTTTGTGCAGGCTGTCCTGGTGGGGTCATTGTTTGACATTTGGTATTGTTACTAGAAATAGTCTGATTTCCGACAAGTCTGACTTACAGGAGTGTGTTGATGATGGGTTGGATTCCTAGGCATGATGTGCAGGTTGTGGGTCAGAGTTCATTTTTAGATGTAGTTGGCCATTGTCCGCCTTTCCATACAACACCTATAAGAACCAAATTTAAACTTTGAGATGATTGAACTCCTGTAAACATCAGACTTCCATTTTTGAATAGCATTTTAATTGATTAATGCCTGATATAAGTCGTTGAGAAGAGAATAAAACTTTTGGAAGTGTCAGATTATAAAGATTTTCCATTTAAATATAGTAAATCATGGAAAATAGTTGAAAACATGATAGTTTTTGAAGGAAAAAAAGGCCACTATGTATTTAAAACTACCTCTATAATTTTATCTTACTAATTCAAGAGCATAACTTTTGCATCACAACCCACGTTTGAATAACTCTCTGTTGAAAGCTGTTGTGAGTATTTCAGGCCAGCAGGGCACCATTTTGGAAGTGGTTCCAGGGATCCTACTAATACACTATTAGGCCAAGGATGTTTACTTGGCTTCTCCTAGGCTCTCTCACCCTCCCAGGAATATAGTGTGAACCAGAAAGATCTGCTTTAGCAATGATGAACCTTTGATTGATGGATTTTAAAATATTATATTCTCAGCTGAATGGTAGTAAGTGAGCGGGAAGCACTAATTTTTTTCTAGGTGCTAGTACTGACATTTAGCCATGTATAATACACTAACACAATTAACTAAAATATATCGTTCCTGAAACGTGCTATAACCAAATGCACTATATTTTTCATATGATTTGCAATTTCCATGGAGAGCTCATTTGGATTACGTTTATAATATTCATTTAGCAAACTCCATTAGCAATGTTTACAAGTGCTTATGGATCCAGTAAATGAGTTTGCGGATGTGCTGTGAAGGAAGCTAAATGCAGCCATTTGTGTATGGGATCTAATGCATAAACTCATTCCAATCAGGCAGGATGTACTAAACATTCAACTCTAACCTGGGAGTCTAGATTCTTACATGGTTCCTACATGGCTCCCTGATATGACTGAATTGATTAACCTTTTGGTTTTGTTATTTTTTTCCCTGAAGGAGAAAACTTATTGAAAAACTAGAGTAGTCTGAGCAGCTGAGCATGAGAACCCTTAGGGGCAAACAAACCAACCAAATAGTTGCATAGAGTAGAGAGGTGCTGATCCTCTTAGTTGTAAATTAGCTCTTGTAGTAAAAATGTTTTAGCACACTCAGCTTCCTACAACACTAATCACATTAATGGGAATGAATTTTTTAAGTCTCCTGGTGACCTGAAAAGAGCGCTGCATCTTGCCAAAGGGACCAACCTAACTTCAAGTGTTGAAATCTCTTAAGATGGTAAATTTATAGTATGTGTTTTTGAGCACAATAAAAAGAAACATTTAGCAGTAAACAACAACAAAACAAAAAACCAAAACATTTTCAAGTGTTTGTATGTATTTGGAGTGACAGATTCTTTGGATGGGAAATGTCTAGAAGTCAGTTAGAAAGAACAAAGGCCCTTTGTTAGAGAACTGATGATCATCACTTATTATGGATTTGCCAGTTCATGAGATGTATATTTCTAGACCATAGTTCAGGCTAGGTCAGTGCAAGGGTGGGATGTGGGACTTACAATGAGAGTAGGTCAGCAATATTCCATCCTGTTTGCATCTCCCAGGAGTAGGAAGAAAGTCTGTACTAATAGCCAACATTACCTGATCTCTACATGTAATTCTAACCCTTACAACAATCCCATGAGGGCAGGCACTGTCACTTTCATCTGCAACTTACAAGTGAGGAAACTGAAGATTCAAGAAATTGAATAATGTGTCTTAAGGGCACACAGCTACAAAGGGACAGTGCTGGAACTTGAACTCAGGCTCTTGGTCTCTATATCTGCTGCTCTTAACCACTGAATGGCAGGTAATTGATATTTTCCTTAGAGTTTACTTACACTGAGGTACAAAACTGGCCAAAACAGAAAAATCAAAAACCTTTCCCAGGGTTACATAGATGTTATTTTGGAATAAAAATTCTAATTTTGGCCAATTGATGATGAAGAATATAATTTCCCATCTTGAATCTAAATTTAGATCAGGGATCCAAAAATCTAAGTTTTCTTTGATTTGTTAAGAAACTTATCAAACAGTGCCATCCAACGAAGATATTTTCTTGACTTCTTTCAAAATCAAGATAGGAATTTCAGTTATTATTTAAAATTTTTTTCACAAATATGTTTTTTTCCCATAGAACACAGATGCTCTTAACTCCCTAGCAGTCACCATCTGTACCTCAATTTACATTTCCCAAAACACTGTTGACATCTGTTTAAATGCCAATCTCTCCCCAACTTAGTAGGATTTTAGCTCAAAAGTGATATGAATGATTTGAAATTTCAAAATTATACTAATTTTCACTGAAATGCTCAATGGCTCCAGGTACATGGGCTTTATCTGAGAAGATTTTCACAAAATGAAGGCTAATATTGAAAGTGATCTATCATTTCCAGGGGAGTGTGGTCCTGTGTTGCTAGGTTAGACTTACTGTCTACGAGGAAAGGACAGAAAAGGCTCTGAGTTCTCAGGGAGAGAATTCTGGGGGATTGTGAATCCTCCCAATCACTGCCCAGATTTCTTCCTTTGTGTTAATACTCCTTTCATATAGTGATGTCTGACTTTCTCCAATGGATCATTACATGAGGGGAGGCGTATAAAGTAAATCCAGGAATAGAGACAGTGTGAGATCGAGGGTAAGAGCTGGTTGAACAGGTTGAACAATGAAACTAAGAGATGATCATGAGCCATGGGAAGCTGATTTTTTAAAGGATGTATAGAAATTATGCCTCTCAAGAGTGTTTCTCTTTCATACTAGGCACCTAAGGATACTATAAAATTAACCTAATGATATTGTAAGTTATTCACTTCGAAGTCAAGAACATATTCTTTGGAAAATTCTCAGTTATGTCAAGTCTATCCTTTCAGGGTAAATTGGACTTCTGGAAAAAGTCTAAAAGCAGTCCAGAACGAAGTGGCTTTAAGGAAACAATTTTTCCTATGCGATTCTCAAACTGATTCAAAGAAGGTGATTTCAAAGCGAGCACTAAAAAACACTGTTCCTGAACAGTAGAGACCACGGCTGTAAATAGTAGTCAAATTTCAAAATGTCAATTTCCCTCATATACCTTACATTTTTTGTACTCTACTAGTGTTTTGTTTCTTCTTACTATTCTTTGAATTTTTTACTTAGTGAAGGGTTAAGTATGTCATTGTACAAATTAAAAGAAAGAATAAAAAGGAAGCAAGATGGAGGGTAGGAGTATGGGTGGGAGGAGGGTAGGGATGGGAAGTATCACTATGCTCTTAAATCTGTATATATGAAATACATGAAATTTGTTTACCTTATATAAATAAAAATTATTAAAAAGATGAGCACTAAGAAAATTTTAAATAATGGCAGCATTGGAGACTAATCTCTGAAAAAGGATTTTTCATTGGAAGAATACATTTGCTCTTGTTTGTGTTTTGGAATCAGACAGAATGGGGGTTTAGATGTGGCTTCATATATTACTATATTTATGGCTTGGGTTGATCAATCAAGTTAAACCTCAGTTAGTTTCTTCATATATAAAATGGAGATAATTTCAGTATTTCTTTAGGCTTTAACAGAATGTATGTGAAGTTCTTTGTCCAGTGGCTGGCATATAGTAAGCCCTCAATAAAAGTGATGCTGTTTCATACCTGCCTTCTTGCCCTCAAGGTACACATACGAATTGCACTCTCATGGGATGTGGTATGTTTTAGCTTTGTGTTGCTATATCAAAATACCCAACACTGAGTAATTCATAAAGAATAGAAATCTACTTCCTCAAAGTTCTGACTGGGAAGTCTAAGATTGAGGCATCAGCTGTTTCAGCTTTCTGGTGAGGGCTGCTTCCTGCTTCCAAGATGGCATCTGAGGCCGCATCCTCCAGGAGGGAGGAGCATTGTGTTCTCAAGTAGGAGAAGGCAGAAAGGCAACGTCGCGAGCTGGCTGAATGCTGTGTGAAGCTTCCTGTAAAAGACTTTAATCTCAGTAATGATGAAGGAGCCCCTTACGGCCAAATTGCCTCTCAAAAGCCTTTCCTCTTAATACTATCACATTGGAAATGTCTAAATTTTAGAGTGTACACAGTCACCCATGACACCGTTTAATGTTTTAGAAGGAAGAACATGGAGTCATTTTACCATTGTATTTAGCTGTAACAATCCTAGGAAAGACATCTCACTTTTAGAGTGCTGACTTCCTTCTTTGTAAAGTGGATATAATAGCTCTGCTCTTACTACGTTATTGTGAATATCAAAGATAATGTCCAAAAAGAATTTAGAGCAGAATTATGATTATTTTGGAAGTGAATCTTAGTCTAATAACCTTTTAATGAGGTGCAGATTGTTCTACAAAGAACAATTTTAACAAAGTTTTATGTGGTGCTAATATTGGAATTTAAAACCTGACAAAAATTTGAAATTGTAACTTGGAGATTTTTCAAGAAGGCAAATGTCTCTGGGCATGACTGCATCAAGCCTGGATTTAATGTTTTCTGAGTTGCGAGCCATATGTGAGCTTGCCCCACTTGAATCTCTAAGTGCATTTATAGGATTCTCCTAAGGAAACATGATTTCCATAGTTAGAAGTTTTTACTTATCTGTAGACTAAGACTTTAGAGAATAGCAATTGTGAAATATTTAAATGCATTTTAAAAATATAAATAAAGATTTTCATAATGACAAAGCATTACTCCCACTTCCAGTATTTTCACTAAAAGTTCTTTAAAAATTTCTTATAACCAATAGTATTAAGTAGAACAAAAAATACTAAAAGGAATAAAGTAGTAAGTTGTTCCTCAACAGTCAGGACAAGGGCTGATCAAGTCACTGTTTCTCGTAGTGTCCATTTCACTTCAGCAGGCTTCCTTTTAGGTGCTCTGTTAGTTGTCACCGATCAGGGAGAACATATGATATTCGTCCCTTTGGGACTGGGTTAATTCACTCAGCATGATGTTTTCCAGATTCCTCCATTTTGCTGCAAATGACCAGAATTCATGTTGTGGGTTTTTTTTTTTTCTGCTGTATAGTATTCTAGAGAGTACATATCCCATAATTTCTTTATCCAATCTTCTGTTGATGGGCATTTAGGTTGATTGCATGTCTTAGCTATTGTGAATTGAGCTGCAATAAACATTGAGGTGCAGACAGCTCTTTTATTTGCCAATTTAATTTCCTTTGGGTAAATTCCAAGGAGTGGGATGGCTGGATTGTATGGTAAGGTTATATTCAGGTTTCTGAGGAATCTCCAGACTGACTTCTATAGTGGCTTTACCAGTTTGCATTCCCACCAACAGTGGGTTGGTTAGTGTCCCTTTTTCCCCAAAGAAATCAGACTATCATCTAGCAAAATCTCTCTCAAGAGGAGAACATTTTCATATTTTCTTTTCATTTTGCTTGGCAAAACATCTCAGTTAAAATGAGATGTCTGACTCATTTCTACAGCCAAATATTTCTGAAATAAAAGTTTGGAGTTATAAAAATAAAAAAAATTAAAATCCAGTTCGATGCTAAAACAGGCTTATAACTTGCTGATTTCAAACCAAAATGTTTAGGAATAAAACTGTAGTTAAACAAGTAGCTTTTTATAAAAAAAAATTAAAGCAGTAAAATCTTTTCCTCAAATTGAATTTAACAGAGAAGGCTAAAATGAGAACCAGATAAAAGCAAGTCTATTCTGGTTAAAGAAGGAAGAGATACCAATCCTTTTCCTTCTGAGCTCCTTCCTCATGACCCCATCCTCATGACCACGTGACACCATGCTGGAAAGCCCAGGACTCCCAGAAGCATGATCTTGGATTCATTAGTCCAGCTGTTCCTTTGGTTTCATCTATTGTTCTATTTTTTAGAGAGAGAGAGAAACAGATAGACTTTTGGGTATAGCGCATTAATCCTGTCAACTTGAGTGGGCAGAAGATAGACATGTTTATACCCTGACAGCTCAGTTCTCTTTGCTTTGCCCAGTGTTTGAGAGCAGGTGTTCTGAATATAGACAGGCACGTCTGCAAATCTAACTTCTATTGGCGGTGAAGTTTCTTCTGCTTGACTTGGCAGATTTTTCTCTAATGCCTTTCAAATCACGAGGACAGGTACCAGAGTCCTGAAGAGTAACTCTGCTGGGATTTGAGAACACTGGCCTTGTTGATCAGGTGGGAACTTGGAAGCTCTAAACAAGGACACAGGCTCTCCCCAGTGTTGCCCTTTCTAGATAGGCAAGGTGGCTTTGCCCTTGGTGAGGCTCTGCACAGGGAAATGTCACCATGCCCAGGCCTCTGCCTTGTGCCCTGTGAAATGTTGATGTGGGCTCCTGCAAGAGATTTCCTCTGGTGTCCTTTAATTGACATCCGAGTTGTAGACTCCCAACTGCCAGAAATCATCCCATTCAAGGAGTAAAACTGGAAATGCTGCACAGTGTGGTGACCCAGACCCTAAGGTCGGTGGGAATTGCTTGGGATTGGTGCTCCCTAGGGGCCAGCCTACGTGGAAACTGATGAAAGAGGAAGGAGAGGCAGGCAGAGAGGGTGGGACGAGAACTGGAGAAGCTGCTGAATATCAATAATGAGAAAGGCTGCTGGGTCTTTAGCTCCTGGCTCTGTGCAGTTGAAAGCAGTCAAGATAAAACCTAGAGATGCTTATCACAGACCCCTAAGGAGACACCGGATGAAAGAGCCCCACAATAGAGTTCTATAATTCCAGCCCCGTATGGTTATCTAGAAGGTAACCATGTCTCCACTTTCTGTGAGTTGTGTATTTGGGGGGCAAGTTAATGAAGCGCTCTCTCGCGCGCTCTCTCTCTCTCTCTCTCCCCCTCTCTTTTGAGCTTGTCTAATTAAACACTGACTCATCTACAAGTTCCAGCATTTCTCAAACTGTGTTGAAGGACTAGTTCTTTTTTTCTTTTTAATTTCCAGTCTTTCATAGCTGGATACTTTTGTAGCATACATTAAAAATTCTAGAAATTATTAACTCCTTAGAAAATGTTTATTTTTATATTTGAGGCAGAAGACAGGCAGAGGGAGATCCCATCCACTGATTCATTTCTCAGATACCCTCAAGGGCCAGAGCCTGGCTGGGGCTGAAGCCAGGAGCCAAGAACACAATTCAGGGGTCCCATGTGATATGAATCTGATTACATGAGCTATCACCACTGTCTCCCAGAGTCCTACATTAGCAGGAAGCTGGAGTTGGGAGCTGGAGCCAGGAATTGAACTGAGGTACTCCAGTGTGGGATATGGGTCACTTAACCACTAGACTAAATGACCACTCCCAAATGCTTAAATCTTTTATTCTTATATTCAACAGACATTAAATTACCCTGTCAAATTTCTTTTACAGTTTTCAAACATTCACTCTCAATTTCTACAGTATTTTATTGTAAGCTAGTAAAAAATGTTAACTGGTATCAGTACATGAATTAGACTTTGAATTATCATAGGTACAGACCCTAATGATATTCACCTTACAGGACAAGATGAGATTAAATGGAAGAATAGAGTGGTACATATATTTGATAATCCCTTTCATAATTTCCATGTTTCCTTTATTTTTAATATATATTTATTTGAATGAGTTACAGAGAGAGAGAGAGTGGTAGAGACAGAGAAAGAGTGAGAGAGAGAGAGTGGGGGGGGGGGAGAGATCTTCCATCAGATGGTTCACTCTCCAGTTGGTCACAACAGCCAGGGCTGGGCCAGGCTGAGGGCAGGAACCAGGAGCTTCATCCAGGTCTCCCCTGTGGTTGGCTGGGGCCCAAAGACCTGGGCCATCATCTGCTGCTTTTCCCAGGCCTTTAGCAGAGAGCAGGTCTCAAGTGGAGCAACCGGGGCACCAACACTCATAGGGGATGCTAGCATAGGAGATAGTGGCTTTACCTGCTGTACCACAACACCAGCCTAATTTCCTTTGTTTTAATCAGCAAATTTCTACTTTTGTTAGTCCCTAACAACTTACAGGTTTAATAAAGAACTCAAGAGAAAAAGAAGGAAGGAATAGTTAAAATCAATCTCTTTTGAGAGAATGAGAAATGGGCTCCAGGGACACCAGCTGAGGGTTCAAGGTTTGGAATCAACCACAAACCCTTGGATTGCTACTTTAAAAATGTGAACTGAAAGTATACAAACCAGACCCTCATCCTGGGGAAGAGAATCTTACCTGCAGTGCAATCTATCAATGTGGTACTCTGGTGAGTGGGAGGATCCTGAATTTAATTCCTCTCCCTAGGGCTGCTGGACCCCTGAGCTGTGCAGTGCTAAGCACTCGGGCTTGGAGACACACAGACATGAGTTTAAAAGTGTACTTATTGCCAGTGGGACCGCGGATGTGATTATTTAAACTCTCCAAGCCCCCATTTTCTCCCGTGTAAAGTAGGCGCTAATAATAGTGCCTATTTTTCTTAGTGCTGCTGAAAGGATTAAATGAAACAATCCCTGTGAGTGTTTAACAGTTTTAAAATGACTAACGATAGCTATAAGACCGGGTGAGCAGCTCAATTTTAGTGGAGCCAAACTAGCACATGGGCAGATTTTCTTTGGCGTGATGGACCGGAGGAGTCACTGGCAGCAGCATAGTCCTTCTTGGACAGGGGAGAGAAAAAGAACCTCAGTCCTCAGGCACTACTTTTTAAATGTTTCTGACCCTTAAATGATGACTTTCCCTGTAGCCATCTAACACTCTCTCTCTCCTTCCCTTCACCCCAGCTGTGAAAGAGATGGTTATAATATGGAAAAATGAATCAAAGTCTTGAATACATCATCCAAGGTGAGGAAAACTGCAGGGGTTGAACACAAATCTAGGGAAGCAGGAGTTCCCCCTTTTTTTTCTATCTACACAATGTGCACAGAATATCTGTGATTAAAATTCTTAACACGATTTCGAAGCATCACCTTCCTAGGTGGATGACACGCAAAGGCAGGCACAGAGATTGAGGAATGATCTGGCTCAAGTGGCTCATTTGTAAGAGCTGGAGTAACACTTCATAATGAATTTGCTATTTACTGATACAGCAGTGCATTCAGTTGGCATTAATGGGCAGGGCCAATGTACAGTCATAGTTATTTTATTTAAATTCAAGCTTTGCTACCAGGCAACTAGATTGCTGCAGAAGGAAAGTGATATGCCAATTTCGAAGGTACTTATTGCATGCCGTCTAGTAGCTGAACAATATAATATTTCAAAAATATGAGAAACTATATATGCTAGTTAATGATGATAAGATGATGTTAATAATAATAATAATAATATGTGTTATTTAAAACCTTTGGCCCCATTACTGAAAAGAGCTTTCCTATAAAGGTACTGGCCTTACAAGAAGTAAATTTAAGTTGCAAAGTGGATCAGTGTGGCTCCCAAACATTTCTTCCAACTTACGCAATTATGGGGGAAATCTCATTTGGCATCATTTTAACCTAAGCATCAGTAGACCTCAATCCCCACCCTCACTTCATCCTCAAACTCTTCTCTAGTTCTCTCGGGAACCCTTAGATCTGGTGGTGCCTCCCCAGTGCCTTGGAAAGGGCCATCTCTGCTGTTTTGCTTTCTTCATCATCTCTGTCCTGGTGGTTCCTGTAACCATGCAACCAAGCTAGTGAACTCTCTTCTCCTGGAAGCTGTCCTGTTGATTCATGCTATGGTCTGTGACAGAGCTGAGATAATAATTCTCTATTGCCAAGTCTTTCATCAACACAGATCTCTTTGTTTCTTACAGTAAGCTCTCTCAGTGGGGTCAAGATCGGTCCATCAGGCTAGGCTTTGTGTGTGTGTGTGTGTGTGTGTGTGTATGTGGCATGGAGGTAGGTGAGGACAAAACCATGGCGTTCCCCATATTGATGTCATCTGACTCCTCCCCCAGGAACCCTCTGCAAAGCCTTTACAAATATTACTCATGCAAATGAGCATGGTCAAGGTGGAGAGGATCATGCAGTTCCACTTAGTAGATGCCTTGGATCCTGGCTCTAGTCCAGAAGAGTACACTCAGGATAAAAAAAAAAAAATTAGGTCCTATCAGTAATGTGTACCTCCACATGAATGAGTTTTTCAGGTATTTTCCTAGGAGCATGTTTGGATTAAAGAAGACTTGTGGAATATGGGGTCCCTGGTCCCCTGAGATAGAAATGATTGGGATAAACAGGAGAAATATTGAGAATATCAAAACCAACTTTCACTACTGTTGAACTTTGAGATGATTTTGTTACTACTAGTAGTGAAATTTTAAGACAATATAGGAATGAAATGGATAACAGTTGCTAAAATAGACCAAATACTGAAAGAAAAATAAAAGTTAAAATATTTTCCTGCAAGTTAGCCACTGTCTATGTTCTTCCCCAGTATCTGGCATTTCTAACCCACGAATCTGAATTAAGACCATGAGTGAAAAAATTGAGGTGGAAATCCTACTCAGAGAGTGACTAGTATTCATTTGCTGATTATGAACTGTGTCCTCTCAAAGAAAATCAATCATTGCTATTTTCATGCCTGTGGCTTAATATCTTTTGTCTTGTCTGAAGGTATGTTTAAGAAAATGTCTACAAAGAATTCTTATAGTAAGACTAAAAGGAGCATAATGACCATTCTCTGGGATTTTCTGATATCCTGGTCACTTTTGCCTTAGCCTTGTTTGGGGGAGGGAAAAGTGGGAGAGGTAGATGGGGAAGTGGAAGCCTGAAAGGACTTATTCAAGCTGGCAAGTTGCCTCATTCAGTTACTTGGCTTGAATCCGCATCATTCCCAATGGTATAAATTCAGGGAGTCTGTGCAGACAGTTGGAGACATAAGTACAGTCAGAGCCAGGGTTTCTAACTTGGTCATTGCAAAGTCTTCTTAAAAATTAGGTTTTTCCTCTTGGGGACCTCATAATTTAAAAATTTAGTCTACTAAGTAGCATTCATCAAATAACAATTGCTTTGTTTTCATTGTTTATTAAGACAAGCTAGAGATACCTGGCAATTAGAAATTTTGATTGACACAATAATCAGTGTTATTGATTTGATATAATGCCAGAAAATTAAATCAAAGGAAAATAAAAAGCAAAATCAAAAGAGACCTGATGAGTATATTTATGTTTATTTTAGTTAGATGTATGTTTTCAGTTGGGCTTTCAGCACACTAAATATAATTCCAGATGCTTATCACTGTATTTGCTCATTTTTTGAAGAATGCCAAAATTTAGGAATGTGGGATGGGAACAACCTTCTGAGGTCTGCCAGGGTTGGAGATATAAAGAGCCATGTTATTCCTTTGGACACTCTTCTAAAGGGGCAATTTATTGTGAGCCACATCCTAGGAAGGATGGCAGGGTTATACCTACTGCTCAGGTATATTTGAGTTTAAAAGTTCTGTGTAAAGATTCAAGACTTATTTCTAACTACCACTTTCACTGAAGTCTCTAGCTTTGCTATCTTGGAGAGAATATTGGATTAAATTGGTTCTCCCCAACATTAGTGAGTTGGTGGGCAAGTCTAGTCTATATGGCAATTTCCAGACAAGCTCTTATTCATTAAGCACTTGGCAAAAGAAATATACTCTATAATGAGATGAAAATCTGAGGAAATACCTGCTAGGACAAGGATGTCACATCAGCCCCTTCTGCAAGCACTTGCTTAAATGCTCATCTTCCTGATGCTACATAGAGGAGTAGAAGTGAAATGAATTAGTTCAGCAGTTTGCTGCCCTGGAGGAGATGTCTGTTGAGGTATATGAGCCTTGGAGGACAGTCATCTACTAGGATCCTCATGTACTTACAGAATCTGATAGCATCTTAAACTGATGATATCATTAAACTGATGATAGAAGAGAATGTAAAGTGAGGAAGGCACCTGGATTTCAGTATTTTTCAGAGGAAAGTAGAATCCTGATCCATTAGTTTAGTGACCCACTGTAGTGAACTAACACAAATGACAGCCATTCAATTGAGTGGTTAATGTGAAATATATGTAATGGGCAAATACACACGGAAGACTTTTCATAAGTGACTGTGGCTCAACTGCCTATTTAAACCAAACATACATTTGATTGTTTTTAAATATTGATGTCTTTGCTGTTATTACAAAACACTGAGTAGGAGTTCACACAATGAGGGTGACATGTGAATGTGTCAAGCTAATGTCAAAACAACAGCCTTAAGCAGCATTGCAGTCTGACAGGTTTCAGAACAGAATGACTGCTGACTGGACTACTCCAAGGCTGAATCAGGTCTCTCCTCACAAGGACTTTGCTATTTTCCTGGGTGTCTGATGCCTCAAGGTGTGTCAGACTTCACTGATTTTTATCTCTGTGTAGAGGAGGAGGGCATGAACTTTGCCAACAGAAGGAATGAATATGGATAGTGTTTTTCTTTGGATCCGGCTGAATGCGACCTCTGCTGAGAGGCATTGTGTGACAGTATGCTTGACTTTCATAGTTTAAGATCTGCCAAATCAAGTATCTAGGTTGCCCCTCTCATATAAAGACAACTATCCAGCCAATGCTGCACTTCTTTCAGTGCCACATCTCCTTTTTGGTAGGGTCACTGGAAATGCTGTTTTTTACTTGAAGTAGTTTTGTTTCCATCTTTACACTGGTCTTTTGTGATCCTGCCTTTGCTAATATGTTATTTCCTCAGACAATCTTCACTGGCTCCCAAACTAAGTTAGGAGAGCCCTTCAATGTACAAGCTCATAGGATCCTCTCCTTTCCTACTGGATTAGTTAGGGTTTTTTCAGAGAAACAACTGTGTGTGTGTGTGTGTGTGTGTGTGTGTGGAGAGAGAGAGAGAGAGAGAGAGAATGAAAGGGAAGGAAGTGCCGGTGCCGTGGCTCACTAGGCTAATCCTCCGCCTTGCAGCGCCGGCACACCGGGTTCTAGTCCCGGTCGGGCGCCAGATTCTGTCCCGGTTGCCCCTCTTCCAGGCCAGCTCTCTGCTGTGGCCCGGGAGTGCAGTGGAGGATGGCCCAAGTCCTTGGGACCCTGGCTCCTGCCATCAGATCAGCGTGGTGCGCCGGCCTCAGCGCACGGCCGCAGCGGCCATTGGAGAGTGAACCAACGGCAAAGGAAGACCTTTCTCTCTGTCTCTCTCTCTCACTGTCCACTCTGCCTGTCAATAAATAAATAAATAAAAAAGAAAGGGAAGGAAGGAGGGAGTGGGGAATAGAGAATGAAAGGAGAGAAGCCAGGAGAAGGAGGGGGAGGGAGGAGGGAGGGAGGAGGAAAGAGAAAGATGAGTGGCTTTAAGGAATTTGCTTATACAGTGTGGAGGTTGGAAAAATGTACAGGACAGGTGGGCAGGCTGGAGATCCACGGAAGAGGTGTTATTGCAGTTCAAGTTCAAAGGCAGTAGACTTGCAGAACTCCCTCATGCCTTCAACTGATTGGATGAAGTCTAACCACATTATAAACGGAAATCTGTTTTATTCAAAGTGTATTAGTTTAACTGTTAATCTCATCTGTAGAACAGATTCATGTAAACATCCAGAGTAACATTTGACCAAATATTTTGGCACTATGGCCTAGCCTAGTTGATACGTAAAGTTATTCATCACATTCATGTAATGGTATCAAATCTATTAATGTTTATGTATGTGAAGATTTGCATTTCTCACTAGTCATGAAGATATGGACCATGTTTGTTATGTTTTTATATGCTCCCAGAACTCAGCACAAAGTAGACACTCGGCATAAACATTCATTGTTTATCCACTCATTTAATAAATAATTATTTAATACTGATTATATGTCAGATACTGTCTTAGTTGATAGGAATAAGCAGTGAACAAAACAGATGAAACCCTTGTCCCTTGGAGCTTTCTTTCAAACAGGAAAATCTTAAATAGTTCAAGTAATGATAAACGCTGTGTGGAAAAATAAAACAAGGTAAGGATCTGGGGAATAACAGAGGTTGTGGCTCTTTTAAACAGAGTAGGCAAGAAAGTCCTTTCTGAAAGTAAGTTATTTGAACCAACACTGAAGGGCATGAAGAAGCAAGTCATGGAGACCTATATCAAGAAGAGCAGATAGCAAGGCCTTGAGATGGGTGTGAACTTGATGAGAGGACCAAAAAAGTGGAGTGAGATATGAAATGTAGTGATGATTTTCTAACAGGGACATGACCTTGTAAAGCCAAGACACTGTGGCAAAAAAAAGTACCTAAATGAAGTATCTCTGTGAGTGAGATCCCAGTGGAAAAATAGGCCATCAAAGAAAGCAGTACCTTTCTCTGAAGGGAGGAGAGAACTTCCACTTTGACTATGGCCATGTCTAAATAAGATCAGAGTTGGTGAACTCAGGAGGCTTCCATAGCCGTGGCAGCTTATGACAAGAGCCTCGGGTGATTACTGACATCATAAATAAAAGTGTCAATTGTTAAATCAACAACGGGAGTCACTGTGCACCTGCTCCTCATGTAGGATCTCTGTCCTTAATGTGTTGTACTATATGAATTAACGGTAAAACTACTACCCAAACAGTAGTTTATACTTTGTGTGTCTTTGTGGGTGCAGTCTGTTGAAATCTTTACTTAGTATATACTAAGTTGATCTTCTGCATATAAAGATAATTGAAAATGAATCATGATGAAGAATGGGATGGGAGAGGGAGTGGGAGATGGGATGGTTGCAGGTGGGAGGGAGGTTACGGGGGGAAAAGCTGCTATAATTCAAAAGTTGTACTTTGGAAATTTATATTTATTAAATAAAAGTTTAAAAAGGACATGACCTGATTTGATTTTTTTTGTTTAAAGAATATCACATTGGCAGCTGTGTTGAATGGACTGTTAGAGAGGGGTGTGGATGCAGAGTCCAGTTGACTTGCCATTGCAACAGTCTAGATTTCATAGATGGTGGCTTGGACTGAGTTTGTAGAAGAGGGGACAATGATGGGAGTTTGCACTTAGGTTGTATAATGAAGGTAGAGGTAACAGAACTTGCTGGTTGATGTGGGTATGAAGGTATGTGAGAGAAGCATTAGCAAAAAGGTCTAAGTTTTAGGTCCAACCAACTGGGTTAATGGTATTGCCATCTATGGAGGTGAGATTAGGGTGTGGAGCAGGTTTGAGGAGGAAAAAAGACATATCTTTTGGATGTTGTGATATTAGGATATTTCCTGTTTGGATTTTGTCCACAGTTCCTGTATTATAACTCCAAAGTAGAATAGAAACTCAGATAGTAGGGTCTTAAGACACTCCTTATTCTAGAGGGGTCGTGCCCTATACACTCAAGGAAGGAAAGCTGAAGAATCTGGACAGACAGGCCTTGCCAATTTTCCCCACCAATCTTACCAGCAGTCCTGCCTATGCAATGCAGGCTCTGTAAAAGCCTCAAAAGACAGGGTTTAGAGAGCTTCCAGTTAGCTGCATGAGAGGAGGTTCCTAGAGTGAGATGTAGCCAGAGAGAGAATGGAAGTTCAATACCTCTTCCTGCCTATCTCACTGTATGGAACTCATTATGATAAATCACAAATGTGTTTTCTTAGGTTTTATAAGCCACTCCCTCCAATTAACTGAATCAGCGAACAGAGTTGTGGGAAACCCGTTGTATAGTTGGTTGGTCAAAAGCACAAGCAAAACAACATGGGGCTTGTGGTTGGCATCATAAGTGAGGGAGGTGGCTTTCTTGGGGACTGAGCCCTTACCTGCAGAATCTGATACTAACTCCAGTTAGACAGTGTCAGAACTGAGTTGAATTAGAGGACACAAACTGTGTCCTTTCCAACACAGAGGTACTAAGCTTGAAATGCACCTGGATATGTAGTGGAAAGGGTGGGAGAGCAGTAAACTATGCAAGTTCAGATCTTAAAAGAGAAGCCTGCCTGGGGTGTTGACTGACTTTGGAGCTATGGTGATCACATTTGAAGTATGCAGGGATATGAAGAGAAGAGGAGGACCGAAGTATTGGGCACGCCATCCTTTAAGATCTGAGTGCAGAAAGATCAGAAAAGACACTGAAAATGACTAAACAGAGGTATGAGTATGGTGAGTTAGGATCCCAGGAGGAAAATAGCTCTAAGAAGTATACAGACCTTCTCTGCCTTCACCAAAATGAACAAATTAAACTCCATGGTGTCTGAAGCACTTGAATAATCCAACGAGTTGTTAAGATATGCTATTATGGTCTTGGGCCTGATTGGAGATACATAACTCACATCAGATTGTTGGGAATATTCCCTGACAGCGGCGAAACAGACTGGAGACAGAAGGAAAGAAGGAAGGGAAAATTTTTTCCCCTCCGTCTTGGATTATTCATTTTGTGGTTTATGAGAAGAGTGAGGAAATTTGTTTGGTTTTACAAATACTATGAGCCTGTTAGGTACTAGCACTACTTAACCCTCAACATTCTATGAGTTAGGTCTAAAAATCAAGCTTTCAGGTTTACTTGTTCCCCTGTTTCCTAGTCTACCAGAAGAAGTCCATCCAACTTAAGGACTATGCACACTGAACATATAAAAGGAAGGCTCTTAGAAATAAAACACAAAAAGAGAAGAAATCCATAATTCAGTTTTAAATTAAATTAATTAAAAGTCAAGAACAGGGTTATATAAATTAGAATATAGGAATGATGGAGGCTTGGCGTTGTGGTATACCAGGTAAAGCCACCTCCTACAATGCTGGTGTCCTATATGGGTGCTGGTTGGAGTCCTAGCTGCTCCACTTCTAGTCAAGGATCCTGCTAATGGCCTGAGAAAGCACTGGAAGATGGCCCAAGTGCTTGGGCCCCTGCCCCACATGAGAGACCTGGAAGAAGCTCCTGGCTTTGGTCTGACCCAACCCTGGCCATTGCAGCTATTGGGGGGAGGCAGTAGATGGAAGATATCTCTCCCTCTCTTTTTCTCTTTCTCTAACTCTGCCTTTCAAATAAATAAAAGGTATCTTAGAATACAAGAATGATAGAGGATAGAATGCAGTCAGGAGCTAATATCTACTGAGGACTTAACTGTGTACCAGGTACCTTCTAAATACTTACCAGGTATTGATTTATTTTATACTTAAACAATCCATCAACATGGACACTATTAATATCATCCCATTAATAATGTTGTAGCATTGAAATATTAATAAACTTGTTCCTAAATAGATAATTTGTAGATAGTTGAACAAAGATTTAGATAGAGCCGTCTGACTCTGAAGTCCCCATGCATAACCATTATACCCCATTGCCTCTGGGAACCCCATGGGATGACTTCCAAATGGTACTGATGCAGAGGTGCTGTGGAAGGCCAGGAGGGTGGTGATAACTGCTATGGAGTTGGGAGCAAAATCTGTGACCTTTGATAGTAGGCAAGGCTGGAAATTCTTTTCAATGAATATTGATCTCTAAACTGGTGAGTGACATGTGTGTGCATATGTGTATTTATGCATATATATATATTTATTTGTGGGTATGTGTGTTGGGGGGGTCTATATGTGTATACTTGATGTGTGCATAATTTGGGGGAAGTATTAAAGTCTGCCCATACCTGTCAAGTATTTTAGCAACACTATTGGCTTCTGTGTGTAGTATATGCTCCTGTGCTTTTGAAGAACAGGGTACAGAGTTCTTTAAGGAAGTAAGCAAGCTGAATTTCCATGTTCTATATATGAAGGTTTCTCTGAGACAGGGATACTCCTGACAGTGTGGTCCATCCTGGTTGTTTCCTCAATATCTCTAAGCTTGGTCCACAAAAATTTTGTGTTTATATTTTTATGTGCCACAAGTTGATAAGTTTGATAAGAAAGGTAAATGAGAAAGAATACCTTGGAGGAGATCAAAGGACACTGACTCATTTAGGGATTGGCATCACCCATCCTACAATTTTCCACCCTCATCACTCTTTCTTCCCGTGAATGGGCAGGAAAGAAATAGTTTCCGCCTGTGTTCTCAGAAGCAAGACCTCATTTCCTCATTCCTGATGCCAAGAGCTCTGTCTCTTCACTTCATATTCAGGTTGCAGAGAGAGGAGATCAAACATAAGAAGACAAGTTGTAGCTAAACAAGGCTCTATTGTTATATTAAAGATCAAAATTGTGGTTGCCTCCTATCAATGTATGAAAGAAAAGAAAGCCTCACTCATCTTTTTATTTTTTTTAAACAGGGAAAAGAGCTAGATTGCTAACTAAATAAGTGTTACCAGAATTCAAAAAAGGTGATAATTGCAAAAGAAAGTCTAAATGCGCTTTTATTTTGCATTAAAGAGTGAAAAAGTTATTGATGTTTTTGAATCATGGAATGTCCGACCTTTTGTCTTTCAGGATACAGAGGATCTTTAAGAATTTTAAAATGCCTGACCCCAAATAGAAAACACTATCCATTTATGGTTGAAGTGCACCAGGCTACCTAGCTGTCTCCATGTTTATGTCCATAAAAATCTTCACATGCCCGTCTGGCAGGATATAAATACTCATTAACAAAAAGCAATAAAAATTGCATTACCTAGAAACATGTTTTGATATGATGAACAAGAGTTGGCTGGTGGATGCCTTCCTTTATGGTGTCCCAATTCAAAACTGTGCAGCAGACATCTCATCTCGACTAGTCATATTCTTCTTTTTTAAAATATTAATCAGTTGATTATTTAACAGGCAGAGAGACATAGAGAAGAGACAGACACAGAGAGAGTGCTCCCATTCACTGCTTTATTACCCGAATGCCTACAATTTCCTGGCCTGGGTCACGCTGATTCTGGGAGCCAGAAACTCAATTCAGGTCTCCTACATGTGTGTCAGGGGCCCAAATACTTGCAGCACCACCTCCTGCCTCCAAGGGTACACATTACCAGGAAGCTGGAATGGGACATGGAGTCAGGGTTCGAGCTCACACACTCTGATATGGGATGCAGGCATCCCAACCAGTGTCAGTCATTAACACTAAGTGCCAATCCCATAGACTAACTGTGAACAACCAGGTGGACCACACTGTCAGGAGTATCCCTGTCTCAGAGAAACCCTCATATATATAACATGGAAATTCAGTTTGCTTACTTCCTTAAAGAACTCTATGTGATTCAATGGGACTTGATTGGACTCCAACTAGATACATATAACACTATCTTAGTCCTTATAACAGATATGGTAAAGCAGAATGTCAACTACAGCCTAGGTAAACAATGAGTGCAATGGGAATTATGTATAGAGGTAACATAAGAGAATACTAAGAACATTCATTTTATTTAATATATGCTATGATAATGTACCTGTAACAGGAGAATAAATATGATATGTAAGATATATTGGTCCATAACAACTAGCATTAAAGCCATATCTAATCTGAAATCTGAACCAAAGTAGTTTCTCTAACCCAATATTTTCTCTAACTTTTGAGAGGTTAATATGTGTTCAACCCAGCCCTCAGTGACTTATGTGTAATGTTTCATTGAATCCTCATATTTTATGAGGCAGAAACTGTTATTACTACCATTTTCAGCTGAAGAACATACTTAGGGAGATTAGGTTAGTCTCCCAAATATTAGTAATGATGAAGCTGACTACACTCTAAAGATACTCCATGTGACAATGATCCATGTCTGTGTATTTGGCGTGGTTATATTAGATATACTGAAGAACACTAGTATATAACATATTCTGTCCCAGGAAGGCTATGTCAAAGTTGCAGTGTCAATTTATTTTTCTCAGGCTTTCTCATGTCACAAAAGAAATGATTATTTTGGGCCACAATTTTTAATTGTAATATTGATGCCAGAGGTGATTTCATGCTTCAAATGGGAAGGTCAAAAATATGAGACACTGGTTTTGTCATTTTTTTTTGTTCATCCTGGCAAAATGAGGAATTCTGGACTAAGTAGGGCATATAGCTAACACAATGCTAGCTAATAACAAATGAAAGGTTCCAGAACCCCCAGTCAATAAAATAGAGATCTCCTAATACGCTTTAAACAATTCAAATGTCTTGTTGAAAATGTGCTTCTGAACATGAAGACATGAAAGATGTCCCATGGGAAAACAATCTGAGACTTGGACTGAGTATACTTTGTTTTTTTGTAGAACAGTGCTGTGGTTATGTACATTACTATATGAGGTTATGATGAGAGGCTTCTTATTGTCTAAGCAGAAATTCCAAGGTAACCTTTTCAATAAAAAAGTAGTCTCTGGTCTGGCTGACAGTCGGTTTAATAAATGTTTTAACTTTACCACTAAGTTGCGTTTGTCATCTCTGTTTTCCTCCTCCAATGAATATAAGGTACTCTGACTGTGACGCTGAAATGATGGTTTATTCAACTTAGTTTTAGACTGCTTCACGTGTATCTCCCACTAAAAGGGGGTGCATTTTGGGCCAAAGCTATTTGTGAAATGGGAATCACAGTACCCATCTGCCTATACCATTGTTGGGAGCTCCCAAAGAGATGGTAAATATGAAAGCTCTTTCAGTAGCTAACAGTGTCCTTAATATGGGGATAGGCACATTGTCCATACTAATTTATATTTGCATAGATTTTATGTTGTTTTATTCTCAAACAACACTTGAAATAGGAAAAGAGATAATACCGAAATCTGTTTTACAGGTTGGGAGACTGAAGCAAGAGGGATGACGTGAGTTACTGGCAAGTATAGAATAAATTAGCAGAATGAGAACTAGACCACAGCTCTCCAGACTTGTTGCCATGCATTTTCTCCTCCAAATGTGACATGTTATTATTTTTTTCTCTGAATCACAGAATAATGGAGAGTAAAGTTTTTCAGATAGCCTGAAAAACAACAAATTTTCTTCCTCCACTGAAAACATATTTTTGGAACCTCAGATTTATTGGGGGAAATAGGGTCACTCAGGAGGTAATTCCTTTTGGCATTTTATTTTATTTTTTGGTGTACAAATGCATTTTTTTTCTCTGCAGTATAAAAATATTACTATTGTAAGTGAGGGTTCCAAATGTGAAAACAGGCTCTCAAATGAAAATCGTATGGGGCACTTAGCATTCTGAAAAATATTTGAGTCATTATGTTGCAGTTCTAAAATTGAATCAATGCTATATTTAATAAGGCACAACAGGCCATGAATTATTGCACATTAATTCATGCCCAGTGTGTTGCTAGGCACATGGCTAAAGCCTGAGTGTAGTCAATGCAACTAAACATGAATACACCATAATTCACACACCAGAGGGTCTCACTATAATTATAAAATGCTATTATAAAGGCTTATTTTAAAATATTTAGATATGTTAAGTTTTATACCTACACAATTCATGATATATGGTGTTCTTGTGAATTTAGCAGCTCAATCCCTTTATTTTCAGGCCTATAACTTTGAGATTTACATGTTATATCCTCTAACATCATTTTTCTCATCACTAGCCCCTCCAAGGTTAGGAATATTATTATTTTCAGTTTTCATTTGGGAAAAAAAACAGAACATTCTCTTAAGCAAGAAGTGAGTGTCATGCCAAGCTGTGTGGAGCAACATTTTAAATAAGGGTGAATGGAGAAGGGCTAGGAATTCTGTGGTTGCCTGGAAACAGAATGATGGTCAGACTGGAGGGTGTGACTGGCTTCTCCCTTCATGCCCAGGTGGATTCTGCCCAGGGCTGAGGAGCAGAAAGGCAGCAGGAAGTCCTGATGCTGATTTCAAGCATCACTAGGAAAGGGGTGGGCATAAGTTAAAGGAGGGATTGCACGGGTCTGCTTTTATTTTTAACTTCACAGACGATGGTTTGTGGTAGGATTTTGGCAATTTTTGATAACTAACTTTCAAGAAAAAATTCAGCTCATTCTGAAAATCTTTATGCAATGCTTCCTCTGAAGTGTCTGGGCATCACTTCCAGTGACCCAGAAGGAGCTTGGTCACTCAGCCTGGAGAAGCGAGAGGCAGGCAGGAATCATGGCTGCATGACTGGTGAGTGGAATGACAGAACAGAGAAAGCAGTTCCTTTAGCTGGATTCCCTGGTTAGCATTCATCACCATCCGTAAGATCATGCTCCTCACCTTCTATTTATTAATAGGTGAATTTAAATCCACCAGCCTGCATCTAGCATTGTTTAGTAGCTTTCTGTGACACAGTTATCTCACTTTGATCATTTCACAGTTCTGATAGTAGCAATAAAACCCCTTGGCTGACAGAGCCCTCCTGTTTCCTTAAGACAGCATTCACAGCCTTGTGAGGCCAGGGGAGGAACCAAAGAGCAAAGAGCTCAGAGTCTTCCCACAAAGGCACTCTAACCCTCACACCTAAGGATGATGTGGAACGAACATTCTTGTGAATTATGCAACAAAGCTTCATTTCCACATAATACTTAAAAATCATGGTGTTTATGCAAGAAAAATGGTTGATTAGTTCCTAGGAGATGTTTATATTTTTACTGATACTCATGTAGCTGACTTTGGTAAAATGGGTTCAAGAAAAGGAATTGATATTTTTCTGCTGATCGTTAATCTACGATTTTCTTGTTCGTGGTTTTATAGAAAAAGTGTTGGCTCCTATTTATCCTGAAAATCTATTTGATCTTTGTTCTACCACATAAAATTGTGATTTTATTATATATATTGTTAAATTATATTGTAAACTCACTAGGCATGACAGTAGTACAATACTTACACTTAAATATTATTAAAAGCCAAACAAGGAAGGATTTTGCTATAATTAACAAACTGTTTAATTTGCATTTCTATTACCAAGACTAATTATAAGAGCTTTCACCTTGATTAAAGTCCTTAGTAAATAAAAATAGGCTCAGATTTTGTAAGAGCATTTGAATTGTTTTACTATTACAGGCAATTAGACTTGACCAAGGCTTTCATTTATTCATACTAAGTTGGTAAAATGTACTTTCTTCAATAACATGACTGTAAATACTAATCAAAGAGCTATGTTGTCTTTGTCATGCATTCAGTACTTGTGATCATTAATTGCAGATATTCGATTCAAACTTCAACCATATTAAAACATATTAAAACTTGTTAAGATCACTCAATAATTTACAAAAAAAACCACACTGTGTTATGTTTATACTTTTGTTTCCAATCTAATGTGGTGGTTCTCAAACCCATAGAATTGCAGAATTCCCCAGGAAACTTGCTCAAATATAGATTGCTGGGCTATATCGCCAGAGTTTCTGATTCAGTAGGTCTAGGATAGAGTTCAAGAATTTGGAAACTAACAAGTTTCTGGTAACGTTGATGCTGCTGGTCCGAGACCACACTTGGAGAACCACTGATGGATTTTTCTGAATTACAATGGCTGTTTTCCTTTGATACTAATAGCACACATGTTGGTATTTGTGGAGTCTGGCAGAAATCAATTTGAGTCTGTGGTGTATTTGCTTGATGACTAATAAGACTAGTTAATAGGTCTAGATTGAGAGAAGAACATTCAACACAGGATCTCTTCCAAGTTTCTGCCCCTTATGGGCATTAATAGTTACAATGCTTTCAACCACAGTGCATATGTGGGCAGTTTCTGGTTTATGAATGGCTTGTTTTCCAAAGTTTGCCATTTCTTTTTAAATGTTCCATAGATGGCAGAGCTAACTAGTGGGAAATGTTCTATTAAATCCATATGTGGCTGAACCACATGGTGCCCAGTTGAACTTTTATTTTCTATTACTTGTAAGGAAATGTGTCCCAAGCTAATAATAATTCAAATTTATAAAGCAGCTAAAAATCCTCAGAGCATTTTTATAAGTACTATCTCATTTACTCCTCTACAATAATCATGTAAGAAAGATCTTCAGCCGGCGCCGCGGCTCACTAGGCTAATCCTCTGCTTTGAGGTGCCGGCACACCAGGTGCTAGTCCTGGTCGGGGCGCCGGAGTCTGTCCCGGTTGCCCCTCTTCCAGTCCAGCTCTCTGCTGTGGCCCGGGAGTGCAGTGGAGGATGGCCCTGCACCGCATGGGAGACCAGGAGAAGCACCTGGCTCCTGCCTTCGGATCACCGTGGTGTGCCAGCCGCAGCACGCCGGCCGCAGTGGCCATTGGAGGGTGAACCAACAGGGAAAGGAAGACCTTTCTCTCTGTCTTTGTCTCTCACTGTCCACTCTGCCTGTCAAAAAAAAAAAAAAAAAATCTTCACTATAATAAATTTAAAGATATGTTCTGCCTCTAAGGCCATATAATTAGCCCATAATGAAGTCAGGATTGGAATCCAGGGCTACTTAATTATAGGTCTTGTGCTCTTTCTACTTGGTCTTCTATTTCTTAAGGCTACCTAAGGCCTTCAGACCAGGGGGACTTATGAGTGTGCCTGGAAACTCCAACCTCTGAACCTGGGTAGTTTTTTTTTTTTTTTAAATCTGTTTTTACTCAATTTCCTGGACTTGGCACCTGCTGATCTTGGATCTCAAATTCCCATTTGTTCCTTTATGCCTTAATCCTTGACACGTTTCTACTTTAGTTGTTCTTATTGGATTTGACTTCTGACTTAATGGGCTAACTTTCAGTTCTTTGTGGCAATTCAAGCCACATAATAACCCAAGAAGTGCTTAGGAGCAGGCTGAGATTTCAGTCCATGAGCTTCTTTGCCTTCAATTTTTAAGTCAGAAAATCCCCTGGATAAATTTACTGTTGAGATTCAAGCTCAACATAGAGTGACAAAGAAGAATAAAATCTCTACTTGAAAAGCAAGTTATCTCATACTTTACATAACAGGGACTTCTTCAGCTCAGCTTCACAAATTTGACCTCTATTCTGGTGGGCTAGCTAGATTGCTGGTGGGACTACGGAACTTAGGAAAAAGCCAGATAACTATGATTATGGCAATATGTGAGGTCCTCACTGTTAATCCGAGCACCAACACATAAGCATGTGGCTTATAGGTCCTTCTAGATATTAGTTAGGCAAATATGGAGCAATATGAGGTGCTGAGCGCACACTGATGATGCCAACCTGACAGGGAATTCCTGGCCTTAAGAACACTCCTAGATAAGAGGTTCCCAAGGCTGCATTTTTTCTTTCCATACACCCTGCAGGCCATATAAAGATGATTTGATCTTCAATTGTCCAGAGGGCTAATTTTACAAAGGCAATGGAAAGACAAGTGAAGCACCCAGCAGCCCCAGTTAGCAAAAAGACAGGTATAAACTGTTGTGATGGGGAAGAATATGTAGCAGTTCTGTCTGACTGAAGACATGCCAGCGATGAAGGCAGAGCAGTGCCACCAGAAACAAGGGGCCTGAGGGCGCCTGCAGGCCCATGGAGCGTTAATATTAGCCCTCTTCAGACATGAAAAATAATAATTAAACACTGCTTGTCAATTAATGCCAACTTAAAGAAAGGCCCTACACTTAGATTAAGTGAGGAACATGGGTTGCTGGAAAACAGCAAGAAAGGAGGAGGGAAACGGGTATAAAATAATGGAAGAGATAAGGTGAAAAAGGAGAATAATTAAACACACATGTACTTTCACAGAGTTGGGGCACTCATATTTCTAATTAGAATTTCAATGCAGGAGCCCAATTTAACCTTAGGGAGTCTTTATATTCATGTCACTGTTGTACACAGCAATCAATCCAACTCTGGCATCTTACTTGCAAGTTGAATTTTCATATTACATTAGTGAAGCCCCAGTCTCTTTGTATCTTTAATGGATATTTTCTTTTTAGAGCTTTAGTATGTGTTTTGTCTTCTAGAAAATTCTATGCTGAGAGGAACAATAGCCACTTAGATACTAGAATTCAAAAGAGTCAGTGGCTTCCTGACATTAACCCATTTCTTTCTTGACAAATGCAAGAAGTCATTTTGGAATCATTGTCTATCATGTTTGCTTGAGTGAGTTTAGAGGAATAATTGATGTATGTTCAACAAAACAGCCTGGTGCACTAGGCAGTGGAGGTTAAATAAAAGAATCCAGAATTCTTTCTCCTGTGATTGTACTGCAGCAACTAATAAGCCACCTTGTGGTTCGGTTCCTTCAAAAACTCTGCAATGCAGTTTTGACTTTGTCTTCCCCTTTTCTTGTCCTCAGAAGGTTCATATTTAACTAACAACTCCTAATTCTGGAACATATGAGACAATCACAGCTTGCTGTTCAATATAAAAGATCAGTAATTCTAGTCTTTTACCTTACCACATGGGAAACAGACAAGAGGGATTAAACCTTTTGCCCCAAATCAGATGATTCATTAGGAAATGATTTGAACTACACTGTGTATTGAAGAATTTAGTACAACACTGATTCTCTCAACCAGTACTTTTTTTTATGTCCTCTCTTACTTTCTGGCTAGGCCCAGCATAACAACTCTATATTTTTTGCTGAGCCTGACTGTATAGCAGCAGAAGGTTCAGATGTGAGAAACAGAATGCCAGGCATCTGAAGAAATCTTAGCTTGTGGAATCCTTGGGTCACTGTCACCCATTTCCTGAACAGGAGCATCCCCCCAGGATGTGGTCTGGTTGGCTTTAGGAGCTGAGGGGAAGCTGAGCAAGTGAATGCAGACCCCCTGCTCTGGAGATTGGCAGAGTTCTCTATAAAGAAACAAAACAATAGAAGATAAACTAAATATATCTTGAGAAGATGTGTATCTTATGGGAATGAGCTCACATGATTATGGAGGCTGAGAAACCCTGAGATTTGTCATCTACGTGCTGGGGAACCAGGGAAACTGGTGGTGTAATTCAGGCCAAGACTGAAGGCTGAGGACAGGGAATTTGGGTGAAGGGACACAGGAAGCATACTGTTGTTAACTCCTGAAATCTGAAGGCCAAGGATCAGGGGCTCTGATATTCAAGAGCAGGAGAAGATAGATGTCCCAAAGTACTAGCTCAGAGAGAGAGAGAGAGAGAGAGAGAGACAGTGGGTTTGGGTGCAGAGGTGCAGAGAGAAAGAATGAATTTGCCCTTCTCCCATTTTTTTGTTCTATCCACTTCTTCTTGGATTGGATGATGCCTGCCACATTGAAAGGGGCAGATGTTCTTTGCTCGGCCTATTAATTCAAATGCTGATCTCTTTTGGAAATACCCTGACAGACACACCAGAAATAACGTTTTACCTGCTGTTTGGGTAACCCTGAGACTAGTCAAGTTGATTCATAAAATTAGCCATCACACCTTGACGGAAGGAGAGACTGGGAAGATGAGGGTCTTCCTTCTAATTCACAACTAGCACACTGATGAATTGCTTCCTCATGAAGGAACTCCAAACTCTGAGTCTGAGGTCTGAGACTGAGCCAGAAGTTGGTAAAGAAAACTAGAGGATTTGTCAATAGCAGGAGAAGAGCACATAAGAATATGTAGCTCCTCAAAAGAGCAGAACTACAGAAGGACACAGAAAATAACTTGAATAAAAATTAGTAAAAAAACCTTGAGGTTCAAATACAATATGAAAATATCTCAGATTCTTGTAACTATAAAATACACAGTTAAATTTTTTTACTTGAGGGAGGGAGAGAGAGAGAGAGAGAGAGAGAGAGAAAGAGAGAGAGAGTGAAAGAGAGCACTCCTATCAACTGGTTTACTCCCCAAATGCCTGCAGTGGCTGAAACTAGGCTAGACTGAAGCTAGGAGCTGGATATGGGATGTGAGCATTTTAACTGGAATGTTAATTGGCTTTCATGATTTCTCAAAAATTTATAATCATTTTTAAAGGGAGGTGGGAGGGGAACAGAGTGAGATAGAGATTCTCTGATTCACTCTCCAAATGCCCACAAAAGCTGGGGCTGGACCAGGCTGAAGGCAGGAGCCTACAGCTCAGTATAGGTTTCTCACAAGGGTGGCAGGACCCATGCACCTGAGCCATCACTGCTGAATCCCAGGGTGCACATTCATTGGGAGCTGTAATTGGAAGTGGAACTAGTATTCCAATTCAAGCACTTTGAAATAGAGGAAGTTGTTCCAAGTGGCATCTAAATCACTGCACCAAACACCCATCTCACACTGTTTGTATTTAAACAAAAATAAATTGAAAGAGAAGATGATCACCACTGAATTATGGATCAGTGCGTGCCCTAGAAAATTAAATGGGAGAAAAGTCATCATAGAATAGAAAAAAAAAGGAGAAAATAAGGGGGGAGAGATAAGTGTATTTGAAGGACAAATCCAAGACACTTTTAATAATGGGAATTCCACAATTCCAGAAACAGTCAATGAGAAGAGGCAATAATTTTTTAGAAAACTTTCATTTACTACATATAAATTTTGAAAGTACAACTTTTGGATTATAGCAGTATTTCCCCCCATAACTACCCTCTCACCCATAAACCATCCCATCTCCTACTCCCTCTCCCATCCCATTCTTAATTAAGATTCATTTTCAATTATCTTTATATACAGAAGATCAACTTAGTATATACTAAGTAAAGATTTCAACAGACTGCACCCATACAGACACACAAAGTATAAAGAACTGTTTGAAGACTATCTTTATTGTTGATTCTCTCTTTTTTTTTATTTTTAAAATTTTTTGACAGGCAGAGTTAGACAGTGAGAGAGAGACAGAGAAAGAGTTATAGACAGTGAGAGAGGTCTTCCTTCCATTGGTTCACTCTCCTAATGACCTCCACGGCTTGCCCTGCACCGATCCAAAGCCAGGATCTGGGTGCTTCCTCCTGTTCTCCCATGCGGGTGCAGGGCCCAAGGACCTGGGCCATCCTCCACTGCCCTCCTGGGCCACAACAGAGAGCCGGACTGGAAGAGGAGCAACCAGAACTAGTACCCGGTGCCCCACCCGGGACTAGAACCCAGGGTGCCAGCGCTGCAGGTGGAGGATTAGCCAAGTGAGCCACGGCGTCGGCCACTGTTGATTCTCACAGTACAACACATTAAGGACAGAGAACCTACATGGGGAGTAAGTGCACAGTGGCTCCTGTTGTTGATTTAATAATTGACACTCTTATTTATGACGTCAGTAATCACCTGAGGCTCTTGTCATGAGCTGCCAAAGCTATGGAAGCCTTGAGAAGAGGCAATAATTAAACAAATAATATAAAACAATTTCTGTGTGTTGAAGGAGCATTTGAACCAAAGATTGAAAGGATTCACCGAGGTCTAAGAGTGATTATGAAGATGAAAGAATTTAGCCCTAGCCCAATAATCTTCCTGAGCTCAAAGGATAAAAGGAAAATAATATGGATTCACAGAGAGAAGGGACAAATTGTTTTCAAGAAGAATAAGAATCAAACTGGCAATCAGACCCTTATCTACAACACTGGAAACTAGAAGACAATAGAATAATATCTTAAGACTTTGGAAGGAAAAAGAAGGAAATTATAGAATCCTGCATCTAGCCAAGATATCTCTCACTTATTTGAACCAAAAATAATTGAAGATAAAGTGTAGAGAATGTATTGTCCACTTTCTATATCTGGGAAGAATATTAAAAAAAAATGACGGGGCTGGTGCCGTGGCACAGTAGGTTAATCCTCCGCCTGTGGCACCGGCATCCCATATGGGCACCAGTTCTAGTCCCGGCTGCCCCTCTTCCAATCCAGCTCTCTGCTGTGGCCTGGGAAAGCAGTGGAAGATGGCCCAAGTCCTTGGGCTCCTGCACCCACATGGGAGACCAGGAAGAAGCACCTGGCTCTTGTCTTCCGATTGGTATAGCTCCAGCTGTTGTGGCCATTTGGGGAGTGAATCAACGGAAGGAAGACCTTTCTGTCTCTCCCTCTCACTGTCTGTAACTCTACCTCTCAAATAAATAAAATCTTTAAAAAAAATACCTGACAAAGAATAATTTAATGAGAAAAGATAATGTTTGTGTGTACATGTGTGTGTAAGAACAAGTAATTATAGTGTGAAGGTGATAGGTAATATAGGTGCTGAATATTCTTGAAATAGAATTAGTATGAGTAATGATGCAAAACAAGATTTGGGCATGGTAGATGGGGTGACACAGAGGGAAGTAGAACATTCTAATGCATGGCGACTTGATCAAATCAGCAAAGCTTCTATTTTACTTATAATTTTGACATTTCATCATTGATTTTTTTACATCAGTTTAACTTTTTAAGTAATATTGCATTGAGATATCACCAAGTGTTTTTGGCAACACCTTAAATTTTGTGCCTCACTTGCCTTTTCCTACTACGAGCCTTGCCAGCAAAACATAAGGAAAGAGAGGAAGAGAAATCAGGAGCCTCAAAGCCAAATAAGAAGACTGTTTTAAGAAGTACATTCACAGAGGTAGGCAGGGTAAGATCTGAGCAGAGGTCATTGGTTGGTGCTAGGCAAGCTATGGTAGCAGCGGCAGTAATCTAGCAGAGGCAAAGTAAGGTCTGAATGGGAGGCTGGGAAAGTGAGGCCGTAGATGTAGGCAATGCATAGGTAAGGTATTGTTTTTTATAAATGAGAGAGTCAGTTATTAACAACGCAGTGCACTTTTATCCTTGAAGGTGACATCATGAAAATTTCCTGTGAAGAGAAATCACTTGGAGTTAGAGCATCACCCAAAGCAAATGACACCCACTTATCTGTGTCTATTGAGGCAGCTCTGAGAGGAAAGTGGTCTTTACAAAGAACTTTCTAGGAAACCCATGCCTCCTTAGATGTCTCACAGCCAAAGAAACAAGGCAGGCTCTCAAAGATCATTGTTACCTCACTCTCACATAGGTGGCCGTGACTGTGGAAAACCATGTATTCTCCTTTCTTGCACATCCTTCATTACACACGCCCACTTCTGAAGGAATAAAAATAGGGAACTAGACCCCCTTTTTAAGGCCCTCTTCAGACCAGGCTCCATTTAGGACTTACTCTTCCTGCACACACTTGGAGAGGGGTTGCTAGGGAAACCCGAAACAAAGACGACTTCATGCACTCAAAGCAAGAAAATGCGTCCAGTGCCTCAAATCTTTATACGTTACTGAGGGTTGACAATCTCCTTCATTTTTCTACCAGGAGTTTTAAGCACAGCCTTAAAGTACTCTTTCTCTCTCTCTCTCCCTCTTTCTTTCTCTCCCTCTCTCCCCCCCTCTTTATTTTTAAACCTGGGATACAGTTGATAGCATCTTTCTCTTCTGGCTACTTTTCAAGTGTTGTTGCTATTATTTCACAGTTTATATATTCAGAAGTAAACATTACCATAATAGCTACTCTTCATTTGAAAAAAAAAAATGAAAGACCTAAATAACAGATTAAAAAATGTAGTTTTCATTCTGTGTTGATGTCTGTAGCATCACCTTTAAGAAATATTGCTGTGGCTTCTTTATTAATTTTAAAACTCCCAAGCCTGGAATTGCTGGAAGTACAATAGATTATCTGTTCCTACTCAGGATATATAACCAGATAGCCTGCTAACACCTTGGAATCTTTTGTGTACAAATTGGCTGGATGTGGGAGTTAATTGTCATAACTGAAATTGAAACATTTGATTTAGTCCATTAAATTATCTTTTGCATTACATTTTACAACAGGAAAAATGTATTAAACAACAGTCTTTGGAGTAGGGGAGCAAACCCTTGGTACTTAGCTAGGAGCATGGGTGATACGTGGCTAGATAAAAACAGAACAGGTTTTTCGTCAACAAGGGGATAGACTTGACATGCTGAGGGTCTTGGGTGGCAATGACTTGTTGAACAATAAGGAGGAATGAAGACACACAGAGTTAGAGTGGCGATTGGAAAGGATGGTCACTGACATAGAGTCAGAATCCGTGTGTGTATGTGAGTGTGTTTTCCAAAAAGTAAGTTTCACATTCCCTGTGATCACCTTCTTCTGAAGGGCACTATTTTCATGACTGTGTTTTGCCTTGAGGTATGCTTTTTGAGAAACCACACAGTCTCCTGGGAAGAGATGAATGTGATGTTGTGAGAAGCAGAGGGACTCGACACCAGCCACCTGAGTCAGAGGGAGGCAGCCCAGAGAGGTAGCACTTTGGAGGTGTGGCAGCTATCATGTGATAATCACATCCTTGGAGAATCACAGATCCAGAGCCATACCTCTTGCTTCACAATGCCCTAGGGTGTGATTATCTTATGATAACCATTTTAAAGATGTCTTTTTTGCTCAATTAACACATATTTCCATGAAAATTAGCTATCAAGATGAGTTACAAAATATAGATATTTAACATGACAGGTTAAAATAGTGCAGATGTCTTCATCCAATTATTGCAATTTGCACTCTGGACAAGGAAAACTACTTGGATGTGTGATTAAACTTGCTAACATTTATGGGTTTTGTAATTGTATATGATTACAAGATTTCTTTATATTGAGCAAACCCTGTTTTTACTGACAGAGCTGTCTTTTTGAAAGGCAGACCCAGGCAGGTTTATATGAGTGACTTCCTCTCCCATCAATTTGTTCTGTTTAGACCTGCCTTTTTACAAAACTTCCCCAGGAATCCCAATATGCTTTCTCATGCGTTCTGTGCCTTGCAATGAGAAGGAGCCAGGCCATTTGCTTTGCGAGCATTTGCTGGCAGCGAGTAAAATACACTTGTCATGAGTGCACATGGGCTGGGAATACTTCCTGAGAATAAATGGGGCAGCAAAATGAGGAAAAGTTTGTGCATTGTAGGAGAAGTTGATATTGATCTGAGTTCCTCCTCGTTCCTGGCAGAGTGCTGTAAGATCTTGGGCCGTAATATCCGTACGGGCCATGTGTTTCTTATCTGAAAGTGAGTGAATCCGTTCAGATGATCTCTAACTTTCTTTCCAGCATTAACATTCTGTGCTCCTTAGATAAAATTGCATATAACCTCCTGGTAGACGAAGATACTAAATGGCTGGGCATTTCCTGAGCTGTGTAACTGGGGCAAGGGTTTTCAACTGGAGGCAGAGACAATTGGCACATTTTTGGTTGGCACAACTGAGGGAGGGTTGCTCTGGCATCCAATGGGTAGAGACAGGGATGCTGCTAAACACCCTGCAATGCACAGGTCAACCATCCACAGCAAAGAATTATCCAGCGTAATATATCAAGTGATTAGATTGAGAAACCCTGGTCTAAGGTAAGAGCCTTAACACCTTAATGCTATTTCTTCAACTGTAAAATGGAGGTGCAAATACCAACCTAACTGGCACATAGTGCACACGGCAAAGATGCACTAAGTGTCAACAGTCAGCATTATTGTTACAATTAAGAGTGTCATTAAAATACATTTACTATATACATGAAAGAAAAATTATTTCAAGTCAAATTTTCAAAAACTACTTATCAAGAGTGCTAAAAACTTTTGAGACTTATTGGGTTTCTGAAACAGTCTCTCACAGTGTTTCTCACAGCGTAGTTCCAGGTCCTATAACCTCAGCATCATTGGGTAACACGTTAGAAATACAAATTCTCCAGCCCAACTTCAGATAGATTGATTCAGAGGCTCTGACAGTGGAACCAAGGGCACTGTTTTAAAAAGCCCTGCAGGTGACTGTGATACAACCTAAAGTTTGAGAACCACTGCCTTAACATATATCTCAGGACTGATTCCTCCAAGCCTGAACTGGGTTTCCTCCTTTCAATCACTCTGAACACCTGGTTGAGTGCCTTGTATGTGGTCGGTACTTGGTAACATGATTGAATGGGATGGAAAGCTAATTCATGAGCAGGACCTGATCCTACATTTTTGACAATTGTTCCCACAGCTTGGCATTGACTGATGTTGACAGACACAACTGAGTTATACCCTCAGGTCCTATTCTCTCTGTCTGCTTGTACAGGTGTAAGGCAGCATGCCTGTGGGCTAAAGAGGCCACTTGTGCTCACAAGTTGAGACCTGCTGGCACGGCTCAAGTGATCTTACACCTTAGCTGGGGCCAAACAGAGGGAGAGATTTCATTAGAAATAATTAAACTCAAATGAAACAAACCCAGGAGTCCAATGCAACTGCAGCTGCGGATGTCATCAAATTGTTCCCTTATTGTTTTTATTGAAGGGATTTTGGAAGTAACAGATAAATGTTTGGAGAATGTTGGGGTATACAGTTGATTAATGGTGTAAATGTAACTTTCTGAGTCTCCTTTTCAGTATGCACATTTGAGTCACCTTAAAAATACAAATCACGCTATAGAATATGGGATCAAGAAAAAATTCATTTGAATTTAAATCCATCTTTTGCTATAGTTGCATAAGTCCAGAAGAAGGATCCATGTAACGAATCATAGTAGGACTTGTTAAAACTCTGGCTGTCACTGAGTCTGGTGATAGGTTTTTAAATTACAATAATGGAAAATAAATCCGAGGGAGGATTTTTAAGGATTTTGAGGGATTTTATTTGGTGGATTTTTAAGAAGTATATTTTAAGAAATAGTCACTACATAAAAATAAATGTAATCTATGTATAAGTTATCAAAATAACTGTAAACTGAAAATCCAAGAGGCCACCATGAAACTTAAGCCATGGAATAATACAAATATCACTGAGGTTCCCGTTAGATTACTTGTTTTTTTAAAAAAATCCCTGGCTGGGGCTAGAGCTGTGGCTTTGTGGGTAAAGCTGTCGCCTGCGGGACTGGCATCCCATATGGGCGCTGGTTCTAGTCCCGGGTACTCCACTTCCGATCTAGCTCTCTGATATGGCCTGGGAAAGCAGTGGAAGATTGCCCAAATCCTTGGATCCCTGCATGCTTGTGGGAGGCCCAGAGAAAGCTCCTGGCTCCTGGCTTTGGATCAGTGCAGCTCCCTTAATGTCATTTGAGGAGTGAGTCAGTAGATAGATGACCTCTCTGTCTGCCTCTGCCTCTCTGTAACTCTGCCTTTCAAATAGATAAATTTTTAAAACAAAACAAAAAACAAAACCCCTGGTTCTCATTCTTCACCCAGGTATCCACTATCCTCAATGGTATGCAAAAAATATATTGGTTGATTTACCTGAAAATATGAAGTGATTCCAAATAATTTTGGACTCCTACCATCACAGCATAAAGTCTTTAAGAAAAAATAAACTCTCTTTAAAACTCCCCCACAAGTTTTTTGACACACTCTCACAGGATCCAGATTGGCTCATTTGCTCATTTCTGTATCAACAATTATGATTCATATCATGAGTTGCTATGACTGCTTTATGCAAGTCATGCATTCTCCACTTAGGGCCCTATAAAATTGCCTGTACTAAGAGTAGGAATGAAGTGGATCTTTGGAAGCAAAATTGGGGAGGGGGAGACAAAAGAGAATAATTAAATGTAAAAATAGCAAGTTTTATTTTCTACGATAGTTGGTTGATAAATTGTATTTGGGAAAAAAAGAGAGTGAACATTGAAAAGTAAAATTAAAAACTGCACAGATGGGTGTTGATCAAAGGTTTTGCAGGATGGGCAAGACTGTAGTTTATTAGATGATACAAGGGACAAATTAAAATGAAAGTCTTTATGATGGTAGAAAGGAGAAAAAGGCAGGGAATAAGACAAGTGTTATGGTTATTTCAGCAAAGATTTTGAAGCTGAGGCTGAATACTTCTGAGATGCTAGAGGAAATGGGGCAACATAAACAAATGGCCTGGGATGGTGTTGGTGATCTGGAGTGAGGTTATGAAGAATCCCAGGCAATGAGGTCAATTTTAGTGCTGGGGAAAAAGGAAGTTACATACATGGAAGAAGAGAGAGAGAACGTAGCAGCTACTAATCCCAATTTGTGGATAACACACACTATTTGGCTTCTTTGAAGAAGATGATTTTGTCAATTTCATCTTCCTTAGATTCTACAGACTCTAGTTTGGAGATACAGGAATATTCCTCATATCAAAAAGGCAGAAAAATTAAACAATGGGAAATAGTTTCCTCTTGAAGGGCATATGTATGTAGTAACTATAAAAGAAATGTATAGGTAGGTAGTGCTTAGACTTTGCCATCATCATTACTACTTGGCAATGAAAAGAGCAGAGAGATGCTCTCTACATTCTTATGCAAAACACATGAAACACTTTTGATTAGTTAGTTTTCTTAGGCTCAGAGCTTGAACTTGAGAGCAAGTTGAGTCTTGTGTTCAGGGAGGATATTTATGACGCCTCCACAGTGACAAGGTCATGAAGAGCATAACAACTTAAGGAAGAATATTGATTTTTCTCATAAAGCTGTGGAATTTAGTTAGGCAGAATTGTTTCCACAAAAATAAGATGCAGATAAAGAATTGGTGTCCATCTCACATTTCATTTTGCTGACTTCGCATACCATTAGTCCCTGCCTACTTCCTAGTTGTTTGTGCTCCTTGCACAATGGAATTTCTCAAGGCTTCATCTTCAAAGCCATTTTTGTTTCTCTCTTCCTCTTTCTCAGAGGTCTTATCTATTCCTGTTTCTTCAAGTATTATCTCTGTATAGACAGTTTTTCAGGTTGTCATCTTTGGCCACAGAGTTTGAAATGCCAATAGGTTCTCTCATTGTTACCCCATAAGAGTTTCTTGCCCTGGCTTCTATTTTATTTGATGATATCATAATCTAGACTTGAAGCAGAGTCACCAGTAACATTTGTAAATGTCTCCTTGCTATAAAGGCTATTTAATTTTTAACATGGACAGATAAGAAAATGTCTTTTTTCCATTGCTGCTGCTGCTACCTCAAGTCTCATGACTTTTAATTTGCTTTCTGCAATGGCTTTTCTTCATACTTTGTTGATTCTACCACCAATCATGTCCTTTGCACCAATGCCAGATTCATCTTCTAAAGTGGACTTCTAATTTAACCTGGCCCCCCAGGATAAAAGAAAAAAATAAAGCATCACTGTTCTTGTGCTTCTTACATGACCTAGAATAAAATTCTCTTTGATATTCAATACTTTCTGTAATGGACTATCCATTTATCATTACAGTTTTGTCTTTTATTTCTCCCCTACTTATGCCCTTCTCTCCAGCCAATTATTCATTATTCTATGCACATAATCTTTTAACCATGCATTTGCTCTGTTCAGAATTATAACAGCTAACTCTTCTATAGGACTTAATATATTTCAGGCAATAATCTGATCATCTGTGCACTTTATATATATATAAAATATATATATATATAACTTCATTTAATTATTGCAGCAATCCAGAAAGTATGTATTATTTCCAGCTCCATCTTACAATGAAAAAAATCAAAGTGAGAGAGTTTAAATGACTTGCCTCGAATCACACAACTCATTGATAGTAGAGCCAGGATTGAAATCCAGGCAGAGTCAACACTCTCAGTCACTATGTTCTTTTGCTTTTCCTCTTGTCAAATTCCTAACCATGCCTCTATGCCAGTCAAAATCCTGACAATCCATCAGGGCCCATGTAAGTGCTGCCTCTTCAATGATGCCTATTTCAGTCATTACAAATAGTGGTGATTTTTCCCTGTTTTGAGCAGCACAGCAATTTATTTTTCTATACTTCTCCCAGTAGACACACACATACACACACACACATACACACACACACACACCATACATGGCAATTTAGTTTCTCTCTACTTTTATTCCTGACTAAATAAACAAGCCTGTTATTTCTGTCAAAGAGGTCATAGTCTTGTATCTTGAAGCACCTAGCAAAGAGATGCTCAATATTTAGTTTATGTTTATTGGAATTAATGAACAGTATTTGAATCAATAAGAGACCCATTCCCAAGCCAAAAAATCAAGTCAAACTGTAGTGTTTATTGCACTTTTTAAAAATTCAGCGTTGTTTCCAATAATCCATAGTCTAAGGCAGCCTCTTAGAATTACTTTATATTGAATTTCAGCACATTTTTCGATTTTTAATTCCATACCAGATTTATTTAACAGCTCAAAATTATGAATAAAATAATAATAAGATTTATTGTTGTTTTTGCTAAACCTTGTTAAACTTCACACCTTCACATTGCAATTCAGAAATAGTATTTTGGAAAGCCTTTCATCTCTCAGGTAGATTAAACATTTGAATTGTTCTTTGCTTCAAGCTATTACATTCCTTAGCTTTTTAATGTTTGCCTACACTCATGGTCTTCTCTCCCTTGAAACACACTTTTTTTAAAAAATATGTATTTATTTATTTGAGAGGTAGATTGATGATGATGAGGAGGAGGAGGAGGGGGGGAGAGAGAGAGAGAGAAAGAGAGAGAGAAATCTTCCATCGTTGGTTCACTCTCCAAATGACAGAACAAGAGCCAGGAGTAGGCCAGAATGAAGCCACGAGCCTGGAAATTTACCAAGGTCTCCCATAAGGATGGCAGAGGCTATGCACTTGGATCATGGATCATCAGATTGCTTCCCCCCACCCCATATCAGCAGGGAGCTGCTTAGGATGCAGAGCAGCCAGGATTAAACTCATAGTCTGATATGGGATATTGGTGTCAGCATCACAAATGGTGGTTTAACCCTCGGTGCCACAGTGCTGGCCCCAGCACTTTATTTTTTAGTAGGGAACCAGGATAACACTTATTTGGATATGATACAAAATAAACATAAAAGATTATAAATTCATAATTCATTTTTTTATTCTACACGTCACCGTTAAAGTAATGAACTTCTGTAAATCTGTCTCCAGTCTGACGATGGGTCTCAGGACTTCAGGTAGAATAGAGAAAGAGTGGAGAACAGGACATCAGAATTTTGCAGAATATGTACATTAATCTCTCAAAGAGTAAGGTTTCATTTTGTGGGATTTGACTCAATCAGATCTGTATTCTGTCTTTCCATGTCTTCTTTACATTTCTCTGATAATTAATGCACAGCTCTGAATTTTCTTCCTAGAAATGTTTGCCCAGGTAACCAGAGTGTGTGTGTGTCTGACACATCATTGACAATTAAAGTTGCAGGTATTTGGGAGGCTTCCAGAACCAGTGAGCTCATTTCCTCAGCTCCAGGCTCCACGAAGTGATTTAGATGTAGTCATAATGGGAGGCAAAGCCATGCAAACAAGGTTGCCACTAATACGAGTTGAGGTTGAGATTTCTGTATATAAATAAAGTGAGAAGCAATCATGTACCACCTACTTGAAATCAATGCCAGAGGCTTGGTAGCTAGTGGAATTATATTCTTTCGCCAATGGATTTTAATTTATCGTTCTTTTCAAAAATGTCTTTTGCATTGTAAAGGATGTATATGATAAACCCTGGATGCAATGAGCCAGGCAACATTAATTATAGAGTTTGAGTCCCCTTCAAGGAGTCCCATATAGACACACAGCTTTAAAATGGAATGTTATCTCATAGTCTCTCAGACACTGGATTTTTGGCAGAAACTGTACCAATCTCTGGTGTGGAACAGGGGGAGAAGAGGAAAAGACCTTAAGAGACCATAATCCCTATGGCATCGAAGGGTAGTTTATGTCCAGGAATCAGCATTTGTTGAATAGTCCACTTGTCTAGGGAAGTTATGCTCTATAATGGTGTCCACAGATTGCAGTGCAACATCCAGGTAATTTTGAGGGGGTTATGGACTCCTCTTTAAAAAATATTTGTGTGTTTGAAAAGCAGAGAGACAGAAAAAGACACATACACACACACACACACACAGAGGGGGAGAAAGAGAGAGACTAAGAGCACACTCCCATCTGGTGGTCCAACCTGCAAATGGCCGTAACAGCACTATGTGGGCTGGGAGCCAAAACTGGGATCCTGTTACCCAATCTGGGTCTCCCACATGGGTGACAAGAACCCAATCACTTGAGCCTTCACTGCTGCCCTCCACCTCTGCATTCGTAGAAAGCTGGGTTCAGGAGAACCAGTTATGAAACCTAGGCATTTGCATATGGAGTGCAGGAATATTAACCAGCATCTTAACCTCTAGACTAAGTGCCCAATCCAGGACTCCTCTTGATTAGTTAGGTCTTTAGAATCAAATTAGATCATCAGCAGGTGACGGATGTCATATGCAATTCTAAATGTTATCTGGTTAGTAATAGATATGACATTAGAATATTTGTAAACACCAATACTCTACAATTGATTTTACCTTATTCTACTTTATGCACTTAAATGTATCAGTTTTATTAGTTACTTATTTAACATTTTAGATGAATTTCATATAGGAATGTGTTTATATATGTACATGTTTATTACATATGTATAATTTCAACTTTTCTGTTTCTTAAAGAAGTATTATTGGGGGTAAATGAGGTACTATTGCAAGAAGATCATTAATCTTAGAAAAAGCTATATGGTTGGTAAGCATTTGATACAGTGATTAAGACACTGCTTGGAGCAACCACATCTAAATTGGAGGACCTACGTTCGAGTCCCTGGTCTACTTCTGATTCCAGTTTCCTGGTACACTCTAGGAGGCAGCCAATGATGGCTCCAAAGATTGGGTCATTGCTTCCCACATGGGTGACCTGGATTGAGTTCCCAGCTTTTTGGCTTCTGGCCCAGCCCCAGGGGTTGCAAGATTTTACAGAGTAAACCAGTGTATGGAAGATCCCTGCTTATCTCTCTGCCTGTCAAATAAAGATTAAATAAATTATAAAAAGCTTTATGGATCCAACATACCATCTAAATTTTAAAATCATACCAGTGTTTCCTAGGAACAATGATTCCATTACATTTTATCACGTATCTGTGAGTTCTGATTAAGTGCCAGCGAGTGTGTCAAGCAGGTGCTGTGATGCTGAGTAAGACATAGTCTCTGTATCAGGGATTTTGCTATAGAGGAAGAAGCAGTCATTTACATGTCAGAGAAGTAATGAATAAAGAATTTGTTAGCAATGTATAAAACTGAACAAAGTCTCCATTAGTTAGTTGTTGGACCGCTTAATAGAGTAAGGGATTTTAATCATCACTGTATTAAATACAAGGTTTAGTACATGGCAGATTCTCAATCAGTGCTTGGCAGATGAACAACAAAAAGCATAAATGTCAGATAACTATCCAATGTGCATATTTAGTCTCAATCATGTTCAAAAGACCAAAGATTGTCATATTTTTGTGAACTCTGACAATTTTTAATGAAAGAAAACCCAACAGTTATTATTTACTCAGTGTTCATCCACAGCCAGGCACTATGCTGATAGCTGTAGTTATAGTCTTATTTAGTATTCACAAGAAACATGAAAGGCATGTGTTATCTTACAGATGACAAGGGATGACAAGTCCGGTAAATTGTGTAAGATCCATAGCCCATAAATGGAAGCTCTAGGCCTTAAACTTAGCATTGTCTTAACTCCAAAACTCATTTTCTCAATTGCTACACAGAATAGTAGCTAAGACTTATTTTCACAAAAGGCCAATAACAGAATAAATGCTTTATTAAGTTTTCAGAATTTTGCTCCTATCATAACAAATTTCCTGAGAATAATGTTAGAAGTATTTTAGTTGTGCTACAAAATAGTATTGGTGTTGACAGGAACTCTTAATCCATCTGGTCAGACAGGAGAGGCTGCAGTCTTGTTCCCACAGAGCTGGACAAGAGTGTAAATTTAACTGGGGAGCAGAGGAACTGCAGTGGGGGTGCTGAGCCCAGGCACATTTGCTGAAAACCAAGTTCACATGGGTGTTCAGCTTTGTGCAGAGATGGAGACCCAACCAAGACAACTGATTTTTTTTTTTTTTTTTGGTAAACATCCTCCCAGCCTTCCTATAGCCCTTGACCTGGCTATACCTCTTCTTGCCATACTTCTTTAAATTCCCTCTGCATTGTACTGTAGGCCTATGGAGATGCTGACAGAGCCCAGAATTTTGTGGGAGTGATGAGTGGTTTGATGTTGGCTACAGTGATAACATTTGCATGTTTGGCATCATTAGTAGAAGTCCCACATGATTCTGTAGGACTGTGAGTGAAACCTGTGGTCATATCCAAATTTGTGCCTAGACAGAATCTTAAGACAATGAATAACCAAATTAGCAGCATTCTCACATCATAGGTTGCCCTCAAATTGAGTTAGGATGGTTTAGTGGAAAAATGCTCTAAGATTGGAAGGCTTTGCTTTCCAGGACTTTAATGCTAACTGGTCAACAGCGTTAGATCTCTCACTGTATCATGATGGGGTTTGCTTTCTTTATCAGTGGCATATGGAGGTTGGATTAGATGATTTCTAAAACCCTTCATGGACACTGAAAATATAAACAGTTTGTCGTGTGGAAAAAAAACTTGGCATAATGATGTTTCAGTTGCCTTTGTTGGTTTATTAGTTGAGTAAATCTGATCAGTCACTGTACAAACACACATATATACACAAGTGATATCTCAGAATATGAATCCTACTCTCTGTACCCATAATGGCCATGATGATCAACTTGCAATTATAATTATGGAAGTATGAAGTACTTTGCAAAACTGAGATGCTATTAACATTATATATATGTATATATAACCACATATTGAAATTATTTCTGTAACTGAAATGTGATATTAACTAGTATTTGAGAAACTAAGACTTAATCACACTCACTTTATCATATATTTATTTAAGATTTTAAAATTTGTTTGCAAGTCAGAGTCACACAGAAAGAGGAAGAGAGAGAGAGAAAGAATCTTTCATTCTCTGGTTCACTCCTCAAATGGATACAGTGGTTGGGGCTGGATCTACTATTTGGGTACAGGGGCCCAAGAACTTCAGCTATCCTCTGTTGCTTTCCCAGGCACAGTAGCAGGGAGCTGGATTAGAAGCAGAGCAGCTGGGACTTGAACTGGCACCCATATGGGATGCAGTATTTCAGGCAGTGGCTTTACTGGCTATGCCACACATCAGCCCCATAAATACTTGTTGCATAACAAGAAAGTTCATGGACATAGTAATATGCCTGGCAATACCCTTAACAAATAGTGGAACATTACACCTTGCATTGTAAGATACAATAAATTTGATCAAAAAGGTTTGAAGAACTTCTGAGAGTTTAACACTGACATTCTAGTTAGCTGTTTACATCTCTAAAATGATCTTTAATAAAGAATACCTTTTCTGTGGAAATTATGGAAGTTTCCATTTAAAAATACAGTGTTGTGTTAGAACAAAGAGAATAAAAAATTAAAATAATGTATTAAAGGTGATGGAATCAGTAAGATTTGCAGCTCAACTCACATAAAACCAAGACCTAGACAGATGATCATTTCTTATTGCTTGTGCTGGGCATTATTTAGGTTTTATATTGGTTCAGCAATAGCTTTATTTATTTATTTATTTATTTTGACAGGCAGAGTTAGACAGTGAGAGAGAGAGAGACAGAGAGAAAGGTCTTTCTTCCGTTGGTTCACCCCACAGATGGCTGCTACGGCCAGCGCACTGCGCCGATCCGAAGCCAGGAGCCAGGTGCTTCCTCCTGGTTTCCCACGTGGGTGCAGGGCCCAAGGATTTGGGCCATCCTCCACTGCCTTCCCGGGCCACAGCAGAGAGCTGGACTGGAAGAGAAGCAGAATCCGGCGCCCCAACCTGGACTAGAACCCTGGATGTGGGTGCTGCAGGCGGAGGATTAGCCTAGTGAGCTGTGGCACCGGCCTGCAATAGCTTTATTTACTCATTTTTATTATGAGAGTACCTTAATTCGTGAAATAAAATTAATTATCCTGGCAACCCACAGATTAATTTCATGCATATGTGTCTGCTTACATGAGCATGTCTGAATAGCAGGTCACAGATTCTTGACCACCTGTCATAGAACCTGCTGCCTTCTTTTACATAAGACTGTCTCTTGCTAATGAGTGCCTGGGGGTTGGTCACATAGAACAGGGAGGTAACAATGGGAGGTCAGCTTTTACAGTCACTGGTTATCAGCTTCTTAGGTTCTGAGGGCCACAGATAATAAGGTGGCAAAAACCAAGGTCTGGGAATGGAATTTGATAGCCTATCTGAGTCCACATTCACACAATGTCCCAAGAGGTCTTTGAGCCTAAGAGGTGGAGCAAGAAGAGAGAGTAAATGACAGCAGTGTGAGTGAAGGGCATGATAGAGGCTAAGGCTTTGTGCCAACTGGGTTTGAACCCTTGCTCCACCCATTTATTACATTTATTACATTTATTCCCTCACCTCTAAAGCAATAAAGCAATAACTCCTTAACAAAGTTGTTACAGGTAGCAAATCAGTTGTGTAAAGCAATTAGTTCTCAATAAATTGAAGCCACTGTTGAGTAAGTTATTTAACTTTGCTATGTGTCAGTTACTTCATTTGTGATTTGGGAGCAATATTGGTGCTTATTGGGGATTAAATGAACCAATATACATAAAAAATGCAATGCTTGGTATAAAACAAATAAAAAAATAGAGATGGGAGAAACTCCAATGGGCAGGTTCAGATAGGGTGGCTTTTGGATGAAATTAATCAAACTGTGATTAGGCTTTTGAAAGACTGAAAAACAAAGAAAATTAAACCCATAAGAAAGAGCACCAGCAAGAGAATCCCATGAAAATGTGTGGCGTGGTTGGTGATACTTGAATTTTCCTGTGGCGGGAACAGCGTTTATGGGCCCGGGTAGCAAGAGATGAGGTTGGAGACAGAGCTTGAGGCTAGTGGGAAGATGTTAAGTGTCATGCTCTCAGGTTAGCACATTTTGAACAGTTTCCTGATTAAGTGGCTTGATTTTCAGCCGTTTAAGGTGTTCAATAACATGATCAGTTCAATGAAATGTCTTCCCCTAAAGACACCTCTTCCTTCCTCTGTTCACCCTGTTGTTAATAGAGCATTTTAATTATATAGAAAGTTTTGTAGGATATTTACTTTTGTAGGCATAGTTCTCCTTCATCAGACTGTAAACAATGTGAGGCAAGAACAATCACTGAGCCAAAATGGCATAAATAATGGATAACAAGCTCCTAGTGCAGCATTTACTATTGGGCAAAGCAAGAGGAGCCAAAGGACATGGTGGGTCCCTCTCAGACTCATCTCTGTACTGAGGCCTGGGACTGCTTCTCAGAACTTTAATGGGAGACTTTGGGAGCCAGGGTTCTAATGTTTGATCAACAGGCTGTGAACAGCACATTAGAAATTTTTTTTTCAATTTATTTGAGAGTGAGAAAGGGAAAGGGAGAGCTTTCCCATCTTCTGGTTCACTCCCCAGATGCCTAGAGCAGCTGTGGTTGGGTCAGGTTGCGACTAGGAGCCTAGAACTTCATGTGGAAGTGGGTGGCAGGGACCCAAGTACTTGGGCCATCATCTGCTGCCTTGCAGATGCATTGGCAGGCAGCTGGATAGCAAGCAGAGCTGCAACTCAAACCTAGGCACTCTGATAAGGAATACAGGTATCTCAAGCAGAAGCTTAACCACTGAGCCAAATGTCTTCCCAGCACATTTTATATTGGTCAGGATGTACGTGATCTATACTATGTTGTTTTATTACTTTATTAAACATGTAAATGTCATTTTCTTAATTTAAAAAATCTGTGTCTTATTTATTGAAAGGAATAATAGCTTCTTGTTAAAACAGATTTATTTATTTGAAAGTCAGAATTACACAGAGAGAGGAGAGGCAGAGAAAGAAAGGTCTTCCATCCGCTGTTCACTCCCCAATTGACCAACGGCTGGAGCTGCGCTGATCCGAAGCCAGGAGCCAGGTGCTTCCTCCAGGTCCCCAACGTGGGTGCAGGGACCCAAGGACTTGGGCCGTCTTCTACTGCTTTCCCAGGCCATAGCAGAGAACTGGATGGGAAGTGGAGAAGCCGGGTCTTGAACCAGTGCCTATATGGGATGTCAACACTTCAAGCCAGGGCGTTAACCCGTTGTGCCACAGTGCCGGCCCTGGAATAATAGCTTCTTAAATGCAAAAACATTGAATATATTCCCCATAATCTACCTAGATATCCTTGCTGATATTTAATAAAAATAAACTTTAGATGTTCATGTATAGAAGTTTCACAGTGAACAGAAAGACAAAAATTAGGGCCAGCATTATAGTTTAGGGAGTAAAGCTGCCGCCTGTGATGCCGGTATCCCACATGGGCACTGGTTTGAGTCCTGGTTGCATTACTTCTGGTCCAGCTCCCTGCTAATGCACCTGGGACAATGGTGGAGGATGGCCCAAGTCCTTGGGTCCCTACACTCATGTGGGAGATCCTGGCTTCTTGCTTTAGCCTGGCCCAACCCTGGGTTGTTGCGGCAATTTGGGGAGTAAACCAGCATATGGAAGATCAATCTCTATCCTTCTATCTCTCTCTCTCTCTGCCCCCTCCCTCTCTCTGTAACTCTGCCTTTCAAATAAATAAAAAATAAATCTTAAAAGCAAAAGAAATAACTTTAAAAAAAACACAAATTAAGGTGATTCTCCACTGACTCCCCTCTAGCCAAATCATGTATCTCCAAATTAACTGCTGTTAATTGTTTGTGATTCTTGATTTATTTTAAATAATATACAACAAATATAGTTTGTGTTTCAATAATGTGGATTTTGTTATCTTAATAAAGAACTTTCTTTTATGATAAAAATCTTCAAAATTAAATTGTGCATTTTACCTTTTATGACTCTTGTTAGGATGATGCACAATTGTGCTGATGGACATAAGTCGTATTAACTGACTATTGCCTGTGTGCTATTACTTGGTTTGTAAGAACAGTCTCGGGCAGAAATCAGTATTTTAGTGCTTGCCTTGTAAATGGAGCCTTTTTGCAGGCACAAAGTCACAGTGGGCCTTCTAACTTTATCATTCTGTTTAACTGATTATAAAAATCCAAAATTTGGACTAAACATGATTTTTATACATGCAAATAAATATGTTGGGAACACTGGAACCCTATCCTTAGCCAAATCAGAATGGCTGATTCAATTTGAGCTGGTGGAGTTGTCTGGGAATTACTCTAGGAATGATTACTGTCTAATGGGGGCAGCAGAGAGCTAAAGCCCAGGAGAGGTGGTCAATTAATTAGCAGCTTGGGTCAAAAGAGGTTCATGGGACAGTGCAGATGAATGCTGCATCTGCTATGGGCTAACACCAGGTAATGCACCGTGAAGAGAGAAGGTAAGGGTATGATTTTGCCAACAGAGGTGATCATACTCTCCTCCTTCCTGCTAACAAGAAGAGATCTGCCATGCCTAACGTGGGTGTCACCGTGGATACTTGTCCCACTTTGGAGCACTAACCAGAGCTCCTGGCCACACCCAGCACACACCTCTGGGTATTCACTGAAAGAGTAGACACTCCACTAAGCCACAGAGGTATAATTCATAGATAAATGCCATCAGAGGAGAAAACCAAAAAGTATTTCTGCAAATGCTTAAAAATAAACATAGAAATTCAAGAAACAAGAATAAGGAAAACAACATGACCCCCCAAAGGAATACAACAATGCTTCAATATTGAATATTAAAATGAAGAGATTAATGAAATTCCTAAAATGGAATTCAAAAGATTAATCATAATATAACTCAGAAGCAATGAGAAGCAAATTCATAAGTTAAAGAAACTCACACATGACATGGATGAAGAATTTCTTAATGAAATTGAGATTTTTTAAAGAGAAATCAAACTGAAATATTAGAAATAAAGAATTCAACATGTTAAATAAAAAATGTAGTGGAAACAGACTTGATGAGGCAAAAGAAAGAATATCTGTTAGAAGACAAATCTTTGGAAATTTTTTAGTCAGACCAAAAAAAAACAAAGAAGAAGAAATTAGAAAAATATAAAAAGAGTGTTGGAAATTTATGGGATACTATCAAATGATCCAACATATGGGTCTTGGGATTTCCCAAAGGTGTGGAAAAAGAATGGATTAGAAGGCCTATTCAGTGAAATAATTACAGAAAATTCCCTAATTGGAGAAAAGAAGGGATGTCCAAATATATGAGGCACATAGAACTTATTATAGACATGACTAGAAAGATCTTCACCATGACACATTATAGTCAAACTTTCAACAATAAAACATAAGGAAAAGATTCTAAAATGTGCACGAGAGAAATGCCAGAATAGTTTCAGAGGATCTCCAATTAGACTCACAGCTGACTTCTCATCAGAAATCCTACAGGCTAGGAGAGCATGGAAAGACAGTCTAAGTCTTCAGAGAAAAACACTGAGCAACACATTTCTGTTTTTTATTAACTATAGAGAAAAATATATTTTAAAAAACAGATATAGGGGCTGGCGCTGTGGCGCAGCGGGTTAAAGCCCTGGCCTGAAGCGCCGGCATCCCATATGCACACCGGTTCGAGTCCCGGCTGCTCCACTTCCCATCCAGCTCTCTGCTGTGGCCTGAGAAAGCAGTGGAGGATGGCCCAGTCCTTGGGCCCCTGCACCCACGTGGGAGACCCAGAAGAAGCTCCTGGCTTCGGATTGGCGCAGCTCCAACCATTGCGGCCATCTGGGGAGTGAACTGAAGGATGGAAAATCTCTCTCTGTCTCTACCTTTCTCTGTAACTGTCTTTCAAACAGATAAAATAAATCTTTAAAAACAAAAACAAAAACAAAAACAGATATATTTATTTGAAAGACAGAATGGCAGAAAGAGAGAGAGAGAAACTTCCATCCTCTGGTTCACTCCCCAAATAGTTATAACAACTAGGCCTGGTCCAGGTCACAGAGTCTAGAAATAAATATTCATATTTATGGTCAATTTTCTTTTCTATAGGTGTGCCAGTGCCAAACCCATTCAAAGAATTGCAGAAAGAATGGTCTTTTATTTTTTCTTTCTTTTTCAAAATTTCCTTTAGTGACAATTCAAACATTTGAAAATCAGAATGTCTAATTATCTGCCCTAATTATTATGCTCCAAACAAAATATTCAATGTTTTCTTTACATTCCTTTCCTACAAGTTACTCTGCATATCAGTTCTTGGTGCTGGATTTTATCTCATTGACTTTAGTCTCCTAAAGCACATGAAATACTTGAAAACTTATTGGTGTTTCTTCTCTGAGTATTAAAAAAGATAAAAAGAACTAAAGTATATCAGAAACCATTCAAATATATTTAAACTACAGATTCCATATAAATTACTGATAGCAAGGTAGGAAGAGAAAGATATCACAACTAATATCATAGGTTATCAAAATTATTAGTATATATGTCTGTCTTAGCATAGAATATATTTTTGCTGTCTACTACATAAAATTACTAGCAAGAACAGTAAAATAAGGCTTGTGCCTAAACTGACTGTCACAGTCCATTCCTATCCTACCACTCTTCAAAGGATCTCAGCCCCTACAGCCCATAGGCAGTCGGTGCAGCAACACCTAAATGGCTCACTTTCTGATTCACTCAGAACTCCCTGAAGATCACTGTTTCTACATTCTGTTTTAAGCTGAGAATGTCTGTGACTTAAAAGGTATCTCAGCTTTGCCAGCCTTTCTGCCTACTCAGATAACAATGTCTTGCCCCTCTCTTCCTTTTGGGCATCTGGAACACCATCTTCAGCATGCTGAGGTGGATCTTCTGGAACAGGGGAGGGAATATGGCAACAGGGTTGGGCATCAAATCACTAAGGTCCTTTGTTGACATTTCTGGAAAGATGGAGTAAGAGGCTGCTGAACCATGAGAATTTTCTTCAATGGGCATCGAAAAAAAAAAAGACTCTGGGTTCAAGACTGGGTTGTGCTTCTGCAGTGGGTGTACAGCAGTCTAGTTAGAGCTCTTATGTTTGGATCTCAGGAAAAGGAGTGCTGGACTCTCTGGTTACTCCAAGGCAGCCTGAAAAGAATTAAGCAACCCAGATAGACATAGAAAATGCAGCCTCCAACACAGAGAGGTGAAATGAGCCAAACTCAAGAATGGTCTTTTCAACAGCTGGTATTGGAACAATTGAATATTTTATGAAAAGAATGACATTGGACTCCTGTCTCTCATTATTTTGAAAATGAACTCAAAATGGATTAGACCTAAATATAAGATCTAAACAAATAAAACTCTTAGAGTAAAATATAGAGATCAATATTTGTGACTTGTTTTGGCAATGGTTTCTCAGATATGATACTAAAAGTTCAAGCAACTAAAGAAAACCAGATAAAGTGGGGTTCAAAATTTTAAACTTTTTTGCTTCAGTGGACACCATCATGAAAATGAAGACAACCCACTGATTGGGAGAAAATATTTGCCAGTTATATATTTAACTATGTATATCTAGAATATGTAAGGACTTCTTTTTTGAAAGAATTACAAAGAGAGAGAAGGAGAGGCAGAGAGAGAGAGAGAGAGAGAGAGAAATAGAGAGAGCTGGAGCTGCGCCAATCTGAAGCCTGGAGCCAGGAGTTTCTTCTGGGTCTCCCACGTGGGTGCAGGGGCCCAAGTACTTGGGCCATCTTCCACTGCTTTCCCAGGCAATAGCAGAGAGCTGGATAGGAAGTGGAGCAGCTGGGACTCGAACCAGTGCCTATATGGGATGCTGGCATTGCAGGTAGTGGCTTTACCTGCTACACCATAGTGCCAGGCCCTATAAGGACTTCTTACAACTCAATAACAATAAAAAGACAATGAATCAAATTTAAAAATGTGCAAATAATCTGAATAGACATTTCCCCAAAGATGTGCAAATAGCCATCAAACACAGGAAATGATTCTCAACATTATTTGCCAACAGGAAATGCAATTAAAAAATATAATAAGGTACCACAACATGCATGCTAGTTGTTATAATAAAAAAGAATAAATAAGGGAGAGTGAGGTGTAGAGACATCAGAAACTTCACTCATTGCTGGTGAGACTATAAAGCGGTGGACTCACTTTGGAAATTCATCTAACTATTAAACACAGAGTTACCATATGACCCAGAAATTCTATTGTTAGATATATATCCAAGAGAAATGAAAATATACATTCACATAAAAACTTACATTTGGCTGTTCACAGCAGTATTATTGATTAGAGGCCCAAAGTGGAAACAACCAAAATGTCCATAAATTGATGGATGGATAAATAAAATATATATCTCCATACAATGGAATATCATTCATCAATAAAAACAAATGGAGTATTTATACATGTAACAGCAGAGATGAACCTTGAAAATACGCAAGTGAAAGACAGCAGCCACAAAGACCACACATTGTATAATTTTATTTATATTAAATGTCTAGAACAGACAAAGCTATTGCACAGAAAGCAGAAAATAGATTAGGGATGGCCTAGAAATGGGAAGTGGGAGGTGAGTGGGGGAAAAAAATGGAAAATGACTGTCACTGGGTGCCCCATTTCTTTTAGGCATGATGACATTTTCTAAAATGGATTGTGGCGATAGATATACAACTCTGAAAACTGTATTTTTTAAATAAATGAATTTTATGGTATGTAAATTGTATATCAATAAAACTGTCATAAAAAAGGGAAATTAGACCACTCTAGCAATGATAAATAGAGGCTAGTGATAAAGATAGTGATAGGTAAGACTTAAGGACTTCAGCAGGCTGGATCCTGACTGCTTTTTGTCACTGGGAGGCCATTGATGGCATCCATATGAAGTTTCCTCCTTCAGTGCCTCTCCTCGTCTTTGAGTTGTTTGAACACATAACAGAAACCAAATTGACTCAAGAGAAAAGTATAATAAGGTTATAGATCCATCTCATAACACCCTGGTGAAGAGTTACAAGTGGGTCTCACAAAGAGACCAGAAACAGAAAACTATCAGGGTTCTAGAAAATTCTTTTCTCTTTCTCACTTTCCCAAAGTGGAGTTTGGGTACCTTTTGTCTCTCTTCTTACCCACTCTCATTGCAGCTACATGCAGAAATGAACTGGCTTCTCTCAGTCTCATTTCCCATTTGAATAGACCAAGAATCTGATTGGCCTAGCTCAAATCAACTGCCTCCTTCTAGTCCAATGAGCTATGAAATCATATGAAATCATATGTAAATGTCTTTTAGGTGCCTATTTTAATGAATCTGAATACCGTTAAGAGAAAGGGCGATGGTTTGTGGATTGGGTAGATATTCAAAAGGGAGTGTAACATGGTTAGAATACTAATAACGATAACAATAATGGTAATACCAACAAATACAGCTCTAGCTATTGAGAACCTACCAGTCTTAGCACCGTGTAAGGGTTTCAACATCTTTAGCTTATTAAATCCTTGTAATCCTATGCAGTAATATAATTATTCTCATTTTACAGATGACAAAGCTGACAGGAGAGATCACTTTCCCAAAATTTTACAAGACTGGCTTTATTTCTCTGTACCATACTTCCAATTCTCAATACTTACTATCTTTTGAAAATAGCCTAGCTCATCCTAATGCCTAGCTTTCTGTCACAGCCATGCGAAGACTGGGAAATGGGGAAGACAATGCTGACGGTGGTTACTCTAGCTCTCTATTTCCAGCCACTCCAAAACAGTGGCTTCAAATAAGTTGTTACCATCTTCATAGTTCTGAGGATGGACTAAGCTCCGCTGAGGCTGACTTGGGAGTCTCCCTGGTGAGTTCTATCAGAGAGCAGCCAGGGATGGAGTTGTCTGAAGGCCTGAAAGGGACAAACACCCACAGCACTTTCTTCACTCCTGTCTCATTCCTCAGCACTTTTCCATGTGGCTTTTCAATATTTCCACTTGATCTTTCTCTGGCAGAGTTGTCTGGGATTCAGACACAGTGGCCCAAAGCTCTAGGAAGGGAGTCCTCCGGGAGAGGGGAGAATGCGCTAAGACTGAGCTTTCCAAGAGAGACGGAGGACAGATTCCAGTCCTTGTGGAGGTTAGGCCAGGTATCGGCAGGGCAGCACTTCCCTCACAGCCATAGGCAGCAGGGTGTTGGAAACCTCAAAGGGAGCTCACGAGGAGCAGGACAGGAATGAATGAAGGCCATTTTTGGAATCAAGCTATCGAAATAGTTAAGATAAGGAGTAGAGAGGTAGCATTACCACAGGAAAACTAATGGGCGTGACAGAGGCAGAGCTTTCCAGATCAACACAGTCACGTACATGGGGCCCGCACTCCACACCTGCCTTGGTGTGGCTATGCGAATGCATTTCCAGGAAAACACTTTTAAAGAAGCCATCTCCCCAAGTGTCCTTCCATATTTATTGTTGGCAAGACTTGTTCTCTTAGGTAGAGACATGTGCTTGCTTCGGCAGCACATATACCATTAGGTAGAGACATTAGGCTTATCCTCTGATTTCTAGCCTGCTGCAGAGCTGCTATGACCATGTCCTAAGATTATATAAAGATAGAGCTGCACTTCCTCTGTCTGCAGGTAAACCACAACACAATCATAACCAAAGCAAATCAATAGGAATCCAACCTATTTTAAAGACCTGAAGAGGAGAAGTTGTCCACAAAACCCTTAGGAAACCTGTTCTGAGACGCAATCATTCTTTATAACTGACCTAAGGCCACTGTGCGGCCTGTCAGTCACCTCCCTGAACTTGGCTCTCTGTGCCTGGGAAACAAAGCACTCACATAACTTCAGAAGGGAATTTTCTGGATGAACTAATGAATGGTTACGAGGGTCTTTGAAAACAGAAATTGCTGCATAAATACTTAATGTCTATATAAATACCTTAGCTCCAGCCTGAGGGGGGCTCAGGCTTTTTGAAAAATTTCAACTTTGTGGAGTAGTTGAACAGCAAAGATAAAGCTCCTGCTAAGTGAGGATGAAATGATTCTCGCTCTATTATGTATATGATTTATTGCAAGGGCTTTTCTAAAATAGAAGCATGGTAAATTTTAGAGAAAGAGAAAACAAAGGATGTCACGGTTTCCTTAGGACTGTAAGCTCTTTTCAACCAGGTCTGTGTTCAATACATGCTTTAAAGAAATCTAATTCACAGGTAGGACTGGTGTGGGGCAATTATGTGCAAGTGCTTTCTTGCAGATGACATTTTCTTGGGGGAGTGAGGAGATGGAAAAAATCAACATGTATTTTTGTATGATTTTCATTTTTTCCCTTTTCTATTTTTAAGGCATTATTTCAAAATGAAGGAGATGATTTGAAGCATGCCTTATCAAAAATTATGTTAGCACTTAGAAGTTGGACAAAATGTTGAGGGATTACAGTAGGTAAGCATTACCTCTTTAAGCAAATTAGTTTTACCCATGCCTTTCTGCTACTGATGACGAAAACCAGAAAGGGACATGTCACAAGCAAAATTGGAGCCATCAGCCTGCTTCATGGCCTCCTTTCATGGGAGTTATTAGTAAATCAACAAAATGGAGAACTATTTATGATCTCAGATTTATGGGAGTTAAAGAGAATACGGGCAAACAGAGGAGGAACAGAATCCACGTGCGAGAGATTGTCAGGAAACTAAATTTCCTCATAGGGGCACCAAGCTGCTCTTCATCTATGAGATTGGTAGAGAATGTTTTGAGTATCCTGAAAGAGTCCAGGCATGAGAGATGGAGAGACAGAGAGTCAGACTGCTCTTTCTGGGGTTAAAACAGCCCAGCGGCTCTGCACACACTCTGAACTTTCTGTCCAAGGAAAAAAAGTCTGGTGAACCCTTTCATCTCTTCCAGAGTTGAGCCTCCAGTTACCATCAGCCAAGATGGTGGGAAGAATAAATTAAGTGAATTGATGCAGCCTGCAATCAGAAGCATCATGTACTGTCTCTAGGAACTACTTTGGAGAGCTATTTTGTAATTAACCTGAAAATGACATATTCAGAGTTGATTAATCTCATGTGGTCAGTAGGTAAGCTAGAGTTGAAGTTTTTTTTTTTTAATCAACAATAGTCCCTTCTCTGTGATATATTTGCAGGAGAATATTTAAATAATAGAATTGGCAAAAATGCTGATCAATGTCACAGTGAGAGAGTTGGGCTCAGATTCATAAATAGAATGTATAAAGTGTTTCATGGTATTTACTATAGAGAGGCAGCGGTTTGGATTCATTTTTATGTAGCGCAAATGCATACATATAAAATTTTGATACGTGTAGATTTATCTACTATATGTGTAAATAATGATCCATGCATACACATATTTATACAAAAAGCCATCTAACGATTTAACCAGAGGGACTTGGTTTTCCTTTGGTCCCTATCTGTGTTCTCTCATTTGATATCCAAGATGAAATTCCGAGTTATAGATGGTTTCCTATGGCAGTGGTGGATTACGGCTCCAACCTAAAGTTTAAAGCTTTAATTTTCTGTTGTTCTTAATGAAATAACCAAAGTAGCAGCTCCCCGTGGTGGCATATGAAAAGTAGTGTATAGATACCTACTAAAACATTTGCAGACCTCCTCAGTTTTCTGTTTTTAATGTGATGAAAATTTGTACAAATAACAAAGAAAGAATGTCATGGTAACTAAAACATTTCCTATACATGTATTTTAGAGGGAAGGGAAATCAAAGGTCTTCAAAGAATTACTAGGGTTCTTTCTAGGAGGTTATTGACAAATATGTAGTTTGTCTCTGGAGTTTGTGCCTCTTTCACAGATTGGTGTATTTGTGATCCCACCGGCAGAATAAGTGTCTGTAATTCATTTCTCCTTGTTAACTAGTGCGCCTTTGTGTGGAGGATGATTGGCAGCACACTCGGCTGTGTCCCAACGGATGAGCTTGTTAGCAAAACCCTAGCATCCTATCTCTAATAAAGCATATCAGCAGTACATTTTGTCCTATCTATTAGCCTCTCTGTTTCTTTTTTTGTGAAAAGCTGAGTGTCCCTTTGAAGCAATGACAAATAAACCCCTGAACTGAAGTGCTAGGCTGCCTTACGGACAGCTGGATAGTAAATGTCACACCGTGTAGAGAATGCCTATTATCAGAGTGAGCCATTTGTTCCCGGCCTTTCAGTATCTTAATGTAATACAAAATTGCTAAATCAAGCCCCATGTCTGTGACAGAACATAATTAATGAGAAAGCAGGAGCCAATTCAACACTCTTTATTGGGACCTAATTGGCTCAGGCAACAGAGTTGTCACTCAACAAGAGACTTCCTTTAAAGCAATTTTGTTCTTGGTTGTATTACAGAGCCTATTAAATTGTCCCCTCCTTGATCACACAAAGAAGTATCTGCATGCAATAATTAGCTTTTCCAGGGGGAATTTTTTTTAACTCATGCACTACTGGATCCTTTTAAAGCTGTCTGGAAAAACACCCAGGCCATGGGGATGTGCTTCCACACTGAGCAGTGCTGGGGGCTGTCGTGCAGCGGTCCCAGGCACCCGGAGTCTGCAGCAGAAAGCCGAAAAGCAGCTCCAGGAAGAGAGAACTGTGTTCCAGCGTGGAGGCTGGGGGGATGGCAGAGGGAGTGGGTAGAGCACATTACTTTGATGGGTAATCATAGCTCACTCCCTAATCTGCAGTTAAAAGGGGCAAAAAAAAAAAAAAAAAAAAAAAAAAGAGAGAGAGAGAGAGAGACTACCTATATATACATATTTAAATATATGTTTAGGGTTTTCTTTTTTTTTTTTTTAAGTCATACCCAGTTCGCTTAGGAATCAAAATTAACACAGCCATGGCAGGGGGTGCAGGTTAAACACATAGACACCAGAACCGTCTGGAGCAGCATTAAGCCCTTTGACCCCATTTTGGGGTTTTATGGGAGAGCCTATCTCAAAACTAGCACAAACATTTAATGGCATGTGGTTATCTAATACAAGCTAAAATTTCACTTTGGGGAATTATGTCTCCCCTCCTTGTTTAACAAATCTCAAGGTAAATTTATTTCTGGTACTTTAGGGTTATTAAAACTGCTTACCATCCCCCAAGACTTCAAATGAATCTGTGCTTTCTCTTGGTAAGTTTTAAGACAACGTGAGAGGCCGTGAGGGGAGACCAGGAGAAAGTGAGTTTATACTTTACAAATGGCATTTGCCTGGATTTGGGGGGGAAAAAAAGACCCAACCTGCTAAGCTAAAGGTAAAGCAAATGGGAAAGTTGTAGGAAATGCACTTTAAAGCATACAAACTAGACAATAAGTAGGATGAATTAAAAAAAAAAAAAGCAACAGTTTATACTAGAAAATAACATAGTTAAAGTTTACGTGACAGAGCCTGAAGAAAGGCAAGTGAGCCGGAGGTCCCCTTTCGGAAACAGCTATTACTGCCTTCAGGGACAACGCAGGGGCTCTGTCGCTGGCCGGGCAGCAGCACTGGGGGGCGGTGGGCCTGGCATTGTTCCTTGCGACAATGTGGGAGCCCCAGGGACCGGGCAAGGAGGGCAGGCAGGCCTCCCGCGCCCCGCGCCCGCGCCCGGGAGCCGCGGTGCTCGCTCTGGGGCAGCCGCCGGGATCCCGGGGCTGTGCCCAGCTACGGCTGCATTGTGCTGCCGGCGCTCAGAGAGGAGCGTTTCTGACCGCGATTTTCTAGCATTGGCCGACATATTAGCCGTATGGGATAAGGATAATTTTCTGCAGGATATAAATTGTTCCGTGTCCCCCCGCCTCTCCAACCTACCTCTAGAGAGTGAGCAAAGTCAGAGTCCTGAATGCACTCTGTTTGAAAAATATTAGTTGTTATTCCATAGGGTAATGGAAAATAAAACTAACAGCAATACAAAAATATTAGTCAATAATGTCCTTTCCCAGGTGACTCCTGAACCTTGCGAGAGCACACATTCTCAACAAAGATTTATTAGTCTAGTCGGGGAACACATGATAATGATAGCAAGAGCTGCCAGAATCTAATTTGCTTTAATTAATCATTTGCTTCATAACACGGCGATTCTTCCCCCTCCCCCTCTCCCCTTTAACTGTCTCGATTATTTTAAAACATTAGATATTACACTGCGGATGGCTGATGAAACTGAAATTGAATGCTGTAAAAGTTAGATTAAAAATTCATTTAACAGTATAAACATTTCAGAGTGCTGGATGGTGCCGACGGGGTCAAGTGAGTATGGAGTGATAAAACAGTCGTGGAGCTGAGAGAAAATATATTGTCACAGGGCACTCAAACAGCTGAATTTAGTCTAATTTAGATGTTATAGCAGACAAAAATCGTTAACTAGAAACCCATTATAATTGCTCTGTGGTGTTTTCGCAACACAGGCTGGTACGAAGTCAGAACCCAAGTTCAAACGCGTTGATTCATTTAGCTGCCTAACCACGCTTCGGTTCGGACTGGACTTTGTTCCCCTGTTAGGCCCAGGGCCCGCAGTCGAGAGTTGAGGCTGTCAAAGGCCAGCATGCCTGGCTCTCTTCGGAGAGCTCCAAGGACCAGCTCAGATTTCCAGGACAGCCAAGATGCCAGATAATGCACCACGCCCTTCCGCGCGCCGCTGAGCTGAAGCGTGTCCTCCGCAGGCCTGGCCTCAGAGCACAGGAGACTGGGCTCCGCCGAGCGCAGAGACGCTGCCACTGCGCCACAAGGGGGAGCTCACGGGCACCCCCGACCGCTCTGAGCAACCTCAAAGCAATTGGCTTGAGAGGTTAAAGCTTTCCCAGGGGTTTGAAGAACAACACAGTAGGCTGAGGTCGCCACTGAAGAGTGATGACGTCAATGCTTTGTGTGCCAGGCTGCTGGGAGCCGAGAGCGGGACTAAGCTAAACCCTTGTGTTCGGGGGCATTGCCACTTCCTCTAGTTTGCTGATGCCTTGAGGGACAATTTCACCACTTCACTCTTGCCCTTGTCATTGTAAACCTCCCGCACAAATACTAGGTGGGACTGAACCCACATTAATGTTCAGAATTCTCCAACAGCTGGTCATCGTTGATAATCCTAACCCCTAATCTCCTTTGGGTGTCACCCAAGGCTTTACATGACCTGGCCTTTTCCCATCTCTCTGTGTGTATGTGTGTGTGTGTGTGCATGTGCGCCTGTGAGCACCCACATCCTTATTGCAAGTCCCTACTCCATCTCTGCCCAGAAGGTGGCTCATCGTTAATGATGCTTACTTGTAATTCTCTATTATGTCCCTCTAACTTGTCACCTTGCATCAGCTTGGGTGTCCCTCCTCAGACAAAACTTTTTTTTCAATAGCTGATGACTTTTTTAAAAAAATATATATTTATTTGTGTGACAGGAGGCGGGAGAGAGAGAGAGAGGGAGAGAGAGCGCGCGCTAGGGAGCCCTTCTGTCTGCTGGTTTACTACCCAAATGGCTGCAGCTGTCAGGGCTGGACCAGGCTGAAGCCAGGAGCCAGCAACTCCACCCAGGTCTTCCATATGGGTGGAAGGATTCCAGGTACTCGGGCCATCTTCCACTGCTTTCCCCGGGCACATTAGCAGGGAGCTGGACTGGAAGCAGAGCAGTCAGAACTCAAACTGGCACTTCATTATGGGGCGCCAGAATCAGGGGCAGAGGCTTAACCTGCTGCACCGCAATGCCAGCCTGATTACACAACTTTCACTCCCTCAGACACACAGTGCTGATCTCATACGGTTGTTATGAGTTAATTTAGATAATGTGAGCCTGGAACACAGATGGTGCTATGTGTCAGCTATTGCTATTAAGCACATCCTATGCTGTTCCTTTGTGCAACTCTTCCTCCATTTCAACCCATGTTGACACTGCTTGTCCACATGTCCTTCTCACTATTTTATAATCCTCTGGAGGGCTATGTTTTTGATGCATGGATCTCTAGTCTAACACCATGTTTGGCTGCAGGGTCACAGGTGCTCAGTCAACAAGATTTCCATGAACTAGTGACTGTTGCATTCTGTAATTTTGGCAGTGGCCAATTTTTAATAAGTTTATAAGACCTTAAACAAGTATTTTTCAAAGAAGCAGACATTTGTGTGGTATGTGGGTGCATAACATTTTTGTTCTCAAGCTTGCAGAATCAGTTCTAGAGCTTCATAAGAAAATTAGCATTTTAACATTATCATCCCATCTCTTTAAAAAAATATGAATAGGGGCCAGCACTGTGGCATAGCAGGTAAAGCCACCGCCTGCAGTGCTGGCATCCCATATGAGTGCCAGTTCGAGTCCTGGCTGCCACACTTCCAATCCAGCTCTCTGCTGTGGCATGGGAAAGTAGTAGAAGATGGCCCAGTCCTTGGGCCCCTGCACCCATGTGGGAGACTGGAAGAAAATCCAGGCTCCTGGCCTCGGATTGGCACAGCCCTGGCTTTTGCAGCCATCTGGGGAGTGAACCAGTGGATGGAAGACCTCTCTTTTTCTCTGCCTCTGTCTCTGTAACTCTGCCTTTCAAATAAATAAGTAAATCTTTAAAAATACAAATAATATTGTCCAGTATAATCATTCATTACTTAATTCACTAAAACTGATAATCAATGAATTCAAGGTGTTTTCAAAATCAAATCCATCCTCTACCTCCAAAAACATGGCTATAACTGACAACCTTCAAAGGTATCTTTCCAAATGAGTTTAACTGTGCAGTAGGCATGGAGCAGGTGTGTGTGTTCTCACTATGGTTCATTGATGGAAACTCTATTCCAGTATTCTGTTAAACCTCCAGAAGGACCTTAACATAAACAAGCTATTCCATTTCCTTGTCTACGCCACAGACCTCATCTGAAATATAATCAATTACAATTGTAATTGTGGAGTAATACATCCTAGCCCATCATTAGGATGAGAAAAAAAGGGGTGGGGGGGAACGCCGTTGCTCACTTGGCTAATCCTCCACCTGCGGCGCCAGCATCCCATATGGTCGCCGGGTTCTAGTCCAGGTTGTCCTCTTCCAGTTCAGCTCTCTGCTGTGGTCTGGGAAGGCTGTGGAGGATGGCCCAACTGCTTGGGCCCCTGCACCCGCATGGGAGACTAGGAGGAAGCACCTGAACCAACGGAAGGAAGACATTTCTCTCTGTCTCTCTCTCTCACTGTCTAGAACTCTACCTGTCAAATAAATAAAAAAGAAAGAAAAAGAAAATAAGAAGGGGTGAGAGCACTATTCTGATCCTCAAGGAAGTTTCAGGCTGGAAGGATGACCCAATTTGGAATTTTGTACAGAAAAGAACATTATCATTTACTGCTTCACTTACAGTGGAATGTCCTGTCGTCTCATAGGGTCAAAAAAGCCAAAGTTTGCAGTTCTTTTCAATTCGCTGAGGAGTCGGGACATCTTCGGCAGTCCAAAGCACATCTTCACAATGGAGTCACAGCAAGTTTTATGCTGAGAAGCAGGGAAGAATCATAGGGATTTGGGGGTCTCCATGCAATATCCACCCCTAAGTACTGGAGGGAACTGTGAATAAACTTGACTGACTTTTTGGAATGCCACTGAAGGGAGGTAAACAGAGAGAAACGCACTGTCATTTTAATGGCTCAGGATTTCTTAACATTCAGCATGGGGGTGGGGGGATAGTGAGTAACTCCTGTGGTCCCACAGGGAACATTGTAATCAAGGAGAGCTCCGAACAGAGATAGAAGGGTCTTTACAGCCGTTACAGCTCTCTGAAATATGCACTTGCAGAATTGGTTAAATGAGCCGCCGTACTCTGGTCAATGTGAATAGCTTGTGAGATGCTCAGTTTGATTTAATGGCCACCCATGGACTTCCATATCCAGAAGGAGTGTCATGCTCTGTCTGAATAAAGCTTGAAAAAAAAAATCAACTCCTCCATTTGGCATTGTAGCTGTATTTTAATGTCCTCTTCAGAATTCTCCGTTGCAGTAACATCTCTGCAATCAGTCTAGCATAAAAAGGCCTGTTTATAATAAATTGGTCAGCCTCTTATGTGCCTCTCTTTCCTGATGGGACAGAAAATGATAAGATTGTTCCATGTAGGTTAGGCTATAAGATTTTCAATATGACTAGTTGCATTTCTTTATTTGTACAAGTGATTTATTTCAGGTTTTATTTCTGTTTCACATCTTTGTTTTTATGTTATCTCATAATTGTCCTGGGCATAGGAGGAGACAAATGGATTCACTCTGTGAATGGTAACTTTTTGAGAGATGTTTAAGTGAGATGCGGTGCATGAAGGAGCCAGTAAGTGAAAAACAAAATTGTTCAGTTTTGTCATCCTTTCAACCAGGAGACCTATGTGACAATCGTGTCCTGGACGGGAAGTGTCGCCAGTGGTACAAGAGTGCCACTGATTTGTATGGATATGCTGAGGTAGAATAATCACCCTGACTTGTTAGTGCATAATAATCACATAGTGCAAAAGACCCTAAACCTCTGGAATCACTCAAAGTTTTCATTAGAGAATCAGCAGTCTTTTAGACTCATTCTGGAGTACCTCGATGTTGAAATTGCATATTATAGGTTATGCTCCTGTAAATAAAGGACATTTTGTTATGCCCACACTCAGCAGCTTTCCCTACTGTGATTCTTTACCAGTCCCTGCTGTGACCTATTGCCAAATACAATGCCTTATTGGTGAGCCTTTTTTGCTTGAACTTGATGTCTGTCCAGAAGACAAAAACACTGATTAGGTAGAAGGAGGATAAAAGTCCTTCAGGAACACAGTGACTCTGAACCTCAGCTACAGACAGCGGCAGCTAATTCGTAAATGTCAACAGTCAAGAAGTGGGGAACCTGGGTGTCCTGTCTTGAGGGTGACTTCCCAACCACCTCTGGCTTCCTTGTGGAATGAGGTTAAATAGGAAACAATCAAGCATGATTCCTGGGATAAATCTGTAGTGGTTGCACGTCCAGATCAGTTTTACAAGACAATCCATCCTAAGGTAACCATTTATTTTTATTTCTACAAGGGATTCATGGATGGCTAACTTTCAGAAATACTAGCAGGGTTATTAAGGAGTAGGCTGTGTCCCCAGACATTGCTTCTCTTTCTTGATGCTTTTCCTCTTTACTCAAAATGCTCAGAATAGCTAGTTCTTCCAGAGATATTGATAGTCTAAGTTATCATCCAATAGGAACATTCTTTTCCTTTATCATTTATTGGCATGTAGGTATAGAACTCTGCTATTGAAAGATGACTACTCAAAAGATTTCTTTTTCTTTTTTTTTTTTTTTTTTTTTTTTGACAGGCAGAGTGGACAGTGAGAGAGAGAGACAGAGAGAAAGGTCTTCCTTTGCCGTTGGTTCACCCTCCAATGGCCGCCGCGGCCGGCGCGCTGCGGCCGGCGCACCGCGCTGATCCGATGGCAGGAGCCAGGAGCCAGGTGCTTTTCCTGGTCTCCCATGGGGTGCAGGGCCCAAGCACCTGGGCCATCCTCCACTGCACTCCCGGGCCACAACAGAGGGCTGGCCTGGAAGAGGGGCAACCGGGACAGAATCCGGCGCCCCAACCGGGACTAGAACCCGGTGTGCCGGCGCCGCTAGGCGGAGGATTAGCCTAGTGAGCCGCGGCGCCGGCCTCAAAAGATTTCTTTATAAATATTTTTGGAGAGGTCAAGCAACAAATATTCAAATTGACATCAACAATTTATGGTTTCATTTAAACTTATTGTGAGTTACATTTATGAACTTTATCTCAAATGTTATCTAATAACATTTGCAGATAATAAAATGATGGTTCAGTAACTTGACAAATGCCACTTTGCTGACAGTCATGAAAATCAAGTCTCTGACTTAGACAATCCTGATTCTGCTGCTTATAAGCTGCATGAACCAGTTGCTATTATCTGATTTCAAGTTCAATGATTTTGATTTTTTTTCCTCCCACTGTACTGTGCTCCTGACCTCAAACCATCACCTCACAAACCAGGTTAGAATGAAATGGTATATATTTTCTTAAATACCAAGGGTAAATTAATTTTGGTACCTGTCCTGCCAAGAATAGTGGAACTTATATCTAGTTTTACCAAAGCAAGAGAACTTGTTCTAGATACCCAGTTTTACTGGGCTTTTTGTTGACAGAAAGACAAAGCTTGTCCTCTGACCCTACCAAAGGAGAAAGGCACATTTTAAATGCCTCCTGCATTTGAATTGTCATGGAACGGCAATGTTTCTATTAACGAGACAGAAACTGTCCAGAAGAAGAGTCTGGAGATGACCAGTTTTTAGAATATCATGCTTAACACAGATCATGGGACTTAGAACGTAACTTTTACCTTTTTGCACATTGAAAGTTCTCTTATTAAAGTCTAGGAAAACTTGAGTTGTCAAATAGGCAAGGATTATGACATTGAATGACACCTCCATTTCCAGCTGTACCTTCAAGAACACAGACACATATATGAGCACACATGCATATACTCAGACACACACAACACAAAGCAAAACAAAGAGCAGTTGACTCTCAGTTCTGGTCATTAAAAAAAGATCCACTTATAATTGTGATGTGCCCAGGGCTGCAAGTGATACCTGGGAGAGGCCCAGGAATATGTTTGCACCACATTACTTGGACTGCATGATAATTGAGAGCCATTGTGGCTGAACACTTTACGAGTTTGTTTAATTTGTCACAGTAAATAAAGCTTTTTTGATGCAAGTTAATTAGCTCTCTTGTGTTACTGCACATCAAAAGTAATTAACAACCAACTGCCAGTGTGGGGTTGCCCTGGTGTAACATGGTAATGGAGGAGAAACTTAACTGGGGCTGTATTAAGTAAAGATATACTGTTGATCAATCAACCTTCTGTCTGCTTGCATTTGGATGCAAAAGAATATAGGTCTCATAGATAAGATATTAGCTGTTTAATATTATTTCATAAAAGTCTCATCTATTATGCTGGGTTCACATTTGCCACCACATTGAGTAAAATTCTGTTAAGTAAATTTCCTACCATTGCTCAGAGTTCACTTCCTTCTTGGTTGGCATTGCCTACATGTCAACCTCTGCATGGATCTTTCATTTCCTGTTACTTCCCTTTCTTTAGCTTTGACATGTTAGCTCTCCTGTGATAAGTGCTGCCACAGCTAAGGCAGAAGGAGTGCTATTAAATAATGACTAAGAAGGAATTTGTTCAAATGGGCATAAGAAGATAATTGAAGAACCAATTTTAAAAAGAGATCACACTTCAGATTCTTAATGGTATTCTTATCTAGTTTATATTTTGAGAAAATATTCTACCTTTTCCATTTTTTTCTGGGAAAATTAACACAAAAATCAAATAACCTTCATTTATACCTCTTTTTGATTATGTAAGCAGAAGAAAAGTCAGAGGGGCCGGCATTGTGGTGTAGTGGGTTAATCCTGTCGCCTGCAGCACTGGCATCCCATATGGGTACCTCTTTGAGTCCCAACTGCTCCACTTCTGATCCAGCTCCCTGCTACTGTGCTTGGGAAAGCAGCAGAAGATGGTGTGAGTGCTTGACCCTTGCATTCACATGGAAGACCTGGAAGAAGATCCTGGTTCCTGGCTTTAGTCTGGCCCAACCCCAGCCATTGTGGCCATCTGGGGAGTGAACCAGCAGATGGAAGACCTCTCTCTCTCTCTCTCTCTCTCTCTGTAACTCGGCCTTGAAGGGACGACTTGGATCATCCTCTGCTGCTTTCCTAGACTCATTAGCAAGGAGCTTGATTGGAAGTAGAGCAGCTGGGACTCAACCCGGCACCCACATGGGATGCCCACACCACAGGCAGTGTCTTAACCCACTACACCACAACGCTGGCCCTCATCTTTTTTTTTTTTTTTTTTAAGAATAGTCAGAAAGCAAAAATATCCTTAAAGAGATATAATGATACTAGACTTGAGATACTCCAAATGTCTTGTAAATCTCACTGGGGATAAAGCAACAACAGAAGAAGAAATAACTTTCTGAAGTTATTCAGCTTTTTCAGCACAAAGCTTTCCCCTCACCCTCACTTTCCACCCCTTAATAAGGAAGGAAGATTGCCAGTTTCTCTTACTACCATCTTTTGTGGGGAGCAACAATCTGGTGAGCAAGGGAAATTGAAGTGGAAGTGGAAGACCTGGGTTTCACTGTTGACTCTATCTCTTAGCAGCAGCAATCTGCCTGCCCAGAGTCATCACCATCTCTGGGACTCAGTATCCTCCTAGAAATAGATATTATTTGGTGGTTTCATGGTTGTCTTCTAGCCCTGAAATTCTTCAAGTCTGGTCTCCACTCCTCCAGGAAGTTCTTCTTTCATTTCGTTTTGCCATGCCTGCCCCACCCTCTACTAACTGGCTTTGGCAATGGGGGGGCAGGGAAGTTCAGCTACTCGGAAGCTAAAAGAGCAGATTTCAGTGACAGCCGGCTCCCGCTCATTCAGTCCACAAGTATTTATGGAACATGATCTGGAAGCGCAGTTCTGGGAATCCAAAGATGGAAATGATCTGGATAATACTTCATGCATATAATTGAAAGTTAGAAAATAGGTAACTAGCTTAATAAATTAGAACCTTCTACTCATACTGAATCATTAAAAATATTCCTGTGTATTTTATACAGGTCCTTTATCCAATGGGATTTTCTTTTGATGCCCAGCATATTCATCACGGTGAAACAGTCAAGCAGGTCTGAATCAACACAGAAGGAATAAAGCTTCCTTTTATCCAAGAGCATTTCTTATGAAGATAGCTTATTTTCTTTGATTTGATTTGAGGATTTGGTGTGAAGAATTGCATCACATGCTAAATTCACTTTTACTTTCCCCAAAGTAATCTTTTTATTTAAAAAGTAATGTGTGTTCATTGTATTGGAGGGTGAACCAGCGGCAAAGGAAGACCTTTCTCTCTGTCTCTCTCTCTCACTGTCCACTCTGCCTGTCCAAAAAAAAAAAATATTACAGAAATTCATGATAGACAAGAATGAAAGTGCCCCATCCTCCCACTTCCCAGAGGTAATCACTACTAACATTTTGACTTATCTTTTTGTTTCTTTCTCTTTGTCCATATACAAATAAAAATACATTATTGTATCTTTCCACACAAATCGATTAATACAATGTATACTAAAATGATATTTTCAGTTTATCTCAAGTGTCTTCCCATGCAGATTGATTTCATTCTTTTTTATGACTCTGTTATATTCCAATGAATGGAACTAAATTTATTTAACTATTTCCCAATAGGTAGGCATTTGAATTGTCTTCAGATGTTTTGCTGGGATAAATTACATAGAATACTATTTATAATATTATCTTTGCAAAGAGTAACTAACACTCATTAAATTCTTATGAGGTTTCAGGCACTTTGTTACTGGATACATAGACATCATTCCATTTAATTTATTAAAATCATTCTGCAGATGATGGCACTGAAATCTAAACATTATGTCACTTGCTCAAGGTCACATACCCAGAATATAGTAAAGTGATGATTTTAACCCAGTCTGCTGGATTCCAGAGTTAAAGCTCAACATTCATTCAGCAAATATTTTTGTACACAAAATTTTGCATACTTTTGTCATAAGTGCAGAAGTTATTCATAAAGCTACAATTTCTGGGTCAAAGATATACAATATATTTTTGAAGGGCAGAGATCTGAGAAAGAGAGAAATAGAGAGGAATGCTGTTCCATAGTATCTATAGTGAATGCACAATATTTAAACCTAAACATATAATTTAAATTGCACTGCAAAACATTTTTTGTTTCAATTAGCCCTCTCAGCTGCAGTAGAAAAGAATACTAGTTTCTCCATACTCCTGCCAACATTGTGTGTAGCATCGTTTTTTCTTACCAATATGTTAGGCAAATTTTTTTTTACCTTAGTGTTAATTCAATTTGCATTTCTTTAACAATTTCATTCTTTTTGTATATAAAATGTGTGTAATTAAGTTTCTTTTTTTTTGTCTCCAGCTGTTGAAATATGCCCATATACTCTCTTTGGTTTAGAGAAGATTGCATGAAATTCTCAGTTGAGTTTTCTGTTTTTTATTGCAAAGCATTGTTCATTTTCCCCATCATCACATTTGCCCAAACACCTTGTCTTATTTCTATCCCCAGTGTATTTTGAATTCCTTTCTGAGATGAATATTTCCAGGCACCATTCTTCCAGCTCTTTAATAGTTCCTGCTATTTAATCCACGCCACAGAAATTGGGCAAGGCAACTGACCAGAGAAGGATAGAAAGAAGCCATTTAAAGTCATTTAAAGTTGACTTTTTCTCATAAAAAATGATGATAGTTCTGAGGAGACAGAAAATGTGATTTATAAAAAGACAGCATGATATTTTTTCAGAGAAAGCAGAGGGTTCAAGTGAAAAACTATGAAGAATAACTTTAAAAAAATGAACATCAAGAATAATTTTGTTAAATAAAATATTTAGAAATCCTGAAGGAAACTGATTGAAGCCACAAATAGAGTTGCTGATGTTGAAAGGTAAATTTGTGCTTTGACATTACATTCTATACTCATTTAGAAACACTTATAATTTCTAGAAATACACACACATTACCTAAGATTTTTCTGATTGAGCCATACTCTTGAGGAGTGACAAAAATGAGATCAATTTCCTTTATTAAGAAAACAGGCTCCAACTTTATATTTATTCCTTTGTGAACCATCTACTCTCAGGTCCTTGTGCAGACACGACTTTCTTCTAGGCTAAAGTTTAGTTTTCCATGAGTTGAAACAAAAAGGAGCAAAATAATATATCACATTATTTATTAGATGTATTCAAAATTTCAGACAGAAGGATGGCTGATAAAACTAATTATTATTAAAGCAGCTGAATCCTCAAGGACTCTGAGACTAAGAGCCAAACTGAAAAGCACTAGGAGTAGTACAGCAGACAGTATGGGGCAGTTAAAGACAAGTGATATGTGCAGCTTTCCTGGGCTCAGAACGGGCAGGGATGACTTTTTACGGGCTACCCCTTTGTCAAGAAAGCTTTTGCAGTAAAGCAAACTTTAAAATGTATTATCCACTGCAAACTACATCTTGAAGAAAGTGATTAATGCAATTTGGCCGTACTATAACAGAACTATAATATATTGTTGAAAGGGGCCTGCTGAGGCAAAATGTAGTGTGGAAAATGTGCTGTTTCTTAATAATAATAGAGGCTACCAAAGTGAGCCCTGGAAAAAGAAGGCCTGGCTAATGAGTGAGCTTGCATTAACACCTTCTCCTACATGCAAAGACTCAACTTTCTCCCAAACTCTGGTTCTTTGAACTTGTTCTTGTTATTGCTCCTGGTTTGGATTGTTTTATTTTCTCATAGGGTTTTGGACATAAATAAGTGGAGAATGAAAGAAAATCTTTGGGAAACAGAAGCAAGAATTGAATTTTCCCCACTAATCTTCTATCTTTAAAAATAATATTTTTCTTTTTTTTAAATCTTGGATTAACATATAATACTTGTACATTGTTATGGGGTACAGTGCAATATTCCAGTACACACACAATAAACTATCAAATGGGCAATTAGCTTTTCCATTTCCTTTCCTTTTATTTGTGCTGGAGCCTACTTGCTCCTCTCTTCCAGGTACTCTGTATATCACAGTCTGTCATGTATCACTTTCGGCATACGGAAGACATGGTACAGCTAATGAAGACAGAATGGGTAGACCAGGAGAAACAGGACCCTGGAGTTGAACTGCCCACCAGGCCATACAGTTTTAGAAGGAACTCTGTGTCCTGTGTGAGGAAAGATACTTTTTCCAACAGAATAGATTTTTGAAAGTTTGGCCAACAAACAGCAATTCCAAAAAGATGTTGATGTTGGAGAGACCATCCAATATGAAGCCTGGTGAAAGGCTGGTGAAATGAGACAATGGGAGGAGTATGCATTTAACTTAGTTAGTGGTTAAGGCACCTGCATCATACATCAGAGTGGTTGGATTCGACTCTCAACTCTGAGTTCTGATTTTCGCTCCCTAACAGTGCATATTCTGAAAGGCAACCCGTGTAGAAAACCTAAATTGCATTCCCAGCTCCTGGCTCCTCTAGTCCTGGCCTAGCCTGGACTGCTAAGGGAATTTGGGGCTGAACCAATAGAAGGTAGTTCTCTCTTTCCCTCCCCTGTCAATATCTCAAATAATTTTTTTTTAAATGAGGCAATGAAAAACGCGGAACTCCAATCTGAAAGCCCAGGTGGGTGGATGGTAGAAAGCCACAGCATTGAGGGGCAGGGCCCCAGCCACTGTTCTGAGGACAAAAGCACACTACTCAAGCTCTCTGTACAGAAACTTGAATGAAACGACCCTTGCCCTAAAGGATATTGTCTTCCTGGCACTGATAAGATTCCTGTTTGGATAGTAGCTGAGTTGTTACCAAAGAAGAAAAACAAGGAAAGGAGAATGAATTGTTGATTCCTCCCAAGTAGGTAGCAAAAACAGCAGTAGCAGGTTGACGTTGCAAACTCTCATCTCTAATGTAACAGCACACAATTCCCTTGACAAGAGACAAAGCAACTGCTAGGTTTAATGTGTCTTTACATGAGCAAATGATCTTGCATAATAATACCGCGCTGTGCTGACAATCCTTTATGAACACAGCAGTGTAATGCCGACAGTTAGCTAACAACAGAGCTGCCTGCCCAGATAGAAGGTTTGGAGCTACACGGGAGGGACATATTTGACTCAAGGTAATTCTGGGGAATTGTGGAAAGGCTGACATCTGGACTGTCATGCAAAGCAGACACGTTCTGAAACACAAGAGAAATGCCATCTGAGAGGTCCTGGTGAGGCTTCTAAATTGTCATCAAGAGCTTGTTAAATTTTCATAATTTTAATATGGAAGCACAAAAGATTGCTTCAGAGAAGTAGCAGGAAAGAATCAGTGCTTGAGATGGATACATTTATTCATTTACTAAATATTTTTCCACAGTTTTCTGCAGGCTGGGTACTGTGCTAGGTTAGATACATGTATGAATTCGATGATCCCTGCCTTCACGAAGGTTATTAACAACATTTGGGGAGGGAAATAAGCCAACAACTACAAAGTGCTGTGGTGCAAAGTAGGGATTAAGTAAAGGTTGCTATGGGAGATGAGATAAATAACGTCTAACAGTGTGTGTGCGTGTGTGTGTGTGTGTGTGTGTATGTGTTTATGCATGGTAGTAGTATCGATCAGGGAAGGCTTCCAGGAGTTGGAATTTTTAAATTAAATCTGACAGTATGAGTAAGGATGAGTCGGAGGAAAAGGTGAATGAATGGAGGGATGAGCATTCCAATTGGAGAGAATGATACATGAGTAGGAGATTCAAGGAAATCAAGAACTGCCAGAAGCATTCCTTCTGGGGGTCTTTACTAACAACAGTATATTGAGAACTAAGCAGTTAGTGGCAAGACACAATCAGATTGTATATAAAGCATTTCCTCATTCAAAATGAGCTAGACTGTAGAGGAAGCTACTGGACAATCATGAGATTTTCTTCTCTAATAGATGTATAAGCAAGATGGACAGACACAGACACTAATAAGAGTTTTTCTAACTCTGGACTTTCACGTTGTTTGCAAAAGTGACTCAAAGAAGAGGGAAAGATTACTGAGAGGAAGGGCACTGCATGGAAAAAAATGCAAAATGCTACAAAACATTTAAGACAGGCCAACATTGTGGGAATTCAGAGGAGCATTTCCATGTCAAAATAATGATTATGACATACTTGACTGACCTTATTTATCAGCCCTCAAACATTTGAACTATTTACAGTAGATTCTACAATGCTATGCTTTTGCAACCTTGGGAAGCAGAGTCTTGCTCAGGCCAGGAAGCTGTATTTCTCTTATAGCACTGAAGGAAGCTAGATCATTACAGACATTAATCTTCATAGATAACTGCTCTCTCTGATACTACATCCAAGCTATATTGATGTACTGATACTGACTCAAAACTATAGATTATCCTCAGTCATTCAGGATCTGGAGGGTTCAGATCCAGTCTGTGTATTGTAACCCATTCAGCAGTGGTGGCCAGGTTTGTGTCTAGTTCTCAGTTTAATCCAACTACTTATGTGCTAACTTTATCAAGCTTTTGCTTTGACATTTATATCCTACAAATATGCAAAGTATACACAAGAATTTTCCTGTTTGAGATGGTAAGGTATATCAAGCTCAGTTTTCTTTTTTTAACGTTTATTTAATAAATATAAATTTCCAAAGTACAACTTTTGAATTATAGCGACTTTTTCCCTCCATAACCTCCCTCCCACCTGCAACCATCCCATCTTGCACTCCCTCTCCCATCCCATTCTTCATCAGATTCATTTTCAATTATCTTTATAGACAGAAGATCTACTTAGTATTTACTAAGTAAAGATTTCAACAGTTTGCACCCACACAGACACACAAAGTATAGAGTACTGTTTGAGTAGTAGTTTTACCATTAATTCACATAGTACAACACATTAAGGACAGAGATCCTACATGGGGAATAAGTGCACAGTGACTCCTGTTGTTGATTTAACAATTGACACTCTTATTTATGACGTCAGTAATCACCCTAGGCACTTGTCATGAGCTGCCAAGACTATGGAAGCCTCTTGAGTTCACCAACTCTGATCTTATTTAGACATGGCCATAGTCAAAGTGGAAGTTTTCTCCTCCCTTCAGAGAAAGGTACCTCCTTCTTTGATGGCCCATTCTTTCTGCTGGGATCTCACTCACAGAGATCTTTCATTTAGGTCATTTTTTTTGCCACAGTGCAAACTCAGTTTTCAAAGCATATTTCTCCACTCCTTCTTGGTTTGTCACATACTGTCAATAGTAAGAGAACCAAAACCAATCAGAGTCAGTAGTAGGTCTGGCTTAAAAGAGAATGTCATTCTCTATTTGGAAAAGTTGAAAAAGCATAGGTAATTTCACAGAAATGATCAATTGTTAGGGTTAGGTATGACATCAGTAATCATTTATTACCTTATTCTCAAATAATCGATGAGAAATCTGAGGTCCTTGCTTACAACCCTACCATAAAAATAGGCTACAATTTAGATTTTTCTAAAAGTCAGGCCCACACTTTTTTACAGACTATAGCATTTTCCCCTTTTTCCTTATGTTTAACGCAGAATTATTATTTTTTATCATGGGTCAGCTATTTTAGAAAACACTGAAAATATGAATAATATAAAGGTATTACTTAAAAATTTTTGTATAAGAAGAGTTATGTTGAATTAAGAATCCAAAAATTTCCCTTATTTAGACCTTACATGTTAGGCTGTAAATTTCCTACAAAGCACCCTAAGTTTAACTGCATTGGGATGTAAGACTTTTTCCCTGTCATGTGATTCCATCTGAAATCTAACAACATGGCCAGAAACCCACCATGAAAACTTGCTTGGCAAATGCAATAGAGAAACTTTGCATCACCTATTAGTTAAGTATGTTGCTCATTGCAGAGTGATTTGTCTACTTCACACCTTGTCCATATAACAACCATAAGAGGCTCATAGGAATGTATTAATTTTCCCATCATAGACATGTGAAAGCAGTGTTTTCAGTAATTAAGTGATTTTTTTCAAAGAAACCTTTTATTTAATGAGTACAAATTTCGTAAGTACTACTTTAGGAATATAGTGATTCTTCCCCCCCAATACCTGCTCTCCCACCCCCACTCCCATCCCACCTCCTCCTCTCTCTCCCATCCCATTATCCATTAAGATTCATTTTTAGTTAACTTTATACAGAGAAGACCAACTCTATACTAAGTAAATTTCTCAAAAATTTGCACCCACACACACAAAATATAAAAAATTGTTTGAGAACATATTTTACAGTTAATTCTCATAGTACAATTCATTAAGGACAGAGGTCCTGCATGGGGAGTAAATGCACAGTGACTCCTGTTGTTAATTTAACAATTAACACTCTTATGTATGATGTCAGTGATCACCCAAGGCTCTTGACATGAGCTGCCAAGGCTATGAAAGCCTTTTGAGTCCACAATTTCTATCAGTGTTTAGACAAGGTCACAAGCAAAGTGGAAGTTCTCTCCTTCAGAGAAAAGTACATCCTTCTTTGATGGCCCCTACTTTCCCCAGGAGTCTCACTCACAGAGATCCTTCATGTAGGATTTGTGGTTTTTTTGCCACAGTGTCTTCGCTTTCCAAGCCTGACATGTTCTCATGGGCTTTTCAGCCAGACCAGAATGCCTTAAGGGCTGATTCTGAGGTCAGAGTGCTATTTAAAGTGATTGTCATTCTATGAGTCTGCTCTATAGACTGCTTCCCATGTTGGAACATTCTCTTTTTTTTAATTCTACCTATTGTTTTTACCAGACACTTGATATTATTTTTATGATCCCTTTAACACTTAATCCTATCTATATGATTGATTAAATACTTAATATGATCACTTTAACACTTACAATGGCATTATTATCACCCATTTTAGTGGCATTTGGAGTCCCATGGCAATTTTTTAGCTTTACCCTTAAAAGTACACCCATAGGAATGTCTACAGAACTATAAAGCTCCTCCCTCTTGTATTCCCACTTTCATTTTTTACTGGGATCTATTTTCAATTGAGTTTATACCCCTATGATTAATTCAATGTTAAGTAAAAAGTTCAACCAATGATATTAAGAAGAAAAAAAAATCTGTCCTCTATAGTCAAGACAAGGGCTGTTTAAGTCATTGCTACTCATAGTGTCAATTTCACTTCTACATGTTTTCTTTTATGTGCTCTGTTAGTTATCACAGATCAGGGAGAATATATGGTATTTTAATTAAGTGATTTTTCAAAGTGATAGAGACAGTTCTCAGTAAAGCTGAGCTGAGTTACCAGGCAGTCTCACTCTTGGTCATGAGCTCCTTTTATCTTTTTTATTTTTGCCAGGCAGAGTTAGACAGTGAGAGAGAGAGAGACAGAGAGAGCGTTATAGACAGTGAGAGACAGAGAGAAAGGTCTTCCTTCCGTTGGTTCACTCCCCTAATGCCACTACAGCTGGTGCTGCACTTATCTGAAGCCAGGACCCGGGTACTTCCTCCCGGTCTCCCATGCGGGTGCAGGGACCCAAGCACTTGGGCCATCCTCTGCTGTTCTCCCCGGCCACAGCAGAAAGCTGGACTGGAAGAGGAACAACCGGGACTAGTACCCGGCGCCCCAACCAGGACTAGAACCCAGGGTGCCAGCGCTGCAGGCGGAGGATTAACCAAGTGAGCCATGGCATCAGCTAGCTCCTTTTATCTTACCAAATCAGTATTTTTTTTTTAATTTTTGACAGGCAGAGTGGACAGTGAGAGAGAGAGAGAGACAGAGAGAAAGGTCTTCCTTTACCATTGGTTCACCCTCCAATGGCCGCTGTGGCTGGCGTGCTGCAGCTACGCACCGCGCGGATCCAAAGCCAGGAGCCAGGTGCTTCCTCCTGGTCTCCCATGCAGGTGCAGGGCCCAAGGACCTGGGCCATCCTCCACTGCACTCTCAGGCCACAGCAGAGAGCTGGACTGGAAGAGGGGCAACCGGGACAGAATCCGGTGCCCCGACAGGGACTAGAACCCGGTGTGCTGGCGCCGCAAGGCGGAGGATTAGCCTATTGAGCCACGGCGCCCGCCACCAAATCAGTACTAGTAACATTACAATCATCACCACCATCATCGTTATCTTCAGCACTTTCTTCTTCTATTATAACTTTCTAAGACCTACAGATCTCAATGAAAATGTGATAGAATCGCTCTTCCTTTCCACTATCTCAGTGCACTGCTTTTGTTTTCCCAAAATTTTCCTTTTGGTTATTTAACATCAAAATGAAGCCGGAATCAGGAGCCAGAGCCAGAAATGAAAACCAAGTATTCCAATATGGGGTATGGGCATCCTAACTAGTATATTAACTGCTAGACCAAATATCCATTGCCCCAACCCTGTTATTACCTGCTAAGTAGCAGTCAAAAGTAAGGTTGACATTTCAGTGTATCCCTAAACCATACTTCCCAGAACAACTAAAGAAATTACTGTATTCTTTTGGTCCCAAGCACAACACTGAAACTTTTGATGGCAAAATAAGCAATTTAATAGGTCTTAAGCAACTATGTCTTGAATTTGGTCATTTCTCAGGGGGTCCATTCCCTCATTTTCTTTGGTTCTGCATTTAACAATATCCTCTACACATCCATGCGAATTCCTAACCACCAGGAGGAAGAGAAGCTCCAAACTGGTGCAAGGTAACATAGCCTAAGTATCAAACTAAGTTCACTCTATGTCTATCAGTTTCAAATCCCAGGCAATTGTAGGTGAAGAAGAGGAAGAATGTGTGAAAATGTTAGATTTTAAAACTTTCAAACACTGGACCTAAGTTCACCTGTTAGTCATTCTAGTAGGTTGCCCTGGGGTCTGTTAAAAAGAATTCCAAAACTCTTAACACTGTTAACTACAAGATCTATAACTTTGATGTAATATAATGAGTAGTGGATTGCATCTTACAGTATTTAGTCTTTGCCATAGCAAATGGATCTTTAAATGGGACAATTGTGTCAGAACAGGGTATGGTTTTATATTTTTTTCTTATTTACTGATGTCTGAAAACATACAGCTATTCTGTGATTTCTCAGGCCAATCTTATAAAACTAATGTTGTTGATATTGAGACATACTCTCAGAAGTGACTCTCTCTTTCGATTTTCTGTTTGATATGAGGCATGATATTATGGGTCATTGTCTGGCAGACTCTTCAAGATCGTGCCTGAAACTCTAAATGATTTCTAATCCTGATTTGTCTACTTGCAGGACCTCGGGAAAATCACTTCTACTTGGGGGCTTATTTTTCCTTCTCACACAAGAATTACAGTCCTTTGAAAACTTCCTCCCTTCCAAGAATTTCTGGGAATATCATTTGTTTATGAATCAGCCTGGATTCAGTTTGCTTTTTGATACTCTTTATTGTGACTATCATGCTGGAGCACTGATGGTGTTCCTGCCCTTCTGCAGTGGCTGCTTCTTCTCTGATGCTTATTTGAATGCAGGGGCCATGTTCTACCCTAGATGAAGACTTTTTGTTGACTGACTTGGATGTTCATGCTGACTCCTCATGGGACCATCAAAAATCAGACGTTTTCACTGAAGAAAGATGACAGTGGCACTCTCCTCTCAATGTTGTTGGAGGGATGTTCACTGGGACCTTGATTCTCCCAGGGAGTCATCAAATTTATAAACTGATTCTCAGTTTCACACACAGCAATTTCATCCCAAGTTCCCCACGTGGCTGAGTTTCAGTAGGTGGAGTTATCAACTGCCACTCCCTACAACTATTAACTGTGTTGAGTAAAGCTTCTTTATTTGATTCCTTTCCCCTTTAGATTGAATTCTTCAATATCCTCTTATCTCCTGGTCATACTCAAATTACTTTTTTCTGAAACATCCCACCAGTTTGCCAAAAGTGGTTGAACCGCAACATCTGAAACTATTTGCCATTGCCTTAGAAAAAGTCATAATGAGGCCAGCACAGTGGTTCACTTGGCTAATCCTCCACCTGTGGTGCCGGCACGCTGGGTTCTAGTCCCGGTTGCTCCTCTTCCTGTCCAGCTCTCCGCTGTGGCCCAGGAAGGCAGTGGAAGATGGCCCAAGTGCTTGGGCCCCTGCTCCCGCATGGGAGACCAGGAGGAAGTACCCAGCTCCTGGCTTCAGATCGGCACAGCGCTGGCTGTAGCGGCCATTAGGGGAGTGAACCAACAGAAGGAAGACCTTTCTCTCTGTCTCTCTCTCACTGTTTATAACTCTCTCTCTTTCTCTCTCTCTCACTAACTCTGCCTGTCAAAAAGTAAAAAAAAAAAAAAAAAAGAAAAAGTCATAATGAAATAGTTCACCCCTAGAGCTATAAAATGAATAACCAGTGTGATAGATGACAAAGTCCAACCCATTACTTTGCTGAAGATGCTTAGATGTGCTTGAGCCTCCCACTAGGAGAGTTGAAGCATATACATATACAAATACAAGCTGTTGTTGCTCTTAGAAGTTTTAATTTCTGACAGTACAGAATGGGCTTTATCCAGGGACATAAAGTATTATTCCCTGGTTGAAGGAGAAAGTCTTGGCCATTTCTGACTTAAGTGAATTCTGCCATAGGCACAGAAGATATTTAGGTGCCCAATAGCAGCCATGGCATGTATGAATATAATATTACATGTGAATCTGCATGGTTCACCCAATGGTAAATACATGAAAAGTTCGTTACTATAAAAATAATACTTTTGTTCCATTTTTAGTATTCAGAGATGGGGAACATTTACGTTCAATGACAAACATTAAAAGAGTGAAAGAATAGAAAAATACAGTAACAATATTTTTCATACTTTATATAAATGCACAATATATGTAAAGATTAACTCTCTGCTCCAGAGAACTAAAGCATTATTGCTCCTTTTAAAAATAAGAACAAAAAAAGCAAACGTGAGAACTTTTAAATTAAATTCCAACATTTTCAAACAAGTGCTGCCTGGGAGATCACACAAAGCATCCAAAGCCTAAATTGAATGTATGTTGGCAAGAGCATCTTCACATCTCTCTAAATAACTGGCTAATACAGTCAGTATTTTACACCTCACCAAGGCCTGGCACTTATTTGCAAAATTTCCAGTCAATTGTCAACTAAAAAGAATGCAGAATTTCAATCCTTTGGGTTGTAGGGAGAAAATAAGTAAAAGTTTTCTCTTCTCCCAGAGGATGTTTCATTGCAAAGATGGAATTCTCTAGGAGCTGCCAAGACTGCTGTCAGGTGTAATTTGTCCCATCAACATCTTTAGGAGAAAGGCAGAATCAACACAAAACAAAATATGAAGGAGATACAGAGGCACCCACTTCTAAGCTGCTATAATTAAGTATCTTGTCTATTCTATTGAATACAGTTTTGTAGAAAGTCAAACGCAGATCATGTAAGACACTCTAAATTGTTGCTCTGTACTTATTCTCTTGCTAGGGCTCTCTTTGAGCAGAATAAAGGTTCATCAAACATCCAGCCTTTCATTTAATCATTTACATATCTAAGAGCAAGGCATGTAATGCAAGAAATATTGGCCACACAGTTGAGCATTCAAGGGATGTAACAGAAGAGGAAAGATGTATTCTGAAATTATGAAAATATGGGATAGGAAAATGAGAAACATGAAATAAGAGCAAAAATTTATAAGCATCAAAAAGAAGGATATATAGATGGAGATTGGTGTCTTTCAATTTTTAACTTACAATATAGATATTATACTTACTGGTTATACATTAAACTCATCAATAACCCTATGTGATAAGTATTATCCCCATTTTACAGATGAAGAAATTGAGGCCTACAGGTCATTACATTGGATAAGGACACCACAATAAATGTTCAGGCAGATAGTGGCATCCTCAGGTGACTCTGAATTCAGTTTCTGGCAGAAGGGCGCTAGAATGGCAGATTTACTCCCATCCTTGAGGATAAGCATGAACACTGAGGAAAGCTCACTTCCTGAAGTCATCATCATGTGAGACTAGAGGTTGAAGTTTGAGTGCAGCTCAGAGTAGGAGCAGAGATTCTCTTTCTATTGAGTTGTGACTGATAGTCTGTAAATGGAAAACTTGCTACAGGACAGTGGGGGTGAGGCTGAGAGAATCACTGAGACACAGCACACAGATCTTCCATGAGTATCTGCAATTGCAATAGGTTTGCACCAAAATAAACTTGTGTTTTAATCCCATTTTCACGAACTTTTTGGAGCACCCTCATATTTTAATGTAAGATGTACAGGCATATGTTTATTTGCCAGTCTTTTGTTGAAGAATCAAATCATTTTCCTGAAGTATGAGTCTGCTGATTGGAGTCTCTGCCTAAAATACACCATTTTATGTTTGGCTTTTTATAAACTAGTTTGGTTTATTTAAAGTGGAGCAAAACTGGGAGATGAGAATAATTTGAGTATAGTATCCTTCTAGATGTCTGTGATTTGTTTTCTCAATTTGGTACAGCTGTCCTGCCCACTCCTAATTCTACATCTTTTTTTATTGGCTATTTTCTTTTATCAAGCATATCACTTAGTTTTCATAGAAACAATTTTCTTTCTGTACTCATGCTTTATCAGTCTTCATATTTAATTAAATCTCATAATTACAAGAACAAATAAGACTGGAATAAATATGTTTGGGCAAGCATGCAGCTAATTGGTGGGGAAAAGGCATAGGCACACTGTGTAACTTGCTAGCCTGGAGTTTGTAATCAGTCGTATGTCCCAGAGGCCAATATTTGGAGGAGGAATGGAGAACATTAATCTTTTGAATGACAATTCCCAATATGACAAACACCAATATGTTAATAGAATTGCTATTTCGATGGATAAGTATAAGACAAAGTACATTTGATCAGATATTGTAAGGCCTTGAATGCCCCATAGTCTTACCATTCCCATAATGGGTCCTATAATATTGAGACCATTGTGTTTACAGCTGTGGATAAAGAAGATCAATCTAGAAGACTCCTACAGAGATTTGGTTGTGAAAACACAGGAAGAAATAAGGTAGCAGCAAGTGTGAAAGGAGAAGGGGGAATGGATGTGAAAGGTCGTTTGGAAGCAGAATCAATAAAACATGACACTGGGTCAGATGTGGGTATAGTACCCAATGTACCTTTCTCATGAAAGTGACTAAGAAGGAATTTGCCACCTGATATGCTATATGAAACTCCCATGACTTTACAGGTTCTTTTATATTTTGTGCTTATAGCCTTAAAAAATGTTTAAAATTTTTACTTACTTTCACTTTATTTGAAATGCAAAGAGAGAGAGAGAGAGAGATGGATTGATTGATTAACTCAATCCACTGGTTCACTCCCCATATACTGAAACAGCAGGACCCAGACCAGGCTGAAGTCAGGAACCTGGAACTCAGTCTGGGACTACCACATAGATGACAGGGACCCAAATACTTGGGCTGCCATATACTGTCTCCCACTGTGTGCGTTAGTATGGAGACTCCAACCAGGCTGTTTGAAACCAAGTAGAATCTTAACTGCTGCACCAAATGTCTGCCCCACCACCCCCATTTAACTTTTGTCAGTTTGTAAATCACCCAGGTTGTTGGAATGTACTATCACATCAGGCTTCTGCCTTATCTCTGTGTGTACAACCTCTTCTGGATTTAGCAAGATTGTGTATTATTTCCTAGTTGTTTCAGGCATGTACTCTGTTGCATTGATCCCAAGATGCACTTGTGTTTTTTTTAATTTTTGCATTTCAGCATCTCTGGAATCAGGATGCATCTTACAATGTCAGTGTTTCTTGACCTTCGTGATAGCGTGTCAAGATTTAATAATAATGTATTTTATAACCAACAGCATTTTCTCTCCTCAGCCAGATGCTAAATTTCAGAGGAAATTCTCACACTCCTTTTCTTCTGCATCCATTTGAATGTCTTACATGGTGCTAAGCATACAACAGACTTTCAGTAAATACTTGAACGTTAACTCAAGCTAGGTTCATGATAGTCACTTACTATCAAAGCCTTCAAAAAAAAAAAAAAAAAAAAAAAGCTCCTGTGCTGCTGTGCTGTTTCTGCTGTAGTTATTTCCTCACCCTTCTCTTTCTTCTTAGGTTGCTTATGCTGCTTCCTCAAACCTTCTTGTGACAAACTCAAGAAAAGCACTTTTTTACTTTGCAAGAGGAACTTGATGGGAACAAACTTCTCAGGTTTCAAAAAAAGCATCATATGAGGACTTAGAAACTGTAGTATTCTGAACTTTAAGGAGATTTCCAAAACCTATTACAGAGACTCCAAGAAGTATACTCAGAAATCACAGTTTGATGAAGAATTAAGTAATTCAATTTATAATATAAAAAATGAATGTTTCTGATTAGGTTTCATGATGTCAAAGAAATTTTTGATGGGGGCTATGTGTTTTGTTTGTTTCTAGTCTTCATTGTGAATATGTTAATTATTGGGCAGGAAAAAGTGAAGCGAGAATAAAACATCCAAGTAATGAAGCTATCTAGATTCAAGAAGGAAAAATATTTTTAATGAAGTTAATTATTTCCAAGAGACCTCAGAGTTCACAGAGCATGAGAGAGTAGTCAGAATGGTTGTGTATCCAACACCAGAAGCTACAGTTGCCTTAACCAAAGCAAACTAATAAGTAAATAGTGTTCTAGGGAATGTGGTCACAATGTGTGTGATTATCTGGTAATTAAAATAAACATTTCTGTCAAAAACCAGAAATTAATTTTTAAAGAAAAATTAGCAGGTAATGGAAATAGACTTTTAAAGGCTTTGTTGAGAGATATCCTTAAGGAAAATATGGAGAACAAGAATTTTGAATTATAGATGTTTGTCTTATCTGCAAAATGGAAAATGCGGAATAAGGGACCGGTGCTGTGGCATAGTGGGTAAAGCCACTGCCTGTAGTGCTGACATCCCATATGGGTGCCGGTTCAAGTCCTGGCTCTTCACTTCCGATTCAGCTCTCTGCTGTGGCCTGGGAAAGCAGTAGAATATGGTCCAAGTCCTTGGGCCCCTGTACCCACGTGGGAGACCCAGAAGAAGCTCCTGGGTTATGGCTTCAGATCGGCACAGCTCCGGCAGTTGTAGTCATCTGCGGAATGAACCAGAGGATGGAAGACCCCTCTCTCTCACTCTCTCTCTCTGCCTCTCTGTAACTCTGCCTTTCAGATAAAATAAATAAATCTTAAATAAGAAAGTGAAGAATAAATATTGAGCATAATGTTTCCAGGTAGCAATGATATCTTTAAAGATAGGACAAAAAATAAAAAATTACAATAAGTGTGGTTTGGGTCCTCCTCTCATATAATAGAATATTACGTCATGTTGGCAAACTTAATCACATTTAAAAAGTGCAAACTTCCTGGAAAAATCCATTTTTGTAAGACATGAATATATTTTTCCCATGAGTAGAGTCTCTGCCAGCCTTGTTAGAAAAATTGTAGTAAAAATAAGGCCATAAAGCTGAAATATTTGCTGAAAAAATATTTAGGGATGCCACAATATGGCATTCAGTTAATGATAAACAAGAAGTGATAAAAAATAAGTGGTGCTTTTTATTTACCTGTGACTTTAAATTCATTTTTGTACAATTATTAAATTTTCAGTAGTGCAAAGAAATCAAAACAATGCCAACTCTTGATTACTAGTGTGAAGTTTATTGGCATATAATTGGCATATAATTAATAATAAAGTTTCCAATAAATACTGCAGTGATTTCTAAACTTTGCTACATGTGAGAGTTATATTTAGATACATAAGTTGCTGTCTTTAAAAAACACTGTTGTTTGACTTCTTCTCAGATATTTTTACTGAAATAATATGAGCTATGACCTGAGCACCAGATTTTTACAAAACTTTCTGGGTCATTCTAATGGGTAAACAAGTTTTAGAATTACTAATAAAGTGCATTGCCAGTGAAAATAAACATTACCTACTTTTTTTATTATTGGTGTAAGATTACCCACTCTTGACTGTACGTCCAGAGAAAGCTTTTGATGCCGAAACACATACTCTCTGCAGCTCTAGGAAATAACAGCCATGGTGATGATTGTTGTTGTTGACTTGATAAAACAGAGTAGTGGGGAAATTTGAAATCAGGGTAACTTTTGGGTAAAGGAAAAAGGCTTGAAACCAGTGCTCTGGGGAAGTTTGTACAGAGGGGCACTTGTACATCAGAGGGTGCTGAGGCACAGCTTGAAAGGGGGACTATTCTGAGAAGAGAAGAAGAAATTTCTGCATTTCCCCTGAACTCGGACTTTAATAAGACCTCTTTAGTTTGCTTACTTGGATTTTCTATAAAATATATATCCATATTCAAATGTCAGTTCAGAGTATATTAAAAAGATAAACTCTGATGATTCACTATCCTGAATTATTTAAGCCATGGGGAATAATCAGAGATCTATTTTCTGAAAGCGAAAAACACTTCAGAATGTTGATCATTGCAATCACTACCCTAGGTAGATACATATTATATCTTTGTTGTCTTTAATTTCAATGATTCTCTGAACTAAAACTTGTTGTAATACTACCCTTCATAATGGCCCTTTGGCTGGTTCTGTGATAGAAAAAAAAAAGAGCAAGGGAGTAATTTTGAGATGTATTTCCTACATGATTCCGCTTTTGTGACTTTATCGATCCTAACATTATCTGAACTCTTTCCCCTCTTAGTTTTGGGATATCAGATGAGAAGGAGTTATTTTACTATCTCTTGGAGAATAACATCGATGAACTATTTTCGTCCACTGCAGCATAAATTGTTTTGTCCGCAGTGGTTTCCACCCAAAGAAGGCAGACTCTGATTACTGGTTATTAAGTTTTTTTTTTTTTTTTCTGCCATATGTCTGAATGGAAGCATGGCAGATTTTCCTTTGGGTTTCAACAAAGTGTTTTCTCAAACTGCAATGAAATGAGTTGATTGAAATGCCATAATAACAGTGGTGGTGGTAGATCGTTGCTGCTTCTTGATAAAACAGAGAAGTAAAGCAATTTGAAATTAGGGTAACTTCTGCTAAAGGAATAAGATCTTAAAACCAAAGATTGAGTTTTCTGTTAATTTTAATGCTTAATGAGTGAGCGCATTTGCTTGTTTGGGGTCTCTGCAGACAGAATATTAGTTTCACATCTCCTGAGATATGAAAGCTCATTTGGGTAATGTTTATGTCACCTGTCCTTATATGGGAGGAAAGGGTCTTCTTTTTCCTGCTCAGTAGCATTCTCAATCCATTTAGGGTATTATTTAAGGAGACTGGTCTTCAGCCCAGAAATGCATAAAGGACAACGCATGAGCCAGAACTAGTCTTGATAATATTCTCTTCACTTATTCAGGTACAAGAAAGCAGTGAATTCACTAGACTTCCTGAGTCACTGCAGCGAACTCTGCTGACAGTGATGTGGTATAATTACCTTACTACCAAGTCCAAAGCCAAAAGAATTTATCTGGAATCAATGAGGGACGTTTTGATAAAACAACACATAAAGTCAAATTCTTAGAATTTTGGAAATCAAAAAACTGAAGCTAAAAGTTAAGATTTTATTTGACCAAATGCATGAAATTATGCATAAGGGTGATTTTTAACCTCAACATCAATCAATTTCATAAATTATTTCTCTTAAATATATTTATTGGCCATGTATATTTGAGTTTTTTTGTGGTAAAATATACATGACACAAAATTTAGAATTTAAATTATTTTTAATTTACCATTTTCATTATTTTTAAGTGTACAGTTCTATGACATTAAGTATATTCATATTATTGTGAAACCATCATTGCTATAAATCTCCAGAACAATTTAATCTTCCCAAACTCAAACACCCATTTAACAGTAACTCTCCATGTCCCTACCCCAGTCTCAATAACCATTATTCTACTTTCTATGAATTTGAATATTCTAGGTACTTCACATGTGAATGGACTTATACATTATTTTTCCTTTTATCTTATAAATTATTTTCTCAAGCATCTGGTTTCATAAATCATGCAGCCATCACAATTTATTTATTTATTTTTTGACAGGCTGAGTTAGACAGTGAGAGAGAGACAGAGAGAAAGGTCTTCCTTCCTTTGGTTCACTCCCCTAATGGCCATTACTGCTGGCGCACTGTGGCCGGTGTGCTGTGCCAATCCGAAGCCAGGAGCCAGGTGCTTCCTCCTGGTCTCCCATGCAGGTGCAGGGCCCAAACACTTGGGCCATCCTCCACTGCCCTCCTGGGCCCCAGCAGAGAGCTGGACTGGAAGAGGAGCAACCAGGACAGAATCTGGCTCCCCAACCGGGACTAGAACCCGGTGTGCCAGTGCTGCAGGTGGAGGATTAGCCTAGTGAGCCGCGGCGCCCGCCAATTTACTTATTTTTAAAAAGATTTTATTTATTTATTTGAGAGATAGAGCTACAGAAAGAGAGAGAGAGAGAGGAAGAGACAGAAAGGCCTTCCATCCTCTGATTCACTCCCCACATGGCCACAACAGCTAGAGCCGAGCCCATCTGAAGCCAGGAGCCAGGAGCTTCCTCTGGGTCCCCCACATAGGTGCAGGGGCGAAGCACTTGGGATTAAAAAAGGAGCATCTGAGACCTGACCTAGCGGCACCCAGATGGGATGCCAGCGCTGTAGGTAGCCAGAGGCCCAACCCACTATGCCACAGTGCCGACCCCCTAGCCATCACAATTTAAACCAATAATGCAACCCACTTTCGTAGATAAGGGAACTGATAACTAGAATCTGAAGAACTAGATAACTAGAGGCTGAAGAACCAAAGCTGATAACTAGGAAACTAACTAATTTGCTCTGATGATGTCTATCCCATAAAACATTTTATCCAGTTTATTCCACTAAAATACTGTATGCAGTCATATTCATTTTAATGACATTTAGACTCAGAAAGTTTTAATATCTCTCATCTATTAACTCTCTACTGTTCCTATATTTAGCTGCCTCTAGATAAATTGCCATTAATTAGAATGATGATGAAGATAGCTAGTATTTATTGTCTGCTTACTATTTGACAAGTTTAATACTAAGTGTTTTGTTTAGATTGATCTCATTTAGTGTACACATTTTACAAGGCAGGCATTCTAATTATCCCCACTTATAAATGAATAACCTGAAGTGTGCAAGATGAGATTGTACCAGTAAATGGTAGAGCCCATAATACTGAAAATCACAATTTACCTAACTGATATTTAATAAGTGAAAATCAGTATGTTAAAATGAACCTGATTTGTTCAGTATATTAAAGTTAAGGAAATATATGACATTTCCATTTTTTACTTTGGTCAATTACATTATTTTCATTGGCAATTCAATTACTTAATATACAAAATGATTTCTTGTTTAGTATAAATCAAAGATGATGCTAAACTGGTTAAATAATAGGGTATGCATTAATATTCAGATATACAAAAAGTTAGAAAAAGAATTAATTTTAATTCTCATCTGTGTCTATGAATCTGTAAGTACTATTTTATACATACATTAAATATTAAAACAATTGGTGATCATAATATCTTTGGGAGAGAAGTAATAGCAAGTTAATCATCAATATGGGCAGAGTAATACTGTGATGATGCTTCTAACCTACAGGACTTTAAAATTTTAACATCCTAAACCCAAATCCTTGAATATATCAGCAACACCTATGAGATTATGATTTTTCAATCTACTTTATATTCATTCTATTCTTGATTTGTCCTTCAGTACATGCAAGTCCATCGTCTATGTCTCAGTTGTAGATTGTCACCTCTAAACAGTCTGTTTAGGCTGGGTCAATGGAATACCTGTTTAGTCAGCAGAGAATAACTCAACAATTTTCAACAGAAGATTTGCATAAGAGATTGTGGGTTATTCAGTGACTGACAATCTCTGTCTCATGAGGATTCAAATAATAGCTTCTTTTCCAGTTTTCCACAAAACAATGATCAGTGATTAGAACTCCTTTAGTTTCTTCTTATCTGGTAGCTCAACCCCATACACACTGCATCTCCCATACTCTTCACAGTTGTGTCCATTGTAACAGGCAGTTGGAATGGATGACACTACTACAAGACAAAAAACATCTTTAAAAGGCGATATTAGAGTTTTTCTATAATTAGCTTAGCAGTGTAGAGGTTTCAGCCCATAGACATAAGACATCAAATATACATATTTAATTTTTTGGTTTCAGCACATTTGGGTGTCATTAGGAAATATATTGTTGTATATTCTTTGTAATTATGAGGTTTGATTGCCCACATCAGACAATCCTTTTTCTTTTTGATACAGTTCTTATTTTTTATAAGACTATTTTTTTTTGTAATTCTTTGCATTTGTTCTTCTCTACATGCACTAAGCAGAAACAAATATACATCATATGTATAGACAGATCTGTGACTGATAAAACCAAATGCCTCCATATAATAATGTCTACTATCAGAGTAAAGATTTTTTCTTAGTCTAAACATTTGATTTAAGGGTGAATCAATCCAGGGCTAGAAGGAAGAGATGGTGTTCACTCCTAAGTTCTTCCTAAATTAATCTCAGATCATCATTGGACAGAACTTGTAGATTCTCAATTTCTGCTGCTTACACTTGTTCTATTACTTACGGATATGGCACCTGCCCCACTCCCATGCACCCCTCCATCTCCCATTTTACAATTACTTTCTTCAAAATATTCTTGGTTGATCATTACATCCCCCCTAGTCATCATAATTTTTATATAATGTATATATTGTTTGTAATGTGTCATTTTCTTTTATATTGTTACGTTGTAAACATGCTGTGTTAAAATATGTTAAATTGGTTTAAACAAGTTTCCCTTTCAGATGCCTTTAATTTAGCTCAGATTGGTCTACATCCATGAAGAACCATATATTAAACACTCTTGAATAGATTCTATGAAAAGAAACTTAATTTATGATGTTTAGTATTATACATTATACAGTTTCTTTATTTTTCACTCAATTCATCATGCTGTGAAAATTCATGAATATTTAACCATTAAATGAAATGCAAAATTTTCATTATCATTTTATTGAAAACTTGACATCTTAAAATACCATACATACCATTAGTATTCTAATGCATTGTCACCTTATTGAAAAATGCTGCTAAAAAACAATACAGCCATTCAGAAAAAAAAATTTTGTCCGCCCAAGGCTATTAACTATAGCTCTACACATACATTAGTGACAAATAAGTGAAGCAGCCAATGCTCACAAAAGATGTCACTAAAATGCTAGGAAACAACTGTAACCATAGAAACCATCTCACACTGCAATCTGAACATCTTTTGTCAGTGTGTGACTAGAAATGAGATGCTTAAAATCATTAGACTATCAAAAAATCTGAACATCTCTCCATTGAAATTTACATATTTAAATATTTTGAAACCTGCAAAAACTTCAACATGATACTTCTATAAAATATTGTTTCAGCTCCTAGCCCTCAACTATCAGTTTAGATATAACAACAAAAATTATACATGAAGACTTACAATTTCTCTCCCTCTTTCTTTAGGCTACATGCATTGTCTGAGGCACCTAAACAAACACCCTGGAGAACAGAGGTTAGCTCCGAGGGCTGTCTACCTTCCTGCTCTAATCTTCACAATGGTGCCATTCTTCACCTTTCCTTTCTCTCCAGAACAATCACTGGCTTAAATTGTACCTGTTCCAGCAAGACAGGTTTGCAGGTTTCATAAGCCTTCATGACAGTAAGTACAAAATTGTCTTAGATAATGAGATATTTAAATAAAGGATTTGACAAACCAGTGTAGGAGAGCGTGAGTTTGGATGAATGTGGAACAGCCTTTGCAACCTTGGATATGGAACTGAATTTTTTCCCTTGTCTTCATCTTCTCAGCAACTCCTGAAAGGTCTGGTTATTTAGCTGAATGCTCTGCATTTAAGGGGCAGTAGAAGTCATTTTTTTGTGAAGCCTCCATTTGAAACTAAAGGTTAAGAAGCTGCTTGAGCAGGCTGGATGATTGAAACTAATGTTTCTAAATTGCTCCCACTTTCTCCTTCAGTCGTCATTATAAAGGCATTCATGAAGCTCCTACAAGGTGCCCGGCACCATTCTAGGCACACGGGACACAGTAGTGAATAAAGCAGTGTTTGCTGCCCATGGAGCTTACATCTTAGCAGGAGGAGAGAGACGAGAAACAATGAGCACTATGAATACCTAAGTAGTTTATAGCATGGAATGCTTTGAGCATCTTCCCCAGGTGGGTCACTGCTCTAGGCTTTGGAATTCAGCAATGGACAAGACAAGACAGGTGCGACCCCTGAATGTTTAAAACTTTCATTCTGGAGGATTCATAAAGAAGTATGTAAAAAAATCAAGGGTGTTTCAGAAAGTTCATGGAAAATACATGTTATAGTTAAGTTTCTTTTTCCCATGAACTTTTTGAAGCCCCTCGTACATGTGTGCATACAGACTTTATCACTGGGATCAGAGATGGAAAAGAGGAGCAACTCTAGGATCCATATTAGTAAGTCAACATGACACCAACAATGGAGCAATTCTCAGTGGTTGACCATTTATGACCAGTTCCCTATTCATTTATTCTTTTTTTAAAATTATTTATTTGAAAAGCAGAGTTACACACCCATACACACACTCATGCACACACACACACAGAGCGAGAGAGAGAGAAAGTCCTCCAACTGCTGGTTCACTCCCCAAATGGTTACAACAGCTGGAGCTGTGCTGATCTGAAGCCAGGAGCTTCTTCCAGATCTTCTGGTATGTGGGTGCAAGAGCCCAAGGAGTTGAACCATCTTACACTGCTTTCCCAGGCACATTAGCAGGGAGCTGGATCAGGAAAAGGAGCATCTAGGACTGTAGCTATTGCCTATATGGGATGCCAGAGCCGCAGGTGGTGGCTTTACCCACTATGCTACAGTATTCATTTACTCTTATCATACTTTTTTCTGATGTCAAATCTTCTTTTCTGTAGAACATGAAATCTCTATTATTCATATTTTCTCACTGCCAAATCTATCTTTCCCAAACATTTATATAAATCAAGTTTATCATTGAGCTAATGCATGAATTCCAAATTGTTTTTGCAGTAAAATGAACTTTCTTTTAATTCTGTTTTCCACAAACTTTTGGAACTAGCTTTGTGTGTAATATATGGAAGCCGGGAGCCAGGAACTCAATCCAGGTCTTACTCATGGGGGGCGGGGACCTAAGTACTGGAGCTGTCATCTGCTACCCAGGCTTCCCATTAGCAGGAAGCTTGATCAGAAGCAGAGGGGTTGGGACTTGAATGAGGACTCTCATATGGGATGGGATTGTGCTGAATGGCATCATTAACCACTGGAACATATGCACGCCCATCAACCATCATTTCTGAGTCATGTTGAAAGGAAGATCCTTCTTCCTCATCCCCTGTGTGCCCCAAAGAGGACACTCTAAGAGGACAAGGCCTGTACTTTGTCATAGTACTTCTGTGACAAACAGCTTTCTCTCCTTTCCTTAAGTGGCTCTTTTCTCCTCTCTGTGTTACACCGCTCTCTTTACACAGCTGTTTAGCCTCTATGGACCCCAAGGCACAGTCATTTGCAGCTGAGCATACGGCAATGGGACTAGGGGTCATGTCAAAAGAGAGAAGTTCCTCCTGTACATTAGACGTTCCTCCTAAACACAAATTGTTCAAGATCTTAAAGATATCGAACTCCTTCATTTTATTGATGAATGAATGGAGACTTAGAGTTCCTAATTATTCCACCAGCCAGGTAGCAGCACAACCAAATTTCATTTTAGAAATATCCACCAAGCATGTGCTCTTTGAAAAATAAACTGTCTCTTTTGCATGACCATTTTGTCTATGGGTACAACGATGCACAGCCAGCCAGCACAAACATCAAATATGCATATGTTCTCTATATATCCAGCGCTCTCTGTGTCTTTCACTGTGATCTCTAACATAAAATTTATATCTGCAATATCAACTTTGTTCCTCATCTAATTTCTTTTGTGACTGTTTAAACTCTCACCAAACTGTAATGTCATAAACAACCTTGATTCTTAGGAAGGCACCAGATCAGGAACTCAAGAAATGACTTTGAATCTCACTGATCAAGGCCTACATCTCTCCACAAGCCTGAATCCCCTCCGTGAATCCCCTCCGGCTTGCTTTATGCTTGCACCATCCCTAACCCCCATATTGAGAAATAGGTCTATGGAAAGTCACTCGAGAGCATGCATTCATTAGTGTTTCATAGTCTGTCTCTGTCTCTTCCTCTCTCTCTCTCTCTCTCTCTCTCTCTGCACGTATATATATATATTGCACATGATATATGCATCCAGTAAGAAGGTTTGTACATGCAACTCCCTTTTTCATTAAAAGTATAAATGTGCTATGAAATAGTTACTATACCATTTCAGACTGTAGAGTAGACAATGCCACAGAGTTTTTAAAAGTTCTTTAATAAATGAGCAGAATAATGAAAACTTAACAGAAATGGCACAACAACTTACTGTTAGCTTTTCTGGTCAAGAGTGTGCTTTGATTCCATTCTTCACTCACTAGAATGATATCGAATCTAAAATGTGAGTGGTTTTTGTCCACATTGCAATCTAATATCCAGCTGTTTGCTTTTCTTCCAGCACCCTGCTGCCCCCCCTTGCCTCCACCTGAGAGCAGGAAGCACTATTCATCATTCTTGTGCTCATTATTGCCAGTGGGTTCTTCTCAAGGCTGCAGCCTCCCCAGGGCATGGGGAACCTGCTTAGGCAGACCACCCAGGATTCTACTGAAAAGTGGTCAGTCTGAGTGCAGGTGGTTGGTCTCCTGCTCAGGTTTCGGTTAAGACCCATTAACTGTGCAGTGACAGGCACTTAAGAATATTAACTCTTTCATTCCCAAGCCCTCCAGACAATAAAGTGTTTTGTGAATGTTTCAGGAAAAGTAATCTACTCCTGGAGTGTCCTGGGGATCAGCAGCTCTGACTATGATGAGAGAATATCACCAAGAAAAAGCGCAGGCTAGGATCCAAGTCAGGGCCGAGAAACTACAGCAGGTACCTCTTTGATAGGTGGGAAGTGCTCTCAATAGTGGATTTGAACATCTAGCTGAGTTTTCAGGGCCTTGGGAAGACTCTTGAAATCACAATGGCGTCTCTCTTCAGATTTCCATTGATTGAAGAATATTACCATTAAAGCTTTATTCTTTTTGCTGAAGATTTTGAAATCTGTAAGAATTTGAATACTTTTAGGCTAGTGAGCATTTTAAACCTTATGAATTAATTGTTGAAGGAGAAAGTTGATCAGATTAATCCTAAGATTTTTTAAATTTATTTTTTCGTTTGATTTGAAAGGGAGGGAGAAAGGAAAGACAGAGATAGGGAAAGAGGAAGAAAAAGAGAGACAAATCTTCCATCTGCTGGTTCACTCTCCAAATTCCAGCAATAGGCAAGACAGGGACAGGCAGAAACCAGGAACCTGGAACACAATCCAGGTCTCCCACATGGGTGGTAGAGACTCAACTGCTTGAGCCATTATTTTCTGTCTTGCTAGGGAGTGTATCATCTGGAAGCTGGATTGGAAGTGGCTCTGGGACTTGGACCAGGCACTCCAAAGTATGATTTGGGTTTAACAAACAGCATCTTAACCTCTGTGTCAAATACCTAACCACCCCCTCGAAGGTTTTGATAGAAGGCTTGGAAATGCCAGGAGCAAGGGATGGAGTATGGGCTGTCGGAGATATCAACATGAGGGCGAAAGGCAGAAGGAAAGGAAGCTGAGTTTCTTAAAAACACATATTATTAGTAAAGGCTATGAAAATTTAAAGATTTTGTTGAGGAAGGGGAAGAAGGGGAAGAGAAAGAGGGAGAGAGGGAGACAGAATCCTTGAGAGACTGGGAGCATAGAAGATTTATTTACTTTCAGGGCAAATACTGGGCAGAATAGAGATGATGGTTTTTGCAGAGCAGACAGCAGGAGAGGAATAACATCGATGTCATCGTAGTAAAATTCTGGTTAGTGGTACAAATAAAAATCAATATTTTTGTTTGAAAATAATCCCATTTCTTTGTTGGTATGTTCTCTTTTTTCCACTAACATCTTCAAAGATGTACTTACAGCGTGAAGACTTATTAAACGTTTGTTGAGTTGAACTCTCTTAATTCCGGCGATATCACTGACTGACAAAGAGACCCAGGAACTCCTAATCCACAATCGAATGCAAGTGAAATCCTTCACCTGCTTCATCATCTCTCAAATGTCATGAATCTTCCCCAAACACAGAACATGATTAACATCTTTTGAATGTTTATCTATATTTCAGTTGTGAATCTGTATTTTCCATTATGTTCCATGAAATCCTGGCCCCTCTGGACTTTTATTTTTCAGATTTAGTGTTTTCTAGTGTACTTTCCTCAACTGAAAAAAAAGGTAGCCATTGTTTGCATTCAGCCATTCATCTTCCTTTGCATTTCCATACAAAAGTTCTAAACTCAGCATTCCAACACACGCTGGATAGGAGTTTGACACAGAGGGATTTAAGAGACATGCAGGTGGCGATGGAATGAATTCGGTGCTCAGTTTGAAGAAGGAGATTAAATCTTGACACCAAGGTTCCTAACTTGAAGAACTGATTGAAAGGGGCCACTACCTATGGTAACAGAAGCAGAGACCTAGGGTAGGGTATCGGTCAGATGTAACTGAAGCATATTGTGAGTCATTTTGGGCTAATTCTTTAGTAATTATTCAAACTATATGCCAGAACCTAGCTTGAAATTATGGTTTTAGTGTAACCCATGGGAATGATTTTTAAAACTCTTGGGATGAAAATAGCCTTATCCCTAATTTTTTTCATGAGATCTGAATATTACCTTTGTGTCCACTTATAGGGGTTTACATGGCCTAAATGAAGTATAGATCTGAATTCCCTATTCAGTCAGGATGACCCTGGGGGTTTGGTTCCCATGAAGTTGCAGCTAATTCTAACTGCTACATGGTATGACTGTTAATAAGCCAAACACAGGCTAAAGTCATGAAGTTCCTCATTAGCCAAGTCTCTTCACCAACTCCTTTGGTGCTTGGATGGAGAATGGTCATCTTGAAAAAACAATGGTAGTAGTGTGGTTAAAAATTCCTAGAGTCATCTTGGATCAACCTGTAGTCATGGGTCTTAAGATTCAGGTCTTTCTCTCCCATACATCCATTACATCAGGAATAATCTAGCTAACCCCTCTGCTGAAGGCCTGAAACATTGATTTCTCTGTTTTAAGGATATACCCACCAGAAATTGAATAGTTCTTCCTTCTCCATGCTTGGAAAAAAAGATCTCCCTATACCCTCTTCTATATATCCAATTTCCCAAGACAAGTTTCAATCCTAGCCATCTTTATCTTCTCAGTGCGGGAGGGGATTGCAGCTGAATGTGACTCAGAGGTTAATTATCTTCGTAAGAATCATCAAGTAGACTTTTTATCATCTCTTCTTGCAGTTTAGGAAGAAAGCTCTAACTTCAACAGGCTATCCATCTACTTCACCTTCAGGGGCAATTTTGTTAATACCACCCTGAAATCTCTGTGGTAGCACTTGTGAATACAATAAATTTGAAGCACTTCTGTTAAGTATGGTATGAGTCAGGGCTTCTCCATTGTAGTGATTCTGTATATGAATAACTGATAGAAAATTTTTTGGTTGGAATAATAGATTTTAGAGCAACTCCAATTTCCTGTCCCATGTCAGATATGAGTAATAAACCATAAAAAATTTCCCTGATGAATCCTTATTCAACCTGGCAATTCTTTCCATTTTAACACTCCAGGAAGACACTTCCATTTGATGAGAGTTGGTAAGCAAGATGAACCTATTTACCATTCAGATCTAGTTTGATGTTTTGCGTGTGTGTGTGTGTGTGTGTGTGTCTGTGTAAGGTGGGGTGGAAAGGAAGGTAGGAATGAAAGACCTTTCTAAAGTCATATAGTTAGTAATTGCAGAGTTAGATTTTTGTCCAAGACTTTTTTTTGCTGTCATTATGTTTGTGTTATGTAACCCTTGAACATTTTCATTAATGTTAACAGTTTTGCTTCACAGAGCTTATATTGTAGAATAAATTCCCCTTAGTAACAACCCTATGAGATAAGTTTCAGCATTGTTTCATAAAGGGAATCTGAACCCTATTAGAATGAGAGGAAGTTTACAGTCCTTTAATTTCTAAGCAACTTTTGCATCTACCCCAATGTTAGCAGAGCCAATAACCCCACAGACTCCCTGAAAAGCTAAGAGGTTATATGTGGCTGTGTTGCAGTTCTTTAATGTTTGTGAATGCTTAAATGACAAATTGACTCAACTCTAAACTTTCTGCTGTCACTCTTGATATGGAGCCTGAAAGCAGGTCAAGTGTGTAGTCTTATCACTTAGCTATTTTGGAATAAATGGTCCACTCTGGCTGGATCTACATAATGCCACATCAAGTCACTGAAAAGTGAAAAATTAGGTCAATCACCTAGCTTTTTGATACCCAAATGAAAGTGTATCAGTGTGTCCATTTTGAATCTAACAATAAACTAGTGAAATCTGTTATTTGTGATATGTATAGATTCCTCATCCTATAATAATAGATGACATTAAATAAGTACCTTTTTTATGCTACACAAAATGCTAAATAATTAGCAACTTTAATATAATATTTAACACTCATAAGAACCTTGTGAGGCAAATGCTATTTTCTCCATTCAAAAATGAATAAAATGAAGCATATTTGTATTTTTATTAAAATATGTATTATATATTTGATAGAAATATCTTTTATTCTTTGGATTATTGTAAGCTGAAGAGTTTCTGTTCGAAAATGAATCAAATTTTAGAATTTTGTTATACAGTGTTATGGCTTAGGTTTCTAATTCTTCCCAGTAAAAAAGTGAATTTAGCAAAATAGCCTGGAGATCCGGAATATTGATGTCCCTCAGGAGAATTAATAACCTGGTAGCATTAAAACTCTGTCTTAAGTCTTCTATTCCCAATGCCTTAAGACCACAGTGACAAATTTTAGTGCCTGTTTACACTTCAACCCAGCTCCAACCTAGAGGAGCTGTGTCACAGATGAATACAGTGAGGGACAGTCCAAATGTTCCATCTGCCAAAAGGCACATGATCCAAGATATTATGCTACTTATGGTTGACCTTTCAGAATTTTTTTAAATTAAAAAATGAATGGCTACATTTTACAGCGAGAAGGGAAATTTTAAGGGAAAATGAAGTCAAAAGTAGTAAGAATTTAAGTAAGCAATTTAAGAGGAGAGACATGTAAGGGAGACATGATATACTATCATTTTGCCTGGTTAATGGTAGAGGAGGTAGTAGGTCAATTGTGAGCATGTACATGAATCTCAAGTCATTTTAATGTCTGAAGACAAACGGTCTCTGACTCCAACCAGTTGCCGTCGTAAATCACTGTAAGTCCTGATAGATGAGCTTCCTCCAAAGTTTGGAGCTCAGACTATAGTTGAATAGTACCCTGTACCCAACTCTACTTTGCACACAGATAGATCTACATGCCAAGTGTCCTCCTGGTCAAGACATGTGGACAGTGCTGTTAGTAGAGAATTGCATTACCATTTAAGACTTTTATGAGATAATATATACATAAACATCTGTCCAGGTCTGTCCTGCCTGAACTTGGGTATACAGATAGCGTAGCATGGAGAAATTCTCATGGCCAGAAGGTGCCAATGAAAGAGAAGGAAGAAAAGGCATGCAACCTAGGAAACAGAAATACCAGGGGAAGTAGAAATAGGAAAATATCATTAAAATAATTATTTTGAGAGGCATAAAGAAAGAGAAAGAGAGAGATCAATTTCTCATACACTGGTTCACTCCCCAGTGCTGGGCTGGGCTGGGATCAAAGCTGATAGCTGGGAACCATCATTTGGATGTCAGGAACCCAATCACTTGAGCCATCACTGTTGCCTCTCAGGATCTCACTAGCAAGTTGGGAAGCAGGCATCTTAACTGCTAGGCTAAATGCCGTCCCCTCTAGAAAAGAGCCTTTTGACATTGAAGTTGATGTCTAACAATGCTTGGTCTTGGGGGGGGGGGGAGGGGGTTGATAATGCTTGGCCAGGGGAGACAGACAAAAGGCCACTTTTCCATTTCCATTTCCATTTCCATTTCCATTTCCAGTTTGAACCAAATCTCTCACAGACTGAGAGATGCGGAAGTTACTGCTCACAGCATGGACTTCTTCAGTCTTTTTGGAAAATTTTGGCTTCTGGCTGTTGAGCATGGAAGCAGTAGGAATCAAAATGTATCAGAAAGATAAAAGTGATAAATGAAAACATGGATGTTTAAAACTCAGATGGAATTATTATATCCTGTTCAAAGCATTGTACCTCAGCCGATAGTTGGTCTCAAGTACAACTATAATTTATTGCCAAGGGATTTAGCCCCTAGCTAATGAAAAAGAACAAATAGGAAGTACAAGTTAGCCTATCAAATAAAAGTATTTTAAGTGCTCTTTCACATAAAAAGTAGCTCAGTGATCTATATATTGGCTAAACTTGGCTTGGTTTAACTTTGCCAGAATTGTCATCATCTTTGATACACTGATGGTATATGGGGCTGCTATTTTTCAATTATGGGCACATGTTCTGATTGGTGACATAAAGTTCATTTTTGGTAGTCCTTATTTGCTCCCTTTCTTCTAGCCTTTTAGTCTACTCACTATTTTTCTAAGTATGAAGTTCAACCACTGGAGATTTCACTGACATCCAACTGCAATCACAGTCTTTGGAGGATGGAAATAATTAAACTAGATTATATTCATATTTCATATCTTTTTATAACTTCATATACTTTAATACACCCACAGCGACAGGTAAAAGTGAGTCAAGATTTCCATAAAGAGACATTTCACCTTGTGTCTAATTGAAAATGCAAAATAAGAGGTGAGTTTTAGCAATGAAACCACATTGGAGCAGAAGCCCTGACATACAAATGAATTTGTTCTTCAGAGAAATGTATAAGCAAACCCATTGTTTGATGTAAAATCTATCTTCTTTTATTTTTTATTTTTATTGGAGGTGGAATAAGGGAAAGGACATTTACTGGCTGTATGAGCTTGGACAAAACTTTGTGTTGGGTTGAATTTTCTCACCTATGAAATGAGGAGATTAGATTAGCATATTTTAATATCTTTTGTAGCTTTAAAACTATGTGATTTGGTCCTATAAATTATAGAAGCATTTTGCCTAAGAGCTAAGTGATTTAGAAGGAAGGACAGTTTTCAGAAGATGTCCTAACTCATTCATGATGTTCACTATTTTCTGTATTCTATTATGGTGATTGCAATATCCATGTCTCTGAGGAACAGAATCACTTTCTCTTGGACAAAGCTTTGTAAAGTTCTTACCCTTTATTTTTAGTTCCCGAAGCAGCACAGTACATGAAATGTGACAAGATTTCTATGTAGCACAGTAATATTTTCCTAAAGGCAATTCTAGTTACTTTAGGATGTGTTCTTGAGCAAAAGGAGTAAAGCAATACAAGAGTTTAGAGAACTCAAAAAACAACAAGGCTAACGCACAAAGAGTTGCATGCTCTTAGAGAGTGGCTTCAACCTTTATGAAGCCGATGAAAAAACCATCCATAACTTCTAGTGAGGGGAGAGGGAGTGAGAAAGAAATGATCTGATTTGTGTTTTAGTGAGGCAGTTCTGGGGTAAAGCAGAAAATGAATGACCTGTGGGATAGCTCACAATCAACACCAACCATTAAGACGCTAAAGCGAGAGCACGCACAGATGATGAAATGGAAACTGAAATAGGAGATTGAAAGAGGGCTGCGAATACACTGGAAATATAGAGGGAAGAATTAGCAGTTTTCAGTTGTTTTGCGCATGTAAAAGGAAGATTAGGGAGAAAGGAAAGTTGAAAATGACCCGTGAATTTCTATCTTGGGAAACTGGGGAGTTGGTGGATGTTTGGCTAGAGAAAACAGTGGGGTTGGTTTTATGCATGGTCAGTCAAAAGTTTCCTGGCAACGGTCACAGGAGAGGGGTGGAGGGCAGAGGGAGAATGTTGACTTCAGAACAGAGGTAGAAAAAAGTATCCAATTGGAGAAGGTGGAGGCCTCATAGACAAGGATGTGGCTTCATCACTTGCTGCCTTTGGCTTACTCAACTGGTTGAACAGACATCTCTTCATAGGTCAGGGAGATTAGGTGTGGGAGAGACACACAGAGAGACAATTACAACACCACTGCATTAGCTGGCTGGCACTGCGTTTCTCAAGTATTGCTGATACAGGGCATGATTCCTGATGTTATGCTGGCTGAGTGAATGAACAAGTTCATTAACAAAGTTCTATCATAAAATTATGTAAAGTACAATATGGGGCCATGTAGGAAATAGTGGACTACTTTTTAGTACAGTGTGAAAGGGAGGTAATATTTCTCAGAGAAGTGACATTTAATCTTCATTGTGAGACAGAGAATGATGGTTGAGAAACAATGAAAGCAAAGGGAATGGCATTGTAAACCCACACTCATATTAAAGCAAATCTTTCCTTTATTTTGAGCTCTTGAGAAAGAACGATGTCCTTTTCTGACAGTGGTATTGAACTCTATTTTAGTATAGATTTTCACATGGTGATTTTCTTTAATTTTTAAAAAATGGCATTCACTCTTGAAAATATACCTCTATTTCAAGGTTTGTAGGATCACTATCTTATTATGCTTTGTGCATAAAATAAACAGAAATGGTGTGCACCGTTTCCCCCACTTAAATCAAACAGGGAAGATAATTCAACTAAGTTATTCCTTCAATCAGTGAGTGAATGATGTGATGATGCTCTTATGTGAACAACAGCATCGAGACTGATGAGTAAACCCTGATAATGCTTAAAGACCTTGGTTTTGGAATGAATAAATGTGGAATAAATTAAGCTTAAAAACTACTATTAAATTTTTTCAATAAACTATAGAGTTGAACAGCCATAAATGTGCATTTTTTTAGTCTTCTGTCCTTTGATCTTAACAAATTGTAGTCCAATACTTTGTTCTACAATATCAACATTCTGATATCTTGTGATTTATTTATAAAAATAAGATATACAAGATTTCCTACATTATTTGTTTATGTAAATACATTTTCTCTTCTTTAATCAAATATTATTTAATATGGACTCTGTCATGTGTGATATCAATTATCATATAGAATATTCTAAAATCAAGGAGCCTACAGACCAGGAAGAGAAACAAAAATTTACTCAAAAAAGCTACAAAAACCCAACTCTTGTTATTTTGATTATTAAAGTACAACAGGTTTCCCAAAGAAATAAGTTCTTCTTTTAGCTACTTGTTTTGTTGCATCCAGGTAACAAATATTACATCATATCCAAGAGCCCACTGTGTATATCTGGGAAATTTAGATTATATTCACTTCTTGCTACTAGATCTGTCTTCATGCTCTGATGTTTCTTGTAACAGAATTGCTTTAAGAATGCTTTCAGAAAGCTCACATTTGGAGTGAGGATTTGGCCTAGGGTTTAAAATTCTGGTTAAGGGACTGTTTCTCACATCAGGAGCTTGGGCTCCAATCCAGTTTCTTGCTAATGCAGACTCTGCGAGGCAATAGTATTGAGTCAAGAAGTTGGGTCCCTGATACCTACGTGGGAGACTTAGACTTAGTTCCCAGTCCCTGCGTCAGCCTTGGCTGTTGAGGGCATTTGGGGAGACAACCAGCTCTGTCTATCCCTCTGTCTCTCATGTGTTTCTCTCTCTCTCTCTCAAAAATGAAAGCAATAAATTTAATAAAAGTAATTTAAAAGTTGAAGAAATACTTAGCATTTATTAAGAGCCTCTTCTCTATTCCTATGTTTCATTTAGTTTGGAGACTGAAGAGATGAAGACCTAGTTTTCCCTCAAGATTTTTTATCTAGGAATGGGAACAGTGGGAGTAAGTTTGGAGCCGGACTAGTGACTGCTCTAGAGTTAGTAGGTTAGGAATCACAGAGGAAAGAAATAAAAATGCTATGGTTGAAAGCAATAGTCTCTCAAAGCATCAGGAAACAACAGCAGTGAGAACCTTCTATGTAAGCAGGTACTACAGGAAATAAAAAAGCAGAGAGTATGATTATTTTCAAAGTCTTTTTGGAAATAAGACAGCAAAATGAAATGAAATTTACTAAACATTTTTATTTGACTAGATCATGTAAAATTTCATGAAGGTTCAAAGGAGTCAGGTTTGTGCTTTTTTCCTCCTAAAGATTTATCTATTATTTGATTTCTACAATGAGAGAGAGAAAGAGAGAGAGAGAGAGAGAGAGAGAGAGAGAGAGATTTTCCATCTGCTGACTCACTCCCCAAACGACTGCAGTGGCCGAGGCTGTTCTAGGCCAAAGCCAGGAGCCAAGAACTCCATCCAGATCTCCCACACGGGTGTCAAGGACGCAAGTACAGGAAAGTCTCTTTTTTGGAGTCCTCTGGTTCTGAAAGAGTGGGAGACTCCCCCATGTTGAATGCATGGCTTTACCAATCCCTACTCTTCTGGGGTTAATCAGCTAGAACATTCTGGGTTCAATTAAAAATATCATGTAAGTATTTTTCTCAAAAGTCAACAGCAGTTTGTGAGTTTCAATCTATAGGCAAATCTGCCTTGGGTAGCTATTATGGTAGCCACAGCCCAAGGCTAATGGGAGGCAACCATGAAAAACATTTTCTGCTGACAAGAAGCTACATTGTATGGTAGAAAGAACATAGGTTGCAAATCAGAAAATTCTCAACTGACAGCCAGTCCCATACATGCGAATGAGGCTATTTTGGACTCCCCATTCCTAGTCAGGTTGATAAGGGGCAGCAGTCACTTGTGTGATACCAGGTAGCCCAACACAGAACCACTAGCTCCCCACTCAAAACAGAAACAACAGGCCATTGAGGTGTGAGGTAGTATTCTACATCAATACAGAACTGCAACAAAGATCACAGGTCTTTTTCAAAACCGCTTTTCTAGAAATATAAACTACATGATATCTTGCTTGGTACATTCATTAAATCATCATCATCATCATCATCATCATCATCATCATCATCAGGAGGAGGAAGAAAAGCATATGTACCCAAGATCTCACTCAGACAGCAATGATGTTAAATGACAATGAGTTCAAGAAACAAATTCTGTGGGAATTTAGGGGACATCCACTTTGGCTTGGAAGAATTGGGCAGCACGGAAGCTCCCTTACAACATACACGTGTTTGATAAACTTGCAGAAACCCCATTGTCATGCAAGACTTTGCCTGGCTCCACTGATAGTCATTAACTTATAATCAGTGCTCACTTCTTTTTACTGCTTTTGTTATTAATGTGAAAAAATGTGAGCCCCTGCTAACACGCCCCAAAGTTGGAAAATTATATTGAAAAAACACTAAGAGAATTCTATTAAAAACAACTGCCAAAGAAGGAGAAAGTTTAAATCGAGCATAGGGAATTTCCTGGGCCCATGCCCTGGTTTCCGCTGGGCAGTTTTCTGGAAGGTGCTGGTGTTTGAGTTGGTACACAGCTTCATGATAGAACGGTCATTACAGGCAGATTACTCCTTTTCTTTAGAAAAAGTAAGACAGATCAAATTATTTAAAGCTCTATCAGTAACTAGAATGATCTTGAATCTTTAGGACATCTTGAAATTCTTTAGAAGGGGTTTCAAGTCATCACTGTTTTGATATTGCTAAGGGGTTAGTTCTAAGTACCATTGCCTTTGAAAGCAACCTTAAAAAAAAGATAATTTAATCATTAAATGGCAATTTGGTTCAATAATCAGGAGTAAGGCAGTATCAGCATGAATTTCAAAAACCTGCTAAGAGCTATAAATATAGGCTGCAATATTTTGCAATATCTAAAGTGTTTGGCCTAATGTTGAACATGCTCCATTGTTCAAACCAGCTGTGTTCTTTCACTCTTTCATTTCTATAAAACTAGGATAAAGGCTGTCAAAGCAAATGCGGCAGCAGCAGCAGCAGCAGACTTTCTTGCTGAAAAGTTCTGTGTACATAGTACATAGCAATCTCAAGATGGAACTTTGAATGTTTCAAACCAGAACAAAATCTTCATCTAATTATAAGTGAACTATATTAAGCACAAAAGGCAATTTCAAATTATACTGAAGAAAGTTACATTTCACTCTTTGCTTTCAAAATGCATTTATCGCAATTTCACAAACTAATTGCAAATTCATTTTGCTTAATTTTCTTAGGTTATTTCTTTTATTGCTTTCAAGTGCTCTGCATATTTTTGAACAGTTGAATTCCATGAGAGAGATTTAGAGGGGCTTTTTTGGTTGTTGTTCATCTGTATTTTAAATTGTAGAATAGGAAATGAACCAATTTTTAATCTCTTGTTCTTGGATTAATATGGTGACCACTAAATCAGCTCCAGTTATTACAGACACATTCAGAACAGAGGGAGAAAAAGTTATCAATGATGAGCACTTTGAAAAACTGGATTTGGAGAAAGAAATTATAATTTTAGAGGCAAACTCAAATGGAGCTGTATGTAACCATCTTCCATTTATACTTATATGACTGCAGGTCTTTGTATAACTTTGCATGGGTTTTTAAACGGAGGCGATTCTCCTTTTTATTCCAAGGCTGATTACCCATGATGTAGATTGACTGTGCCCAATGGTTCATCAAAGGCTCAGCTATTTCATTCTGTTTGCTATCATTCTAGTTTGTCTCTCCCAATTACACACTTTGGCTAGAATAAAACATTTTTGAACAAAGCTCTAAAACTCCTGTGTTCCAAAGTCATATTCAAGTTGGTGCATGCTGGTGTATTGCATTTTGTTGTGGTTGTGATATTTACTGTCTGACTTCCTCTTGAGCCATTAGTTGGAAGAGCAGACATGCATGTGCGATTTTGACAAAGCACCTTGATGGTAGGGTCAAATTCATAGTTCAACATAGACTTTACTCATAGCTGTCATATGTCAGAGGGATGTCAACCCTTAAAGGGTTTGCACTGTTTCTCAGATGTGTGTTTGTGTGTGTGTGTGTGTGTGTGTGTGTATGTTGTGGGTATGGAAAGAGGTTGGATGGGTAGAGGAGGAATCAGTTCTAAATTTTCTTCTTGCATTGGAGCAGATAAAAGATCAAAGCTAGCTCTATATGTTTATTGGTTATTACTCTATCTTCCTGTGCCTCAGTATACTGTTTGTTGCTTTTTAACTAATTTCACTCAAATAACAGGAAGTGTGTGTGTGCTTTACTCTGCATTTTGTATATTTTAGCAGTTTTTTCTTGAGGGGGATGTCATTAAATTGTAATAATTTACATTTCTCTTTAAAGTTTTTCACATTAAAGTTACCTAAAATACTTTGAAATTCCCTTGAATATTGTAAGAACTATAGATATCTTTCCTTAAACATTCTGAAATGTCATTTGGCCTGTTATTAAAATACAATAATTCTTAAAATATAGACTTGGAAAATAAAAAAAGTATTATCTCCTTGGTTGGAGCAGTAATTAATCATGGTTGAAACTGCATTTCAAACATTTCAGCTCAAAAGAGCTGACTGAAAAAATATAGGAATGTAACTCACAATTATTTTGGTACAAGTTCCCCACTGTTACTTGGCTTACCTCCTTCTGGCCATCTAGTCTGCCACATATCCCAGAAAAATCTCTGTAATAGATGACCTGTTCTTTCTCTACTCTTAGTTGATAGCCTAAGTGGATGATTCTAAAAGAACAACTATTGGCTTCTAAAGTTGTTTCTAATATCATTATCTCAGACTTTCTGTCTCCCAATTCCCATCAAACATCCAACTGAAAGAAAAAGTGGTCACACAGAATGACTTGAAGGAACTCCAGATACGTACGTATTTCCTGTTGGGAAATGCAAAATATAAGGGAGCTAGGCAGTGTCAGCACATTGTTTTCGCCTCTCAAGAGATTATTGTTTGGGGCTGGTGCTGTGGCATAGTGGGCTGGGCCTCTGCCTGCAGTGCTGGCGTTCCATATGGGTGCCGGTACGGGTCCCAGCTGCTCTACTTCTGATCTGGCTCCCTGCTGTGGCTTGGGAATGCAGTGGAGGATGGCCCAAATGCTTGGGCCCCTACACCCACCTGGGATACCCTGGGGGGATGCTTTTGGATCCTGGCTTCCGATCAGCCCAGCTCTGCCCACTGGGGCCATTTGAGGAGTGAACCAGTGGTTGGAAGAACGCTCTCTCTGTCTCTCTCCCTGTCTGTAACTCTGCCTCTCAAATGAATAAATAAATCTTTTTAAAAAAGAGAGATTATTGCTTGTAAATTATACTTACTAATTTGCCTTTTTCACTCAGAAATCATGTTGGTTGCTGCTTTTGCTGAGGTGGGCCTTGCCGTCCTTTAGATTGGGAGAAGTTGGGAATCACACGAAACTTCTCTGTTTATCTTGGGAATCACACAAAGTCTTAGGTAGATCTGAGGGAAACATTCCTCTCTGATGTCAATACTAAGCCAGGTATGGCTTCTTTAGAGCAAGTGTGTTATTTTTATATAGTGGACTTTATTAATCACACTCTCCTTTGTTCGGTAGTTCATACGCTCTCTGCCAAACTTGTAGCCCACCTCTGGGAGATGTGCAAATTTTATAGCCTGCATTTCTCTGTGCAAACGTTTCCTCTACTTTTATTTGATTGTTTTCTGGTTTTGAACCCTGTCCCCCTTTGCCTATTATTAATTAACAAGATTTGCTGTATTTCTGAGACTGTCTTATATTCCTTTCAGTATAGGGAGTAGCAAGTATAGACAAGCAAGTAAGTATCAAGGGAAAGTATTCTGTGAATCCCCAGGAGTACCTGGTTTGCTTCACAAATGGCCAAGACATCGGGCCCTCTGTCAGTGCTGCAAGCCTGTAAGGTATCCTCAGATCTCATTCCTGGAGTCTTCAGATGCTGTGGCAGGATGTTCCACTTGGTTGTCAAAGAGGAAAAGGCACTCTGAGCCTACCCGGGTTAATTCCATTCTTCTCCCCATCTGCATGATGAATATCATAATTCTTAAGGAATGCAATGGGGTATATGGAATGATTCCAAGTTCATAAACCCGCTAGTGAGGAGATCACAGGAAGCTCAGAACTGCTCGGTCTCCGTGACTCACAGCTCAGGTCTTCCATAGGGAGGGAGTCTTCAGGGAGTAAGGAGCAGGCAGAACCAAGCACTAGATGTCCCATTAAGCTGGAACAGCCTCCACATAGGGAGAGTAAGCAACGGCTAGCTGATGGAGGGGAAGAACTGGGTGCTTATGAGTCTTTTAAGACTCCAGACATGATTTAGGCAAAAACAATTGCCACCAGAGTTCCCAGAAGTGTCAAAGGGTTCAAGAACTATTTGTCACCCCAAACTAGTCTCTAGAGCAGGGAATTTTGCAGGGCAGGGGTCTAAAGTAGTTGGAAGATAGAGGGCCTACCAGTTTTAAGACCCATGATCTGAGCTTCAGTGAAATAATTCCCTTTCTCTGAAGGGAGGAGAGAACTTCCACTTTGACTACGACCTTGTCTAAATATGATCAGAGTCGGTGAGCTCAAAAGGCTTCCATAGCCTTGGCAACTCATGACAAGAGCCTAGGGTGATTACTGATGCCATAAACAAGAGTGTCAATTTGTTAAGTCAACAACAGGAGTCACTGTGCACTTACTCCTCATGTAGGATCTCTGTCCTTAATGTGCTGTACATTGTGATTTAATGCTATAACTAGTACTCAAACAATATTTTTCACTTTGTGTTTCTGTGTGGGTGCAAACTGTTGAAATATTTACTTAATATATGCTAAACTGATCTTCTGTATATAAAGAGAATTGAAAATGAATCTTGATGTGAATGGAAGGGGGGAGGGAGAGGGAAAGGGGAGGGTTGCGGGTGGGAGGGAAGTTATGGGGGGAGCCATAATAATCCATAAGCTATACTTTGGAAATTTATATTCATTAAATAAAAGTTAAAAAAAAAGAAATAATTCCAGTGATTCCATCTCCTCCCTTGCATGTCTGGGGAACATTAAAACCTTACACCATGACACAAGTCTATGCAACTGTTGCCTTGTTTGGAAAGCAAGGATAAGCTGCCACATTACAACAATGGGCCTGGAACAATGCTCTGGTCTGGTCCTGTGCATATCTTAATTCCTGCCCTGTACTAGGATACTTACAAGAATCTGATTGGGATTCTTTTTCCTAGAGTTCAGAAAATGGAAGGCAGCCCAAGTCAACAGAGAGAGGCGTGGACAGAAGTTTTATTTCCATAAAATGACAGTTCCCAGCGGTGAAACTTTATACATCTTTGACATCAAATTTTACTTTAAAAATACAGATTAAAAAAAGAGAACTGCACACCATCTTTGCCTATCTCACTAAGTTTTGCAGAGGTGACAGCACATTTTATAGATGGGAGTGCCACGCTAGACGTTACACAGGAAATGCAGGAACAGGGACTGGGGTCTATGAGAAACATCTGAATTTTCTAAGAGAACATGATAAGGCAATAAAAGCTGAGACCAAAAAATCCAGAAGGTCTGGCTGGGACAGAGGATCCCACTGCCTGGACTGACCAAGCACACGCTTCATCCCTGTGTGAATTCCAAGTAACAACAGGGAGAGGAGGCATCTGCCTCTCAGACATGACACTGCTGTGGCAACGTAACGGTAAACCTGTAGACAACGCTGTGCCAGGTTGGGGTCAATGAAAGGCGAATGCAGATCTGCAGTCTGCACACCTGGGGCTGGCTGGAGGCCTTTGGCACTGCTTCCTGCGTACATGAGTCAGGGCTCAGATCTCTTCTGGCTTCCTGCCTGATTTCTGAGTCACAACCAGCCTGCGGAGGCCAGCTGGGTCCAGCTCTCTGGGATCCACTGGACAAACGAAACCCTCAGGTTTGACCCTGGTCCCAGCCCTCTTTGGGTCCAACCTTCTCCTAGTAGCATCGTTTGACCTGTCTATAACAAGATTTTGCTTAAACTACCTCCTCCAGTTATTTGAGATAAACAGCACAGAAGGAAAGAAGGAACTTAGAAGAGTAATAGAAAAGCGTGTGCTTTTAGTAGAAACTTTTAACTACTAGTTTTGATTTTCAAAATAGCCCCCAATTCTGAATTTCTGAGAAAAAGATGGCACAGTCTAATGATTGTCATTTAGGTTTTCCAGTGGCTCACTGGTACTGGAAAATAAGAATTGGAAAGGCGGATGCAGGATTGGGGTGAGTCCATTTTGATTTTTCCTCTCCCGATGATAATCACCACAATGGCGCTATTTTGTGCAGTTGTGTATTTTCTTCTGCATCCTCATGTCCAGTAAGAGAAGAAAGAAACCACCCCCCCACCACTGCTTTTACTTGAATTATTCCAGTACAGAGTATCGTAATCTCCCCTTTTACTCTTCTAGCCAACTGATGCTTCAGTGCTTACTCTCTATAAAACATATGCATCTTACAAAGGTGAACGGAGTGCCCCTGCCTTAAGATAGCTCCCAGTCAACCAGGGGAGCTGTGACGCGAGCTCAGCCACTTTTAACACTCTCGTTGCAGCGGAACGTGCATTGGAAATGTTGGGAGTGGAGCTCTTGCACTGTCCAGAGAAGTCCTAGGACATTTCTACTACGAGGGCAGAAAATGCCTTAAGTGTGTAGGATTTTTATGACTGGGTCTTGAGAGACATATAGAGAGGAATTTTTTTAAACTTTAAATTTTATTAAATCAGTGATACCATAGCTCCATGGTGGAAGCATGCAAGGTTCTGGGAAAGGAAAGTAAATGATGATACTTAAGGGAGGTGAAACTTTCGTTTTTAAAAAATACTTACCGCCGGCGCCGCGGCTCAGTAGGCTAATTCTCCACCTTGCGGCGCTGGCACACCAGGCTCTAGTCCCGGTCGGGGTGCCGGATTCTGTCCCAGTTGCTCCTCTTCCAGGCCAGCTCTCTGCTGTGGCCAGGGAGTGCAGTGGAGGATGGCCCAAGTGCTTGGGCCCTGCACCCCATGGGAGACCAGGAGAAGCACCTGGCTCCTGCCTTCGGATCAGTGCGGTGCGCTGGCCGCAGCGAGCCAGCCGTGGCGGCCATTGGAGGGTGAACCAATGGCAAGAAGAAGACCTTTCTCTCTGTCTCACTCTCTCACTATCCACTCTGCCTGTCAAAAAAAAATTTTTTTTTCTAAGGTGAACAAATGTCATGTATTTCATATATATAGATTTAGGAGCATAGTGATACTTCCACCCTTCTGTCCCTCCTGTCCACACTCCCATTCTCCCTTCTCCTTCCTTCATTCTTTTTTAAATGTTTACAATGATGTACTTTCAGTTTATTTTATAATCATAAGCTTAACCTCCACTAGGTAAAGGATTCAAAAAATAGTAAGAGGAAAACAAAACAAAACAAAACAAACACTGAGGGCAGAGAACATTATAACAACAGAAGTGACATGAATTAAGGCCAAAAATGGGGTTCAAGGAACAGCCGCTACCCAAGGACCTTCAAAAAGCTCATGAAAAATATGTGTTATGAAAATGATTATGCATGGATTTTAAAATGTTTTTCACCAAAATAAACTTACCTTTTAACTCCAATTTCCATGAACATTTAAAATGGCTTTATGTAATATTAACGTATTATATTTAGAATGATTTATGGCTTTCACATATTTTATTTCACATTTGATCTTTATAAGAAGTCCATAAGGTGAGCCTGATTATCAACCACAAAGTTAATGAGTATAGAGAGTCATTCAAAATGCTCATGGGAAGTCCATACTATGAAGAACACTATGCATGGATTTCAATTTTTATTGCACCAAAAAAGCTTATAAACTTATCTGTCACAAACTATTCATTTTTACCAAACTTTCCAAAGTGTCTCTCTGCCTCTGTTTCTGCCTGCCTTTTAAGTAAGATGAAAATAAATAGATAAATAATTTTACAAAGACATATTGCCAAGGTGGACTTGGGAGGTCAGCTGGAAGTGAATTGAGTATTTCAAACAGGACTTAAAAACCGTTTTATGAATTCTCTGTTCTGATCATCCCTTTGTTTGAGTTAATTGCTTTCTTTGTGTTCTCACAAGATTCTGATAATGTTGGTACTTCTATCTGTCTCATTTTACTGCTATTTACATATCTAATATCCTTATTAGATTATTAGATTGGAAGCTTCTGGTATATAAGACTATGCTATTCCTCTTTGTCTTCCTTCAAGGGAAGCATATAGTTCAGTCACCTGCACATGCCTAGTGTTTAATAAATGCTTGGAGTATTTAACTGAAGTGTGGCAATAAAAAAAAAAAACAAAATGTAAACTTAAAGCAACAGAATTGCAATGAGGGACTTATTTATTTATTTCCAGAAAGAAATGAAGACAGTGCAAATAAAATAAAAGTTGGAATCAAACTTGGTTTACATCCTAGAAATAGCTATAAATATTATACACGATCTTGGCCAAGGTACTTAATGGGTTTATTTAGTTTAAAAATGTTTATTTATTTAATGTATGAGAGAGAGAGAGAGAAGAGAGGGCTCTTAACTACTGGTTCACTCCACAAATGCCTGCAGCAGCTAGGGCTGCAACAGGTAGGGCTGGGCCAGGCCAAAGGCAGGAGTTGGAAACTCAGTCTGGGTCTCTCATATAGCTGGCAGGAACTGAACTACTTGTGCTACTGCCTCTCAAGGTGTGCACTGACAGAAAACTGGAATAGCAAGTGGAACAGGACCCCAACTCAGGCACTCCAAGATGGGTTGTGGCATCCCAAGTGCAGTTTTAACCACTACACCAAATGATTACCCCTATTTATTTATTTATTTTAATTTTGGAACAGAGAGTCAGACAGAAAGGTCAAGAGCAAGTGAGCGGGGGCCGGCGCTATGGCGCAGCGGGTTAAAGCCCTGGCCTGAAGCATTGGCATCCCATATGAGGTCCAGTTCTAGTCTCGGCCGCTCCTCTTCTGATCCATCTCTCTGCTATGGCCTGGGAAAGCAGTAGAAGATGGCCCAACTCCTTGGGCCCCTGCACCTGCGTGGGAGACCCGGAAGAAGCTCCTGGCTCCTTTCTTTGGATCGGTGCAGCTCTGGCTGTTGTGGCCATCTGGGGAGTGAATCAGCAAATGGAAGACCTCTCTCTCTGTCTCTACCTCTCTCTGTAACTCTTTCAAATAAATAAAAAAATAAAACTTAAAAAAAAAAAAGAAAAGAGCAAGTGAGCACAAGCAAGTGAGAGGGTGGGGGAGGGGATGGGACAGGGGAACTTCCACATATTGGTTCATTCCCCAGATGAATGAAATAGCTTCAAGGAATAGAGTGGTCTAAAGCTTGGAGCCAGTAATTCTATCCAGGTTTTCCACATGGGTGGCAGAGACCTAATCACTTACACTATCACTGCTGCTTTCTAGGGTTTGAATTAGCAGAGCTCTGTGTCAAACCCAGGTATTCTAATAAGGATATTAGCATGGATATTTTAACTGGTGTCTTAACTGCTAGGTCAAATGACCACCCCTGGTTAATGTCTTTAAGCCTCATTTTCCTTTATATAAAACACCAATGATGAAATCTACCTTTTGACACTGCTGTGAAGACTAAATGACATACTATGTGCAAATCTGGCTCACAGGAGATCTTCAACAATGTTAGTTTCTGTCCTGGACTGTTTCTGCCCCCTAATAGTAATATGTTTCCAAAAGTGGAAAATATAAGAGAAAAAAGAAATGATAGAACGAATTTCCCTAACTTGGAGCAAGTAGAGGAAGTGTCTTTGAAAACAGATACTTCCCTTCAAATAGGTAGAAAGAAGAAAAGGACAGTAACATTCAAAGAAATTATGTCAAGTGAGAAAGAAGGATTCCAGGAAAACCAAGCTCAGAAATGTTGAAAGATTTTTCTATTCTAGGGTACCTGGGCAGGCAATCAACAAAACAAGAGAAGAAGGATTCTTAGAAGTAGAAAGGTCAGCGAAACTTGAATGGCATGAGTTCCATATTGACATAAAATCATGAGTCCAAAATATTCCTGGCCAATTCCATGCATGGAGCTCTGATCTGTGCTGTGCATTGGACTGGCACAAATGATCTCTCAGCCGGAGATTGGGAAATGAGGACAGAAGTATTTGAAAATATCAACCCAAAGATATATGGCTGTATTCTGTAAGGGTTGCAGAATAGCTCATGCAGTCTAGTGCGCTGTTAAATAATCTTTTTCTTTTTTGTGTAGAAATGACAGGAGATTGTTTAGTTACCCACAAACTGAGGTGAGAACCAGGAGCATAAGTGAGTTGCCTGTAGTTATCTTACCAGGAGGTGGTGTGGCATAGTACTGAACTGTATGACCCTGAAGTCTGACTTCTGGGCTTTTCATTTAGCTGTTTGACCTCCATCAAGTTTCTTAACCCATATAAAACTGATTTCATTCACATGTAAGGTATGGATAATAGTTAACAGCTACTGCATAGCACTGTTTGGGAATTAAATGAGCATCTTTATATCTTTTTAGCATCCTTAGTCCGATGTCTAAGGTTTGATAATCATCTCATAGCCATTATTTAGATTCAGGTCTCCTGATTCTTGTACACAATTCTGTGTCCCACATGGTTCTGCCTTGTTGACTGACAGAGAAAAAGTTGCCATTAACAGCGTGCAGCTCTCTTGTGGTATAACTCCTTTCTTTATAAGCCATGCTAAATATATTGAGTCCATGTTTCTTTTTTTAAACTTTTATTTAATGAATATAAATTTCCAAAGTACAGCTTATGGATTACAATGGCTTCCCCCTCCATAACTTCCCTCCCACCCACAACCCTCCCCTTTCCCTCTCCCTCCCCACTTCCATTCACATCAAGATTCATTTTCAATTCTCTTCATATACAGAAGATCAGTTTAGCATATATTAAGTAAAGATTTCAACAGTTTGCACCCACATAGAAACACAAAGTGAAAAACACTGTTTGAGTACTAGTTATAGCATTAAATCACAATGTACGGCACATTAAGGACAGAGATCCTACATGAGGAGTAAGTGCACAGTGACTCCTGTTGTTGACTTAACAAATTGACACTCTTGTTTATGGCATCAGTAATCACCCTAGGCACTTGTCATGAGTTGCCAAGGCTATGGAAGCCTTTTGAGTTCACCAACTCTGATCATATTTAGGCAAGGTTGTAGTCAGAGTGGAAGTTCTCACCTCCCTTCAGAGAAAGGTACCTCCTTCTCTGATGACCTGTTCTTTCCACTGGGATCTCACTCCCAGAGATCTTTCATTTAGGTCTTAATGATTTGTGTGTTTTTTTTAAGATTTATTTATTTGAAAGAGTTACACAGAGATAGAAGGAGAGGCAGAAAGAGAGAGAGGTCTTCCATCCACTGATTCACTTCCCAATTGGCCACAATGGCTGGAGCTGCGCTGATCCAAAGCCAGGAGCCAGAAGTTTCTTCTGGATCTCCCATGTGGATGCAGGGGCCCAAGGACTTGGGTCATCCTCTACTCTTTCCCAGACCATAGCAGAGAGCTAGATAGGAAGTGGAGCAGCTGGGTCTCGAACTGGCACCCATATGGGATGCTAGCACTCCAGTTGGTGGCCTTACCCACTATGCCACAGTACCAGTCCCCAAATTTTGAGGTTTTTAACCCTTAAAACTCCAGATTTTCAGGGCAAGTGCTGTGGCATAGTGGGTAAAGCTGCTACCTGCAGTGCCGGCATCCCTTATGGGCACTGGTTCGAGTCCTGGCTTCAACACTTCTGATCCAGCTCTCTGCTATGACCTGAGTAAGCAGTGGAGATGGCCCAAGTCCTTGGGCCCCTGCACCCACATGGGAGACCCGGGGGAGGCTCCTGGCTTTGGATAGGTGCAGCTCTGGGCCATTGCGGCCAATTGGGGAGTGAACCAGCTGATGGAAAACCTCTCTCTCTCTCTCTGCCCCTCCTTCTCTCTGTGTATAATTCTTTCAAATAAATAAATAAATAAATCTTAAAAAAAAACTTTCAGATTTTCTTTTCAGTATTCCCCATGAATATCCACAGCATCTTCACAATAAAGATAATCTTTCTTGAAATAGTTGTAATGAGTAATTTTTGCATATAATTTATGAAGCCAGCCTCATTTTTATAGCTATATAGATTTGTAGCCGCTTAGAAGACTAACCTCCATATAATTTTTTAAAGATTTATTTATTTATTTGAAAGAGAAAGTTACACACAGAGAGAGAAACAGAAGGAGAGAGAGAGAGAGAAAGCTCTTCCATCTACTGGTTCACCCCCCAGTCGGCCATAACGTCTGGAGCTGTGCCAATCCAAAGCCAGGAGCCTCCCCCGGGTCTCCCACACGGGTGCAGGGGCCCAAGGACTTGGGCCATCTCCACTGCTTTCCTGGGCCATAGCATAGAGCTGGACCAGAAGAGGAGCAACCAGGACTTGAACCAGCACCCATATGGGATGCCGGCACTGTAGGTGGCAGCTTTACCTCCTACGCCACAGTGCCGGCCCCACCTCCATATACTTAATCAGAATTCTATTCAACAGGGAACTCTATTAAGTGTATTTTTTTCCTTTGGACAAGGATACCAAGGAACTGAGAGGGCCCATGAGTTTGCTGAGGTCAAACAGTGACAGAAACGTGGGGCTACAACCATGGACTATCCACACCTGTCACACTGGCTTGGCTCCTCTTCCAATCATAGCTTCAAACCCTCATGAGCTTATCAAGGGACTATGAGGGGTGGAGTGGATGGAATTGCATATATACTTGAGGTAGACCATAAAGCACCAAAGTCTTTTTTCAGAACCCGGAAACAGTGATTTTTTTTTTCTTAGCTCTCACCATTTCAATCTTCATGGTGACAGAGAAAGAAATAGAAATGAGACTGAGCAAGGCCATTTGGGCCTCAGGAAACAAGTCAGTTGTTTGTGTTGCCTTCCCTCCGGAGATATTCTGAGGGTTGGTACACACCAGGCTGGAAAGGGACACACCACGGACCATCTCATTTGTGACTCAGTCAGCCAGCTGGGTGTTGAGACTATTTCCATAGCTTCCAATCCGTCAGTGCTGGAAAACATTTACTACAGAAAGCCTCGCTGGCTCAGGGAAGACATTTGTCTAATTCGGCAACAGCACTTTACACTGCATTTCCAGATTATGCCTCTCCTTGAAAACGATCTATTACAGGAGCAGTTTATAAAATTAAACACTTGTCATTATGCAATGCAAAATTCATGAAGCAACCAAATGTCAGGGATCTACATATTTAAAAGATAGGAGCTTTAGCATTTCTTTCCTGGCAGAGATTTTGAGCAATAAAAGGCCCAGAGAAAAACATAGCTAATCACAAAGCTGTTTTGGAATGGACCAAACCATTTGCTTTTGGGAATGTTAGTCTAGAAGCACCCTATCTACCTAATGGAAAAATAATTGTGTATTAAATTAGTATTTATTGAATATCTTCAGTGAGTCTATCCCTGTGCAGAGTACTGGGGCAACATGAGTGATTGTAAGCAATGTCCTAGCTCTCTTGGAGAGCTAGGCAATGAGCAAGTAAAATAAAAGGACAAGAAAATGATACTTTTGACACAATATTCCCTCCTCACCCATGCACTATTTTTTTTTTTCTGTCAGAAAGAAAGGAGATCTAGTCTCTGAAACCACAGCAGCCTTTTTTGAATTTCCAAGACCAAATCACTCATCTGTGAATAGTTAACACTGAGCAATTATGGGGTACAGAAAACTGCGCTAGATACAAGCATGACGGACTAACACATGGTGAGACATAGACTAGCTGCCTGTGAGGGACTTCCCTTTCAAGAAATACAAAGCACACCCTTGACAAAACTGAAGGTCACACCACTGGAACTCTGAGCCATGCTGTCACCCATTATAGCTTTGCTTCTAGGTATGGAGGATGGAGGAAATAATATTCATCTTTAGGTTTGCCCCTGATAGATAAGCAGAGCATGAGGTAACGTAGGCTTTTGTGTATGAGCCAAATTATCCATCTTTTTAAAATTCTTTATTTAAGAGATAGAGGGAGAGATTGCCCAACTTCTGTTCTGCTCTCCAAATGCCTACGATGACAGGACTGGACCATGCCAACACCTGGATCCAGGAACTCCATCCAGGTCTTCTGTGTGGGCGGCAGGAACTGGATTACTTGAGCATCATTATTACTTTCCAGGGTTTGCATGAGCAGGGTCAGTCAGGACCCAAAAGTGGGACTTGAACCCAGGTACCTTACGTGCTAAGCTAACTACTTGCCCCATCCACTCATTTTAAGCTCATGAAGAACACTATTTGGGATCAGTGACTTACAAGTATCCCTATAATGACTTTTTCATCGGGAACTCTAGCTTCTGGTCATGATCTGTCTTAGGGAATCTGCTTTATCAGCTCAGACTCATGAATACATGAGTGCCTTCCTCTCAGAGCTCTATTGTCAGCACTTATACCATACTCACCAGCTCAACCAAATTTGCAATTGTGTCATGACATTTGGACCTGGTTGCTTTGACACAGTCATTTTGATGCCAGGAACTCTTTGACATGGAATCGTGGCTTTGACATAATATTTTAGCCTCTTGACTTTCAGTGTTGTATGATATGCATCATGGTGAGTATTTAGACTGTAGTTAAGAGTCACGGATATTGGTTTCATATGTTAGTAATGACACAACAAAGAAAACAGTGAAAGTACTATTTTGATGTCAAAGCAGCTACATCACATCATTATTTCAAAATGAATGCATCAAATCACAATGTCAGAAACTTCTTTTGAATCACTATTTTAATTTTATTTTCATTACTCAACCAGGGCAGATTGGAGGGACATATTTCAGAAAACTTCCCTAATTCGAAGATGACATAGACATCCAGAGTCAGCAGCAAACCACAAGAGTGAGGCATCAGCTGGCTTTCCTAGTGAGGCATAACACCATGCACCTATACAAGAAGGAAGGGGTAATGGAAGCCCTCGCTGGCAATCTTTTTAGGAGCATCTGTATTGCCACAAAAGTGAGACTGTTGAGGGAGGATCTCAGAACACAGGCGAGATCATGGACAAGTGTGATCCATCTCATGTGGCTATCAGGTGCATGTGCATTTTGAGAGATCAATAAAATCCGCTTTCAGGAAAGAACAAATAAAGCAGTTTGGGAAGAAAGACTGCTGTACACAAAGTATTCCTGTACAAGGATACCAGAAAGATGAATTTGACTAGAACTTGGGACATGTGTTCAGAGAGCAAGTGGAAGAAAATGTGATGAGTTAGAAAAGAGTCTTGAGTTGTGAGGCTTTAGAAATTTGATGTGATATTGAGAGGCAATAGAAGCTTTTATGGCTTTTAACAGGTGAGTTACATGACAGTAAAGTGGTTGAAAGACTTTCCATGCTTCTTTGTGAGATGAACTGGCACAAGAGTGGAATTAGAAACCAGAAGAGTTGTCCGGGAATTTACTTTTGCAGCTTAGGTATAAGGCAATGACCACTTAACATGAGCACTGGTAGCAGAAGTGGAAATGCAGATGAATATTTGAATGAAATCAAAAAGAAGGAATTTACAAGACTTGAAAAAAATATTATGAATTTGGGGTAGAAGAAGGACAAGTCCAAACACAACTAAAGTATTGAGCTTAGTTGCAGATTGGGTATTGTTGTCATTGTTCATTGTGGACAATCTGAGGCACCCTGTGTGGTGAGGGGTGAGAGCCACGAGCTTATAATTTGCTATCATAGTGCTGATGGGCCAATTAAAAAAATGAATGGTGGTATGGATCTGAGAAGAGATTAAAAATCTTGGTAGGAATGGAAGATTTTGGAACTGTGCTTGTAGAAGTGGGATCATGTGAGCAAATGATCATCATCACCACCATCACCAATGCCATGAAACACGGTTGTGAGGCTACAACAGAGGTATGGTAATACAGTCACAAACATCAATTGGACAAAATTCAAGTTTATATAAAGTGCCCATAAAGGAAGACAAGAAACCAGAGAAAAATCAAAAGCAATGAGATATTTGAAAAATAGGATAAGCAAGTAGAACAGGGAGAAGAGTGCTTCAAGAAAGGGTGCAGTCAATGTGTCGTAATAAAGTAGAAATTCAAGGAGGGGAAAAGGAATTTCACCAGCTGGAGAGATGAACTCCCTTTTGAGAAAGTTGGGAGTTTACAGACACTGTTAAGTAGAGAGTAGCTAAAGCAGTGCAGACTGTAACAAAAAGGACAGACTCAAAGATGGAAGGAACCAGGAGGTCATCCATTATAACTTCCTCTCATTTCCGGAATCATGTTCAGAAACTCCTCCCTCTTATTGGAAAGGCACTGCCTGATTTGCTATGTGGTCAGTTCCATGTCTGTGCAGGAACATACTGGCTTGGCGAATTCTTCATTTCTTTGAGATACAATATGAAAAGGTAAAACCATAGAGGGTAGCAATTTGCCAGTAGAAAGAAAGTATAGAGGGATATAAGTGAAGCTCTTGTGCTCATTTTAATTAGACAAGCGACTTCTATACAGTTAAAGGAAAAGCAGAAAGAAGCACCAGAGAGGGAAGGGTTAAAGAGTCTAGAAAGGCGAGGGATGACAAAGTCTTAGAGGCCAGAGGCAGGGAGCCATCAGAGACACAGATGGAGAGGTTATTTTCTTTTGCGTTATCCACCCACTAACCGGTGCCTGATACAGTGCTTTTAAGCATAGCATGTGTGCAGTAGAGACGTGTTGATTGATTAATTGAAGAGAAGAAAGACATTTTTGAGATCCAGGAAATGATAAAGGGAGGGATTCAGGGGCAGACCTGGGATATAACTAGCAATACAAATCATGTGTGGCGAGGAGCGCCAGGAAAATCAGAAGCTCCATTCTTGTCCACCTCCAAGAAAATGGCTGCTGCTTCAGTCCATTTTAAGGATAATGATTACAAATAAAAAAAAAACCACGCACACACACACACAAAACAAAACAACAACAAAAAACCCCATCTGACTCCTTTGTACCTTTTACCCTAACTGAAGTGATAGGCAAGGCATTCAGGATCAAATTGTCCCTCCTGGAGGAAGATAAATGCCAAGACAACCTTGTCCATATGGGAGCTGGAGAAAGAAGCTCAGAGGGACATTTTGCTTGCCCAGTCAGTTTGGATTGAAACCAGGTACCTCCAGGGTAGAAGGCCAGAACTCTGCCAGTCAAGAGCACGGATGTAAGCTGCCACTGTGTGAAAACAAGTTCAGTTGCTTGGTTCCAGGGAATGTGGTCCAAGTGTCATAAATGCATCTGTTTAATAACGCATATCAGTAGCTGTTCCAGAATCTGGGCGCCTTGAGCTGCCTTTGTTTCCTCATTTCCCGAAAAAGAAACAAACCCATGTCTCACCAAAAGCACTAGGTGGCAGCATAGGACATCTATTCAACTGTCTCTCTCCACAGGCTGCTGGAATTTTGACAGCTACAAAACGGTGCCTGTGGTTTTGTGTATAAAACTGGTATAACTGTTTGTACATTTAAAAAATGTAACAATAAATTAAACATAAGGGAAAAGGGTTGCTAATAAATACAGTGTTAGACTGCATTTTTGTACACCAGGTGACAAGCTCGGGCATTCAAACCTGATTTGTGCAGGGGGTGGGCAGGATGGAAAGCAAGTTGAAGGAGTTGCAAAATATACTTGCTGTGTGGTGATAAGCTCCTTGAGGGTTGTTGATTTGCCCATATGTCTCGGTGTGTCATATAGAGGTGGAAATTTAGGGAAGCAAGGAGTACGATATGTCTGATAGTCTGGATACAAAAATCTAGGGAATCTGTTTTGTGATTCCCTAACTCACTATTTTGATGGGTGGAAGGTGAAAGTGTGAGGTTGTTATACTCATATTTGTTTTCCTTAAAGAGAGACAAATCTTACCTTTCCATTCTCTTACTCACTATTTAGAAAATGAACTTTTACTCTTGCATACATCATAGTCCATAGGACTGGGGTAGAAACATATTCTTGTCCTTTTCTCTTTAATGAGCATGGACTGATTTTATTGGGTAGTACATACTGTTATGTCTGAGACACCAAGGACGTGGGTTCGTTCTCACCAACAATCAGCTGACATGCTACAGAGGAGAAACAAAAACAATCCCAAGGCTGTACCCGGTAAATCTCACTTAACCAGCTGTACAAAAGGTTTTTACCACCCATAGAAAAATAATTCAAAGCAGAAATCCATTAATATGGTCAGATGCATTATTGTACTTATTCTTTCATTCAACAAACTTTTTTTTTTTTTGACAAGCAGAGTGGACAGTGAGAGAGAGAGACAGAGAGAAAGGTCTTCCTTTGCCATTGGTTCACCCTTCAATGGCTGCTGTGGCCAGCATGCTGCGGCTGGTGCATTGAGCTGATCCGAAGGCAGGAGCCAGGTGCTTCTCCTGGTTTCCCATGTGGTGCAGGGCCCAAGCACTTGGGCCATCCTCTACTGCCCTCCCTGGCCACAGCAGAGAGCTGGCCTGGAAGAGGAGCAACCGGGACAGAATCCGGCACCCCGACCGGGACTAGAACCCGGTGTGCCAGTGCCGCAAGGCGAAGGATTAGCCTATTAAGCCGCGGCGCCAGCTCAACAAACATTTGTTATCTACTATCTGCTAAGCATTATGCTGGCCTAAGAAAGAGAAATATACACAAGGACACACACATACAAACACACACACCCAAACAATGTACAACACAATATCCACTTCCTTTATTACCAAGACAATAACAATAATAAGAGCTACTACTAGTATAATGGTTTATAGTTTGTGATGTGCTTTCATTCAGGTTATCCTATTTGGTTCTCACAATAGCCCTGCCATTTGGATTTTTTACAGGTGAAGAATTGAAATTCAGAAATAATTAGTAATTTACGTAGATCATTAGTAAATGGGTATTACTGATGGGACCTGGAGCTAGTGTTGCAACTCCAATTCTCAAATTCTTTCCACTGCATCGTACAAATCACACAACTATAAGAAATGCACTTCATAGTTCATTCAGTTTTAAGTTCCCTTTTGACAACATCTCAGTCTCAGAAATTTGAAATTTAGATCAATGATTTGAATTCAAGTACTGTGTGATCATTTATTTAGTACATAGTGTTCTACTAACTGTGGGATGAAAACCTGCAAGGTGCTAAGGAAGAAAATTGTACCTTTGCTTGTTGCTGTGTTGCCTGTTTATAATGGGATGAATGGTCTTTCCAAAAGGATTTTGTTGTTGTTGTTGTTGTTGTAAGGTTCCTTTTCTTATTTTTTAATAGAGTTGGAAAACAAATAATTTCTGGTGGAGTATTTCATATCTTTACCTCATATACCTAAATGTCCTTCAGTTTTCTCATTTGTTTCCTTAGGTTTCTGTTTTTTTTTTTTTTAACTGTGTAATGTACTCATCCTCATGGTGTGAAGAAAACTTCTCTTTTATTTGCTGAATAAATGGAATGAGTGAAAGAGCATCTATTGATTGGCCTCACTTGGTCCACTCCAAGCCAACTTTCTGCCTCATTCCACAGGATCTCATAGTTTTAACATTATAACTTACTTCAAATCCTAACTGTCCACTAACCAAAGCTGTTCATACCATTCTCCAATAGTGTATAATCTCTGACCATACAATGTTTTGGTTTCTTGCATTGTTCTCTGGTTACTTCATTCGAGCAGAGCTATGTTTCCCAACCAGAGGATCAGAAGGGCTGTGACTATCACATAGGGTCAGTCTAACTGCTTCTCACAGCATGTTCATTTAAACCTACAAATTTTGTGTGTTCATGCCTCAGCAGTGGCACATTCCTGTGCAATCCCACCTATAGGCACTTGAGATGAGCAGGGACGAAATGATGCTATCTTTTGGTTGGGGAGGGGAGCTGCCACCAGGTGAAATCATTTTATTTCAATGTGGGCATTCAAAGCCAACAAAGAGGCCATGTTGCTTTATTCCTGGAGGCTCCTGATTGCCCATTTTAGTGACCTAGGCCCATCATCTCTTTTTCAGCTGGTCACAAAGGGCCAGTTGTTAAACAACCACTGTCCAAATTGGATCATATTACCTAGGAGATGAGCAAAGCCAGTTATAATCTCAGTTAGTGCCTGGAAGTCTTAAAACACAGCCAGTGATGTGAATCAGAAGCAAAGACCACAAAAAAGTAGCTTGGTTTCTTCTTACTTAGCATTTGGTGGAATAGATCATTGAAATATTCAGTGATTTATAACAAGCTTTCTACATAGAGATTAATGAATATTTTTACTCCTCTACTTTCTATGTACCTATGCCACAGCTGGCTTATGCAGTATGTTGCTGTCTATATGGTAGCATTTTAAGTGTACTATCAAGTCCCAAAACTTTCCCCACGTTGATCTACTGAAGTACAACTTTAGGATTATTCACCTGTGATAAAGCATCATCTTTGGGAAGTTTCTCTGAAAATGTGTGTTCCCTGGCAGAGACATTAGAAATTACTAACAAAGAGTGATTCATTATGTTGCTTCATTCTTGCTCAGCATCAGCACCACCACTGCCCCACTGCCCGCACAGAAGAAATCGGAGGGCAGAAAGGGAAACATGTATGATTCAGATGTAGGAAATGCTGAAACCATCTTCATTCAGTTTATAATTAGAATTAGTAGAAATTTGGAAATATCCAAAAGGAAAATTCTGATCTTGGGAGAATATTTTAATTAATTTCCCTCCTCTTATGTTAGTGTTATAATTCTCAACATAATGATTCAGAATTCCTTCTGAGCTTTTTGAGTAGTCACAAGAAGATGTAGTAATCCTCTTTCTGCAACCATTAGAGACTTAAAGATTCCAGCCAATTCTAAGAGGTCAGAGATTCAATACAAGAATTGGAACTCTCAGGTCAGGGACGCAGGAGCCCTATAACCAATCCCTTCTTCTTAGTGTCCTCTTTCAACCCCAAGGACTCTTTCAAATCTCTAATTCCAACAGGTGGTGAAGGCGTCTCTGCAAATAAGCGCCTGAGGGGTGACAGAGAAGGGAGGGAAGAAGGGAAAGAGGGAGAGATGAGAGAGAGAGACAGAGAGAGAGAAAGAGAGAGGCGCGCAGCTGCCTTCAGGTCAGGAACAGAGGGAGTCTTCCATACAATGAGGAAGATTTAAATCTTAAATCTAATAGTATAAATTACTTATGTTAAAAAAGATTGTCTGAAGTTCATACTTAGATTTAGGACCTGTTTTTATAAATGCAGGAGACATTTTTGAGGCCAGAGGTAAAAGGATCATGAGTAGGAATAACCCATAAGTATATTATTATTATTATTATTATGTGTGCATATGAATGTAAGGAGTGACTAATAGAGAAGAGAGGAGGGGTAGTTCCACATTCTGTTATTGGCTCACCAGATTAATCTGAGCTTTAATCACTGGTTCACTCAGTCTCAGGTATGATTGACATTTATGAATCTATGAATCTACTGGTCTGTAACTCTTCTATCAGATTCCCCTAAACACTTCCAGAGTTGCTCTTGCCTTTGACCTTGGACCATTCTCAGTATGAAGACTTGCCTCTTTCCCTATCAGAAGCCTTGGAAATAGTATGTTTTCCTGGGAACCATCCACATGAGAAGATACAGCAACCCTAAGTGGAAATAAGTGATAGGCTAGAATCTGGTCATGCCCCAGGTTTTTCCAGTCTCTGTGAAGTTCACTTGTGTTTTAGAATTTTTTCATTTGTACAACTAGCCATGGGAAACCCAGTAACTTCTTTTTAGGTACTACATATACAGAATTAATAGCTTGGTGGGGCCAATTATGAAGGGAATGTCCAAAGCACCAAATCCTTTAGTGACTCCGGACATTGCAAAATATTCAGCTTTGTATTTGACAATGTGCCTGAAGTTGAACTGATTTAGGGAGAAGAATGAAAGTCAAAGGATGATGTAAGTATGCATATGTGTGTGTATGTGACAAATATGTGTATGTGTGGTGTGGAGGTGGAGGTGGGTTATGTGGAGCATATGAGAGGGTGTGTATTTGTATCTATGTACAAATGTGTGGGTGGTGAATGTTATAATTCTACAGGTAGGCATAGTTAATGAAATAATACTATTGTATGACTTTAGACAACATGTTCACTTATACTATTGGAATTTCTAAGTATCTGTATCTCGATCAAATGAAAGCTGGATTAAACTGTACCTTCAGTTAATTTGCTCTGCTCTTTATTTCCCCCAGGCAGCTCAAATTTAAATGGATCAGTATGTGATATAGACAAGGCAGCATGTGTTCCAGAAAGGACGCAGGCTTTGGGACTATTGTTCTGGCCTTGACATAGTGCAGCCCTGGATGCTTGTTATGAGAAAAAAAGAGGCAACTCAAGGAAAGTGCCCCATATGTGGCCTGTCATTTACCAAGTGTCCAATACCAGCATCATCTGTTTTTACCTGGCATGTTGAGCAGCTTGTCCTTCTTACTTTAGAAGCCACAATATCACCCCCATCGCCATTATGCCCCCAAAGTCACTTTATTTTCCAAATAACACTAACACAAAATAGCACAGCAACCAATAATAGCAAATATTCCCTATTTGAGGGTATTTTACTTATATCCACTGTGGGTAATTTAAATTCTGGGTGCTAGCCTTATGGCTATACTGAATAATCAGAAAACTTGTTGGAACTCTGTCATTGTTTTTTTTTTTCACACTAACATAAAAATTATCCTTTAAAGGCTTAACTCAAATGTTTCGGCTGCCTACAATTCTCTCATTTTTGTGAATTGACTATCTTTAGAGTTGCATGCTCTTGGATTATTTATTCCATTTTAATAATATCAGATGGCTCTATGAGCAGGGGCCATGCCATTTTTTTTTTTTTTACAATGAAAGTGCTTATTGGTTGGTGGATGATATTGGTAATTTTATTATCTAGGGAATAATTATCTAGAATGTGTGCTACTACATTTGGATCTCTTGCTTTTTCTTTTTCTCCTACCACCTTGCATGTTGTATAGTTCTAAGCTCTCCCACCAGGCAATGGACAGGACAAAGAGAGGACAATCTGGTCTCTTGGATGAAAGAGAATTTAAGAAATCATTGCTTGTGGTTTTTCAATTATCCATACATCCTTTCTGCTATTGGCAAGTGTTCCTGTGGAGAAACTCATGAAAGCTTCATAAAAGAACCAATATTACCACAGGAAGGAAAGTGTTAAGTTTAGCATATGGAATTAAATATAAGTGCTGCAGCTGCTCAGCTGGGTATAATAATTCACACCTGATGCTGCTTACCTTCGGATGTCCTAGTAACAGCTGCTAAGAATTTTCAGAGAGCACTGAATATTTTCATAGCAAATTCTAAATTTAGGAATTTGCTTTATTATTGTTAATAATGGAAAGGAAAAGAAGAAAATTAAGGCTGTATAATTGATGAAACCAGTTACATGCTTGCTTTTCTCTTTTCCTTTCCTTCCCTCCCTCCCTTCCTTCTTTCTTTCCTACCCTTCTTGCTTCCATGCTAAAGGTATTCATGGGGAAGACAAGATGGGCTTGAGGTAGGGAAGAGAGCTATAATGCCACAGGTGGCCCAGCTGCTATTCAGCTGGCCTTTGTTGTGAGGACAACTGAGAAAGGTTACCAAAAGCTCTCATGTCTCAACTCCAATTGCTGCCAACATCACACTCTCCTAACACTGGGGCACCACTGGCCAGTCCACATGCCATAGGAAGTGTTATGATATAGTTTCTGTTTACCAGCAGCAGACAGCCTGAGCACCACGGGCATATTTCCCATATGGCACAGAATGACAGAAATGTGGACTTTGCCAAAGCACTGGTGACCTTATGTGCATTCACAAAAAGATCCCATCAAGCCAGTTTTTAGGATCTGAAATAGTTTAACACTAATAATTGTACCTTTTTCCCTACTTTTTACATCCTACTTATAGTTCCCTTTCAGAGTCCATGAAAATAGGGCTTGAAAGGTAACAGCCAAAGTCAGGGGACCTTGCTGTTCTGTGTTTACCAAGCAGACCATGTACATGCCTTGGTAAGATGGTTCCAGTTTCTAAATGGAGACATTCAATCTTCTCAGAAACAAGCTCTCATTAACTTTCTGTAGTCAAGCCAATTGTCACATGTCTCTGTCAACTTCTGCCAGAGTTGGGTCATAGCAGGGCAGGATGGGGCTAGATGAGAAGTTATACCTGTGGCTTTCTGTGTCTTTGGTGATTCCCAAATAACCAGTGCAGCCTCCCTGTTACTGTGAGATTTCAGGCCAAGAACTAAAGCATGATGGCTAATGTTTCTGCATTCTAGGGGTTGATTTGCTTTGGAAGGTAAGAAATTGCATTGAGGTGGCCATCCTTATGTACCTCTGAAAGGTACAGAGCAGTATATAATCTGCCTTGGGCTTCCGTGGCTGGACTTCGTGTGTGTGTGAGTTTTTTTTTTTTTTTTTCAAGAGATAATATGGAAAAGATCAAGGCTTTAATGTCTGTTCTTCATCTTCACCTTCCTACCAACATCTCATGCCCAACCCTTGTATCTCTAGAAAAGTGATATTTACAAGGTGTTTATCTGTACAGACAAAGCTGCACCTGTTTGAGGGCTTTAGAAATACAATTCAGAGAACTGTTTATCAAGTCCACAGAGGTAGCCACTAAGGAGAACACCACCATATTCTTGGGGAAAAGGCAAATTTCCCTCCTCATAGGTATGCTTAACAATATTTACAAAGAGTCACTCCCTTATTGCTTATCAAATGCTTTACTTGTTATAGGTACATTTTCCCACCCAGTAGATCCAGCTACTTTGTGATAAGGGGAATAACTTCCCACTGTTTGTAGGTAATGTGGGGCAACAAACCTCCACTGACTATTTCCTGGGCTCCCCAACCTAGGGAGGACTTTTTCTGGCTTCTCTCTAATCCTAAATGAAGCAGTGTTTCTGTCAATGTCTTGAAGTCGACAGTGCTGAATTGGGCATTTTTCCTAGGATTTAGAAATAGGCTGCTTAATAACAGATTTTGGTCATTTCTTGCTTAGGCAGTTGAAGCTGATTACCTTGGGCAAGGAAAAATTAAGGTTTTTAAGACCCATGAAATTAGTTTGCATAATACAGAGAAAAATTCCATCTGCATAGATGATGCCACAAAACTCTCACCAGATTCTAGTATTTAACCAGGTGCCTCATAAGTAAATACACATACAGAACACAAGAGGAACCAGATGAATCCTGCAGATGACACAGTACCCCTATCTGCTACTAAGTGCTTATGACAAAAACACCCAAATCTCAGTGGCTTGCCATAACATTCATGTGTGCCTATGTCCTTATCTAATGCAAGTAAGGAGAGGTTAGAGGTTGGTTCCATAGAGACTTCTTGTATGTCTTCTGGGACCGTAAAATACGCCACTGAATTATCTGAATTCAGCTGGCCAACAAAGAAGAAAGACTATGAAGAAGGTACAACTATTCCAAACTTGGCATGCAGGTAACACAGTGCTTATTCTCTGGTTTTACTGAGATGTTCTATGACTCTATCAAATTGCAGAGGTCAGGGAATCATGAGTAGCCATGCACCAAAGAGGAAGATAAGAGCACAGGTAATGGGGTGCACCAACAGCCCTTACGAGTGTAACATTTTGCTTTGGCAATGGGAATATATTTGTATTCATAGGTCATATCATTTTGTAAGTTATGGGATCTGGATAGGGCACATTGCCAGTCTTACTCCATTAAATATTCTGTGAAAGAGTCACAGACACAATAGAATGTAAAACTTTCATTTTGTGTCACCTTCTCCTAATCTACATTCCAGCACTGAGTACTGCAGCTAGGGATCCATATTTCAAGATTCCAGTAGGGGATTCACCACCAGTCTGATCTTGTCAAGCGAGCACACACCACAGGCCCTTGAGCTGCGCCTGGGTAGCTGGTTAAGAGGGTTGCAAATTTCAAGGCAGTGCCATTCCCAATTGTCATGGCACCTCGTGTTTCATTTCTAGCTCCTTGGTGAGAGTGTCTCCTCCCACTGGCATGGCATTTAGATTGTTTTAGTAGCTTCTAAGATGGGTGTGAGGAGAACAGAAAGACTCCTTTGAATTGTAATCAGTCTGTCTCCAGACATAATGCTAGCAAAGATGCTTAAACAGCACTCTGTAAAGATGTTAAGAAAATATTTGTAGTGCTTCACACACACCTATAGACAAAAAACAGTTCTTGTTGCTGTAGAAGCAGCAACACTGTACAGCCTTAATTAAAGCATCATCTGACCTGTTTTTTTTTATGCTACAGTTGCAAAATCCTGCTGAAGAAAAGGATTAATTACAGATGAGCTGTGTGTCATGATAATTAACTATTGCGGCTTCTCTTATTTGCCACATTCTGGTACTTTTTCCGCTTTAGTAGATTCAAGGAATGAGAATTTTTATCACATCCCCTGCCTGAAGTCCCTGATGGATTTGTCACACATAAATTTGCATGGCATACACAAAATATTGAGCCATCAGCACTTTCTTTATCCTTATCTACTGTAAGCGAAGTCAAGCATGTAGCAAGGCACAAAGGTTCAGGTATAGAGATATCAAAGGGATCATGAGATGTAGGAAAAACAGATTGAGAAAGGTCTCAAAGTAAGGTTGACATACAGTAGCTTTGGAAGAGTGAGCATATGTTGGCAGGAGGCAAATAAATTGAATCCAAGTGATCTTGATGAGACAACAAGATCAACTGATTCTGATCTGATTAAGACGGGATTTTCCACTTGATACAAGACAAGCTCATTTATTGCTAAGGTCACATCAGGTTTTTCGGTTTTCTACATAGGATTCAGAACTTCCGAAAGCATTCCATAGAAAGGGGGTAATAATCCTAGAAATTTCATAATTTCTTCTATTTACAAGGATTCTATTAGCATTACTCTTTAATTCCTAAACATTGACTAAAAGTGTCACTAAGCTTGGTAGAGAGCTATGAGCAATTAGCAGGGATCATAAGTGATAGTTTTCTTTGACTTTGGGGTTTCTCCTAACAATCCTCCATGTTGGTACTGGAGGTAGCTGGTATCAAGGGCCACAGCTTCCTTTGTTAATTCCATTTCTGGGATTTTGTAGTTTCTTTTGTAATTTTTAAATTGAATATAATAATTGTATATATTCATGGAGTACAATGTGGTAATTTAGTGCATGTATATGTGTAATGATTAGGGTAATTGGTATATTTACAATCTCAAGGATTGATCAATTCCTTGTGTTAAGAACATTCAAAATGCTCTCTTCTAGCTGTTCTGAAATATGCAATAATTATTGATAACTGTAGTTACCGTACTGTGCTACAGAACACTAGGACTTATTCCTCCATCTATATTTTTGCATCCTTTAACCAACGTTTCACAACACCCCAACCTCCTCAGTTATAGAATTTCTTTTTTTTTTTTTTTTTTTTTTTGACAGGCAGAGTGGACAGTGAGAGAGAGAGACAGAGAGAAAGGTCTTCCTTTTGCCGTTGGTTCACCCTCCAATGGCCGCCGCGGCCGGCGCGCTGCGGCCGGCGCACCGCGCTGATCCGATGGCAGGAGCCAGGAGCCAGGTGCTTTTCCTGGTCTCCCATGGGGTGCAGGGCCCAAGCACCTGGGCCATCCTCCACTGCACTCCCGGGCCACAGCAGAGGGCTGGCCTGGAAGAGGGGCAACCGGGACAGAATCCGGCGCCCCGACCGGGACTAGAACCCGGTGTGCCGGCGCCGCTAGGCGGAGGATTAGCCTAGTGAGCCGCGGCGCCGGCCCTCAGTTATAGAATTTCTAAAAATGGTTTTCTCACCTTTATCCCTCAGTCCTTTCAATAGTTATATGTGCATAATTCTCTGTTTTAAATTTACATTTAGTCAAAATAAACAGGGAAGCTTCAGCTTTCTGGACTAGGCCCTATTTTTTTTTTTTTTTTTTTTTTTTTTGACAGGCAGAGTTAGACAGTGAGAGAGAGAGAGACAGAGAGAAAGGTCTTCCTTTTTCCATTCACTCACCCCCAAAGTGGGCGCTACGGCCGGCATGTTGCGGTCGGCGCACTGCGCCAATCCGAAGCCAGAAGCCAAATGCTTCCTCCTGGTCTCCTGTGATACACTTTCTAAGAGCAGAGCTCAGTTCTGTATCTGACATATTTCTGAATAATTATTTCTTAGGGAATTTTATGGTAAGTAGTGAAAGTTTTTTCAATTTATTTGAGGTGAATTATTTTGTAACAAATTCTTTTAAAACATAAATTATTTAATTTGCCCTTTTAAAAGTTAGTTTTACTGGGGGCTGGCCCTGTGGTGCAGTGGGTTAAAGCCCGGCCTACAATGCCAGCATCCCATTAGGGTGCTGGTTTGAGTCCCAGCTGTTCCACTTCTGATCCAGCTCTCTGCTATGGCCTGGGAAAACAGTGGAAGATAGTCCAAGTCCTTGGGCCCCTGCACTCGCATAGGAGAACCGGAAGAGTCTCCTAGCTCCTTGCTTTGGATCAGCTCAGCTCTGGCTGTTGCAATCATTTGGGGAATGAACCAGTGGATGGAAGACCTCTCTCTCTGGTTCTACCTCTCTCTGCAACTCTGCCTTTCAAATAAATAAAATAAATCTTTAAAAAAAAAGATAAAAATTAAGTTTTACTTATTTTTGTTTGAAAGGCAGAGTGAGAAGGAGAGATAGTGAGCTCTAACTTCCATCTACTGGTTCACTCCCAAATTCCTGCAAAAACTGAGGCTGGGTCAGGCAGAAACCAGAAATCTTGGTCTCCCATTTAGACGACAGGGACCCAAGTACTTAAGCTGCCACCTGCTGTCTCCTCAAGTGTGTATTTAAAAAAAAAAGCTGGATTGGAAGCAGGGTGGCGACTTGAACCCAGGTGCTCTGATGTGGGATACAGGCATCCTAAGTGTCATTTTTACCACTGTACCATGTGCCTGTGCCCAGCATATGTCCTTTAAAAGTAACTGACAATATTATCTACTGTAAGTGCCAAACAATGTAAGGGCAGGATGAGAGTGATTCTCGCTCTTAGATTCATTGCATATTACTTTTTGGTACAAGGTGAGTTATAAATCAATTAATCAATAAATAATTCACAAATAAAGTTTATGTTTTGAGAAAATATGCTTCTTATGTCTTTTATGTATGATTTCATTCTACCAAATTATGAGATGAACTCTACTGGTTAGAGTGTGAAAATGTGGATTCTGCCTATATAAAATTATATAACCATTCACTAGTCATTTAGAATCATATCTCCCACATAGAAAATCCTGAGAGTCCACTCAGTGCCTATCAAAGTTCAAAAGTATATCAAGTTTGACAATATAAATCTATAGTTTGAAACTAGGCATCAAATATGAACAGTCATAATTTATGTTAAAAAATTAAAATCCAGAAGGGATAAAAACTACATGGCTGATCTCAAAAGTCGGAGTTCTGGCAGAGGAGATGTTCTGCTCTTTTAGACCATCTGAATTCACACATATGCATCTTCACACATATGCATACTGTGGTTAAGGACAACTGATAAACTTTGGTGATGAAAATTCAGGAATAGCAAATACTAAGCATTTATATATCCTCTGCAAGCTTTAATTGTAGGCAGGCTTCTTCAGTTCCAGTTTAGCTTAGGTAAACATGTAGTACATATATGCTTTGATAAATACATAACAGCAAAACACGGAATTTTTCTCCAGGTAGCAATTTGATGGTAACATTCTTTCTCAGTTTTGCTTAAACAATAGCAAGAACAAAAATAAGATGCTAAATAACTTTACAAGAGAATTTAATAATGAAGATGTGGACTCTAAAATTATTTATAACTCTAATTAGGACACTATATCTTTTCTTCAATTAATGCCACATATCGGAATAGTTTCTCCTTATATTTATATTTTTCAGTTTATTACAGTAGACTTTTTGATCTCGGTAGCAATCCATTTGTTTAGGTAAATGCCAATGTATTCTTATAAAGGATATTATTGTCCTTATATTATAGGTGAGAAAACTGGATATGAGATAAATCATTTACCTAGGCTAGGCCAGGTGAGTAGGGATGGGGCAGGTTTACTACTAGCTAGTCCAATTTTCTTTCGCATTACCATTCTTATATTTCTCTATGGACTGAAGAAGGTTAAGCCTTGTAGCTTCCAGTTTTTCCCCCATGCTTCACTGGTTAGGCTGTCTGTGCTGAATAAGCAAGTTTTCATGCAGATAGGTTGGCTCCTGGGGTCAATATATGATCAAAGTAATAAATCAGGTAATGAATACAGGTGACAGTAAGTCTACAATAGTAGCAGAAATGAAAAGACAAAAAAGAAAATGGTGTGGTGACCATAAGAAAGCACCACTCAGATCTCTCTCTAGCTACAGGGATCAACTGCTCTACCTGAAAATCTATTGCCAAGTGTGACCCAAAAGCACCTTTTGAACAGGATGTTTCCAGACACTAAAAGAGTATGTCAGTATTACTAAAATAAGTAAGTCTATTCCAGAAAGTTCTATTCTCAGAAGATATAGGACTCCCTCACTGGTAACTTTAGCTATAAGATAATTCATTGACCCATTCTTGATTGTGACTGAGAAGGTGATGAAGTAACTGAATTTTGTATGTATTTTGAAGGTAGGATGGAACGAATTTCCTGAGATAGAGATGACTTCAGATACAGCATATTTCCAGGGATGATGGGGAGAAAGAGTTAAGGTGCTCAGTTGTTTTGTAACATTAAGTATGAGGTATGTATTAGACATGCAAGCACGTATGTAGGCAATTTGATGTATGAATCCGGAGTTCAGAAATGAGGTCTAGATTGAAATTACATATTTAGGAGATAAGAGAACATAAATGGAAGTGAATGAGATCACTGATGAATGAGTGAGGTCAGAGGAGATAAGTGGTCTAAGGATTGAACTATGGAAGTCATAAAGAAGAGAAAGACTTGGTATAGAAGCCTGACAATGAGTAGCCAGAACAAGGCAGGCAGAAAATGAAGAGAGTACAGTATCCTGAACAGTCTTTGAGACATTCCTAAGTATGAGTTAGAAGAATAAATTAGGCTAGTGTTCTTCACCAGGGAAATTTGAATTACCTGATATTAAGATCAAGAACAACATTATGAAGCTTTAAACTATTTGTTACTGGATATGAATAATAACACTTTTTTGGTTTCAAAGACTAGAAAATGCAATTCAAAAGTTTCAATAATAGAGAGATCTCTTGTTTTACATATGTAAAATGTTCAAGAGTAAGGTGAGCTTCAGGTGGGACTTGATATAGTTCTTAAGTGGTGTCACTTGGGATATGAGTATTTTATGTCTCTGCCTTTGATTTTTGCAGTATTGACTTCATTCTGAATCTGACTTCCCTCATAGTTTCTTCTTTCTTTCTTTCTTTCTTTCTTTCTTTCTTTCTTTCTTTCTTTCTTTCTTTCTTTCTTTCTTTCTTTCTTTCTTTCTTTCTTTCTTTTTGACAGGCAGAGTGGACAGTGAGAGAGAGAGAGACAGAGAGAAAGGTCTTCCTTTGCCGTTGGTTCACCCTCCAATGGCCACCGTGGCCAGCACGCTGTGGCCAGCACACCGGGCTGATCTGAAGCCAGGAGCCAGGTGCTTCTCCTGGTCTCCCATGCGGGTGCAGGGCCCAAGCACTTGGGCCATCCTCCACTGCCCTCCCGGGCCACAGCAGAGAGCTGGCCTGGAAGAGGGGTAACCGGGACAGAATCCGGCGCCCTGACCGGGACTAGAACCCTGTGTGCCAGCGCCGCAGGTGGAGGATTAGCCTATTGAGCCGCAGCGCCGACCCCCTCATAGTTTCAAAACCTCTGTTAACATCATCCAGGCTAGTGTTAAATGGCTCATCACTCAATTTTGATGACACAGATATGTTCTATTCTGTTACAGAGAGAGAGAGAGAGAGAGAGAGAGAGATATCATTTCAAAGAATCTTCAAAAACTACTAAATATTTATCCAAATTAAATTGATATCTACCCACTATGTTCAAGGAAATAGGATGCACAGATTTGCTTGAACCATTCAACACTCTCCACACAACTGCACTGGGCAGAGATGGCTTACTCCTGCTCAAACCTGTGGCCATGACATTAGGAGGAAGGAGAAGATGAAGGCAGGAGATTGACTCTGGTCTGCAGGGTATCTAGACTTCTTGCAGTAAATGCAACGTGTGGTTGAGGATGGTAGGTGCTGAGGAATGTTCATTTAGGAACATGATGAAGAAATTCTGTCATCTGGGTCCCTTTAGTACTTGTTTGTGTAATTGGATCAAGTAAATGAATAGAGAAAATAGTTATTTTTTTGTTCTTCAACAACAAAAAAAGTAATTCTCAAACATGGATTATGCCTCAGATTGTCAAATTCTCAAGTTTCCACTCCAGGCCTTCCTGAAGTGAGCTATTCAGAATCTATACAAGTGGACTTCAAAAAGTTCATGGAAAATGGAATTAAATGAAAAAAATTTTTTTAAAAAGTCAATTTAATTTTATTTATTTATTTATTTATTTTTATTTTTTGACAGGCAGAGTGGACAGTGAGAGAGAGACAGAGAGAAAGGTCTTCCTTTTTGCCGTTGGTTCACCCTCCAATGGCTGCTGTGACTGGCGCACCATGCTGATCTGAAGCCAGGAGCCAGGTGCTTCTCCTGGTCTTCCATGTGGGTGCAGGGCCCAAGGACTTGGGCCATCCTCCATTGTACTCCCGGGCCACAGCAGAGAGCTGGACTGGAAGAGGGGCAACCGGGACAGAATCCGGCACCCCGACCGGGACTAGAACCCGGTGTGTCGGCGCCGCAAGGCGGAGGATTAGCCTATTTAGCCACGGCGCCGGCCCCGAAGTGAGATACTCAGCGGACTCATAGAATGGCAGATGTCCTAAATAGCACTCTGGCCTCAGAATCAGCCCTAAAGGCATTAGGATCTGGCTGAAAAGCCCATGAGAGTATTTCAGGCATGGAAAGCCAAGACACTCTGGCAAAAGATCTCTGTGAGTGAGATCCCAGTGGAAAGAACAGGTCATCAAAGAAGGAGGTACCTTTCTCTGAAGGGAGGAGAGAACCTCCACTTTGACTATGACCTTGTCTAAACAAGATAAGAGTCGGAGAACTCAGAGGGCTTCCATAGCCTTGGAAACTCATGACTGGAGCATAGGGAGATTACTGATGCCATAGACAGGAGTGTCAATTGGTAAAGTCAACAACAGGAGTCACTGTGCACTTACTCCTCATGTAGGATCTCTGTCCTTAATGTGCTGTGCATTGAGATTTAATGCTATAACGAGTACTCAAACAATATATTTCACTTTGTGTTTCTATGTGGGTGCAAACTGTTGAAATCTTTACTTAATGCATACTAAACTGATCCTCTGTAAAAAAAAAAAAAAAAAAAGAAATTATCAATTCCCAACTTGACTCTCACTGGGATTAAACATGACAATAGGTCTGCTCTGATTTCATCATCATTTAAAAAAAATCATCTATTATTTTTCAGTTTATGTTTCTGTGTGGGAGCAAACTGTTGAAATGCTTACTTAATGTATACTAAGCTGATCTTCTGTATATTAAGATAATCGAAAATGAATCTTGATGTGAATGGAAGGGGAGAGGGAATGGGAAAGGGGAGGGTTGTGGGTGGGAGGGACGGTATGGGGGGGAAGCCATTGTAATCCATAAGTCGTACTTTGGAAATTTATATTCATTAAATAAAAGTTAAAAAAAAAGTCAATTTAGTTTTCAACACAAACTCTATGAAGTTTGAGACACTTTTGCAGGCAAAAATAGCCATTTAGTCAATTGCTAGAGAACTGAGAATTCTTGGAATTTACCCATGTTAATACAGTCTTTTTATAAAGTCAGTCTCCCTCTCTCTCTATTATATAATATCTATATTACATATAGATATATATCAGTGATATATATATCAATTAATATATATCAATGATATATAATATCATCATCTCTCTATATATTATGTGTATATTATTATATATATTAAATGATACTTCCTACCATACCCTTTCTCCCTCCAACTTCCTCTTTTTCTTATTTTCTTTTAATTTTTACAATGACAGACTCTCAGTTTTCTTCATCATAACAAGCTTAACCCCCCATTAAATAAAAACTCAACAAGTAGTAATTAGAAAAACCACTGTTCCTCAAGTGTACAGACAAGGGCTATAAATAATAATTTTATCTCAAAATGTCAATTTCACTCATACATATTGCAGTTTTTGTACTCTGTTTATTAGTTACCATAAATCAGCAAAAACATAATATCTGTCTTTATTGGGTTGGCTTATTTCACTAAGTGAAATGTTATCCAGTTGCATCCATTTTGTTGCAAGAAGCAGTTCATTATTTTTTGCAGATGAGTAGTATTCCATTGTGTATGTAGAAAAGTAAATGCCCTTAAAATTTTTTAAAGGTTTATTTATTTTATTTGAAAGTGAGAGTTACAGAGAAAGATAGACAGAGAGATCCACTGGTTCACTCCCCAGATGTCTGCAATGGCTGGGCTGGGCCAGGCTGAAGCCAGGAGCCAAGAGCTTCTTCTAGATCTCCCACAGCAGTGCAGGGGCCCAAACAGTTGGGCCATCTTCTGCTGCTTTTCCCAGGCCATAGCAAGGAGCTGGATTGGAAACAGAGCAGTCAGGATACAAACCAGTGCATAGGTGAGGAAGACTTGCTCAAACCATGGGTGCAGACCACCCAGTCAGCCAGGGCGAGGAGAAGCTAAGAGATCAAATACAGAAAGTGAACTGTCTCTCCCCCTGAAACCAGATATGTTTTTCTCCTACCTTGTACATTAGAAGTCCAGCCTCTCTTGCTTTATGTTTTAGGACTTAGACCAGCAGTGCCCTGCTTGGGTTCTCAGGATTTTGGCCTCGATCTGAGAGTTTCACCATCAGCTTCCCTGGTTCTGAGACATTCAGACTTGGACTGAGCCATATTAGCAGCATCCCAGGGTCTCCAGCTTGCAGATGAATTGTCCTGGGACTTCTCAATCATAATCGCATGGAATAATTACCTAATAAATCCGTTTTCATTACCTAATAAATCTACAGACTCAAACATTTCCTATTGATTCTGTCTTTTTGGAGAACAGTGACCAATATGTTGCCCTATCACATCTGTTCCAGTATGTGGATGAGGTAGTTGGATTCATGTACCTTTCCAAGTGAATTGTACTTTGGAGCCAAACTATCAAAAGTGAGTGGTGGGGGCTGGTGCTGTGGCATAGTGAGTAAAGCTGCCGCCTGCAGTGCCGGCATCCCATGTGGGCACTGGTTTGAGACCGGCTGCTCCACTTGCTGTCCAGTTCTCTGCTATGGCCTGAGAAGGCAATGGAAGATGGCCCAAGGTCTTGGGCCCCTGCATCCACATGGGAGGCCTGGAAGAGGCTCCTGGCTCCTGGCTTCGCATAGGCGCAGCTCTGGCCGTTGCGGCCATCTGGGGAGTGAACCAGTGGATGGAAGACCTCTCTCTTGCTTTCTCTCTCTCTCTTTGCCTCTCCTCTCTGTGTGTGTAACTGTGACTTTCAAGTAAAATAAATAAATCTTAAATTAAAAAAAAAAGAGTGGCAATAGCCTACACAGATAAGCCTAGACAATCAAATGCGGCTTTTCAATGAGATACAACTTAAAATTTCTCACAGCTGTTTTCCTCTGGAATCCTTACTATGTGTGAAGCCCTTTTCTAAGGTTTTATAAGTATTTACTCTTTTAATTCTCAAAACAACCCTCAGAGGTAGATTCTATTATTGTCTCTATTTTATAAATGAAGATTCTAAGGCACAAAGAGGCTAAGTAACTTTACTACATTGACTCAGCTCGTAAGTGGCAGAGTTGATTCCAGGACTGCCATTATAGGTTAGTGTTAGGCAGTAGAGAGCCTGACTTTGGAAATGACTTTGCTGATTTCAAACACATAGGCCATGTGCTCCAAATGGCACCGATCCCATTTATAAGGGCTCTGACCCCATGACCTAATAGCTTCTTGAAGGCTCCGTTTCTTAATATCACCAACTTGGGAGTTGGGCTTCAATAACTGGAACTGTAGGAGACTTGAACATTCACAGCAGCACATTAAAATACAGGTGGACAGAGACAGGGTGGAAACCTAGCAATGCCTTTCCTATCCTGACATGCTGTGAAATGACATGCAGTGTATGCAGAATTGATATTGTGAAAAACCTTCTAATTACAGTTTACCAAATTCATATTTCAGAGTCATTTTATGTGTTTTCAAAGAGGAAATGTAGGAAATTTGATCAGATTCATACCAGAAGAAACTGGGAACTGGATTGCTAATGAGGGCAATGTCTTCCCACCATGGCATAGGGGGAGGTTGGTGAAGGAGCAGGCAATGTGAAGCAAAGCTTTGCTAATGCAAATTGATTCCTGGAGGGTTTCCAGGTCACAGAGGGCTAGGCCATTATCGCTGCTGTTGCTGTTGGAATAGTTTTAGATAATGAATGGTAACCATTAGACACTGAGTGAAAGTTACTTGGCTTTTGGACACTTCTGCAGCATGTGCTTATGGCATATTTAAATAACAGGCCAAAGTAAAATAGAACTCATATAATTCATGTTAGCTTGCTGAAAAATGCCATAACTAATAGTTGTGATTTCTTTGTGCATTATCCTGATAGAGTAAAACTTTATTCCACACATGAAAATGGGTGATGCTTTGGGTTTATAATCAAGGAATTGATTGATTAACTGATTAATCAATAACTTGGTTGATTGATTAGATGATTCATTCATTCACCCAACACATTTATTAAGTAAAAAAGATACAGCTGAGTGAAAATATCTGGGTAGTTTAACTGTTTCAGAAATATCTAGCAAGTCATGATAAAAACCACCTAAATCAACATTTGATATTACTCTGAACTACTGGGCAAAAAGCCTTTTTATTGGTTATTTTATTTTCTAAAATTTTGATGAACACAATACTTGCACATTTTTATGGGGCATAGTGCAATATTTCAACACATGCTCAGCATTCCAATCGAACCATACAGTTCAACTTTCCAGTTCTTTTTCTTTTTTGTTTGGCACTTACCAGCTCCTCTTCCAGTTATTTACAGACAATGTATCTACATTATTATGAACTATAGTTATCCCTCTGTGCTGTGGAACACTAAAAATTGTAATATAGCCTTAGAGGAATAATGATCGTTCATCCCCACGAAAGAATACCAGTTTTGCGTTTACTAACAAGACGGCCTAGCTTTTTACCTTAGTCTTTTTGTTTTTATATTTTAATTCAATCACAAACACTTACAGCCTTTTCAGTTGAGTTATTTGTCTTGGGACAGCTGAAAGACAGCCCTTGGTTATAACAAGGCAACCAAGTCACCATTAAGGCTTGTTGTGGGGGCTGGTGCTGTGGCGTAGCAGGTAATGCCACCGCCTGCAGTGCTGGCATCCCATATGGGCGCCGGTTCAAGTCCCGGCTCTTCCACTTCTGATCCAGCTCTCTGCTAAGGCCTGGGAAAGCAGTAGAAGATGGCCCAACTCCTTGGGCCTCTGCACCTGTGTGGGAGCCCCAGAAGAAGCTCCTGGCTCCTGGTTTCGGATCGGCGCAGCTCTGGCCATTGCGGCCAATTGGGGAGTGAACCAGTGGATGGAAAACTCTCTGTCTGCTTCTCCTTCTCTCTCTGTGTAACTCTGGCTTTCAAATAAATAAATAAATCTTTTTTTTTTAAAAGGTTTATTGTGTAGTAGCTATGATTTAGTAGTGCCCCTAAAGGCCCACAAAATGTTTCCCAAGCATTGTTTAAGCCCATTCTCACCATAGCTCGGACATAGGCATTCCTCTTTCCATGTAAAAGATGAAATATCCAGAATGTAAAGTCACTGCTCTGGTAAGTGAAAGAGTGAAAATTTGAATACCAGGTCTCTGTGGCCCAGAAGTCTTTGTCCTTCACACTGTACTGGTGTTTTACCACAGAGAGGAAGTAGATAGAAATTCACTTCGCTGGATCTCCTTCTAAGGTAGTAGTCATTTGATTCTTCTGGGAAACTTCCTGCAATTATTTTCCAATGTAGTGACTGAAGTTTCATTTTCTTGGATTCTTTCTTTGTAGATGTTGAACTACTAGACCAAGGTCTGCTAGCACCCATTTATACTGAATTCAAGGGAGCGCACAGTTTTCCCGGTCTACTTCTTCACTTCCTTAAGCATTTTCACTGCTAGTCCTTCCTTCCTCTCAATCTGTTTGCTTACTTACTATCCCTAGTTCTATATGACCATAAAGACGTGTGTTCAGAAGAAATAGGAGGGCTGAAAGAAGGGGTAATTTTGGATAGGAATAGGTAAAGAGTTGGTGGGAAATGCAGGTGTGTGAACGGCCTTTCTGTTTGCTTGCATGTTTCCAGAGCACATGGCTGCATCTTAGAACGGGGCATGGTTTTGGTATAGTATCCAGATTTAAATGCTGCATAGGAATCCAAGAGCCAGGTGGAGACTTAAATAAATCACTGGATGCAAGACATAGTTTCCATCCACTTGATCTTTGCACTGGATGTTGAAGACATGTACTTCAAAATATTGTATAACTTGGGCCCAAATAATATTCTAAAAATAGGAAACTTGTTTGTGCATGCCATCTAAATGCATAGGATAAAGTGGATGTAAGTAAAACCACTCAACAGCTGGTACACATGTGCTGCTACTACAAAAGAGCACTGTTAAAGAGGTTGTTAGAATGCAGGGTTCATCTCAAGTCACATTCAGCATCGTATCTCTTATTATCAGGTTTCCTTCTCTTCTTTCCTCAAGCTTGAAGAACATAAATACCTTAATTTCTATTCCATATGTATACATTTGAAACAGAGTTTGGCTCTGAGACTGGAGAAGAAAAGGCCAGAGTCCAGTTTTTCTTTCTGTTGTTAAACAGTCACATTTCTATGCTATGACATTTCAACAATGCTCTATCAATCCTTATTGCTTAATTGAATCATATCAAACAGACAAGGAATCTGTAGGAAAGATGCTTCTCTGCACATTTATTTTTGAAAGATGTATTTATTTATTTGAAAGTCAGAGTTACACAGAGAAGGAGAGGCAGAGAGAGTGAGAGAGAGGTCTTCCATCTGCTAGTTCACCCCCTAACTGGCCGCAACAGCCAGAGCTGAGCTGATCCGAAGCCAGGAGTCAGGAGCTTGTTCCACAGGTGCAGGGGCCCAAGGCCTTGGGCCATCTTCTACTGCTTTCCCAGGCCACAGCACAGAGCTGGATCGGAAGTGGAGCGGCCGGGTCTCAAAGCAGCGCCCATATGGAATGCCGGCACTGCAGGCTGTGGCTTTACCCGCTGCGCCAGACCATAGCCCTGGCCCCTCTACACATTTTAAAAAAACTGATCCATAGTGTATTTGCATACTGCATCACCTATGCTTAAAAAATGGATGGTATCATCTCTGTCTTCCGTCTTCCATCCATCCTTTCCTGTTTGACCTCACTCATACTGCCTTTGTATCTCTTTCTCTCAGTTCTATCAAAAATTTAACTCTACCATTGCCTCAAGTTGTGTTTATCTTCAACTCTTTTTTGTGGGGGATGATCTTGCTATAAGAAAATACAATCTGGGGGCCAGCGCTGTGGCATAGCAGGTAAAGCCTCCTCCTGCAAAGCTAGCATCCCATATGGGTGCCGGTTCAAGTCCTGGCTTCTCTACTACCAGCCACCAGCTCTCTGCTATGGCCTAGGAAAGCAGCGGAGGATGGCCCAAGCTCTTGGGCCCCTGCACCCATGTGGGAAACCTGAAAGAAGCTCCTGGCTTCTGGCTTTGGATTGGCCCAGCTCCAGATGTTGGATGTTGCAGCCTTTTGGGGAGTGAACCAATAGATGGAAGCCCTCTCTCTCCTTCTCTCTCTCCCCCCCTCTCTCTCTCTCTCTTTGCCTTTCTGTAACTCTGCCTTTCAAATAAATAAATCTTTTTTAAAAAAGAAAATACAATCTGTTATTCTACTGGTTTAAAAAAGGCAATTGCAGGGCCAGTGTTGTGGCGTAGCAGGTTAAGCCACAGACTTTGGTGCCCACACCCCATGTGGGTGCCAGCTCGTGTCCTGGATGCTCCACTTCTGATCCAACTCCCTGCTAATGCACCTTGGAAAAACAGTGGTGGGTGGACCCAGTGTTTAGGTCCCTGCCACCCATGTGGGTGACCCATAAGAAGCTCCTAGCACAAGGATTCAGCTTGGCCTAGTGCTGGCTCTTGTGGCCATTTGAGGAGAGGACCAGCAGCTGCAAGATCTCTTTTTCGCTTTTTGTCTCTCCCTCTGTCTGTAGCTCTGCCTTTCAAATAAATAAATAAATCTGTTTTTTAAAGTCAATTATAATCCAAAATCTATTATATAAAATCTAATATCTTTAACACAACACACAAAATACGTCATAATCAAGCTCCTGTTTAATTTTCAAGTTATTAATGGCTGAATAATCTGTTACCTTCTTACCACACTATGCACCCTATATTTCGGCCAAACCAGACCACTTAACATTTCCTGAATATGCCATGTTTTCTCATTGCTATTATTTTTGGTACCTTCTATTTTGTGTATGTGTGTGTAATGGAATCTTATCCATTGTTAGCTTGGAGAGATGCTTATCATTAACATCTTTTTTCTGGTACCAACTCTTCTCTGATGCCAGACATGTTCACTCAAGGAGAATTAGATGACTACTTGTATAACAGCCACTTTCACAATTATCTCTGACGTTTGTTGGGAGAATTTGTTCATCTTTTAAACTATGGGCTCCTCAAAGGTGGAATTTGGATCCTTTCATGTTTGAATCCACAAAGCCTAGCACATTGCCTATAATTTCAAAGATACTTATAAGTTCTTTTTTAAAACAATAATTTTAAATTTAACTGGAAAATAAAATAAGTTTAAATTGGCATGTTCATAATATTTTAAGTACAAATTTTGAAGTAATTCATGCCTCCCTAATCACAAACAGGAAAGTACTCATATTTGTCATATATGTGTATTATACATATACACATATAATATATGTATGTATATAATGGGCTATATCAGCACATTTCTTTTTTTTAAAAGATTTGAACATCAGAGTTACACAGAGAGAGAAGAAGCAGAGAGAGAGCGCTCTTCCACCCGCTGGTTCACTCCCCAATTAGCTGCAATGGCTGGAGCTGTGCCGATCTGAAGCCAGGAGCTTCTTCAGGGGCTCCCACATGGTTCAGGGGCCCAAGCAGTTGGGCCATCTTCCACTGCTCTCCTAGGCCACAGCAGAGAGTAGGATTGGAAGTGGAACAGCCGGGTCTCAAACCAGTGCCCATATGGGATGCCAGCACTGCAGGTGGAGGCTTTACTCACTATGCCACAGCACCGGCCCCATATCAGCACATTTCAACTCAGAAGGCAACTAATGCTGTTTCACTTTAGTGATACTAAGATTGATCTGGAATTTCCATTTATAATTCCTCATCAAACTTTTCTTTTATTGGTGGTTGTTGCTCGATTCAACTATTTTATCAGCAGCTATAAATTATTAATCATATAAATTAAATACACAATGAAATTTTAACTTCAGTCAAATTCTGAAATTCATTTTACATTTATTAGCTGGAACTTTCTTTAATGCAAATAAAGAAAAACTTCTGCTCATCAAATGTGACTTTTAGTTATTCTTAAATACAGCCCATACAAGAAAGGCAAAATAATTTTTAAATGTATTGCTATTATTGAGTGTCTTTCCTAGATAACATGAAGTTCAACCATCCATTCAGGCTATGCTCAGTTTTTGTTTCATGTTACTCCTTCCATTTCAGGAACTGTGTAATGATTTTCAACACAAGTCTGTAACTGATTTTTTATGCCAATCAGTCAATCAATCAACTGCAGCAGTGTGAAAACCAATTATCTTAATAGTAGGCACCAAAATTCCTCTGAGGGTGAGATCAGTCTTTATTTCGGAAACTAGCTGATAAATTGTTTGAGATGGCAGGAAAGAGGAGGTGGAGGAGAAGAAAGAAGAAGAGAGAAGAAGCAGACTCACATGCCAAGAGCCTGGAGCCCAAGTGGACAAAATTAGATGAGGAAATTTCCAAAGATCAGGTATAGATGGCGACTAACATCACAATGTTTGTGGCTGAAACTACTATCACCTCTCCAAAAACTCTAGCAAAGCCTACTACATGGCATACTCAGAGGCCCAATGTTTATGTATTAAGTATTATGTATTATGTATTATTTAAGTAAGGAGAAAAAGGTTGAGTTCTATGTCTGCATCACTGTGGTAAAAGCAGAGACTATGCAAATGGAAGAGAGAGGTAACAAACTGTATCAACCAAGCAGAGAAAGGGGTTGAAAGTCACAGATGTGCTCTGAGAACTACAGGCTTCTCAACATTCTAAGAAATTCTAGAGGAATATTTTCGAATTTCCTCAGGTGATGAAAAGGTGAGTCACCAATCATATCTAGATCTTAATCCATAAAGTAACCTAATCTATATAAATAAATTGTATTAAATGTGTCTCAAAGTTTACAGTAGAATGCATTGGTTATCCTTTTTACCCCCCTCCAACACAGGGTAAAACTTGTCTCTCCTCCTCCTGCTCCAGTAATGATGCCCTTAGATTTCTTTGAAAGATGGGAGGCATACATGTTTGTTTGTCTTCTGAGGAGAAACACACAGTGAAGAATATCTAGAATTATGTTCTTGAAAGATTGCATCTGCTTGTACAAGATGAGGCCTGGCTTTTAATAGCAGCACATGGATGGGGAAATCATCTATAGTAGATGTTGGGAGTACACAGCATATGGCACGAGTGTGGGTAATTGGGGAGATGTGGTGGTAGAAATCTGGTAGGAGATGGGAATAGAATGTGTGGAAGTTCTCTCATGATTGCTTCAGTTTTCCCAGTGAAATAAATAGTCATCAGCTGAGAATGAGGGTGTGCATGCATGTGTTGAAATATTTGAAAGGAATGAGATAGTTATCTGTGAGTAGAACACATGAACTAAAAAAACTATAGTATGATTTTTTTGGCACCATTAAAAACCCATTTATGTTTAAAGTGAGATCATTCAGCGATGATCAATTCCCTAGTTGTAGGTTTGGAGTAAGCAGAATATTGGATTCACCCAGGTTTGTGATTTGGGAAAATAACTATAATGAAGTGACAATGAGGCAAAGGAACTGAAGGCAAATGCAAGGGAGTATAATGTAACAAGTGATTATAAAATGCAAGTTGATTTTGAAGGAAAGATAAGCTTCTCCAGGAATGAGGAAAAGAGAAAAAAATGGTAAGACACATGTATTGGAGATTCTAGTGGGGTGAATGTTTTGGTTGAATCAGGGTAGTAGAGAGAGTACCCCCAAGATGATAGTCTAAGAATGGATCAGTGAAACCAAGATCATGGAGAGATTAAAATTGTTAGCAAGATGTGAGGCACAACCGTTCGTGTTAACAGCTGAGGTAAGGCAGAGGGAAAAGTGGTGAAGGGGAGAAGTTCCTCCATGTGGACATGGAAATTGACAAGAATTAAGGCCATAGCCCTGTTGGATAGAGTGACAAAGAGCCAGTTGTTTAAACTCTTAAAGAAATGAGGGTGGGATGATTTGGAAGATTATAATTACAATGATAATAAATGAGTTTTGAGTAATAAAATATAATAACATAAGAATTAAATGACAAAGAGGTAAGTTGGGGAACATAAAAAGGAACTTCGGGGCAGGCATTATGGAGAAGTAGCTTAAGCTGCTGCATGGGACACTTGCATCCCTTACTGAAGGGCCTGGTTCAAGTCCCAGCTATCCTGTGTTGCTAAGGTGCCTGGGAGACAGTACATAATTGCTAAGTACTTGGGTTCCTGTCTCTTAAGGGGGAGATCTGTGTGGTGATCCTGGCTCCTGGCTCCTGGCTCTGGCTTCCTCTTAACCCAGCTCTAGCTGATATGAGCATTTGGGAATGAATTTAGAATGGATGTCTCTTTCTCTTTGGATCTTCCTTTCTCCCTATCTACCTTTCAAATACATAATCATAGCTTTTAAAAAAAAGGAATTTAAAAATTATTCTTTGTATTTTGGTAATACTCAAGGCATTCATTAACCAAGAATAAACTTCTATAAGTGAACCATCTAAGAATTAAAAAAATGGTTTAGAAATTAAATAAAATCTAATAGAGGAGTTGAACAATAAAATGGGCATGAGTAATCGCTGTCTGCAAAATACAGGTGAGAACATTGCCCACAACACAGATCAATATCATAAACATGATGCATAAAAATGAATGGTTGAGGGCTGGCACCGTGGCTCACTAGGTTAATCCTCTGCCTGCGGTGCTGGCATCCCATATGGGTGCCGGGTTCTAGTCCTGGTTGCTCCTCTTCCAGTCCAGCTCTCTGCTGTGGTCCGGGAGGGCAGTGGAGGATGGCCCAAGTGCTTGGGCCCCTGCACCTGCATGGGAGACCAGGAAGAAGCACCTGGCTCCTGGCTTTGGATCGGCGGCCATTTGGGGAGTGAACCAATGGAAGGAAGACTTTTCTGTCTCTCTCACCGTCTGAACTCTACCTGTCAAAAAAAAAAAAAAAAAAAAAAAAAAGAATAGTTGAAAGAATGATCAAATGAAGCCAGAGTCACAAGAAGTTGCCAGAAAGAGGGTTTGAATATTCAAATTAGTAATGGAAGAGAATTTCCCTGAACTCAGAAAGATCTAATTTCTCATATTGAAAGAGTCGTCAAGCACTGAATGTGTTGAATTAAAAAAGACACCTACCTAGATGCATCCTGGTAAGATTAGAATGCCAAGGGTAAAGCAAACATATTAATAGCTTTTGGAAGGAAATAGAATATTACCCTACTAAGGAATGAGAGAAAGATTAGCATCAATTTTTTTCTAACAAACCATTTTGAATACAAAGATAATTGAAAAAGTCTTAAAGCATTTGAGTGAAAATATTTTCTATTGTGGCAAAATACATGTAACATTGAAATTCCATCTTTACAATTTTAATGTGCACACTTCAGTAGTGTTTCATATATTCATATTGCTTTGCAAGAGATAAGTTCATATACTTTGTATAAGTGTAATCATATGGTATTTGTCTTTTTGTGACTAAATTATTTCATTCAGTGTAATGTCCTTGCATTTTATACATGTGTAGCATGTGACAGGTTTTCCTTCTTTTTTAAGCTGCATAATACTTCTGGAGTGAAAATCAATGTAATTTAAATGTCTATGCACAGTCTATTATCCAAATGTGAGGATTAAAGTAAATAATTTTCAAGCACAAGGCACAAACTCTCAAGAATAGAGCACAGAAAGAAAGATTGGGGATAGAAAAAAAAATCTTAGTAAAATTCAGTAACACTTCCAGTTGTCTAAATAAATGCTAATGTACAATACAAAACAAGCTAATATGTTAACTAAATTATTAAATTATTGCACCATATGATGGGGCAAAGATGGAGAAACTGGCCCAGCAAGAAGTTAGACATACTAGTTAACTTTAGATGTGTTTGAAAAGTAGAGCTGAAACGTGTGAGCTAAAAATGTAAAAGTAGTCACTAAATAACAGCAGTGAGCTCTATTACTTCCACTCAGAAGAAAGGAAATAAATTGAATATTAATATCTCATAAAGTCCAACAGAAGAAAGAGGAGCAAAAGACCAAGAAAGCATAATCAGAAAATATAAAGACAGAAAATATACAGCAGAATAACAGAAAATATAAAGCAGACAGTAGGAATGAGAATACATATGAAACTAATTGTGATACTTGTTATAATAACATTCATTAATTGGAATGATAATAGTTACATTAATGAGGTGCTTATTAATAGATTACAAGTTGGAGGTTTTCAGATTATGTAAAAACAATATCTAGGTATGGATTAGAGGGAACACTAAAGCAGGATGGCACAGGAAGTTTGAAAATAAATTTTAAAATACACTTGCAAAACTACCTTAATAAAATAAAAGCATGTATGGAAATACTATATAAAAAAATAAAACATGGAGTTGGAGCCGTGGCACAATGGGTTAAGGTCCTGCCCTGCAGGATGTCAGTTTGAGTCCTGGTTGCTCCACTTCCAATCTAGCTCCCTGCTAATGTGCCTGAGAAGGCAGCAGAAGATGGCCCAAGTCCTTGGCCCCTGCATCCACATGGGAGATCTGGAAGAAGCTCCTGGCTTCTGTTTTGAACTGGCTCACCTTCGGCCATTGTGGCCATTTGGTGAGCGAACCAGCAGATGGAAGACCTCTCTCTCTCTCTCTCTCTCTCTCTGCCTCTACCTCTCTCTGTAACTCTGTAACTCTGTAACTGAGAGAGGTAGAGACACAGAGAGAGGTCTTCCATCTGCTGGTTCACGCCCCATATGACAGCAACGGCAGGAGCTGTGCCTATCCGAAGCCAGGAGCCAGGAGCTTCTTCCAGGTCTCCCACGTGGGTGCAGGCGCCCAAGCACTTGGGCCATCTTCTACCTGCTTTCCCAGGCCATAGCAGAGAGCTGGATTTGAAGTGGAGCAGCTGGAACTAGAACTGGTGCCCATATGGGATGCTGGTACTGCAGGCTGGGGCTTTAACCCGCTGCACCACAGTGCCGGCCCCTAAAATAGATCTTAAAAATAAAAAGAACATAAGGCCTAAAATTTGAACAAAAGGATTATTTTATGTTAAAATATGAACAGGTCACTGAAAAAATATACTAGCCAGATACTGTGCGCATTATCATTATAGCCTTGAATATCAGAATTTTAAAAAATGTTAGGAACACAACGCAATAGGAATGTCTACAGTTGGAAACATGGAAACATGCATAACATGAAGGGTTAACTGTATAACAAATAGTAAATAATTAAAATTTCAGTAACAACCATTAAGTTTGATGTAATGTATCTCTATCTGTATATCCAGATGCATTTCTATCTTTGCAACTCATACAGAAAATATATATCCTTTTGAAACCTCTATGAAAATTATATCACCCATTCCAATAGAGCTCTTACAGGGGATCTTAATATTTTCCAATAAACAGAAATATACCAGGCTATATATGAGATTACAGCACAGTGTAGTTAGAAATTAACAAAAAGTTTGAGGAAAAAAAATCTGTAAAACTGAAAAATGATAATTACTTTCAAAGAAGGGAATAGAATTTAGTGGGGAAAGTAGAGGTAAAACGAAAGTCTCTTTTTTTAAAAAAAAAATTCATGCCTCTCCACTGAGGCTTTTGTAATATTACTTCTGTAATTAAAAAATAAAAACCCATAAAAGAGAAGGCAATTATTAACTTATTCCCTCAGGGAATCAACATACTCTCAGATGTTCTCTTTGTCTTCTGCTCCTGTGAATATCATGGAGGTTTTATTACAATTTGATGTGATGAGAAACTGAGGTAGTAGCCAAGCTAATTAAAGATTAAGTGACATAATCAATTTCCCCATTTTGGGGGCTTCTAGGATGAATCTGTCTTCCCTCTAGAGACTTTCATAGAAATACATGAACAAAAGCAGTCATTTGTTTATAGGAATAAGTCAGAACCACGCTTTAAGCAGGAATTATTCTGAAAGTCTTCTTAAAATGTTATTCCATTCTAACATTGTCAGGAGAAACTAATTTTTTTCATACCTTTTTGTTTGCCAAGGACAAACTGTAGGTACTGATTGAGGCACTAGAGTTCACCATGTCCCTCATTCTCTGAAAGGTGAATACAACGAAATGATGAATCTTATTATGAGGTACAAGGCCTTTCATTCCGTGGAAGGAACAAGATATTTCTGTGTTTGGGAAAGTTTATGATCCCTTAGTTTAGCAAAACATTTTTTAAAGATTAAATGTGTTATGTATTAGAGGACATGTACAATGTTTTTCTTTAACAGAATACACAAAATAACGAAAACCATCTTTTTTCATTCAAAATGAAATCACGTAATTTAATAGCAAAAGAGTTTGGAGTTTAAATTCCTCAACCCATTACAGAAACCTGATAGTTACTCTTCAAGATTTTTCTCTATCTCCTCTCTTTAGTATTCAGAGTCCTTGACTCTTGCATTCTACCATACCCTTCAGTTCCCTTCCATTCTATTGCATTTCACCTCTTTTCCATCTACCATTCCCAAATTTTCAAACCCAAGTCCAATATGCAGCTTAGTAAAACAAAAGATCTTCCACATTAGAGCACCCACATACCTTGGGGAAGAGTTAGAATTATAAGTAGATCTCAGTAGTTGATCTCTAGTTTTTCCTAGTGGCTCCCACAAGTAATGTACTTTTCTCAAGGACAAGTCAGTGTGAGGAAGCTAATGGGAACGCTTCTGACATGAGTAGCAATAAAGTTCAAACTCTATAATTTACATTTCCAAATACGCCTGTGTTGTGTTCTTGAAACATTACTTCTTTCCCCAAGGCAATCAAGAAACTCCAGCAAGAGTAGCAACATCAGTTCTAGAAGGAAAACATTTGCTTCATTTGTGAGTTCAGCTATCAGACTTAAAACTAATTTAGTCATTTTTATACAATCAAGTAATTTGTATATATTTGACACAATGTAAAATAAAGGGGAAAGGTCTCACTGTATATGACATTTAAAGTTGACTTAATTACATTTGTTCTGATACTTGAGCTGTATATAAATTAGGCATCTGAAAATGGTGCTCTCAGCCTATGCTAACAGCTGCCTTAAACAAATTTTGCCTGTTCAGTGGTAAACGAATTTTGGAAGTCACTGATACTTTCAAGTGCTTTCTTGGATTTCTTAATCTGTTACTTGGAAACTCTGCACTGAGGAATCAGGTCAGGCCATACTGGTGCGATTCTGAAGTTCTGTTTGTACTGGCAAAGGGACATTTTAGAGGATTAGGAGAAGGAAACCAAACGTGCAATACAAAAGTTTTAGAATAATCAAACTTGTTGACAACTCAATAGGATCCAGCTACTGTAGGGAGAGCTGTGGGTGAGCATTGGCAGTGTGTTAAGATCCAAACAAGAATATCAGCACTGATGGTATTTCCTTAACACCTAATTGAGCAAAATACCAATCCAAATGTTCTACACTTTTTACTTCTGGAAATTTGCCATTAACACCTCAGATACTTTCTAATTCTTTTCGTTGAACTGCATACTGTTCACTATTTGATCCTGCACAATTTAACTTATTGTTCTGTAGTATTATTGTTCCTCCCCCCCACCTCTCCCATTCTCTTTACAACTACAACATCTATATTTTTCCCTATCTGTCCATTCTACTCTCTGTCTCTTGATTTCATCTTTGTCTCATTCGGTTCAAAGAGTGAAGTTGAGGGTTCTTGCTCTGGTATCCTCTTATTTGCCCTCTTGGGACTTGTTTGAGATTCATTATTGTTTATTTTTTGAAAATAACTTATTTCTTTGAAAGGCGGGGCGGGGGGGAGGGAGAGAAAGAAGGAGGGGAAGAAAATGAATCACTCATCTGATGATTCGCTCCCCAAATGCCTGTAACAGCTGGGTTTGGTACAGGACTAAGCCAGGAGCCAGGAACTCAATCCAGGTCTACCCTGTGGGTGACAGGGACCCAAGTGCTTGAACCATCACCTGTACCTCCCAAGATATGCATTATCAGGAAGTTAGAATCACAAGAGCTGCTGTGACTTGAAGCCAGGTGCTCTGATATGACATACAGGTGTCCCAAGTGGAAGCTTAACCACCAGGCCTATTCCAGCCCCCATTCCCAGTTTAGAATGCAGTTTCTTAGTGTTGCTAGTGCATATCCACACTCTGGTGCAATCTGATGAGTCATTTGAGGAGCAGCCTGGACCTGTGATCATGAAATACTGCCCTAAAGATACTGCTTAGAGTTAGGATGTGAATAGAACTCAGAGGCTGAGTTGCCACTTAAGAGAACATCTTTATGCTTTCCAGCTGTCCCAGCCTTTGGCAATTCAAGACTCATGGAGTTTCTTTCAAGAAGCACCTGTTTGCATTATAGCATGAATTTGGAGCAAATTATTTCTACACAGTTGGAAATAACATCAAATTGGCTCTTTTACCAGGCATGCTGGACGGGCGCATTTGGGTTTCGGAGATGTTTGTGTGTTCTTGTAGTGTGAAAATGCCTTTATTTAAAACAAATACATTTTCCAGCTCATTATCCCACAGTGTGAAGCCCAATTCTGTTAAAAATAATTACAATGGCTGAATTATTTTGCTGAGAAAAACAGGTATCCACATGCCACTCTGCATCCAAACTTTTGTTTCTAACAGGCTTTTGATGCGTCATCCCAGCATACTGTGGCTTGGAAGCTTAAGAAATGTTCCTCTGAAGTTATAATTATAAATATTTTCACTGATCTGATAATGAAAAAAAATCCCTGAAAATACTTGCAATAAGTATGTTTTGCCTACCATTTCAAATTAAATGGAAAGCACTGGGAGCCTCTCCTATTCTATTTTACTTTTTTGTTTTATTAAAAATATTGAAACTCACTAGTCTTCTTGGAAGTTTTATCTTAACATCTTATGACATACATTTCTTTTTTTCCCCTGATCTGTATTTATTTTTTAAATTTTATTTAAGGTATACAAACTTCATGCATTTCATATATATAGATTTAGAAACATAGTGATTCTTCCCACCTAACTCTCTCCCACCCACACTCCCACCCTTTTTCCTCCTCTCTCTCCTATTCCCACTCTTAGTTTTTACAAAGATCTATTTTCACTTTACTTTATACTCATAAGATTAACCCTACACTAAAGAGTTCAACAAATAGTATGAAGAAAAAAACTACTGTTCTTCAACAGTAGAGACAAGGGCTGTAAACAACCATAGACTCTCAAAATGTTAATTTCACTCCAATGCATTATATTTTAGGTACTCTATTAGTTATCACAGATTGGGAAAACATACAGTATTTGTCTCTTCTTTTTTAAACTGTCTTATTTCACTAAGTATAGTGGTTTCCAGTTTCATCCATTTGGTTGCAAAGACAGAATTTTTTTTTAACTGCTGAGTAGTATTCCATAGGGTCTGTATATCATAATTTCTTTCTCCAGTCATCAGTTGATGACCATCTGAGTTGATTCCATATCTTAGCTATTGTGAATTCAGCTGCAATGAATATGGGGGTTTAGATAACTCTTAAATATGCTGATTTCATTTCCCTTGAGTAAATTCCCAGGAGTGAGACTGCTGGGTCATATGGTAGATCTATTTTCAGCTTTCTGAAGTGTCTCCATACTATCTACCACAATGGCTATACTAGTTTACATTCCTACCAACAGTGAATCAGGGTACCTTTTTCCCCACATCCTCACCAGCATTAATTGTTTGTTGATTTCTGTATGACAGCCATTCTAACTGTGGTGAGGTGAAACCGCATTGTGATTTTGATTTGCATTTTCCTGATGGCTAGTGATTCTGAGCGTTTTTTTGATGTGTGTGTTGACTATTCAAATTTCCTATTTTGAAAAATGCCTGTTCAAGTCTTTTGCCCATTTTTCAACTGTATTCTTTGTTTTGTTGTTGTTGAGTTTCTTGAGCTCTTTATAGATTCTGGATATTAATCCTTTATTTGTTTCACAGTTTGCAAATAATTTCTCCCATTCTTTTGGTTGCATTTTCACTTTGCCGAGAGTTTCTTTTGCAGTGCAGAAGCTTCTAAGCTTGATGAAATCCCATTTGTTAATTTTGGCTTTGATTTCCTTGGTTTCTGGGGTCTTTTCCAAGAAGCCTTTGCCTATGCCAATGTCTTGCAGTTTCCCCAATGTTCTCTAGTAATTGGATGGTATTGGGACATAGATTTAGGTCTTTGTTCCACTTTAAGTGGATTTTGTGCGACGTGTAAGGTAAGGGTCTTGTTTGATATTTCTGCATGTGTAGGTCCCATTTTCCCAGCACTATTTGTTGCAGAGACTATTCTTGCTCCAGGGATTGATTTTAGCTCCTTTGTCAAAGATAAGTTAGTTGTGATGCATGGATTGATTTCTGGAGTTTCTATTCTGTTCCATTGGTCTTCACATCTACCTTTGTGCTTGTACTATGCTGTTTTGATTATAACTGGCTTGTAGTATGTCTGAAATCTGGCATTGCAATGCCTTCAGCTTCGTTTTTGTTCTATAAGATTACTTGAGCTATTTGGTGTCTTTTGTGTTTCCATATGAATTTTAGCATCATTTTTTCAAGATCTGAGAAGAATGTTGTTAGTATTTTGATTGGGATCGCATTGAATCTGTAAACTGCTTTTGGTAGTATGGATATTTTGATGATATTATATCTTCTACATATATTTTGAAAAGTCTAATTTGCTTTGAGAAAATAAGAGCAAAAATCTGAAGAAAATAGAACTTTGAGATGAAAAAATTCCAATTTTCATACAAAGTCTAAGATATTAAGGTCCATGAACTCCCTACATCAAACTCTCCAGCCTCTAAATTCTCTGTTCACATTTATCTTTGTCAGGTCCGTGTAAGGTACATTTTTAAAAAAAAAAATGTATTTGCAAGGAATTAGAGAGGAGAGGAGAGGAAAGGACAGGAGAGGAGAGAAAAAAAAATCTTTCGTCTGCTGGTTCATTTCCCAAATGGCCACAACATTCAGGGATAGGTCTAGCTGAAGCCAGAAGCCCACCAGGCATATTAACTGGGACCTGGATCAGAAGCAGAGCAGCCCAGACTCAAACTGGCACTCATAGGGAATGTGGCAGCTTAGCCTGCTACACCATAAGGCCAGTTCCTGTAATGCACATTAGCTTTGCTTATTCTCCCCCCTATCTTTAGTTTGAAGGGAATTAATTCTAAGCAACGAAGGAGATGGTGAGGATAGAATAGAAATTCTTCTTCAGTGTCAGAAGCTTCATGCTATTTAAGAAATTAGAGTTTATCATTAATCCCCAGTAAGCTTTCTAAGGTTAAAGCATTCATGTTATCCAGGGAGATGGGAAAATTCCTCCATGTTAATACAATATTTTGTTGTGCAAAAATTTGATGTGCAAAAAAATTTGTACCATAACTGCATTGACTCTCCTAAAAATGTCACTGGACAGAGAAGCCTTCTGGTCCCCACATTATCCAAGTGCTCCCTGCATAAATTTGTGAGATCTGGCAAGTCTTGTATTTTATATTTTCCTCTTGCTGATTCACAACGCACTTTCACAAACAAAAAGTTCTAAATAGTCCTGTAATAAAATAGTTTATTTAGCTTTATTTAACTCAATTTTCTTAAGCTTAAATGATTATGATACCCTTTTTACATGCAACATTATTAGCATTCTATAATCTCACAGAAAGAATGCCAATCTTGGCAAAGAGTTTTGTAAGGAAGATTTCCGGAATAATCTCCTGATGTACAGGTTATTTTTGACAATATCAGGTGCATTGATATTGTCAAAAGTATTCTAAAATGTTGGAAGCTATGTGAAGCCCCTAGAAAAAAGGAGGATATAGCAGTAAGGATAAGATATATCTAATTCAGTCTCAAGCTTGGTTTAGGCTTTTCTGGTAAGGCTGTATATTTAGTTTGTTTTTGTTTTTTTAATGGTTGAGGGGATAGAAGTGTGCAGTAGGGGAAAATAAGAAATAGAAAGTGTGATTCCTATTAAGTAGATGATCAACAAAGACTTCTAGTTGGATTCATACTCTGATGGAGACTGGGCAGGCAGAACAAAAAGCGGAGGTGCATTCTGAGTGGGAGATGCAGTTAAACAAACAAGAGAAGCAGAAACAAGCTGGCCTCAGCTTATGGATAATTAGCACAGGAAGAAATATCTCAGGTTGCCTTAAATCAAATGGCTAGCAGGTCTGCCCCCCACCGATGGCGGCTTGCTTATGGCTTCCCTATATGGTTGTATATTCCTCCCAGTTCAGAAAAGTTAAGCAGAAGAGTTTTGTTGTGGTCTGTGAGGAAACAGTTATATATGGAACTGGATTGATGCAGGGAAAACTGTAAGAAAGCTGAAGCCAGATCCTCTGATGGATGTGCTGACAACTTTGTGCAGCATGAACGAGAGGGGCCTTTTCCAGTGGGGTCACAGTTATGTTAATGACAAATGCTTTAAGAAACATATTTATGGGGACTCAAACAACTCATTCATCTAGCAAAGGATGGAAAATATTCCGCACCAGGGCTAGAAACCTAGATATCAGGCTCCCAGTGGAAATTCAATGACATTTTCCCAGGCCTGAAAAGGAAGGCAGAAGAGGCACAGTTTCTGCTTTTCTAAACAAATAAACAAGTCTTTGTTTCCTTTTGAGAAAGTTAACTGGTTTGGGAAAAGTTAAAAGGAGGGTAAAAATTGGAGGCTAGGGTAGGAAGGGTCAGAACACGGTTGTTTGCTGTTGGTATGAAGGTTTCAGTTTTGACACCCCTGACCCTTCTCGAACCTTCCTTTTCCAGTGGTGCTAAAGGGGCACAATCAGGTACTTCATAGCATCTATTAGACTAGAAAAATAAGAATAAGTACACATTAAGGAATATTATTCCTGGTGAAAGATTAACAAAACATTGCACTGAGGACTGCATACTATGTACATTTGTTTTTATGTGCTTATTGATAAAGGACTTTACCTGTGGGCTAGAGTTAGTTAACCAACTCACATGAAATTACTCTCGAAGAATTAACAAGGGCTTTACAGTCCAAGGATAGCAAAATCTCAAGAATAGAAAATGAATAATTTAATTTCTGGTAAAATTAGAAAAGCTTTGTATATTTTTCTAATGTCTTTTGGGGTTTTGATGTATCTTTTCACACATAATTCAATTGGGACTTTGCTGCCATGCTCAGATGATTCTGTGATATAAGCAATGTAAGTCCCATTTAAATGAAGCAAGACAGCTTTGTTTAATGTTAAAACTATCATGTCTCTTAAGTACAGAATTAGTACTTTTAAAATGTAGTAATACAGGATGTATGACAATGTAATTATTCTAAGGGAATTTTAAATTGGTATGCAGGTGGGGCCGGCGCCCTGGCTCACTTGGTTAATCCTCCGCCTGCGGTGCCAGCATCCCATATGGGCGCCGAGTTCTAGTCCAGGTTGATCCTCTTCCAGTCCAGTTCTCTGCTGTGGCCTGGGAGGGCAGTGGAGGATGGTCCAAGAACTTGGGCCCCTGCGCCTGCATGAGAGACCAGGAGGAAGCATGGGGCTCCTGGCTTCAGATTGGCGTAGCTCTGGCTGTAGCGGCCATTTGGGGGGGGTGAACCAACAGAAGGAAGACCTTTCTCTCTGTCTCTCTCTCACTGTCTAACTCTATCTGTCAAATAAATAATAATGATAATAATTGGTATGTAGGTACATTAATATACACACTTGAAAAATTGCCTTTCAAAAATACATTGTCCACAACAAAGAAATTTGTTTTGTCACTTTGCCAAGATCTCTAAAAATCAGACAATACATTAAAAAAACAAGAGTATAAACAGTTTAGTTGTTTTAACTAGAGACATTTAACTACCTTCCTCTCTACATAACAGCTAAAGCTCATTTTAAGACATAAAATGTGTTAGCAAGCATGGATTATGTGTTTTTAGTCAGTCTCAGTGGTAGAGATTATTTTTAAAAATAGCCTAGGGGCAGAAGTTTAACCCAATAATTAAGATGCAGATTGAGAGACCTGAGTCCCACTTCAGAATACCTGGGTTTGATTCCTGGTCAGGCTCCTGACTCCAGCTTCTTGCTAATGCAGGGAGGCAGTGGTGATGGCTGAAATAATTAGGTTCCTGCTACCCTTGTGGGAGAATGAGTTTGAGTTCTGGGGTCTAGGCTTTGGCTCTTGTCAAGAGCTGTTGTAGGCATTTGAGGAGTAAACCAGTGAATGGGAGCTTTCTCTCTCTCACCCTCTCTTTCTCTCTGCCTCTCAAATAAATTAATTAATTAAAATTAAAATTAATTTTAAAAATTAGCCTGTATACCAAGAGTCATTTCAGTCTTCAAGAGTCAAGTTTGCATCTCAAGGGACACAAAAATGGGTATAGTCTTCGGGGCCAGAAGGCTAAGGGGCAGTTTGAAAGAACAGTCTGGTGAAAGGACCTCTGGGGACTGGCCAGTGATTGAAGAAGCCTTTGATTCCATCCTAGTCCCCAAGGTGCCAATTACAACCTGGGCCATGTAACATAGAAGCAAACACAGGTATAACTATAGCTCCTTGGGCATGTATCTTGGGCTTGCAGGATCAGCAAAATCTCCTTTAAGAATGGGCGTCATTCCATGAAGTATAAATAAGACGGCATGTTGAAAAGTTCATGGGAAAATGGGATCAAAAGTTTATTTTAGTACAATAAAGTTTTGAAATCCATGAATAATTTTTTAATAATATGCATTTTCCACAAACTTTATGGAGCCCTTGTATATATAGCTAGGAGTTTATTCTCGAAGTACAGAAAAACTAAATATCAGTTACTCAAGTGTTCATAGATAGTAAGACACTTTGTAGTTCGGTAATATTAAGCCTTTACATGTGTGTAATGCTCCTACTAGCATTATCTCATACCAGCTGGACATTGTCTATTTGGATATTTCCAGATCTTCTCTTTCCCAGGCACCTTACACGATTATACTTCCCTAATCCCTCGAACTCAGCGTGACCAGAAGCCTTGCCTTGACCTCAGAAATGTAAATAGAAAGGATGTGTATCACTTCCGGGCAGATGCTTAAAAGCCTGTGCACAAGTCCCTATCTCTTTTTTTGCTGTGGTGATCCAGGGGGCCTGTGTCTGGATAAAAAGTTTTCAGCTGTGTCTTGAGTGACCATGAGAGGCAGAGTCACCCTGTCATAAAGGACATGTGGGTGAGAAATACATTTTGCTGTCGTAGGCCTGTGATATTTTTCTTAATAGTGTACCCTTATCTATCTTGGCTGATACAAATACCCACCCATAATTTTTCATGGTATCCAGTAAAGGAAATAAATACTGAGTAAAATGCAGAAGTTTCGAATGCCTTTTGTGTCTGACATTTGTTATAATGGTGTGAAGGCCTTTTTTCTATGTTACTTTCCTGATTATTTATTGTAAATCTGCTCAGTTCTGGTTCATGAAGCTATTCCTATAAAAGGGGAGATACTGTCTCCAGACACAATTTGAATGAGCCAGACCACAAGACACATTTAAGTAATAATAACTCAAGTCCACAAATTATTTGCCCTAGAAAATTACTATATTTCCAAATGCATTCTAATAGGTCACTCTTCATGTTTTAAAATAATTCAGTAACAGCTTTTGGCTAATGTATTTGTTCTAGAGATAAGTAAAAACCAGAATTTGAATTTCCTCTCTTCCTTCAGGACAACAATGCTTTCCAAGTAGTCATTAGGCCTAGTTCTCTCCATCACTCATAATACAAGCAATTCTCAAAACCTGCTAGGTCCTACTCCAAATCCAAAAACTCCCACCACCTGACCAAGTCCCAGCTAATGTTCTGTCCATTACTTTCAGACTTATTGTGTTTTTCTGCCTCTAATTTCTCAGGCTCCCATCCACAACTCCATGTTGCTATCAGTTCCTTTTCTAAATCAGATTTGGCTTTTTAGTCAAAAATGAGAAGTTAGGTTTTATATTCTGATAAATTTTTAATATCTCTCTAATTATTTATCCTTATCTGTTAGCATCAGTATTTGAGCTTCTTCTTTCCATCAGATAGATGAATTCAGTTAAAAGGTTCAGTTTGTGTAGGAAGACATTTTTTACACTGAACAACAAGGGAAGGATTCTTCCCTCATTGTATTATGACATATAGCATAACAAAAAGTATAGCCTAAAATTCAGGCTGGCTTACATTTGTTTGTGTTTTCATCAAAACGTATTTTTTTTAAAAAAAAGTACTGGGCTCCTTTTGTCTCCAGAGTAAAGGCATTCAAGACTACATCAAATAACTTCACCTATCCATTTATCTTTCAAGTTAGAAACTCTTATTATTAACTAGTATAGTTTATATAATACAGTACATCAGCAAAATAAAGGTTCCTATAATTGATTTGCTGAATGAGCTATTTATTGTGATGACTAAAACTGTGTATATGAGAATTTGAGTTTATTTGATAAGTTTGCTGAAATTTTAAAGTACCTTAATAAAATAGGATATCTTCATTTCAAAAAGAACAATGGACCCAGTTAAGTCATTTCAGCACCTGTACATTCAGTGGAGAGTGCAATCAAAATGTCATATTCAACAATTTCTTCCAAAATTATGTATGGGGGTCTCTCAATTACCACTTAACTGAGAACACTGAAGAAAATAGTACGAAAATAAGATAATGCAAAATTCAGGTCATATGAGCATGAAGGAGCTTTTAAACTAATTCCTCAGGGCAGACCATAAATACAGCATTTACAGGACATTCAGCATCCATTTTATTTTATTTTATTTTTTGAGATTTAAAGGGCAAGGTTTATCAGAGTCAAAGACCTCCAGCCAGAGCAGCATGGAGGGGGCTTCCAAGAGAGGAAAAATCCCAAAAGGGCTGGTGGTAGTGGGGTTTTAAAGCACAATTTTGTGGTAAAAACTGTCAATAAGGTGGGGACAAACCCAACAAAAGACCCGATTTACAATCCTTTATCCTATCTGGCTTGCTCATGATACCACCCTGAACACGCCTGATCTTGTCTGGTCAACACCCATTTTCCGTGATTCCTGAATTTGCCTGTGTTGATATTCAAACACAAAGTGTTTCTTAAAAGGACACAGAGAACACAGGTGTTTGGGGGCAGCTCAGGAAACTCTTTAGACAAGGTTGGATTGAGTGAGTCTTTGGTTTGGAAAGGAAAAGAAAGATACTCAAGGTAGAAATAAATGTGTACTTGAGAAGCTGATCTGATTAGAATTCATGTTGTTGGAGAAGAGGATTGAGGTAAGGTTGAGTGGACAAATTAAACCAGAATTAAGGAGATTTGCATAGCAACTTAGATGTTTGGACTCTGTACTTAATGTGAGTAATTCTCAACTGGGACCAGAGGGAGAGGGGTTTTCAAAACCCAAGAGAGTTCCTTAAAATGTCACTTTCCTGCTCCACCCTCTCATGTCCCATCATCAAGGAGCACTCCGTGGTTCTGCTGTGCTGTGCCGCTGTTACTCCTGGAAGGCCTAAATTGCTTTTGACAAGAACAAATAATTGAAAGACACTGCTGTAGGCAATTAAGAGTCATTGGAAATTTATGAGTAGAAGAGTTTGTGCCAAATGGTTATATAATCAGATAATGAGCTTCACACAGTGTCCCAAATCCCTCTTGAACCTTTCTTTGACACCACTAAAGAACTTGATGGATGGAGATAACAGAAACCTTATTTGTCTTTTTCACTTACCATTATGACATTTCGGAATTATAACCAACACAAGAAATGTTTAAAATATTTCTCCAAATTTCAAGGAGGAAGTATGGAATTCTAATTTTTATGCATATTATAAATTCTAAGTTTTTTTTTTTTACTTCTGAATACATGGGTGATGTTTTTAATACTCAAAAGAGAGGTTGTTCTAAGTAAAATGTCATAAAATAACTTTCTCAAGTCACAGGTTGTAGGACCAATTTATAAATCCCTTTTAAAAACAAATGAAGAAGTGTTTCTTCCATCTGTTCCAAGTATTGCACCTGAAGCCCGGATCTGAGCCGGAAGCCTGCCAACATTTACATGCTGATTAATCCTATAAAATTTGATAGAGTCATTCCACTACAACACCTGGAATAATTGCACAGTTGCTGGCAAAAGAGAGCAGAAGGTACTGTTAAGTCTGCCAATCATGGTGTAGTTAATAGTTCCCCAGAAATTGCACTAAATACTAGAGTACTGACCTTTTTGTTTATTCACAACCCATTTTCTTTGTGTTCTTCTTCCTTTGATTTGATTGTTTGTTGCTACATTTAACAACAACAAAAAGAAGAAGCAAGCCACCCACACCAAAATCCTCCCTTCATCCATTAAAATTAAGCATTAATAATAACAGAGGCTGAGAGAACAGGGAAGCCACTGAATCCTAAAGTACAGCAGTAAAAGACAGGATGATGCTCTTTTATCAGCAAGGTAGGTCTGCTGGTTCCCTGCTTTGGATTGTGCCCAAGCCACAGCACACACCAACCTGGGAACAATTCTTTATGGTAAATTATGTTAAATTGTTATTCTAGTGCTCCTTTTTATTTTTTAAACTGTTTATTAATAGTGCTTGAGTTCTCCTACCAATTCTGAAAGCCAAAAGAAGAAAAGACACAGGTGTTTCAGTTTTTCATTTTATCAATAGAAAACTAAGACATGAACTACATAAATTAAACACTTTTATATAGTTTATTCTGGTTGAATATCCAAAGAATAACCTACAGGAAAAAATGAGACACTAGTCTACAGAAGCAAGTGACAATTGGAAAGTGTATGGGCTATAGACTAGCAAATCTTGAGTAAGTACCTAAGCTTTAGTAGCCGGGATTTTCAATGGATGATGATATATCAACATTTGTACTCAATGTACATTAGTCTTATCATATAAAATTCACTCAGTTACATTTTCTAAATTTGTAAACTATGTTGTGCAATATGTGTTATTATGAAGTGCTAATAATTTATTAACACCTTTGAAAACAGCATTTGCCTTTTAATAAAATACAGGGTGTTTTTTTTGGAAAAATTAGCAATGGAATAATTGGGCCATTTATATAGATAAGAGATGGCTGAAATTATTTTTTGAAAAAGAACATTATAAATAAAATAAGATAGGATGAAAGGAATAAGCATTTCAGTTGGCTACAGTCTTGTGAATTCTTAAAAAAAAAAAACTCTGATTAAACAAAGAATATAAGAAGTCTTGAAAAGTTTATGGAAAATGCATATTATGAAAAAATTACATGTGGATTTTAAAAGCATTTTTATACTCTTGGCCGGCGCCGCGGCTCACTTGGCTAATCCACCTGCGGTGTTGGCACCCTGGGTTCTAGTCCCCGTTGGGACACTGGTTCTGTCCTGGTTGCTCCTCTTCCAGTCCAGCTCTCTGCTGTGGCCCTGGAAGGCAGTGAAGGATGGCCCAAGTGATTGGGCCCTGCACCTGCCTGGGAGATCAGGAGGAAGCACCTGGCTCCTGGCTTCGGATTGGCGCAGTGTACTGGCCGTAGCGGCCTTTTCGGGGGTGAACCAATGGAAGGAAGACCTTTCTCTCTGTCTCTAATTCTGCCTGTCAAAAAACAAAACAAAACAAAAAACCAAGCATCTTTCTACCCAAATAAAATTTCCTGTATATGTTCATTATGCACATTTTATATAATATAGAATAGTAGAAAAGAAATTGCAGTCATACATGATATATTGAATATACTTTTTTCTTAGAAATAAGTTGCCCAATATATCAATAACCAAAATTTAAAAAGCATAAAACCTCAAGGACACACAGAAGGCACAGGAGACAATGGCAGACACAGATGCTAATAAAATTTTGGAAGATGGGATGTAGGACTAGTGGTTAATAATTTAGAGGAGTGAAAAATTTGAAATCTTATTACTGTACTTACAGGAGAGTATGGAAGAGGCTTTAAAAATCACTAAACAGTTTTGAGATTCCAGTTATATAAAAAGTTGAACAGACTTGGGAGGGTGAAGCTGAAAGTAGAAGGCCTCTTTTAAAGTCTATGCAAAGAGCAGATAGGTCCTCTCAGTGCAGCACAAGATACTTTTTGCAGAAAGGGTGACCCGGAAAGACCAGGGGTTCAGGACATAGCGGAGGCACCAGGTGTGCTGGGACTGCTTCTTGCTACTTTTAAGGTTATTTGTGAAAAGACTTTCCCAGAGCAACAATCTTGTCTTATCCCTGTCCTACAGTCTCCTCTAGATAAGGAGAGAATTAACTGACTGGTGAGTGACAAATATTGATCTGTGTTTCATGACTGGTAGGACCTAATTAAACAGTTTTATTTGCTCTCGGTGTGAGACAGTGATTATAGGTGAGTTGGCCACGTAATTTCAAATGTTCCCTTCTGTGTGCTGATAGAACTCTAGACAAGAACATGAAACTTGAACAAGCCCATTTGACTCTCACACCTGAGCTGCATCTTTTTAACCAAGTAGTGAGAAAAACAATGGTTGTACTTCCATCTCTCAGATGGCTTAAAACTTGGGCAGGCAACAGTGGAGTTATTCATCAATTCTCTAAATACCAAGCACCTTACATCTTGAACAACAACAACAAAAGATTCTCTGTGGGGACTGATCAAGGGAAAAACCACTTCCTACTGATGTTGGCATTTGGAAGTCTTCCAGTGAAACGGTCAGGTTCATGCCTGTTCACCTGTGGTTCCATCCACTGGTAAATAATACTATTCAGGCAAAACTAATTTCCAATCATCATTGTGTTGCCTCCCTTTTAATATAAATGCACAGTGAGGGACACTAGACTTTGGAGGGAAGATTATAATATAAAGAAAAAAAACAAGGAAAGAAAGGATTTCAGAGAAAACCATCGTATATTAAAACAGCACACTCTGTATTTAATATACTCAAAGAAAAAAGATATTATTCCATGAATAATAATAGGATGTTATAAAAAGTAATATTTGGGGCCTGCGCTGTAGCAAGTGAGTTAATCCTCCGCCGGCATCCTTTATGGTTGCTGGTTCTAGTCCCAGCTGCTCTTGCAATCCAACTCTCTGCCGTGGCCTGGGAAAGCAGCAGAACAAGACCCAAGTGCTTGGGCCCCTGCACTGGCATGGGGAAGAGGCTCCTGGCTCCTGGCTTTGAATCAGTGCAGTTCTGGCTTTGGTGGCCATTTGGGGAATGAACCAATTGAGGGAAGACCTTTCTCTCTGTCTCTCCCTCTCACTGTCTGTAACTCTACCTCTCAAATAAATAAATACAATCTTTAAAAAAAAGTAATATTCATGAATAAGACAGAGGCCTCAGAAGTTAAAATATGATAGTGTATTTCTTATTGTTGCTTTAATAAATTAGCATAAATATAGTGACTTGAATTAAAAAAAAATTATTGTAAACTTCCAGAAGACAGAAGTTCAAAATGGTTCTCACTGGGCTAGAATCAAGGTATTAGTAGGACTGAACTTGTTTTCCTGCTTTTCCCAGCTTGTGAATGATGACTATTTTCCTTGGCTTGTGGCCCTCTTCTACGTTCGAATCTAGTGATGGCCAATTGAGTCTTACTCATGTGGCCTAACTCTCATTCTACCTCTTTTGACTCCTTTTACAAATTTAAAAGTCCCTTGTAATTATATTGAGCCCATCAAGATAATCAAGGATGATTTTCTTAAAGTCAGCAGATTAGCAACTATACTTCTATGCAAATTCAATTATTTGCCAAGTAACACAAAATTCAGTTTCTGGGGATGAGAACTTGGATATGTACGGGCTGTGGCCATTGTTCTACCTACCTCAGATAGCAAACATTAAACATAATCAAGGCACTAAAGGTAACAATGTAAAAGTAACACAATCAATTAAAGAAAAAGATGAAAATTAGAAGAATAAAAAGTGGACATTGAGAACAAGTTGCAATGAATAGAAATTCCAGAAAGAAAATATATATAAAAGGGGTAGAATAAAATTATTGAAAAATAAACAAAAGATACAGGTATTTTATAGAAAAATATGTAAGTTTTTGACAGAAATTCTGGAAATAGAACATATAGGAAATTTATAGGAAGAAATCACCCAAGGAATAGTATTAAAAATACTCAAAATTTAAAGTCTTAAATTTCTAGATGAAAAATATCCACCTAGATTCCAACAGAAGGTTTGGAAAAAACATCACATCATAATATATCATACCATCATACATTTTCAAACACTAGGAATTTTTTAAAATGTGAAAAATTTTCAGAGACAAAAAGTCACATGCAAATTGATCTTCTCTAATGACACAAACTGACATTCTATATGATAATATACAAAGTGCAAATAAAAGTATGTAATATTTTCCAAGTTCTAAGAGAACATAAATCTGTCCCTGAATGATAATTCTGGATAAACTAATTAAGTGGAAAAGCTATTTTTTAAACTTTTTATATACTTGCTCCCAGAAAAGAAATTAGAAGTATGAAAATGTGGGAATGAACCAAGAAAAGAAGCAAAAGTTTCAATAAGAGTGTGGAAAGTGAAAAGTGAAAAGTGAACAATGAAGGGAAGCTTCATTCTAATTGCTATTAGGCATGAGTAGGTTGCAACCAGCCTAAATGGAGTAGAAAGCCAGAGAGCTGCAGTAGAGATTTCTCCAAAATATAGTTTAAGGGAAGAAAAATATATTATCCAATGCATTTTATAATTTTTATAAATTATTTAAATTTGTTGACTAAAATCTTTTTTTAACGTCCCTCCCACCCGCAACCGACTAAAATCTAATACTTGTTTTTATGGAGTACAGTGCAGCATTTCAACATTGTGCTTTATTTTAATGAGTATTCTGTGTTCCATTAAAAAATTAGACCTAAAATTGGATAATCATTTTGAAAAGTAAGCAAGTGAAACAAAGAAATTAATAACTCAAATAAAACAAGAATCTGTGAAAGGAAGCAGACATGGAAATGGTACACCACATAATCCAGTTCTGATCAGCACGGGAGTTTTGACCTGCTCTGTTTCCGGTTCACCCCGGCCGGTTCACCCCTCCTTAGGCAACCTGGTGGTCCCCCACTCCCGGGAGGTCACCATATTGATGCTGAACTTAGTGGGGACACCCGATCGGCATAGCTCACAACAGCCCAGAACTCCTGGACTCAAGTGATCCTCTGGCCTTAGCCTCCCGAGTAGCTGGGACTACAGGTGCTCTCCACCATGCCCGGCGACGATTCAGTTCTATATACTGTATTTCAAGTAATGAGAACACTAAGATAATTTAATTAAACAGCTGAAGGAGTCATGAGTTCATAGTGTCAAGGAAAATTACGATGTGCAAGAAATATTTTTAAAAGTAAAATTAAATTGTCTTTCTAATCTATCCCATCTCACAACTCTTTTCCTCTAATTCACTATGTTCCAGCCACACTGGCCATTTTCCTTTTCCTCAGAAATACTAAGTTCCCATCCCAGAGTATTTATATATATTTTTTCTATTATCAGGAACAATTGCCTTTGAAAATTTCCAAGTCTTTCTTATTAATATTCACCTCTCAGCTCAAGTATCACCTATCACCTCCTTTATAAGGCATAGTGAAGTAAAAATAGTTGAAAATTTCAATCCTTTTCTCATGAAGAGGTAGAGTCTAGTTTCCCTTCCTTTGCATCTGAGCTGGGCTGTGACTATGTGCTGAAGGGAATAGTGAGTATTCTAGTTCCAGCTCTATTCTTTAAGAGTACGGGAAGCTTCTACCTTGGTGCACCGAAGCCCTAAACTGCAATGTCTGAATCCCCTGATGCTACCATGCTGTGGACACCCAAGACCAACTGATGGTAAGTACTGGGTGGTATGGATTCATTCTCAGCCCACCAGTGAAAGACACTCTGCAAGCAGAAGCTAGGCAGCCTACTAATACTGAATCTACTCCTTTCCATAGGATCTCTTTTGTGTGGGCCCTCATTAGCACCCTGCTCCCTTGACTCTCCCATGTCCTCCTAGATAATATTCTATTTCTCCATTTCCTGCCCAGATTGGCCCCTCCTAATTTTCTCTGGTATGTTGGAGAATCTGGGTCTTCATATTCTTTCTTTCTTTCTTTCTTTCTTTCTTTCTTTCTTTCTTTCTTTCTTCCTTCCTTCCTTCCTTCCTTCCTTCCTTCCTTCCTTCCTTCCTTCCTTCCTTCTTCCTTCCTTCCTTCCTTCCTTCCTTCCTTCCTTCCTTCCTTCCTTCCTATTTTTGACAGGCAGAGTGGACAGTGAGAGAGCGAGACAGAGAGAAAGGTCTTCCTTTGCCTTTGGTTCACCCTCCAATGGCCGCCGCGGCAGGCGCACCGCACTGATCCGATGGCAGGAGCCAGGTACTTATCCTGATCTCCCATGGGGTACAGGGCCCAAGGACTTGGGCCATCCTCCACTGCACTCCCTGGCCACAGCAGAGAGCTGGCCTGGAAGAGGGGCAACCGGGAAAGAATCTGGCGCCCCGACTGGGACTAAAACCTGGTGTGCCAGCACCGCTAGGTGGAGGATTAACCTATTGAGCCATGGCGCCGGCCGATCTTTGACTCTTAACTAACCAAGTCTCAAACAAAATTGTTCAAAAAATCTGATTATAAATATGAAGGATAGTTTCTGCTATCAATCATATAAAAATCAGAAACTCAAAACCCAAGCTTCCTTTTCATCCCTGTTGTAGTATAAAATAGAAATCTCTGACTCAGAGGCTGAGTAAGAAGGTCAGGGGGCAATAATATCAGCAAAACATATCCTTCCATATTCTCATGCTGCAGAACTGGAATTTGAAACTGTCACATGACTTAATAAGCTCCATGTAGCTTCTCTGTTATGTGTCTTTCAAGAATTTATTCTTGCTTCAACAAGTCTGCTTCTCTCAGCCGAGAAAAAGGAGGGTAAACCATTTGATTATAGATTCCACCCAAAGTGGTTTTTTTTGTGTGTGAGAATAGGCACCTATGAGTTAGGTACCTGTTGGTAGTATTAATGCGTTCTTGAAGAGAGCTGATAGCTAACTTTAGCTGTTTCTAAGACTGGCAGACTAGCAGTTTAGACATACATGTCTCACACCAAGGTTATCTCTGCCTCCTAATTCTAACTTTTTGCTAATGGAAACCTTGGGAGGCAAAAGTGATGGCTCATTTAGTCAAGTTTCTGCTGCCACCCATGTGGGAAATACAGATTGAGTTTCCCAGCTCGCAGCTTAAGCCAGCCTCGGCATTGCAGGCATTAGGGTAGAGTGAACCAGAGGATGTCAGGTCTTTCTTCTCTCTCCTCTCTCTCTCTCTCTTTCTCTCTCTCTCTTCCTTTCAAAAAATAAATAAATTTTAAAGAGGAAAAGAAATAGTTCCTTGGTCTTTCTCTTCTTCTTGGAGGGCATGGATAAAAGATTTTCTCTGTGTATGACTGCTGAGGCATCAGATTTAAAATATTTGAATGCAAAAGGAAAAATAAGTTTCTACAGCATTCTAGAGTGGCATTTCAATTCACTTAGAGTTCCAAATGACTCTAAATTCGTTAATCACTGTTGGAAGCTTTATGATTCTTCCTATTTCTCAAGAGTGTCATACTGTGTAGGAATCCTGTTGACTTACTGACTCATACGCTAAAGGCCCAGAGTGTTAATTAACAGCTTCTGGAGGTGTGTATCTTATTTATTAAATACTCACTTGTCAGAACATTTAATAAAGCACTAGGCAGGGCAGCTAAGACCTGCATTTCCCCAAACATTGTGATTCAGGTAGCAGGGAATTCCTACTCCCTGCTCCTCAGATGACTGCTTATTTCTGTCCAAGTCATCACTTCTGCTCAGACTCCATTCAGACTCTTTCAGATGAGTTTTACAAAAATAAACATGCAATAAGCATGACAACTTTATTGTTAATAGATGTTAACCATAGATTGGAATGAGATAGTGAAAGGAAAGAAGGAACAAGACTATGTGGGCTTCTCACATTGTGAACCCAGCAGCATTCATAGGATCTTAAGCTTTGGAAATTGTGGAATTAAGAAAGTGGTTAGAAAATATAGGGACTTATCCTGCCACTGTGGGTATTGTGTACTCAGATTTTCTAAACAAGTACACTGGATTCATTTAACTTTCTAAACTTTAACTCTTTAAGAATCCCATTACTATAGTTAAAAAATAAGAATCAGGACTAAAGAAATTCTTCACTTGAAGAAGTTAAGTTGTGTAAATGCCATTTACTCTTTGAGTCAAAAACATGCCCTAAACATCCATTATCTAGAAGCTATGTGAGAAAATGTCTTTCAACTGGAATCTTCCTTAAAAAAAAAAATAAGACAAGAGCCATTTAATTAAGCTGGTAGGACAAGAAAGACCTTCAGAGGAGGATATTGTTTTGCTCTCTTTATTTCATAGCATCTAGCAGAGTACTGTGCATTTTTGTTGATCAACAATGTAATTCTGGTTAATTAAATTTGTTATTTAACCATCAGAGAAAAACAAGCTTGCATTTGATATAATGATAGAGTCAAGTATGGAAATTGTCTGAGAATTGGTAAATCTTGGGAGCCATAATAATAACTTATTTAATTGGTATAATCAATTTATCTGAGTATTTGGATTTTTTTTTCATTTTGATTAAATGGGAATTTCATGGGAGAAATAATTTTATTTTTCTAAAATCATTTTATATGATAGTTGAGTATTGGTTTGTGTGTTCTTAAATTCATTCATTTATTTACCCAGAATTTATCTGCTTAGAGTTTAGTGCCTACAATAGAGGGATATCTATTGGTCATAGAAGGCTTTGCAGAACAGAAAGTACTTGTGCTTGAGGAAATGAGGATAACTTCACCATTGCTCTAGAAATGGGTGTGGTCATATTGTTACATTCTAGGAGTAGGAGAACATGTTTGTAGAGAAATCAAATATTTTTCTTGTTTGATGAGCCTGTGAAACATTCCGAGGAAGACGCCCTGTAAATGAGTGTTTTCCAGGCATTTCTGATCATAGGCCCTAGCAGAACATATATCTTATGTTATGATGCAGTACATGCAGATACAAATATCAAATGGAATCCCTAGTCTCACAAAACAATATTTATTCTTTCTACATGCAATGCACCATATTATTTTTAAATATATTCCCCCTCTGGTGTACTGGTTGGGAGCTACTGAGTGAATGTCCTGAACCAATTGCTGTTGTAGACAGTTGTGAGTGTGGTTCTAGAGCTTAGAATGAAGACAGAGTCAAACATGGAGACTTTTGAGTAAGCAGGAGAGGAGGAGGTGAAGGTCTCAGAGTAGCTGATTATTAGTAATCAGATCCTAGAAGCTACTGACAGCATGTCTTTACCTTTCCCTATGGTTCCTTTATAGACCATAAAGGAGTCAGATTTTGAATTCCAAGAGTCTTTTCTCTCTGCACTCTCACTATCTTCTCTCCTCTTCCAATATTTTCCTTGTTGCTTTCTAATCTTTAATTTCCTCAGTATCCTAGCTCTAACCCAGCCAAAAAGGGTGGCTGTAGATACTTAAAATATTTCCTTTTGTCCTTATAGAAATAGCCTTAGGCCTTTTAAGGTTGTAAATAGTAGAGAAATTTCAAAACAAGCATCCCTTTTTTGGGTTAACATTGACCACATATCATAATGTACCTTTTTTTTTTTAAGATTTTATTTATTTGAGTGGTAGAGTTACAGACAGTGAGAGGGAGAGACAGAAAGAAAGGTTTTCCTTTCACTGGTTCACTCTCCAAATGGCCACAGCAGCCATAGCTGTACTAATGCCTGAAGCCGGGATCCAGGAGCTTCCTCTGGGTCTCCTACATGGGTGCTCGGGCCCTAGCACTTGAGCCATCTTCTACTGCTTTCCTATGCCATAGCAGAGAGCTGGATTGGAAGAGGAGTAGCTGGGACTAGAATGGCGCCCATATGGGATGCCGGTGCCACAGGTGGAGGATTAACCTACTGCACCACAGTGCAGGCCCCATATAATGTACCTTTAATATGCTCTCATGATAATGTATTGTCCACTCTACCTCACTGTTTAAGGAAAGCTTATTCGCTAATCCTGATGTTTTCTTTCTATGAAGAGGCTTGCATTGCAGTACTAGCCTCTTTCTTTTCCCTTAGTTCATTATTCATCAGTGAGGAGAGAATAAATTCTAATTGATGGATCTGATAGCAGAACCAGACATGCTATCTCAGTCCCTTCCTCTCGCCTTTCTCTTAGAGCATCTCTTCTTGTTTCACTCTGTGTGTTGTAAAAGAGGGTCCTGTGGTTCCTGGAAGTAAGTTCAAATCATTGATATATTAGGACCTGGTGTATTGGCTGAAAACATTGAGACATGGACAAAATCTTGAATATGGGGAACAAAATAGTATCCTGACATTAAAACTTCTGCAGGGCTTCAATTAAGAGGATCCAGAATTTTGCAATGCTTTTTTTTTTTTTTTTTACATTTTTTAAAAGGTTTGTATATTATCTCAAAGGCAGGGTTAGGAGGGGAGGAAAAATCTTTCATCTGCTGGTGCATTCCCAAAATGGCTACAATGGCCAGATCTGGGCCATGCTGAAGCCAGGAGCCTGAATTCCATCTGGGTATGAGTACAGGGGCCCAAGCACTTGGGCCATCTCCTGATACTTTCCCAGGCGCATTACCAGGGAGCTGGATAGGAAGAGAAGCAAACAGCAGTCAACCTGGTGCTCATATGGAATGCTCATGTCAGAGACAACAGCTGAGGTCCTGAGCCACATCAATGGCCACATCAATGTTTTTGACTTGACTGATAAGCCACAAAGTCCTGGTAAGCACATAGAATTGAGGCAAAACTGTGTTTATAGGAATTGGGAGTTTGTAAATGACTTTAGACGTTTGGAGGCAGACAAATATTTAAGCAACTTCACTGCATTTTTCTGCAAGATCTAGGGGATAGATCTTCAACTGCAACTAAGTTACTTGTTCAAGAATATAACAGTAAGCTGGCGCCGCGGCTCACTAGGCTAATCCTCCGCCTTGCGGCACCGGCACACCGGGTTCTAGTCCCGGTTGGGGCGCCGGATTCTGTCCTGGTTGCCCCTCTTCCAGGCCAGCTCTCTGCTGTGGCCAGGGAGTGCAGTGGAGGATGGCCCAAGTGCTTGGGCCCTGCACCCCATGGGAGACCAGGAGAAGCACCTGGCTCCTGCCATCGGATCAGCGCAATGCGCCAGCTGTGGCAGCCATTGGAGGGTGAACCAACAGCAAAGGAAGACCCTTCTCTCTGTCTCTCTCTCTCTCACTGTCCACTCTGCCTGTCAAAAAAAAAAAAAAAATATATATATATATATATATATATATATAGCAGTATGAGGAGTTCTCATTCTGTTTTCCAGCCTGGTCTTATAGGAAATGTAGAGAGATCATTATGAATCCTGCAATTTTCAATGATGTGTTAAGAGCTAAGGAATAATCTTAAAAATGCATGTTGTGTGTCCATAGTTTTCAAGACACCACTTTCATGACAAGGTCTCAAGTTAATTTTGGATTATTAAATATATAAGATTTAACCTTGGTTTCAGAATTCAGCGACCAAAATCATGGATTGTCCTATAGATGAACAATAGGTTTTACTAAACAAACAAACAAACAAACAAAAAAAAACAACACAATAATTGGAGTTTTTAGTGAGCAAAGCCCTCTTCCAGGGAGGAAGCAAAAAAACAACTCACTGAAACTTCTGTGAACCTGAGGGCACTTTGGAAAGCTTGCTGTGAAGTACTGTCAGTTGGGTTTAAAAAGGAGAAAATGAATTGGTTTCCAAAGTAGGCTTCAGTCTTCTTGTAGGAACAAGAAGAATCGAAGTATAATAAGCTAGAAGGAGACATTTCTTGAAAGATTGAGGTCTTTGGCAGGACAGAGACAAAGAAAAAAAATGAAACCTTGTAGGTCATTATTGGCTGGAGTTTGGGCAATGATGTCTATCTGCAATAAGGACAGCACTTTCAAAAGAAACATATTTTAGCAGTTACTTGTTATGTTATTATCAAATCAGAAATGGTGACAGAGCCCAGAGCCATCCAACAGAGGAATATAGGAAAGATTTTAGAAGACTGAAATAAACTGAACTTTTTGGAGCTAAATTCAAGGAAGCTAGAAGACATCCATTCAACACCATTGACAAAGAGTCTATAGTGGGAGCAGCTGGGGCACTGATCTTGAAAAGATGTGCCTCCTATGATAAATGCTACAGAAATACGGACCCAATTGAGAGGAAAAAGCAGCAAAAAATGTGTCCTATTGCTGTATATATAAAGTAATGGTGGATGGCTTGGCCAGTGGCAATTTTGACAAACCCAGAAATGACTGATTTCATTTTTCTCATTATGGAAGGACTCTTAATACAAATTTTTGAAGAATATGTTAGATTAAAAACATGTCTAGGCCACACAGAAAAGAAAACATTGTAGAGAACAAAGCTGGGCTTTTGATTTCAACGAAGTATTCTAGTCTGCATACATGCAAGAGGAAAGGATCAAAGTAAGTATTTTAAGGTATGAGAAACTCAGATGAGTATTCTGAAGGGAGCTATAAGATCAGACATAAGAGACGTATCCCACTGCTGCATGTGAAGAAGAGGAGCTGTTCAAAACTTGGAGCAGTGAAAAGCTAAGGAAAGGCAGTCTATGAGGAGTAATAAAACCTATGGAATGGAGAGTGGTCTACCGATGTATCTTAGGGGTCATAGATTTTTAAACCTCAGCAGCAGCTGCAGGTAAATATTCTGATGCTGTTTTCCTACCAAAATAGTGTGGAGTTGAGCTGCAGAATTTCTCTGTGAAATCAACTTAATTACCTAACCACACATTCCTGTTTTGGTGATGTTGACATTTTGGGCTGAATAATTCCTTTTCAGTGCATGTGAGGTTGCCGACCTGTGCACTGTAGGCAATTGCCATCTCACTACTTCCCATGTCCTTTATGCCATTAGCATATCTTTTCCCCTCCCACAAAATTGTGAAATCAGAAATAACTCTAGACATTGTCAAATATCCCCTAGGACTAAGGCAATTCCTGGTAAAGAACAGTGATGAAAGCAATTTTGTAACAAGAGGTGGTAGAAGAAGCCAGTATAGTATGGAATGAAAATGTCTGCCCAAAGACACAAAATTCAAAGGGGAAGAGGAATTTAAGAAACTGAATATGGGGCCGGTGCTGTGGCTCAGTGGGTTAATGCCCTGGCTTGAGGCACTGGCATCCCATATGGGTGCTGGTTCGAGCCCCAGCTGCTCCACTTCCAGTCCAGCTCTCTGCTGTGGCCTGGGAAAACAGTGGAAGATGGCCCAAGTCCTTGGGCCCCTGTGCCCATGTGGGAGACCTGGAGGAGGCTCCTGGCTTCAGATTGGCGCAGCTCTGGCCGTTGCAGCAGATTGGGGAGTGAACCATCAGATGGAAGACCTCTCTTCCTGCCTCTCCTCTCTCTGTGTAACTCTGACTTTCAAATAAATAAATGAATCTTCAAAAAAAAAAAAACTGAATATACTGATTCAGAAAGAAAAGCATCTTAGATTATACTTAAAATTAGCAGTTAAAATTTCACCTTTGCAAGAAGGTGGGATATTTCATACATTTTTCTATCAGACAAAAACACACATGGGTGTCACCACTACTCCCCCAGCCCTGTTTCACAAATATGGAAAATGAAGGGAAAGTACCTTCCTTGTGGCAGAGTTCTCCCACTAGACTGAATTTTTGAACTTTTGGACTATGAATTCTAGAATGATTGGCATTCCAGCTAAGTAGAACCTAAGATTTTCTTTGTCTACATGGTTTCTCTCGGAATCAACCAAGTCTTTGCTATGACCATGGTGAATGCTTAAATCCTTTAGCTAAAAGCACAGTTTTGCCTGGAATAGCTGCTTAGGGCATGAAGATTATTTACATTTCAGATTTCACTGAAGATGGGGCCATGGCTGTAAGCTGGGTAATCTTTCTGAATCTTGGAAAGGCTCACCAGAGTCTGATCCACAGACTAAGAAAACTATACCTCCTTCATTAGAAGTCAGAAATTGTACCTGCTGAAAGAACCCCAACCCCACCAAGTTTTCTAATAAAGAGGTTCTGTAGCTGAGACTGAACAGAGCAAGAAGTCTGACCTTAATTTAACTTGAAATATTTGTACTTTAACTTTCAATGGTAAGATAATTTTCACTTGGGCTTCAATTTTATTGTATGTAATTGGATATACTTTAAAAGTGGGGCACATAAGTGTTTTCAATTTCTTAATACACTGGGAAATTAATAATGGGAGAGAGTGTATATTCAGATTTGAGGACTCTTACTGCTGTCATTTTATTATTGAAGTACTTTTGATCTCACTGCTGAACCTCTGATAGCTATGTTAGTTATTATGGCTGGAAATAATTTGAAATTAGAATAGCAAGTGAAGGTTAGGCTTGAGATAATAGAGTGGTCTTAGAAGTTTTAAATCTATTGCATTGCTCAGATCCATTTCAGAGCAGCATCCCAGAGGCAAATTTCTATGTTCAGATGGTCTAAGAAACCTCAAAATAGGACAACAGTTACTATTGGAGATCGGTTTCTTGAAAATGGACTTGGTCTGTCCTGACTGCGTGTTGTGGATCTCCTTCCCTGGAGACTAGCTCAGTTTCTAGTTTATCCCTGGCTTGACAGTTACAATGGACTGATGAAAAGGTAAGCTAAGTTAGGAGGGGAAACATGTGTTCTCTTCTCCACATTTCCTCCAAAAGACTTCCTTTACCTCACATCTTGCAGAATGCTGACTGGTGATCTCACTGAGGAGTAAGTAGTCCTTGCTCCCCACCTCCTTCCTTCTGCCCTTTGCACATATCAGGTTATTCCCAGGAAGCTGGGTTTGGAGTCCAATCCTTTGTGCTCTCAGTTTAATGGTGATGATTTACCACATGGAAAGCCTGGCGATGTCCAGCACTGTCTGTCTAACTCAGGGGGCTGGTCAGTATGCTGATAGTCATCTTTCCTATTCCTCAACTTTCTTCCTAAGTGATTTGCAATTCAGGAAGGGAGGAGGATACAGTTTATGAGCTTCTTCAACAACCCTCACTCCTTAGGTAAGAAGCATGAAGGTAGGAAATGAACACTCCATCCTACTACTAAAATTCAAGCTATTCTTGAACTTGTTGCTTCCCATTCCATCATCCACAGGTCAGTTTCTGAACTGGGGTGATATACACTCTGGTGGATCTCAGAGCAGTGCCACTACCATAACATCCTGATTGGACTTGATCACCATTATTGTTAAGTGAACTGACAGGTTAGCCTTCCCCTCTCCCCAAACTAATGAAGAAAATCCTCAAAGACATGACTATTCTGATCATTATAAAAAAGTAATTGATGTTTAGCCAAAATTTAATCTGGTTGCTACATGTCCCCTTTTCTTACTTCACCCATTTTTTTCTCTTTAAATAAGGAAATGGATTCCACAGAAAAGAATTCAAACTTGCAGTCCTTTTTATTTAGGCTTATGGTACTTTTTGCCCTGGCAAGCTTAAAAACCACCATAAAACTTGTTTCTCTGTCTTCTATACATGAGGTAAGTGCAGTGTGGAGACATGCCTAGTCCTTTCCTCGGGGGTATGGTTTTCCAGTTTCTTATCAATAAGCATGATTTGCTAAAAGGTGAAGATCCTTCCTACACAATAGGCTTTCCTCCCTCTCTGAATAGGCTGCACACGTCTCCATGGTTCTAGGCCTCTGAATTGTGTGTATCAGAATAGCAGGGTCCTTCAGCCTCCAACCACTCCTCCATTTCTGCCCAAAACAGGCATGATTACACCCTGAAGATAATGAGAAAATACCCATTTATGTCCTCCATGGCAGAGATTCTGGTATTTAGAGCATAGAGGAAGTGCTTCTGTTCTGATCTTTCAATTGTTCTGATTTCCTGAACGAATGGAAAAGTACCTCCTTTTAGAGTTATTTCAGAAAGTTTTCTGGCTCACTATCCCTGCTTCTTTCGTGATACCTCATTAGCTCATACAAATCTGAATACTCTTTACATATTTCTACTGCTAAGTGACATGCACAGAGTTGTTCAATGAAGTAGATCCCATGAATAGATTAAGTCTTTACAATGATAGATGAGCTTGTAAGTTCTATGAGTCTGCAATGTATACAAGGCATAATTTTGGAAGTGGGCCCCAACTTTGCATTTAAGCAGATGGTGACTTTGGTCAGTTTCAGTTTTCCAATATATATTTTTTTGGGGGAACCTATGTCTTTCTTAAAACACCCATTTCAGAGAAAACACATATCCATCCAACAGCTCTGGGTTAGCACAATGAAGATTCCAAGCAATTATCTGAATATTAAAAAAAAATACTTTTTTTTTAAACAACTTCATCAGGGAACTTTCACAGTAACATCTCTGTGGTAGCTCTTGAAAAGGAATTAGGAGCTGTTTTCAATCATTCTGTGAATAACATGACATTTAAAAAACAAGAAAAGAATGGGAAAAAAGGATAAATTGTTTTTAACTTTTATTTAATAAATATAAATTTCCAAAGTACAGCTTTTGGATTTTTGGCTCCCCCACCCCCATAACTTCCCTACACCTGCAACCATCCCATCTCCCACTCCCTCTCCCATTCCATTCACATCAAGATTCATATTCAATTATCTTTATATACAGAAGATCAATTTAGTATATATTAAGTAAAGATTTCAACAGTCTGCACCCACACAGATACACAAAGTGTACAATACTGTTTCAGTACTAGTTATAGCATTAATTCACATTGTACAACACATTAAGGACAGAGATCATACATGAGGAGTAAGTGCACAATGACTCCTGCTGTTGATTTAACAATTGACACTCCTGTTTATGGTGTCAGTAATCACCCTAAGCTCTTGTCATGAGTTGCCAAAGCTATGGAAGCCTTTTGAGTTCGCCAATTCTGATCTTATTTAGATAAGGTCATAGTCAAAGTGGAAGTTCTCTCCTCCCTTCAGAGAAAGGTACCTCCTTCTTTGATGGCCCGTTCTTCCCACTGGGATCTCACTCGCGGAGATCTTTCATTTATTTTTTTATTTTTTATTTATTTTTTTTTTTGCCAGAGTGTCTTGGCTTTCCATGCCTAAAATACTCTCATGGGCTCTTCAGCCAGATCTGATGCTTTAAGGGCTGATTCTGAGGCCAGAGTGCTGTTTAGGACATCTGCCATTCTATGAGTCTGCTGGGTATCTTGCTTCCCATGTTGTATTGTTCTCTCCTTTTTTTGTTCTATCAGTTAGTATTAGCAGACACTAGTCTTATTTATGTGATCTCTTTGACTCTTAATCCTATCATTATGATCAATTGTGAGCTGAAATTGATCACTTGGACTAGTGAGATGGCATTGGTACATGCCACCTTGATAGGATTGAACTGGAATCCCCTTGCACGTTTCTAACTCTACCATTTGGGGCAAGTCCGATTGAGCATGTCCCAAATTGTACATCTCCTCCCTCTCTTATTTCTCTTATTCCCACTCTTATATTTAACAGGGATCACTTTTCAGTTAAAAATTTAAACACCTAAGAATAATTGTGTGTTAATTATAGAGTTCAACCAATAGTATTAACTAGAACAAAAAAAAATACTAAAAGGGATAAAGTTTTAAGTTGTTCATCCTGGTCAGGACAAGGGCTGATCAAGTCACTGTTTCTCATAGTGTCCATTTTACTTCAACAGGTTTCCTTTTTGGTGCTCTGTTAGTTGTCATCAATCAGGGAGAACATATGATATCTGTCCTTTTGGGACTGGCTCATTTCACTCAGCATGATATTTTCCAGATTCCTCCATTTTATTGCAAATGACCGGATTTCATTGTTTTTTTTTTTTTCTGCTCTATAGTATTCTATAGAGTACATATCCCATAATTTCTTTATCCAGTCTACTGTTGATGGGCATTTAGGTTGATTCCAGGTCTTAACTATTGTGAATTGAACTGCAATAAACATTAAGGTGCAGACAGCTTTTTAGTTTCCCAATTTAATTTCTTTTGGGTAAATTCCAAGGAGTGGGATGGCTGGATTGTATGGTAGGGTTATATTCAGGTTTCTGAGGAATCTCCAGACTGACTTCCATGGTGGCTTGACCAGTTTGCATTCCCACCAACAGTGGGTTAGTGTCCCTTTTCCCCCACATCCTCGCCATCATCAGTTGTTGGTAGATTTCTGTATGTGAGCCATTTTAACTGGGGTGAGGTGGAACCTCATTGTGGTTTTGATTTGCATTTCCCTGATGACTAGTGATCCTGAATTTTCATGTGTCTGTTGGCCATTTGGATTTCTTCTTTTGAAAAATGTCTATTGAGGTCCTTGGCCCATCTCTTAAGTGGGTTGTGTGTTTTGTTGTTGTGAAGTTTCTTGATCTCTTTGTAGATTCTGGTTATTAATCCTTTATCTGTTGCATAGTTTGCAAATATTTTTTCCATTCTGTCGGTTGCCTCTTCACTTTCCTGACTGTTTCTTTTGCAGTACAGAAACTTCTCAATTTGATGCAATCCCAATAGTCAATTTTGGCTTTGACTACCTGTGCCTCTGGGGTCTTTTCCAAGAAATCTTTGCCTGTGCCTATATCTTGCAGGGTTTCTCCAATGTTCTCTAAAAATTTGTTGGTGTTGGGTTTAGATTTAGATCTTTGGGCCGGCGCCGTGGCTCAATAGGCTAATCCTCCACCTTGCGGCGCCGGCACACCGGGTTCTAGTCCCGGTTGGGGCGCCGGATTCTGTCCCGGTTGCCCCTCTTCCAGGCCAGCTCTCTGCTATGGCCAGGGAGTGCAGTGGAGGATGGCCCAGGTGCTTGGGCCCTGCACCCCATGGGAGACCAGGAAAAAGCACCTGGCTCCTGGCTCCTGCCAGGATCAGCGCGGTGCGCCGGCTGCAGCGGCGGCCATTGGAGGGTGAACCAGCGGCAAAGGAAGACCTTTCTCTCTCTGTCTCTCTCTCACTGTCCACTCTGCCTGTCAAAAAAAAAAAAAAAAAAAAAAAAAAAAAGATTTAGATCTTTAATCCATGTTGAGTGGATTTTTGTGTAAGGTATAAGGTAGGGGTCTTGCTTCATGCTTCTGCATGTGGAAATCCAGTTTTCCCAGCACCGTTTATTGAATAGAGTGTCCTTGCTCCAGGAATTGGTTTTAGATCCTTGATCAAATACAAGTTGGCTGTAGATGTTTGGGTTGATTTCTGGTGTTTCAATTCTGTTCCATTTGTCTTTCAATCTGTTTCTGTACCAGTACCATGCTCTTTTGATTACAACTGCCCTGTAGCATGTCCTGTAATCTTGTATTGTGATGCCTCCAGCTTCATTTTTGTTGTACAAGATTGCTTTAGCTATTCGAGGTCTCCTGTGTCTCCATATGAATTTCAGCATCATTTTTTCCAGATCTGAGAAGAATGCCTTAGGTATTTTGATTGGTATTACATTGAATCTATAAACTGCTTTTGGGAGAATGGACATTTTGATGATATTGATTCTTCCAATCCATGAGCATGGAAGATTTTTCCATTTTTTGATATCTTCTTCTATTTCTTTCTTTAAGATTTTGTAATTCTCATCGTAGAGATCTTTAATGTCCTTGGTTAAGTTTATTCCAAGGTATTTGATTGTTTTTGTAGCTATTGTGAATGGGATTGATCTTAGCAGTTCTTTCTCAGCCGTGGCATTGCCTGCGTATACAAAGGCTGTTGATTTTTGTGCATTGATTTTATATCCTGCTACTTTTCCAAACTCTTCTATGCAGAGATGGTTGTTTGCAAATCAATCAATGTGATACACCACATTAAGAGACTGCAGAAGAAAAACCATATGATTATCTCAATAGATGCAGAGAAAGCATTCGATAAAATACAACACCCTTTCATGATGAAAACTCTAAGCAAATTGGGTATAGAAGGAACATTCCTCAATACAATCAAAGCAATTTATGAAAAATCCACTGCCAGCATCCTATTGAATGGGGAAAGGTTGAAAGCATTTCCACTGAGATCTGGTACCAGACAGGGATGACCACTCTCACTACTGCTATTCAATATAATTCTGGAAGTTTTAGCCAGAGCCATTAGGCAAGAAAAAGAAATTAAAGGGATACAAATTGGGAAGGAATAAGTCAAACTATCCCTCTTTGCAGACAATATGATTCTTTATTTAGGGGATCCAAAGAACTCTACTAAGAGACTATTGGAACTCATATAACAGTTTTCCAATATATTTTTAAAAATTGGATAATACCTACTTGAAAGTGTGATGTTAAAGTCAACATATAGTTGTCAAATTGAAAGGAGTTTAGGAATATTGGGCCTCTGAACTATAGTATAACCATAGCCATGGAGGAATAAAACCATTGATAATGGGCATTTGGTGAATATGCTTTCTGTAAGTCATTCATTGAGTTGAGCATAGCACTCGGCACAAACCATGCACTCTAAAATATCTATTTGGATGATTATCCCATTGCAAATAGCTAAAGGATTTTTTACAATCAGCTTTCCACATGATGTAATAAACTTTATGAACATGAAAGAGTGATCTTTGGATAAAATTTTTTGAAATACTGATACTGAATTAAAACAATCAAAACCATGTGTTTATGGTCAGTCTTTGATTCTTTGACTGCTTTGACTTCTCTTTTATGCAAGGAAAAGTCCCATGGATGCTTTTTGTTTCTCAAGTTTGTTAAGATTCAGCTTCTGTTTCAGTGGTTCAGGGTTCATGCCCAATATACTGCATTCTCACAAGATCCCAGATGATGCTGAAATTGTTAGTTTGCATACCTCACTTTGAGTAGCAAGGAAGGCTCTCAAACAAGATAGGGAGGGAAGGGAATTTAGATGTCTTTCTAAGAAGGGCCTTTAAAGGAAAAATTACACTTGTACTCAAATCATACTTTGGAATTGATGATTTTCCTCATAGGGAAAAACAGTGACCCATTTTATAGCTTAGTGCCTATAGCCTGAAGAATATTATGACTATGTTGAAAACTTCTTGAAATTCATGAAAAAACAGGTACTCAGTGTTGACGAATGCTTTGTAAATTTTAGCAGCTAGAAAGAGTTGAACCAATATGATACACTAATTATTTTGTCCATTGATATCAATCATTGCGTTAATAAGAAGAGTTGCTTTCATTGTCATTGTTATTGTCAGGGTCTCCATCAAAAAAGCATCTTTCCAGAGCATTTCATTAGTGATTGATTCTGGTCTACATCCTTCCCAGAGACTGTCAAATAATTAGCACCACATGGATTACATACCAACCCTACCCAGATGAATAGTAATAGTTAATCCATTAGAGATAATTTCCATCTTGTATGTAAGCAACAAGTAAATAAATAACATTTAATAATAAATAAAGTGTGTGTGTGGGAGAGAGAGAGACAGAGACAGAGAATGAATGAGAAAATCTTCCAGCCATTGGTTCACTTACCAAGTGACTAAAGCAGCCAGGCCAAAAAATATGGCCTGTCAGGCCAAAGCCAAGAAACTGGAACTCCATTTCCCATGTTTGGCAGGGGCCCAAGCATTTAAGCCATCATCTGCAGCCTCTCTGGATGCATTAACAGGAAGCCAGATAGGAAGCATAGGAACCAGGATTCAAACCAGCATTCAGATATGGGATGCGTACATTCCTAGTGGCTGCTTAACCCCCTGTGCCACAATACCCACCCTCAATACATTTTACCAAATATATAATACAGATAATTAGCTAATCATTTGATATTGTAAACTGATGATTCTAAAATATTTGAGGGTAATGGAAATTTATTTTTCCAACTATTTTATAGTTTTCTCACCACTAATATGTAGACAGACACTCTCTGAACAACATCAGTCTAACAACCAACCAAAGAAACAAACAAATAAAATCCTAGTCCAGGGGCCAGCGCTGTGGTGTAGTGGGTAAAGCTGCCTCCTGCAGTGCTGGCATCCCATATGGGTGCCGGTTCGAGTCCCAGCTGCTCCACTTCTAATCCAGCTCTCCACTATGGCCTGGGAAAGCAGTAGAAGATAGCCCAAGTCTTTGGGTCCCTGCACCTATGTGGGAGACCCCCGAAGATGCTCCTGGCTCCTGGCTTCTGGTCTGCACAGCTCAGGCCGTTGCAGCCAACAGGGGAGTGAACCAGTGGATGGAAGACCTCTCTCTTTCCCTCTGCCTCTCCTCCTCTGTGTAACTCTGACTTTCAAATAAATAAATAAATCTAAAAAAAAAAGAAAATCAGTCCTCCTTCAGTATATACCTTACAATAGAGCTAGAAATAATGACATTTCCATGCATTCAAATTTGTCTTTCTGTTTGGCTATAGCTCCTTGAGGTCCTCAGCCTGCGAGTACTTCCTTTCATTACAGTTAGGTCATGTCAACAGACTGTTTTTAGCTGGCATAAGTGTATACGTGGTTCTCTTTCCTGCCATTTAAGGTGAGGAACTATTCCTCGCTCCCCAGCCTTGCAGTGCTGTTTAGAAGCAGGTGATGATGTCCTCTCAGATGCTTGCATTCTGAAGTTCTTATCTATAGGTGGAGCCGCCTATCTGGGGTTTGATGATAACCCTTTTACTGATGATTCTATTTTCACTTTTTTTTAATAATCTCCCAATTAACTGCTTCAATATGTTTATGAAATTTCTAACCTGATAATACCAACAGGCGTAACATTTGGTGGAGATATTTTGATGTGAGCGGAGCTGGTAGTGGTAATACAGCAATAATTGCCGGCTCATTTACGGACTATTTAGGTCGTGCAGTGAGCCAGATGAGAACAGCTAATGAGCACAGCTTCTTGCTGTAATTAGTTGAACAGTGGTGGCTCACAGATGATTTACAGTTTGCAAAAAAAAAAAAAAAAAAAAAATCTGTGTATTTACTGAAGTGCTTATGTATTCTGTAAAGTTGTGACAAAGTAACAACTCGGGGATGTTGTGCTTTCTGCTCCCTCATATTCTTCAGAGAGATAAACAGCAATGCTATCAGCACCCACAGCTTTGGCGGCACGTGGCACAAGTGACAGGCAGCTTCAGGTTTTCTCTGTGGCCGTTCTTCACCCATGTTTCTTTCATAGGCCTCTTTAACAATGTGGTGCATACAATGAGGCATCTCTACAGCTTTCCATCATGTCTGCCCTAACGTGAGACAGTGAGACAGTGCAGGTTTATATGGCTCTCCCTTTGGCAGTCAGATTTTAAGCAACCGGTACACATAGTCTCGGCTGTAGCATAGTGTCCATCTTTGAAATGCTAAGCCTTCATTTCTGGAGAGGTGAAGTCTACAAAGTAATACCATAGCAAACAGAAAGTGGACCCATTATTGAAAGTTTGGAGAAGGGTCTCAATTTGTGCACTTACTCCTCATGTAGGATCTTTGTCCTTAGTGTGCTGTACATTGAGATTTAATGTACTCAGACAGTATTTTTCACTTTATGTTTCTGTGTGGGAGCAAACTGTTGAAATATTTACTTAATGTATGCTAAACTGATCTTCTGTATATAAAGAGAATCGAAAATGAATCTTGATGTGAATGGAAGGGGAGAGGGAGTGGAAAAGGGGAGGGATGCGGGTGGGAGGGACGTTATGGGGGGGAAGCCATTGTAATCCATAAGCTGTACTTTGGAAATTTATATTCATTAAATAAAAGTTTAAAAAAAAAAAAGAAAACTTCTTTTAAGGTTGCTCTTGGACCTGGAAATCTGCTAAAGGCCTGGCTTTAAATCCCCATGAAAGATTCGCCTAAACGTTCTCAAGGAAAATAATTCTGCTGTTTCTCTTGAAAATCTTTGTGTCTTTTCTTCATTTCTCTTCTTGCATCTGGCTCATTTCTTTTTATGCTAATCTTGGTGCAAATATCTTGTTAATGTCTCTGATGAAACTTAAATGTGGCCACCCTGCTGGCTGACCGCATTCTGATCCTTGTGGCAGTCAAAAGTGACTGTTTTCTAGAGAAGTTCATGGGATCCAGAAGGATATTTTCTTTGGAAATCTATCTGGTGAGTATTCGTTAAAGAGTCCCCTATTACAGGTGTTATAAATCTCTTGGTCTATGTATGAAAGAATTTTAAATTTTTTTTGTATTTTTAGTTAACTTGAGAGCAAAATATTGTCAGAGGATACCAAAAAGTTGTTTATGACTCTTTGTTAACGAATCAAAAGTTTATTTATTTATTTATTTTGACAGGCAGAGTGGACAGTGAGAGAGAGAGAGACAGAGAGAAAGGTCTTCCATTTTCCGTTGGTTCACCCCACAATGGCCACTGAGGCCAGTGCTGCGCCGACCCGAAGCCAGGAGCCAGGCGCTTCTCCTGGTCTCCCATGTGGGTGCAGGGCCCAAGCACTTGGGCCATCCTCCACTGCACTCCCTGGCCACAGCAGAGAGCTGGACTGGAAGAGGAGCAACCGGGACAGAATCCAGCACCCCAACCGGGACTAGAACCCGGTGTGCCGGCGCCGCAGGTGGAGGATTAGCCTAGTGAGCCGCGGCGCAGCCAAGAAGTTTATTTAGCTCAGGGTTTTGGAGGCTGAGTCCAAACAGGATGGCACAGGCTCTCACATGGCCCTTCTCCTCCCCCGCAGCCATGTCACCTCCTTGTGGATTGCAATGGCAGGAACATGTGTAGGAGGAAGAAGCATGACCTGAGGCAGAAAGCAAAGACCTGCTTGTGATTCTTTTTCTGCATAAACCCACAGCACATAAACCCACATCTGTAGGCAGATAACAGCCTAGGCTGCCTCTTGTTGATGTACAGAGTTGATTTATTTTCCCTGACTTAGATTTGTATTCAGGTGAGAAGTGTGTAGGCTGAGGGGTTCTGAGCTGGAAATTGGTAAATACCATTTAAAAGAAAAAACATGGATCCAGAAAGTCTCTAAGTAAGTAATAATGTTTATTGTCAAGATTGCACAAAGTTAGAAGTAAGGAACTCAAAATGATGACTACTGGGCCTCTGCTTCTCCAAGATGAGTGAATGAGACTTTATTATTAACACAGCAATCAATAAAATCAGAGTTTGATTCTTGCTGCTCCTCTACTGTTATTCCATTTTTTTTATCTTTATACCTTTCTTCTTAGTTGCTTGCATTAATTTCTACCAGTGAATTAGCAGCAAGAAAAACATTTATCTTCATACCCTGTTCTACCAAGACCAGAGATCATGTTTTTTTTTTTTTTTTTTTTTTTTTTTTTTTTTTTTTAAATAAGTATTAATTGACAGTCATTTCAGGACAAGTTAATTCTGGAAGCTTCATAAGACAGGAACAACATAGGTGTAGTCAAAGGTCATTAGCATTTTTTTATTGATGCACACTATCAAATCTTCCTTTTATAGAAATGGGCTTGTTTTGATGACCTAATGGAATCTACTTGTTTACAAAGTCTGCCTTCTGCTTTGTCAATCCTCACCCTACTCCACCTCATCATAATTCACTCAGCGGCTGAAGCACATCACAGTCTTCAGGGGGGTTGGGAGAAGAAAGGAACAATACCTTGAGATTAAACAGCTCAACGGCAATTTGGGTCTATTTCTTAATAGAAACATGGCCAATAAACAGTACTATGAACTCCACATGATGGAAATGATATACTATGAGCAGGGAATAGCTCACTTTCTTCATCTGTAAAACGCAGACAATGTTAGCTACTGTGAGAAACTGGGGGAAGACTGGGTACTGAGCTTGTCTCTAGCATCTAGTAGATATTCAGTTAAAAAGTGGCTATTCACGTTTGTAGTCATAATTTTTATTTTGGTTGGGACTTGCTAGGAAAACCACTCTCAAAAAGTTGTCCAAGTATACTTTTATGACAATGATGTTCATGCAAGAGTTATTAAGCATTCTTATCTGAAAAATTTCTTTTACAAAATGCACGTGGACACAGGCTACACCATTATACAGAAACATTAAGTGGGGGCCTCTGACAACTGTCTACAACTCATAACAATAAATATGCAAACGTTTAAGCAAGTGTTCTGCCACACTAACCTCTCAACACATTTTTGTTCACTTTGGTTATTCTTTTGTGACATTTTAGAAGTGTGAAACTTAACAGTATTCTTTTTAAAAAAAAAAAAGAGAGATTTTTTTTTATTTTTTTTTTTTTATTTTTTTTTTTTTGACAGGCAGAGTGGACAGTGAGAGAGACAGAGAGAAAGGTCTTCCTTTGCCGTTGGTTCACCCTCCAATGGCCGCCGCTGCAGCCGGCGCACCGCGCTGATCCGATGGCAGGAGCCAGGATCCAGGTGCTTTTCCTGGTCTCCCACGGGGTGCAGGGCCCAAGCACCTGGGCCATCCTCCACTGCACTCCCTGGCCATAGCAGAGAGCTGGCCTGGAAGAGGGGCAACCGGGACAGAATCCGGTGCCCCGACCGGGACTAGAACCCGGTGTGCCGGCGCCGCAAGGTGGAGGATTAGCCTATTGAGCCACGGCGCCGGCTCAAAAGAGAGATTTATTTATTTGAAGACAGAGTTACAGAGAGGCAGAGAGAGAGGTCTTCCGCTGGTTCATTCCCCAGTTGGATGCAACTGCTGGAGCTGTGCCGACCTAAATCAGGAGCCAGGAGCTTCTTCTGGGTCTTCCATGCAGGTGCAGGGGCCCAAGCACTTAGGCCCATCTTCCACTGTTTTCCCAGGCCAAAGCAGCGAACTGGATCAGAACTGGAGCATCAGGGACTTGAGCTGTGCCCATATGTGATACCAGCATGCAGGGAGCGGCTTTAGCCACTACACCACAGTCCCAGCCCCAATTTTATTCTTTTAAAAGAAAATATGTGGGGGGCAGCACTGTGGCTTAGTGGGTAAATCCCATGCCTACGATGCTGGAATCCCATGTGGGCACTAGTTCAAGCCCGTGAGAGTTTTTCAGGCATGGAGAGCCAAGACACTCTGGAAAAAAAAAATGAACTAAATGAAATTTCTCTGTGAGTGAGATCCCAGTGAAAAGAATGCGCCATCAAAGAGAGAGGTACCTTTCTCTGAAGGGAGGAGAGAACTTCCACTTTGATAATGGCCTTGTCTAAATAAGGTCGGAGTTTGTGAACTCAAGAAGCCTCCATAGCCTTAGCAGCTCAAGACAAGCACCTCTGGTGATTACTGACATCATAAATAAAAGCGTCAATTGTTAAATCAACAACAGGAGTCACTGTGCACTTACTCCCCATGTAGGATCTCTGTCCTTAATGTGTTGTACTATGGGAATTTACAGTAAAAATAGTCTTCAAACAGCACTTTATACTTTGTGTGTCTGTGTGGGTGTAAACTGTTAAAATCTTTACTTAGTGTATACTAAGTTGATCTTCTGTATATAAAGATAATTAAAAATGAATCTTAAAAAAATGAATCTTAATGAAGAATGGGATGGGAGAGGGAGTAGGAGATGGGATGGTTTGCGGGTGAGAGGGCGGTTATGGGGGGAAAAATTGCTATAATCCAAAAGTTGTACTTTTGAAATTTATTAAATAAAAGTTTTCTAAAAACAAGCAAACAACAACAACAACAACAAACAGGTTCCGGCTGCTCCTCTTCTGATCCAGCTCTCTGTTATGGCCTGGGAAAGCAGTGGAAGATGGCCCAAGTCCTTGGGCCCCTGCACCTGCATGGAGACCTGGAAGAAGCTCCTGGCTCCTGGCTTTGGATCAGTACAGCTCCAGCCATGGCGGCCATCTGGAGAGTAAACCAGCAGATGGAAGACTTCTCTCTCTCTCTCTCTCTCTCTCTCTCCTCTTTCTGCCTCTGCCTCTCTGTAGCTCTGCCTTTCAAATAAATAAATGAAAGAAAATAGGTAATAACTAAGTTTCAATTATTCATCGCCTGTATATGCTTGTCCTTTAGGTTTCTCTATGCATTTGCTGCATATTTCCCTAATTATCTGTATCAATACCTGGAAAACAGTACAGGTTGAGTATCTGTTCTCCAAAATGCCAGGGACCAGAAGTGTTTCAGAATTTGGAATATTTTCATATACATAATGAGATTTCTTGTGGATGGAACCCAAGGCTAAACATGAGATTCATTTTCATTTCATGTGTACCTTACATACACAGCCTGAGGCAATCTTGTGCAATATTTTCAATGCACTTGCATTTTGATGGAGGCTTGTGCTTGCCACATGAGGTCAGGCATTCAAAAAGTTCCTGATTTGGGTGTACTCTGTGTTTGGATTTCCAGGTTACAGATGCTCAACCTCTATCTAGATTCTATTACTCCAATTAATAGTTGTTAAACAATCCGAGCAAAAAATGTGACAGTAAAGAGGATTTTTCCTTTCAAATCTGTGATAATTATGGAACACAAGCTTGATTTGAATCTTCAAAGCACTTACTGAAATTAAACTTAGTATATGAGAAGCTTTGACCAAATCACTTTAGACATTCTCAATTATTGGTTAAGAAAAATTTATTTTTCTCCACATGGGTCTTCTTAGAGTCATCTTAGGTATGGCCTCTTGAGGAAATGGTGCATGCACACACACACATACACACACATACACAACACAGTAAATATTACTATGAGGTCTGAGGAAATTAACTTATAGGAGGCTAGAGGACAAGAAGTTCATTAAGAATGTAAAAAGCAAAAGTTACAAATCTGCACATATCCAGTATTTTTTATCATCTCAGGAAGGTAATTTTTGTACACTTGTCAGTAACCACAAAAGAATTACTCTATATGAAAGGTATTAAGTAGTAAAGAAAATGGTTGCAGTAAAATATATGAAAAACGCTTCTCTTCAATTGCTATCAAACACATTTTAAAGTAAGGTGCTATTTGGTACTTATAAAATTGTCCCAAACTAAGGAAGATGTATTGAGCTGCTATAAGTGTATAGAAATGGATATTTTCATACTTATATTTGCAGCTTCATTAAGACATAATTGTGGTGTAATAAAGTGCACATATTTAAAGTATACAACTTGATGGGTTTTGACATATCTGTCATACCTGTGAAACCATTGCCATATCAAGATAATGAACATATCTATCACCTATAAGAATTTCCTCGTGCTACTTTGTAATTGATCCATTTCCCCTCCTCCCATCTCTTCCCATGCAATTAGTGATCTGCTTTCTGTCACTACAAATTTGATAACATTTTCAAGAATTTTACATAAATATAATAATAGAATATATAGTAGTTTATTGTCTCAGTCCTATCACTCAGCTTATTTATTTATTTATTTATTTATTGACAGGCAGAGTGGACAGTGAGAGAGAGAGACAGAGAGAAAGGTCTTCCTTTTGCCGTTGGTTCACCCTCCAATAGCTGCTGAGGCCGGCGCGCTGTGGCCGGCGCACCGCAACTCAGCTTAATTATTTTAAGATTCATCCATGTGTTGTGTATCAATAGTAAATAGTTAATTCTTTTTTAATTCTATTATGTTGACTATTTTGTTTCCTGTATGATGATGGGCCTTTGAGGAGTTTTATTTTTTATTTTTGAGGAAAGAGCTATGTAAAGCTGCTGTGAACTTTAGAGTACAGATATTCATGTGGACACATATATTCGTTTCTTAGGGAAATATGTTAGAAAGGAGTGGATAGATCATATTGTACATGTCTGTTTGACTTTCGATACTTCCAAATTGTTTCTCAAAGTGAAACTGTTTTCATCAGTGTATGAGAGTTCCAGTTGCTCCACATTCATGCTCATACTTGGTATGATTTTCTGTTATCTTTAATTTTAGCTATTGTAATGGGTACTTAAGTACTATCTTGCTGTGCTTTTATTTTATGTAAGTTACTAGCCATTCTTTCTTTATAAAATTGTTTTGGATTCTAATTCCCTTGCATTTCTAAATGTATTTCAGAATTATCTTGGTAATTTTTGCAGAAAAGCCTGAAGAGATTTTTAGAATTAGATTAAACCTGTAGCTCAATTTGGGAAGGATCGTGATTTTAGCAAAACTGAGTCTTTTGATTCATGAACACAGTATCCCTTCATGGGCAATTGTGCCAAGACTGACATTTTGGCTTATGATGGGCTAAATATACCACAATCGCCCCTTAAGATTACAGCGGAGCTGCAAAGTTCCTGTCCTCTGGTAGCATACTAACGGTCTTGGTAGTGCAACACATTACTTTGCTTGTAATGATGCTGGTGTAAACAAACCTACTTCACTGCTAGTTTTATGAAAATACAGCACATACAAATATGTACAGTACATAATACTTGACAATAAGTGACGCTGTTACTGCTTTATGCAAACTATACTTTTAATTATTATTTTAGAGTGTACTCCTGCCTATAAAAGTTTGCTGTAAAACAATATGTTGTGTTACCCGGACATACTCATTTCACTGTGTCTGTTGATTGCATCATTGTCTCCTGTGTTTGATCTGCGCTTGTGCTGTTTTGTTCATTTATGGCCCCAGGAGCAATAGACAATGCCGCCGATATAGCATAAAGCTTTGATGTGTAGTAGGCTTGTGTAAGCTCATTGCACGATGTTCTCACAATGGCAAAGTCATCTAATGATGTCTCTCAGATAATGTGTCCCCTCTATTATGTGACATTTGACTGTAATTGGGTTTTCTTTAATTTCTTTAATTAATGTTTTCTATTTTTCAGTGTATAGGTCTGGTATCTTTAGTCATTTCATGTTTTGGTGACATTATAAGTGGTATTTTAGAGGATTTAATTTAATTTCTAGTTGTATTTTTTACAGTTATATAGAAAAAATTATGTAGAAATCTTTATTGATATTACACCTTGAACTCCTAGTAAACTTACTTTTCATTTTCTCTTGTAGATTCTTAAGATTTATTTAGATGGATAATAATGGTGTCTGTGACTGTATAATTTAACTTAAATCTTTACAATTTGCAATCTTTCATTTATTCTGTCCTATTCTCTATGTCCCTATACCTCTTGAATAAATAAATAAATAAATAATTCTAAAATAATACACTGGATATCATTATTCTACTTCTGGGAATTTAATATAAGGAAATAATTAGACAGGCACACAAAGATGTATGTATAATAATATTTATCATAGCATTGTTTGTAATATCAAAATAATGGACATACTCTGGATATCTAGCACCATGTGGCTGGTTAAATAAATTATGCTACATTTTATAGAATAGCATACTATCATTAAAATTAAATCTCTAATTTGCTAAGGAAGAATGTTCCCAATATATACATTTTAATGAGAAGTATTCAAGTTACAGAATAACATATAATAATAACTTTTTAATTTAAAAAGCCACATGCATGCACATTTTTATTCTTGAGGGGAAGGATGTCAAGAGTATAAAAGTGCTTTTCTCTAGGTGAAGAAATGTTATCAATTTTCATTAAATTTGATGCCTTTTTCTGTTTAAAAAATACAAGATCATTTATTGTTAAGTAATTTATTTTATTTTATTTATTTATATATTTATTTTTATTTTTTGATAGGCAGAGTTAGACAGTGAGAGAGAGAGACAGAGAGAGTTATAGACAGTGAGAGAGAGACAGAGAGAAAGGTCTTCCTTCTGTTGGTTCACCCCCCAAATGGCCACTACAGCCGGTGCTGTGCCAATTTGAAGCCAGGAGCCAGGTGCTTCTCCTGGTCTCCCATGCGGGTGCAGGGTCCAAGCACTTGGGCCATCCTCCACTGCCCTCCTGGGCCACAGCAGAGAGCTGGACTGAAAGAGGAGCAACCAGGACAGAACTGGCACTCCAATTGGGACTAGAACCTAGGGTACTGGCGCCACAGGCAGAGGATTAGCCTAGTGAGTGCGGCACCGGCCAAGTAATTTATTTTAAAGATAAAATTTAACAGTGGCAGCAGTAACTACTTTAAACTTAATTTTCTTATTATTAGGTATTTCAACTGAATAATTGATGATACTGTCGAATACTTGCCTAATAAAAATATTCAAAAGATTTTTTTTAAATTCCAGATGCACATAGTTTCATATTGATCAAGCATATTTTGCATCATGTCCTAAGATTATCTTTGCATTATGTCGTATGATTAATCTTTTCACGGTACTGATACGCTTTCTAAAATGACAAGAGGTATGCAACAGTACCTGGCTGGCACAGAATCACATTCAACTACCAAATCCCACATGTCCCACTTGTAAAATGAAATTATTTTCTTACATGAAAGTAGTGGAAGAATTCTACCCTTTGGTTTCATTTACTTCTCAAGTATGTAACCTAGTCCTCTGTAGTTGCTTCATCTTGAAAGGGAGTAATTTTCAGAGACATTCTCTGATTTTGCTCATGTGAGAAATATCTCTGAGAAACCTTTTCCAACAAGTTTCTCAGTTTTTCAAGGAGAATTGGGTAGCATCTTGCCTAATGGAGGTAAAATTTAGGAAAAAAAAAGTTAAACTTAATTGTTTGGAACTAAGAACTTTTAATTTACTTTCATACGTTTCTCCTTCAGTGTTTGGGAGTATACAACTTCTTTCTCAAGGGAATTTGTTTTCTGATTTGCTTTCTTGTGTTTATTCTCATGAGAAACACCTGCAACAGTTTATGAAAATCATTATCTTTTTATATTTTCAAGTTATTTATTAGATAAGAGTTAGAACAACCAACCTGAGATTTTAGTTCACATAGTAATAACTTATGAGCTTCTATCAGTGATTTTTCTATTGCAGGTTTACATTATTGTCAGGCTATCTTTTTTCCTTGCTTTTGGTCAAGGAGACAACTTGTTTTTAAGTGTAAACATCAACCTAAATTGGAAGACATAAACATGCAGTATATTGCAGTTGGTCAAGTATTTTAGAAAATTATTATGCGGAAAAAGTGTAGGCAGTACCAACAGGGGATTTACAAGGTCATTTGTCTTTAGAGGAATTTGACTACACCTCATAATATAAACCTTGAACTAGCATTTGCTGCAGTGTCCATCAGACCAGTTCGTTTCGGTAAGTTTCCCAGGGCAGGCAGTGGCTGCTCTGACTGATACTTGTAAGAAAGAAAAGAAGAAACTTGGAAGCTGGAGCTTGGTTCTCAAGAGAAATGACAGATACCTACAGCATAATGTCAGTCCCAAGGTGTATACATTTGGAAAAACTCAGGAAAAAATATATTTAAGCAACTCTGTTTTGTCATTTAATGAGAATGATTATATGCCATCTGTCTACCAAGCACAGGAGAATTTCGTGAACAAACCAGGCATGGCTTCTGCTTTCTGGAAGCTTAATTTATTGGACTGTAAATAGTTTCTATCTTAGAGCAGTACGGATGTTTTTCATTTTTTATGCCCCTCTGTGTTTTCAAAAATGCCTTATCTTTGAAAATAAAATTTCAGAAGGAAAAAATTAGTCAGTATTATATTTTTAGAGGTGGTGCTAGATAAATAAAATCTGTGCAAAAGTTTTCTTTGTCCAGTGAGGTCTGTTTTCCTGTGCCTAGTCTGATTCATTGCTTTGTCCTGCCACCACAAATTTTTCTTCCTTTATTTAACTGCTCAGATTTGGTTTCTTATTTTTGCTTCCCCAGGAACTGACCTATGATTGTATATTTGCTGCCTCAAGACTTCTTTGGTTCTTTGTTTTCTAAGCTTTGCACCCTCTGATTCAACAACTTTTTTTTTTTTTTAATTCTTCTTGGTGGTTTCAGTTATCTCATTTTGGCCTCATTCCTTAACATGGCCAGTATAGAGCATCCAAAATCTACAATCAACAACATGTAATATTCTTTTATCGTTTCATGGTTCATTCTCATCATGAAAATTAAAGAAGTTTCCGATGGTCACGGCATATTGTGTGACGTGTCTGAATGAAGAGAAGGGCAGTGAGTTGTTATTTTCTGTATTGATTCTTACTCTCTAAAGCAGTAGATATTTAAAAGTTAACACTTATTGTGTGATATTATGTGCTAGATATCACAGTAAACATCTGCAAATACTATTTCAGTTACAATTTGCAGCATTCTTATGAAGTAAGTTGTATTACTTTCCGACAGCTACCATGATAAATTACCATAATGCATTAAAACAATATTCAGAAAGAATACATTCAGGTAAAGAGTCCAAAATCCAGGAATGATAAGTTTGGTCTTTGGGAGCCCAAAGGGAGAATCTTTTCCATGCTTTTCTACTAACTTCTGGAGTTTTTCTGGCAGTCCTTGGCATTTTTTGCTTTGCAGCTGAATGATTCCCATCTGTCTCCACTGCTACATGGTTGTAATTCTCCAAACATTTTTGTCTTCATATGGTGTTCTCTTGTTATAAGGACGCCAGTCATACTGGATTAAGGGTCTATCCTACTCCAGTATGACTTAATCTTAACTAAAGGCACTTGCAACAATGCTATTCCCAAATAAGGTCACGTTCTGAGGTTCTGGGTAGGACACGAGTCTTTTGGGGGACACTATCAAATGCAGTAAGCCGTATTATTATTATTCCCTAAAGGTTCAGGGCAATTAAGTTATTTGCATAAGGCTAATATTTGATAGGGAATTAGAATTTATTAGAATTAGATTTTATTTATTTATTTGAGAGGTGGAGTTATAGAGACAGAGGGAGAGACAGAGAAAAAGGTCTTCCATCCACTGGTTCACTCCCCAGAAGGCTGCAATGGTCCGAAGTCAAGAGCCAGGAGCTTCTTCCGGCTCTCCCACATAGGCACAGGGGCCCAAGCACTTGGGCCACCCTCCACTGCTTTTCCATTAACAGAGAGCTGGGTTGGAAGTGGAGCAGCCAGGACAAGAACCAGTGCCCATATGGGATGCTGGCACTGCAGCCAGAGGCTTAGCCCACTATACTACAGTGCTGACCCCAACACAGATAAACTTCAAGTGTGCTTCTGGGTCTTAGGCTTAGAGGAGACCAACCATTATTTGAGTTAAAGCTGGTGTTTAGTTGGACCAGACGAAGTGGGGTGGGACCCCCGAGAAACCATCACAATTCAAAGTACTGGGTTGATAGGACAAAATTAGGCATCCATTAAGGTTGACTGGCAGATCATTTTATGAGCTACATTTCTTGGTGTCCTTAAATTTTCTGAAATGCCTGATTTGTTTCAGTCACAAAGCTTAGCACAGGAATAAGCTAAGGTGCTCTTGCTGTGTAATTCGCCTTCCAGGGTCTGGGGAAGTGAATGGAAAGTCACAAAGATTAAATGACTCATCACAAATTAAATCAAGACTGTTGGACTCTGGAGCCCATTTTTCTTAGTTACTTTCCTGTAATTCCTCCCAGAAGAGTTGTGGATAATATTAATATAACTCTTTATTGGGGGAGAGAAATAACACTTATCTAATAATGTCATTAAGTTAGAATGTGTGAGGCATTCTATTAGGTGTATAACAAATGTTTCCTTACTTAATTCTCAGCATATCTTCCTTTGTTCCTCAAAGTAATGGTTCCAGTAGATATTACTATCCTTATAATACAGGAAACATGAGACTTGGAAAAGCTAAAGGCTTCTCCAAAGCCACTGGATAGGAGACTTAGGAGAAGGCCATGATTGGGGAGGTTTATCGATTGCTTTTGGTTTTGGCTTATGTTTGTGTTTTCCATCACAGTAAACTCCAGACCACAACAGTGTATCACAGAGCATGTTGCCATCAGTGTTACTATGTGTTTATGCTGATTTCAGCTCATTTCTTGTTACTTAGAAAATGTAACAGAGGACTGGCGATTTGGCCTAGTGTTTAAGCTGCCACACTCATATAACTTATAAGGGTGCCTGGATTAGAGTCCCAACGCTGCTCCCAACTCCTGTCTCCCATTAATGCACACCCTGGGAGACAGAAGATGATGGCAGAAGCACCTGGGTACATGTCACCCACATAGAAGACCTGGATTTAGTTCCTGGCTACTGGCTTTGGCCCAGCTGCAACTACTATGGGTATCTGGGAAGTGAACCAGCAAATAGGAGATCTCTGTAAATTAAGAAAGAGAGAAAGAGACAGAAACAGAAAAAGAAAAAATGTAATAACATGAGTTTATGTTCATTAAGGAGCCATGTGCTCCCTACATTTTCCAGCTTCCCTTTCTACTGAGTTGGGGCATGTGATTAGGCATAGCCAGTTGATACAGAGTGGGAGGTATCGTGTCATTGTTGGCCAGTTAAGAGATTTCCTATGGTGATCTTGGAGGCCAAGAATTTCAGATGGTACAACTGTGCAATGATGACTGCTCAGATCTTGTTACCACTTGGAGAACAACTTCACAGGAAAGCAGTGCAACTCACATAACATTGTAAACAAGAAGTTCTATTGTTATTACGTCCCTTAAATTTGAAGGACTATTACTGCAACATAGCCAGAGCTATCCTTGTTAACACAGACATCTTTTGTTGATTTTCCTCAATACCACCTACCTCCTAAGGTACTTTAATTCTCCTTTGCTATTAGAAAAAGAATGGTAGGATTTTGGGGAAGTCTTTGTCCACAAGTATTGTCAAGATCATCTTTCAGTTAATTCATGGCCAGTGCACATTGCAAACTGCACTAGTGTTAGGTTTAATGACATTGTCAGATGTCCAGAATCCTACCACTGAGTATATCTTACAAATCACTGTAAGCATTGTGCTATTTGGGTATGTTTGATGAAAGCTGATAACAAGCATGTTACTTGGAATGAAAGCATTTTCTCTACTTTGTCATAACTGCTACTCTGTCCTGGCTATGGCAGACAATTCTACACACTTGCTTATAATCCTGGATTTTTAGAATTAAAAAAATGGTAATTTAAACTTAGTTATTGGGCAGACAACCTAAAAGGTGCCACTTTTGTTTTGATTGACTCAGAGTTTACAGACAAAATTAAGTAATGCAGTGCAAACCTACAAGGAAGGAGGATTTTCTTTCCCTTTTTGCCAGCAGAGAAGTAATAGAGCCAGCAGTTCTGAAGGAAAAAATAAGATATTCATTGAGGCTCCCTTTCGCTGCTTGGGCACGGAGACCATCTGGCAATGAGAGGATATGGGGCTCAACGTGCCCTTTGTTAATAAAGTGATTGCCACTGGGAGGAATAATTCTTCCTTTAATTGTGTACCTATTTGAGAGGACAGAGGAAATAAAGGGTCTCACTTCTAAGATGAAAATGATGAATGACCTTGAAGACTCAGCACTAGTCATCCTTGGAAAGCTGGATTCTCATCAGCTCTGCTCATTATGAGTCCAGTCTGAGTGTACACAAAGTGCCTATTGACTTCAGTGGGAGATCCAAGGCACAATCAGTCCTGAGGGAGGTGATGTTTTAAAATCGTGCTTCCTATCACCCCAAAAGGCTAGAAAACGAAGGAATAAACAGAGAGAACGCAATTGTTCGCTTTAAAATAAGAGAAAGCCTGCAATGTGGGTTGTCACATTAGTGTCAACAAAGAACTACAGCTACTTCTTTCAAATGGGAGCTTGTAGTGCTTGGTCATGCTCAGTCACTGAAACCATGAAGGTAGGGAGAATGCTAAAGGATCCTCTCAGAAATAGATATTTAGTTTACAACAAGTCTGAGCATCATGTAAGAGAAGAGAGATGCTGGAATTCTTGGAGTTTAGATTTTATCAGCTGGTGCTAATAGATAGTTATGATTTGAAGGTTTTATTTTTTAAACTAAGAAATACTGAATCAAAATTTAATTGTTCTCAGTTCAATTTCTGTTACAGCAGTTGTCTGCTAAACCTATATTTTTATTATTATTATGGACAATGATGATGATGATGATGATGAAAATATAGAGGGAAGCATCTTAGAATGTGGTCCTCTCTCATAGATTTCATGAGATGTAGATGTTGTGGCCTGATGATTTTAACCATATTTTCCTGAAATTATTTCTTTGGTTGCATTGTAGCAATTATTTCAGTTTCTACGCCATCTATACTAAATGTTTCAAAACTGTGTTGATCTGTCTCCCTGATCAACCATATAGGAGACATCCAGAGTTGAATGAAGGTATTTCTGCATGAGTCATTATTTATTGTCAATCAAATCACTTGAGATCTTGATCCTTAGGAGTAAAGAGTTTGCTATAAATAATATCTAAAAATTGCTAGGTTATTATTCATGGTACCAGTTTTATAATCAGAGCATGCCAGAAGTCCTTTACTTGTCTGATAAAAATGAATTTTAAAATCCTCCTGGGCAGAGTCCCAAAACTCAAATGAACAGTAATATATTGACCATTAGCAACTATGTATTACCATTTGGCACAATGCACTGATGATGTTTAATAAGGGAATTTTAATAGCATATAAATCCTATTAATCTGATTATCTTACTAGGAACATTGTAAGTGATCAATGAGTATGTTTTGAATATTTTCTCATAGCATGTCAGTTAAGTACACAGAGATCTGTTCATCAGCAGTTTCTCTTCTTTTGCTTGGTATTTCAATTTATGTTCCCATACCTACACTCAATGACAGAATCTTTAGTATATGTGCTGCCGAAGCGAGCACAATGACAGAATCTTTATACAACTTGCATGCACCTTGTAGCACTCTGGGTTTTTCATAATGGTTAAACAACAACTCTAATTACTCTGCATAATTGATGCACAATTTTCCACAGTACAGGTGCAGTTACCTGAAATCTATTCTCCTGCAAAGTACTTAAACAAGTCTTTTTCCCATGTTAATTTGACAAGGAAACCAGGCATCTTTTAAGAACTTCTTTTTTTCCTACTTAGCAGAAATTTGCTGTACATTCTTCAGAACAAAAAATCTAGCATCATATTCATCCTGTTGGCACAGATTGAGAATTCTTGAATTCATTCTTTCTCTCTTTCACACATGGGTTTTTGTTCAGGTACTACTAGTGACTAATGTTTACTTCAACAATATTGATTTACTTTTTTTCTGGACAGAGACAATTAATGCTCTTTACTAAAGATTCAAGTTTTTCATTTTGATCTCATAAAGAGATTAGCTCTGCAAAAGCAAACTCCTATCATTTTTTTGATACTCAGAGTTCAGTCAGGGATGGTGGGATTTAAGGACCTTCTAGAAGGTCTCCTCCACAAAAAAAAAAAAAAAAAAAAAAAGTTTTCTTGACTTTTTCCGAATCTGATAGAGACGAAATAGCATTTGACATTACACATACATAAACACTAACTTTTGTCAGTTTTCCCAAGTTTAGAAGTGTATCAATGTGTAACTCTGCATATACATTTAAAAACATTATTAGTGAATTTATTCTGTCTTAAGAATCAGTAATGCAGCTTTAGTTTTAGGTGACATTTAATCTGTTATTAGAAAAAGAAGGGAGAATAAAACGAGTTTGCCATGTACCTTAAACATGGTCAGCAGTGGCTGTTTTGTGAACTGAGAACTCTGAGCGAGTAATGCTTTCATATTAAGGTACCTCTCAGCATCAAGGCTAGGACTGAGAAAATTAGATCCTACTATGGAATTGGGTGATTTTCTAGCTTCATTGTTTCATGTTAATTCCAATTTAATACTGAAGTTGTTCTTTAAATAGATTTAATCCAATTTCTAGGGCATCCTGAAAACCTTGTAATTTTTGTAAATAAAATGGCAATGGCCAGAGGAAGTTTGACATTTTATACTGTAACATCATATGTAGCACTTCCTCAACAGCAAGAAATTCAACACCACAAGTGAATGAGGATTCTTGAATTTATCTCTCTCTTTCACACACACACACACACACACACACACACACTCCCACAGTAATAACAGTCTTTTTGGACTTTGCAGGGCAGATCCTATGCCTGGGTTTACTGATTAATTTGTGTAACTCTTTTGCAAGTGTTACACAGTAGGTTTCTTGGGTATACATTTATACAGTAGACTTAAAGTCACATATGCACAACAAAACAAATCATAAATAATGAGATACTAAAAACCAACTGTCACTGAAGTAGCAATTATTGGTGTCTCTTTTTTGCTTCAGTGACTTTTTCCTTTTACCCTGAGACATGCAAACAGAACAAACAATTAGCGAAATAATTGATGATCAGTACCTTCAAAGCTCGTGGTGACCTGGTTTATGCTTTATAAGCTTAATAATGAGAATACCTCTTATTACTGATTAGTGTGCTGCCTGGTGCTCGCTGATGGTGCTCAGAGGTACGTCTACATCAGACAAAAGGTTTTTATCTGCCCTTTACAGTTAGTTGGTCCCTAATGAACTGAGCTTTTGTCCCTTGCTGTTTTTAGATTCCAATTAAACTTGTTTATAGAATAGACAAATAATTAAAGATGTACTGTTTTCCACGACTTAATATTGTCTTCCAATAGGGTTGTGTTGCAGTTGGTGGCAATTAACATATATAGTTATGTTTTTAATCATTTATGTATTAAAACACATGCAAAATGTGCCCATGTTTTCTTAGTCTTCTTTTTGCTTGTCAACCCATTTTCTTAACTTGCATTGGGTATGCTAATTACCCTCTGTCAAGCTAGGGTAATTCATCTTTTCCAAGAAAAAAATGTGTTTTCATTTTATGCTGGAGAAAGTAAAAGAATGGCAGTTTATTCTGGAGCTTTCAGAACCAGAAAAGAATGCTTTAAGGTTATGACAAACTGGTTTTATGTTGTACACAGCAAGATGTATTAAACAGATAAATAGCATGTCAGAAGTCTTATGTTAAAGTATAATTTCTTATACTTTTGTTGAATTTTCTATCAACTTTCATTGCATATTATGCTCTGATGCAAAATATCTGTATAAAATTTTTAAAAAGTTTATTTATTTATTTTCATTTATTTGGAAGGCAGAACAACAGAGAGACAGAGAAAGAGAAATGTTTCATCCACTGGTTCATTCCCCAAATGGCTACAACAGCTGAGGTTGGGATAAGCCTATGCCAGGGGCCAGGAACTCCATCCGGAGCTCCCATGTGGGTGGCAACAGAACCAAGTACTTGAGCTATCCTTCCCCTTCTGTCTCCCAGAATGAGTGTTAATTGGTAGCAGAGGTAGAATTGAATCCCAGGCACTTGTATATGGGATGCTGGTGTCCCAAGTGGCAGCTTAACCCATTGTGCCACAATACTCATCCTTATAAGATATTTCTTGATCACAAAACAGAGGAAATCTGTTGGTAGCCATGTCATCCCCAGATGAATGGGAAATTGTCACAATCCTTAGAAACTAGGGAACTGTTAGTTCTCTTGTACTCCATAGAGAAGAATTTGAATGATAGCCTTAGGATTCCATTTCACAGTTTTTCAACAAAGGGTTTAAATGTGCTCATGCTTTTTCAATGAGATGGACAATTCTTTAACTAGACTGTCTTTAGAATTTTCAGGAAATGTGTAACAGTCTTATATCTCAAATACTAATCTTTCCACATTGCAGGCCCTCAGTAAGTATCTTTTATTGGATTAATTTTTCCATCTAGATCTATGGAGTTCATCTGATTCTGAGTTACATATTAGTGAAAAGGCTATCCCCTCAAATTATTATTATTATTATTATGATGATGATTACTTTTTGACAGGCAGAGTGGACAGTGAGAGAGAGAGACAGAGAGAAAGGTCTTCCTTTGCCGTTGGTTCACCCTCCAATGGCTGCTGCGGCCAGCACACCGTGCTGATCCGAAGCCGGGAGCCAGGTGCTTCTCCTGGTCTCCCATATGGGTGCAGGGTCCAAGGACTTGGGTCATCCTCCACTGCACTCCCAGGCCACAGCAGAGAGCTGGATTGGAAGAGGGGCAACCGGGACAGAATCCGAGGTGCTGGCGCTGCAGGCAGAGGATTAGCCAAGTGAGCCGTGGCGCCAGCCTCAAATTATTATTTTTAAAAGATTTATTTATTTATTGAAAGAATTACAAAGACAGAGAGTGAGAAAGAGAGTGAACATTCTGCCATCCACTGGTTCACTCCCCAAATGGCCACAATGGCTGGGGCTAGACAGAGCTGAAGCCAGGAGCTGGGAGTTTCCTCCAGGTCTCCCACATGGGTGCAGAGGCCCAGCACTTGTGCTATCCTCTGCTGATTTCCCAGGCCCATTAGCAGGGAGCTGGATCACTAGTGGAGTTGCCAGGACTCCACCCAGCTCCCATATGGGATGCCAGCATTGCAGGTGGCAACTTAGCCTGCCACATGGGACAAAATTGGACCCTGCCCTGGAATGCAGATGGGCTTAGGTGAAAGTGCAGGTTGACTCTAAGGTACTATTTTGATACATGAAGTCTTAGTCTCCTTGAGACACACGGTATATCTCTTTTACAAATGTTGCAATGGAAAGAAAAACTAGTAAGATTAGATGCCTTTTGAAAGGTGTAAGGTATTTGTTGTCTTTAACCTATCAGGATAACAAAAATAGAAAGTATTCTTTAGGCCGGTGCCGTGGCTCACTAGGCTAATCCTCCACCTGCAGCACCGGCACCGGCACCGGCACCCTGGGTTCTAGTCCTGGTTGGGGCTCCGGATTCTGTCCCGATTGCTCCTCTTCCAGTCCAGCTCTCTGCTGTGGCCCGGGAGTGCAGTGGAGGATGGCCCAAGTGCTTGGGCTCTGCATCCTTATGGGAGACCAGGAGGAGGCACCTGGCTCCTGGTGGTGCAGCGCTCTGGCCATAGCGGCCATTGGGGGGTGAACCAACGGAAGGAAGACCTTTCTCTCTGTCTCTCTCACTGTTTATTACTCTCTCTCTGTCTCTCTGCAAAAAAAAAAAAAAAAAAAAAAAAAAAAAAAGTCTTCTTTATCAATTGATAACCTCATAGTATAGGTCACACGTATGCACCATAAGGGCAACTGTGTGGAAATATACAACCAAGTTGTTGTATTAATCACCTTTTTCTATTCCTTTAGTTAAGCATGTTGATGGATGACCACAGCATATAGAGTGCTGGTGCCCAGTGTGGTCCTTGCTAGGGATCACACACCCTTGGCTCCTACAGCATGGGTTGCATGCTTGTCAAGAGTTACATTTGTTCCCAAGCCCATATATGCCAGTTATACTTGTAACTTTAATCATATAAAATAACATAACTTTAATTCTATTGTACATTCATGAAACTTGAGAGCAAAACAGAAAGTTAGGGGCTGGCATTGTGATACAATGGGTTAAGCCGCTGCCTGCAGTGCCAGCATCCCACATGGGCCCTGGTTGAGTCCCATTTCTGATCCAGCTCTCTGCTAATGTGCCTGGGAAGAGCAGCAGAATGTGGCCCAAGTTCTTGGACCTCTACACTCAGCTGGGAGACTGGATGAAGGTCTTGGCTCCTGGCTTCAGCCTGGCCTAGTTCTGGTTGTTGTGGCCATTTGGGGAATGAACCAGTAGATGGAAGATATCTCTTTCTCTCTCCCTCTCAATCTGTAATTCTTCCTTTCAAATAAATAAATATTTTAAAAAGTGAAAGTTGTATGTATGCTGTGGCCCAGGAGTAGAATGGAGGATGGCCCAAGTCCTTGGGCCCTGCACCCTCATGGGAGACCAGGAGGAAGCACCTGGCTCCTGGCTTCGGATCAGCACAGTGTGCTGTCCACAGCGCGCCGGCCGGAGCAGCCATTGGGGGGTGAACCAACGGAAAAGGAAGATCTTTCTCTCTGTCTGTCTCTCTCTCTCACTGTCTAACTCTGCCTGTCAAAAAAAAAATGAAAACTATTTTGTTCCTCATCAAAATATTGGTGAAGTAATATATAGCCATGTATTTTCAGTCAAAATGAAGTACATAAGGATGAATATTATTTCACTGTATTTTACTTTAATTGCTCTTTTGGGTTATTATGTAGCTATTATTACCACTTGCTACTGATCAGAGAACATCTACTGCAGCAGATAAGCTGAATTTCCTTATAACCAAGTACTTCAGGTAATTAATTAACTAAATATCTTTGGATGGGAGCCCAGACTCACACTTATTTTCCTGCATTTTGCTCCATGGTGATGCTAGAGTGAAATAAGTCTACAGCATGGAATAACATCATTGTGCCAACATAAACTATGGTAAGAATTAAATTATGGGTTAACCAAGTGATTTATTCAAGATCAGATCCTCAGTGTCCAGGTGATATTACACTAGAGTCCTCTTTCAGAATGTGAGCCCTGCGCATGTATTTCTGGAAACACAATTTCTTCAAACACTGGCTGGTCTTGTTTGCTGAATAGGAGGCTTTCTGAATTTTGGCAGCAAGTTCAAGGATTTCTCCCATTTATATGCACATCCATCCAGCACTGAGTGTATAAGAGGGAACTAGGCCCTGGGTATCCAACACATTAACATGTGTGAAAACAATTCAATTAACACAGGTAGAATGTGAGAATGTCCATTAATTCCTCAGGAAACAATGGCTCATGGTGCTAGGACCAAGGCAGGTCTTGCAGATGGTGCCAAACCAACTGTGTTGTAAATGCACAATGCAGCATCTGGAGGGCTGGCAGAATCCAACAACTTCATAGACTGCAAGTCAGATTTGATCAGAGACCAACACTTGACCACATGAGTGTCTCAGCTTCCTGGGATGTGTTCCAAAATCCATCCATCTCATCCAGTGTGACAGTCAAAAAAGTCACACTTCACATCTCTGCATCAAGGCATGTCTCTGACTGTCACACAACTCAGCCTGCCTGACAGAATAAATTTATGGCATCTTCCAATGGCTTCCTCACCTTTTTTTAAATACATAACCTTTTCTTTCCCTTAAGTAAAAGAACATGCATAACAGACAAACTGAGCTACAAATAGATTTTTCTGTGGACAAGGAGAGAAATCAGACATTTTAATAGTTTCAGTGATTCTAGAAAATGCTTATTCCTCTATTGGTTGTGGAAATCAGGGGATCATGCAATGGGCTAACCTGAGTGTGTGTATGGTGGTTAAGAGCAAGGCTCTTGTGTTCAGCTTGCTATATATAAATAGAATTATCTATTACCAGCTGGGTGCCCTTGAGTAAGATGCTTATCTTTCCTGGGTTAGTATTATGTCTTTCTAAAAATTGGGGACTACTAATAATGTCTACCTTCTCAGAGTGTCATGAGGCTTTTGTGCCTGTAGAATATTTAGCATATTGTCTAGCACATAATAAATACTTGGTGAACAAATGTTAAGCATTTATTATTTTTTAAGTCTTAGCTATAAGTTAAAGCCACATCAAAGTCATGAGAGATTGAGAGAAGAGGGTGTGAGGTTTGTGGAAAAGGGACTAGGAGGAGGTTTTCCTGCTCTCATTCAGGCTTCTGGGAGAGGATTAAAAAAAAATCTCTGATGGGTATGCCAAATTTGCCAGGGTAGAAGACTATTAAAATACTTGTACTTGGCTGGCTCACTAGGCTAATCCTCCGCCTGCAGCGCCAGCACCCCGGGTTCTAGTCCCATTCGGGGTGCCGGATTCTGTCCCAGTTGCTCCTCTTCCAGTCCAGCTCTCTGCTGTGGCCCGGGAGTGTAGCGTAGGATGGCCCAAGTACTTGGGCCCTGCACCTGCATGGGAGACAAGGAGGAAACACCTGGCTCCTGGCTTCGGATTGGTGCAGCGCCACTTGGGGGGTGAACCAATGGAAGGAAGACCTTTAAAAAAATACTTGGGCTTACTTGCAGTTCCCCTTATGCCATGTGTATCTGTATCAGGAACTGAGAGCAGCAGATGGCAGATAGGTGAGGAGTTGGGGAGTTAGGATTCTGGGCATCTTGCTGTATGTAGTCACTAACATTAATAATGATAATCAAAATAAAAATTCAGGCACAGGAACTACATATACAGTGTTTGCTATAGTGCCAGACACTATCTTAAGCACTTTTCACTTGCAACTCATTTATTCCATTCAACTACCCTATGAAGTTTATTTCTCTTTGTCAGAGGAGGAAACTGAGGCATGTGGTTGAGTAAGTGAAAGAGCTGGAGTTTGAACCAGGCACTCTGGCTCTGGGAACTGATCAGTGGGCTATGATATTAGGAGTAGATATGCATGTTCATTATTATCTGGATCATTATATTGTGCTATAAGTTTCAACTGTTCTATAGCTTTTATTTCTCAAATAATAAGAATCCCAGGGGCTACTGGAAATTATAAGTTTAATAGGAATAGGTATAGTAATATAATTCACTAATTCCAAAAGGGTACTTACAGCTTCTGAAATTGCAATTACCTGGAAAAATAAGAGGCATTTTCTGTTGAGGCATGATTTTGTAGTTAGCAAATTCCATAATTATTAATGGAGCACCAAATCATAACCTGAGTTTAAGCATTAAAAAAAAGAAGCTTTCAAATAATTTGTTAGGAATAAAAATTCCTCTTTCTGGAATTAAAAGATCATATAATTTTTGGAAATTTTTAGAGGATGGAATCAGGAGATTTTTCAGAAAGTTTTCCAGGAATCCTATGATGCAGGTTTTGCAGGGAAGATTCTGCCATTGACCTCAGCTGCATGCAGCATGTAGTGGGTGATTCTCAGTGGAAATTCTCAGAAGTCAAAGGCCACACTTCAGAAAATCTAGGCTTTCTGCCTGCAGTTGCCACTGAGCTTCAGTCTACGGGAATGCCTCTCATAGACCAACATCTCAAAGGAAATGTGATCCCAAACCTTTACGTGATGCGGAGATGAATGTAGATGGAGGGGACACCACTGTTGCCCTTAGGGTAGATCCTGTACCACACTGAGTTACAGACTCAGGTAGTCTGTTCCATCAGGTTCTTAATTCTTTTTTTTTAAAGATTTATTTATTTATTTGAAAGTCAGAGTTACACAGAGAGAGGAGAGGCAGAGAAAGAGGTCTTCCATCCACTAGTTCACTCCCCAATTGGCTGCAACGGCTGGAGCTGTGCCTATCCGAAAGCAGGAGCCAGGAGCTTTCTCCGGGTCTCCCACATGGGTGCAGGGGCCCAAGGACTTGGGCCATCTTCCACTGCTTTCCCAGGCCATAGCAGAGAGCTGGATAGGAAGTGGAGCAGCTGGGACTAGAACCGGTGCACATATGGGATGCCGGCTCTTCAGGCCAGGGTGTTAAATCACTGCGCCACAGCGCCGGCCCCAGGTTCTTAATTCTTAGAAGATTTTGTTATCCATATCAGGACAGTTCTTTTCAAAATGCATGGTAAGAGATCAATTTGTCTCCTGTGATGCTGAATGGTATAATACAGACTGTTTATTGGTCCAGTAGAGTTTTACTGGCTGCTTTCTTTATTTGGAACACTGTACTAAAGACTCTCTTAGTACTAAGTCACAGGTCTTGTATAATAAGTACTCAGTTAAGACTTTTAGAGTGAACAACTTAATTTAACCTCATAAAGATAGTAAGATACCATCCTGTTTTATAGCAGATCCTGTAATCATTATGTGTCACGTGATTAGGCCAGATCAATGCTAGAAGATTTTGCAAGAGGAATCAGCCATTTTTAAGTTTTCCAGGAAGAGTTTGTTAAAAATATGGGGTTTGGGCCGGCACTGCGGCTCACTAGGCTAATCCTCCGCCTTGCGGCGCCGGCACACTGGGTTCTAGTCCCGGTCGGGGAGCTGGATTCTGTCCCAGTTGCCCCTCTTCCAGGCCAGCTCTCTGCTGTGGCCAGGGAGTGCAGTGGAGGATGGCCCAAGTGCTTGGGCCCTGCACCCCATGGGAGACCAGGAGAAGTACCTGGCTCCCGCCATCGGATTAGCATGGTGCGCCGGCCGCAGCGCGCAGGCCGCGGCGGCCATTGGAGGGTGAACCAACGGCAAAAAGGAAGACCTTTCTCTCTGTCTCTCTCTCTCACTGTCCACTCTGCCTGTCAAAAATAAAAAATAAAAATAAAAAAAAATGGGGTTTGGGCAAACCTTAAAGAGAAAATAACCAGATACTACTCCAAGAGATTTATTTAAGTTAGAAACTATACCTAGACCTCTGTGGGGTATATACTATTGCTAGTTCCATTGTATGTTGGTGAAAGTCATGGCTCAGAGAGGTTATGTATCTATGTTGCCAAATGTCACATAGGTAGAAACTGCCAGAGGTGGGCTTCAAACTTCAAAGCCTTTCTTTTCAAAAGATTTACTTATTTAATTGAAAGGCAAAGTTACAGAGAGAGAGGAGAGACAGTGGGGGAGAGTGAGAGAGAGCTTCCGTCTGCTGGTTCACTCCCCAAAAGGCTGCAACAGCCAGGGTTGGGTCAGGTCAAAGCCAGGAACCAGGACCTTCATATGGGCTTCCCCAAGGGTGGCAGGGACCCAAGCACTTGGGTCATCTTCTGCTGCTCTTCCCAGGCCATTATCAGGGAGTTGGATTGGAAGTGGAACAGCCAATACTTGAACTGCCACCCGTATGGAATGTTGGGATGGCAGGTAGTGGTCCAAAGCCTTTCTTAGACCTACCACACTTAGTGCCAACTATGTTCTAAATATAAACTGAGATAAACAGAACTCTCAAATATAAGTTTACATATATCTCATCTATATTGGTAACCAATGGTTTATAAAGAAAGTTAGCTATAAACACATTTTGAAATATATATATACATATATAATTTTGTGTGCTTATTTTTATTCCTTGAAACACACACATACAAACAAACACACACACACAGAGTGAGGGGGCTGGGATGGAGAAAGGTATTTTTTCCATTGGTGAATTCCCCCAAATGCCTGCAACAGCTGAGGCTGATCTGGGCCAAAGCCAGAAGTAAGGAACTCAATCTAGGCCTCCCTTGGGGTTGTTATGAACCTAACTACTTGAGCCCTCACTTTCTGCCTCTTGGGGTGCATGTGTGCATGTTAGCAGAAATCTGGAATCAAGAGCAGAGCTGGGACTCAAAACCCAGGCACTAGGCTATGGGATACTGATGTCCCAAGCCACAACTTGACTGCTAGGGCAGATACCTTGAAATCTGTATATTTAATACAAGCCTATCACAGAAGCCCACTGCTACAATTATGAATTAGGATATCACAAAGCCATTTACAATCAACTGTTCATCGTTTGACTATGTTAGAGTCAATGATCCAACGCAGGGAAAGAACTTTTATTTATTCACTTATGAGTAAATCTTGATTTAATCTTGATTTATGACAGAGAGTGTGGACTCTGCAGCTACATTGTCCTGATTTGAACCTTGCCCCTATTACTAGGTACCTAAGCCTCAGCATTCTCATCTAAAAAGTAAGAATAACAGTAACATTTCCTGTGTTGTGTATTGCTGCATAACAGATTAGCACAAAACTGCAAGTCTAGAATCCAAGTGTGGCTTTCTGCTTCCAAGTCTCTCTTAAGGCTAATTCAAGGTGTCAGGAAGGGCTGTGATCTCACCTGAAGACATGACTAGATGAGGTTCTGCTTTTAGGCTCACACAGTTCTTAGCAGGAGTCAGTTCTTCATGGACTGCTGAACTGAAGGCCTCAGGTCCTCTCTGGATGTCAGCCCAAAGCCTTTCTCAATTCCTTGTCATGTGGGCATCTCCTTAAGACAGCTAGTGACATGGCACTTGGATTCCCTGAAGCAAACAGAGAGTGTGAAATGGAAGTTACAGCCTCAGAGAGAAGTCCAATTACTTTTGCCATTCTATATTAATTAGGAGCAAGTCACTGGGTGCAGCTCACACTCAAGAATCAGTGATTACAGGCAGATGTGAATACTGAGAAGACAGAGATCATTGCATGGTATCTTAGACGCTGCCTTCCACACCTTCCTCTTAGGTTTATTGTTGGGGTTGAGTTAATGCCTAGAACTTGACAAACCATATGGAAGTGTTGGCTATTGACTATTACTATATTGTCTTTACTGGAATACTTTATAAATAAAACTAAGTTGCTACTTTCAAAATATGGCAATCTAAGATAGATTCCATCAGAAGGTGAAAAGTGCAGCAAAGGCAAAAATTAAGACCTATGCCTATTAAGATGATGGAACGATCACAAAGACTAAGGAAATATCAGAAAAGGTTAAATTAGTGAGGAGATACTTAAGGGAAGGCCCCAGAATATGGGTAAGATTTTGATGGGGGTGGGTAGGAAGAGATTAAGGGAAGTGTATGTACGGGATGCTGTTGTTGAAGGGAGCAAAGCGGGGCATTTTTGCTGGTTGTCTATGGTAGCTAGGGATTATTCACAAAATCTTGATGATCTAGATTAGCTGGAGAGTCCAAATTGCGGCACTTTGATGGGAGCTAAAGATGAATGGAAGGATCAACATGTGTTCATTGAGAATCGGAAGGAGATTTTAATGTACTTGGAGTGAATGCTGTCAGTAGTAGAAATCACTGACAATGGAGCAGGGTACCTCACATGAGGCTGAATGTCAGGGAGTTTATTCTGTAGCTGAAAGTAAGAATAGAGTACGGCAAGGGAATCCTGGAAAGAGCCCAGTTAGGTCACTACTTAACAGTGAAGGTGGTGAGGAATGAAGAGCTATCAGTGGCAGTGGAATGGTTAAGGTTGGGAGTGAATTTGAGAGAGGAACAGCCTCAGTTAGTAGCTTTTTAAATCTCTGCTTAAGGTTTAATGTTAGGCTTCCTGTATTTGAGGACAGACCTAGTGAGAACCCTGGCTCTAGCAACTGTTGGCTGTATCACTTTGGGCATATTGCTATAAAACTGTCTTAGCTTTAGTTTCTTTGTGTCAAGAGAATTAAATGAGCTCATGTATGTTCATATATGGGAAACATCCAACATAGTTATCCAGCATAGCAAATGCTCAGTAAAGTCCAGGTTCCTTAGTCTGAAAGTGTTATTTATAAATAGAATCTTAGGTCATCATTTTGTTAAAAAGGTGAAATCGGCATATGAAAGAGTTATTTGTACCTGCATGTTCATAACAGCTCAATTCACAATAGCTAAGGTATGGAATCAACACAGATGTCCATCATCTGATGATTGGATAAAGAAAATGTGGTATAAAAACACAATGGAATACAACTCAACCATAAAAAAGTACTAAATCCTGTCTTGCAGCAAAATGGATGCAACTGGACACCATTTTTTCTTAGTGGAATAAGCCAGTCCCCCAAAATACAAATATCATATGTTTTTTCTGATATGGAGTTAATACAGAATATAAAAAGGTATAAGAATGAAATTGACATCTTATGATTTGATTATTGTTTAGAGCCCTTGTCTATATTCGTGATTCTAAAGTAAATTGAAAGTACATGATTGCAAAATTTGAAGGAAAAAAGAAAGAGAGGGGAAATTGGGGGAGGGAGGGAGTATGTTATCTTCTTATAATTCTATCTATGAAATACATGCTCTATTTTTATCAAGAAAAATGAAATGTAAAAGAGGAACTATAAATATATGGAAAAAAATAAATAAATTCTAAGCAAAAATTTTATTTTAAAGGCAGAATCAGAGAGAGAGAGAGAGAGAGAGAGAATCTTCCATCACTTCACTCCTCAAATAGCTTGCAGGGCCTGGAGCTGGGCCAGACCAAAGCCAGGAGCCTGAAACTGCATCTGGGTTTCCCACATGGAGGATGGGGGCCCAAGTACCTGGGCTATTTTCTGCTGATTTCCCAGGTGCATTGGCAGGGAGGTGGATTGGAAGTGGAGGAGCTGGGGCTTGAACCAGTGCCCATATGGGATGCTGGCATAGCAGGCAGCGGCTTAACCCACTGTGCCACAATATTGTCCCTCTTAGGTCATCAATTTGTAATTAGCTTCATTTGTAATAGATTTAACTTAAAGTATCTGTGTAATAGAAACAACAGCTTTTTTTATTAATTTATGCCCAGCACTGGCCTGCACACTATACCTGCACCATCTCATATGAAATATGATTTTTTAAAAATTCCAGATGCTTCTTCCTGCAAGCACTTGGGCCATCCTCCACTGCCCTCCCGGGCCACAGCAGAGAGCTGAACTGGAAGAGGAGCAACCGGGACTAGAACCTGGTGCCCATATGGGATGCTGGTGCCGCAGGCAGAGGATTAACCAAGTGAGCCATGGCACCGGCCCCTGAAATATGATTTTATGCCTACATTTTAATAGTTCAGGAAACTGAACTTAGAGAAATTAACTTTCTTGAAACCCAGCAACTGCTAAGTGGCAGAGTCCATGTGTGAACAGGTTCTTGCTGATTCAGAAACCTTGCTCTTAATTACTGAGCTACCTTTCTAAAATATGAGTACACACAAATATTTCACTTTATGTGTGAATATCACCTGGTATTCCATTTGTATGGCAGTTGTTATTAAGCCAGTATTGCCAGCTAATTAAGATCTATCACTCATATTCCAGCTGAGATGACACGGCTGCCATTTCTCTGGCTTCAGGCTTGCCTGGCACTTACCTACTGAATGATAATTGTGGTTTTACTCCTTACTATTTTGGCACTGCTCAAGTGCTTTAAAAATGTTCCCTTCCTGTCTTAGAGGTGATTTACCAAAATGTCAGTCAGGATTAATTTGAATGATATTCATTACAGTTCCCCAAGGCCTAGAGTTACTGGCATGTTGTTTTTGGGTGTCATATTTTGATGGGAGATAACATTTTAACTGGAGTGGGAAGGGCACAGTTTTGGATGAGTCAAGCAGTAAGTCACCAGGGATTATATTCATAGCTGTAATAGTGTTCTGCTTTTACAGAAGTTGTCTCATCGCAATGATTCCAAGGCATTTAACAGTTCCAGCATCCTTTTCTTATATTACTCTATGCTGTGGTTCTTATATTTAAATTTTAGTTTACTTTGATACCTTTTTCAAAATTATGCTAAAACCAATGAGATAATTAGGACTATCCCGGTAGATAAATACAATTGTTTCTATTGTCAGGTACTTTAAGTTATTATGAAAAAAAATCCATAATTTTAGATTTCAGCCCTGTTTATTCAAAGAAACCTGTAGAATTTAAAGTTCTACTTTAGTTCTAGAGTATACTGATTGTTTATTTCTAGATACAAAACCAGGGTAAACATGTTTACTCTGTTTGGGGTCCTTTGAGAGTAGAATCTCAGATTCACTTAATGTTATTGTTGGAAATAATTTTTACAGATCATATAAATCATGGCTTATCTTTTGACAGGAAATTAATATTCAGAGTGGTGAGGTAACTCACCTAAGGTCACACAACTGTTTAGCGATAGAATTTGAAGAAGAGCCCAGGACTCTTGAAATTCAACCCAAACTCAAATTAAATGAACTAAGCAGATACTTAGCACTTCAGAGGTGCTTTGTCTAGGTTTTCAGTAAAAAGATGCAATAATACAGCCTTAGCCCTTGAGAATATATTACCATCTATTAATATAATATCCACCCCATTACATATCATTTTCTGCATTATTTCTAATTGGCTAGCAGCTTCATTTTGGCTTTAGCAAAGAATATCACCATGTTTATTTCCTTACTGATTTTTAGAAATGCATCTATTCAAAAACAGGATTGCATCAAACCAGATGATTTTCCTAAATATTTTTAAAATTGAAACAAGATCTGCTGGCACCAGCTTTGAACAGTTTATATTAGGCATAGATCTATATCTGATACAGTTTAGGCATTATATAAACTAAGAGCATCAGGTATATCCTGGTTTTTCAACTTCTGTGGTGAGTTTTGAAGGAAATGGAGGTAATGGTATCATATCCTGTAAATTGAATAAGATAAATAATACAAAGACACATGTAACAAAAGAGTTATTTTGCCAAGAAGTTAACCAAGAAGGTCAGTTGTTTAGATCTGTGATGTACAGATTTTTGAATTTCAAAGACTACGTAAATATCTCTTTAAAACCTTTAAAATCAATATAATGATGCCTAAGCCTCACTTATGAATGAATTTTGAGGATAGCCATATTTAAAAAATAAGTTTCACCTACCATTGTGATTATTATATTAGAAACAATATTTTGATAATATTTTGAGGTACAAGTACATGATGATTTTAGAATAAACGCTAAGGTTTCACAAGAAAATCTGTTTTCAGCTGGTATCTTCTACCAGTAGAGGTATATGGTATGTGTGTGTGTGTGCACACGTGCATGCGTTTCACCTTGTGTTTCTCACATTGCCACAGATGGTACAAATTCTATAACAGGAGTGGTCCAAGGACTGGTATTTTGGAATGATTAGTTGTTGATGTGTTAAGTCAGTGGGTTTTTGCTGAAGCTAGGAAGGAAAGGAAAAGGTAGAGTTACAAAGCTGTTTTTAAAAATATACATCAGAGATGAGAGACAGGTACATTGTCAAGTCTAGTTACAACCTAGAAGTCTCAGAAACATTACTCAATGAAGAAAGCATTTGGTAACTACATCTGAGGAAAAAAAAAATCTGTGTAGGGAATAATATGGAAAAGAAGAGGTTAAGGAAAGCCTCTGGGGAATCTAATTAGTTTAACTCGTGAGGTTTATTATGTTTCTTCTAAGTTTTAATTATGGTCACAGCAATACAGTGGCACATTGACTTGAAAAGAGAAGAGAAATGGCACCGATAGAATGGCTGTTCCAAATAGGTGACGTTTGCCTTTGGAAGTGCTCTACTTTAAATAAACACCAACTTTAATGCTTCAAAGTAAGCGCAGCAACTCTGTTTCACAGGAGTTCATTTTTTAAAGACATGTCTTTCTCGCTAGGGATATGCAATTTAAAAAAAAAAACAACAACAACAACACAGAATACAGGGTTGGGTTATGGGCACAATAGATAAGTTGCCTTTTGGGATGCCCACATCCCATATCAGAGTGCCTGGGTATGAGTCCTGGGTCTACTTCTAATTCCAGCTTCCTGCTGATGCACATTCTGGGAGACTGCAGTTAATGGTTCGATTACTTGAGTCCCTGTCACCCATGTAAGGGACCCACTTGGGTTACGGGCTCCTGGTTTAGTCCTGGTTCAGCTCCAGCTGTTGCAGGTATTTGGATGTTAGAGTAACAGATGTAATATCTCTGGCTGGCTGTCTCTGTCTTTCTGCTTTTCAAAAAAAGACCCCATAATACAGAAAATACCACAGTCATTGCAAACTAATCCTGTAATCTCTTGCCTGGGAATAGCAAGGCCATGCTACCCCAGGAACAGGTATCCTTCTTTTAAGATAGCAAAAGTATTCTTTGAAGACCTGTTCTTTCCACTGGGATCTCACTCACAGAGATCTTTCATTTAGTTTTTTTTTGTTTGTTTGTTTGTTTGTTTGTTTGTTTGTTTTGCCAGAGTGTCTTGGCTTTCCATGCCTGAAACAGGTCTTCAAAGAAGGAGGTACCTTTCTCTGAAGGGAGGAGAGAACCTCCACTTTGACTATGACCTTGTCTAAACAAGATAAGAGTCGGAGAACTCAAGGGGCTTCCATAGCCTTGGAAACTCATGACTGGTGCATAGGAAGATTACTGATGCCATAAACAGGAGTGTCAATTTGTAAAGTCAACAACAGGAGTCACTGTGCACTTACTCCTCATGTAGGATCTCTGTCCTTAATGTGCTGTGCATTGAGACTTAATGCTATAACGAGTACTCAAACAGTATATTTCACTTTGTGTTTCTATGTGGGTGCAAACTGTTGAAATCTTTACTTAATGTATACTAAACTGATCTTCTGTTAAAAAAAAAAGAAAGAAAAAGAAGAAATTATCAATTCCCAACTTGACTCTCACTGGGATTAAACATGACAATAGGTCTGATCTGATTTCATCATCATTTAAAAAATCATTTATTATTTTTCACTTTATGTTTCTGTGTGGGAGCAAACTGTTGAAATCTTTACTTAATGTATGCTAAACTGATCTTCTGTATATAAAGAGAATCGAAAATGAATCCTCATGTGAATGGAAGGGGAGAGGGAGTGGGAAAGGGGAGGGTTGCGGGTGGGAGGGACGTTATGGGGGGGAAGCCATTGTAATCCATAAGCTGTACTTTGGAAATTTATATCCATTAAATAAAAGTTAAAAAAAAAAGATAGCAAAAGTATTTTCAAATTACCTTTCTTCTAGAGTATGGATGCTGGAATCCTTGAAAAGTTCTTCTTTTCAGGGGGCTGATAACAGTTGTGATTTGGAGGATGGGCTTTTGAAAACTGTGATTGGAGAATGAGTTCCTTTGCTGCATGGCCATCAATTTTTTCAGTGAGATCATGGAATTCCTATGTTCCCTGTGACTGGAATCCAAATTATAATTTGGGAATCTATTTTCTCTCCCAAAGCAATGTTATTCACAGTAATTACACCCTAGGGTGGAGTATAAAGGATCATCTGGTTCCTCATGCAACCTCAGTGCCAGTGCTTATTATTTATTGAGCATCTGCCAGTGCCACTCATAGTCTGGGTCAGTGATGAATCCTCCCTAACTGTATTTTAACTCTCTGATTGTGAGTTTTGATTATGACCTATTTTATATATTCTCCATTAAATTTCCCCTAAGAGGCATCATTTGTATTCTCATCATAGATGCATTTGACCGATTAATCACATTTCTCTGTTAATGAAATAGTAACTACTAATAAAAACAAATATTGCAATACTGTTGTTAAATTACAGGAGACTCTATATTCAACCATTTCACTTTCCTTTTGAGTTGTGTCTTAAAAACTTACCCAAACAAAAATAAAACTTCATTTTCTTTATTTCAAATAATGAAACTAGGCCGGCGCCGTGGCTCACTAGGCTAATCCTCCGCCTTGCGGCGCTGGCACACCGGGTTCTAGTCCCAGTCGGGGCGCCAGATTCTGTCCCGGTTGCCCCTCCTCCAGGCCAGCTCTCTGCTGTGGCCAGGGAGTGCAGTGGAGGATGGCCCAGGTGCTTGGGCCCTGCACCCCATGGGAGACCAGGATAAGTACCTGGCTCCTGCCATCGGATCAGCGCGGTGCGCCGGCCGCAGCGCGCCGGCCGCGGCGGCCATTGGAGGGTGAACCAACGGCAAAGGAAGACCTGTCTCTCTGTCTCTCTCTCTCACTGTCCACTCTGCCTGTCAAAAAAAAAATTTTTTTTAAAAATAATGAAACTAGGCCACAAAACACAGTTCAAAGATAAAGTTACACTGTTGACTGCTATTTAGATAATGGAAACGCTCTCTGTGATGAGTGGATTAAAAGGTTGCCTGGGCTAAATATCCCCTCCTTCTCATCAGAAGGTCTTTTGTAGCATGATTGATGCCTGTTCTAAAGAAACCTGTGGGAGGGGGCAGTAAGGGAAACATTTGGAGAGATGCCATGTAAATAAAAGGGTGTATAGTCTTCAGTTATCCAAAGTACCTTCAGCGTCTCTGCTTCTCACAACTTGTTTTTGCTTTAAGGGAGATGTTTTCATTATATTTAAAGTACTGTGATTTAGCCCCGGCAACAGGTAAGGGAGGCAGTGAGGTGAGGTGGATGACAGGCTGAGAGTTTACACATGAGGTTTGGGGTGTGGCCAATCAGCTGCACCTCTGTGTACTTCAGAGAGGTTGAGGCCCTTTCTCATTCTGCATCCCAGCACTACTATTTCCTAGTTGTGTGAACTCCAGGCAACAACTCCTTCAAGCTTCAGATCCATCATTGTGAAGTGGAGATAATAGCAGTACCCCCTTAGAATTGTTAGGAAGATTGAGTGAACTAGAACGCTAGAACTCTTAGAGTGAGACCTGGCATAATCAGTGTTTTCTAGTGGTAGGAAGCAGTGTTCTCTGCAGAGCCTATTCCTCAGAGACTGACAGGCCAAATTTCTATGTATGTTTATATTGTATCTTAGCCTTTTAGTCTATCAATACATGTGTTTTAACATGTACACTAGTTATGACTGTTTACCATATGTACATATTTCATAAATATTGCATATATTTATAGTAGAAGTATGTACTTCTTCCAGTCATAAAAATCAATATCTCTTAATTTTGCTTTAAAATATTTTTAATTGGTTCTTCTTAGGAAGAATATGTATAGCAATTTGTTTTGCGTTCAGGCAAATTCATCAGAATATTAAACTAATAATATTCTAAGTTTACTCAAAGTTTCCTTTTTTCTTCTTTTAAATGCTTTCTTCATAATATCCACCAGTAGGGCACAATTCTTAAATTTTTGTGAACATTTGAATGACATAAATTAATGCTTTTCTTGAAGACAAGGAACTAGTCTAGATTTCGTGTGTACATTTAAAAAGACTTCATTTGAGCATTTGTAAACCACTCTTCTCTCCTTTCTACCTGCCTTTATTTGGACATTGTTCTGTATGTTGACATACTCATTCCCTAAGTTGAGTTATCTCCTGAAAACTCAAGGATCAGATTATAAAGGAATCATTAGCTAGGTGAATGTTTTCTTTTGAAATTTGGATATTCAAAAAGTCTAATTCAAAATCTATGTCCCTTTATGGCACAAGTCGTTTTATTACAACTGAAGAACTAACCTGTGACATGAAACTTGGACTGAAAATTGGCAGGAAGTTTTGAAAATACTACTGTGGCCACAAAGCTAATATGTGAAATAATCATTACTTTCAGAAAGTTCTCAAGAGGCTTGCTTCCACAAGATGTCATTATATAAATGATCTTTGGAGGGCCTCAGAGCTCATGATAAAACTAAAAATTGCTTATTAGGAGGCAAATAACAGCTCTGCTGAGATAAGTGTAATGGGCTTAGAAAAGCACATCCATGGTGTGGTCCACCTACACAAATTCAGCTCCTACAGAAACACAGAAAACACTTTGGAATTCATTAACATGCAGTATTTACTTAAAAGCTGCAAAAACATCGTGTTTGCATAATTTTATCAATTGTCAATAGCAGTGCTTGCCAACATTTGTATCTTTATTAAGATGCAAAATTAAGAGCAGGAAGAAAGTTTGTGTCAATATTAATACTGAACATACTTGAAGTACAACATTTATTAATAATGCATCTTGCTCAATTTTCACAATTGTATTTAAACGCCAAACCTGTCCTGATACAGGAAACATTTTTTTCTTTTAGCAAATCTTGCTCATCAGCCATCTTACAATCTTACAGTTTTTGAAATATGTAAACTGTTTTTCCATTCCACAAATGGCTACTTTCCCCAAATTCTATTGAAATTTGGGATGGGCTGGCTGTAGTTAGAACAAGAACAGTAATAAGACAAAGATTACAATACATTAAACATTTTGTGGAGAATTGTGTTGGTGTACAGCACATTAGTTTTAAAATCTCTATGTTTGGGGAACAGCTGGTGTGGGTTGAACATGAAAACAACTGTTGTAAAACAAATGTTAAGGAATTGCTGTAAACAAGATTCCATTTATTTACAGTGTGTATCAATTCTCTTCCTTTCCTCTCTCTTCTGTCTCTTATTCCTCTGTCTATCTTTCTAACCAATACATCCATAATGCTGAAAGATTCCAGGTGTGTAGGAGCATATGTGTGTGTGTGTATGTGTGTGTGTGTATGTGTGTGTATGTGTGTGTGTATGTGTGGTGAGAATGTATTACACTTACATGCATATACTCATGTCCATATGTAATGTAAAACAAATTAATGTATTTATCATATACATATATTTTCAGTTTTTATAATTCTGTCTTTTGAGTTGATCTTTTCTGTGCAAAAACTGTAAAAATATAATAGAGATAATATGGGCCTCTTAGAAGTTTTTAAAAAAAGAGATCACTATTTTACCTACATTCTTCAAAAGGGAGAGAGGAGTCCAAGTAAATGGGTTGATAGTCTCCAATGTATCAGAATTTGATAGGGAATTTATATGCTTGTTTTTGTGATCAATTTTAAAACAGCTTAAAATATTTTTTTTTAAGAAATAAGTTTTTGAATAGCTCATGAAGCACTATCACAGAACTTTGGTGTTTTAAGGAACAAAATTTGAAGAGTGCCAGTTTAAAGCATAATTTTCCTCCTGGAAATTCTCTAAAATTGTTGAATATCGAGGTAAACACTTCATTTTGCTTTAAGCAAACAGGGGTCATTTAGGCCTGTTCAAGTGCTGTTTCCAAATCTTCAGAGGCTCACCTGCTGCTTTTGTTGACAATAGTAATAGCTCACTGAGAAAGAAATTTTGTGGAGAGAAATGTCAAATATTTCCTTTTAAAAATTGGTATAGGGAAAATATACAAAAGGGGATTAGATGTGAGTAAATAAGTTGATCTTGAATTATTTAAAATATGAAATTGCAGTTTTTTTCATTTCTGAACTTGACCACTCCAAACTATTTTGGCTAGAATAGAAATGATTATAATAAAAATATAATAAATTACAGTACCTCCAATTGTATCAATGATAATCAAAAGTTATTGCATTCAATTCAATGATAATTCAGTCAATCTACATTTTTATGAATTCCATTTTAAGATTTTATATTAAAAAAGAATAATCATTTTGATAGAACAGCTTGAATAGAAAATTAACCAGAATAATATGTCCATTTTCAGATTAGATGTTCTATTGTACATTCTGGCATACATATTTAACAATATGTCCCTAAGATATTAATCCAAAAATTTTGATTTTCTTCAATGTAACTTCTAAGAGAAAGAAGCAAACCATTGAAAACCTGTCTATATGGTAAAATGTTGCCCACTTATTAACTGAGTTTAGATCCAGACCTATCATCTATACTATCTACATCTTTGCCCTGGAATACACTTTTGCATCTTTATGATATTCTCTGTATTAAAAATATATGTTCAATGATTGAAAGTTACTTTTTGTGCTTTACCATCCAAGACAGATCCAAGTAAGTTCACATATGGTGTTATTGCTAGAGAATTCTAGAATATCCATACACACATATGCATGGGTGTGTATTTAAGAATAATTTGGATTGGGGCCAGTGCTGTGGCACAGCGGGTTAAAGCCCTGGCCTGAAGCACCAGCATCCTATATGGGCGCCAGTTCTAGTCCCGGCTGCTCCTCTTCCTATTCAGCTCTCTGCTATGGCCTGAGACAGCAGTAGAAGATGGCCCAAGTCCTTGGGCCCCTGCACCCACATGGGAGACCCAGAAGAGGCTCCTGGATCTGGCCATTGTGGCCATCTGGGGAGTGAACCAGCGGATGGAAGACCTTTCTCTCTGTCTCTACCTCTCTCTGTAACTCTTTCAATAAATAAAATAAATCTTTAAAAAAAGAGAATAATTTGGATTATCTTTTTTTGTTTTTACTTTTACTATATAGTAACAGAGTATCCTATATCAACAAAGCAGGACTGACAAACTTTTTGTAGGGTCAGATATTATGTATTATAGGGTTTGTGGCCATACTGTCTTGAACATAACCATTGGATTTATCTTTGAGCTTAGAAGTTGCCATAGCCAATGAGTAAATGAGTGGATGTGGCTATAATCCAATTAAACTTTATTTACAAAAATAGGCAGTGGGAATATTGTCCTATTTGTTCCTTTATTCCTTTTCATATATATGACTAGAATTCATCTTTTAAAAATTCATTTGAAAGGCAGAGTTATAGAAAAAGAGGGAGTAGGATTCATCTTTTATAAGTGTCTTGATATATACCTAAAATTGTGTGTGTGTTTATGTGTGTGTATATATATATATATATATATATCTCCAAAACCTGTTGTGGAGGTTATTTAAATTGTTTCGAATTTTTGCCCTTATAAACAATGCTGCAGTGAATGTCCATATATGTTTTTTCTTTTAAATAAATTTCTAGAATTTTAATGGTTGAGTCAGAGTATGCATATTTAAATATTTGAATCATTACAAAAGCAGCTGGGACAACTTATACTAATTTGTACTGAGAATAAGAGTACTTGTTTTCACATATCCTCCCCAGTGTGAGTATTATTTATTTATTTTATTTTATTTATTTATTTATTTATTTTGACAGGCAGAGTTAGACAGTGAGAGAGAGACAGAGAGAAAGGTTTTCTTTTTCCGTTGGTTCAAACCCCAAATGGCCACTACAGCCGGTGCGCTGTGCTGATCTGAAGCCAGGAGCCAGGTGCTTCCTCCTGGTCTCCCATGTGGGTGCAGGGCCCAAGCACCCGGGCCATCCTCCACTGCCTTCCCGGGCCACAGCTGAGAGCTGGACTGGAAGAGCAACTGGGACAGAATCCGGCGCCCCAACCAGGACTAGAACTCGGGATGCCGGCGCCACAGGTGGAAGATTAGCCAAGTGAGCCGCAGCGTCAGCCTGAATATTATTTATTTTTAAATTATTTCTCAACATGCCTGGTAGAACATTAATCCCTTGAGATTGTTTGTACTTTTTGGGGGGTGGGGGGAGGTAGGGGGTTATTTTTACAATATTCTTTGATTTCTACCTGCTTATTGGTCACGTTTTTCTTCTGTGAGTTGTCTGTTTATGTAACGTACCCATTTTTATTCTGGATTGTTAACTGGTTTCTTTTATTTTTTATTTGATAGATAGTTAGACAGTGTGAGAGAGAGACACAGAGAGAAAGGTCTTTCTTCTGTTGGTTCACCCCCGAAATGGCTGCTACCGCTGGTGCTGCGCCGATCCGAAGCCAGGAGCCAGGTGCTTCTCCTGGCTTGGGCCATCCTCCGCTGCCCTCCCGGGCCACAACAGAGAGCTGGACTGGAAGAGGAGCCACCGAGACAGAACTGGCACCCCAACAGGGACTAGAACCCCGGGGTGCCGGCACCGCAGGCATAGGATTAGCCTAGTGAGCCACAGCACCGGCCAACTTTTTTCTTGATGATTAATAAGAACTCTTTATAAGGAGACTAACACTTTGATCCTTATGTGTATTATAGGAAAAGTTCACCAGTTTGCTATTTGTTGTTAATTTTTGTGCTTTTAGCTTTTATAAATATTTTATCATAAGTCTTCTAGTTTGAATTTGGAGTCATAAAGACATTATATCATTCCAAAATATGAGTATTCTCCCATATTCACTTGATATACAAATAACATTTTACTTTCATATTTTTGAATTTATAATACATTTTTGAAGTGTTTTTAGATCTAATGACATAAACTAGCATGTCCTGTTTCTGACCAATTTGATTATCTATTATGTAAATATGATTATAGCCTGTTTCCTAAACTATGTATTTCTTTCTTTACCAGTTTCCTCAATGTTTGTACATTATTTTTCTTAAAAAAAAAAACTCTTGACTTTTTTATTAATTGTACTTGGTTCTTGGTTTCTAAGTTACATACTTTCTGTTTTGCAAGTTTTTCTTTATACATTCTGTTTATTTTCTTGCATTTTTCCTATAATTTTAAATGGACTTCTTATGAATTTATGTTTAATCCTTTTGTCCTTATAATAAAGAAAAAAGTTTAAGACTTGTTCACATCTCAGTATTTTGCATATGTAAAGAAATCATTAGATTTGATTTCCAAATAGCTTATAATCATTTAAGCTCCCACACATCACAGCTTTGTAATTGATTTAGCACAAGCCTTAACATAAAGAGATCATAGAAAGCAAGAGATTATATCTTGATTTGGATAATTTGGATGGTAGCTACATAATTGTGTACATTTGTCAAAACTCATTAAATATACACATGAAATGTATGTATTTTATTTGTATAAAATGTGCTTCAATAAAAACACTACTGTGAAACAAAAATGAAATAAATGGAAAGGGATATTTGTGGCAGAGCTATGCTAGCTTCCCTATTCCATAAAGAAATGCACTGGGAGAGCACATGCAGAAACTTGAAGACCAGAGAGCCTAAAATCAGCCCCACTACCTTTTCAGCCACTCGCTAAGCCCTTTCTTTTATGCAAGCTCCAAATGGTATAAGATACAGGTGGTAAACCCAATGAAGACATTTGAACAAGTTGAAGACTGCAACTTATTACAGCCAACTTATTTTAATTTTGGAAGAACAGTCCCATGGGGCTCATTTTCTGTCATTCTTCCCATACAAATCCCTACTAACATACTCCTTCTAATCCATTTTTTGTGAATTACCCATGGATCACCTCAATTCTTGCAGTTATCCCAGATAGCAAATTATTACTGCCAGATCTGTTACCATTTGCTGCCATACAGGAATCTGAGCCTGACAACGCCTAGGAGATTTTGGTACTAAGTCTCAACACCTTATTCTATATCTCTGCCTCTTTATCAGTCTTGACTTCTATAGGGTTAATTTTAATTCAACATTTTAATATTCTACTAGCAATATAGTACCCCACTCTTTAACAATAACTTACTGTTTGAAAATGTGTGACAAAAAGATACAAGAAAAATGTGTGTCCAAGCTCCTACGTGGAAGGATTTTCACATGGAAGCGATTTTCTGAAATAACTTTTCATCTCTCTGAGTTCTACAAAAACACAGAGCCTGGCAGTTGCATAGCTAAGAACCTCCTTCTCAAGAACCTCTTTGTTCTAATCTTGTCTGTGTGGCATTGGGATACTTATCAGTTGAACAGGTGCCTCTTGATTTAGAGTGCAGCACAATCTCTGGAACGTATGGCTTGGCTGTGTTAGTTGTTATGTGATCCTGGGCAAATTACTTAGCTATTTCATGTCTCTGTGCTTCAATTTGCTGCTCTGCAAAATGGGAATAACAATACTATACTTAATGGGGCTTGCAGTTAAAATGAGTTCATTCTTAGGATAATGCTTAAATAGGCAGTGTTAGCTATGGATCTTAAAACACTTCCAATTGAACATTATACTCAATGCGATCATCCAGATCATTATCTCAATTTGGCTCAGTGTTCTTGCATACCCACATGATCCTATACCATATACATGTTACATTTTTTCTTTACTTCATGACAAACTTCTCTTATTAATAATATATTTTACTCAATTGAAATTGCAACTTTAAAGTTTTCTCCTGTTTTAGTTGACTCAGTTGTTCTGATTGTATCATCCTAATAGCTATTGTTCTATTGTTCCATCACTCTTCACTTTCTTCTGCTCTCAGCGTTCTCTCGTGCTAACCATGCCTGCTTTGGGGACTATCAGTCAGAGTACAGCCCTCCACCACAGGCTGACTTTATCACAGTGCTCCACTGTTCTGGCCACAATGACAAGTCTAGCCATGGGCTCCTAAACTGGACCAGTCAGAATTCTCCTGTGGGATTTTTACAAGCTGGCAGAAAGGTTCACCAGCTTCTTGGATATGAAATTATATCTGTCCAGAAAAAACAGAAGATGTGCTTCGTGCCATGAGGATAAAACTCCTAAGTAGCATAGGAGAATGAAGCCACAATATTCTTTTTTTTTTTTAAACTTTTATTTAATGCATATAAATTTCCAAAGTACGACTTATGGATTACAATGGCTTTCCCCCCGTACCGTCCCTCCCACCCACAACCCTCCCCTTTCCCACTCCCTCTCCCCTTCCATTCACATCAAGATTCATTTTCGATTATCTTAATATACAGAAGATCAGCTTAGTATACATTAAGTATGGATTTCAACAGTTTGCTCCCACACAGAAACATAAAGTGAAAAATAATAGATGATTTTTTAAAATGATGATGAAATCAGAGCAGACCTATTGTCATGTTTAATCCCAGTGAGAGTCAAGTTGGGAATTGATAATTTCTTTTTTTTTTTTTTTTTACAGAGGATCAGTTTAGTATGCATTAAGTAAGGATTTCAACAGTTTGCACCCCCATAGAAACACAAAGTGAAATATATTGTTTGAGTACTCGTTATAGCATTAAATCTCAATGTACAGCACATTAAGGATAGAGATCCTACATGAGGAGTAAGTGCACAGTGACTCCTGTTGTTGACTTTACCAATTGACACTCCTGTCTATGGCATCAGTAATCTCCCTATGCTCCAGTCATGAGTTTCCAAGGCTATGGAAGCCCTCTGAGTTCTCTGATTCTTATCTTGTTTAGACAAGCTCATAGTCAAAGTGGAGGTTCTCTCCTCCCTTCAGAGAAAGGTACCTCCTTCTTTGATGGCCTGTTCTTTCCACTGGGATCTCACTCGCAGAGATCTTTTGCCAGAGTGTCTTGGTTTTCCATGCCTGAAATACTCTCATGAGCTTTTCAGCCAGTTTCGAAGCCACAATATTCTTATTAGCAAAAAAAAAAAAAACAAAAAACAAAAAAAAAAACCTGGGAAAGATTCCTGTTGCTGTTTCAAATCTTCATTCCAGTTAACATCACTAAGATCAGTTCTGCCTTTGCATTCTGTTGATGTAAGTCTCTAAATTCCATACCATTCTCTTCTTTATTGTTGTTTTCAAGTTTAAGCTGATTCAAATTGGGTATTTCTTGCAACAGAGCTGCATTGGTTTAGATATTGAATGTCCCCCAAAGGCCTATGTGTTAATGGCTTGGTCCCACAGTGGCAATACCAGGGGGTGGTGGAACCCTTAGGAGATGGGACCTATTGAGTAGTCCTTAGATCACTAGGGTCATTCTTTTGGGAAGTAGTTGTCATGTGACTTCTTGAGTTCTCAAGCGAGCATTGTTATGGAAGCCCAACTTTGGGCACATCCATTCTCACTGCTTCCTAGCTTAAGTGATTCTCCCTCCACATAGTCTCTGCCATTTGCCATGGGCCATTTGCAAGAGCCTGCATCATGGTATTCAGACTTTCAGTCTCTGAAACTGTGAACTAAAGAAGGCTTTCTTCCCTTTACAAGTAGCTTGTATTAGGTATTTCATTGTAGTAATAAAAAGCTGTAAGAAGAGGGTCCCAACTTTACACAACACCTCTCTTTCAAGCAATAACTATTTCTAATTTACTTTTAAAAAATTATAACAAGATTAGATTTCATGTATTTCATAGGTACTATTATAAGAAGATAACCATACTTCCCTTCCCCTCTCTCACCCACCCTCAATCCCCCTCCTTCATGCTTTCTTTTTCTTAAGTTTTACAAGAACATAATTTCAAACCACTCTATAATCACATGCTTACTGCAGCACAAATCATAATATTCAACAAGAAAGTAGAAAGACAACAGTTCCACAGAAGTAGAAATAAGGGCTAAAAACAATCAAATCACATGATGTCCATTTCATTACTCTACTTTTTTTGTATTCTATATTAACTAACACATATCAGAGAAAACATATGATATGTGTCTTTTTGGGACTAGCTTATTTCACTAAACATAATGGTTTTCTTCTTTTTTTTTTTGTTTAATTATTTTAAAGATTTATTTATTTAACTGAAAGTCAGAGAGAGGGAAAGACAGAGATCTTCCATCTACTGGTTCACTCCACAAATGGCTGCAATGGCCAGGGCTGGGCCAGGCCAAAGCCAGGAGCCAGGAACTTCATTCAGGACATCCATGTGGGTGCAGGGTTCTAAGCACTTGGTTAATCTTCTGCTGAATTCCCAGGCCATCAGCAGGGATGGACTGGAAGTGGAACAGCCAGGATTCGAACTGGTGCTCATATGGGATGCCAGTGCTCCAGATAGCAGCTTAACCCACTGTGCCACAGCACCAGCCCCAATCGTTTTCTTTATATGCTTAGAGATTTTAAAGTGATTCTTCATATTATAAAGGATTAGAAGTCATTCTCACTATTTCCATGAGGACATGCAACATGTCTGTCTTATTAATCACTATATTACCAATGTTTAGCACAGTGCCTGATGCCCCAAATGAGACAGTTAAAGTGGTTGGGCTTGTTTTCTAATAATCCAGATACAAATTGACCAAAATTATGAACTGAGGAGTTATCAGATGATTTTCTTTTGGGTGCAACAGACAAGACCAAAGCTCTATATAGACCTCCTTAGATAAAAGAGGAACAGTGATATTCCATTGAGTAGAAATGAATTTTTATCAATTTGGCTCCTTCCTATTTTTAAAAAGATTCATTTTTTTGAAAATAGTTATTTCTTAGAAGGGGGAAGGTCTTTCATCTGCTGGTTCACTTCCCAAATGCCTGCAATAGCTGAGGCTAGGCCAGGCAGAAGCCAGGAGCCAGGAACTCCATGCAGTTCTCCCATGTGGGTGGCAATGACAAAAGTACTTGGGCCATCACTTACTGCTTCCAGAAATGTGCATTATCAGGAAGCTGGATTGAAAACACAGAGTAACTAGGATTCGAATCAGGCACTCCATCCTGAGATATGATTATTTCAAGTGGCAGCTGAGCCTTAACACCGGCCCTGATGTTATCGTATACTAGGACTTCTCCAAAATTACCTGTGGTAGAAGAGATACACATACATATTTAGCACTTAAATATAGGAAATTGGTTAAACAACCTCAATGAGAAGTTTGGAGACAGTCAACTTAAACATACTACCATATTGGTTCTTATAATCAATAACTATAATTTAGGTAGTTCACCAGGTATTAATATAAAAATATCAATAGTTATATATAAGAAATTTAAATACACTAGGCCATCCCATTCAGCAAGAGTTTTATTTATCACAAGCTCTACTGTAGTATATGTTTATATTTGTTGTGCCTTTATTAAAAAATCTATAAAAATCTGAATTTTTCTAAATTGAGAATCATTAAATATAAGGAACTCAAGAAATTCAGTAAGAACAAAACAAACAGTCCTGTTAAGAAATAGGCAAATCATTTGAATAGAGATTTTTCAAAAGAATATTTATATATTCCATATATATATGTATATATATGTATATACATATATATATATATAGCCAGCATTTTTTTTTGTAATGCAACATATTAAGCTGCCATTACCATGTCAGCATCCTGATTGCTGTGCTTCCAATACAGCTTCCTGCTGATCCATCTTTGAAGGCATCAGAAGGTGGCTCAAATACTTGCCACTTATGTGGAAGACCAGGATGGCGTTCCTGGATCATGACTTCAGCATAGACCAGCCCTGGCTGTTTGAGGAGTGAACAAGCAGATGGAAGATATTCTCTTTCTCTCTCTCTCCCTCAACCTCTCCCTCTCTCCCCGCCTCCCCTTACCTTTCAAATAAATAAATAATCTCAAAAATAAAAGATCTTCTTTAAAGGAAGAAATAGAAATTGCCAGTAAACATATGAAATTATACTCAGTATTACTAGTCTTCGGGAAAATGAAAATTAAAGTCACAGTGTGATATCATTTCAGTTAGAATGGCTATTATCAAAAGGTAAAAAAAATATATATTGGTAAGATTTGGAAAAGGGAAATTTTAACATACTTTTGGTAAGGATGCAAATTAGTATAGCCATTATTGAAAACAGTATGGAGACTCCTTAAGGAAAACTAAAAAATAGATCTACCATATCACTGAGCTATCCCACTTCTAGAAATGTATCCAAAAGACATTAAGGCAGGAGGAGAACTCAAGTTTTGTGTTAGGCTGTTAATGGGTACCTCTTCATAAAATAGGATTGTACCAGTCATCTCAGACCCACTAGCCATTCTCATCCCTAAAAGGTACAGAACTTAGGATAGCAATATACAGCAAATCAAAGCTGCCTTTCTTAGAAGTTTATGGATGCTGGCACTTATCACCACATTCTTTCAGTTTCAAAATACAATTCAGGTATCATTTACACTTTCTTTCTCTACCCAGTCTTATCGCTTTAACTCCTGCAGTTTCTTGTGTATTAGAAGCTTTGAAAATGCATTAAAACTATCTTTTTTTAAACTAAGCTCAAAGAAAAGTCAAAATATACTGAATAATGAATGGAAAGTGTACAAGAGTTTATGCAAAAATGAACTCTTCCAAAGAATTAAAACTGGGTCTTCTTAAATCAGGCTGAACAGACTTAAGAAATTAGGTTTTACGAATAGTTTTATTGGTCAATATCCTGATGGTCTGTGAAAGATAGACATGTAATGTGCATGATTAAACACAAACTCCTGGGCTCTCAGCTGGGCTTGCAGCATAATAGGGAATTGAACAATAGCTTATGAATTCATTAGAAATGTTAACAGTGTTTCTATCAAACATCTCATCTGTTGTAATGAAGAATCTCATCAGTAGCATAAAATCTTTCACCACTTTGTATACAAAACTTAGGACAGCAGCATAGAGCAGCAATTTATAACATGTACGTCCTCATCACCTGGTTTGTAAGCCACTGAATTTGGGCCTGAATGTACCGTTTGACAGATGCTTCCAGCCTCTTTGATTTAAACAAAGGTTTGTCACTTGCCAAAATTCTCACTTTATTATTATGAACATAAAATGAGGTGGTTGGCAGTTGGTTCAGGTAAGACTGCATTTCTCATCCATAGATAAGAACAAATCCTAAATCACAAGTCATCTGGAAAGGTGAAAAATACACAAGATTGGCACTTTTGAGTACTTTTCTGAGTTCACTTTCAAGATATCATTCAAGTACCATTCTTAGATATCCAAAGCATCCAACAACAGAAATACTCAAACTCAAGTATTTATAACTTACTTGTTTTTCTACCATATTTGACAGAATCCAAAACTTGGAATGTCCAATTTTAAAAAATCTGTTTAACTATGATATTGTGTCTGGGATTAAAAGCAAATTCAGGAAGTGCAAGAACATAAAGCCTAGGGGAAGGGGCATACAGACCCATGAATGGGATTTAAGTCCAGCTGAAATGAGGCAGGCTGGACAGTGCAGAGAAGGTAGGATAATAGTATTATCTTCTCATGTAGTCCTTCCCTGTGTTCAGGATGCCTTAGAAAAGTTAACTCAGGTAGATGAGAGAAATATGTATATTTTTTTCTTTAATAGAATATTAGAATTGTCCCTGGAGAATGATAGCTAATCATGGCCCACTCAAACAAATAAAAAAGACAAAGTTATTCCAAAATTATGATAAAGAAGATAGACATTTGAAATTGAAGGAGTCATAATTGGAAATTAACATAAAATGAGTGTTGGGGTCTGGTAGCTATACAGTTATTGATGAGACAAGACTCACTCATATTTTCCTCATTCCTGACAGATTTTTCTTGTTTTATGTTCTAAAAGAAAATAAAAATAAGATTTAACACTTCATGGAGTATGTAGCTAATTTCAAATGCTAATATGTTGATTTTCAGTGTGTTTCTGATAGGTACAACATTCCCTTTACCTCTGAGAAGATTCATAAGGATACATCTTGCTGGAACATAACTGTGTGGAGCCAGCATAACCAAGCGACCCTCTCACAGCCTCTCTCCCTATCCCCTTCCCCCATTCATCCTCATGAATGCCACGTTTTCCTCATTTGTTTGTTTTGATTTTTTCTTATTTATTGATTCTGTGTTAGCCTTTATTCCAACCTTCCCAAAAGAAACCTTTTATTTAAGGAATACAGACTTCATGCATTTCATAAGTACAACTTTAGGAATGTAGTGACTCTTCCAATCATGCCCCCCTCCCACCCACACTCCCACTCAGCCTCCTCTTCCCTCTCTCTTTCCCAGTTCCATTCTCCACTATGATCCATTTTCAGTTATCTTTATGCACAGCATACCAATGCTATACTAAGTAAAGAGTTCAATAATTTGCACAAAAAAAAAAAAAAAGAAACCAAGAAAAAAGCCTGTCTATTCCTCTACAGTCAACAAGGGCTGTTCAAAGTCATTGCATCTTGAAGTTAATTTTGCTTTTTTTTTTTTTTTTTAGAAACTTATTTAACTGTTTGCTATCCAGCTTCCTGCTAATGTGCCTGGGAAGAAAGCAGAAGGCAGCCCAAATGTTTGGGCTCCTGCTACCCATGTGGAAGACCTGGGTGGAATTCCAGGCTCCTGGCTTTTATCCATTCCTGCCTGGACCACTACAATCATGTGGGGAGTGAACCAGTTGATGGAAGTACTCCTCTCTCTTTAACTCTGCCTTTCAAATAAATTAAATAAAAATATTAAAAATAAAAAGATTAAAAAGTTTAAATATCTTGTTTGAAAGTCATGTAAAAGTAATAAGAAATTTTAATTAACTTTATGTAAAAAGTGTACCATTGAAAAGACATTGCTAGTCATTATTTTTAAGCAAATTAATGCTACACTGCAACTTTTTTTCAAAATCTGTGGGATATTCTTTAGTCATGACGTAGAAAAATCTGATTCCAAATTTGCATCAGTGGTGGCAGCTCCCACTTTTGAATTTGTGGTTTGATGAAAGAAAATACACTTTCGCCCAGCCAGATAAAATAAGAGCCATATTTTTGTTACATAGCCAGGAATTTAAAAAATTTAGACTCTTATATTTATTTCTAAATTTCAGAGAAACTGTATATTTTCTGTATTTCTCCCTCAGCTCTTTGAGTTTCATGTCAAAGTCAGCGATTGTTTTATATTTCAAACTCATTGGAGAATATTTTCTTTTATGTACCTCCACTGGAGGAACTTAGATTATGGTAATTTTTTTTTCCACAGGCAGAGTGGACAGTGAGAGAGAGAGACACAGAGAGAAATGTCTTCCTTTTTCCGTTGGTTCACCCCCCAATGGCTGCTGCGGCCAGTGCACCGCGCTGATCCGAAGCCAGGAGCCAGGCGCTTCTCCTGGTCTCCCATGGGGTGCAGGGCCCAAGCACTTGGGCCATCTTCCACTGCACTCCCAGGCCACATCAGAGAGCTCGACTGGAAGAGGAGCAACTGGGACAGAATCCGGCGCCCCAACCGGGACTAGAACCCGGGGTGCCGGCGCCACAAGGCGGAGGGCTAGCCTAGTGAGCCGCGGCGCTGGCCAGATTATGGCAAATATTTAAATATTTATCATTCTGGAAATCATTTCTCAAGTCATGATTTCCATTGACCTCCTGGGAGTTCAGCTATGGAAGTGAATTTTTTTTTTTTTTCAGATTGAAGAGAGAATTTCTACAGAACTTGGAACAGGATTTAGAGGGTCATGCTGTCTGTTTTCATAGAAAAATGGAAAAGATATGATGTGGAATTTAGGTCTAGATCAAAGCCTGAAAGACTGATTTAAATAGGGTGTAGAGTCAGATGTTGTTGCACAGCTAGTTAAATTGCAGCTTTGGACACCAACATCCCATATTAGAGTGCTGGTTAGTGTCCTGCCTCTCCTTAGAGTCAGGCATTGCTTCAAAAGCCATTTAAAATAGTCCTCAGAATGAATGCTGCTAGAACATTAAAGGAAAAGATATTAAGTAGCATCTGGGAAAGCAAGAAAATTACATGCCTTTTGAGGATATTTATGTTTTATATAAATAGTAAAGAAAATTTTAAAAAGCATTTTTCCATTCATTCTTGAGCTGATTTCAGGAAGCTTTCCTGTCCTGTAGGTTCAGGCTTTATTGCTTAGAAAAATGTTTAAGTTATTTGCATTTGTTCTGTTCTCTCTTGTTTTTGGTTTCTATCACTCAGTATTTATCATACACGGATTGGGTTATTCCAATTGGGGGCGGGGGGAGGCTGGCATTGTAGCTCAGAAGTTTAAGCCACCACCTGTGATGCCAGCATAACATATGAGTGCCAGTTTGAGTCTGGTTGCTCCACGTCCAATCCAGCTCTCTGCTAACTCTCCTGGGATGGCAACAGATGATGGTCCAAGTAGTTGGGCCCCTGTCACTCATGTGGGAAAACCCAATGGAATTCTAGGTTCCTGGCTTCCACCTGGCTCAGTCCCAGTCATTGCAGCCATTTGGGGAGTGAACCAGCAGATGGAAGCATGCTGTCTCTCTTTTTCTCTGTCTTTTTCTCTGTTTCTCCCTCTCTCCGTAACTCTGCCTTGAAATAAATAAATAAATCTCAAAATTCTTTTTTTCCCACAGAACTCTCTCAGTGTTTTCAACTTTCTTCCTTCACCTCTGAAGAAAGCCTGAAATGCTTCTGTTTCCCTCATGTGAATTTTCTGCAGCATCCAGTCTGCTGTTCACTGCTCTTTTTCAGGTTTCAGTTAACAATTTCATTTCTACCTTCATGAAGTTGATTTCTGTAACTTCTTACTTTTGATATTTGACATATATTTTTGAGAATCCAAATTAGACATCTTATAAAATGAGCTTTTCTTCTTGCAGTAATTCTATTTTGAGGAAGGCATTTCCTCTGCTTCCTCCAGATGGTCTCCTTTTGATTTACAGTATCTTTTCCATGTCTTTCAGAGGAAGCTCCACTCTGCCAATTCTGTTCGTCGGGGCCATCTGCTCCAGACGAAAGCCCATCCACACATACTTTCTATTTGCTGTGGCTGTCTGCCCCATATCCTGCCCTCGTTCCTCTTCATGATAGGGTGTTTTAGGTTTCTTTCAGGGTCCCCTATACTTACATCCCAGGTACCTCCCGGTACAGAAAATCACAAATTAGCTCTCCATGTCAATTTCAATACAATAGAAATTCTAAGTATCCAACATAAATGACATTTCTTTCCATTTCTAGCACTAGTGTTGGCTTATTAGTTTTATATTGTGCAGTCATTTCCATGGTGTTTGGATGTGGAGGTGAGTTAATGATCTGTGCTCCGAAGCTTTCTTTTTTGTTTTCCTGACACTATCTCCTGCTGCCCCTCTTCATCTCTTCCATACGGAGCATTGCCCTTGTTCCATGCATTCTCTAAATTCTTTCCTAAGGGCAATAGCCCTTTGGCCCTCAGTATCTATCTTTTTAGATGCTCAGAGTTAGTTGGTATTACCTTGCCTTCATCATTGTGAATAAGAAGGTAATTATCAAGATGTGTGTATCAAGCATCAAGTTTAGAAGCCATCTCTGTCATGTCCTTGAGAAAGCAGGGGTGTACCTGACTCATAGAGTACTTTTTCACAGGGTTAGAATCTGACTTAATTCTGTTGCATTTGAAGAAACTGTGCTATCAAGAAGTTTACTCTACTTTTCTTATAACTCGTAAGTGATTAGAAGGACTGAGAAGTCCAGGATATAAAAGTCTTTAAAGCTTAGACAAGTAGTTGGAGCCATTTTGTTGTAAAAGCAATTTAAAATTTTCCTTTGATACCTTTTTTGGTAATACATAAGTTTGATGATTCTGGGGTTTCATGAAGCATTTTTTAAAAAAACCTATTTCTGCGAAAAAAAAAAAAATCAGAAGCAATCAGTCATTAATTTATTCTGTGATTATCCAATTGCTCTTCTTGTGAGAGCATCTTCATTAACTTCCTATGTACTTCCTTAGACTCTTGGTTAAAACTTAGTCACAAAGATGGAGGAATCTGAGTGCTAAAATATGCTTTGTTGTGGATATATCTTTCTCTTAAGGAATGGCAAAGCTTGACAAAATCTCTACCAGTGGAAAAATGCTTGACAAAGAGAAGCAGATAGGCTAATGAGGACCAAGTGGATGTGATTCTGAAAGCAGCAGGTCTGGAGGGAGAATACCTGTGCCACGTCATGGCTTGGCCTAGTGCTCTGATATGAAAAGCTGATGATGTGGGATGCAGATAACTTAGCATAACAAGAATTTCTCACATGCTGATAGGGCGGGGCCTTGAGTGCTGATGACTTTTTTGTCCTCCAGCTGAAAATATTAAAAGGAAAAGAGCCTCAGATTCCAGCTCCTATGAATGATAGATTCCTTGTAGAATGTCAGAGCAAGAGAAGCTATAGGGGACACAGGTTGTGTTCTACCTGCATCTCCTTTCTTGTCCTTTCACTTGCACCACCATCTTTACATTTTTGCCACACTTATTTGCTAGTTTGCTAGCAAATCAAAGTGAAAAGTGCCTTTCCCAAATCTGATTCTATATTTACAAAATTTTGTGTATGAGTTATGCAGTCTAGTTTGGCTCAATGACATACAGGCAAGGTCAGTTTTTAATGAAAAATCACCAATGATTTCATGGAAAAGGTTTGAGAGCAAAATTAACCACTTTACCAATGTATCCGGTTATCCTTCAAATGTAAACACTATTCATGATTTGAAATTGACAAGCTTACATCTGCAAGCTCTAAAGACTGTCATCTATGGGTAGAAAATATCTCATTAATCATGATGTTAAATAATCCACAGTACTTCTATAATGTGTTATTATTTATCAGTCTTGAGCAGCTCTATTTCCAAAGGGAGAAACACAATAATTTCAACGAAGTGAGCATAATATTAATGACAGCAGTATTATAAATAAATGTAAAATGATGCCAGAAAGCATGTGACAACAGGAAAAAGAAACCAATTCTCTTTTATTTTTTTCCCCTTTAATGTGCAACACATGCTGTTATACTTTTATCCACAGACTTTGTTTGAAAATTTCTCAAGACATTAGCCAGCCCCATGCCAACAAAGGATGAGTACTTGATTTGGTGCAATTAAAAGAATTTTTTTTTACAACTTCCACAATGGAAATCTCTAGGAAACCAAGAAAACTGGCAGTGCATCAAACAATCCAGTGAAGGGGAGAAACAAATAGGGAATAGATGAAACACTGAGAAGTGTGCTATTTTTTCCTGTGATATTAACATAGTATGGATCTTAGGGGCCCATGGACATGCAATCCAGGCTCCCTTTCATAAGCTCCATCTGAATTAGGAATTATTCCAAAATGAGGTAAGTATCCCTTCACATGTGTCTTTTTCATAATTTAATTTGGAGCCTGTATCTCTAAGCAGCTGTGTTGTCACTCTTCAAATAGGACAAACATTCAGGGACACAAAACCAAACAGTGATTCTCTGTGTGATTTCACTCAGTCCTCCTAGGAAGACAGAAGCATGTTTGAAGTCTGCTATTTTGACACAAAAAGCAGAGTATACTATGAGGGTGAGCTGTATCTTGTTCATAATTATGTTGACTAATTCTGCTGCTTTGCACACTTGAAAACTAAGTTGTGATTTGTGATGAGACCTACCACCAGAATGTACAGGACCAAGAAATGGGTTTAGTGATTTCTGTATTTTCTCCAATGCCTTATCCAATAGATATTATTTTACAAGAGAAATGTTAGGTAACTATCAAGTGCCTAGTTCACAAATAGGAATGCTAGCTCATCTGAATTGATTCTAGAATGTCTTCTAAGGTTTTCTGCTGTGTTTTGCAGAGGTTTCTCCAAATTCTAAAACACACCCCCAATCTAAATCTCAGCAGTATGTTGTTTTTTTTTTTTTATTGGTAGAAATCAGTAAGTTGATTCTAACTTGCAAATGAGAAGACAAAGGAACTAGAATAGCCAAAACATTTTTTTAAAGATTTATTTATTTATTATTTGAAAGGCAGAGAGAACGAGAGAGAGAGATCCTCCATCCGTTGGTTCACTCCCCAAATGGCTGCAATGGCTGGAGCTGGGCAGATCTGAAGACATGAGCCAAGAGTTTCTTCCAGATCTCCCAAGCAGGTGCAGGGACCCAAGGACTTGGGCCATCCTCCCTGTTTTCCCAGGCCATAGTAGAGAGCTAAATAGGAGGTGGAGCTGCCGGGACTGGAATGGCGCCCACATAGAATGCTGGCACTGCAAGCAGCGGCTCCACCCACTATGCCATAGTGTTGGCCCCACCAAAACATTTTTTTAAAAAGGCTATGTTAGAACTGCATAATCTTATTTAACACTTAGTATAAAGCTATAGTAATCAGAACAGTGTGTTACCAGTGAAAGGATAAGATACATAGATCTATAGAATAGAACTGACAGTCAGAAGGAGACCCATACACATTTGAATAATTAATTTTTGCTAAAGGTGTAAAGACAATTGAATAGAGAGTATAACAATGCTATCAAGTGATGTTAAAAGAATTGGCTATTGCCGGCACCGCGGCTCACTAGGCTAATCCTCCACCTTGCAGCGCCTGCACACCGGATTCTGTCCCGGTTGCCCCTCTTCCAGGCCAGCTCTCTGCTGTGGCCAGGGAGTGCAGTGGAGGATGGCCCAACTGCTTGGGCCCTGCACCCCATGGGAGACCAGGAGAAGTACCTGGCTCCTGCCATCGGATCAGCGCGGTGCGCCGGCCGCAGTGCACCGGCCGCGGCGGCCATTGGAGGGTGAACCAACGGCAAAGGAAGACATTTCTCTCTGTCTCTCTCTCTCACTGTCCACTCTGCCTGTCAAAAATAAATAAATAAATAAATTTAACAAAATAAAAAAAGAATTGGCTATTAATGTCAAAACAACTTTGTCCCACACTGTATAATTTATGTAAAAATTAACTCAAAATAGACCATAGAATTAAACGTAAAATCCAAAACTATTAAATTGTCAGAACAGAGAATAAGAAAAATCTTTGTAATTTTGAGCCAAGCAGATTTCTTAGATGTGAAACAAAAACACCAAGAGAAAAACTGCTACACTTAGTTTCATGAAAACCTGCTTTGTAAAAGATACTAAGAGAATGAAAAGTCACAGACTTAATGGAAATATTTGCAAAGCACATGCTTAATGATAAACTTTGATCCAGAATATATAAATAACTCTGAAAAGCATATAATAAAACAAAAAAAAACTATCTTTAACTGAAAAAAATTTGTACAAATAAGATACATGGGTCACAAATAAGTAAATGATTGTGATCATTGTTAATCACCAGAGAAATGCAAATTATAGCCTTCATGAAATACCACTACAAACTATTAAATGAATAAAATAATAAGTGGGAGTGAGTGTTCTGAGCAAATGAAATTCATGTATATTGCAATGGGATTAAATATGGCATGGCTACTGTAGAAGACAATTTGTCAGCTTCTTTTCAAATTAACATATACTTAGCATGGAACTCAGCAATTCGACTCCTGGATAAACAAGGGACACAAAAGCTTATGCCTACACAAAAACCTGTACCTGAATATTTAGAGTCACTTTATTCATAATCACTAAAAGCTAGAAACAACTCACAGATGTTCTTCTAGGAGTATTTAGATAAACCAACTCTAAGAAATCCACATGATGGGATTCTAGTCAGCAATGAGGAATGTATTATCAATTCAGTTAGCAATATAGATGAATGTTAAAATTTTTTTGCCAAGTGAAAGAGGGAAGACTAAATATTCTGTGATTTGATTTACATGACATATTGGAAAAGTAAAAACTATGAAGATAGAAAGCAAATAAATGGTTGCCAGGATTTGGGGTTGGAGGCAGGGTGTGGCTACAAAGGGACTTGGATGAATGACGTAGGGACCTTTAGTGTATCTTTTTCTTTTTCTTTTTTGCAAACAAAGATTATTTGGAAGGCAGAGTGACAGAGAAAGAGGGTCAGAAACAGAGAGATCTTCCATTCACTGGTTCACTCCCCAAATATCTGCAACAGCCAGGACTGGCCCAGGCTGAAGAGCAAGAAACTCCATCTGGATCTCATGGATGGCAGGGGTCCTAGCATTTGAGGAATCATCTGTTGTCTCCCCAAACACATTAGCAGGAAGCTGGATTGGAAGCATGGAGGAACCAGGAATTGAACTAGCACTCCATTACCGCCCAGCCAGTGTCTCAAATAGTGGCTCAGCCTGTTGCACCACAAAGTTCTATATCTTGACTATGGTGGTTATTAACATGACTATGTGTTCACCAAAACAGAAGAGTCAATTTTGCTATATTAACATTTTTCAAAGTGAAAAGAAAGAACCAATACCTAACATTAAAAAAAATCATTGCTCCTTGAAGGTATAGACTCCAGTTTCTATTTCATTCTAGTAGTGTACAACAACTCTTTGTGCTTAATGCTTGGCTAAGCGCATTTTTCTCTACATGCGGTCATCGTAAGCATTCTATAGTCAGAACATTTGCGATGAGTAGATTCTTAGCAGAGATTTTTTCCAAAATGCACATAGGAAAAGACATAAATAAAAGAGATCATTCGTTAAAGCATCCCCAAGGCATTCTCCAGAATTGTTTTGTCTTATGTAACAAAGAAGATTCTATTTTATAGTGGATCTGCATAAACAAGGGCTTTTGCTCAAAATGAAGCAAAGTTGTCTGTTTTAAACAGGCAGAACTAGCAAAAGGAATACATATGATCTTTAAAGAGTTCTTTCCCCTCCTATATTTGAAAATGTGACAGCCCTTCGCCTCCAGCACCTCAGCTGCACAATTGGGACGCGGAAGGATTATTAACGAGGGCTCTCCCATTCTGTTTTCCAACCCACACAAAAGCACTTGAAAAAATAGCCTTGCTGAAAGAATATTATACATCTTTCACACCATACTTGGAGATTTCTGACAGCCAGATCCAAAAAAGTGCAACACTGTAGTCTATGTCAACCAGCACGACGCCTCTTCACATAGAAGCAAGAAGCAGTGCTCCGTTTCCTCCAGAGATTCCTCCAGCCTAATATTCTCCCAGTCGAGTGTGTCAGGGGAAACTATCTCACTGTGGGATTAAGTTGCAGTTAATATAAAGAAATGATGCTGTTGTTGCTGTACTTATGGTGGTGACAATCTTAGAAGTTCTCGTGACAGCAGAAATGACACTGGACATGCTATCTATAGAGACACAAGTGTACAATTTAGAATGTGCAGTGGATTGTGACTCAGGCTGCTTGCTCTCACACTTGGTATTGTTTCTTGGCACTGCTGTGTGTGTCTTAAAGCACACACCAGTTCTGCCAGTAACAGACCTCCTTAGCTGATCCTCATTATCGCCATGGCACACATTCAAACCCCATTCAGTTCGTTCTGCTTTTAAGAACAGTATCTTTCAAGCTTTACATTAGTGCCATGCCAGAGAACCAGGGAGCTCCTTGCTTAGGGATTTGCCCTAGTAAATGGAAATCAAGTAAACCAATAAGCCAATGTGTAAGCAATAACAAAGGGAAAGCCCCTACCTCCAATTTCTACCCCACCAGGTTAACCAATGTCAGGGAAAACAATCTTCTCTTTTGGGGGCAGCAGCTTTATTGAATCGGCAGCACGCCTGTTTTCCATGCTTCTCCACAATCTGAAGGCTTCGCCATGAGGGAATGGAAGGAAACTCTTCCAACTTGACTTTCATCTGAAAGGCTATGCCTATTTCGTTTGCCATCCTGATTGCCTTTGTAGTAATGGAAAAATTCTGAGTAATGGAAAATATCCTGAGGCCATACTGGTTTCCGAGAATAAAATAATCAAAAAATGAGATTGAAGAGACATGGCAATGGAAAGCTTAGGGACAAGGTAGGAAAGGAAGAGAGGCTGAGGGGAGCCAGAGGTGAAGTGTTCAGATTGGTAAGATGGGAGAACACATCATTTCAGAACTTTGGAGCCACAAAAACTTTGGATAAATGTTCTTCTCTACTGAGGCAGCCACCCCTTAAACTTTTTGGAAAAATCAGGGCTCTTCTCTTCATCTCAAGCTTCATTATTTACCTCCAAGGCATTTTCCACAGAGAATATTTGTTCTTAATTTTCCTTCCCACATTGTACAGTACTGCAACTTTCCTGTTGACACCAAGAATCTTCCTTCTTTTGCCTCAGGGTTGCAACATATGAACACCCACATATCACTCCCACACAAACACAAACTGAGCAATCTTGTCTGTCCATTCCTAGTTTGTAATAGAGCTGGCAAACTTTAGGTGTGTTTTAGTGTTTTGTTTCTAACCACTAATGATGCTTTTTTTTACTGAACATTTTATTGAACACTTTTTATTGAACATATATGAAAGTAATTTAAAAAGAGGTAAAAGATACGTTTAAGAGTGGACATTGTGGTGCAACACGTTAAGCTGCTGCTTGGGATACCTATATACCATATCAGAGTGCCTGGTTCACTTCTCAGCTGCTTCACTTCCAATGCAGCTCCCAGTTAATGCACCCTGGAAGGCAGTGCTTGGGCTCCTGCCACCCACAAAGGAGGCCTGAATGGAGATCTGGGCTCCTGACTTCATCCTGGTTCAGTCTTGGATGTTGCAGGCATTGGGGTGGAGGTGGGGCGATGGTGAAGCAGCAGACGAAGATCACCTTTGTCTGACTCTCACTCTCTGTCTCTCTCCTTCCTTCCCTCCCTGTTTTGGCTGTTCTGCTTTTTGAGTAGATGAAAATAAATTTTACAAAGATAAGTTTATTTTGGTGCAAAAAAATTAAATCCATGCATAGGAGGCATTGTTGTTCAAATTGTTTATGGAAAATGTGTATTATGAAAAAACTGTTTTATTCTTAAGTGTTATTTATGAAGAAAGATTACTTATTAACATTAAAAAACATACTAATATGCTCACTTTGAATAAGAAACAGAAAATAAAACACTGTCATTCCATTATACAAAAGCTAATTGATCCCTGTTGAACATGGGAGTGGGAATGGGAGAGGGAAGAGATGTATAATTTGGGAGATGCTCAGGCTGACTTGCCCCAAGTGGTGGAGTTGGAAGCATACCAGGGGATTCCAATTCAATCCCATCGAGGTGGCATGTACCAATGCCATCTCACTGTTCCAGGTGATCAATTTCAGTTCACAGTTGGTCATGGTGGAGGGACTAGGAGTCAAAGGGAGCACATAGACAAGTCTAGTACCTGCTAACACTAACCGATGGAGTAAATAAAGGGGAGAGTGATCCAACATGGGAAGTGAGATACTCAGCAGACTCATAGAATGGCAGATGTCCTAAATAGCACTCTGGCCTCAGAATCAGCCCTAAAGGCATTTGGAGCTGGCTGAAAAGCTCATGAGAGTATTTCAGGCATGGAAAGCCAAGACACTCTGGCAAAAGATCTCTGTGAGTGAGATCCCAGTGGAAAGAACAGGTCATCAAAGAAGGAGGTACCTTTCTCTGAAGTGAGGAGAGAACCTCCACTTTGACTATGACCTTGTCTAAACAAGATAAGAGTCGGAAAACTCAGAGGGCTTCCATAGCCTTGGAAACTCATGACTGGAGCATAGGGAGATTACTGATGCCATAGACAGGAGTGTCAATTGGTAAAGTCAACAACAGGAGTCACTGTGCACTTACTCCTCATGTAGGATCTCTATCCTTAATGTGCTGTACATTGAGATTTAATGCTATAACGAGTACTCAAACAATATATTTCACTTTGTGTTTCTATGGGGGTGCAAACTGTTGAAATCCTTACTTAATGCATACTAAACTGATCTTCTGTAAAAAAAAAAAAAAAAAGAAAGAAATTATCAATTCCCAACTTGACTCTCACTGGGATTAAACATGACAATAGGTCTGATCTGATTTCATCATCATTTAAAAAAAAATCATCTATTATTTTTCAGTTTATGCTTCTGTGTGGGAGCAAACTGTTGAAATCCATACTTAATGTATACTAAGCTGATCTTCTGTATATTAAGATAATCGAAAATGAATCTTGATGTGAATGGAAGGGGAGAGGGAGTGGGAAAGGGGAGGGTTGTGGGTGGGAAGGACGGTATGGGGGGGAAGCCATTGTAATCCATAAGTCGTACTTTGGAAATTTATATTCATTAAATAAAAGTTAAAAAAAAACATACTAATATGCTCACTTTGAGTAAGAAACAGAAAATAAAACACTGTCATTCCATTATACAAAAGCTAATTGCATTACTTTTTTGTACATTATATCTTTTAAAGTTAATTTCACTTAATATGTCATAAATCTTTTAGAATATATATATTAGTTAGGCCTGATTAATTTTGCTACAATTAAAAAAATATCAACCCAGGATCTAAGTAGCTCATCTCAAACATTCATGCTCTACATCTTAAACAGGTTGTTAGAAGATTCTCCACGTAGGGATAAGGATAAGGATGTGGATAAGGATAAGGGATAAGATGTGGAAGTTTCCACATCTTGCAGCTTCAGTGTTTAGAATACCTTGCTTCCTCAATTTTCAAAGAAAAGGAAAGAAGACATAAACAAGGTTTAAAAAAGCTTTTATTGCTTCACTCTGGGAGTGGCACACCTTACTATCAAGTTCCTAACTGTAAGGTGGGCAGGAAATGAAAGGAGAAAGTACATTCTTGTCTCTGCACATCATCTCACGAATTATGGATATAACATAGTGTTTATTAGGGATTTTTTAATGGATATACTATAATTTGTTAATCAACTATACTTGGACATTTAGATTATTTTGGTTTTCACTATTCTTGATAATCTGTGGCAAACATCCTTCCATGTACATCTTTATTTTTCTAATTGTTTATTTATGATGCATCTGTATAATTTGAATTGCTAGGTCAGGTATTTACATATCTTCCTGCATGAATGTGCAAACTGATATTGTCACAGGCATAATGAATGTGCTCATTTCTTCATACCTTCACCAACAGATTTTTCATTTGTGCTCTTGCCAGCAAGACAGGATGGGAAGTTAAAGGGACTTCATTGTTTTAATCTTTTTTTCTTTGATTCATAGATCTGTGCTTTAAAAGGGCCCATTGTTTTGAAAGAAATAATAGGACAGTTAAGGATTTCAAGTATGCAAATATAACAATTTGCATGAAATAAGACTATTAAATAATATCCACATAAATTTTGATTTAAAAATATCACTTTAGGGCTGGCACTGTGGCTCAGCAGTTTAAGGATGTAGCCCGCAGTGATGGCTGGGCACCAGTTCTGGTCCAGGCTGCTTCACTTCCCATCCAGCTTCCTGCTAATGTGCCTGGGAAAGCAACTGATGATGGCCCAGGAGGTTGGGCTCTGTAACCTTGTGGGAGACCCGGAAGAAGCTTCTGGCTCCTGACTTTGGCCTGGGCAGCCCTGGCTGTTGTGGCCATTTGGAAGTGAATCAGCAGATGGAGGATCTCTCTCTCCGTCTCTGTCTCTCTGTAACTCTGTTTTTCAAACAAACAAACAAACAAACAAAAAAGCTTTTAAAAAAAAACCACATCATTTAAAAACTATGAATTCAATACTTAACCTAATTATAGCTAAAAAGCAAACGCCATCTCTTAAAATTCTGAGACATCTATTATATAATAGTGGCAGTTTAGCCAGGATTTCTTTACAAAGAGAAAGTAAAATGTTACCAAATCAAATGGTAAAAATTGGAGTGGAAAGAATAGATAAATCTAGAGATCTAAGGTATAGAATGAAATTACAGTTATAATGTTATATTAAACTATGTTATATTAAAATAATGTTATAATAAAATATGCTAAGATAGCATATTTAGCTGTTCTTACCACAAAAAAGATAACTAAGTGAGGTAATGTATTTGCTTGAGTATAATAATTTTTTTTATTTGACAGGCAGAGTTAGACAGTGAGAGACAGAGAGAAAGGTCTTCCTTCCATTGGTTCACCCCCCCAAAATGGCCACTATGGCCTGCACGCTGTGCCGATCTGAAGCCAGGAGCCAGGTGCTTCCTCCTGGTCTCCCATGCAGGTGCAGGGCCCAAGCACTTGGGCCATCCTCCACTGCCTTCCCGGGCCACAGCAGAGAACTGGACTGGAAGAGGAGCAACCGGGACTAGAACCTGGCGCCCATATGGGATGCGGGCACCACAAGGCATAGGATTAGCCAAGTGAGCCACGGCGCCAGCCCTTGACTACAATAATTTTTAAGTGATAATGATTATTTCACTATGTATATGTATATCAAAACATCATCATGTATACCTTAAGTATATTGGAAAATTATATATGAAAATTATTAATCACTTTTAACCCAAGCAGAATTACTGAAATTTTTAAAAATGGATTTTTTAGAGATGGTACAGTATCTTGGGGACCCTACATTATAAGGTAGTCTAGAGGTTTATGAGTCAATGTTTTGATTTAAAATATGTCAAGGGGCTGGCACCATGGTACAGTAGATTAATCCTCTGTGGGTGCCGGTTCTAGTCCCCAATCCAGCTCTCTGCTGTGGCCTGGGAAAGCAGTAGAAAATGGCCCAAGTCCTTTGGCCCCTGCACCCACATGGGAGACCAGGAGGAGGCACCTGGCTCCTGGCTTCGGATCGGCGCAGCTCCGGCCACTGGGGCCATTTAGGGAGTGAACCAATGGAAGGAAGACCTTTCTCTCTGTCTCTCCCTCTCTCCCTCTCAAATAAATACATAAAATCTTAAAAAAATAAAGTATGTTGAAATTATTTATAACCTAGCTCTTCATTAAAAATATAAAAGTCATTATTTTATGAAAGAAAAGATTTCATGTGTAGTTAAATTTTCAAAAAGTCTATGGATGGACAGTAAAATTATATTGAACTCAATGCACAAAGTAAACATATTGGATCAGAATCCTTGATAAATTGTTATTAAATTAACAAGTACATTGTTGACTTGGAGAGAGAGAGAGAGAGAGGAAGAAGATTTTGATCTTGTTCTTTTTTCTAATTTCCTATCTCCAATATTCAATTTTCTCATTAACTTTATGAAGTAACTTGACTCCATCATTTTGTTAAAAGCTGAGTACAAGGATCTATATTTCATTATTTCGGTGATGTACTCTTTTGTGTTCACACTTTAATATTTCTAAAATCAGAATCCGTTTTATAGTTGCTCTTAGCAAAGTAGCACTCATGACTATCGTCTCTGTCGGTCAGCACATTCATGTCAAAACTCAGAGGAAGGGTAAAGCATTTTAATGAAAGTCTTAGAGACAACCAAGGCACACTCTTAGAAAATGCTATGTTACAAACACTTTTGGTAGTACTAGAAACAGTGTTATATACTGAAAAATAATACCATCAATCTAGGGTGTGAGAAATCTAACAATGCAAAATTTTCAGAATTCTTTATCCAACTTATTTGCTTATATTTTCTTTTTCATGTAGCTATGGTTGATATTTGTGGAAAATATATATGTCTGTATCTGAATGATAAAATATTTTATCTTAGTTTAATGCGATATTTTTCTTCTTTACAAAAGATAACATCTTGTTTTGTTTTAGAGTCAATAAAATAGAATTATAGGGAATAAAGGAGAATGAAAATTTAAAGACTTGACAGAGGGGAGTGTTCCTGGAAGAAGTGAGAGTGGGTAAGACAATGGGTACCACTAGAGGAGTTACTTGGGGAAGAAAGGTGGACTCCTTTCTTTGTTGGAAGGAAAAATGGGAATTTTTTGCCTTCACTGTCCTATTTCTCCTTACACCTTCCTCCTGCTCATGCTGAACAGAAATCCAAGTCAGTCTCTCAAGACAAAGTGATTACTCAGTTGCATACTGACACATACAAGTCCAAATAATAAAAGCTGGCATTATTAAACAAATGCTTATATTCCAGGAATTTTACTGGGTACTTTACATTTTGGTCAGAAGAAGAAATTTGAAAGTGCACCTCAATGAGGGTGCCAACTTCTTTACAGAGTTTAAGCTAAGGCATGTGAGATTTCCCAGGAGTGTTCTGAAAGAGGAGCATGAGGACTCAGGAAGTCAGGCAGGACAAAAAGGAAGAGACAAGGCAAAGGCCAAGTTGAAAGCCTGTAGGCAATGAGATCCTCATTACATGGCAGTTAATACTTTATACATTCTAAGGCTTCAGGGTTCTGCTGACGACACTGGGGCATACTAATGTGAGCACATCTCCCAGTTTAGACTACAGTGAAGAAAATTTGGACAGACATTATGGGAAGTAAAAAGAAATAGCATTTACAGAAGGTTTGCATTCATTCTTTCATTTATTTCCAAAGAAAATTATTGGGAGGCAGTACAGTTAAGTGCAAGGGAGCACAGGCAGCGGAAGTTTAAATCATGGCTCTGCTGCGTTACTTATGTGACCTTGTCCAAGTCTGTTTTCTTCTTAGTCCCTCAGTTTCCTCATCTTCTAAATGGAGAAAATGAAGACTCTTATGTTGCTGTGAGTTCGCTGTAATGGGCTCAGAAGAAAATTATAAGTTTTCATCTTTTTATATATGAGAAGATCAGATGGATAGAGGAGTCTGTGTGAATGATGAAACCCATGTTTCAGATGAGGAGACTGATTTCATTGACAGGTAATGGGTCATATACTTAGCAAGTGACAAGGCTGGGACTTGCTTTTAAATTTCTCTGATGCCAAATTCTACACCATCTTCCTAATCTGGTAGGTTCTAAATATGAGATAAACAATTGCTAAGCAACGGAACAAACTCAGTTGAAAGGCAGAGATTTCTTTTGCATGAAACCTTTCAATGGGTTTGGTAACTCAGATGTTTGTTGAGTGTTAAAGAAAGTGATGAATGTGTAGGTAATATTTGTGTGTGTATGTATAAATTTACCTATGTTTCTATATTCTACCTACATATATATAATTATAGGATAGAATGTTTTAGACAAAACCCAAAATCATAATTTTTCGAAAATTGGATATGTTTGTATTTAAAATGTCTAACAGATCACAGCACTGTTATAATATAGATACATACAGATAAGATAATTGCAAACATATATGAGATACAATAGTAATATTCAGAAAATGTAGAGAATCCCTGCAAATAAGTGAGACGAAAGACATACATCTCAAAAGAAAATTAAGTAAAATATATGAGAATACAATTCACATAATTGGAACCCATTACTTAAGCTTGGAAATCATCAAGGGAATCTAAATCAAAGTAGGAAGATTTTATTTCATATTCATAAGATGAACAAAATATCTGACACATAAAGTGTTGGTGAACATGTAAAGAAAAAGGAACTACCAAACATCACTGCTGGGAATGTAAAACCATGTAATCCTCTTAGAGAGCCCATTAGTACTACGTAGTAAAGCTAAAAGTACTCATATCCTGTAATCTAGCAATTTCACTTGGAGGTATAGGTACCCATGGAAAGTTCTTGCACAGGTACAGAGATATGTATAAAAACATTCATACATATTATATAAAAGAGTGAAAATTTGAGGAAAATACAAAAGAGGAATGGAAAAATAACTTATGGTATCATTAGCTATATAATGAGATGCTACATAGTTAAAGTTAATAAAATAATAATATGCTTATATATAATTATATGGACAATCTAAGACTCAATGTTGAGTGGCAAAAAGCAAGTTGAAGGACATGTACTACATTCAAGTATTTATAAATGATCAAAAGAAGGCACATGGTGACACCATATGTTATTTGTAAGTAGATGTATATAAAATGACCTATAAGAATACAAATGAAATAATAATTTCCTATGGAAAGTGGAGGTAGGGAAATGGGATTGTGAAGGGTAACAAATGGGCTTTCAGATTAGTTTCAGATTAGTTTCACCCACAAAATTCAGTGTAAGCCAGGGTTTTCAAGAGGTTGGTGCAATGAGGAGAAGGTGCTGCTGTTCAGTGAACAATGTGGGTTTCAGAAGAGTCATCACTGGTTCTAAAATTCATTCCTCACCCTCACCACCCTCTAACATTACTTTTTATTCTCTCTAGATTCGTTCATAATTAAATGCAAATATTAATTTGGAAGGTTAACCCTTTGCTGCAGCAGCATGGTAACATGGATTAATTTCCCAGATTAGCAGAAAGCAGTGCGTGGCTTCAAGGAAGGAGCCAGGGCCCAATTCCTGATTTTAATTGGCAGCTTTCAGATTGTGATAATCCTCATCCATTTCTATGTGGCTACTGTTCAAGAAGATTTGTAAATTGTAGCATTTACAAGTAAAAAGCCCGAGTTTGGGTTGTTGGGGTTAAGGCAATGGCCCCAGAGCAAGTGGCTGCAGCGTCAGGACAACCTGTGTGGCTGGGACAGAGAGCAGAGCACTGCTGTGGCTTGACGAAGCTGATGAAGAGGTCATACATGTGAATGAGGGCCAGGCCTGCTCACTGACATCTGACATGTCTGGAACTACTTTCCCTCTCTTTTCATTGCTGGGGTTTTCCTCTGCTAACCAGAGAACACTTAACTACCTCCTCTCACTATGGATGCTCACTGAACTCAGGGGGATGTAAGCAGAAGGAATAAAAATAACTGCACAATCATAAGCCCTGCAGAGGAAGCACGGTGTAACTGTTTTCAATACCTCAGCAGCAGGATTAGGAAAAGCTTTTGATCATTTAAGCATATTTTCCTAGGCCATCACAAGTCATAAACCAACAAATGAAACCCCTTTGGAAGTGGATTTCTCTGGTGAGTGAATTAGGGCCTTTGAGTTTGTGAGTAAATTGATTTCTTCTTTTTAAATTGATTGTCTGCAGCAGAATCCTATCACTTTTGGTGTATGGTGACTTCTGCCCAAATTTTCCTGTTTCAGAAATTCCCCCACAAAAGCCAACTGTGAAATATTTTCAGTTTCTCATTTTCCCTTTTTTTTTTTTTTTTTTTTTTTTTTTTACTTATTTTTCACAATGATGTGTAAATGCCACTTGGACTCATTTGATCCATCACTCAGAAAACCTTTGTAGGCCTTAATAACATTTCTGCTTGTGTTTGTTACTGTGGTGCATGGTGCTGACACGCTTAGAAAGTTTGTGGTCTTTCTCAGCACCTGCTTTTTTTTCAAATATGCAATTGAGTTTTTCACAGCTGAACTCTAACATTTCTCTCCTAACTCAGTGAAGTTTCACAACACATTTGAAATATTTCTGAGGCTGGGCATATGTTCCTGTTTATCCAGCACAAAGCTGAGGCCTCTTTGAACTTTCATCTCCTGATAATGTGCTTCATATTTTATCATCATAACACTAAGATTAGAACTGTGTGGAGGCTTTTGTGCTTTCCAAAGGATTTTCTCTTTTCCTCTCCTCGCTTTCTCTCCTCCCTCATTTTAAACAGCTGCAGAAAGGCTGAAGTCACAGGATGATTGGTTGGCCAATGCCAATAAATCTTTGATATGTGCCTTCTATTTCACAGTGGAGAGTTTTCTAAAAATCTTTATCTCACATCGGTTTAAAGTTCCACAGAACCCTCTCATGAATTCCAGCACAACACTCACAACACTGGTGTCTGAAGCCAAGTCTGTGCCAGACAGCCTTGCTCTTGGAGTTGAACCCCTTTGTCCCTTTCTCAGATGCATTTCCAGAGCCACTTTCTGTTCTATTTCTGACCAATCTCAATCTCCACGAGGAACTGGAATGATGTAGGTACAGGTTGGATATTCTAAAATATTAAAACTCCTCTGGAATCTCTGCCAGGTTTTACTTTTTATCTTTTGTGTGTGGGGGGGTTGTTGTTGGTTTATTATTATTATTATTTTTTAAATTTTTCTGGCTCAGAGAAACCTGAAAATGACTTTTCTTTGGCTCTTTAACACCTTCTTCACACACCACAAGAATATTATCCAGGATGCATTTGGCCCTCTATCTGTCATGAAACCTTGGTGAGATATTTTTCTGGAGTTCCTCCAAAGCCAAAGGAGCCCACATGGCATCCTTTTACACCTCGAGGGAAGAAAGGAGGTATTCAGACTGCATCATTTGCTGCCTGTTTGCTTGGTTGGCTCCAAAATACCAGCTTTACTGAGCATTGGCACCTTATGTTAAGAAAATATTACCTTCTCATTTCCTCTTTTTTTAATAGACTTTGATCTACATTCTTCCCCTCCTCTTGTCTCCTTTTATGTGTTCTTATGAAAGATTATAGTAGATCTCTCACATGAGTGCTAACAGGATAAATAAAGTGATAAGTTGGTTTAAGATAATAGTAATTATTTACATTGAACAAAAGCAAAACATTAGCATTGTTGTCCAAGAGATTATAACCTCCAATTTTAACAAAAATTTTAATGATAGCACCTCATGTCAGCTGATTTTCTGTCAATCTAGTTTTTAATTAGTTTCAATCTGTACTATTAATTATCTGATTTCTTCATAGAAATAGCAGTTTATGAATCCAAGATAACACCATAATCATGCTTATGTCTTCCTGGAAATTTATTCAAGTGATGGCAAAATGAATTTCTTAGCAATTTTGTTGCTCTTTAAAACAAATTTTAAATGACTTTTTCCCATGAAGTGAATGGTATTTAATTAATTTGTTCAGTACAGACATACTAACTAAACAGTTAGGCCTTCTGGAATCTACTCTGGGACCTAAAATATGTGACTGAACTGTCTAACCTGGATTACCAGATAAGACTTGCTGAACATTTTAATTAAAAAAAAAAAGTTGATAATTTTTTCCCAGATGTATCACTCCATTTGGACTTTTATAACAAACTACCTTACGCTGGATGTTGTATAAAAAATGGAAATTTATTTTTATAGTTACAGAGGCTGGGAAGTAGAAGGTCCAGGTACTGAAGATTTGGTATCTAATAAGAGTCTACATCTTCTCACTGTGTCCTCACATGGCAGATGAAGCAAGGGAACACTCTTGAGTCAATTTTATAAGGCTCTAGTTCCAATCATGAGGGCTGTATGCTCATGACCTAATTATCTGCCAAGGCCCCAACGTCCTTATACCATCATGCTGGGTGTTAGATTCAGCGTATGAATTTTGGAGAGACACAAACATTCAAGTCCATAGCACCAAGAGATCCAGTGCAGCAGAAAAAGATAGTCTTAATGAAGTTCTTTTCTTAGTAGATTTTTAACAATAATATAATGTCCCTGACAAAGAATGATATCAGCTCACATATCTTAGAAAATCTACACAAATAATTTATCCAGATGTCAGATCAGTGGTTATGTTAGGCAAAGAAATCCTCTTACTTTTTTCAGTTTTCACTATGTTCAGAATTTCTCAGATGTTTTTGACAGAATGAATTATATTTGAAATCAAGCATTCCAGAAATACTTATTAAAAGTGGATTTAGGCCTACATTCCATTTTCTGCACAATCATTTATAGACTATCACCCGACTCATTCGTTTTCTTCTTATCTTTCTCTTTTTTGATTCATTTGTCATGTACTTGCTTATTCATTCAACTATTAAGCATCTCTGAAAAGCCTGAACTTTCTAAAACAACATAATCAAATGACTTGAATAGACATTCCTATTTTTTAATTTTTAATATAAAGTGAACAAATTTCGTAGATACAATTCTAAGAAAGTAATCACACTTCCCTCCCTCCCTTCCTCCCTCCCTCAATACCCACTCCTACATTCTTTCCTTTAGTATTGGCAATAAAATGCTTTCAATTTACTTTATAGTCACAGGCTTAATGCACCACTAAAAGAAGGCATACAAATGGTCATCAGGTATATGAAACAGTTATCAGCATTACTAAACATCAGTGAAATGATAATTAAAACAACAATGAAATATCACCTCACACCTATTAGAATGGCTATTACCAAAAAAATGAAAGATAACAAGTGTTGGTAAGGATACAGAGAAAAGGGGAACCGTTGTGTGTTATTAGTGGAAATTAGTATAGCCGTAATGGAAAATGATATTTACTATAAAGTCAATCGAAAGTCTGTTATTGCAAAAATTAAAGGAAAAAATGTAAGAGGGAGGATTGAGGGAGGGAAGAAAGGAGGAAAGTATGGTTATTTTCTTAGAATTGTATCTATGAAATACATGATCTGTTTATATTAATAAAAATTTAAAAAATATCTATTCAAGTCCTTTGATTGTGGCATATATTTAAAAGACTGTTTTGGAAAAAAATTACAGATAGAACTACCATATGATCCAGGAATACCATTACTATTAATAAACAAATATAAAGAATATCCAAAGGATTTGAAATCAGTATATCAAAGAGGCATGCACACTTCCTTGTTCATCACACCACTATTCACAATGGCACAGTAACCACCTATGGATGAATGGATTAAGAAAATGTAGAATACATACCCAGTGGAATACTATTCAGATTTAAACAGGAAATCTTGTCATTTGCAACATGGACAAACTGGAGAATGTTATGTTAAATCAAATAGGCAGGCACAGAAAGACAAATACCTCATGATCTTAATTATATATGGATCTAAAAATGTCAAACTCAGACTTCTAGAAAGAGAGTAAAATGGTGGTTACTAAAAGCTGGGGACTGGAATGGTTGGTGAGGTACACAAAGGTTTGTGAAAGGACACAAAATTGCAGTGAGAAAGAATACGTTCAAGAGATCTGTTATACCTCATGGTGACTGTAGTTAATAAAAATCACTGAGATATTTTTTAAGTGGTCTCACCATAATTCAATGATAAGTATGTAAAGCAAGCTATATATTGATTACCATGATTTAGCCTGTTTCAGTCCATTTTCTATTGCTATAACAACGTGCCCTAAACCAGATAATTAGACAAAATAGGAGTTTATTTGGTCTGGGGTTTTAAAGGCTTGAGTATCTGTTCAGCATTTGGTAAGGATTTTTTTGCTACATCGTGACACAGTGGAGAGCGTCATATGGTGAGACAAAGCAAACACGCTGGAGAGAGCTCACTTTTATAACAAAGCCACTCCCTTGATTAATTAGGGATCCCCAGGATCCATCCACCCTTTGGAGCTTCTACCTATTAACACTACTGCAGTGGAAACTAAGTTTCCAACACATGAAATTTAGAGAACATATTTAAGCTGTTGCATGGTCACTCCACAATGTATACATATATCAAAATATCATATTGTATGCCATAAGTATATGCACATATTGTCAACTAAAAAAATACATAAGCAAACATACCCCAAGTTAATTTAGTATAAGAGTATTTCCCTTTCCTATCATTGACTTTCACATAATCTGGGTGTCACTGGCATCTTAAAGGGTTTTTCACTACAGTAAAATAACTGTAAAACCACTAACTATATATGCCATCCTGCAGTGCACAAAATTGAGTATTTGAAAAAGTCCATTGACTCAAGTAAGTTACTTGAAAAAAATACGTAACAACTGAGAAAGTGATCAGACTTAAAAATGCAAGAATGGGCCAGTGCCGTGGCTCACTAGGCTAATCCTCTGCCTTGCGGTGCTGGCACACTGAGTTCTAGTCCCGGTCGGGGCGCCGGATTCTGTCCCAGTTGCCCCTCTTCCAGGCCAGCTCTCTGCTGTGGCCCAGGAAGTGCAGTGGAGGATGGACCAAGTACTTGGGCCCTGCACCCCATGGGAGACCAGGAGAAGTACCTGGCTCCTGCCATCGGATCAGCGCGGTGAAGGCGGCCATTGGAGGGTGAACCAATGGCAAAGGAAGACCTTTCTCTCTGTCTCTCTCTCTCACTGTCCACTCTGCCTGTCAGAAAGAAAGAAAGAAAGAAAGAAAGAAAGAAAGAAAGAAAGAAAGAAAGAAAGAAAGAAAGAAAGAAAGAAGTAGCTCTATGGTAACATGAAGAGAGATCAGCATTATATCCAGTAACACACAGTGGTCCAAAAAGTTGTAATTATAACTCAAAAAACAAATGTCAAAGAGATTTTTAAGAGAAATCACCAAATATTCAAAATAACATTTTAGTGAAAGTAAACATTTAGATTGTATTAATAAAGATGATGAAAAGTGGAGGGAAAGGGAGGTTTGAAAAAGTAGACATTTGTTACATTCTCTGTCTTAAATAAAGAACAACTCAAAAGATGACACTATTGCTTTAATTTTTATTATTATTTTTCAAGTTATAAGAGGAGTAATTTACTATATATCACTTAAAACATAGCTTCTACTACACATATTACTTGGAGATATTTGGCAAAATTAAATTCTAATAGTATTTTCTCTAAGAATATAAAATGTTGGATTTGTACTCAATCAGAATTCACTGATAAAATATATGAAAATTTAATATATATTTTCTTTTAAAAATTAATTAGTATTTATTTGGGAGACAGACTTAGGTCTTCCATTTTCTGGTTTACTCTCCACATGCTGGCAACTGTAAGGAGTGGGCTATGGTCAAGCCAGGAGCCCAGAACTCAAGCCATGTCTCCCAAGTGAGTGGCACGGACCCAAATGCCTGACCCCAGGGTGTGTATTAGCAGGAAGCTAGTCAGAAGCTGGGGGAAGACTTGGACTCCATCCAACAATCTGATGCAGGATACAGGTACCTTAACAGGTAGGCCAAGTAAGTATTTTCTTTCCCTCAAAATATTTTATTAAGTTGCTAGTTACAGGTAGAATGGCCAAATATATCAACAAATCAAGAATGAAAAAGACTAAGTAATGGATCAAAGATATCAGGACCAAGTAATGGATCAAGGATGTCAGGCTTGCCTGTGGTTTTATGGAGAATTTATTTATTTATTTATTTATTATTTTTTTTTTTGACAGGCAGAGTGGACAGTGAGAGAGAGAGACAGAGAGAAAGGTCTTCCTTTGCCGTTGGTTCACCCTCCAATGGCCGCCGCTGCAGCCGGCGCACCGTGCTGATCCGATGGCAGGAGCCAGGATCCAGGTGCTTTTCCTGGTCTCCCATGGGGTGCAGGGCCCAAACACCTGGGCCATCCCCCACTGCACTCCCTGGCCATAGCAGAGAGCTGGCCTGGAAGAGGGGCAACCGGGACAGAATCCGGCGCCCCAACCGGGACTAGAACCCGGTGTGCCGGCGCCGCAAGGTGGAGGATTAGCCTATTGAGCCACGGCGCCGGCCTTTTATGGAGAATTTAAAACAGGACAGAGGGCAACACTTTCTTTGTCCCCTCCCAGCTGATGGGAGCTCGGTTGCTTGAAAAACCTCCTTTGCTATGGTCACAAAAAAAAAAAAAAAAAAAAAAAAAAAAAGAACATGATGGAAAATGGGAAAATGAATCTGAATCTCACCGGGATGTAAAGTTACCACTACAGTAGAGGAGGGAGGAAGAAAGCTGCCTGGTCCTTGCTGGAAGATTCAATTAGGGCCTGTACGCCAGTTGCCTGTTCTCATCCATGGTGCAGCATGTCCTCGAGTGATTGTCCTAATTTCCCTAGATTCCATTTATGTGCTTTTGAATTAGGCAGTTTTCTCTTGTCCAGATCATAGAAACTGTAAGCAAGCACTGCACTGGGGATAAGCTATGTGGGCTGCTTTTGAGTCATTCTCCTACTAATGACAGGAAGGAATTGAATGCTAGCTACCTAGGAAAGTACAAAATGAGTGTAATGGAAAGCAATGATTTGCCTCTTGCTAAAGCAATAACTTCCTTGTGATTTAAGAGAATATTAGAAAATCCTTGGAGAAAAAACACAGGTTTCAAGATTTTTAAGCTAGCAATTCCACAAGCATATTGCCATTTTATTTTTAAAGAGACAGAAAATGGACTTTTCAAGTATTTGAGGCAATTGGATAATCAGTAAATCTCGTGCAAAAATTTAACTTTATTTACATATATTAGTAATGATAATTAAGTGCTTAAAGATAGAGTTATTAAAGATGAGTTGAGAAATATTTCTCACATTTTTGAGGCTGCCTAATCACAGTTTTGAGACGTTTTATAATAATAGTATAGACAGTTTAAAAATCAAAATATTCATTATTTGTGGGGAAGCTATAACAAAATGATTTTTTAAAATATTTCTTTATTTCTAGATTGACAGAGAGAGAGAGAGAGAGATCTTCCATCCTCTGGATGATACTCCAAATGGCTGTGACGACCAGTACTGAGCCAGGCTCAAGCCAGGAGCCTACAACTCCAGTTAGGTCTCCCATGTGGGTGGCAGGGGCCCAAGCATTTGGCCATCCTCTGTTGCCTTCACAGGTGCATTAGCAGGAAGCGGGGTCAGAAGTGGAGCAGCCAGGACTCAAACAGGCACTAAAATATGGGATGCCAGTGAGACAAGTGGCAGCTTAATCTATTGTACTAAAATGCTGCTCCCCTATGGCTCCACCATGTTCTTCAAAGGACATTCCTGCCTATTTGGGATTTTGTAGCATTTTACTACTAGCCAAAAATATGGAAAGAACATAAATTAGCTCTAATTTGTCAATTTATTAATTAATGCAATGTTTTTTTTTGTCATTGACTCTTAGATGCTGAGGTTCATAGTCTCTGTCCTCATGAAGCTGATAGAACAACTACAATACAATTTCAAAAGTAAAAATTGTATTACAAAAGTAAATTATCCATAATCCATAGTAGAACTTTGCTTGGGGGGTCGGGTTATGCATGCATAATCTTTTTTCCCTTTTCTTTGTATTTTAGTTTCCCATTGAGTGAATAATAGCCTTAAAGTACCACTGATTGGGAACACTACTTTATAACCATTGTCTCATTAATCTTAATGATTACTAATAACCTTTACTTTATACTTGTAGAAGCTAAGGGTTAGAAGGATTAAAAATCATACCTCAGGCAGTTATCATAGCCTAATGTAAAACATGGTTGGTTTCTCTTTGAACGCTCACAGCTACTAGGAGACACAGCAAATCATAAAATGATTTCTAAAATTTTATCATTCCTACAGAATGCAATATAAGATAGAGTAATATAAATTTTAACTGGAATTTAAATTTGAGATTTATTTTTTGCAAGAAATATAGGAATTTTAAATTTTTTAAAAATCTCATTTTCTAATTGCTCTTCTTATTGGAGTTCTGGGTGACATATCTATCATTCTTAAAGTTCTTCCACCACAAGGTTCCACCAGGGATTCAAAATTGTAAAGGAGACTCTAGAAATTCTGGAGATGCTGTGAGCATTGATTATCCATTTTCACTAGTTAGCACTGAAATATCCATTTTCCAAGCCACATAGGCCTTTCAGGCTACAGCTTTTTGAAGATGCTTTAGGCATGACCTCTGGGGACACTGGTCAAATTATACTTCTTTCCTCTCTGGATTCTTGCACTGTCATTGGAACAACAGAGATAAATCTTGGACAAGTTAACTCTTCCCTCTTACAAGGGGTTGTCTTACTTTGGTCTCCTGCAAGGCTCCATGGGAATTGGCTGTATATAACTCATGTTTATGGCAATCAATACTTGGCAGTCCCAAGACTTGGACCCCAATTCCTCTCTCTGTTATGTTAGTTGAGAGGTCAGCTTATCCACAGCCATGAAGGCAGATGGAATAATCTTTTGCAAATTTGTCACAATGTGCAGCTATAGTAAGTGATAGGCTTACATCTCACCTGATTCTCAAGAAAGGGCTGGCATTCTCCCTACCCTGAAGAGAAAACCAGCAGTTTAGAGCTGTAGCAAAGATTCTGCATGTCATATTGTTACTGACTTGTGCCTTTTAACTACCCTGTCTCAGAGAAGGCATTGGAGTCTCCCTAATCTTGCAGCATAATATGTCACATCTAAAGATCTGAGTCTCTTTCCCAGACCTAAGACGACTTAGGCTCTTCTAGCTCCAGGTAGGGTGCTCCAGAATACCTGCTACTGTTTCTGCCTCCTTGAGTATTCTCCAGGAAATGCTACTCAAGCCAGGTGAGCTGTGTAAAATAAATGGCCACTTGGACTTGCTCACGTGACATTATCAATTTGTTTGTTTTTGCTAACTTGAAAGGTATAAAATTATGCAATTTATGCTCTTGATATCAATTTCCTTGGCTATTAGTATACTGATCTTTCCATATGTTTCTTGGGCATTTTTGCTTCTTTCTCTGTGAAGTTCCTGTTCTTCCCTTTTTTCTTATTAAAGTTTACTTGAAATCAATTCACTGTTTATGTGCTGCAAATACTTTTTCCTATCATTTCATGTTTAAATTTACTTATGGTATTTGTGTTTTTTTAAATCTACATTTCTACCTCTGACCTTCATCTATACTTCAAATCTGTACTTTTCTTATTTTTAAAAATCTGATCTTGTTTATTTGTTACTCATAGAAAGTCTTACTTTTGATTGGATTCAGACACACACAGACTAGAAATTCTCAGAGAGAATACAGCATCCATCTCCTGCAAATCTGTTCCTGGCATTTCTCTTTGATCTCCCATTCTCTTGACCAAAAGTCTAATACATTCTCCAGCCTCTTTCTGATGTTTTCTTAACAAGGTGTTTTTTTCAGAGAAATGTGCTGATGATTTTTTGTGATGCTGAGTTTTGAGTTGTTCAGTCTTGAGTTTCCTACTTTCGTTGTTTAGGGCTTTTGCACACCATATGGATGTATACTATTTTTTTAGAGAACTATGAAAACTATACAGATTCTGTTAGCTCTTTTATGCCCTAGGTGATGAGTAACAGTATTTTCTGTTGGTCCAATAATATTCTTCTCTCTCTCTCTCTCTTTTTGAGCAATAACCAAGATAAGAACACCCTAATGGACATGGAAAATGCAATCCCAAACAGATTTACACTTCGTCCAGTTTTCCTTGGTCTATTGCAGAGATGCCCCATTACTAAGTAGCCGATGAACATAGCCATACGTCAAGACATTTTGTTTCATGGGGAAATCTTTTTTGACGTTCCCATTACTGATTTAGACCACATAACCTTTTCACTCTTCACTCAACACATCCCGGAGCAACTTCTGGCTCATATGTTTATCAAAAATGTGCTGATGTTGATGTTTCTCATCCACGCCAGTGTTTCTGTCACTGAGGCTAAGAAGAAATTTATCCTCAACATTCTGAAGCAGCCTTGCCTCTGCAATGCCACAAGAAAGAGCCAATCCTATATTTCTAATTATGTATTGGACATTTTTACTTGCTCATAAAAATGAATGTTATCTTTCTTTTATGAATACTTATCCTCAGTTCCCCTTGTTATGGTGCCAAATAATTATTGACATTTCAACTTGAAACATACAGGATGTTTTGACTTATTATTATTATTTTTTACTTTCAGGCTCTTTATTAAGTCAGTTAATCAGTATACAGTTGATGACAAACACACTGGTATTTCCTTGGTAGAGAAAACACTCTTTGTCTTTCCCCCCTGCCAAATACTCCCTTGAATTCAGGGTTCATAATTGGGAAAAATGCTTACATTAATAAACCATCACATGCCAAATTTCAGCCAATGTAAGTTGTACTATGTTGCTATGATTATTTAAAATGCAGGTCAACTCTTTACTTACCTAAGAAAAGGTTTCTGGTAAGCCTCTTTTCTTGTTCTTTTAGTAGCACTTCACTGTATGTGGGAACTCTAGAGAGGGCCAATATTTGTCATAGCTCTTTCTTCCAGCCACCCATCATCTTACGAGGTTACCTCCAGTCATTTCTACAGGAGTTCCTGTGCAGGCTAACTATAGGTTGTCTTTTTACATTAGGCGTACAACCACTGAAATATTATTTCTCAGTAGCCAGCTAGGTAAGAAAAAAATCAGTTGTGATTGTAATTTTAATGAAGCAGAATTTACATTGTTTCCAGGCTGTCTGCCAATTTGCTATTTAGGAAAGCTAACCCAGATGCAATTTAATCAGTTTGTCTTTTTTTTTTTTTAATCACCAAAAATTCTCTTGTCAAGATCAGATGAAGGATAATAGTATACCATTAATGGCTTGCACGCCAGAATGGAGTCCGTTCCTAATTCCATTGAACAGGAACCAGCTGGCATTTCTTGGAGGCCCAAAAGGTCTCTTTTGCACTCCTGCCTGGGATCTGCTGTGGTCCTGTACTGTTCTCTGTTGGTTTTAGTAAGTGGCCTCTTGACCAGCATCACTTGGGAAGCTAAATCTAACTTCACTGTAATGAGTCTCTCACCAAGACACATTTTTCATTATTCTGAAGTGCCTTGGTGAATAGGTTTGAATTTTGACTCTCACAGATGATTGGACTAAAACTTAAGTCATAGTCACGTTTTATTATCATGTTTCTGTTATTTCTCATGTGTGTATGTGTGTGCATGTATGCATGTGTGTACATGCTACTAGAACATTGTGACATCATACTGAGTTACCAGAGTTCATGGTAAGCAGAGTAATATTGTGGCCTCTGACCCCAGGTGTCCACCTAAAAAAAGTAAGATTATAGTGGCATGGATGAATTTAGCATGTAATACAAAATCAAGAGACAGAGTAGCTTGCTTCCATCCCAAATACTTGTATATAGATGATTCTCCTTTTATAGAACAATGGAACTTAAGGTTCCATTTCATATCCTCTACCAAGATGTAAATGGCCAGAGGCATTCTGTGGGAATTACTTTTCTTCAACTCCAGGTCCTCCTGTACCCCCTTGCTCCTGTCCCATGGTGGCAGGCAGTTGCATAATGTGAGCAACCTGGACTTGTTTGCCCTTGCATTTCTGCTCTGCCCTCTCCCTTCTCTGCTCTGTGTCAAGGAGAAATAACGTCCTCACAGCAGTGGTTCCCAGGCTCAGCTAGCTTCAGAGTGGGTTGTGGAGGAGGTGGTAGGGAGACCAGGGTACCCTGCTTTTTCCACTCTTTCTGTAGCTCGCTAGATGCAGCTCTCAGCAGGCAGGCCATCCATAGTTCCAGCTTCCTCTAGTGCTGCTACACTACCTTCACCCTCTCTCTTGACACCTGCAGTCATGGATGGAGTAGCTTTCTGCTGCTGCAAATCTTGGGGTGCCCCTCTGACCCCATTTGGTTTCTCAGATGTTTCATTATGCAGGCAATTAATTTTCTGCAGTAAAGTCCCTTGGCTTCTCATTGGTTTCTCTTTCTTGGCTTGGCTCTGATGATGCACGTGATTTCCTCAGTACATATGAAATAACCTTGCAGACATGTGTGTGTGTGTGCGTGCGTGCGTGTGCGTGCACGTGTGTGTGTGTGTGTGTGTGGAGGGGTGTTTGTGTGAGAGTTTGAAGGAAAATCTTTATAGGGACAACATAGTGACACACCTGGTTAAGCCCCCGCCTGTGGTGCCAATATCCCATATGAGTGCTGGTTTGAGTCCGGCTGTTCCACATCCTATCTAGCTCCCTGTTAATGTGCATGTGAAAGGAAGAGAAGATGGCCCAAGTGCTTGGGCCCCTGCCATGTATCTGAGAGACCAAGGAGGAGTACCAGGCTCCTGGCTTCAGCCTAGTCCAGCCCTGGCTGTTGTACACATTTGGGGACTGAGGGATGGAGGATCACTCTCTCTCTCTGTAACTCTGTCTTTCCAAAAAAAATTGTGTAAAGTCTAGATATTTCATCATCCACAGAGGACAAAGCTAAAAATATAACTGCTAGGGAGGAAGCTCAAGAAAGTGCAACTTTTTACTTTACTTTGATATGTCTGTTAACTGACTGTATATAGAACATAATATATGTATTTAGAATAAATATTTCTCCATGAAAGTTGGTTGCAATTAAGGAATCTCTCCTTTAATGAAGCAAAAGAAGATGAAATATTGCATTTCACTTAACCCTGCCATTTTCTCTGGTAAGAAATTACTAATTAATTACTCAGTTAGAGTATTTTAAAATAATTATTTACAATAATTTTTCTTAAAATATATTTATTTGGAAGTCAGTGTTACAGAGACAGAGAGACTGGTTAACTCCCCAGATGGCTACAAGGGCCAGGGGTGGGCCATGCTGGAGCCAAGAGCTTCTTACGGGTTTTTCACATGGGTAACAGGCTTCCAAGCACTTAAGCCATCTTCTGCTGCTCTTCTCAGGCATTAGCAGGGAGTTGAATCAGAAGTGGACACAAACTTGAGTCCATATGGGATGTTGGTATTGCAGCTGGCAGCTTTACCTCCTATACACAATACTGGTTATAAAATTAAACTTTTATGAGGGAATTATTTCAATTAGTTTGTCAAAAAGGAAAAGTCAAACAATATATAACATTTTTCATTATTATTCTCTGCCTAATACAAAATATGAAACTAGTAACAATCCACATAGCTTCTGAGGTTTCCCATTTCATTTCACACTGCAGAGTACAGCTCATTTAAAGTTTGCTGTAGTTGACATTAAACACTGACTTCTAGTTCACTAGTGCCCGCTGATTCATAGTTTCACTTATCCGCAGTTTCAGTTGCCATGGCCAAGGACAGCCCAAACATACTCAATAGATAATCACCCAAATAAACAATTTATAAGCTTTTGATTGCACACTGTTCTCAGTAGGATGAGAAAATCTAGGCCTTATGTAGCCTGCTCTTCCAAAGTCTTCCAGCTTCTACCTATCACCCAGTTCTAAAACTATTTCCACAGCTCTACTTCCAGTAACATTCTTCTGTCTTGGCCTGTTTTGTGCTGCCTTAACAGAGATCCTGAGACTTGGTAATTTATAACAAATAGGAACTTATTGGCATGCCCTTCTGGAAGCTCAGAAGTCCAATATCACTGGGCCAGCATCTGGCAAGGGCCTTTGTGCTTCACTATAACGTGCTGGAGGCATCATATGACAGAAGGTGAGCAAGAAGAGGAAGTGGGGTTAAATCCACTGTCAAGATAATGAATACACACTTGGAATAACTGCATTAGTGCATTCATGAGTGGAGAGCAATCGTGAGCTAAACAACTCTGAAAGGTTTCACCTCTTAACACTGTCACAATGACAAGGAAATTTCAACATGAATTTTGGAAGGGGTACACATTTAAACAAGTGTACTTGCTGAAAGGTTTTAGCATATAGTTGGTTATGTCTTATGGCAGAGATTCCACCCATAATTCTCTACAGAGGAATTCAGGTAGGCAGAGATGCTAGATGACCTGGGATGCTTACATCAGTTTGTGCAATAGGGAATTATGATACATTACTTTCAAATACTCCACCAATATTCATGTAGACAAAAGGCAGTTTATACTGATCCCAAAGTTTAGAAAATAATTTTACATATCACAGGTTTCTTTGTTCATAGTTATAACACAAAGCAAAATTTTCAAGAATGCAATACTGCTAAAAATCAAGGCAACATTGTACTGTTTTCTGATAGTTGTTCACCATTTCAGAAAATCACAACAGCAAAACAATGCCACGCATTCTCATTGAGTCACCAAAATAACAAACAGGTGTTTGTTGGCACATGTAGCTGTCACCAGCAAATACATAACAAAGGCAACCTGACATTCCTTTTGAACAGTCTTACATATTAATGAAGATACACAAGATACAAGGATACACTGAATTTTATTACTAAAGATGTTTTTTCATATCCTTGCTGTCACATATGCTTTAAAATGTTGTGAATAATAATGCTAAAAAATCCAGATTTTAAACATTTCATAGTAAAATTATTGATTAGATTTTGGGGTTTCCTGTTTTTTCCAGTGTTGTACATTCTTTCTTTGTCACAGTTTTACTGTGGTGTCTTGTGCTACTGCTGCTTTTTGCAACATACCCTTGACCCTCTATTGTTTGTTAGAGGATATAGAGCCCTTTCTAGGTCTCTCTGAATGCCAGATACTGATTGTAAGCCTCAACATGCAGAGGAATTTCAAGGCAGGAGATATGTTTTCAGAGATACTTTGTCATCATCCCGTCATAACATTGGGAATTATTTTGACACTGCACTTATAAATAAGGCCCAGCTCATTGGTGCTAATATCATACTTCATCATTTTCTCTGTTTCCAAAGTCTGTAATTTGTCTTGGCATGTTATCCTTATTTCAATTAAGATTATTTCCCTCTTTTTCTTATAGACAAATAAGTCTGATCTGTTAGGGCTTATTTTTATTTAGTGACCACCTTTTTCTCTATTCTTTTGTTTTCTTAAAGTTCTTATATTAAAGGGTTTCTGATCTAACTCTCTTAAATCCAATTGTAATCATTATCAACAGAGTTAACATTTGTCTACATCATCAAGTTTCCTGGGACAGCACTGCCTGAGCATTTACATATTGAAATAGGTGTTACTTTATTATAAATTACTTTAAAAAGTAATAGTGTCATACTGAGCCATAGTGGAGTTGAGTCCCCTTGTCAGTGCTTATTATCAGCTGCTGAGATGAATTGACCCACCAGGATTCTTGGACTTCATCCATATCTTTACTCTGTCTAGTCTCGAGGTCAGGGTTGCCCCTGAGGTCTAGCCTAGCAGTAACCACAAGAGCCTATTCCATGGTTTTCTCTTTTGTATGAGTAAATTTCCTGTGCCCTTAACCATTCCTTTTAGGGCACAGTTTTTTTTTCTTTTTTTTTTTCTTTTTTTTTTTTTTTTGACAGGCAGAGTGAACAGTGAGAGAGAGAGACAGAGAGAAAGGTCTTCCTTTTGCCATTGGTTCACTCTCCAATGGCCGCCGCGGCCAGCGCGCTGCAGCCGGCGCACCGTGCCTATCCGAAGGCAGGAGCCAGGTACTTATCCTGGTCTCCCATGGGGTGCAGGGCCCAAGCACTTGGGCCATCCTCCATTGCACTCCCTGGCCACAGCAGAGAGCTGGCCTGGAAGAGGGGCAACCGGGACAGAATCTGGTGCCCCGACCGGGACTAGAACCTGGGGTGCCGGCGCCGCAAGGCGGAGGATTAGCCTACTGAGCCACCGCGCTGGCCAGGGCACAATTTTAATATAAGTAACAAGGTCATTTCTACTCCATCTGTTTTTGGATAAATGCCCAGTGTTCTCTGATGTCATCCCGGTTTCATTTGAGTTATTTCAATAGTGTCCTAAATGATGTACCCGCCTTCTGTTTCTCCTCCTTCCAATTCTTCCAGAGAAGCGAGGTTAACTCCTGAAACATAGTTAGGATCATGTAACCCTCCTGCTCAAAGACTGTGATTGATAAGAAGATAGACGATAGAGACAGAGACAACACAGCTCTAAATAGCCTTCAATTCTTTTTTTCCAAATTAAGCTCAAATTCCTAAGCCTTTCTTCATGGCTCTGATCTCAAGTTTCTCAATATTATTTCCTTTACTCTCCTACAGACAGTCTTTGCTTATGCTACATGGGTGGTTTGAAGTTCCCTAAACACACTCCCTAATTTCAAATCTTCACACTTGTATTTAAGCCATTTTCTTTACCTGGAATGACCTGTTCATTTCTGTGGGACTCTGCTATCCTTCCAATGTACCCTTCTTTCCTGAACGTATCCTGAGCCCCAGTCTGACTGATCTCCCTGAAGCCCCTCATCACTTTCCTTTCAGCACTTGGATGATATCACATTTATGCTTCATGTTTTACTTCCTCTATGAAAATCCAAGTTCCTTAGTGAAGCAGCATGGGATAGAACCACACCTACTAGGTCTAATCTGGATTCAATCACTTATCAGCTATGGGACTTTGGGAAAGTCATTTGAAATTCTGCCTTAGGGGCAGGCATTTGGCTCAGCAGTTAAGATGCAGTTTGAGAAACTTCCATCCCATATCAGAGATCTGGTTTCAAGTTTCAACTCTGCTTCTGACTTCAACTTCATGCTAATGCACACCATGGGAGGCAGCAGGTCATAGTTCAAGTGCTTGGGTCCCTGCCATTCACATGGAAGACCCAGACTGAGTCCCTAGCTATTGGCTTCAGCCTGGCCCAGCCCTGGCCATTACAGGCATTTGGGGAATGAACAGGTAGATGGAAGATCTTTCACTCTTTCTGTCTCTCTGCCTTTTAAATAAAATGAAAATAAATAAATGATTTTTAAAATATTTCTTTGCCTCAATCTCCTGCTTTATAAAGCAGAGATAATAAAAGTACCCAGTATCTAGAGAGCATTAAGCATGTCTTTTTTCCTGCTGTTCTGACATCTGGAGCCTTACTGACATTGGTGGTCTCCCAGGGTAGTCAATTCCTAGAGATAATGACTTCCCTAACAGCATGCTTTTCATGTGCAAACTAATGCAGTTAAAGCCCAAACCTTGCCCCAACTTCTCTAACATGCTCTTACACTCTGAGTCATTATTCTCCTGCCCTAATCACCCCAGAGCAGGCACCAGGCAACTCTGGAGAGCCATTTCACATCAGAGCCAGCTGAAATCTTTCAAACTGTTCAGTTGTCTGCCTACCCTCCCTCTCTTGTTCCTTCCCAGTAAAACCATGATAAACTCTCTTGCTTGAATTTCTTCCCAGTCCTTTGGCCGCCTGACCAGCCTGGGAAATTCCCTGTGTGAGCCTGCAGGGCATGGAGTGTTCTCTCCTCTTCATAACTGTAATGAATTCTTTCTTCAGTGGCAGAAATAATCTAATTTGTTGGGCTCACTGTACCTGAATAATAATGAAACCTACCTATTAAAACAGGGTATTCTGTGAGGTCCATGTGAGTTAACCTTTGTAAAGACTATGGATCAACAACTGGCACCTATTTCAAGTTGCATGAGTATAAGCATTAGCTATCTGAGGGTAATTTCAAACAATGTTTTTAGTGTGCCTGCACTTTGACTACAATCATCCCTGTGAGGTCAGGTGTGGAACTTTTCATTTGTGACATTAATGTTGGCACTCGAAAAGTTTTGGATTTTGAAGCATCTCAGATTTTCAATTTTCAGATTAGGGATATTCAACCTGTATTGAGGAAAGTGACAATATATAATGTATCTCTGTGTTCTTACATGATATCTGTCTTGTATATTGTCAGCTCTCAAGAAATATTTGACTAATAAATTAGTCTAATTCTTCAAGTAATGACTATCTTTAATAAATCTTCATTGATAATAAAGAGGCAGTCCATTACTGTTTTCAAAATGAGACTATCAGAAGGAAAACCAGGCAGTCATTGATTAGTACTGATAATTTGATGGGAAGCTTGAGAGACAGTAGTGGCGCTGAAAACAGCTAAAAACAGAGAAGTAAATTACTATAAAGGAAACAGAAGGGTAAACAGGATATAATGATCTAAGGTGGTATGGAATGCGAGGGAGGGATAGAAAATGGGAACCTCAAGTAGTAAGGAAATCAAATCCAAAGCTCTTATTATCATTACAAACTCCACGCGGGATGTTCGGGTGACTTACCCATTTGCAGACTGATACTGACACAAATAGAGGGAGGGACTACAGCTGCTCAGTCAGTGCTTGTGTTTAGGGCCAAAGTAAAAACTGTGCGAAATGATTCCATTCTTACTACATGGATTTTCACTTATGAAAAATTAAGACTTTTGTGGAAACTTAATTTGATGAGGACTTAAATTGTGTCATTTCTACCATAGAATAGGAGGTTGTCACAGCACAGAAGATAAATACAAGTGTTAAAATCCCATGTTAGAAAGACACCCAGAACTCACTCATATTACCCCTGCCCACTCCCCAATTACTGGTCTATATGATGTTAAATGAAAAAGAACTCTTCAGGAAAAAGAGAAGGCAGTCACCTGTCATGACACAGAGAGAAAGAACAACCTAGGTTGTTGATTTTGTTAGGCAAATATTACATCTTCTGCACCAACAATGAGAAAATTTTTTCCTCACAGTTACAGAAGAGAAAGCAAAGCTGAACTCACCCAAAGTACCCTGTATGAAGAAACAAAGAAACTGTTCCACACACCTGGAAAAGCACAGTGTTTCATTTTTGACTTTTTAGGAAATATGAGAAATACAAAAACAGAACAGATGCTATGCATCCAATCAACATCATCTTTGACACATCTTGTAGGTTTGCAAGCCTGCTCCACTTTATTTGTAGCCTCTTCTATCATAAAGAAGTAAAGATCAGAATGTTTCATTTTGATGTTGTGTGAGTTAACCCTTTGCTCTTTTCTCTAAGGTAGCATATCCTTGCTCTCAGGTTCTCTACATCTATAATCAAAGGGTCGTTCCCACACAGTTACTCATTTTATTGAATTTAACTGTGTTGCATAATTATTATTTACAGATTGTGAAGAAATATCTAAAGAAAACTATGCCAATACTAAGAGTATTATGGTACAGTGTAAATGTATTATTTTGTCACCTCTATAACCCTTTAGGCAAAATTACTGTTTATTTCCAAAAATAAATTTATAAATCACAAAAAGAAAATATACACAGAGTATTTGAGCCCTGTACCTGGCACAACAAATCACTGCTACAGTCAACAGCTTTGTTCTTTATTTATTAAGATCTAACATCCAATGATGAAATTATTAGACAAAGTAATGAGTCTCCATCAATCTGTCTTTAGTTTTATAAAACCCAGTTTTACTCTGTCAGCCTTGTCAATGCTACTGAATATTAATGGGAATAAAGTTAATTGCTGGGTGGAAAAAGGTCTTACTTGAAGTGAAAAGGAAGCACCTTGCTGAAATCTGTCAGTTTTGACAAGCCATAATTTATTTCTACTTAGTGATATGTACCGACAGATTTCAAACCTCACTCTTATCTTTACCACAAATTCTAATTATTTTCATTTGGGATGTTGTTGGATCCTAAGCCTCTGGCCACTTTCATCATTTGCAAATCAGTTATTCCACAGTAAATGAGAGGGATTTTGTCCAGAGTATGGGAAGGCAAGTTGTTTTCTGCATCTTCTGTGAGATGCAGAAATGCATTCATTGAATCTCAGTAGCCAACGAGAGGAAAGTAATGACTTTGAAAACAAGAAGGAATTCTACGTGAACATCATAACTTGTGAGCATATCTATATGCTAGTTAAACAATTTCATTCAAAGAAAATGAATAATGAATTATCATTTAGGGTTCACCCTGATTAGATTGTCACTTGATTGGAAACACAAAATGCAGTGGTGTTAAGAATTTTAAGAAGTTTCCATTAAACTTTTAGCAGTTGCAAATTTAATGCAACGCATACGCATTTCTATTATAAATCAGTAGCCCTTCATATGCAGCACCCTTCTTCATTAGGTAGAGTTCTGGAAAGAAATTAATCTTGAGAATAAGCACTGGCCAGCTGTTTTATTAGAAAGGACCAAAATAAGGTAAGGTGGTAAGGTTAAAATACATTTAACATTGTCTGTTTCCTCATATATCCTTGCTGTTGCTTTTTATAGTATAATGTGCATTTATTGTTGGAAACTTGTAGTTATATATCATTAGTCCATGATTCACTGTGGACCTTACATAAGTGATAAGGAAAGTACTAGAAAAAAAGTACCAGCTAGGAAGAGGGTTTTTTTTAATGGAAGTAAAATAAGATTTTATGTTTAGAAGAGAGATTTTGTGGGCTAATGATTTTGGTAACATTATAATAAATGAAATCTATGTGTCCTTAATGCTCTGATCTCTGATAGTTGGCTGTAGATTCTTCATTATATTCAGCACCTACATCTAATAACGTTGCAGGAGTCTGCTCTTTTTCCCTTGGCTGAAAGTAAGTGCCACATGTGACTGGCCAGCAGATTGGGTGGCAGTTATGTTGTGGTTCTTAGTCATCCCAATTTTTCTCCACCACATCCCAGTCACAATGGGGAAAAATGAAAAGCAGCTGCTAACAGCCTCACAACATTTCTGTAATTACTTTCCTGGGCTGGCATTATATGATTTGACAATGGCCTGGGGATGTAACAAATAAGAAAAACCTTGTCATTCAATTTAAAAGGCTCCCTACCAGGGCAACACACTCCCCCACTTCATCAGAATGACAGTACTCAACTCTGACACAGTTAGCGTGTTTAGTGCTGAGCGATGTAACTACAGCCAGGTGGTGCCAAGCACAAACAGCCAACTTGCTTTCCTATTGACACTGCGATTGAATTATAAGATGGATCCTTCCTTAGGCCAGAGATTCACATCTCAGGTCCAAAAAGTGCCAACCTATTTACTTCAAAGAGGAAATGCTAATGTGTTAGAATATTTTAGCTAAAAGAATAGTTTTTAGAAATAGCAATCCTACTTTGCTGAAGGTTTCATTTCCTTGATACCTAATAAACATCATTTTCACAGCTTTGCATAATCAAGTTTCATCCTAACTTTTAAAGATGATGTTATTAGGAATTGGCTCTTTTGGTCAAAGTAGACTAGGTATTCTAACAATCAATAACAAGCTATAAAGGTTTTATTGTCATCTATCTCATTGTCCAATAGGGTGTTTGGTGAATAATCTCCCACCTAGTGACGTAAAGATCCAATATCCTCCCATTTGATTATTATCTTCTAGGGCCTCTAAATCCTCCCTGTGTCCACTCAATCTCATTATGAGATAAGGGAATAGAACAAAATCACAAAGAAAATAATTTCCAACCACATCTTATTGTCCAGAACTACTCTTGTAACCCTAACCAAGATATGAGGGGCTGAGAAATTGGGGCCAGCAGCATTAGGGAAAAGATAGTGGCAAAATCATTAAATTTGCATGTTCTTCACATATTTCACAGCTCATTCTCCACTAATATCAGTTATGAGATACATTTCTTGACGGTAGTTTTTAGTGTTGTATTAGTCATAACACGCTTCAACTTGTATGGTTTCCTTCAGAAGCTATTGGTCTTGGTTTTTAAAATGAAACAGAGAATTAATTCATACAACAAATATTGATTAACTGCTACATGTAGGAGTTGCTATAGGTGATTGAAGTACAATAATGAACAAATAGACAAGAATCCCTGTCCTCATGAATCTTGTATTCTAAAAGAGGGAAGAAGTAAACAATAAACACAATATGAACATACATTATATAGTATACATAAGAAAATAAATACAAAATAATTGGTTCTTAGAAGGAGTTTTGGTAGTGATTGGGAAGAGCCACATTGAGAAGGTAGCAATTACTCAAAGAGGGTGAGAAATCAAGAATGTATGCATCTGAAATAAAAGCATTTTAAGCAGAAGGAAAAGGTTTTTTTAAGGTTTCCAACATACAGGCAAATCTAAAATATTTTAAAATGCTCCAAGACCAATATGGCTGGTGTGGAGTGAGTGATAGAGAAAATAGAATAAGAGGAGATCAAAGATTCCATGGGGCCAATTCATGTAGGACCTTGTGAGTACTGTGTTAACTAAAGAGCCTGTTGAAGGGTTTGAACAAAAGGTAATGTTATGTGACTTTAAGCTTTAAACAGGAGGAGAACAGAATTTAGGAGGACAAGGGTAGAAACAGGCAAATTAAAAACTATAGTAGTAACAATATAGGTAGGAGATGACAGTAGATTTCTGAGGAAATATGAATATAGATTCTGTTTATATTTTGAATTTTTTCTGTATTTGGAATAACACATCTTTGTGGATTGGATATAAAGTGTGAAAAGAAGAAAGAAGTCTATAAAAACCATATTTTTGGCATAAGTGTCTAAAAGTAAAGTTGTCATAATCATAGATAGAGATGGCTAGAAGCAGACTATGTTTGGTGACAGATTGATTTAGCTTTGAACATAGTTCAAAATGTCTATAACATACTCAAATATGTAATATACTTGAGTATATTATATATTTATATAAAAATATTGAAATTATCAATGAGATATGTGATTCTGAAGTACCGGAGAGAGATCTGGATTGGTGATATGAATTTGGAAGTCATTAACCTATAGTTAGTATTTAAGACCAAGGCACTGAATGAGGTTCTGAAGGAAAATGCCTCCAAATAGTGAGCTTTGGAAAGCTAAAATGTTAAAAGCCTGGAGAAAAATCAGCATCAGGTTTCCTGGAAGCAAAATATTAAAAAAAATTAAGAGTGGCTATGTCAAATGCTGCTGATAGGCCAAGAAAGATGAGGATTGAGAATAGACCTTGGATTTTACAATGAGGAGGCTATTGATAGCCATGGCAGCTGCATTTTGAGTGGAGTTGTGGGAATAAAAGCTAGACTGGAGGAGATAGGGAGGATATGAAGAAGGAAATATACATATGAGTATAGTTGTGAAGAGGAACAATATAATGAATCAAATTTTGTAGCATCTGACAATGTGAATCAAAAGGATATTTTAAAGATGTGCAAAATATACTTACATATGTTGAAAGGAGTGATCTAGTTGAAAGTGGAAAATTAAAGTAAGGGAGGAGGAATTTGCTGAAGGAAAGCTTTTAATAGGGCACAAATTATGGATAGGCTTTAGGGAAGAGCATGGATAACATCTGTGTTTATGGAAATAGTCAAGGATCATAAAATATAGGAAAATGGAGAAATTCTTAGCAAATTTAGAAGAAGAAAGAAAAGTATTAAAGAATGAGCAAACAAAATAGTTTGAAAGAAACAAAATTGTTGAAGAATTCTAGGTAAAATTTAGAAGAGATACTTATGATAATTACCATTTATACAGGCTATTTTGGGGCAGGGACCTTTGGAATTGATTAATATTACATCATCACCATGATCTCCATTTGCAAGAGAAACTCATTTTTCTTTCCTTTTCCTTTCCATTTCTTTTCCTTCATTACAGTCAGGTTGTTTTTTCTAATTAAATTGTAAATAGTTGTATTGTTTACTCCATAAGGATTTGTTGAAGTCTCTTGGTACCAGTGAATGTGACCTTATTTGGAGATAAAGTCTTTACAGATGTATATATAAGGTCATAATGTATTAGACTGGGCCTTACATCCAATGACTTGTATCCCTAGAAAGATATTTGAAAAGACAGGCTGGCGCCTTGGCTCACTTGGCTAATCCTCTGCCTGCAGTGCCGCCACCCAGGGTTCTAGTCCCGGTTGGGGCGTCGGATTCTGTCCTGGTCGCTCCTCTTCCAGTCCAGCTCTCTGCTGTGGCCCGGGAAGGCAGTGGAGGATGGCCCAAGTGCTTGGGCTCTGCACCCCTTTAGGAGACCGGGAAGAAGCATCTGGCTCCTGGCTTTGGATCAGCACAGCGCGCTGGCCGCAGCGGCCATTTGGGGGGGTGAACCAACGGAAGGAAGACCTTTCCCTCTGTCTCTCTCACTGTCTAACTCTGCCTGTCAAAAAGGAAAAAAAAAAGACACACAGACACACTCAGACTGAAGGCAGACATATGAAGAGAGAGATAAAAATTGGAATGATCAGCTAGAGCCAAAGGATGTTGAAGACTGCTTACAACTATCAGAAATTAGGAAGAAACAAAGTACAAATTTTCTACAGAGCCTTCAGAGAGAATAACCCTGTTCAGTTTTCAGACCTTCAGCCTCCAAACTGTGAGACAATTTAATTCTGGTGTTTTAAGCCAAACAGGTCATTGTAGTTAGTTACAGTAACCACAGGAAATCAATGCATCAACCATGATTATTTCAGCTTCCATAATTTTGCTAGGTTCTTTCCCTTACATAAAATGCATCTCCTTTTCTCTGTTCAATTATTCACATGTACTGACATGCATACAAAACATTGAAGAATGAAATAGAAGACGTTAAAAATGGAAAAATCTCCCATGTTCATTGATTTGAAGTATATTATCAAAATGTCTACACTAGCAAAAGCAATTTACAGATTCAATGTGATCCCAATCAAAATACCAATGACATTCTTCTCAGATCTAGAAAAAATGATGCTGAAACTCATATGTATACACAGGAGAACCTGAATAGCTAAAGCAATTTTAAACAACAAAAACAAATCTAGACGCATCACAATACCAGATTTCAAGAAAAACTATAAGGCAGTTATAATCAAAACAGCCTACTATGACACAAAAATAGAAATTTAGACCAATAGAATTGAATAGAAACACGAGAAATCAATCCCCACATCCACACTCAATTAATATGTGACAAAGGAGCTAAAATCAATCCCCAGAGAAAGGATAGCATCTTCAACAAATAGTTATGGGAAAACTGGATTTCCACTTGCAGAAGTATGAAACAAGATTTCTACCAAACACCTTATACAAAAATCAGCTCAAAATGGGTCAAGGATCTAAATCTACTACCTGATGCCATCAAATTAGTAGAGGCTAACACTGCAGAAATTGTAAGACATTGGCATAGGCAATGTCTTTTTTTTTTGGAAAAGACTCCAGAAGCCTAGGCAATCAAAGTAAAAATACACAAATAGGATTACTTCAAACTAAGAAGTTTCTGCACTGCAAAAGAAACATTCAACAAAGAAGAGGCAACTGACAGAATGGGAGAAAATATTTGCAAACTATTCAACTGATAAAGGATTAATATCCAGTTTCTATAAAAACAAAACAAACAATCCAGTTAAGAAATAGGCAAAGGACTTCAACAAGTATTTTTCAAGAAAGGAAATTCATGAAAAAATGCTCAGGATCAGTAGGTATTAGGGAACTGCAAATCAAAACCACAATGAGGTTTCAGTTCATCCCAGTTAGAATGGCTCTCATACAGAAATCAACAAACAATAAATGCTGGTGAAGATGTGGAGAAAAAGGTACCCTAATCCACAGGTGGTGGGAATGTAAACTAGTATAGCCATTGTGGTAGACAGTATGGAGATACTTCAGAAAGTTGAAAATAGATCTACCATACTGACCCAGCAATCCCACTCCTGGGAATTTACCCAAGGGAAATGAAATCAGCATATGAAAGAGTTATCTGTAACTCCATGTTTATTGCAGCTCAATCCACAATAGCTAAGATATGGAATCAACCCAAATGTATGCCCACTGAAGACTGGATAAAGATATTGTGGTATATTTACATTATGGAATACTACTCAGCTATAAACAATAATGAAATTCAGCCTTTGGCAACACAATGAATGCAACTGGAAACCATTACACTAAGTAAAATAAGCTAGTCCCCAAAAGACAAATATTGTATGTTTTCCCTGATCTTGTGGCAACTAACATAGTACCCAAAAACATTACGTATAGGAATAAAATTGACATTTTGAGACTCAACAGTTGTTTACAGTCCTTGTCTTTACTGTTGAGGAAAAGTGTCTTTTTCTTCTTACTACTTGTTGAACTCTTTGCTTGGTGTAGGGTTAATATTACAAGCATAAATAAGAGAGGAAGGAGGAAAAGCGGGTGTGTTGGCAGGAGGGAGGGTAGGATGTTAAGTATCACTATGTTCCTTTATCTGTATATATGAAATACATAACATTTCTTCACCTTAAAGATTAAATTAAAAATGAAAGTGGCAATACACAAATAAGACAGCATTGTGAAAATCTATTACTAAGAAAATTTGGTGAAAGATTTACTTCCAAAAAAACACTTAAGATAAACTATTTGCTTTACCTAATAGCAAGACCTTTCTTCCAAAAGAATTACCAACCTATAAACTAAATAAAGCTTGCTGAATAAAGAAAAAAGATTACTTGTTAATCATAATTAAAAGTTATATGGTGTATTTATGTAAAGTGATCTATAATCAAAAATTGAGATCCATTCTAGAGTACAGAAGAGAACCTCAACCAAGTTGAAAACAAAATGATTTATAGTATTTGCTAGCAAAATAATTTCAAGAGCTAATCCTAAGCAAATTCTTTCTGAATAGATCTGCCTCAGAGAAAATCTAATAAAGTTTTCAGCTGCAGAAAAACCCACTTTGCAATAATCCAGTTATGTTATAGATGTCAGTCATGCCTCATTTCCAATCTATGCTCCTTCTTATGAAAATCTTCTCTACTTGTTTTCCTGGGCAAAGGTTGACCACAGACAACCATATTTGTCCAATTACCTCAACCACTGGCCACAGGTGATTGAGCAGTAATGGATGAATGAGATTCTTTCTTTTGAGAATTGTAAAGTGAGCACTGATTAACCAAATCAGCTGGGAGAAAAGTTGCTGATAAAAGTCAGTTCATGTCAAGCCAAAGCCACATAACATTTGATTGAAGCAGAAAGATCACAGGCAAACAAAAAACACTGGCTTAAAGAGAGAAATAGGAGACCAACAGAGATAAGTTGCAAGAAGCAGAGATCTACTAGCATGAACCTCTATTAAAACTAGGGTAGACAGCCTTGGTTCTGATTTAAAATATTCTATCTCGTGTGTCCTGGTATTATTTCATTTCTCATTCTTAGATTCCTGTGTTATTATCTATGGAATCCTTAAGCAATATTCCTCTATTAAGCCTACTTCAAATAAAATACCTAAACAATCTAACAGAAAACAGACATGCTTTATGAAGTAGATATGTTTCTAGAAGTAGAGACAGAACTGAATTAAGACTAGTGGAATGAAGATGTGTTCCCAACTTTGAACACTAAAAATATGCCTTACTTTCTGATAAAATGCTCTGAAATTCTGAGATTTTTGTGTCCATTTTTTCTTTTAGCTACCATTTTATATACTTGTTGGTCAGTGCTTCTAGTTTGCCATAAGTTATGGTGTCTTTCATAATAAGAAGGACATTATGCATCTCAATTAGCATTATGTTGAATGCTTTCTAATCTTCTGCTTTCTTTCGAGACCATTCTTTAGTCTTAGATGACTAGTAAGGTGTCTTAGAAAACTGTAAGATTTCTATTTTGCTTGATTCTTTTCCTTTACTTAACTTGAGGCAGTTTCAGTTCTATCTCTTGCACTTCTTTAGGCAGAAATTATAGTTCAAAATTGTTCCCAGAATACAAACTAAATCGTAGTAAAAGAACTCACAGTAGAGAAAGGAATACATGATCACGAGGTAGGCCTTTGGGTCAAAATTAAAGAAAAATATCAGCAAATAATATGCTCAAAAACCAGCTACAAAAATGGAATAAATCGTCATAGGAAAACCCTAAGTAGTCCAAGGATTAGCAATCAACCAAAGGCAAACAACAGAGAGTCATTTACTTTTGAAAAGCTGCTAGAATTTTGGTTAAAAACAGTGGGAGACAGTGGCCTTCTTGCATGGGCCTGCTTCCATTTCTCCTACCTCCCAGCTGGTTGTGAAAGTCAGCAGCTTTGCTGCTAGAGGAGGTGAAATTTCTTTGGAACTCAGAGCAAAAGCTTATGCTTGGCAATGTTTTCAGTCACAGTAGCAAACCTCATAAGAAATGAATGAGGCAAGCTTTCAGTCTTGCTAGTCTGAGGTTGCAACCCTGGTTGGATGAGTAGCAGGCTTACAAATCAGCCAGAATTTTAACAAGGAGATACTGGAAGAGAGAGGTCCATAGGGGATCTGTATGAGTTCTACACACAGCCCTGTTTGACTGGGGACTACATGTACACACAGAATAATGTTGCAAGACATAAAAGCTGTCTGAACTCTGGAGGTCCTCTTCAAATTACACACGGATCCATCAGCAGAAGGTAAGGTTTTGTACTCAAGGTATTGAGAATAATTTCAGATCTGTCATTGATGGATCACTAGTGTATTCAGGTGAGCCTTAGGAAGTCAAATTAAGAAACAAAAATAATTTTAAAAAATACTAACAGGAATAAAATAGTAAGTTGTTCCTCGACAGTCAGGACAAGGGCTGATCAAGTCCTTGTCTCTCATAGTGTCCATTTCACTTCAACAGGTTTCCTTTTAGGTGCTCAGTTAATTGTCACCGACCAGGGAGAACATATGATATTTGTCCCTTTGGGACTGGCTCATTTCACTAAACATGATGTTTTCCAGATTCCTACATTTTGTTACAAATGACCGGATTTCATTTTTTTTACTGCTGTATAGTATTCTATAGAGTACATATCCCCTAATTTCTTTATCCAGTCTTCTGTTGGTGGGCATTTAGGTTGATTCCAGGTCTTAGCTATTGTGAATTGAGCTGCACTAAACATTGAGGTGCAGACAGCTCTTTTATTTGCCAATTTAATTTCTTTTGGGTAAATTCGAAGGAGTGGGATGGCTGGGTTGTATGGGAGGGCTATATTCAGGTTTCTGAGCAATCTCCAAGCTGACTTCAATAGTGGCTTTAACAGTTTGCATTCTCACCAACATTCTCACATTCTCACTTGTTAAAGTGATCAGTTTAAGTTCATAATTGATCAAAAAGATAGGATTAAGTGTCAAAGGGATTACATAAATAAGATCAATGTCTGCAAATAATACTTGATAGAATTAAAAAGGAAAGAATGATCCTACATGGGAAGCAGGATACACAGCTGTCACTCCCCCTCTTCGCGGAGGAACGACACAGGACCCTGCGCTGTTCTTTTGTCTGCTCGGCCCTTCCTGGGTTTGCTGCTGGTTCTTCCCGGGTTGGCTGCTGTCCCTCCACCTCTGTGGAGGGGCGGGCGCCCCTGCCACTTTCCCCACTTCCACGGGGGAGCGGCACACCGCCGGCCGGCTCTCTCGGGGGCTGCTCAGATGTTCCTCAGGTGTTCCTCTTAGATGTTCCTGGTGCATGTTGTCTCTCTCCTCCTTTATAGTCCTCTTCCACCAATCCCAACTCTGCTACCCACACGCCGAGTACGCTGCTCTCGTCCAATCAGGAGCAGGATCAGCTCCTGCAGGTCATCACTCAAGTTGGCGAGAGGCAGCTGCGTAGAAGTTGTTTACTCCCTTCTTAGCGCCATATTGTGGGAGAGCAGATGCATAGAATAAGTCTTAATTCCAGTAACTTAGTCTAGTCTCAGTTGCTCCCCACACACAGCAGACTCATAGAATGGCAAATGCCCTAAACAGCACTCTGGCCTCAGAATCAGCCCTTAAGGCATTCAGAGCTGGCTAAAAAGACCATGAGAATTTCACAGTCATGGAAAGCAAAGACACAGTGGCAAAAAAAAAAAAAAAAAAAAAACAAAACAAAAAACAAAAACAAACAAACAAACAAAAAAACCGCAAACCTAAAGGAAAGATCTCTGTGAGTGAGATCCCAGTGGAAAGAAAGGGCCATCAAAGAAGGAGGTACTTTTCTCTAAAGGGAGGAGAGAACTTCTATTTTGACTATGGCCTTGTCTAAATAAGATCAGAGTTGGTGAACTCAAGAGGCTTCCATAGCCTTGGCAACTCATGACAAGAGCCTCAGGTGATTACTGACATCATAAATAAGAGTGTCAATTGTTAAATCAACAACGGGAGTCACTGTGCACCTGTTCCTCATGTAGGACCTCTGTCCTTAATGTGTTGTACTATGTGAATTAACAGTAAAACTACTACTTAAATAGTACTCTATACTTTGTGTGTATTTGTGGGTGCAATCTGTTGAAATCTTTACGTAGTATATACTAAGTTGATCTTCTGTATATAATGATAATTGAAAATGAATCATAATGAATAATGGGATGGGAGAGGGAGTGGGAGATCGGATGTTTGCAGGTGGGAGGGAGGTTATGGGAGGGAAAGCTGCTATAATTCAAAAGTTGTACTTTAGAAATTTATATTTATTTATAAATTATATTTATTTATTAAAGTGAAAAAAAGCAAAAATAAGAATTTAAAAAATGTTAACAGAGACTAGTAGTAATAGTACATTGCAGAAGAGACAGTTTCTACAAAATAAAATAATACAGATAAGGAAGGAAGAAAGGAAGAAAGAGGGAGAGAAAGGAAGGAAGGCAAGGAGAGGTGAGATGGGTGGCAGGGACAGACTCAACCAGGAAATTCAGAAAAACCCAAATCCAGAATTACTGCAATATACTACCTAAAATATATACTGTTTAATGAAAGTAGAAGACATGTAAAGTGGGGTGGGAATTGTGTAACAGCAGATTAAGCCACTGCTTGGGACCCTTAATCCAATATTGTGCTGGTTTGAGTCTTGGTTACTTCTCTTGAACTGGCCCCCTGCTAAAGCACCCTGGGAGGCAGCAGAAGATGGCTCAAGTGCATGGGTCCTTGCCATCCTTGTGGGAGACCCACATGTTGTTCTAGGCTCCTGGCTTTGGCCTGGCCCAATCCTGACTTTTGTGGGCATTTGAGCTGTGAACCAGTGGATGGGAGACCTTTCTCTCTGTCTCTCTGTCTCTCTCCCTCTCTTTCTCTGCCTTTCAAGTAGATGAAAATAAACAAAGATAAAAAAACTCACTCCTCCAACAGAAAGACATGCAAAGGAATAAGAAAATGTGACCCTTGGGGCTGGCACTACAACATAGCGGGTAAAACTGCCACCTGCAGTGCCAGCATCCCATTTGGGCACTGGTTCATGTCCTGGCTGCTCCACTTCTCATCCAGCTCTTTTCTACGGCCTGAGAAAGCAGAAGATGGCCCAAGTCCTTGGGATCCTGTACCTGTGTGGAAGACCCAGAAGAAGGTCCTGGCTTCTGGCTTCAGATCAGAGCAGCTCCGGCCATTGCGGCCGATTGGGGAGTGAACCAAAGGATGGAAGACCTCTCTCTCTCTGCCTCTCCTTCTCTCTCTGTGTAACTCTGACTTTCAAATAAATAAATAAATCTTAAAAAAAAAAAAAGAAGAAGAAAATGTGATCCATATCCAGGGAGGAAAAAGCAGTAAATAGAAACTGACTTGGAATAGGATTGTATTTTGACTTCATCAAATAGACTCCAAAATAGCTATTACAAATATTTTCAAAGATTCAAGGAAAGCATGCCTATAGTGTAAAGATAAGTGGTTAAAACATAGGAAAACAGCCAGCGCCGTGGCTCAATAGGCTAATCCTCCGCCTTGCGGCGCTGGCATACCGGGTTCTAGTCCCAGCCGGGGCGCCGGATTCTGTCCCGGTTGCCCCTCTTCCAGGCCAGCTCTCTGCTGTGGCCAGGGAGTGCAGTGGAGGATGGCCCAAGTGCTTGGGCCCTGCACCCCATGGGAGACCAGGATAAGTACCTGGCTCCTGCCTTCGGATCAGTGTGGTGCGCTGGCCGTGGCGGCCATTAGAGGGTGAACCAACAGCAAAAGGAAGACCTTTCTCTCTGTCTCTCTCTCTCACTATCCACTCTGCCTGTAAAAAAAAAAAAAAAAAATAGGAAAACAATGACAAACAATGAATCACAGTAAAGAAACAGAAGTTACAAAGAAAGAAGTAGAAATTCTAGAGTCGAAAAGAAAAATTACCAAAATGAAAGGGTCACTAAAGTGGCTCTATAGCAAATTTCAGATGACCTAAGAATCAGTGAATGTGAAGATAAATGGATACTATCTATTCTGAAATACAGTATCATAAAAAATGGACAGAACCTCAGAGATTTGTGGAACAACATAACTTGCACTAACATACATGCAGTGCAATGGGAATCTCAAGAGAGGAGAGGGAAAAGAAGGAAAAAGAAATAATGGTCAAAGCAGCTTACATTTGATGAAAAATATTGGTCTACAGATCTAGTAAGCTCAAAATACCCCTAGATGGGATAAATACAACAAAGAGGTCTAAACCTAGGCCCATCATAATCAAACTGTTGAACACCACTTACATGTAGAAATTATTTAAAAATAAGGAAAAATAATTCATTATTAACTGGAAGGCAATATTACTACTGGCTGGCTTATCAGAACAAATAGGTGCCAGGAAATAATGAAATGACATAAATTGCTGAATGAAATGAAAAAGTACCCTCAAAATTCTATATTCAAAATTGTTTTAAAATTGTGATGATGATTGCACAAGTTTGACTACTCACAAAATAATTAAAACGTGTACTTTTTAAATGGATGAATCATACAATATACCAATCTTAATAATTTTATTAGAAAAAAAATCTATAAACAGAATTATCCTTTAAAATTTAAGGTAAGATATCATATATATCAGGAAAAACCTTATAAGCAAGGATTGGAAGAATTCATTGCTAACATTTCTTCCACAGAAAAATACTAAAGAATTTCAGGATGAAAAGAAAAAAAACAATAGATAGTAATTTTAATCCACAGGAGTAAATGGGGAGCATTGGAGATTATAAATATGTAGGCAAGTATAAAACACTACATAAACATTTTCATTTTTCTTCTATTTTCTTTAAAACATTTAAGATGACATACAGAGCATGAATAAATGATGCCAAATACACTGTTTTTAAAAAAATCACAAAATAGCCCCCATTGACAGAATGAAGTAGAAGCAAGGTTGCCATACTCACTGCCTGAAAGCTTAAAGTTTGTCTTCATAGCTTTCATTAACATATAATGGTGTGAATCTTTCCATTTGCTACTGATGACCTCTAAAATTTAAAAACATATGCAAACAAGACTGAGTTTGAGGCAATTCCCTAGTAATCCAGGTAAATGGATTTTTTTTTTTTGAACAGTCATTTGTGTTAGTTTCTACTTTAAAAATGGATCCCGGGATCCTACATTGTGGTGTAGTGGATAAAACCATCAGTGGCATCTGATAGGGCCATTGGTTTGTACCCTGGCCGCTCCAATTTCCAGATCCCTACTAATGCCTTTGGAAAAGCAGCAGAAGATGGCCAAGTGTTTGGGCCCCTGCCACCCATATGGAAGACCCAGATGAAGCTCCTGGTTCTAGCTTGGCCCAGGGCTGGCTGTTGTGGCCATCTGGGGAGTGAGCCAGAAGATGGAAGATCAGTCTCTCCGTATCTCCCTCTCTGTAGCTTTAACTTTCAAAAAAATAAACTTAAAAAAAAAAAAGAATGGATACCTATCTTAATCTTGTCCAGCTCATTCTTACACTAGGGAATAATATTTTTCATCAGTCCTTACCCCAATTCAAATGCCTTCAATGACTCCTCACTGATTTTTTTTTTTGTCTATCAGTCAAAGCTCTCTATGAATATGAATTTAGCTATGTTTTCACTTTTCCAAAAGACTTACAAACTAATCTATTTACAATGGAGCACTCTAACAAGAATTTTTTTGTGAAAGATACAGATGAAAGCTAAGAAAGGCAAAACCAGGCAAGAATATAAAAAAGATTAAATAGGTAAAATCAAACAACCAAGCAATCAGTAGTGAACTATAGAAATGAACCCTGAAAGTATAGTCTTCAATCAACCAATAAGTAACAACAATGAAATTAGAGAGGCACAAAAATGGAATTTGGAGTGGATAGGAAGATAAATTTAAAAGGTTTCTTGTCTTGGGTATTATGCCTTTGTAACACTTTGCTATAATGAAAGTAAGTCAAACACAGCAACCAGAACAAAGAAAAGCTTGAATTTTGATACTGAAGACCCCCAACAAAAGTTTCCCCCTGCTGTCCTTACTTTTATTTAAGAAGGGAATCTTAGGCCAGTTTAGGGATTATATCACATTAGAATACATCACGAAAAGATTTGGTGTTTGAATGTTTATCTGGGGGAAAATATTACATAATTAATCAGATGTTCCTGAAATCCTAATATATGTTATGATTGAAGGGACATAATTGTTCTTTTCTTGACATTTAGGTGACATGGTCACAGGAAGGCATATGTGCCACTCTCCATTCACTTCCATTCTTTTCTAAAGAATTATACAGGATTTAGCAGGAAGACACCCAAACCTTTTTATTAGAACCCTTGAAATGAAGCTTTCTTTCTGAATTATTATTTCCCCTTTTGGCTTATAGCAGTAGGATCAATTTCATGTTGTAGAATCTCCTTGCTTCAAACTCATGAATGGGTTTGCTTTAATTTTACTCTCTATACTGACAATTACTTCTACTGTTTATGTACACCACTCTTAGTAGGCAATGGGATAAGTGTACTTGTTATGGGATAATTTGCTACTCATTATCTTTTAATCTTGACTTTATTTTAGGGATATCTATATTAAAGTTACTGGATCCAAATTCTCAATTCTGAGCCAGAAGCAGAGAGGAACTATTTAATTTGCTTTTATATAAATAACAAGATAAACCATTCTCAGGAATTAGCTTAACTGATTGACTTATCACCAGCATTTTCACACAGCAGAGTTTTGAAGGGATGGGATATAGAAAAGGAAAATGTTGATGAGAGAAAAAAAAGTGGAAATGAATTATGTCAAAGTCTCCCAAATCTTATGTATGGTGATAGAGGTGTTGAAGATGATGGTGCTGGTGGTGGTGATAGCTAGGGTAGAGCAGGGTGTAATGAGATGCAGACCCTAAAAAACCATAAGAGTCTTTGGAAAAAAAAAAGATCAGGTAAAGAAAAACTCCCTATATTTTATAGTTTTCCCGTGGGATGACCTTATCAATAAAGTTTGATGACAATAATGGCAGTAGGCAGGTGAGTAAACAGTAATTGTAAGCTCAGGTGGGTGTTGCGATACCTTTTACCCATCATGAAAAGGTTCTTGTGCTTTTTTCCCTCTGTGAAGCAAGTAAAATTGACCTATTCAGGGCTTTTCTAACTTTAACAAGTGTGATTTAGTCACACTGTTCTGAATTCTTATTCCTTTCCATACATCATACACTTCCTTGGGGAGAAGAAAAGAATGGAACAGTTAAATGGGAAAGGATTTATCCTTAACTACTTCTTTTATTCTCCGCTCATCATCAAAGAACTACGTATTCCCCTGCCAAACAACATGTACAAAACGAAGCAGATACATGCCTCTGAGATTTTCTGCAGAGTAACGGATAGATTGAGCTGGGATGATTTTGTGGCTATTATTTGCCTTTGATTCTGGGTTAATGTATTCATTTATAAGAAAGTTTCATTTTCCTTCCTGTTTGAAAGTGTTTTAACAGCAGTTATGAAAAATATCTGTATGCTAAACAGATACCTAACAGTTAATATGTATTTTTATGATTGAAAATATATTTTCTTTTGTATCACACTTCAGTTTTCTATCTCTAAGGAGACCTGTTAAAGTTGAGCGAGATGGGAGAGGACTGGACAACTGCCCAGGAAAAAGAGTAGGTCTTTATTACCAACACAATTTGTAACTGCATAGTGATAAGGAAAAGTAAGTGGACTTTTAGTTGGTTGTATTACTGTTTTTAAATTCTCTGTAGACAGTGTGCCTCCTTTTAATCTACACCTGAGACAGACTACACACTAGCACCACCCTCACCTTGGTATGCCACTAATGTTTGGGAGACTAGACAAGGAAGACTGAGGTTCAAGGAACTAGACACTTAAAATGCACCTATATACAATGAATACACATGCAAACATTAAAAGATGGTTATGTTCTTGACTCTCACTGGGATTAAACATGACAATAGGTCTGATTTGATTTCATCATCATTAAAAAAATCATCTATTATTTTTCACTTTATGTTTCTGTGTGGGAGCAAACTGTTGAAATCTTTACTTAATGTATGCTAAACTGATCTCCTGTATATAAAGAGAATCGAAAATGAATCTTGATGTGAATGGAAGGGGAGAGGGAGTGGGAAAGGGGAGGGTTGCGGGTGGGAAGGACATTATGGGGGGGAAGCCATTGTAATCCATAAGCTGTACTTTGGAAATTTATATTCATTAAATAAAAGTTAAAAAAAAGATGGTTATGTTAACAGAGGACTTAGAGCCACAGGTGTATAAATGAATTTGTAATTAATTGTAACTTCTAGTTCTGCTTCTGAGGAAATCTATAACATAAGGACAGGTTAAGAGTTTTTAACTGTGGGCCGGCGCCGCGGCTCAATAGGCTAATCCTCTGCCTGTGGCACCGGCACACTGGGTTCTAGTCCCGTTCAGGATGCCAGATTCTGTCCCGGTCGCTCCTCTTCCAGTCCAGCTCTCTGCTGTGGCCTGGGAAGTGCAGTGGAGGATGGCCCAAGTGCTTGGGCCCTGCACCCGCATGGGAGACCAGGAGAAGCACCTGGTCCCTGGCTTTGGGTCAGCGCGGTGCGCCGGCCACAGCACGCTGGCTGCAGCGACCATTGCAGGGGTGAACCAACAGAAAAAAAAAAAGAGTTTTTAACTGCGGACTAAAACACGAATGTGTGTGTAGGGTTACAAACATAAGATTGCTCCACTGAACCATCTATGTATCTACCTATCTAACCTATCTGAATTAAGGAGATAAGCAGGAAGACAGTTGTCAGATAAACTAATCTCAACTCCCTATGTAGCTGTGTGACTTGACCTCTTTGTGCTCCATCTTCCTTAGTGGCAAACTGAGTATAGTGTTAGGACTACACACAGAGTTACTATGAGGATCAGTGAAGTGACACACAGGAAATGCTTGGCCTAAAGCCATGTCCAGTAATCATTAGCAATCATTTTAAGTTTGAAGTGTCCTTTTATCACAGTGAGTTGATTAAGTTTTTATATGTTCCATTTATTTTTGCTAAATTACCTCGTACTTGTGTGTTTTTAAGACAGAATTGCAAAAAAAAAAAAAAAAAAAAATACAAGGGACTGGCACTGTGGCATAGCAGGTAAAGCCACCACCTGCAGTGCTGGAATCCTATATGGGCGCTGGTTTGAGACCTGGCTGCTCCACTTCCTATCCAGTTCTCTGCTATGGCTCTGGGAAAGCAGTGAAAGACGGCCCAAGTGCTTGGGCCCCTGCACCCACATGGGAGACCCGAAAAGAAGCTCCTGGCTCCTGGCTTCAGATCAGCACAGTTCTGGCTGTTGTGGCCAATTGGGGATTGAACCAATGGATAGAAGACCTCCTCCCCCACCTCTTCTTCTCTGTGTAACTCTGACTTCCAAATAAATAAATAAATCTTAAAAAAAAAAATACAAGGGTGCCTTAGTATCAAAATTAAGTACGTGTATGCCTGCCACTCCAGGGCATACTTTAATCCAGCCATTAATATAACATTTCTTTTGGGCCACACACTTACTTTTCCAAATGTTTCACAAATACCAGCTAATTCAATCTCTCAACTGATGAGGATGAGGAGGCTAACTCATAGGCAGAAGTATCTTGCAGGCAGTTTGGCCAGAACACTGGTGACTTTACCCAGCATTCTGCACTGCCTCTTACAGTCACATACACACACCGCATGGGAACCTGGCTGTTTGCCTGGAAAGTGGATGCTTAGGCTGAGATACTAATTAGGTCAAGTTAAATAGTTTGGGAGACAAGTTGGTTTCTTAAAGTGAGTGCCACTGTCCTGTTGTCACCCGTGTGACAAGTTGCTGCTTCTGGTGGTGATGACTGCTGAACATTTCTCTACCATTAGAGTAAAGAGCCCCAAACACATGTCATCATTCTCAGGTGCAGGAAGTGCCATTATTGGATATGAAATATGAGGCATTATTTCATTGACTAGATTCTCTCCTCTTTGACTTAAAACAGCCTGCCATTTTTCTAGTTATCACTGGGCTCTTTTCTGAGCTTTTCTTTGGCAAGAATTCCTCCAACTGCCATCCTCCTCTTGCACTCCCCTAGAGAGAAAAACAAAATAAGAGCAAAGCCCTCTTTAGTATTATAAAATAAACTTCAAAAGGAAATCCATCCCCAGAGAGTACAGTAATACAGTAATACCTTACTTTGGGGATCTATTTTCCTTCTCTAAGATAGAGTTCTCTGAACATTTCAGTGCAGGGTACATTGCTCCTCTTTTATATTACCACCTGCATGGCACGGTGCACCTTTAGTGCCAAGAAGCATGAGAGGATTTTATAACAAGAGTAATTGTAATAGGATTTAATCATGTTGTCGGCAGCAAAGGGCCAGCAACCTTAATGATGATGTTACAATAGGGAGCCCTGGAAATGGCATAAGTAGGTAAGATACAGTAAATTGGAGGTGCCCCGTGCCTGTAATGCATGCTGTAATAGCCATTCAAAGCCAGGCCCCATAAAAATACGCCCAGCATCTATACGGCATTAAACATTAAGCAAGCCTCTGAAAATAATCCAAAACCTCAAAGAATGCCATCGTGTTAAATCCAGTCTGTTAGAAAACTGAATTATGATGTATTTGGAGCATTTTAAGAATCAATGGTGACACAAAGGAAAGATAACAATTTATAAATAAGTAGACCTAAGTTTTGAACAAATGAAACTTCATAATATATTATTTCACCTTCCTAAATGACATGAGTAGGAAGTTACCCAATATTTCGGTGGCAAAATAGATGAAAATGCATAACATTTTTGTAAAATGCTTTAGGTGTTTAAGAGTCTGGTCTAAGACTGATGTCAGGTGATTAGAAAGTTATCATTTGTAGATTTTTTTTTACATATTCTTCTAGGGCTAATCCATGCATTAAAAATTCTGACACTATTTATTCCAATGGTTTCTAAAGAATACTGCAAATGCTAATTCATCAACTTCCATAATATTCTTTCTGAATAACATGAAAAATAATAGTAATGACATTTTCTACTTATAAACATTAACAACAAGAACAGAAGTCCTAATAATAATACTAGCCATGTCTCAAATAGAAAAGACTAGCAATCTCATTTTGTAGATGCCAAAATTTAGTCACTAAAAGGCTCAGAAAATTGCTTTGGACTACAGAAGCAGTAACCAGCCGAGCCAGCAATAGAAATCAATCCTTTTGATTCTCACATCTCCATTCCAGACACTATACCATTTCCTATAGAAGCAAGACACATCCTATCTTTACTTCTGAATGTAGCATTTTACCTTCACAAAACTATCTAGAACTTTCTTCCTTACCTACATCAGTTATCCACAGCACCTTTTCACCTAAGAATAAGATTCAATACATAAGTTATATTTCACTTCTTATTAGGGCCTCTCTGCAAATCTAGATGTATAGCACATTTTCAGAAATTCACTTGATTTAGAATGAACATACAGATACTCCAATTTTACTTGGAAGACACCATTCCATCCCCTTACATGATGTATAATGTTTCATTCTGAGTATCAAGAAGTTCTCATAGGTTAACTTCAGGTATTTACTTCACATATAAATACAAACTTAGTAATGGTGAACACTTTTTGTGTTCCCAATTGTCCCTCACTGTGATAGGTTTTTAAACATTCTAACAAGATTAGAAATTGTTTGTCTTTCACCCCACCTAGACTTGCAAACTTTATTGAATTTGAAACTTGCCCAAAGCAACTGACAAAAAGAGTTAAATTCATTAGATGATATCACTAGATAAGAATTTCATATCTAAAAAGTACTGCTAAATATTTCCCTTAAACTTGATTTGTGTTAAATTCAACATGTACTGGGTACTGAGCTCTTTTAGAGTAGATAAAAATGTACTCAAAGCCAAGTAACATTTTTTATTCTGATATAGATCTTGACAGTTTTTAGTATTTCTTCCTTAAAGCTGCTTTGATGAAATGATGTGAGCTTTTCAGCTTTAATTTTACAGGAAGGTGATGCTTTGCTCCCCTTTCTTTTTTATCTGAAAGCACTTTCACTAGCCAGCCAGCATCTGCACTACATGTGAACTTGTCTACAGAATCTCCTAAACAAGGTGAAAAAAAATCATTAGTAGTCCAGATTTCAATCTTCTATACAGCTCAGGTAACAATAAATGAGTAATTTGCCGCCCTTCACTTTGGCAAGCTGATGCTTAATGATTACCCAGGGACAGGATAATGGTACCATAGTGATTACACTATGTTTTTCTAACCACTTTCAAGGCCTTTGCTTCAGCCCTGCCCTAATGAAAAGAAAGCTCTGAAATTGGGCCAGGTCTTTATTAAAAATGTTCTGACGGGCTCTGCTTAGATAAAATGTATTTACTTCTAAGATTTGAGCCATCAAATCAGATTTGGAAGGCACAGACTCGAGAGTAGATCTGATTGCCTGAACACTTTCATAATGAGGAAATGAGGTGTTGGTTAATTCTATAAACCACTGGAAAGATTTATTTAAAGAAGATGTGATGATAACCTATCTCTAAACAGTGAACTGGCTCAAGAAGAACTGCAGAAGATGAGCAGACAGAAAATTGTAAAATCAGATCTTTGTTTATGTTACTGAGTTACTATGTGATCCTATGAAAGTTTCTGAGTTTCTTGGTCGGCAAGAATCAGCATAGCTGTCAATCACAGATAGTAGAAATGATAGGTGATAATGACTGACAGGTAGGAATACAAATATAGTTATTATTGATAGAAAGCACTATCTATACATTTAGTTGTGGCTTTCAGACTTTTTAAAATTTGATATGCAATAAGCGATGTTGGCAGCATTTGAGTACCCCCAGGCCAATTTAAATAGACCTATCTTTCTGAAACATTGTATTGTACAATGTCTCTTTATATATAACATATGATTTATTCCCAAAAAGTTCATGTGCTAAACACTTGGTCTCTAATGTAACATTGCCAGGTGGTGGAATCTTTAACAGGTACAGCTTAGTAAGGTGTGATTAGGCCACTAGAGGTATTATCTTGGAAGGGGTTAATGCCTATCTTTCAGGACTGCATTAGATCTCTTAGGACTGGATCAGTTACTGATCAGCAAACTGTTTTAAATTAAGACCACTGCGCATATATATATATATATATATATATATATATATATATTTGGCCTCTTCCACATGTGCTACTTGTTTCTCTCTCACACACTCCCATCACATAATGCCATCTGCCATATTGTGGTACAGTCAGAATGTCCTCCCCGAAACTGAACCGATGAGACTGCTTGATCTTAGACTTTCAGTCTCCAAAACTGTGCGCTAAATATACTTCTTTTTATAAAGTACTCACTCTCGGGCATTTCATTATGGTACTAAGACAATGGCACTACTGTAATGCTCCTTCAAAACCCAGTGTTAATCTAATGATGAGTTATTTAATAATCACCTGTAAAAGTTTAAAAATGCAGATAATTCCTGTCCCCCTCCTGCCAATGTAGTATGTTGGGAGGGGAGAACAGAGATGGGTATACAGATAACAAGCATGTATTTTTAAATAATCTCCCTCAGGCTATTTGGGTTTGATCAGATCTGGAAACCCTTGAGTAGCCTACATTTCAAACTCTTTGGAGAACTAAAGGTTGTTTACTACAGGAGGCCAGGAAGCTATTGTAAAAGACCAGGATGCAGATATGTAAAATTACAAGGAAAAGAAGGTGCTAGGAGGTCTGGTTGTTGCAGCCAAAAGAGTAGACATGAAATGAGGTATATAAATATTTGAGGAATGAAGTAAAAGGTGAAGTAAAGAGCAAAGTTATGAGTTTAATATCTCCTGAGTTTGGGATATGTACAGAAGCAGGTTGCAATAACTAGGCAGTTGCCTTGAGAGTCAGAAATCATAGGTATGGATAGACGATCTAAGCAACATGGTTGAGGTTTGAACCTTGAGGAGCTTCAGCACTGATGGCGGGTGGGAGGTGGGGAGCAGAGGAAGAGGTGACTAAAGTGGTCAGAGAGTTAGGAAAGGCTCATGGAAGTTGGGGTGGGGTGGTGGAACTGACAGTGCTTAGAGGGCTCAAGGAAGACAAGAATGCAAAGATTCCAGTGTATTGAGGTGTGTTGGCGGGACTGAATATGGTTCCATATAGCAACTTGGTTGTGAGAGGAAGAAAAGATATATATTAGTATTCAAAGTATTGTAAGGTAGGAATTTTAAGATAGAAGAGATTTGAGAATGTTATGTGTTAAGGAAAAAGCAAAACTGAAAGAGGGACAATGAAGATAGAGAAGAGAAAACTGATAGAATGAAGTGGTCAAGGCAATGAGATAGAAAGGGACTCACAGCACAAGTACACATTTGGTCATGGAAAGCAAGAGAAATGTTCCTTCCTCTGAGGCTGAAGATAGAATATTTAGCAGTGTAGAGAAAAATTTTATCTCAGGTGTGTTGATGAGAATGACTGGGGAAGGGCAGGCACTGTGGTACAGCAGGTTAAGCTTCTGCCTGCAGTGCCAGCATCCCATGTAGGCACCGGCTCTAATCTCGGCTGCTCCACTTCCCATCCAGCTCCCTGCCAAGGTACCTGGAAAGTAGTGGAAGATGGCCCAAGTCCTCAGGCCCCTGAACCCAAGTGGGAGACTTGTAAGAAGCTCCTGGCTCCTGGATTCAGCCTGGCCCAGTCCCAGCTGTTGTGGCCATTTGGGGAGTAAACCAGTGGGTGGAAGATTCTCTCTCTCTCTCTCTCTCACCCCCTCGTCACCCTCTCTCTGTCTCCTCTCTCAATATATGCCTTCCTTTCAAATAAATAAATCTTAAAAAAAAAGGATGACTGGAGAAAGGTTGGGTAGAGCCTTTGGAACCGCAATGACAGTTGGAATAGTGGTTCTGAAAATTGGAGACTAGGTTGTGTGACTCTAGGCATATTAAAAAATCAACTTCGAGTAAAAGTCATGAAGAGAAAACATATCAAATGTCGTAAGTGATGTGGTTTTTCCCCTGGAAGCTGTCAGCGTAGGAATAGATACAATAGATTCAATTATTTCCCCCCAACCTGCCCCCACCCCTAGAGGTTGTGGCAGAACAGTAAGATAGGACTAGAAGAAGAATGAAGTTGGAAATTACGACTCAGATTATTAGACTAGAGGTGTAAACTTTACCAAGATGAAGCAGAAATGAAACCCCTTAAAGTTTAGGGGTTAAAAATATTGAGAGGTAAGACGTGAGTTGGTGTAGAATAAGACCTAAAATTAAAGTCAATATTATGTACTGGCTTACATGTGAAAATAACGGAGCCTCAACTGGTCTAACCACAGGCTCCCCTACCCATTCTGTTTTTATAGATATGATCCCTTACCCTTGTTATAGAGGTCACCTGAAGTTATTGCTAATCCTTGAGCAGTGAGTATCACTTCTTTGCCAACCCACAGATTTATTCCAGCCAGCCAATCACATCCTCCTATTGGAACCAAGGGGCACCTCACCCTTTTGCTACTCTGCCTCCCAATTCCCTTACTGATTCACTGCTATTCCTAAGTGCAAGTTGGTTGTATGATTGTTGGTATCCTCTTACCTTGAGCTATGAGTATATGTGACTAATAAACTCTTGTTGATCTGATCTGTCCAGTTTGGTGTGTCATGTGTTTAGCTAACCTTGTAATTCTAGGGCAGGAATCACCCCCTTTCCAACATGTGAATAGGAGGTGATTACAATAGTTGGATGTGTTGTTCACATGGCCACTGATGTTGTCCAGCATTATGCCATGCTTTTAGAAACAGGGAAATTGAGGCTAGCTCAGCAGCTCAATAGGCTAATCCTCCGCCTGCGGCACTGGCACCCCGGGTTCTAGTGCCGGTTGGGGCGCCAGATTCTGTCCTGGTTGTCCCTCTTCCAGGCCAGCTCTCTGCTGTGGCCCGGGAGTGCAGTGGAGGATGGCCAAGTCCTTGGGCTCTGCACCCACATGGAAGACCAGGAGAAGCACCTGGCTCCTGCCTTCGGATCAGCGTGGTGCACCGGCTGCAGTGCGCCAGTGCGCCGGCCGTGGCGGCCATTGGAGGGTGAACCAACGGCAAAGGAAGACCTTCTCTCTGTCTCTCTCTCTCTCTTACTGTCCACTCTGCCTATCAAAAAAAAAAAAAAAGAAACAGGGAAATTGAGGGTAAAGGCCAAAGTTTTAATAACTGTGGTGAAGTGGTTTTCGGTCTGGTAGAATGTTAAAGGAAAAGACAGGGTGAATGGCCAGATGGCATGAGCCATGTGCCTGGTTTCCAAAATTATCAAAAACTGCTGAGCTTCCTATTCCTCAAGCTGAGATATTGGGAGAGTTGTAGTGGATGAGGGTAATGGAGACTCGTGTATTGAGTGACACATCTATGCCAGATGTTGTACTAATACCAGTCACAATACTTTAATTATTATCAAATCAAATAAGAGAGATCATCTTATTTTTTGGATGTAGAAGCCAAGGCAGAAAGAAATAAAAGAAACCTGGTCATTGTTTCATAGAGAAACAGAGGCTGCCCAAAGACACACCATATCCCATCATGATTCCTTCAGTTGCTTTCATTAACCATTTTATTTCGAAATTCTATTATGTTCAGAACTCTATTTCAGACACTAAAGATAGAGGACATTAGTGGATACAAGCAGTCCTTGCCCTCAAAGATCCTACAACATGATGGAAAATTCAGTCTTAGTGATTTCTACAAGAGAAGCAGAAATTCATGCCAATTTTTTTTTAAAAAATTGGTTACGTAGGATCTATCTTTATTGCAGACTGGGTTAAAAGTTATTTTCAAACCTAGAATCATTCTTTTGCCAAACATGAGAAGAGGAATCCCTTTTCCCAGTGAATATAGAAACTTCTATATTTAGTCACTCTTTTGTTTTTGGAATTCCCACCAGCCCATACAACTTAAAGCTGTGTCTTTTTCTGTTACAAGCAGTCTATCTACAGGCTTTGTATGTGGTTCTTTAAGAGCCTTATGATTTTTTATTATTCCTTTGTGACAGCTTTCTCAGAGTTATGCAAATGGTATGCCAAGTGTAGTAGACTGAAATTTCTTCCATTTTATCTCTGTCCAAATAGAAGTTGCTTCATCTGCATATAACAGTTCCCTTTGCAACTCAGTTGTAGTAGAAAATTGGAAGTCGTTTGTATTTGCATTTCCTGGGGATACAGACAAGAGCAGATGCCAATAATGGATGTCATAATTTGCTGCCTTCTCCTTGCTGCCTATAAATCTTTGAATATTTTTCCTACAATAGCAAGTAAAGAGATTCAGCAGGCATAATGGGGAGAGAGTAGATGTAAATCTCAGCAGTGGTGGTGGATTCCAGCTATGAATATTTCAGAAACAAGACACTCCCTTTAAATGAAACACTAATGGTTTTTAAGATGCTTCTAGGCCTGATGTGCTTTTGATTTCATTTAATGACCCATAGCTCCTGACTGCACAACACTAGATCCTGGTTGGTAGATTCTAAAGAATGTCTTTTCTTCTCTAATTTCAAATGCTGGCCTTATTGTAGTGTCAATTCTTGATTACCTATGCACTACACCAGAGTTAACACAGACATTCACAATTTAAAATTTAAATAATTTTTATCTGGTTTTGAAATGAAAACAGAATCTTTTGGTTCTCTCTCTCTCTTTCTCTCTCTCTTTCACACACACACACACACACACACACATATACACATACACTTTCTCACCCAAACTTATTTTCAAACAGTCTATTTGACTCCTTCCTTCTTGAAATCACCTTTTCTGGTTGGAACCAGGAATAATCCTAGAAAGCAATCTCTATGAATGGCTTTCTGGAGTTAGATCATTCACCAGCCAGATAATGATACAGTCCATTACTATTAAGTGGTTGGTAGAGTATTGATCATACCTGACATGCTGAAGCAATACAGTTGCTGAGACTTTCTCCTTTAGTGATCTTGGGTAAGATTCAGGTAGACTTAGCTTGTGCAGCATTCTTGATAAGAATCTCCGAGTAAATAGTGATAAGAATGGTCAAATTTGATAGCTGTCACTTAAAGACAGAAAATGAGAAGTTCACAATCACCAAGTTAAAGTAAATTATGATTCCTTGGCCACACCACAATTAAAGAGACCCACATTTATTTATGCCAAGGTGCAGACAGAGCTAGCACTCAGCCTTCCTCAAATTTCTGTCACTCTTAAAATTAAGTGCTGTGCCCAGTTATTGTAAGTTCTAGGCTATGCTTTAATGTTTTTAATCTCAATTAGGAAAAATGTTCAAGACATTATGACTGATCAATGGTTTCCATGTACATAATTCTCAATCAAATATGATTTCCAACTAATGTTTAAGTATTTCTCCCGACACCTAAGGGTAGTGAAATTTAATTAGTCAAACTATGCTGATACATTGATCAATGGAACAGGATAGTGTGCCCAGAAATTAATCCATACAGTACAAAGTAGGTGTTTACAGATAAATGACTTTGAAAGAAGATAATTGAAATATCTAAAAGAAACAAGGAATTTCTATCTTAGAACAATATTTTCCATTATCTTTCAAGCTATGATACACTTAGAAAATAATACTATTTGGATGGCACACTTGGAAGAATTAACAATTCAATAAATAGCTAGCTAGTCTATGAAGCACTTCCCACGCCACCCTCGAAGGGGAAATTAATATGTTAGCACACTTGTGGAAGCCAGTGCCCAATGCACTGACATTTCATGATGAGAAATCTCTGCTAGGAATACAATCATTGTGTCAAAGATATGTATCTATTCAAATGCATTAGATATTGCCACATTGCTCACTAAAATAGTTGTATTTTCTTTTACTGCTCTTAGAAGTAGCGTATATTGATTCCCACTGGTCCATATTCATGCCTATACTAGGCATTATGAGATATTTTACTTATGCCATTTAACTGAAGTGAAGTACTCCACTGAGTTCTAAATTACATTTCCCTAATTGGTAAAAATTTGATAATATTTCCACATTTTGGTCTTTTGGAATTCCTTTTATATGATCTGTTCCTATCCTTTGCATTTGTTTTCTTTTTCTTATTGATTTGTTTTCTTCATATTATCTGGATACTTTTCATTTGTTGTTATATAAATTAGATATATCTTCTTACAGTCTGTGGTTTGTCTTTTCAATTTGTATATTGTCTTTAATGAACAGACTTTTGAATTTCACTGTAGCAAAATCCATCATTGTTCAATGTTTTTCTTTTAAAATGTATTTCACTTTGCTTAATAAATCTTTTTATACTTTAAGGTCAGAAAACATTGTTGTACATTTTCTTTCTTTCTTAAAGAAAGAAATAGAAGAGGATACCAAGAAATGGAAAAATCTTCCATGCTCATGGATTGGAAGAATCAATCTCATCAAAATGTCCATTCTCCCAAAAGCAATTTATAGATTCAATGCAATACCAATCAACATACCGAAGACCTTCTCAGATCTGGAAAAAATGGTGCTGAAATTTATATGGAGGCACAAGAGACCTCGAATAGCTAAAGCAATCTTGTACAACAAAAACAAAGCCGGAGGCATCACAATACCAGATTTCAGGACATACTACAGGGCAGTTGTAATCAAAACAGCATGGTACTGGTACAAAAACAGATGGATAGACCAATAAAACAGAATTGAAACACCAGAAATCAACCCAAACATCTACAGCCAACTTATATTTGATCAAGGATCTAAAACTAATTCCTGGAGCAAGGACAGTCTATTCAATAAATGGTGCTGGGAAAATTGGATTTCCACGTGCAGAAGCATGAAGCAAGACCCCTACCTTACACCTTACACAAAAATCCACTCAACATGGATTAAAGACCTAAATCTACGACCTGACACCATCAAGTTACTAGAGAACATTGGAGAAACCCTTCAAGATATTGGCACAGGCAAAGAATTTCTGGAAAAGACCCGGGAGGCACAGGCAGTCAAAGCCAAAATCAACTATTGGGATTGCATCAAATTGAGAAGTTTCTGTACTGCAAAAGAAACAGTCAGGAGAGTGAAGAGACAACCGACAGAATGGGAAAAAATATTTGCAAACTATGCAACAGATAAAGGGTTAATAACCAGAATCTACAAAGAGATCAAGAAACTCCACAAAAACAAAACCAACAACCCACTTAAGAGATGGGCCAAGGACTTCAATAGACATTTTTCAAAAGAGGAAATCCAAATGGCCAACAGGCACATGAAAAAATGTTCAAGGTCATTAGCAATCAGGGAAATGCAAATCAAAACCACAATGAGGTTTCACCTCACCCGGGTTAGAATGGCTCACATGCAGAAATCTACCAACAACAGATGCTGGCGAGGATGTGGGGAAAAAGGGACACTAACCCACTGTTGGTGGGAATGCAAACTGGTCAAGCCACTATGGAAGTCAGTCTGGAGATTCCTCAGAAACCTGAAGATAACCCTACCGTTCGACCCAGCCATCCCACTCCTTGGAATTTACCCAAAGGAATTTAAATTGGCAAACAAAAAAGCGGTCTGCACCCTAATGTTTATTGCAGCTCAATTCACAATAGTTCAGACCTGGAACCAACCTAAATGCCCATCAACGGTAGACTGGATAAAGAAATTATGGGATATGTACTCTTTAGAATACTATACCGCAGTAAGAAACAACGAAATCCAGTCATTTGCAACAAAATGGAGGAATCTGGAACACATCATGCTGAGTGAAATAAGCCAGTCCCAAAGGGACAAATACCATATGTTCTCCCTGATCGGTGACAACTGACTGAACACCAAAAAGGAAACCTGTTGAAGTGAAATGGACACTATGGGAAATGGTGACTTGATCAGCATAGCCCTGACTGTTAATGAACAACTTAATACGTTATCCCTCTTAGTAGTTTTTTTGTCTGTTCTACTTAATATGACTGGTTTAATTCTGTAATTAATACACAGTTATTCTTAAGTACTGAAACTTAACTGAAATGTGATCTCTGTTAAACATAAGAGTAGGAATAAGAGAGGGAAGAGATGTACAATTTGGGACATGCTCAAGCTGACTTGCCCCGAATGGTAGACTTAGAAACATACCAGGGGACTCCAATTTAATCCCATCAAGGTGGCATGTACCAATGTCATCTCGCCAGTCCAAGTGACCAATTTCAGTTCACAATTGATCATAATGAAAGGACTAAGAGTCAAAGGAAGCACATAAACAAGTCTAGTACCTGCTAATACTAACTGATAGATTAAATAAAGGGGAGAGTGATCCAACATGGGAAGCGAGATACTCAGCAGACTCATAAAATGGCGGATGTCCTAAACAGCACTCTGGCCTCAGAATCAGCCCTAAAGGCATTCCGATCTGGCTGAAAAGCCCATGAGAGTATTTCAGGCATGGAAAGCCAAGACACTCTGGCAAAAAAAAAAAAAAAAAAAAAAAAAAAAACACAAACACAAACAAAACACCCTAAATGAAAGATCTCTGTGAGTGAGATCCCAGTGGAAAGAACAGGTCTTCAAAGAAGGAGGTACCTTTCTCTGAAGGGAGGAGAGAACCTCCACTTTGACTATGACCTTGTCTAAACAAGATAAGAGTCGGAGAACTCAAGGGGCTTCCATAACCTTGGAAACTCATGACTGGTGCATAGGGAGATTACTGATGCCATAGACAGGAGTGTCAATTGGTAAAGTCAACAACAGGAGTCACTGTGCACTTACTCCTCATGTAGGATCTCTGTCCTTAATGTGCTGTACATTGATACTTAATGCTATAATGAGTACTCAAACAGTATATTTCGCTTTGTGTTTCTGTGGGGGTGCAAACTGTTGAAATCTTTACTTAATGTATACTAAACTAGTCTTCTGTAAAGAAAAAAAAAAGAAGAAATTATCAATTCCCAACTTGACTCTCACTGGGATTAAACATGACAATAGGTCTTATCTGATTTCATCATGTTTAAAAAATCATCTATTATTTTTCACTTTATGTTTGTGTGGGAGCAAACTGTTGAAATCTTTACTTAATGTATGCTAAACTGATCTTCTGTATATAAAGAGAATCGAAAATGAATCCTCATGTGAATGGAAGGGGAGAGGGAGTGGGAAAGGGGAGGGATGCGGGTGGGAGAGACGATATGGGGGGGAAGCCATTGTAATCCATAAGCCGTACTTTGGAAATTTATATTCATTAAATAAAAGTTAAAAAAAATGCTTTAGAATATGTCGCTTTTAATAAAGTTTCATATACAGGTATCAAAACTAAAAAAAAAAGGCTAAAAATTTTGCTTTAGCAGTTAGTTTCTTTCTTTTTTTTTTTTTTTTTTGACAGGCAGAGTGGACAGTCAGAGAGAGAGACAGAGAGAAAGGTCTTCCTTTGCCATTGGTTCATCCTCCAATGGCTGCCGCGGCCAGCACACTGCAGCTGGCGCACTGCACTGATCCGATGGCAGGAGCCAGGTACTTATCCTGGTCTCCCATGGGGTGCAGGCCCAAGCACTTGGGCCATCCTACACTGCACTCCCTGGCCATAGCAGAGAGCTGGCCTGGAAGAGGGACAACCGAGACAGAATCCAGTGCTCCAACTGGGACTAGAACCCGGTATGCCAGCGCCGCAAGGCGGAGGATTAGCCTAGTGAGCCACGGCGCCGGCTGCAGTTAGTTTCTTAGTTAATAATCTTTTAATTTTGAATTTTTCGCATAATATAAAGTAAGGGTATGGACGCCTTAAAAAATCTAGGTATTGCAAAAGTTATGATCTGATCTGGAAAGTCATTTACCTCAGGAAATTTATTGCAAATATATTAGAATTCCAGGAGGAGAAATAAAGAGAGCATTTCTACATTAGCAAAAATGAAGAGATGATAACAAAAAGAGGATGAAGGAGATAATATATCTGTGGTAGAACCATGAGCCCAAGACTATTGCACATGCTGTCACTGCTAGGGCTGAGGTCATTTTGTAGCAATGCTGTGCTTGCTGCTGCCAGGGAAACCAAATCTGGAATTCTATAACTTATAAAGTTAATCCCTCCCCAACATTCCTCAAATAAAGTAATAGGTAACAGGATGAGAGAAAATTTGGTAAATTATATTTAAATGCATAGTTCTCTTTTTCTGCAACTGGCCGTAAGACCATAGATGATATATGTGAGTTTTTTCTTCTACTACCTCTTTTATATTCCCTTTGTTGTGAGCCAGCATGTCAACTGGTTGGAGTCCTTTATGTGTTTGGGTTACACTACTTGTCCACTTTTGGTTACTTCAATTAAAATACCTGAGAAGAGCTTCTTTGGGAAATAAGAGGTTTATTTCAGCTTACAATTAACGTTACAGGATTTGGTGACCCCAGATGATGGATACTGGTTATGTTGGGTGCAGAGGTGGGTTCCCATGGTGAGGCAGGAAGGAGAGAGAGAGAAAGGAGAGAGAGAGGGAGAGAACCTAGGCCAAACATGAACCGAAATAATCAAACTTCTCACAAGAAACGCCCTCTAAGAGCACTCCCCCACCAGCCCAATGACCTCCTACCAGGCAGACCTCTCAGAGACCATCATTAGATCTAGTCTCCACACTTCAATCAACCACCAATGTTAAGACATTAGAGTTTAAGCAGCTGCATGAGTTTTGGGGACACAAATCCTACTCAATCCATTATACTGACTCAAACTTTTATTTTTAAAACCTGAATCATTAGTAGATTTGAATTTATTGGGTAGGTGTGGTATTTCATCAACTTTTATTAGTTATCTAAAGAAGCTTACTTATGTCCAGCAAGTCACAGTTAATAATAAATTAATAATTAATACCACCAAAACCACCTGTTTTCTTACTAGCATTTTTTATCTACTTGGTAAATTGAAAGAGAATTCTTTTTATAATTCTTATTTGATTTTAGATTTACCCATTTCTTCTTGTTATTCTATTTATGACTATTGTATTTTAAAGATATCTCACAAGAAACATAAAAGAATTAATTATTTTCCTTGTGAGTTATTATTTTTAACCTTTAGAATAAGGATAAATTATTTGATAATTATAAAGTTTCTTTAACTAGTTTATTTGCATGTATTGTTAATATTGATTTACTAATATTTATTTCTATATATTTTCCACTACTTGCCATGATTTTCTATACCTAATTCTCTTTTTTCATTTGCTGCTTCTTTTGTTTTTTTATTGACTGAGGTTTATTACCTCTTTACTGGCATTGACACTATATATTTTTTTCTATTATTTAAATAGTTGTTTTATAATTTTAATGTGTTTGATTCACATAATAATGTCTAAAATAAAAAAAAAGATTTAGTAGAGTCTTCCCAAATACAATGACCTTAAGAACATTAATGCCAATTACTGTCACTCCAACCTATGTTATTTTTGTTGGACATTTAAATCTCCATGTATTTTTCTCCTTAACAAATCAATCATTATCACTGTTGTCAACAAGTAGTCAATGCTTATTTAGATTTATTATTCTAACTTATTTGCAAAACTTTTTTCCAATCCTTTTTATTAAATCAATATTCCTTATCCATGAGTGATGCTTATAAGAAATTCTCTCAGTGAGGATCTACTAAGAGTGAATGTAATATATTTTTATTTGTGAAAATAGCTTTCTTTTGATTATACTTTTAAATGACATTAAATGAGTGTAAAGTATAGATTTTATGAGAAGTTAAAATTCCCTGTGAGGAGGATAATTAGCTGTCTTCTCTTTTTTTATTACTGTATATGAAAAGTCAGCCATGTGTGTCTAATTATGGATGAGTCTCTCTCTCTCTCTCTTTCTCTTTCTGTCTTTCTCTCTCTCTCTGCTTGTTTTTAAAATTATTTTTATTTGCTGTTCTATAGGCTACTTGGATTTATAGAACTTCTTGAATCTAAAGGTTGGAGTATTTTACCACTTCTAAAAACTCTCAGCAGTTATCTCAATGGACTGCCCACCATCCTCTCTATTTTTCTCTGAAATTTCCTTAGGATGTATATAAGACTTTTAACTTTATCTCCAAGTCTCTCTTCATATATTTCCATTTCATGGTCTCTTTGTATTTCTATGAATAGTTTATTCAATCTTCAAATATATATTTCTGTTCCTCAATTCTCTCTTTAGCCATATCCAGTCTTTTTTAAACAATTCAATGATTACATTTTTTCCCTGCAAGTTATTTTTAATTTTTTCTCCCAAGTCTGTCTGGCTCAATTTTTTTTATTAGTAATCATCCTTTATTATGTTTCTTAAAAATGATAGAGAATAGAGAAGTTAACTGGAACTAGATATAAAGAAAATGAGCATTCTTAAAGCAAACACACAACCTTTTCAATTCTGCTAAACAACGATGGTATTAAACTACATGATGTTTTTATACATAATTTCTAAAAATAATGAATGATTTTGAATACCTTTATACATCAACTTATGTATATCTTTTTATTTATAATTTTAAGAGTTTATTCAAAAGGCAGAGACACAAAGACAGACAGAGATCTTCTATCTGCTAATTCATTTCCCAAATGCTTGCGACAGCCAAGGGTAGACCAGGCCAAAGCCAAGAAGCTGAAACCCAACCTGGGTCTCCCATGTAAGTGGCAGGGACCCAAGTATGTGAGCCGTTACTGCTGTATTCAGGGAATTTGTTGGCAGGAAGCTGGAATTCAAAGCTTAGCTAGGATTTGAACCCACACGCTCAGATATGGCATGTGAGCATCTCAGTTTGTGTCTTGACTGCTACATCAAATGCCCAACATCAGGGATTTTTTCTAATTCCTACAAAGTATTCTATTACATGAGTTTGATAGTGTTTTACTTTCTTAAACTTTTGACTCCTTCCTCTATTTAAAATAATAGTGTTAAACTTGTAGTTTTAAAAAAGGGTGTTTCAGTTTTATTATCTGATGCTACTAGGGTCTAATTCTGCTGTCCTTTCTATAGAAGTATATGTTCATATAGACTTATTTTCCTAGCCATATCACAGGTCAAGGTAACAAAGTTCCTTTCATTTCTCTTTGCCATTGTACAGCTGTTTCCCTGCATAGCTTTTCCTGAGGCCATAGCCCTTTGTGTGGCCAGCTTTGGGAAGGTGTCTCTAGTGAGAGTTTGCCAGTCTAACTCCCCACTTCAAGCTGTTCCAAGGCCTTGATTTTGTTCCATCATGTCCATTAAATTCCCTTGAACAGCAAGATGGACTAAGACCCGCCTTCCCAAGCTGCCTTGGAGTCAGTATCTAATTTTTTTTTTTTTTTCAAATTTCTCCTTGGGTTTAGCCGCTGAAGATTTTACATGCTGCTTTGTGTGTAATCAAGCCCTCTTTTTTTTAAAGATGTATTTATTTATTTGAAAGTCTGAGTTATAGAGAGGCAGAGAGACAGAGACAGAGAGAGAGAGAGAGAGAGAAAGAGGTCTTCCATCCACTGGTTCACTGCCCAGGTGGCAGTAACAGCCCGAGATGGGCTGATCCGAAGTCAGGAGTCAGAAGTTTCTTCAGGGTTTCCTACATGGGTGCAGGGGCCCAAGGACTTGGACCGTCTTCCACTTCTTTCCCAGGCCAGAGCAGAGAGCTGGATCAGAAGTAGAGCAGCTGGGACTTGAACTGGCGCCCATATGGGATGCCGACACTGCAGGTGGCGGATTTGTGCAGATTTACCCGCCACGCCACAGCACCAGTCCTGCCCCATTATGTTTTTATTCAATTCTTATTTGTATTTGTACTTTAAAGATTTTCAGGATCTCATCTATCATATTGTCAGACACAGGAATCCTATTATTTTATCACTTAACCTTAGTAATGTCTTCACACCACTTACCTTTGTAACTCTAACCCTAATCTTGGACACCTTTTGCCTGCCTATGTTACTGTGGTATGTTTGGCTAAAAGGAGAGCTCATGTAAGATTGAAATTTTGACGAGAGTTATCTGTTTGAATTTTGAAGTTAAAGTATATATTCCTGATGTCTAATGGCAAGAATGAATGTAGTGAATATCTTTATACTTTCTCATCTACTTTCCCATCTCTCACATGTCAACAGCCCTAGGGCATTCCTATTTTAATTTCAAGTCCATTGTATGTTGCACAGTTAAATTCAAGGCTATGCAAGGTAAGAGAATTAGTAGTGCAGTAATTCAACATTTCAGCTATATTTACCTCTTTTCACAAAATTCAGTTGAGCCCAGAAATGTTCAACAGTCACTGGAGACTATCTCAGAATTCTGGCTGCTTTTGGAACTCAGAGATACTTGTAGTGGTTATAGTTTATGCACACATATTTCCATGACCAGATCACTCCCTTAATAAGAAGGCTGGGAAGGACATTTGTTGATCTTTTTGCTTCTGGCCTTTTAGTAAGTTTTAATATTTCAAAGGTGAATCATTCTTTCCATTTTGCCTACTCAAACTTAAATGGGCCCATTTTGTACTTTCACCAGTAATTAATGAGATCATTTTATCTTTAATTTTCTTTAACGGCAGTAAGAGACCTCAAAGCTTGAGATATTATTTCCTCAAACAGCATTCAATGGGAAGTCTCATGTTACTAGCAGGGAAATGTACCTCCCATACACTTCCAGTAGATGGCAGGTACAGCACTTGAAGCCTCTTGTAGTGAAGAAATACATAAAAATAGATTGTTACTGTGTTTTAAATCTCAAGTGCAATGAAAAAGAGGGAGTAAAAACTTTTGTTTATGAATTTAATATCATATTACCATATAAGTATCTTCTTATTTTTGTCTTCTAAAAATACAAATGCAACAAATGAAAATATCTCTTTATCAGGGAATGCTAGCAGTTCCAGATTGCAAATTAAGCATTTAATGTTGAATAATATAATCATCATGTTATAGATGTTAATTAAAGTGCTTAGTGAACAAAGACACATTTAGCAATTTTTAAATATAAATTCTGGAGGATAAGAAACCATTGTTTTGTAACAATTATTGTTTAATAGGCTTCCATTTACATTTTATACTTTTTTGGTGAATTCATTGGTGGAAATATACATGTATATACACGTATACAGAATTTTCAACTTATTGCCTTGTTTTCTTTGAGTAATTAATCTCTACAATTTACTATAGACATTCCACAGGGCATATGGAAAGAAATTTCTGTGATCTATGGTAAAAAACAGAAAGGAATATGCTGGCAGGCCTCTTGTAGATAAGAAATAAGCACTTAGTCGGACTATACATCACCTAAATGGTAAAACAGATGTTCATTCTGAGACGGATGACTCCAAAGCCTGCAAAATATTGCATTTTAGATTCATATATACCGTTTAATTAAAAATATATCCAGTTGTTACAGATATCTAAGGTATCCAAGGCTTTAAAACAGTTTTAACTCTAACATATAGTTTGATTCTCTTATAAATTTTTCATATTTATATTGTCCAGAAGTTGTTCAAATGTGGTTTTCATGCCTGAGACTCAGTTAAAACTGTAAATATATGAGTTTGGGTTGTTTACGCAGTTTTTCCAACTTCAGTAATATACATTTTACTTATTTTATTTACTGTCTGTCCTTCCCCATAAATTGTGGGCAGAATAATTTTTACCAATGGCTGTATTAATTATTAAATCTATAATATTTAGATCAAAGCCTGATATTTAGGGGTGCTCAGTATATAAGGATTGACTGAGTGAATGAAGGAATTTATAAGGATGGGTTATATAATTAAAAAAAATAAGGAAATGGCAGTCACTCAATAAATGTTTATTGGTTCAGTTCCTCTTTTCTCTCTTTCTCCTGTCTAGGGTACTAGAAAATTTGGGAGGGGGGTTATTTTTAACTCTTATTTTCTTTTATCACACCAAATTAGATCATCATTTTCAAATCTTGGCTCCTCAAAACATGGCATAAACTAACAGCAAAGCTAGGAGATGGTTGGAAATTCTGAATTTCAGGCCTCAGCCCAGAGCTACTAAGTTAGACTTTACATTTTAAGAAGATGCCCAGGTGATTCATGTCTACAGTCACTTTGGAGAACCACTGATGTAAGTTGTTTCTTCTTCCAAATATCCTATTGCTCACCTCATTTTAATCATCATTAGAGATAAAATATCATACAAATCAGCCCACCTCCCTCCAAACTATACAGCAAACTAGATTCAACTTTTTACATAAAGACTTGTTCACTTTACACCTCTGTTTAACTATTGACAGCTCCTCCTTTTACCTGGATACGGGGGAGGCAAGTCTTCCCCATTCTGATTCACCCCTCTGTCATCTGACTCTACTTTTCCAATCCAATCTGTTGTTTTATCACAAATTTATTCTTTAGCTGGATTCTTGCAAACTCTACTGTCATACCTCACCGCTTTGTTTCTAAACCTTGAACACATTTACTTTGAAATTAACCCAAAATTAGTTATCATTCAACATTTAACACCAAGGATTAATCCTCCAAGCTCTTCCCTCACTGCCACAGCCCACATGAATGTCTCCATTCTCTACCTCACATAATTATGTCACGAAACACTCATTATGGAATATGCTGCTGGTTTACATAGGTTTGTCACACAAAGGGACACCAAAGAGTTCATAGAAAAGCATATTGGAAAAAAAGCTATGCATGCATTTCAAGCATATTTTATACCAAAATAAATTTACCCTTTAAAATTTTATCTGTCTGAAAGGAAGAGAAATAGAAATAGACAGAGAAAGATCTTCAATCTGCTGGTTCACTCCCCAAATGCCTACAGTAGCCAGGGCTGAGCCAGGCTGAAGCCAGGAGCTTGGAACTGAACCTGGGTTTTCCAAATTGCTGACAGGGACCTAAGAAGTTGAATCATTACCTGTTACCTCCCAGGATGAGCATTAACAAGAAGCTGGGTTAGAGGCAAAGACTTCAAAATAGGTTAACTCTGTTCTTTCTGAATTTTTGTTAATACATACCCAGAAATATGCACATATATACAAAAAGATTGAGAACAGTGAATCCATGTGAATAGAAAATAAGAGGTAAATCCAAAAATGTGGAACTCCCCATTACTTAAAAAATATAACTAAAGGTATTAAAAAATCAAATTTAAAGGAACCTAAAACAGGCACAACATTGTCTGTATCAATATTTAGACACCAAAATATCACTTAGTATGTGCAACTCATTATTTTGACAATACTGTCATAAGTAAAAGTGTTGAGGTGGTTTGGGATTATTGAATATTTGAATAGGGTGATTTATTAAACCAAAGCCAATGATCTAGGAAAATGATGACTGTGCCATTGTAATGGATGGCATAAATGAAGCAATTCATTTGTAGCATAGAGTTAGTAGTTTTCACTAAAGTTATACATGAATAAAGCTAACCATGGGGCCAGCGCCACAGCTCAATAGGCTAATCCTCTGCCTGCAGCGCTGGCACACTGGGTTCTAGTCCCGGTTGGGGTGTCAGATTCTGTCCCGGTTGCTCCTCTTCCAGTCAAGCTCTCTGCTATGGCCCGGGAATGCAGTGGAGGATGGCCCAAGTGCTTGGGCCCTGCACCTGCATGGGAGACCAGGAGAAGCACCTGGCTCTTGGCTTCGGATCAGCGCGGTGCGCCGGCCACAGTGCGCCAGCCATGGCGGCCATTGGAGAGTGAACCAACGGCAAAGGAAGACCTTTCTCTCTCTGTCTCTCTCTCTCACTGTCCACTCTGCCTGTCAATAATAATAATAAAAAAAAGCTAACCATGAGGTTGAGGAGGGTAGGCTATTAATTGTTTGCTCATGTAAAGGTTGAACATCAGAGAACATTAAGCTGATTATAAAACGGCAGAATAATATCTAGGTGTTTCTGTGGGTGAGTTCTCTGGAATATCCAGCTACCTTGATGGGTTATTTAATTCTTCATTTTCTCTGCTCACATAGTTCAACTTTGTTTCAGTAATCAGTACTCATGGACTAAGCTAAAAAGACCTTAACATTGGCATTTGCTTCATGCTTCATTGAAGTTTTAACAAGACTGTTACACTGGGTCTCTGCCTGGATCATTAAATAAATCATATAACCTCCAGTTATCTGTGTAGACAGGAAAATTCTTGCAGAAAAATGTAAAAGAAAAAATAAACTCACACACTATCCTGCAAAACTCTTCCTATGTTACAGATGTTGTGCTCTGTTCTTATGTCATATTCTTCCATTTGTAAATTATTTTTCTGTTTTCTCATTGTTCATTATAGATAATCCTGGATTCAGTGGTTTTCCTACACAGAAAGATGAATACCTCATGTTCTCTCTTATATGTGTGAGCTAAAATTAAAAAAGGGGGGAAAAACGCAAAACTGTGTGTATCAGTATTGCTGTAAATATAGTTCTGTCAAACTTTGTTTCATATGTCAAGCCAATAGTTGGGAATGTTATACTATTATAGTTTTATAGTGATCATGTTAAAATTTACTGTATATAAGTGAAGTGATCATCTTTTAGTGGCATGGCTCCACAAATTGTTAGCTACTACTGTTCTCTCAGCGGATCCCTCTACATTTTTAACCCTTCCTCCATATTTCTATGGCACAATGAATATTTGCTTTATGCCACAACCTGTATTTATTATACTTCTACTCAATCAATAATTTCTGTGACTCATACTATCTGTCTTTATTTGTTCTTTCACTGGTCAGTCCTCTGTCTCTGCTTACCATATGAGGAAAATTCCTCTGCAATCAGGGAAAAGTGTGATGCTTATAATCATTTATTCAAATACAGTATTTATTGAACTCTTCTTGGGTCTATATCATGGCTTGGGATACAAAGGTAAATTCTATAATTGGTAGTATTAAGAAACTCATAGTTTAATGGAGGAAACAGAATGATCTTTAACCATCTGATTTGATGACTAAAATATAATGAAAATATGTGCAAGGTGTTACTGGTCACAGAGGGGAGGGCAGCTGCCAGAATGAGTCTCATGGGTTCATTTCATCAGCCTAGCATAGAAATAAAAACCTGGAAACAATTTGCAAAGAGGCAGAAGCTTTATTAGACAGAAAAGAAACTTTTATTTGATTGTCAAGTGACAGAGAAAGTATCTGGTCTGAGAGGAGACCAGAGGAGTGCCCAAGCGGGACACTGGCTTTGAGGAAATGTCCTGGGTTTTTAAGGCATTACTGTTTTTTTTTTTAAAGATTTATTTACTTTACTTGAAAATCAGAGTTACACAGAGAGAGGAGAGGCAGAGAGAGAGAGAGAGAGAGAGAGAGAGAGAGAAGGAGAGAGAGAGAGAGGTCTTCCATCCAATGGTTCACTCCCCAGATGGCCGCAACGGCATGAGCTACACCAATCTGAAGCCAGGAGCCAAGAGCTTCTTCTGGGTGTTCCACGTGGGTGCAAGGGCCCAAAGACTTGTGCCATCTTCTACTGCTTTCCCAGGCCGTAACAGAGAGCTGGATAGGAAGTGAAGCAGCTGGGTCGTGAACTGGTAACCACATGGAATGCCAGCGCTTCAGGCCGGGGCCTTAACCCATTGCGCCACAGAGCTGGCCTATTGTTTTCATTAGGTCATTCTGTGGGGGTGCCAATGGACAGGGCTTTCACATACTTCATATTGATCGACTTGGGGTTCACTGAGATAGCGTTTGCTATCTGTCTGCTTAGGGGTTCAGCCCCTCCTCTGTTAGCTTTGGGTGCAAGATTGCAGCCATCTGGTGGTGTAATCATATAAGATAGTCTGGATCTCTTGGAACCAGTTTGACTCTCTCCTGGGCCTCAGCCCTTCTGCTGCTGGCTCTGAGTGAAAGATTGCACCCACTCTGAAGGTGTGATTTAACCCCACAAGGTCACACATGCAGCACAAGAAGCTATTAGTTGGGGAGATGCCAGTTGGTCTGGAAACAGGCTTTCCAGCCTCAGCTGACAGCTTGCTTGTGAAGGACATTCTACCCGTGCCTGAAGGGACCCACAGACTGCCAGTCCCACTGGTCCACCTCACAATGTGTGTGGTAATACAAGAGACAATAACCTAGCTGATAGTAGTGTAGGGTTGAGGTAAGGGTCAGGAAAGACACATTGAAGGAACTATTGTTTGAGTGGAATATTTTCTCCTATCATTTTTTATTATAAGAAATTTTAAACATACAGAAAGTTGAAAAACTTTACAAAGCTTAAAGAAAGCTTCTGCTGTTAACATATCACTGTATATGATTTTCACTGTACTATACTAACATATCTATCCATCTGTCCATTCTCTATCCAAACATCAGCTCCTATTTTGATGAATTTCAAAGTAAACCTCATCAGTATACTTTCCCTAAATGCTTCATCATGGCTTTCCTTAACCAGAGTTCAATATTTGTGTCCAGTGTTTCTATTTCTATACAAAATGCCTACATAAAAGAATATACAAATTAATATTTGCTGAGTTTTGACAAATATCTGTACAACTTTATAACCAAATTCCTATCAAGATCTAGAAAGTTGCCATCACTTTTAAAAGATCCTTCAAACCACTCATTCAGTCATCACCCATATCTATGGATCCAGAGTCAACAACTAATATGATTTTCTTCACCAAAGACTAGCTAGTTACCCATTCTAGAAGCTGGTACAAATGAAATCATAAACAATCTTTTTTTTGTGAGGAAATAGTTGTATCTCAAAAGATGAAAAAGAGCACATGAGAGAGGCGAAAAGAAAGTCTGATCACATTGTACCACTCAGCATGTTCAATTTAGGGCTACTTTGGTGAACTGCACAGGCTCTAGACTTTGCTTTCTGATGAAGTCATGTCAGAATATTTTTATTTACCATCTTTTATTTTCCCTTCTTTGTAAACCCATAGAAACCTTTTGCCCTTAGAGTCTTGACGTGGCAATCTAGAATCAAGTTGTTTTAGTATTACTTTCTTCAATGTGAGCCAATATAAGTATTGATAATGTATCACAGACTGGGAGTCCCAAGCTCATCTCTGTTCAGTCACCTACCAGTAATATTACTTGTGTGTCATCACCCACCAGTAATACTACTTGTGTATCACGACATCTGCTCCCAATGCCATGATTCTCTATATCTTCTTATGCCTTTAAGGATAAATGTACAACCAAATACTTCTTGCAATTAAGCACTGATAATGAAAGAGCGATGGGAATGTTATCACATGAGAATATTCTTTAATCAGTTAGAAGATTGGCATTCATATATTGGCATTCATAGCTATCCATGGCAGCTAATGACACAATTTATCTTATGAAAAAACAGATGGTAAACAGTCAACACACTACTTGCAAGAATTGGATAAAAATTAAAATAAATATTCTCCCCAAATTTGGAATAAGTGGTTACTTAACTATAGTAAAAATATGTAACAATGTTTTAAGTAACAGTAAAAACAGTTTTAAATTCAGATGTATGGATTTTACAGGTAAATTTGAGGCACAAAAATCACATAGATGTAGTTATTTAGGCATTTCAATAATCTTTTTTCTTCTGTCTCCATGATCATTATTTGCAATGCATTGCCAATCCTGGTCCACTCAAGACTTTATTGATCACCACAATCAAGTCTTCAAAAGTATGAATGTGATATCCAGGTAATTGGGGGAGAGAATTCTCCTTTTTCATTCAGAAAATTATTCTAGGCCTCCAACCCGGCAGCAAGATTTTCTTCACCCCCTGACTAGTCATCTTTTACAATACTGCTCAGCAGCCAAGATTGCCCCAGACAAGCTCACTCTGTCACTGCAAAGAGGAAAATGCTCAAGTCTGCAGGAATCACTGAAGTCTAACAGCCATCAAAGAAATCAAGCTGTAATTCTGCTGTTACAAGCAGTATGAGCTTGGGTAATCCAATACATCTCCCTGGGCCTATGGTTTCTTCCTTTTGAAATAAAGAGTCATGTGATTTTATTATAAATTAAAATGTCATTTAAAATTTACCAAATAAAAGTTATTTTTAATGCAATTTTAACATCCTTGTTTCATACAGGCCCTCTAGACATGTGAGTTCACATCATTTTATATTGCTTCACTTGTTGAAGATTTAATGTGTAATGATCATAGGAGTTTTCTCCATTGTCCCCATGATTGTAAGGGTAACAGTGGTTTTTAATAAGCTTTTGTATAATCATTAATTAATTCAATAATACATTATTTGGTTCCCAATTATATGTCTCATACAGTTTCTAACAAATTCAGTTCTCATACACTAAGTAACCAGGAAATAAGAAATAAATGAAGAATTTAATAGACAACATTATATCCTGGGGCCAGGGTTGTGGCATTGTGGGATAAGCTAGCACCTGCAACACTGTATCCTATATGGGTGCCAGCTGCTCCACTTCCTATCCAGCTCCTTGCTAATGCACCTGGGAAACCAGTGGAGGATTGCCCAAGTGTTTGGACCCCTGCCACCCATATGGGAAACCTGGATGGCCATTTGGGGAATGAACCAGCACATGGATTTCAAGTAAATAAATAATCTTTGTTTAAAAGAAAACATATCCTGACTTTCTTCATTTTTAAATAATTATTTTATTTATTTGAGAGGCAGACTTACAGAAAGAGAGAGGGAGAGACAGAGAGAGAGGTCTTCCATCTGTTGGTACACTTCCCAAATGGCCACAACAGCAGGAGCTGGACTGATCTGAAACCAGGAGCCAGGAGTCAGAAGCCAGGAGCTTTTTCCAGCTCTCCCATGTGGGTGCAGGGGCCCAAGCACTTGGACCATCTTCTACTGCTTTCCCAGGCCAAAAGAAGAGAGCTGGCTCAGAAGACAGGCAGCTGGGACAGGAACTGGCGCCCATACGGGATACCGGCAGAGGCCCACAGTGTCAACTCCAACAGACCCTAACTTTCAAGAAGCTTGCCTGCAGGATCCTAGTCCACCCGTATGAGGATGGACTGGGTCCAAGGAAAGGTAAGTGCGCCGCTGGCCCATTTCCCAGCCTCCTTAACCCAGAGACAATCAGAGGCAGTGGGGAGCCAAGTCCAGAAGGGACTCGTTTATTTTGTGCATAACAGAGTCTTTCAAAGCACAAAACTGCAGTCATTGAGGCAGGACATAAGGAACAACCAATCACTTAAAAGATCATTTTATGGGGCAATTCTTATAGGACTAGCCGTATGTCTGTACACTCTTCATCAGTTGTCACTTCCCCTGATGTTGCATGGCCAATTAGCTTTGGTGGTAAACAACTTTGTGTTCCACCCATCTTACTTCCTCTGGGCGCCATCTTTGAATTGCCTCGTGTGCCTAATTTCCCCGCACTTGCCCACAAGATAATAGTCCTACAGCTCCCTCATCATTCTTACTCCTTGATCTTGGGCACCCTACACTCCAACTGTTCCTGAACAGGCCCTGCCTGCACAGACGGCATCCTTGTGGAATTAGCAACACACATTGCTTCCTTAAGGAATAAACATTTATGTTAGTATATTTCCTAATTGATCATATAGTTACACATTTAGGGAGGATATTGTCATGTGTGATTGTACCCTACCTACAGCCCTCATTCACAATCACAGCTCACAGGAACTCTTCTTGTTTACAACATGTCATTGCATTTCCAGAAATAAAATTAAATATTACTAACTTGTTCTTAAGATCCATAAAGTGTTATGAATTACTAAGTTGGTTGCAGTTATTGTACAAATAAAGGAAATTATCAGCTGGGGGCCTATTCAGATGAAATGCATAAAACTGCTAATGAAAATGTATATAAAAGATTTATTTATTTATTTATTTGGAAGCCCGAGTTAGAGAGAGAGAGAGAGAGAGAATCTTTCATTCACTGGCTCACTCCCCAGATGCCTACAATGGCCAGGGCTGGGGCAGGCCAAACTCAGAAATCCATCAGGGTCTCCCACCTGTGTGGTATCGGCCCAAGTACTTGGCTCATGTTCCACTGCTTTCTCAGTGAATTAGCAGGGAGCTGGATCAGAACTGGAGCAACTGGGACTTAAACTAGTGCTCATATGGGATGCTGGTTGCACAGGCTGCTCCTTAACTCACTGCATCACAATGCTGGCCCCATAAATGAATGTGAATTCTCTAAAGATTGCACATAGGCAAAGCCCCATACAATAAATTCCATCTCCTCATTTTCTCACACAAAATCACTGGATAGTTCTCAGCTATTGTAGGTCACATTCCCACCCTAGGCTCTCCCTTTTTTCATTTTAAAGAACAAATTGTTACCCCATTGGATTTTGTTACAACAAATGGATTATTATTGTTAAATAAATATTAGTTATTAAATACTATTACATAATTCATATTTTAGTGAATGTGCATATGAATTTAAATTGAGAATTCAGCAAACATTCTGATAAGTACTAGATAATACAAACTAAAAAATGAAATATTATATATAATATTGTAATTATACAGAAAAAAAATCACCAGGTAGTATTTAAAGATGTAAAGATAAGCATCCCAAGCAGTATTATTTGTAAGAAAAGCAACTCCTCGTTTAGAAACACAGGTTACATTAGATGTCATAATGGTGCTAATAATTTATTAACTCACATTACCTGTGGGGAGCAACCCGGACTAGACTGAGTTACTGGAATTAAGACTTATTCTATGCATCTGCTCTCCCACAATATGGCGCTGGGAGAGAAGTAAACAGCTTCTACACAGGTGCCTCCAGTTCAGCCAATAAACTGTAGGACTTGCTCCTGATTGGAGAGCAGCGTACTCGGCATGTGGGCAGCCGAGTTAGGATTGGCGGAGGAGGACTATAAAGGAGGAGAGAGAGAACATGCACCAGGAACATCTAAGGGGAACATCTGAAGGAACGCCTGTGCAGCCCCCCAGAGAGCCGGCCGGCGGTGTGCCGCTCCCCTGCGGAAGTGGGGAATGTGGCCAGGGGGAACTGCCCTTCCACGGAGGTGGAAGGGATAGTAGCCAACCCGGGAAGAACCAGCAGCAAACCCGGGGAGGGCCGAGCAGACGAAAGAACAGCGCAGGGTCCTGTGTCGTTCCTCCACGAAGAGGGGGAGCGACATAATGGTGCCGTGACTCGGATATGAAGCCTAGGCAGGGTTTAGTGTCGTTCCTCCACGAAGAGGGGGAGCGACATAATGGTGCCGTGACTCGGATAGGAAGCCTAGGCAGGGCTTGGTGTCGTTCCTCCACGAAGAGGGGGAGCGACATAATGGTGCCGTGACTCGGATAGGAAACCTAGGAGGGAAGAAGTGGAAAATACCAGAGAGAGAGACTAGCAAACAGCCTAGGGAAAAGTCGGACGAAAAAGGTGCCGGAAGAAGCTATTGAAAGCCTAGGCATAGACTCAGATACGGACTACGGACTACGGGGGGAAGCTGGGAGAAATCTCTAAGGTCGAAAGCGAAAGTGAAAGCTAGAACAAACAGACTCGGATACGGACTGTGGGGAGAGGCCAGGAGAAATGAGGGAGGAATATTGTTGGAGGAAAGCTTGGGGAAACATACCGGGTAGAGAAAAATGTTAGGGAAATTGAAGCCGCGGGGGGCAGGCCGAGGCGGAAACGAAAGCCACTTTGGGATTCTCAAGTTAGCCCGGGAATAGGGGGCGAAAAGTTAAAACCAGAAGCGGAAACGTAAGCCTGGTTGGGATCCGTCTGATTAGCCCGGGGAGCAAAGGACGGGAAGCCAAACCGTGGGGCGGAGACGTAAGCTGGGTTGAATTCGCCAGGCTAGCCCGGGGAACTTGGACTGAATGCTAGTGGTGGAGACGCAAGCTACACTGTGTGACTCGCGGAAGCCGCCGCGTGCAGAGAGAGCACGGGGCGTGAATAGATAGGGAACGCGGGGCTGGCGCGAGGCCGTGGTTCAGACGCGAAAGGGCTAGTGAGAGACCGCGGAGTGTGCGCGCGAAGCCGAGCCGCGCAGAGCCGGGAGTCCGCCGGCGGGGCGAGGCGCCGGGAAGCCGCGCGGAGCCGTGAAGCTGCCGCGGGGCGGGAGCCGGGAAGCCGCGGGGATAAGAGAAACAGAAGTTTAGAAGTAAAATGAGAGCGGGAAGCTGCGGGGATAAGAGAAACAGAAGTTTAGAAGTAAAATGAGAGAAATAGGAATGCTGGAAGATAGAAGTAAAATGGGAGAAATAGGAATGCCCGGAGATAGAGAAGTAGAGAAATAGAAAGGCCTCCCCTCAACATGGCAATGAGAAAGCTTGGATTCGGTCTGCCTGATTAGGACGATAAGCACCTGCGGGCGGCTAGCAGCTTATGCGCTGCAGGGCACCGAACACAGGCACGCATCAGCGCCTAAAAACCTCCTCACAACATGGCGAAGAGAGGACCCGGATTCAGTTTGCCTGATTGATAGGACGTGTAAGAACCTGTGGCAACTCTAGCAAGTAGAGCAGAGTGTGTGCTGCGGGACACCGAAGACAGGTGTGTATCAACGCCAAAAAATAAAAAGAAAGGGGGATCTGTGGGGAGCAACCCGGACTAGACTGAGTTACTGGAATTAAGACTTATTCTATGCATCTGCTCTCCCACAATATGGCGCTGGGAGAGAAGAAAACAGCTTCTACACAGGTGCCTCCAGTTCAGCCAATAAACTGTAGGACTCGCTCCTGATTGGAGAGCAGCGTACTCGGCGTGTGGGCAGCCGAGTTAGGATTGGCGGAGGAGGACTATAAAGGAGGAGAGAGAGAACATGCACCAGGAACATCTAAGGGGAACATCTAAGGGAACACCTGTGCAGCCCCCCAGAGAGCCGGCCGGCGGTGTGCCGCTCCCCTGCGGAAGTGGGGAATGTGGCCAGGGGGAACTGCCCTTCCACGGAGGTGGAAGGGATAGTAGCCAACCCGGGAAGAACCAGCAGCAAACCCGGGGAGGGCCGAGCAGATGAAAGAACAGCGCAGGGTCCTGTGTCGTTCCTCCACGAAGAGGGGGAGCGACATAATGGTGCCGTGACTCGGATATGAAGCCTAGGCAGGGTTTAGTGTCGTTCCTCCACGAAGAGGGGGAGCGACAATTACCTTTATAAATCAAAGTGAAACAGTCAAGATAAACTCTATAGGAATACAATTATTTCATATACTTGCCATTAAAAAATGCCAGAACATCTCCATAAGTATACCAATCACCCATCTCTGGCTTAAGTAAAGTTATAATGACAAAATGTAAATTGAAAAGTAGCATAGATGTGAATTAGAACCTAATAGATATGGTACTTTTATGTAGTGTTCCACCTAAGTAAGTGTATGCCACTGCTCTGTCCCTGACACACGACTTTCATGTCTCGGTAACCTTCATCATCTAATCCCCTTTGATAGGAATACAATGGAAACTTTTATAATTCTACAAACTCCTACTCATGGTTTTGCAGACAACTCATATTTAACCTATCTGTGGGGTATTCTGGAACCTTCTCTTCCTGGTTGGTTGATGCATTCTCTGTACTCCCACAATGCATGGTTCATTTTGTATTCCAAAACGCTTATCAGGCTGTGCTATGATATAATCAGTAGTGGGTGTGTAAGGCAACAAACCCCTGGCAGAAGGGATGGGAAGATCAGATTGGAAGTATCTGTCAATTTTTGTAGTATAAATACATTCACCATGGCCAGTTTGAAGCTATCAGTAGTTTAAAAACTGGCTAGCAAAAAATCCCAAAGGTTTAACAGTTGGCTCATGAACCTTTATCAGCCAGTTCCAGTCTACCAATGAGTAGAATTATTTCATGTTTCAATCTTCTCTACTGATTGTAATTTCCTCAAAGGTAAGAATCACATATAATGTGTGATGCATATTTTTGTTGCTTGGTATAAGCTAGGTAGTTTAGAAATAATTTTAATATTAGTTTATAATGTTTCTTATATGGAGATGAATATAAGTTGGATCACACATTATAGAGTATTTTACATACTCTATTTCTTCCCACCAATATTGTTTGTGAGATCACTAATTCTGTTGCATACAGCTTTAGTTTATTAATTTTCAGTACAACTTCCTTGTATGAAAATACGTAATTTATTCATTCTACTGAAGAGCATTTAGGTTGTTTCCTGTTTATGATAATTAAGAAACATGTTTGGTATTTTGGAACACATTTCTACACATTTCTGTTGAATGCATAACTGGGAGTGAAATTGCTGGTCATCCTGTTGTGTGTGCTCACCTTTAGCATGCAAGGCCAAGCAGCTTCCAAAGTGGTTATATGAGTTTACACACACACTGGCAGTGGACTGAGGATTTCCGTTGCTTTAGATCCTTGGAAACTTCACACTGTCAGTCTTCTTAGTTTTATAAATCTATTAGTATGTAGAAATAACTCTTTTTTTTTAGACTTTAAGGTATTTGTTGATTCTCATTCTGTTGTAAGAAGAAACAGAAAGATCTTCTGCATCTTTTGACAGTGTTTCCTAATGGTAACATCTTCCAAAGCTATGACACAATATTACAATCAGAATATTGTTGACATTGATGCAATCAAGAGAAAAGAGAACTTTTCCATCACCACAAAGATCCCTAATTTTTTCCTTTTACAGCCACATCTTAATCCTGATAACCAATAATATGTTCTCCATTTCTAAATTGTGTTATTTCAAGAATACTACATAAGTGGAATCATACAGTGCATAATCTTTTGTTATTGGCTCTTTTTTTTTTTAGATTTTATTTATTTATTTGAAAGTCAGAGTTACACAGAGAGAGGAGAGGCAGAGAGAGAGAGAGATCCGAAGCCAGGAGCCAGGTGCTTCTTCCTGGTCTCCCATGTGGGTGCAGGGCCCAAGCACTTGGGCCATCCTCCACTGCCTTCCTGGGCCACAGTAGAGAGCTGGACTGGAAGAGGAGCAACCAGGACAGAATCCGGTGCCCCAACCGAGACTAGAACCCCGGGGTGGCAGCGCCGCAGGCGGAGGATTAGCCAAGGGAGCCGCGGTGCCGGCCTGCGATTGGCTTTTTACCGAAACACAATTTTCTGGAGATTCATCTAGGTTGTTTCATGTATTTCATCTAGGTTGTTTCAGGGTAGCAGTATTTGTTGTCTATATGGAAATCACAAGGAACCTACAAAAATGTTCCTGAAACTAACAAGTAAGATCTGCAAGCCCACAGGATTAAAAATCAAACATAAAATAAATGATATCTCTATATACTAACATTGAACACATGGACACCAAAATTAAAAATACAATATCCTTTACAGATGTGTTATAGATGTCATGTAATTAATTTAACCATTTGCCTGTTGAAGGACGTCTGGGTTGTTTCCCATTTTTGACTATTATAAGAAAAGCTACTATAAATATTTGTGTACAAATTATTTTGCAAACATAATTTCTCATTTCCCTGGAGTGCAATTGTTGGGTTATGTGTTAGTTATATGTTTAGTTTTCCAAAGCAACTGTCAATGTGTTATGTAGAGTGGCTATCCTCTTGTGCATTCCCTAGATCAATGTGTAAGTGATACAGCTTCTCTACTCCCTCATCAGCATTTCTTGTGATTATTTTTGAAAAATTTTGGCCTTTCTGATTGTGTGTAGTGATATCTCACTGTGGTTTTAATTTGCATAGTCTTAATTGCTAATGATATTGGACATCTTTTCAGGTGCTTATGTACCATCTGTATATCCTCTTCAGGAAAAAGTCTCTTCAAATCTTCTTGCTGTTTTCAAATTGGATTGTTTGTTTTTTAATGGCCGCGCCTTGAGGATTTTTAATTTATTCTAGATTCTAGTCTTTTGTCAGATATGTAGTTTGCAAATATTTTCCCTAGTCTGTTCTTGTCTTCCTATCTTTTGACAGGGTCTTTTGCAGAGACACAGTTTTTAATGTTGATGAAGACTGATGCATTACGGATATTGAAATTTGGTATCAAGATTAAGAACTCTGACTAGCCTTAGAAAATATTTAGTTTTTTTTGAGGGAGTAAAAGCTTTATAGTTTATACTTTACATTTAAATGCATAATCAATTTTGATTTCTTTCTTAAACATTTTTCTATTTATTAATATAAAGAGAACATATTTTATGTATTTTACAAATACAAGTCTAAGAATATAATGATACTTTCTTCCCACCCTCTCTTCTCCTTCCTTTCTTTTTTTTAAAAATTTTTTTGTGATAACATACTTCCAATTTATCATCACAGACTTATTGCTCCCCTAAATAGTGTTTTTTTTCTTTCTTTTTTCTTTTCTTTTTTTTTTTTACAGGCAGAGTGGACAGTGAGAGAGAGAGACAGAGAGAAAGGTCTTCCTTTGCCATTGGTTCACCCTCCAATGGCCGCCGCGGCCAGCGCACCGCGCTGATCCGAAGGCAGGAGCCAGGTACTTCTCCTGGTCTCCCATGGGGTGCAGGGCCCAAGGACTTGGGCCATCCTCCACTGCACTCCCTGGCCACAGCAGAGAGCTGGCCTGGAAGAGGGGCAACCGGGACAGAATTCGGCACCCCGACCGGGACTAGAACCCGGTGTGCTGGCGCCGCAAGGCAGAGGATTAGCCTATTGAGCCGCGGTGCTGGCCCTAAATAGAGTTCTACAAGTAAAAAGTAGAAAGATCACTGTTTCACAGGAATATAAACAAAGGTTATAATATATGAGATGTAGGTGAAGGTTCTTTTTTTTAACTATGGAAGTCAAATTGCTCCAGCAATATTTTTTGAAAATCCTTCTTCACTGATTGAATTGCTGTTGTCCTTCTTTGAAAAATCAGTCAAGCACAATGGTATTTCCAGACTCTCCCTTATGTTCTATTGATCTATATATTTATTTCTGTTCATTGCACACATTCTTGATTATTATTGCTTTTATAATAAATACTGAAATTGGGTAGGCTGATTTCCCCTATTAGTTTTGATAATTGCTTCAGCTGTTCTGGTTTCACTGTGTTTCCACATAAATTTTGTCAGTTTTGTTAAATTTGTATATGAATTGGAAGAGAACTAACATCTTTGCTATGATGAGTCTTTAACCCTTGAAAACATGTCTCTGTTTACTATCTTTGCCCTCAATGTTGTGTAGTTTTCAGTATACAAATCCTAAACCCTTTCTTTACATTTACATCTAAATATTGCAGTTCTTGAGTGACTTTAAACAGTATTGTAGTTTTTCTGTTGATATCCCTGTGTCCATTGCCGGATATAGAAATTCAACAGATCTTTTATGTTTATTTTGTAATCCTGTGGCCTTGCTGAACTCACTTATTAGTTCTAGCCTCATTTTAAAGCTTTCCATTAGAATAAATATGTCATCTGCAAAAGGAACAGTTTTATTTCTTCCTATGTGTCTATATACAGTATCTTCCTTTTCTTGCTTTATTCCAAGGACTAAAACTTACAGCCATATTTTAAATAAGAATAGAAGAGAAGACATCCTTTCCTTATTTCCAGTGTTGTGAGAGAAACATCCAGTTTTTCAGTCCTTTGCAATTAAATGTAATGCAATTTGTGGGGGGTTTGTATATGTTCTTTATCAAGCTGAGGAAGTTTCTGGACCAGATTTTATAATATAAATTGCATAACCCATATCCTCAAGAAGCTCAAAGTTGAATAAAGAAGACAGGTACAATCAAATAACTTAAATATAATAATTAAAAATGTGCAAGGAATAACAAGAGCTCAAGGAAGGAAAAATAGCAATGCTTATACCAGAGTAGGAAGGGAGGTGAAGGTCAGAAAAGATCTATCAAAGGATTTAATGAATGAATTGAATATTTTCCCCCTCAACATTTTATTATGAACATTTTCAAACATATTGGCTTAGTTGAAAGAATTTGAGACTTGCTACCTCAAGAACCTAGAAAAAATGAGCAAAGAAAACCCAAGGTAATCAGAAATGTTAGGATAATAAAGGTAAGAACAGAAGTCAATGAAATTTAAAACAGAAAAATAGAATAAGTGAAACAATAACTATAACAAACAACTTATATTTTGTAAATATTAATAAAAGCAACCAACCTCTACTAAGGCTGAAAAAGAAAAAAAATGAGAGAAGACACAGTATCAAGAATTAGAAAGGAGAGATCACAACAGACTATGTAGATGCTAGAAGAATAATAAAGGAGTACTGATTACTGTGAACAACTCTAAACACAGAAACATGGTATCTTAGATAAAATAGTCCATGCCTTGAATACCACAAACTATCACAACTCACCAAATATGAAATATAGTTATTCATTGTTTAAGGATGGGGATACATTTTGGGGAATGCAGAGAAACAAAGACATAAAAGTAGATATGGTTAAGTATAGAGAAAATTGGCTAGTAGGGCCAGCCACCATTCAACAGCAAATTCAGCAAAACCCAACAAAAGGGTTAGGACTTATTCTTCTTCAAGTAGCAAGTTCCCATGAGAATCTGAACTCAAGAGTTGGCTTTAGGAGGTGGATGAGACTGGGGCTTTGGCCTTGCAGGGGACTGTAATGAAATAGCACAGAGAATCACAAGCCTCAGAGGAATACAGTGTGATTTTTGCCAGCTATCAATCAGCAAAAAGTTCTGACTCACATGGGCCACCAAAGCCAGGGGTCTCAGTGTGAGTCTCTTGTTAGAGCCACCACCTATTTTATGTCAAGACAATGAGAATAAGCTGGAACAGAAGTCATGCCATTTGCCAAGGCAGTCTATCAAGCAGACTTGTATTTTCTCTCTGCTTCTTCATCAGCAGGAGAACAAATATTGTGATAGGCAAGGAAAGAAGAAAGTATATATATACAAAGACATGATTTCTTCCTTAAAGTATTTCCTGGTCAAAGATATTTGGGAAATGTCATATTGAACAAAGCTAAATTAATTTCTTTCTTATAGAAATGCTGTATAGCATTTATACCATGAAATCCTGAGACAGGGAATATTTTGCACAATGTATTCCAAATTCACTTACCTACATAATTCTTAAAAAAAAACAAAAAAAAACAAAAAAAAACAAAAAACCAAAAAAACATGGGGGGATCAGCACTGTGGCACAGCAGGTTAAAGCCCTGGCCCGAAGCACCAGCATCCCATATGGGTGCTGGTTCTAGTCCTGGCTGCTCCTCTTCCGATCCAGCTCTCTGCTATGGCCTGGGAAAGCAGTAGAAGATGGCCCAAGTCCTTGGGCCCCTGCACCCATGTGGGAGACCCAGATGTGACTCCTGGTTCCCAGCTTCGGATCGTCACAGCTCTGGCTGTTGTGGCCAACTGGGGAGTGGGGCATCAGATGAAAGACCTCTCTCTCTGTCTCTACCTCTCTCTGTAACTCTTTCAAATAAGTAAGATAAATCTTAAAAAAAAAAAAAAAACACATAGTATAGGGGCTGGCACCGTGGCACACTGGGTTAATCCTCCCCCTGCAGTGCTGGCATCCCATATGGGTGCTGCGTTCTAGTCCCAGTTGCTCCTCTTCCAGTCCAGCTCTCTGCTGTGGCCTGGGAAGGCAGTAAAAGATGGCCCGGTGCTTGCGCCCCTGCACCCACATGGGAGACCGTGGGGAGGCACCTGGCTCTGGGCTTTGGATTGGCATAGTTCCGGCCGTTGTGGCCATTTGAAGAGTGAACCAACGGAAGGAAAACCTTTTTTCTCTGTCTCTCTCTCTCATTGTCTTTAACGTACCTGTCAAATAAATAAACAAAAATCTTAAAAAAAATACAAACAAACAAAAAACATGGTATATAGTCTAGTATGCTTCTGAATACCTTATGAGAAATATCAGACTCCTTAACTTTTTGTACTCAGCCAGCAGCCCGCATGAGGCTCATGGAGTACAAGGAAAATATCCACATTCATTCAAACTCAATGGTTAAATAACACTATCCTTCTCGAAAAATGAGGCTAGTATTCTTCTCCTTACAGCTGCAATGCTAGTAAATATCAAAAGGTTGAAAGTCTTTTTATCTGTGTATAGGCTACAAATGTTGCGAGGCTTCAGCAGGTTATCAAGTGTTTAAATGACCCTGTTCTCCAGAACAAAACATTCTGCAGAAAATCTTTCTTTGTGAGCCTTTGGCTTCTGTAGAACAAGATAAACAGGTTTTATTGAAAGAGAAAAAAAGCTAAGCTTCATTTTAAGAAGTAAACATGTTATCAAAAAAATTACATTTACCACATGAAATGTCTGTCTAATTGTATTCTGAACTTGAACTTTATAAATGGATTCATATTTATATTTACATATAAATATGTAAGCATGCATTGGCTTCTCCACCTTCTCCACTTTCTCTGAGACACTCATTTTTAAAGATCAATTTCTTTTCTTGCATAGTAAAACATCCCCCAAAACACATACACCCACACACCCCTTTATATCTTCTCTAAAAATGCATACAAGGGCATCTCTTACCATCAAATATTTCCTAATACAATCAGTTGTGTTCAATGTTATTCTAGCAAGGGAAAACATGGGATTAAAAATAATTGCTTGTTAATGACTGAATTCCTGAAAAGGGAGATTTAATTAGATCAAAACCTCCCTTTATTCAGTCTTTAACTTACCTAAACTAGAGTTACAATGCAAGAAGAACAAACTTGGAAAAGCCTGAAATCAAGCTGCACCAGTAATGAGTCTTGTTCTCATTTTGGGCTTCTTCAACCAAATGGAAAAGCAACCCTATATGTAGAGCACACTTCTCAATCACTTACACTTTATCTCCTTGTACCCACAAAATGCACAAAACTCTTATGGGCGAAAAATGTTACTTTTGGAAAGAGAAGTATGAGTGCAAGTATATGTGTAGCATATTTACCTCTGGTTTTAGGTAAAAACATCAGAGAATAAGGTGGGATAATGTACAATGCAATGTATGAGATAATTGTAAAATTTTATATTGTTGTCTTGGGTCAACTTTCATTCAGTTCTTCCACTACTTATAATCTCTCTTCTTCCAAATATTCTCAGTGTTTAAGTGATCTTTAAACAGTTTGTCTTGGTCACAGGAAAGAGCAGGGTTTCAGAGATGGGGCTGTCTTCTCCCATTACTCCATCAATCCACAAATATATGGATAAATATGGAAATATATATTATATTTTATTTATCAATTGTTATTTCCTGTGCTTTTCTTTGATTTGTCCTCTAATTTTTATAATTTGATATGGTACCTACTAAAGTTACTTTGATAGAATATGAAATACCACTAAACAGTAAAAAGATAATTATTAACCAAATTCATTTCTTATCCCTGTAATGATGGGTTTTTATTGTCATAAAAAGCAAAGTGACATGGAATAAATTGAGCTTGGCCATATGAAAATGAGAGATCTGACCTATTCAGCATGTAGAAATGGCTGTTTCATGTAGTTCTTTCTAATAAGAAAGCACAGAACTGCCTTTCTGCTGCCCCTCCAGACCCCAGTGGTAAAGATTCCACATGTAGCTAAGGAGTTCCTCTAATTGCTGAGTCTGTGCAAAGCTGAACTATGTTAACAAGGGTAATCACAGTAATTACTACTTATTGGGTGCCTACTACATACATGAACTTTTGTATCACTTATGAAATCATCACAAAAACATTGGCACATCTATTTTGCAAAGAAAGACTTGTTGAAATTCACAGTAAGAAAGTTGTAATTCTAGTTTTTGGACTCAGTTTTATCGAACACCAAAGTACACACATCACACCACTCCCACTAATCCCGTAAGTTCATTATTGTTTAATTCAATTTTTCTGAAAACCCATCTGTTTATTGTGTTTTCAATGTATCAACTTGGAATTAAAAATAACTACTTCTCTCACTGCTATTAGTGTGGCTAGGAAAAGCCAACACAAACTATGGCTGAAATACATAAGTTTAAAATGAGACATAGTTACAAAACTTGGGCTATCCTAACTAAAATTAAAAGAAAGTAGAGAAGAGCATAAATTTCCTCCTACTGCCTGCTTTCCTCTAACCCTGGTTAGACTGTCACTTGGAATTCTTCAAATGCCAGGTAATCGATACACATTTCAATTACCTTCATTTTTTAAAAAAGCACTTTTTAGTACAGACTCTGACAAAAATAACAGAACTTAAGTGTTTTCTAAAAATAAATGCCTCATAGGTATCAAGTATAGCCAAGTGAACGCACAGCTGAACTTTCCCCAAACATTATATACAATATTTTACTGAGGCAGCCACAGGTGCTTCTGTGCATCCTATTGCCTGGCCCACATGTGAGCTGTGAAAGGAAGCACACAGCCCACTCCCTGTAAGAGACCTAAGGAGGAAAGTACAAAGGGCCTCAGTACACATTTCAATCGAATAGGACACATGTTTAGTAACTAACAAATTTACCTAGGAATCTTACAGAAATATTACAGAGCATATTTTAAGGAAACATGTTCAAAATATCCACTATTACTTACTGCTCTCTAATTTTCTTAGAATTATGCAGGTAATTTATGTTCCCATTGAAATAGTCATTAAACTTAACTTAATGTGAATTTTTTGTATCTCATGCTGCTTAGTTTACTTAATGGCATTACTTCCATATTTCAGCAGTTCTAAATGCATTTTTGGAGGACAGGATTTAGCTCAGCAGTTAAGTCAGACATTTGAGAAGACTGCATCCCATAATGGAGAATGCCAAGGCATAAAAGCACATTTCTGAAATCAGAATATTTATTACAGTTGATGACATTGTATAATTGTTGTTGACCCAGGATACAGTTATAATACAGTTTTCAATGCTTGTGCATGCATGAATGTCTTAATTATTCCTGTTGATAAAGCTGAACAATGCCAATTAGTTGTGAAGAAAAGTTTAAAGGATTGCTTCAAATCATATTAATTCCAGACATTGTCCAAGAGCCTTCCTTTGACACCTTCTTGTGTCAACAAAGCACCAACAAAGCTTCCAACTTCAAAGAAATTCTCCAAAAAAAATAGTGGAGAATTTGTGTTTGTATTGAGGGTAATAACTAATGGAAAAATATGGATTTTGACAATTTTGAGTAGAAAATTTACTTGTAAGAGATTACAAATGTGAAAATGTTGAAGTAATGCTTTAAACAATTTATGTTGTTTATGTTTTCTTTTCATAAGAGTGAAACGCGATTTTAAACTCTCTAACTCTATAATTACACTTTCAGTTGGTTCCAAATAAAAATTCTAAAGAATAAGAAAATATTATGTCATGTTTAGTAGAGTATTTTCTTTCTAAGCGATATAGAAAGTAAAGGTGCAATTTACAATCAACCTCAGATTGTTAATCTAAACTTACAAATTATCGGAGACTCCTATAATATCATTTTTTACTGTCTGTATGTAATTATGTTATTAATTGAAACAAATATTTTCAAGTTTGTTTCTGGAATATAAGTTCACTCTGACCATCCTTCTCTTATTTCCACACTTCTCATTATGCTTCTCATAATTTTGTCCAAGATTTGTACAACAATCTTCTGTAAGTCTTTTGCCTCTGATCTCTTTCCAGACCAATATATTCATCTTTTTTAAAAAGATTTATTTATTTATTTGTAAGGCAGAGTTACAGAGAGGCAGAGGCAGAGAGAGAAAGAGAGAGAGAGAGAGAGGTCTTCCATTTGATGGTTCACTCCCCAATGGCCACAACGGCTGGAGCTGTGCTGGTCCGAAGCCAGGAGCTTCCTCCAGATCTCCCACACTAGTGCAAAGGCCCAAGGACTTGCTCCCAGGCCATAGCAGGGAGCTGGATTGGCACTCATATGGGATGCCAGCACTGCAAGGTGGTGGTTTTACCCACACCACAGCGCCAGCCCCCAAAATATTCATCTTAACCACTGAGTGACTGCCATGAAATACAGCTACTGGCTGAAAACTCCAATATCTCCCTAATTCCTACAACATAGTTGACTAATAATATACCATAAACATGTACTTTTAGTACATGCTCATGGCTAGCCAGTCAGGTATCTGTCTCTTTTTACATTCATGTTTACCTTGCCATTCCAAGTCCTTATCATATGTTCTCACTATGTTTTTGCTATATAAATATATGAACCCAGCATGCTTTAACAATACTTCTAAACACCAGACTCCATGCAGAACCTGCTTCTCAGAGATGTCACTCAACGTCAACCATTCCAAAACTATGGAATAGAGTCCTAAATTCCTTCAAACAGTTAGCAAGATCACTCAAGATCTGTCTTCTATGTTCTTTGACAGTTTTACCTCTCGTCTCTCTCTCCTCCAACTACATGAGATCATTGACTTTTTATGAATAATTTTACCAAAACTCATCACTTCCTACTCTGTGCTCCCACTGTATGCTAAATCAATATTTTTGCACTGAATTAATTGTACATGCTTGTTGCCCTCTAGAAAGTGAGCTCTTGCAGGAATTGTGTAATAGTCATTTTTATGCCCCAAATGCCCAGCATTTTTTATCAAAAAGATGCACTGAAATAAAATATTTATAGGTGGCTTTATTAGTTTCCCAAGGCTGCCATAACAAAATACCATAAATTTGGCAGCCAAAAACAGCCAGCGCTGCGGCTCAATAGGCTAATCCTCTGCCTGTGGCGCTGGCACCCTGGGTTCTAGTCCCAGTCGGGGCGTCAGATTCTGTCCCGGTTGCTCCTCTTCCAGGCCAGCTCTCTGCTGTGGCCCGGGAGTGCAGTGGAGGATGGCCCAGGTCCTTGGGCCCTGCACCCCCATGGGAGACCAGGAGGAAGCACCTGGCTCCTGGCTTCAGATCAGTGCAGCACGCCGGCCTGTCAAAAAAAAATACCATAAACCTGGCAGCCAAAAACAGCAGAAATATGTTCCCTCACAGTTCTGAAGGCCAACAGTCTGAAATCAAGGTCTCAACAGGGTTTTGCTCCCTCTAAAGGGTAAGGGAAGAAGTCTTTCTCATCTTTTCCAGTTTCCTCTGCTCCATATGTTGCTTGGTCTGTCTTTACATAACTGACTCTTGTGTTCTCTGTTTGTCTTTTCCAAAAATGTTTGTCTTTGGCCTAGGAGTCTGCTCAGATGGTTCAGGATTATCTCATCTTGACAGTTTTTCTCTAATTACAACCTCAAAATCTCCTTTTCCACACAAGGTCACATTCACAGGTTCTGGGATGTGGATATGCAGAATTGGGGAGCCACTTTCGACTTATTAAATGACTTTCTAACACATACATTTCCTCACAAATAATTCTGATGATACAAAATTAGTAAAATGTAAAAGTATATCTAAAGGGATCACACATGCCACTTTTTTTTTTTTTTTTTTTTTTTTTTTGACAGGCAGAGTGGACAGTGAGAGAGAGAGACAGAGAGAAAGGTCTTCCTTTTTGCCGTTGGTTCACCCTCCAATGGCCGCCACGGCTGGCGCGCTGCGGCCGGCGCACCACGCTGATCTGAAGCCGGGAGCCAGGTGCTTCTCCTGGTCTCCCATGGGGTGCAGGGCCCAGGCACTTGGGCCATCCTCCACTGCACTCCCGGGCCACAGCAGAGAGCTGGCCTGGAAGAGGGGCAACCGGGACAGAATCTGGTGCCCCCAACCGGGACTAGAACCCGGTGTGCCGGCGCCACAACGCGGAGGATTAGCCTATTGAGCCATGGCGCCGGCCAATGCCACATATTTTAAATAATGCCTGGGCCAGCGCTGTGGTGTAGGGGGTAAAGCTGCCGCCTGCAGTGCTGGCTTCCCATATAGGTGCCAGTTTGAGTCCTGGCTGCTCCACTTCTGATCCAGCACTCTGCTATGGCCTGGGAAAGCAGTAGAAGACGACCCAAATCCTTCAGCACCTGCACCCATGTAGAAAACCCAGAAGCAGCTCCTGGCTGCTGGCTTTGGATCAGCACAGTTCCCACCATTGCAGCCATCTGGGGGAATGAACCAGCAGATGGAAGACCTCACTCTCTTTCTCTCTGCCTCTGCCTCTCTGTAACTCTCTGTCTTTCAAATAAATAAATTTAAAAAAATAAAAAAATGCCATTACATACATTGCTAAAATCTGAGGTTAATACTGTCATTTCACTTTACTGTATTTTTCTAATGTTGTAATCATGGTCTTTATAGGATATATCATTAAAATTCAAATAAGTAATTCTATTACAGAATACAAATTATAATCTCATCTCTCCAAATTCAAAGTAGGCATGAATTCTATTCATTCTCTTCCCAAATACAAGTCAATTATCCAAAAGCTACACACACACACACACACACACACATACACACTCACACACACACATCATGTCCAGGAGTACTATCAGCTTCCTGATGTTGTTAGCCCAAGGAAACACTGGCATCCCTTGTTGGTTTCCCTTATGTCTGCCCACAAATGTGAAAATAGTCTCTTCATTCATTTCTCTTTAATATCTCATTTTGAGTATACCATCTGCTTCCTTATGGGATCCTGAAAAAAGTAATTGGCACCAGCAGTGACTCTAGGAAATAAACCTTTAAAAAGGGATTCTGCAACTGAATAGTTAACACACTCAAAAACAATGCAGATAACCTCCTTGCCATAGAGAAATACGGCAAATATCTGTGGAAAGCATTGGGTGTGAATGCCAATGCATAAAAGGGAACATGAGAAAGCCTTTATTATTGGTACAAAGCACTCCTTTATCCCCTAAAGCTTCAGAGCAAATATGGATAAGAATCAAACCCATGACTTGACTATGAGAGTTGGAAAGTTATGGAAGCAACTACACGTGAAGCCTTGTCAGGCCTCTTAGGCCAGTTTATTGGGTGTGTGGGATGTAGCAAGTATCCTAGATGCCTTACTAAAACCCATGAAGGCCAAAGAATGGGATATAAATGCCACAAAAGTGTTGGGTCTTTCAGTAGAATTTCTAGGCATTTGTGTAGTCTTGAGATTGTTGTGATACTCCTTCTAAAATGAGACTGAAACGTAGTGTAGTCATTCTTCTCTTCACATTGTACTACCTGCCACAAAAAAGAGGTTCAGTTTGATGGATTTCTTTGGGTAGTGGAAACCACACATACCAAGTTTGGGTGTGTTGACTTAATTTATTTTTTGGGCAACCATAAGACAGTTTTGAGGTGTCAAAGGCATAACACATTCTATAAAAGGTGTAACTAAGTATAAAAAGCCTTGCTACCTAGACTTTAAGTTTTGGCAAATCAATTTGTATTTGAATAGTCTATGGCAAACAGAAAAGATTGGTGGAATATATGGCATGCCCTGCCAGGAAAACCCTTAGTGTTCTGGAACAAGATCATGTCCTCTTCTGCCATTAACCACTTTTCATTTGAAAATCAGCTCCTGGTTTGCTTTGGCAGTACTGAAGAACTGAGCAAGAGACCTCAAATGATGATACAATCTGAACTGTCCACTTTATAACCTATGGAATTATTAAATTATATATGTACAGTGGAATTCCAATGTTCAAAGTAATATGAGTACTTTACACTTTGTGTTCTGTGTGGGTGCAAACTGTTGAAATCTTTACTTAATACATACTAAATTGATCTTCTGTATATAAAGAGAATTGAAAATGAATCTTGATGTGAATGGGATGGGAGAGGAAGCAGGAGATGGGATGGTTGCGGGTGGGAGGGAATTTATGGGGGGAAAAGCCACTGTAATCAAAAAGCTGCACTTTGGAAATTTACATTTATTAAATAAAAGTTAAAAAAAGTAATATGAATAAGATTGAACTCTGGCAGATAACGAAGGCTCTACTAAATTGAGTTATTTGGTGGTGCAGAATCCCATGATATCTGCTCCTCCCTTTGCTGCTTCTTTCTTAACTTGGAATCATCGTTCAGTGCTGTACAGTAACTCATGCCAGAAAGTGAATAGTCATTGCATTAAGGTCCACTCAGACGTGGCCCTGAAAGACAGTGGCTCAAGGAAATCCTCTGAAAGGACAACATCTATTTGTCTATCTGATAGGGAAGGAGAGATAGCCCGAGGTATAGATCTATGTTGACTCATGAGAGTAGCTAACAAATTTTTTAGTTGGGCAAGGATATAGAAAGAACAGTGTTGAAAGAATTGTTAACAAGGAAGAATGGAGATGGACATGTGGGTAAACTTCCTGGAATGGCCATATGTTCCATGTAGTTGTTTAACAGAGTACATTCACTCTGGAGAAAGGTTTTAATAAGTCAGTGAGTAGGATGACCAGATCTTTGAATGCCAATTTTTAATTCCAGCCAATCTTAATTCTTGTTGCATAGGCTCATGAGCAAAGTATTCATAGAACATTCATGAAAGTTTTACATAGGATCAATATTATTATGAACTTTCCATCGTTAGGGATAAATTCTAGCTACTACATTCTTGACCTTCACATACACTCTCTCAACACATTTCTGAAACTGACCATATCCCTGGGAGAAAGCTCTACTGATGCAAACTGGAAAAGTTACAGCAATAAAAAGACTGGACCTTGAAAGATACATTTCATCCACTTCACATATATGCACAATATCTTCTTCTTTTTTCTACCACTTCCTTAAAATGATATAATGTATAGACTATGGCTATTTGGGATAGGTATTTTAGAAAAAAAGTACAACTTTCTATCAAGTTGTCATTTTTCAAAGCTCCAGAAAACATTAAAATTCATCAAGTTGCATAATGCAACCCTCTCTACTGATCTAAACCTTCAAGGTTCTTCAGAGGCCCCTCTTTGCTTTCCAAGGCACATGCTTGAACGTTATATTTATACATATTGAATATATTTATTAAGCAAATTTAGAGAAGTTTGGATTTGGAAAAACACTTTGGAAGTAATCTTGTTGGAGCAGGTGTTGTGGTGCAGTGAGTTAAGCTACCGCTTTCAACACCTGCATTTCATATCAGAGGGTTTGGTGTAAGACCCTGTTACTCCATTTCTAATACAGCTTCCTGTTAATGCATCCTGGGAGGCAGAAGAAGTCTTGTGCTTGCAGAAGAGGCAGAAGTGCTTGGGCCCTTACCACTCATGAAGGAGATCCAGGTGGAATTCTGGCTTCCTGGCTTTGGCCTGGTTGTTGTTGGTATTGACAAGTGAACCAGCAAATGGAAAATCTCTCTCTGTCTCTCTCTCTCTTTGACACTTTGCTTTTCAAGTAAATGACTATAAATATTTAAACATTAAACAAAAGAAAAAAAGGAAGTAAACTGGTTGATTAGTTTCATATATAAACAGGGAACCTGAATTTCAGTTAGATACACTGACTTGATGAAGGTCACACAGACTTCAGAATTAAGGCTTAGAATCACTCTTCTGCTTCCAGGCTGCTCAGGGTAGTGTGGGCAGGGACTTTTGTCTTACGTCCCTGGTATAAAGTGTGCTGTTTTCATAAATAGACCAACCAATCCCATTAACGACTAAAAAATTAACAATGCAGAGGATGCAGTAGGGCTTTATTCTTTATTTGCACCAGTTTCACATGGTCACTGAAACACTGAGCATCTTTGTTCTTTCTTTTAGCATATAGTGTGTCAGAGTCTAATGTGACATTTTGCCAGCAACTCTGCCCCTTCAGAATTCAATTTTTCTGACATCAAAATATCTATTAACAAAATCTACTGATGGATGGATGCAATTCATTTTGTCCTTTACCTGGGAATTCAAGTTTGATAGTAGGTGGAATGGGAAATCACTATCACTTTTGTCTGATATGTAATGATGCTATCATTGTATAATATTTTCTTCAATCCTCTTATTAAATTTCAGTCTTGAGGCTGGTGCTGTAGTGCAACAGGTTAATGTCCTTGTCTGAAGTGCCAGCATCCCATATGGGCACCGGTTCAGGACCTGGCTGCTCCACTTCCTATCCAGCTCTCTGCTATGGCCTGGGAAAGCAGTAGAAGATGGCCCAAGTTCTTGAGCCCCTGTACCCACGTGGGAGACCTGGAGGAAGCTCCTGGCTCCTGCCTTCGGTTTGGCGCAGCTCCAGCCATTGGCCAATTGGGGAGTAAACCAGTGGATGGAAGACCTCTCTCTCTCTCTCTCTGCCTCTCCTCTCTCTGTGTAACTCTGATTTTCAAATAAATAAATAAATCTTTAAAAAAATTTCAGTCTTGTTAACTAATTTTTAAAAGTGTACAAAAGGGAACACAATGAAGATTGAATAATCTCTTCAATAAATGGTGCTGAGAAATTCAGATTTCTATACACAAAAGGATGGAATTGAATCTTTATTTTATACTATACACAAAACTCAATTTGAAATGGATAAAAGACCTATATATAAGACCTAAAACAACACAATTCTTAGGAAAACCACAACATTTCCCTTGGTAATGATTATTTGAATACTACATAAAAGTTCAGGCTATGAAAACAATAATTGATGAGACTACATCAAACTACTTGTGCACAACAGGAGAAACCATCAGTAAAAAGATGCAAGATGGCTGAATACAAAGGTCCTGTATTCACTTCTGCCAGAGAGGAGATCCAGAGTGACAAAGGAAAGACCATGCTTCCAAGAGATTGACTGAGGGAAGACTTCAGTAAATAAGTAAGTAAGGAACTGTAAATAGTACTGAGACTCTAAAGCTGAGAGAGAGAGAAAGAGAGAGAGAGAAAGAAAGAGAGAGAGAGAGAATACCATGGCTTCTTCCATAGCTGCCTGGCTGGGGACACCATCATGCCTGGGAAAGGTAAACAGCAAGTTCCATGGCTACCACCATCACTACAGACCAGAAGCCCTAACTGCAGCAGGATTCCACCGTCCTCACTAGTCCAGTCTAGAAAACTGCTGTCTGAACAAAGACCTTGCTCCAAAAAAGGAACCCACAGGACCTCTTTCTGCTCCCAAAGCCCCAGACCTGAGCTGCTTCAGTATAACCACTGCTAAACTCCATTCTATTTTAGATACGTTGATGTAATAACTATTTTACTATCTCTATTATCTCCTAATTTCATGTTGTAAACTTCAGATATACACAACAAAAATTCATTTTAAAAAAGTCTTATATACTAGAGAAATAAAGTATATACAAGTGTGTGTGTGTATAATAGCAAAAATTCAAAATTTCAGTCTAGTTTTCTCACCTTGAGCAATAATTTATTATTTATTTCATTATTTTTTATTATTTGAGATATTTACAGATAACTTCTTCTGTTTCAGTTTCCTTATTTAGATTTCCACAAATTAGTCATCATTTGGAGTCCACATTTTCACTTTGTAAGAAGATCCTATGATCCCTGTTTAAATTTAGTTTGAGCTGTGAAAATGCTTGTAAAAATAAACATTCTTTAATCCATTCTAGTTGTGGGAAAACTGCACTTGATTCATACTTTTGTTTATTCATTGTCTTTGCTTTTATTTGCTTTTCTGATGGAGCAAAGCTCATGGATTTCTAGACTAAACTTTTATAATAAACATGATCAGTTTAACTTATTTACATTGTTATTTTATTTAGTTCACAAAGTGTCTTTGGGATATTTATAGACTAAAAACTAAAACTAAAGAAGGGATTTCGATTTCTCTCTTTTTTTTAAAAGATTTTATTTATTTATTTGACAGGTAGAGTAACAGACAGAGAGAGAGAGACAGAGAGAAAGGTCTTCCTTCCATTAGTTCACCCCCCAAATGGCTGCCATGGCCGGTGCTGTGCTGACCCAAAGCCAGGAGCCAGGTACTTCTTCCTGGTCTCCCACATGGGAGACGCGGGTGCAGGGGCCCAAGCACTTGGGCCATCCTCCACTGCCCTCCCGGGCCACAGCAGAGAGCTGGACTGGAAGAGGAGCAACCGAGCCCAGAACCCGGCGCCCATAAGGAATGCCGGCGCTGCAGGTGGAGGATTAATCAAGTGAGCCACGGCGCCAGCCCCGTGGGATTTTAATTTCTATTATTTAATTTATTGATAAGATATCATGGATATAATATTCCTTATTTTAGAAAATTTAGGAGTTGTGGAACCAATGCTGTGGTGCAGTAGGTTAATCCTCCGCCTGTGGCGCTGGCATCCCATATGGGTGCCAGTTCTAATCCCGGCTGCTCCTCTTCCAATCCAACTCTCTGCTGTGGCCTGGGAAGTCAACAGAAGGTGGCCCAAGTCCTTGGGCCCCTGCACCCACATGAGAGACCAGGAAGAGGCACCTGGCTCCTGGCTTCAGATTGGCGCAGCTCCGACCTTTGCGGCCATTGGGGAATGAACCATAGGTCAGAGGACCTTTCTCTCTGTTTCTCTCTCTCACTGTCTGTAACTCTACCTCTCAAATAAATAAATAAAATCTTTAAAAAAATAAAAAAAAGAAAATTTAGGAGTTGTTAATTTGTTCACTTGAACAACACAAATTTACTTTTCTCTACTTTCTAATGAATTTATTTAAGTACCAACTCTTGAGAAAAGTAAATACATGAAATGAATTCATCAAATCAAATTTATTTCTATCTTTTTAAAAAATCAACATCAGTAATACAAACTAGATTCAAGAAGGGCTACCTTGGTTACAGCTTAGTTAGTGCTAGATAGGCACTTAAATCCAAATGGAAAAGTTCATCTGAAGGGATCAGACGATTTGCTTCTAATGACTTTATGTCTACATAAATTGAAAACTCAATACTCTGGGTGCAAACTGCTGAAATCTTTACTTAGTGTATACCAAGTAGATCTTCTGTATATAAAGATAATTGGAAATGATTCTTGATGAAGAATGGGATGGGAGAGAGAGTGGGAGACAGTGGGAGGGAGGTTATGGGGGGAAAAGCCGCTATAATCCAAAAGTTGTACTTTCAGAATTTATATTTATTAAATAAAAGTTTAAAAAAAAGAAAGTGAGCATGATTCCCTTTTAGACTAGGCGGCTTCAATATGATCTATATATAGTTTCAAAATCACTATTTTAAATGTATTTAAAATAATTGTTAAATTAATAATTTATTTAACTTGGCTTTCTTATCAATTATTGAGGCATGTAAAATAATTCAAGTATTAACATATGTGAATTTAAAATGTGGCAATATGAAATAAGCCACTTAACCCAAGATTTGGGAGGTAATGCATATGAGACCTGGTCTTGATTCCAATCTGATTAGTATTAGGGTCATCAATCAGTTTTTCATTCTGTATGGTGACAGGTATAAACAATAGGTGCTAAGCCTATATACATTCAATAAAATTTGTTTCATTATACTATTATGTTCATCATAGAAGAGTCATGTCTAAATAAATGCAGGTACATACATCAATAGTTAAGGAAAGTGATTTTATACCACTAACAATACACAGACCAAAAGTGCTCTAATAACAGGGTCTGAGATTAAACAGAGCATATTAAAGAAAAAGTGTTCTACTAATCACCTATGACACCATCAGAATTATGAATAAAAGCAATTATTTTTTTAATCTCTGTTGACATAAAGGTAATTCTGTTTTGTTATCTTTAGAATCAGAGGCTGAACTATGTGGCATCCCTGGAGTCAAGTCTGTTGTGTTCATGGTTAAAAATCAGAGATGAAAGGAACATTTCAAAGTACTCAAAATCAGCAGGCACACAATATGATGGCATTATTAATTCTCATCATAAAATTCTTTTCTCTTTTTATCTCTTTTGGAAAGACTCATTTAAAAAAGTAGAACCCACTTTTTTTAAAAAAAGATTTATTTTATTTATTTGAAAGAGTTACAGAGAGAAGTAGAAACAGAGGGAAAGGTCTTCCATCTGCTGGTTCACTCCCCAGATGGCAGCATCGGCCGGAGCTGAGCCAGGAGCCAGGAGCCAGGAGCCAGGAGCCAGGAGCTTCTTCTGGGTCTCCCATGTGGGTGCAGGGGCCCAAGGACTTGGGCATCTTCCACTGCTTTCCCAGGCCATAGCAGAGAGCTGGATCGGAAGAGGAGCAGCAGGGACTAGAACCTGCGCCCATATGGGATGCCAGCACTTCAGGCCAGGGCTTTAACCCTCTGTTTCACAGCGTCGGCCCCAGAACCCACTTTCAAATTGGAAATTCTTAAGGATAAAATATATCAGTTGACTCTAGAGATGTACAAGAATATAAAGTCTTGTGGAAAATGCACACTGTAAGCATCTCCAGGTAAATGTTTGGGAATTGTATCTGGATTCCATTATAGACTGAATGTTTATGTACTTCTCAAATGCATATGTTGAAATCTTAAACCCATAATGAAACAGAGTGAGGAAGAAAAGCTCTTGGGAGGTGATCAGGTCACGAAGGCAGAGCCCTCAATATCAGGACAAATGGAATAACAGTAGTAACTGGGAGGGAAGGTTGATTGAGGGGAGGTATTGTTTGAGTGGGAAGAGGGAAAGAAGCTTGTGGAGCAGAATGGGTTGAAAATGGCCAGGAAGAGGGATTAATGTGTGAGGCAATAATCCAAAGAGCATTAAAGCAGTTAGGGTCTGTCTTAATATGTCAAATTAAGGCAGCATAATAATATTCTGAGATAATCAAATAATCTGAATGGGAAAATCAGTCTCATATTTATAGGAAAAATATTACCCCAAGGCATACATAATTCAATTGATCAATTAAGCAAATTAGTATCTCAAGAAGGGAAACTTGTAAGAGCCTAAATAAAATGACAAGTGATAAACCAGTGCAAAAATAGAATTAAGTATAAATGATTCAGTATTTCAATAGAAAAACTAGCATAAAAATGTATTGCAGTATGAAAATCATGTTTGGCTAGCAGCGCGGCTCACTAGGCTCATCCTCCGCCTGCGGTGCTGGCACCCGGGGTTCTAGTCCCAGTTGGGGTGCCAGATTCTGTCCCGGTTGCTATTCTTCCAGTCCAGCTCTCTGCCGTGGCCCAGGAAGGCAGTGGAGGATGGCCCAAGTGCTTGGGCCCTGCACCCGCATGGGAGACCAGGAGGAAGCACCTTGCTCCTGGCTTTGAATCGGCACAGCGCGCCAGCCATAGCGGCCATTTGGGGGGGGAGCCAATGGAAGGAAGACCTTTCTCTCTCTGTCTCTCTCTCTCACTGTCTAACTCTGCTTGTCCAAAAAAAAAAAAAAAAAAAAAAAATCATGTTCTACTAAAATTTTCTGGATTCTGGATCACAAAACTAGACTAGAGTCAATCCTCCCTGACTCCATGTTCAGTATCCTAGGATCCAACCAATCAAGTATTAAAAAGATTCAGAAAGAAAAATTACTGTATTGAACATGTGCAAATTATTCTCTAAATAATGCATTATAATGATTTACATAGAATTTACATTGCATCAGGTGTCATAAAAAACAGATGATTTAAAGTATATGGGAAAATGTGCATAATTTATATGCAAATACTAGGTCATTTTATATGATAAACTTTAGCATTAGAAGATTTGGGAATCTGCATTAAGTGGGTGGTAGTTTTGGGACCATTTCCCTATGGATTCTAAAGAATGACTATGTGTTAACAAGGAGCATGAATGGGGAACACGAAAGGAAAAAGCCTGCAAACTTCAAGCTGACCGAAGAGGTAAGCAAATACTTCATGAATAAAATCAGTAAAAGTTTACACTTTCCCAAAAATGAGAAAGGTAAATCAAGGCAATTATGTGCTCTTTCCTAGAGCTGCCTTTATAAATATATAATTCACATATTTTGGGCAATGGGTAGGTAAAGATGGTTTTAAGTAATAAATATAATAGATAACATCTTGTTATGAAAACTGAGAGACTGATTCTTTTTTGAGAGGCATAAAATGAAATCAAATAATACACTTTCTTTTTTAAATTTTTTATTTGAAAGTCAGAGATACACAGAGAAGGAGAGGCAGAGAGGAGAGAGAGAGAGAGAGAGAGAGAGAGAGGTCTTCCATCCACTGGTTCACTCCCCAGTTGGCTGCAACGGCTGGAGCTGCGCTGCGCCGATCTGAAGCCAGGAACCAGGATATTCTTCCAGGTTTCCTATGTGGGCACAGGGGCCCAAGGACTTGGGCCATCTTCTACTGCTTTCCCAGGCCATAGCAGAGAGCTAGATTGGAAGAGGAGCAGCCAGGACTAGAACTGGTGCCTATATGGAATGCTGGCACTACAGGCGGCAGCTTTACCCACTACGCCACTGTGCTGGCCCACAAATAATACACTTTTAAAAACCAGTTTTTGGGTCTTGCACTGTGGCATAGTGGTGAAGCCGCTGCCTGCGGTGTGGCATCCCATATGGGCACCAGTTCAAGTCCCAACTGCTCCACTTCCGATCCAGCTCTCTGCCACCTATGGCCTGGGAAAGCAGTAGAAGGTGGTCCAAGTAATTGGGCCTCTGCACCTGCATGGGAGACCTGGAAGAAGCTCCTGGCTCCTGGCTTCTGATCGGCACAGCTGCAGCCATTGCAGCCATCTGGGGAGTGAGCCAGTGGATGGAAGACCTCTCTTTCTCTGCCTCTGCCTCTCCCTCTTTCTGTAACTCTACTTTTCATATAAATAAATAGATAAATAAATCTTTTTTTAAAGTAGTTTTGGGGGCAGGTTAAACTGCCACTTGGAACATCCCCATTCTAAGAACAGCTGGGGTGGAGTCCCACCTCTCCATTCCAGCTACCTGCCAATACACAGCATGCAGGGCAGCATGGCTCAAGTGGTTGTGTCTCTGTCACTCACTTTGGAGACCTTCATTAAGTTCAGGGCTCCTGGATTTCACCTGGCCTGATGTTGTCTGTTGCAGGCAAATGGGAAAAGAACCAATGGATAGGAGATCTCTGAGTGATTTTCTATCTTTCAAATAAACAAGTAAATGGAATGAAAAATTAAAAGGTTTTCTAGACTGAGTGGAATTCAAGGCTTAGACAATTGAAAAACAATAAAAATTAATTATAGACCTTTAAGTACAAACAACATGAAAATATATAAAGCAAGATGTTTTATGAACGCTAACACAACACACATAGGATACTACACTATCAATCCTGGGCAAATTAAGACAAAGCATGAGCAAGAATAGAGAAGATATGCGTAATATAATTAGAAAGTTTGATTTCCAAAATTACAAATACACCATTTTATGTCTTATAATAAAGAACACCCACTTTTCCAAGTTCATGGAACAATTGCTAAATTTCATTATTTAATAAGTTATAAAACACTCAATATAGTCCACATTCTCTGACCACATTGCAATATATCTAGAAATTAAATGTTTTAATATGCTAATATTTAAATTACAAAATATTTAAGTAGTGATTTATTGTGAGAGGAAAGCTTATGTAATTTATTTTGGAATTACAATTTTTAAACATAAAATTTTCATGTTAAAGTGTTATTGCTTTGAAATTTTGATAAGGTACACTAATTTAGAAAATAACTAGACTTAATATTCTGTGTATCAAAACTCACAGATCTGAAATCAAACTGTAAGCAAAAAGAATTAAAGAACAGTGGGGGAAGAGATCAAAAAAGAGACAAGAAAGAGAAAATAAATGGTTAAATATTGGAAAAATATAAAAATATGTTTGAGGTGAAAGGGTAATCACATCAGTGTCTTAAGGAAATATTAGCTGTTAACAAGCAGAAGCACAGGACTTTTACAAAAACAAAAGCAAATGAAATAATTACAAAGGTTTTTTATATGAATGGGCAATCATTTTGTATTTTTTGGGGTGAGCTTCACTGTGGTGAATGTATTAATTCTCCTCAAACTAATTTATATACTAAATATAGTTCAAATAAAAATCTTAACACCATTTTACAACAATTTTAAACTACTTACATGGGTGTTTTTGGGAACAACATGAGCAAACATTCTAAGAAAAAATGTAAATAAAAAAGAGCAATGAGATGGAACTTGCCTTACTGATACTTAATTATCTTTGTGAAACTGTAGTAATTGAAATCTTGAGGTACAAGAATATTCAAGTCAATATCATAAAATTAAAAATCTTGTAACAAATATTTGTATTTTTAATTATATATGATTTTTTTTTCAGAGAAGAAATGGATACTTTAGCTCTAGGAAGTTGGCAGTAAAGTGAATAGTTATTCTTGAAACATTAGGCAGATCTTAAAAATTTTCTGAAACTACACACACACACACACACACACACACACAAACATACATCATGAATTTATAAGTAAAGGAATGAAAGCACTTAATGAGACTGAATGGAGAGTGAATGAAATGTAAGGAATAAATCCCAAAGCCTCATATATAAAAAAGGACACACAAAGTGCTCCTATACTTCTAGTTGATAATGAACAAAGGAAATTTGCCAAAAAGTTATTATAAAACATTTAAAGTAGTAAAAAGTATTAAATTTTTTATTTTTTCAAATATTTACAGTTAAAGAACAAGTAAAAGTGATATAAGGTCTTTTAAATAACTTGAACACTCATTAAAAGTACTTCATTTTTAAAATTTAACTTTATTCTAAGTAGCACACTCTAAAACAGCTGCAGCAGGCTGTGCTCTCATAGATTTTGTTATAACTTTGGAAACAAAACTGTGGAGTGCAACAATTTGTCATTAAGGATTCTCTGTGAAATAAACTTTAAAGTCACAAGTGAAGAGACTTACTTATCTTCCGAAAATTTGGCAGGAGATAAGATTTCCACCTAAGGATTTTTATTTAGGAGAAGGCATTGACCTTGCTCTGGAAGCCTTCATGTGATTCTTCATTTATAGAAGGAATAAATGAAATGTAATGCTTGTTATATCTGAGTTGACTCTGCAGCATTAAACACTGCAGGAATAGCATGAGTTTTTAATTTTTTATAGGATTAAAATATGATCATGGGATTTGTGTCTCCTCTCTGTCACAGGCTCCCTTTCAGAGGCTATTTTGGTCAGAAAAATTACTCCACTGGGAACTCTGATGTACTGGATCCCTACTTCTCAATGTTCTTCTGTAAACATCAGCAAAGACAACGATCCTTCAGAATCCATCTTTTGACTTGTTTCTGTTTTAACCTTTAAAATAATTCCCAGGAAGCAGACAGGTGATGGACAAAGGTCCAGCCAGATGAAAAGGAAATTGATTCTAATAATGGTATGTTATACAGCTTTGTACGAATTTACTTCTTTATCTGAAAAGGAAAAAAGAAACTGTCTCTGCCCAATTGTGCAATATGCTACTTTTAATTTTGTTTATTTAACGTTTATCTACTTAATGCTCTCATAACATTATCTAATTATTTCAGTGTGTTAAGAGCAAGGGTCCATGACATTATATTGTATGCCTCATTATCATGAGGCTAAGAATTACATTATGATCCGTAAATGGTTGGCTTTTTCTGAGGACTGACACAAAGAATTTCTAGATATTTGATTAGAAGTTATTATATCTGGGTGTGTCTTTGGGGGTGGTATTTCCTGAGAGAGATTAGCATTTGAATTGGTGGAATGAATAAAGATGACCCTCCCCAAAGCGAGCGGGCTTTATTCAATCTGATGAGAGCCTGAATGGAACAAAAAGGCGGAGGACGTTTGAATTGGCACTGTCTGCATGATGGCTTGAGCTGAACATGTGTCTTCTCCCATCCTTGAACTATGGCTTACAGCATCAGTACTCCTGGTTTTCAGGAAGAAATTAAACCAACAGCTTTCCTGGCCCTTAAGTCTTCTCAGTCTCCATAATTGTGTGAACCAATCCCAATTCCTTATAAAAAAAATCTCATTTTGAGATTTTTATACACACACAAACACACACTCCTACTAGTTCTATTTATCTATGTATCTTTTGGAGATACACATATATATGACACACTACACATGTACGCACATTAACACACACATGTTCAGTTTCTCTGGAGAACACTGATGACTGAAAGTCTGTAATCCTTCTGTGGAGTATTATAACTTTAGAATAGATTCATTATGCTGAAACTCTTTAAAAGTCTAGGTTGTTAAACAAATATATAAGGTTTTATTACTATTTTTACTTTTACAATAATAGCAATCAGAAGTTTACTACATCTTGGATCTCTCTCCTTTCTTTTGTTTATCTTACTTAGTCCAAAAGTACTAGAGTCCAAATTCTAGTATAATAAACTCTTAGGGGTGGTCTACATTATATTATTGTCTTGAGTTTTTTGTTGGACTCAGTAACACTTCAAGTTAGCTTGAGGCTGGAAATAACTCTAACCTTGAATGACACTTTGATAGCAAAAATTTTAGATTTTGCTTCAGTTTATCTTCCAAATTTTTAACACATTTTTGTTAACTCAGATATTAAGTATAATGTTTTATTACCCAAATAAAAGTATATTTCCTACAAATATCATATCAATTTGTTACAGATCAGCAATAATGGTTCACATTTATAAAATTCAAGAAGCTTCTAAAACTGAAAACTTTCCACTACTTGTTTGTTCAGTGCCAGAATCAAACCCAAACTGCATTCATTTGGTGTCAGATCTTGGCTTGAACTGACATGAGGCTATTTATAATATCTTTAGCCATTTTTTTATATCTTGCCACAAACAATATGAATGGAGTATGGCCTTAGGCCTGGATGGAATAGTTAATAAATACAGTAAGTATATCATATTTCCTCAGTTTCATAACATTTTTAGTTCTAAAACACATCTGGGACTGTTTACCAGCATTTGTATTTCCATTCATGCATCAGGTCAGGGAAGATCACCACAATTAGTTTTGGGTTTAGTCTTTGTAGGTAACTTCATCTCATTGATATTTATTTTTTTATTTGTTGGCTTTAATTCCCCTGGCTTTTAACCTCATTATTCTTTCTGCCAGTATTAGTGTTCTCTGATGACTGTTCATGGTGTCCTTTGGACTAAAAGTCATTCTTTCTGTGCCTTTCAACTATCACCAGCTCCCCTCCTGCTTGCCCTTCTGGAGAAAGAACATCTGTACGTCACTATACTAGCCATTGACTTGCTTTTTATCCTCACTCTCCCTCCTCCAAACTACATTCTCTCCTTTTTCCCTGTATGTTACAATCAACTATTAAAACTTTTAAAACATTTTTGCCCTTCATAAAATGTGAAACTATAAATTTAAAAGAAACTTATTGCAATGTACTTTAAACCCAGATATTAGTATACCAACAGTATTTGCCATTTGAATTAAGTTAATGAGTAAGAAAGAAAGTAAAGTATTTTGGCTGTAACTAACTCCTCCAATGCATGGTGGTTAAACAACAAGAACAATATTTCATGGTCTTCTCACGTTTTTGTGGGTCTGGATTTTGGACAGGCAGAGGTGATGGATTCCTTTTCTTCAGCATTGTCTGTGGATTCACCTTTGACTGGGACTGGAACAGCAAACCCTGGCTCAGAATCTTACTCTCTCCTTACCACTCTTTAAATCCATGGCCTCTTCAAGTGGTAATCATGGCTTCCACATAGCATGGTGGCATGAGGTACTCAAACTTCTTACAGAGTAGCTCAAACTTCCAAAAAGCAGGGAAACGGAAACAAGAAATCATCTTATGGGCTGAACACCATATCCACTATACTTTATTGGTAAAAGCAATGAGAGAATTATTAAAGAATTCATGGCCATTTTGATTCTGTCACTGTGGGTTCATCAGCTTTTTGTATTCTCTTTTATTTCCTTTAGTCTATGATCCCATAACCTAATTTCACAATAACCCTAGGTGAAACTGACATTTTAAAATTCAAATTGTTTACATTTTCTTCAATCTTTTTACTTCTGCCACTCTTCTTACCTGATACTAAGAGAAAGCTAAGGGAAGTGATGATTGTTCTAACAATATCTTATGCATTAATCCATTTTCTGTTGCTGAAACTTAGTACTATAGTATGTGGTTTATTTAGCTCACAGTTCTGGAGTCCAAAAGCATGGAGCTGGCATTGGCTCATCATCTTGTGGAGGCCTTTTTGCTGCATATGGATTTGGCATAGGACATCACATGGCAAGATAGAACATGAGTCAACTTAAGTCTCTCTTCCTCTTCTTATAAAGACACCAATTCTATTGTGAGGAGGAGGCATGCTAATGACCTTATCTAATCTCATTTACCTCTCAAAGGCCTTTCCTCCAAATAGTATGAAGATATGAATTTGGGTGTTAAGTTTTAACTTAAGTTTTTGAAAGGACATTCAAATCATAGCATCTTCAAATTGGAGTGTAATATTTATTTGCCATATATGCAATGGTCAAAAAAGACGGAAACTATTCTCATCTTATTTTTCCTCCCCAAAAGGTTAATGATCAGAAAGTTGTGGATACCAATAAAAGCCCATTATTGTTCTATATAAGAATAGCAATTAGACAAATGAATTTTGAGAATAATCGGAAAGATTAAATATAGGAGATGTTTTAAAAGTCTTGATTTCTATGCTCCAATAGTAAATATGTTTGAACTAGCTTCAAATATACTTATTTTGTAAGATTTAATTAAATTCCTAGGTTCAAAAAAGATAATTTATTCTAAGTTATAGAAAAAGATGAAGTATAAAAGAAGAGGAAACATTATAAACTTGCAAAAACAATGGGCAGGCACATAACATATAACTGGCTTGAAAAGAAATTTGTCACCAAAAGCCCTAGAATGAGCAATGTCTATGATATGGGTAAAAATCACCATACAGAAATGTTTTGTATATAATTCACTTGTAAATCATTGTCTGACATGAATGTTTCTGATTAAACCATAGTCACATGTCTGTACCCTAGCTACCAGAGTCCAGGACATGTAGGATTGTTCAACAATTGGAATCAACCTTGAGAAAATAGAATTATCATGTGGCAAAGTATCAAAATACAAAGTATGTGTTCAAATTGCACTTGATAGGCAGATATAAATAAAAGATGTTTACCTTAGCTAAATTTTAGTTGACAAATATTACTACATATTGTTATCCCATATTAAATTTTCAAACAACATAGCAACAACAGCATGATTCAATCTAACATTTTATTAACATCAATTGTACTTGAAAGTCTCTTGCTATTTTACTGAAAGAACTATCAAAATTATCTTCAATTATTTCATCCAGTTTCAATGCTGAGATAAGAGTGATGTTCCTTTCTCCTCTGATATATTCATAATTCCAGCTCAGTATTTTTTAACCTATGGGCTAAAATATAATAAATATTGGAAAATGTGGGGAATGGAAAATGTTAATATATAAATATGTACAGGACTACCAAGAAATAAAACATGGTTATCTATAGGTAGCTTCCTTTTTTTTTTTTTTTTTGCAACTAATCAGTAGCTATTTATAGCTTTCAAGATAATTCCAAGTTCCCTTTGTCCTTAGCCAAGAATCTTGGTTATGATTCTTTACTTTATAGGGTGATTCAAAAAATCTTTACTTCTGAAGGTGCTCAGCATTCTGTATTCTTGCCTGTGTAGGATTAATTATAATCTCCCATAGCCTTTACTCCTGGACAATACATCTATTTGCTGGCAGCTGACTCAGGGTTTATATATAAAACCCTAAAGGACAGCATTTAAGCCTAGCAAAGTGTTGACATTCAACTAGTTGAATCTATAAATAAGTCTTCAGTAGGCTAATCTATCTTATAAAGCCAGTGGATTCTGTGTAATAAGGTATATAACATTAATTGTGCATCATATAGATGGGTTCCTTTCTCAGAAACAATCTAATAAGGAGATACCATCTGAACCCAGTCAGAATCACCACTAAAAAAATTGCCAAAAATAAGGATGTGGAGAAATGGGAAACAATTATACACTGCTGTTGGGATTATAAGTTATTATAGCCATTTTGGAAGACAATATAGAGATTCTTAAACTGTATAAAAATGCGTCTATAATATGATCCAGCTATCCCCTTTCCCAGTGTGGAAATGAAATCAGCACATCAAAGAAATGCTCACACTCCTATATTTACTGCCCCACTATTCATAATAATCTAGATATAGAGTCAACCAAACTATCTATCAGTAGATGAATATATAAAGAAAATCTGTCTTACATATATAAAAGAATATTCAGGCACAAAAGGAATGAAATGTTGTCATTTGTGGTAAAATGGACAGAACTAGAAAACATTATGCTAAGTCAAATAAGACAGATTCAGAAAGATATATACTGCATATTCTCTCTCAAATGTGGAAGCTAAAATAGTTTATCTCAAAGTAGACAAGATTATTTTAATGATTACTGAAGACTAGGAAGGGGAAGGATGGGAGAATAGATGGTTGAGTACTGGGTACCAAAACATAGGTAGATAGGGGTAATACATTCTAGTGTTCCACAGCAAAGCAAGGTGACTATATTTACAACTATCTATTATATATTTGAGAAGAATTAGAAGAGCAGAGCTTAAAGTCACACAAAAAGAAATGATACTGAGATAAAAATGCTAGTCATCCTGATTTGATCATTAGACATTGTATACATATATCGAAATATCACACTGTACTCTATAAATATGCAAAACCTAAAATACAATGTGGGATACTTTGATAGTAAAGCATTCTGTAAATTCACAAATGTTGTTGGCAGAAATATGGTGGGCTGGGAAGGTAAATTCAATTAAATCAGTTTATATTGCAGTGAGAATAAATCATTGCTTCTTTTAAACAAAACTAATCTGGGTGGATGATCACATACCCAATTTTGTTAATTTATGATGGGCTTAATGTTGATTGTTTTAGAAAACTGAGAATGCAGAAGTGGCATTAGCTGGGTCAAGTATGGAAAGAATATTCATTGTTAAGATTGCATATATAACCTCTGTCTTTTAACACTGGTTTTGGAGAAAATGAATGATTAATATTCACCAAAGAAATCAACTTGGTCATTTGATTATTGAGAAACTCTTAGTCACAGTATTTTAGTGAACATTGAAATGAGGCATAATTCTTTTTTTCTCATTAAACTTTGTTTTAATGGGTCTCAAAATTCTGTGACAGATTTTTTGTCAAGTTGTTTCCATTAAAAAGTACTGATTTTTAAAGCTAATATATTAAAACTGCCCTTCAATATGGGCTCACTCTGAGACGTCCTTTGCATACATTTTCCCACAGTTCCTTGCTATCTATGATTTAATCTTGTTCCTGGGCAAGTATCTGAAAATCTGTCCAGATAACAACTGTCCATAAATCACTGTAGAACCATAACAATTAGGGAAAGTGTATCAGGAGATGTACTTTATGAAATTTTACCCATTTGAAAAATTCCTGTTTTTTTAACTTTTATTTAGTAAACATAAATTTTCAAGGTACAGTTTATGGATTACAACGGCTTCCCCCAAAAAAACTTCCCTCCCACTCGCACCCTTCCCATCTCCCACTCCCTCTCCCATTCCATTCACATCAAGATTCATTTTCAATTATCTTTATATACAGAAGATTGATTTAGTATATATTAAGTAAAGATTTCATCAGTTTGCACCCACACAGAACATAAAGTGTAAAAATCACCCTTGAGTAGCTTCTGAATGCGTTTATGCCTGTTGCCAAAACTTAGTGCAATGTGAATATATGTCAGGCTTAATTTTCACTCTCAGTCAACTGGCCAAAGGGAATTCATCCATATAAATGAAACCAAAAGACAAAAAAAGATTAATTATAATTAACAGATAAAATAGAGTTGAAGTGAAACACTTAAAGAAAATCAAAGAAGAGCATTATATACTTATAAAGGGGACAATGTATCAAGAGGATATGGCAGCTGAAAACATTCATGCATCCAGCACACATAAAGCAAACAGTAGATCTGAGGAGAGAAATGGACTATAATTCAATGAAGTGAGAATATACCATACCCCACTTTCAGCAAAGGACACATCATTCAGAGAGAAAATCAATCAGGATACATTAGACTTAAATGATGTTTTTGAATAAGCAGAGCTAACAGACATATATACAACATTCCACCTAACAAGAGCAGAATGTACATTCTTCTGAAGAGTACATGGAATATTCTTTAGGTTGATCATGTGTTAGTCAAACAAACCAAGCCTTAACACATTTTAAAAGACTGAAATCTTATCAAGGAACTATTTTTCCTGCAGATAAAGAGAACCAAAATACCTGAAAGAACATCTCTGTTTGAGCCCATTTTCTCTTGCTATCACAAAATATTTAAAACCAGGTGTAAATAAAGAACAGAGATTCATTTAGCTCACATTTCTGGAGGCCTGGAAGTCCAAGATCATGGTGCCAGCATTTGCTTGGCATTTGATGAGGGTCTTCTTGCCACATTGTAACCTGTGGGTGATATCACATGGTGAGACAGAGAAACTGAGCCAGAAAGAGCTCACTTTTCTAACAAAACCACTCTCCCAGGAATCCATTAATCCATGAGTGCATGAGGGTTCTGTCCTCATTACTGAGTCACTTTCCAATGGTTCTAGTTCTTTTTTTTTTTTTTTTTTTTTTGACAGGCAGAGTGGACAGTGAGAGAGAGAGAGAGACAGAAAGAAAGGTCTTCCTTTGCCATTGGTTCACCCTCCAATGGCTGCCGAGGCTGGCGCACTGCGGCCGGCGCACCACGCTGATCCGATGGCAGGAGCCAGGTGCTTCTCCTGGTCTCCCATGGGGTGCAGGGCCCAAGCACTTGGGCCATCCTCCACTGTACTCCCTGGCCACAGCAGAGAGCTGGCCTGGAAGAGAGGCAACCGGGACAGAATCCGGTGCTCTGAACAGGACTATAACCCGGTGTGCCGGCGCTGCAAGGTGGAGGATTAGCCTACTAAGCCGCAGCACCGGCTCTATTTCTAATATACCATTAACATTTGACTTTGGAGACCAAGCTTCTAATAAGTAGAATTTGAAAATCACATTCAAATCATGGCATCCCAAGGCAACCTTTAGTTAATGACTGGATGCAGAAATACCTCCCTTGCCCCTTGCTCTCAATTTGGACAAGCCAGTTTACGCTCCAGGGAACCCTACTGAGGAAATGAAATTATACCCCAGTTTGGCCTTTTTCTCTTTGTTCAGTGTCTCCACTCCTGTATTCCTTTATCATGGGAGTCCTTATACCACACATAACCTGTACACAAACATGTGGTTCAATGTTGCTTCTGAAGGACCCCAGTCTGAGATACTATTACCACAGCCTACTCTTCATTCAAGAAACTGCTCTGTGATTCAAGGAGCCACTCTTGGTGACACAATCTTGGAATATGTTTTCTAGCCTGTGTTCTTGTTTTTGATGCTGCTCTTGTTTGTTTTGTCTTACTTATGCAGATTAAGTGGGACCCTAGCAGGTACACAACACAACTTTTTCAGACCCAGGGGACCCCCTAATCAATCAGCAAGGGAAAATGTTGTGTGTCAAAGCACTCTGATTATCACTCCATGGGTTAAGTGCTGCTAATGAGGCTCATTTTAATGGCAGCATCTCCCACCTTTGTTCTCAGCAAGCAGAGAACAGACACTACATACTTTTTGAGGATGCTTGCATCATTTGTTCATTTATAATCTCATCTTTTCTTTTTTCCTGGATCCATATTAAACACACTTTACTTCAATATATATTTTATTCCATTTGTTGTGGCTCAGAACTTCAGAATACTTTCCTAAGTATATTTCCACAGATTTTTGTCAATATAAGTTGGAAAAATAATGGCATTCATTTAGGTGGATAAACCTTTCTCGGTGTAATTTTATGATTGCTTCTTGGGACATGCTGGATCTGACACTACTTTTGGGTCAATAGAAGAGTGTCAGGAATAGGTTATGTGGATAATTACACTCCTTGATGAGGTAACATCACAGGCAAGAGACTTACAGAGTTTTCAAGGAAAGCAGGAAGGGCTTGTCAAATATTAATGATATAACATTACTCAATCTTTGCGATTTCCAGTAGAAATTATTTCTTCTTCTAAAAGGGATATGTTGTGGCTTGAGTATTCAAGGTACTCTGAGTCTTTAGAGATTTTTGCATTTGTCCCAATTACAATTCCATGTAAATGTCTTAACAGTCGTAAGAGTCATGGTACCATTTGAAACGAACTGATGTAATTCAGAAACCACAGGATTAGACTATGCATTTAATTTTCAGTTCATCAGCCCCGTAGAGATGAGAGCTAATTTTAGTGTAATCATTTCATTGCCATGGATTTTTTGTTTTAACCACCTTGAGCTGAGAATTTAAAACCTTAAGCTTGTCATTTCCGTTATTTCAAAGCTTCAGCACATTTAGAAGCAGTCAACTCATCCGCATAGCTCTTACATTGTTATGCCCAGTACACTGTCCTAAGGCAGCAACCATGCTCTTTACCATTTCCTTGCTTTCAATAGCTACTTTATTCCAGGTGACCAAGAGCACAGATTACAAAAATAAAGAACTGTTTCATTTCATTTCAGTATGCCCTGTGTATCAGTGCTCTTTTCTTTAAGACTAATTGTATCCTCAGGGCTTTCCAAATCCAACCTGCCAGATAACTCCGGCTACTCATTCCTTGAGAGCTCCCTGAACTTCCAGTATAAACTATCCAACTGTTAAGAATCTTAGTTGTAAGCAGCAGCTTCATATGGCCTAGTTTAAGCTATTTATTATAGGTATGAGAAATATATTCATTGAGAAGATAGGGAGAAGAAACAGGCTAAGTTCACTAGAACAATACACACATTCTACTGCCAACTTCTAAACTGCTTCAAAAATGGTCCTAAGGGAGAAATTACCTGTGACATTGCCAACTCCACAGATGCCAGAAAAAAAGTGTATACTCTGCCAAAGTCTTTCCTTACTTGATCACTTCCAAATTGAAGACTCATGTGGATGGAAATGATCTGTGGAAACTGGACACATGCCTGTAATTCTGGCACAAGGGAAGCTGGGAAATACAGTTTTACAATTCTGTGTTAGGAAAGCAGAATACATTCTGTGGTAGTTTTGAAAATGCAGGTGGGTTTTCAAAATATGGTGTGCAGTCAAAAATGATAAATTTATACTATACTTGTATATGGCTATCATGTTTAAAATAGTTCATGAAACTTCCTATGAAAATATTTCAATGATCACACCTGCATTTATCTCTGGTTGTTAAATAAGCAGTGTCATATTTCCAGCACGGTACCCATAGTTACATTTTTACTAACAACATCTAGATTCAAGATGCAGTATTATAAACAATATGTGCGAATGTGTATATTCTACAAATGTAATTGGAATTCAGGTATAGCACTCTTGCCATTGACAGCTTACATTTGGAAAAAATATAAACTTCTAGGTGGCAATTAAATCACCAGATACATCATTATTTTATCTATTAAATAAGTTATAAATCTAAGATGTACAGTCCTTCATTAAGATATAAACAGGGTGTGTATTTTTAGAGAATGACTCATTTGGGTACACAGGAATACATTATTTGAAAATCTGTATGTTCTATCTAGCATATACAATCTCCATAAGGAAGAAACTTGGAAGTAGCATTCCTTTTATTCATCAGAACATAATAACTAATATCAAATAACATTACAACTTTAAGATTTAAAGTAAAAATTAATTCCCTTGAAATTTAGTACTAGGGAATGGCATTGTGGTGTCCTGGGTAAACCTGCTGCTTGCAGTGCCGGCATCCCACATAAGCACCAGTTTGAGCTCTGGCCACTCAACTTCTGATCCAGCTCCCTGATAATGTGCCTGGAACAGCAACGGAACATGGCAAATGCTTGGGACCCTGCACCATGTGGGAGACCTGGATGAAGCTCCTGGTTCCCTGCATCAGGTTGGCCCAGCCCAGTCCGTAGTGGCCATTTGGGGAGTGAATTAGTGATGGAAGACTCTCTATCTTTCCCTCTTTCTCTCCTCACTAACTCTGCCTTTCAAATAAATAAAATAAATCTTTTTTTTTTAAAAAAAAACCTTAGTATTAGATTCTTTTCTTTCTCTTTCTCCTTCAGAATTGTATATTTAATCAGCTGTGTTAAAAGCACATCAAGGGGCAAGGGTTTAGCCTATCGGTTCAGATGCTTATGTTCCATATCAGAACACCTGGGTTTCATGTCCACCTTCAGCTCCTGATTCCAGTTTCCCACTGGTGGATACTCTTGGAGGCAGTAGTGATGGCTCCAATAATTGGATTAAATCAACCACGCGGAAGACCTCCAGTTCCCAGTTCCTGGGGTCTTTTGGTAGGCGAACCAGCTGATGGAAGCACTCTTGTCTCTGTCTGTCCCTTAGTCTCTCAAATGAATAAAAAATGAAAGTTTTTAAGCACATCAAGCTCAATATACTCAAAACTCATTTTTCCTTCCTAGCTGTTCTCTTCTTGTGTTTTCTACCTCAGTGAATTGCACCACTATCATCCATGTATAAAACCAAAAACCTCTTGAAGCAGATGCTGGCTGTGCTTACTCACTATAGTTCCTCAGGTTTTCCCACTTCCAGCACACCATCCAACTTCCACCTGTTAGCCCCTGCATCTCTTTTCTTAAGGGTTTCCATCCATAGGGACCTCTCTGCCTGCACACAACATGTTGAACATGCCTAGGAATTACATATCCCTCTACCCTGGAGCTGTCATCAATCAAGAAATGATGGAAGTTGATGTTAAAATATTATAATTCTCCCATCCTTGTGGTGGAGTAACTCTAGAAAACATCTCTAGTAACCTGTAGTGGTAATCTGTGCTGAATTGTAAAATATGGTTACAATTCCCTAGATCCTAGTACATAGGCGCCTTTGCAACATGATGTTGGCGTCCCTTCCAATAAAAAATCGAGTAATCTATCTTAATTTACTTGTAGCATTTATTTTTATATTTCTCTAATTTCTTAGTGACTGCTTAGTAACACAGTATACATACAAACATAACTTTTTGCAATGTTCTATTATTTCACCACTTTAATTAATATGTTTAAGACTATCTCCACTTAGTTCCCTTTACCCCCCTTGCTTTTTAAATATATAAATGTATATATTTATTTGAAAGGCACAGACATACATACAGATAGAGATAAAAAGACAGACTCAGAGAACATCTATCCATTTAGTTCACTTTCCAAATGCCTGCAACAGCTGGGATTAGGCCAGGCCAAAGCCAGAAACTGGGTCCAGATGCCCCAACTGGGTGGTAGGGACCTAACTCCGCTAGCAATCATCTGCTGCCTCCCAAAGTGTGCATCAGCAGGAAGCTGGAATCCAGAGAAGAAGCAGGACTTCAACCTAGGCACTCTGATATACAACTCAGACAACCTAAGCAGAATCTTAACTAATAATGGCAAATGTCTGCCCTAGAGGTATATTTTTAAATGACATAACTTTAGATTGGCTAATATAGTAAAAAGGTATGTGTGCATGTCTATATGTATGTTCAAAATATTTAGTCAAAATAATCCAGCCTTCCCCAAATTTTTTCAGGGCTGTCAGCTGCCAGTGTGTTCCACAAATATGCAGGTTCACAATACTCAAGAACATGGGTTGGTCAGATACCATACCAACATGTTTCATAGATAAACCAAGCAAACATTATAGACCAAGTAATATTGTATTGCTTAAACATTTTAAATTAATTTAGAAGACTAGATTATTTCCATTAATAAAATTGTACTCAATAAGCTACTACTTTGTACGTTTTAAAATTAGATGTAACTAGGGGCTGATGCTGTGGCGCAGCAGGTTAAAGGCCTGGCCTACAGCGCTGGCATCCCATGTGGGCACCGCTTTGAGTCCCGGCTTCTCCTCTTCCAATCCTGCTCTCTGCTATGGCCCAAGTCCTTGGGCCCCTGCACCTACATGGGAGACCCAGAAGAAGCTCCTGGCTCCTGGCTTTGGTTCAGTGCAGCTCCGGCCATTGCAGTCATCTGGAGAGTGAACCGCAGATGGAAGACCTCTCTCTCTCTGTCTCTACCTTTCTCTGTAACTCTTTCAGATAAATAAAACAAATCTTTTCTTTAAAAAAATTAGATGTAACTTGTTAAAGTGAAAAGTTTTCTTAACATGGTTTTATTAGGGTTCCAAAGCCAATTTTAAATATCTTATTTGTTTTGTTTTTGAACCATGTGCTTTTAATGTTCAAAGTAGTATACTATAGCATTAAAAACATTAGATTGGTTCATATATTTCTCACCCCCTAACAAAGCACTAGAAAAATGTGTGATTGAAAGGAAAGTAGAAGCAGCAAAACAAATACTTTGTATTTCACTTGACATTATTTCATCAAGCTAATTAATTTTTGTCATAATACAGTAAAATATATAAATTCTATCACTTCATTTCCAAATATAGCATATATCACTGTTTTGATTTCTGACAGCAGAACTGATATGCTCCTGAAGTGTCAAGTTTGATTTGATTATTCAATTTCAAAATATACAAATGCTTTGCTAATTAAAACTAAAGATTTTTTTATCCTAATATATTTCACGATTATAAATTCTTTGAGATTCTTACATCTTTAAATGATGTAATTTTTATAAAATTCTTGTTAGCAGAGCAAATCTCACACAATTTATTAATCTTAATTTATATTGTGACTTAGTTTCTAAATTTTTATTTCAATGTATAAATATATTTTCTGAGCAAATACCACTTCCATTACTCACATTTTTTAAAGTGTTCTAGCAAAAACCACAAAAAATGTTCAACTATAAGGAATCATAAACCATAGTCTAGAAAACTTTGTGGTCATCTGTAATTTCACAATATTAGTGACTTTGGAACAATGCCTTCTTGAGGTGGCAAGGAGCTGGTGTCGTGGCACAGTGGGTTAAGCTGCTTCTTGTTCCTCTGCTTCTAATCCAGTTTCCTACTAATGTGCTTGGGAAACCAGTAGTAATGGTCCAAGTGCTTGGAACTCTGCCACCCATGACCCAAATTGGGATGGCTGTGAGGACTACTGCATGCATTTGAGGGGATCCACCAGTAGATGAAAGATTTCTCTCTCTTTCTCTCTCTATCTCTGTCTCTATCTCTCTCTCTCTTTCTCTCCCTGTTACTCTGCCTTTCAAAGAAATTTTAAAAAATCCACAAGATTATAAAACAATCTTTTCAATATGATTCCATTCAGGTACTCTCAGAGAGAAAATAAAAGAGGTAGTCATTATTAACTCTGAATTAAGAAATAATAATTTTTTACTTTTTATGTAGACTTAATTTTTCCCAAATTAACATGCATAGTTTTTTAAATTACAAAATAGCCATATGCTATTCCAAAAATAAAAGTGTGGCTAAGACACTTAATATTTTTTTCTTTTTGGAAGCTAGGCTATTAAATGTTGCTATCCATTTTTTGGAAGGTATTTTAATCTCAAGGTATTGACTTATTCCATAAAGAAATATTGAATTATTACCACATATCAGTACCAGTTCTGTGCCACATACAGGTATGGTTCTGGAGACATTTGAAGAGGTGCCATAAGTATATCAGGACAGGGAGGCTAGCTATATAAACAAGGCAACCTAAATCAGATTCCATCACAAGAACTTCTCTAGACTTCACTAACTTGATAGAATAATTCAATGTCTGATTCTCAGTTGGTTTCTATGACCTCAGATGGTTTTTGAAAAGGGTGGATATAAAACAGTCATCTTGAAGAGAAGTATGCAAAATTTTCATCTTCAAACTTTAGCTTAATAGTTTTATTCAAAAAGCACATTAACAGACATTCACTGCATTTGGATGCCATGGGAGCACAACAAACGTCTTGCCCTTAGAAATCTCAGGATTGAAATCAAATGTTTACCTAAATCTTGAGTAGTACGACATGTATGATAACTTTAAATCTGATGATGTGAATTCAAAAGTACATTGTTTTTCGTCTAGTTTTGACTGAGAGGAAACTTGGAACGAGATCTTACATCAGTAATCATGCATATTATTCCAGGTATTTGTGCTATGTATTCATTTTCATGAGAACAACTGCTAGTCATTAAAATGGTTTAACTGTTTTTAAAAAGACAAAAATGACGAATCATAAATTAAAACCAAATAAACAGATTTTCATGCAATTATGAGGATTCATATCCTATATAAAAAAGTATGTTTAGGAAAGGAAATAGATGCTAAAATGAATTTTCCCTATGTGTAAATTACATTGTTTTACTTCTCCAGAGAAAGTAAATTTATTTCAGTAATTGACTCTTTTTTTAAAGTTCAGCTTGCAGGGTCAGATCTAGAAAAGAAACATATATTGAAACAAAATAAAGAGGAGATAAAGATGTGTTGGAAGTTGATAGAACTGCAATTGCATGGACAAACCAACAAGCATTCAGATCCCATTATCTACACCTGTCAACTTTGGTATTCAACCACAGCAACAGAGAGCAAAGGTGAAGACATGCTAAAATGTTCTTCTTTCTTCTAATAAAAGTACATGTTCCCTTTTTTGAATACATTCTGAAACAAATCTAAGTTTCATTTTTCCTTTTTCAGTTTATGCGAACTTCAGTTTTCCTGGACACTATGGATGAGTAACTGATTAAGCAAAACATAAATACATAAAAATTTGATAAAATATAAACATAAAAAGACTAACAAGTTAAAATGAATATAAAATTACTATTTAAGAAGAAAATATTCTTCTTAAGCTCTATGGAGCTGAGACTTTTAGTTTTAATGCATATGACATTAAATATGTAAATTGTTATTTCATAATTTAAAGTATGAGGAAGATTTATTGTGCTTACAATATTATTTTTAAGGTTATATGTTTAAGAATAAGATTTAGTGAAGGAAGTACAACATGATCATTATGTAAGATATTATTTTAATTCCAGATGAATGACCTCATTTTAATTATGCAGACTTTTATCCTAGTGGAATGTATATTTTATAGTGGAATGCATATTTTTTAGTAATAAGTGAGTTTTAGAAATAATGCCATTTAAAATTTTTCTAAGCCAAGAAAAGCAAATTATTTTTTCTTAAACCATTAAAAACTATTTTTCCTGGTTATGTCAGTAAGAAATAAATCAGCCACATTCCTTCCCTTAGAATTTTTCATTTTCCAAATCAAGCATCAGAAACCACACACAAGAAATTTCTGCTCAAAAATATTTTTTCCAGGAAGGAATTCAAAAAGTAACTGGATTAATTGTATCTTCTTTTTCTTTCTTATTTTCAAACTTTAGTCATTGTTTTATGAAATATACCGAATAAAAGAATGTAAAATCTTACAAAGTGACATGTACTAATGAAAATAAACTATGCCATAGAATATGATGGAATATAACTGAATCTATTGATATTCATGCTGGAAAAGTTTGGCTATGACACTACCCAGTAAGAATGGAGAAGTTTGTATCTCTGGATACCAAGGAGCCTTGAAAATAGGATTAGAAGAACTGCATCTTTACTAAAAAATAAATGTAATGCAGTGAATGGTTTTTGAATTTGAATGTTAGATTGACTTGCTAAAAACTAATATGCACAATAACAGTTGGTGTCTGTTAACAGTAGCTTTCTGAATAAACTGAAGTTGAAGGAAGAGTGTTAAAGTGGTGATTTCATTCTGTTTTTTGAAGGGGACCTCAACAAATTTTATGATACCTTGGATCCAGCAGACTTTGTCCTTATGGGAGCACAGTTAAAGTTTTTGTTGTCTAGGATGGAATGATATTTAAGGAATCGAGCTTAAATAAAAAAGCATGATATGGCATACATGTGTAAAAATAAATACTTTTGTATGTGTGCAAAAAGTGTACAGTTAAAAGCCTTAATGCTCTGGATCAAACATTTTTAAGTTCATTAATTAATTTTAAAATTTTTATTATCATTTATTATGATATTAGCCTGTCAGTTAAGATGTGTGCACATCCCAGTTTGGAGTATCTGGATTTGATTTCTGACCTAGGATTCTGACTCCAGCCCTGGAAAGCAGTGGTGATGGCTCAAGTAATTTGGGTTCCTGCTCCTATGCCCCAATGTGGGAGACCAGGATTGAGCTGCTGGCCTTACCCTTTCTTTATCTCATTTTTAAAAACCAATTCTGAAGCAACAGTTCTTTTTTTTTTTTTCTTAAAGATTTATTTATTTATTTGAAATTCAGAGTGACACAGAAGGAGAGGTAGAGAGAGAGAGAGGGAGAGAGGGAGAGAGGGAGAGAGGGAGAAAGAGGTTTTCCATTTGCTGATTCACTTCTCAGATGGCTGCAACAGCCAGGGTTGCACAGATCTGAAGCCAGGAGCCAGGAGCTTCTTCCGGATCTCCCATGTGTATGCAGGAGTCCAAGGACTTGGGCCATCTCCCACTGCTTTCCCAGGCCATAACAGAGAGCTGGATTGCAAGTGGAGCAGCTGGGTTTCGAACCAGAGCCCATATGAGATGCTGGCACTGTAGGTGGTGGCTTTACCCACTACGCCACAGCACCAGCCCCTGGACTTAGTCTTTCTTTCTTTTCTTTTTTTTTTCTTTCTCTAATAAGACTTTATTTGTTTATTTGAGAAGCAGAGCTATAGACAGAGAGAGGGGAAAACAGAGAGAAAGGTCTTCCATACACTGGTTCACTCCCCAAATGGCACTTGTTTTGTTCTAGGAAAGACTTGAGGAGGCTTTGCATAAAAGCTATTGCAACTTTCAATAATTTTCTCTCACCCAGTAGATCTTTTTTTTTCAGTTTGCCTTTTAAGATACCAAAATAAAAGTTCAGCTTTGGTTGGAATTAAAAAAAAAATGTCTATAATGTTCTCCTCCAATTCAAAGTTAGAAAAATTAACAAAATGGCCATATTTTAGTGAAATCATGTCTCTAGGGTCTTTTTATTAGTCATACTTCATAAACCAGTTATTTAAATAACCTGATGTAGACCTTTGTTGATTATTAACACCAAACTGACTAGTCTGTAATTTTTTAGAATCTTTTTGAAAATTGAAACATTTGTTTCTTTTCAGTTGGTATAGAATCTTTGTTGTTCTCCAAAATTACTTGACATAGTAGCAATACACCTATCAGTGCAGACTTGGAAAGTAGTTATTTGAATACACTTAATTTAATTTGGGTATTTTCTGACCATGTTCTTACTTATTTTGATACTCAGTTTCCTTTTAATCATCTTTTTACAACTTTTTTTCCCTGCTAGAGTAACAAAGCCAAATACAGCCAGTCTTGTTTTCGCTGTTGTTTTAATATTGCAATAAGGATGTGGCTGGAAGAAATGATGTTTGAATGTATGTGATTTATGATAGTTACTATTTTAGGGGGTGATGAATATGTTGCATGTTTCAACAAGTGTGACTTTATATACACTAAATCATTTAATGTTCACAGCAACTCCGGTAGTATAATTTCCTATTTTTACAAATTATGAGATCGGGACTTCAGCCATAATTAGTGGAAGTGACAGTGTGTGAATCCAGCCACCTCTCCTTGGAGCCACAACCTAATAAGTGTAGATTCAGCATCAGACCTAGATCCGTCTTCTCCCTAAACCTCATTCCCATTCCACCACACTAAAGGTTTACAGATTTCCTGTTAGCAAGGGGAAGTTTCATTTCCAAACTAATTTGTGGGATCCTGATATATCAGCAGAAGAAAGCAGAGCTCCTTGGTTGAAAGTGAGGGATGGTTTCAGGAATTCTTCATAAAAAGCAGCTTATAATTCCTTGTTCAATAACATATCATATGGCAGACCTATCAAGGGCAGTAGATTGTTGTTATCTTACAGTAACCTTTTTTATTTTTATTTTTTAAGATTTATTTATTTTATTTGAAAGGCAGAGTTACAGAGAGGCTGAGGCAGAGGGGGAGAGAAAGACACACACACACAGAGAAAAAGAGAGAGAGAGAGAGAGAGAGAGAGAGAATGTCTTCCATCCACTGGTTCACTCCTCAGATGGCTGCAATGGCTGAAGCTGTGCCAACCTGAAGCAAGGAGCCAGGAGCTTCTTCTAGGACTCTCACACAGGCACAGGGGCCCAAGCACTTGGGCCATCTTCCACTGCTTTCCCAGGCCATTGCAGAGAGCTGGATCTGATGCCAGCACTGCAGGTGGTGGCTTTACCCGCCACGCCACAGCGCTGGCCCCTTGTAACCTTTGTCTTGCTCATAAACCTTTGGTATATCTTTTGTCCAGTTTCTTTGCAGATGTGTACATCCAGAATTTAACGTGTAGTCACCCTGGATTCTGAGCTTTTTCTTCATCTAGATTGTGATTTTATAGCAGAAATGCTGTCTTCGAGGGCCTGATGCCCTTCTCTGGCTCTAGGATCCTATCTATCTTTTCTTTGAACTTTTGAAATATTTTTAAAGAACAAATCAATTTTTTTCTTGGTGAGAAGTCTGTCTTCCTTGGTGAGAAGGCAAAAGATTAATTTTTTCTTTTTTGATTTTCAATGAAACTATGAGAAAAATATGGCAATATTTTTATATGATCAGGTTTTATCAGAACATTTCTGGAAGATGTCTGTGTAGCTTGTTTCAGTTAGGTTCTCATCTTTGTTTTGTGCCATTTCTGTACACTATCATTATTTAGCCTGTTCTGAAAGTTATATATGAACACTCCCAAATAAGCAAACAAAAATAAAAAATGTTTCCCTTGGGGCAGGAGGTAGGCCTAGCAGTTAAGCTGCTGGTTTAGGACACCTATGTCCCACATCTGAGTGCTTGAGTCTGACTCCTGGATCTGGCTCCTGATTCCTGCTTCCTGTCAACGTGTACTCTGGGAGGCAGTGGTGATGGCTCTATCAGTTGGGTTCCTGCCACTCATGTAGGAGACCTGGATTGAGTTCTCAGCTCTTGGATTTGGCTTGGCTCAGCCTTGGCCATTGTAGGCATTTGGGGAGTGAAACAGTGGATAGGAGGTCTCTCTGTCCCTCAACTAGATAAAAATTTTTAATAAAAAAGTGTTAAAATATTTTTCTTATACATTGTCCACCCATCCATCTCTCTATCTGTCTTTATTCTCATGCACACAATTTCCAGTACTCAACACAAAGCTATACTTTTTCTTTCAAATTTCTGATTTCCATGTGGGTATATATCTTCTCTATTCTCTAATCCTCAGGTTATTAAACTGTGAAATGAAGTTTTCAGCCATAGAAACGCAAATGTTGCTCACTCACTTTTCTTTCTCTGTTATCCATTTCATTTGGACACAGCAAATCATGTTCCCAGACTGACTTCTGTTAAAATCAGGTTGATCTTGGGGGCCGGCGCTGTGGTGCAGCAGGCTAAAGCCCTGGCCTGAAGTGCCAGCGTCCCATGTAGGCACCGGTTCTAGTCTCGGCTGCTCCTCTTCCCATCCAGCTCTCTGCTATGGCCTTGGAAAGCAGAAGCCCCCGCACCCATGTGGGAGGCCTAGAAGAAACTCTTGGCTCCCCGCAGCTCCGGGCCGTCTCGGAATTTCTGGGAGTGAATCAGCGGGTGGAAGACCTCTCTCTCTCTGCCTCTCCTCTCTCTGGCCATTTTGGAGTTTCAGGGAGTGAATCAGCGGATGGAAGACCTCTCTTTCTCTCTCTGCCTCTCCTCTCTCTGTGTAACTCTGACTTTCAAATACATAAATAAAAAAAAATCAGGTTATTTTCGACCCTGTTTCTGATCATTGACGTGAGTTACTGGACATTTTAAAATTACTTGAACATACAACCCTCTTTTGAAGAGTACCAGACAAGACTAATGTTTATATTTGTAAACTGTTAGGTGATTCTGCACACCTCTGTACACCCTGATCACTTTTAGGCGGAGTTTTGATTAAAACAATGAACCTTCCTTCTAAGATGGTGTTGCAGCCATTGCTAGAAGTCCATTATTCTAGTAATCTGTGAGCTACAATTCAAGAAACAAAAGCCTAGTTCATGAATATACAGCAATTCATATACACAGCTATTTTCTTTCCATAGCCTTTTGCATTTTCCAAAGTTAGAACATCCAAAGGAATTAAAACTCATTGATATTCTCCTAAATTCTCAAGTTTTTTCTGTAAAATTAAAAAGCCATGAGAGATACACTCTGGGATTCTATCTATTGTTCATTCCCTTGTCATCCAACAAAAGTGAGTAGCATTTGGCAAAAGGTCAGATGTCAGGAACACAGGATAGGAGTTGCCACAACCAAGGGAAACTCTAGTGGTTTTCATATTTTTTTCCTTTTTTCTTTTTAATGATTCTCCAGGCCTTCTATAGAATCTCCTCCCTTGCTTCCTTATTATTTCTAACACTCTACAAGAATATTTCATATGATTGATAAATCATAGCATAATGAGTTATTCAGCTTTTTTTTTCTTCCTAAATAGGACAACTAAGTTCCTGTAATTCTGATATAACTGATGAGGGTCTAGAGCTCGCTCTCTCTCTCTCTCTCTCTCTCCCTTGAGAACTCATCTAATCACACTTGGAAATGTTTTCACCACACTGATGATTTCCAAATGTATTCCTGGCACTTTTCTCTTTTCTGAATGCTAGACAGATAATATCCAGCTCTAGTTGTTGTTTCTAGCTGAAAGTCTACTGGCACATCAAACTCAGAGCAGAAATTGTGTTTCTCCACAAAGGTGCTTCTTGCCTGCCCTCTTCCTCATCGATGACCACCACCAGCAGGCCATCTGCTTAGAAACATCAGAGTCTGCCCTGACACTCTTGTGTCTCACTACTTGTAGTCTGACTCATCAGCAAGACCAAGGGTTCCGTCTCTAGAACAGATCTTGCACCTTTCCACTTCTTAGCATCACTACAACCACAGTGGTCCAAGTCTTTGGACAGAGATTGCTTTCTCTCTTTACTGTTATAATTTGTTTCCTACACAGCAGTGATCTTTAAAAACATGCTAATTAAATCTTCTCACTTTCTGGTTGAAAACCTTCCCGTTGTTCAGCAATACCCTGAGAATACAATACAAGCTCTTTACTATGGCATTCAAGACCCTTAGTGGTCTGGCTTCCTTCAGCTCTGACCTCTTTCTCTGTGCCTTGAAAATGCCAAATACATCCCTGAGTTAGATTGTTTGCACTGTCTGTTCTTTATGTCTAGAATATTACTATCCCAGAGCTTCCTAAGACTTGTCCCTTTCCACCCAGCATCCAGGTTTTGGTGATTTTTTAAGTGTAAACTCCTCAGTGAAACCTTCTTTCATGCTGACTCCGAAGTAGTGCCTCTTTCTCTACTCCCTCCCCACAAGCTACTCTTTTTACTATGGCATTAATTTTATTCATTGCAATTATGACTATCAGAAATAATCTAATTATTTTTTTCTTTTCAATGTGATACGTTTGAGTTGTCTTGAAAGCTGCACAACTTTTACCTATGGGGTCTGGAACAGGGAAAAATCTCAGCACCTAGTTGTTATATTTACAAATCATGACTAGCTCTAGCTCTCCTGAATCTGAACTGAAGCTAGCTTTTTATAAATTCCTTCTGAACAGGAACTTTGTTCCTAGTAATAGGAAATTGCAGAATATTGCCTTTCTTCAAACTTTGGAAGAAAATGAGATATCTTTTCTGACATTAAAAGAAAATCCCTAGAGAAGTGAGACGGCTATTGCATCAGGAAGAACTGATTCATTGTCCTGGCTTAGGTGACTGAGTCTGGCACACTAAGAAAATGATACTCTAACATGAAGAATAAAGAGGACGAGCTCATAAAGAAGTAAGCAGGAGAAACACCAACGCATATATGTAGATTCTAACAAACTATCAATCCAGAGTACATTCAAATCTCTTCTAGAGCAGCGAACAACACAGTGTAGCCAGGGGTGCAGAAGACCGCATTATCTATACTGGGGATACAGCTCTAAAGAAACCACCTTGCAATATCTTGGGCAAGAACCACAGGTCAAGATAATAGAAAAAAATAAAAAAAAGTAACGACCCAGGAAAGAAAGTATACGAAATAGGCTGCTTAGGTATGTTAGAGAAGTACCAGGGAAGTGGAGAAGTGACACACTACAGTACATAAACTGCTTGGGCAACTGCTAAATGCAACTGTGAAGACCCTTCTTCAAATATTATTAAGAATTCCCAAGCAATGATAGCAGAGCATGGGACTGAGCAGGACCCCAATGATCCCGATGAGAGCTGGACCCTGCGCAAGTGCATTGTTATACACCCATGAAACCCATCCTCGGTGGGGGGGGGGGGGGCGGGCGGGAATGAAACTCATCTCCCACTACTGGGAAGCACGACTCTCAGCCCCCAACCCGACAAAAGCAAGAAACAACTCTGCGAGCAGGTTGTACTCCATGTTGAAGGCGGTTCTAGTGATGGCGGTGGTGCAGGGGAGAACCTGGGAGCACCACTCCTGAAAAGTACACTTGAGACTGACAGAAGAAGAAGGAAAATCGTTTCTGGGGCTCCAAAGCGGAAGCTCCAGCCAAAGAGAGTAGAGGGAAAGAGGCCGCATCAGACCCACCCCCTGGCCTTTCGCAGACGGTGCCTTTTCTTCCAAAAGGCCCATCCAGTGAATTCAGCTGCTCGCCCACGTCTGGGTTCTCAGGACTGGGGTGGACGTAAAGGTGTGACACAGAGAGAGACAAAAAGGTAGGCACACCGAAATACACTTCTGTGGATTTATACTCTCTACGGTAGTCACCCGAGGGCTCCCCGAGGCGCCGGGATCTGAGTGGCTCCCTCACGAACCGCTATTTCCATCCCCTCCTCGAGGCTCGGAAGGAAACCCCACGGGGAACCCGAGGGTTTGGCAGTCTTGAATACCTCAAAGGTCGCCCCACTCAGAAGGGCGCAGTCCCGGTGCCCCCGCACCAGCTGTGGGGACTGTGGGGACCGGGGGAGCTCTCAGCCCCGGAGACCGGGAGGGGGAGGTGCGTCCCGACTCCCGGGCCCCTCAAGTCGGCGGCCCGGAGAGCGGGGGCTGCAGAGACGGGGGACCCGGAGGGGAGGCACGGGCCGCGCCCTCCGTGGTGGCCCTGAGCCCCGCCACTCGGTCCTGTCCCGGCTCGCCAAGGCTCAGGCCCCCGGAACCTCGGACTGAGGGGGCGGCGACCGGGCACCCTGCGGCCACTGCGGCCGCGGCTCCTGCGGCTCCAGCGCCCGCCTGGTGGTGGCTCCGGAGTGCCCGCCCCCAGCTCTCTTCCCCGCCCCTCGCGCCCCTCGCCCGCCCCCGCCCGGCGCCCGACCGCGCTGACCCGCAGCCCCGGGGCCCCGAGCGCGCCGCGGCGGCTGCTCCTCGGAGGCGGCGGCGGCGGCGGCGGCACCTCCCCCGCGCGGTGGCCGCGCTCCCGGCGGCACAGTCCTCCCGCCTCGGCCATTTTTCCTCCTCCCCTCCCCTCCAGAGCCTCATCCCTTCGCCCTCCCCCCGCGCCGGGACTTTTCCGGAAAGTTTTTATTTTCCGTCTCGGCTCTCCGAGAAAGAAGCTCTCCGTTCGGCCGCCGCAAAAACTTTTCGGCCCCCGCCCTCGGCCGCCCGGCCCCGCCGCCCCGCCGAGCGATGAGCGCTCCTCCGCTCCTGCGGCCGCCCAGCCCGCTGCTGCCCGTGGCGGCGGCCGCGGCAGCAGCGGCCGCCGCGTTGGTGCCGGGGTCGGGGCCGGGGCCCGCGCCCTTCCTGGCTCCGGTCGCGGCCCCGGCCGGGGGCATCTCGTTCCATCTACAAATCGGCCTGAGCCGCGAGCCGGTGCTGCTGCTGCAGGACTCGTCCGGGGACTACAGCCTGGCGCACGTCCGCGAGATGGCTTGCTCCATCGTCGACCAAAAGGTAGGGCGCCGTGCCGCTCCCCTCCCGGCCTCCCGGCCGCGCGGCGCAGGGGGCGCTGCCCTCCCCGACCCTCGCCGCCAACTTTCCGGCTGCGGGGGCTCGGCCGGAGCTGGGCTCGCCGGCGCTCAGGAAGCCTCTGGCACCGACCAGCCGGACTTGGACGCCCGCGCCCAAGGCATCGCGCTCCCTGTTGCTCTGCCCTGGCGCCCCCATGCTCTCCGAATCCCCAGGTTCTCGCCTGTCTGAGTCCTTTCTCTGCCCATTTCCATCCGTCCCATGACATGTCCACGCATCCTACCCTGCTCTCGTCGCGCTCCTGCGCACCCTTGGGACTTGCCGGCTCCCTACCCACTCCCTTCTCCGCCCCCCAGCCTTCCCTTCGGAGCCTGGACCGGCGCGTTCCCGGCCCGAAGTCCCGCCGGGACGAGCTCCGCACGGCTTCAGCACCACTCCCTTCCCCTCTAGATCCGTCCCCCCACGCCCAGGTTGCTGCTGATGGGTTCCTGGAATGACCTGGGCGCGAGGAATTTCTCACCTGTCAACTGGGCTTTTAAGAGAGGGGGATTGGCTTGGCCAGCTGTGAAAACAACTGAGCGGACCCCAACTACCCAAGTCCTTTTGGTCATTTGGTCCCACCTCTGTAAGAGCGTGGGGACAGAATTTCCAACGACGAAGCCGCGGAGCTGCGGCTTATTTTTCTGGCACATAGAGAGTGGGACACTGAAGTGTTGGGGTGATGTCCAGGGACTCCCTCAAGGCTGAGTGCCCTCAAGTCCGAGACTGTGGGCCTCTCCACGGCGGCCATCAAGGGCAGGCTAGAAAAGGGCCCTGGTCCTGGACCAGGCCACCCTGGGGGAGACTCCGCGCCCACCTCTGTTTACACTGCTAGTCTGATTTTCAGGTTGGCAAGGGGCGGTGGGGGTATAAGCTAGTGGGAGCCTTGGCGCCAGTCTTCTCAGGACAGTCAGCCAGGGCTTGGGGGCGGAGACAGAGGGCACTAAAGGTGCTGGATTTCAGTCCTGGAGGACTTGGCTAGGACTGCCTTGCAGTGCTCTCCTGAATAATCAGGAATTGCCTTCTTGAAAATTATTTGAAATGGAGTTTGCCAAACTTGGAGGGTTTTGAATTGTGACACACTGAGCTCAGGTACATTAGGAAAGCCTAAGGGGGGGGGGAGAGATCACTAATCTGGGAAGTTGTGAAAGTTCTGAAGGCCAGACAAAGGTAACCATGAGTGCCTGCAAGTTTCATTCAGTGAAAGGAGTGGCACTTTATAGTGCATGTGTGATTCTCAATTGCTTGCAGCTTCCATGCAATGTTTGTGTCCAGCCCCAGTGTCAGGGAGTGTGGGTTATGGGAGAGCGGGAGCACTCCCCTAGGCATCAATAGCCTTACCTGATCAGAGTGTGGCCACAGCATCTCCATGTTAGAGTGTGTAAGAGTTCACTGAAATGCAGTGCTGCCCAAGCACAGACACACTGGAGATAATAACATTTCTCCAAAAAACATGCAGCTCTGTGGAACTGTGATTTCTTATCTATTTATTATTTATTTATTTATTAGTGTGTGGAAGTCTTCTTTCCCCTTTTTATTTATATATATAGAGAACAGATTTCATGTAATTCAGATACAATTCCAAGAATATAGTAACACTTTTCTCCTTTTCCTTCAGTTTTTGCAATAACATTTAGAATTTACATCACAGTGGGAAAACCATTGTTCAGCAGGAATATAGACAAGGGCTATCTAACGCAAGGATGTGGTGACAGAATATTTAAATGCAGTCTAATAATGTGGACAGACTTTGTTTGCCAGCTTTAAAACACACGCACACCTTAATGGAATTTAGGATGAGGTGAAACAATCAAGGTTTAAGAGGTTGGGAGTTGCATCTGGGTCGCTCCCAAGAGGGATGTCATATGGAAAGAGTGAGGTGAGTCAAAGGGAGAGGGGCTGCAGGCACCCCTGGATTGCAGTAGACTCGGGGTGGGGTCTAGGGTATTTAGAGAAGGCCTTGACATTAAAATGAACTCAGTAATCCTCGCATAGAGAAATCATCCCAAGAACATCTGAGCCATGGATTTGCTGTGTGGAGGGTGCTATGGAATGCCAGCCATATTGCAACAGAAAGAAAACTGGAGTTTGTTGCTGTGAGCTGCTTAGAACCCGGGCCAAGACTCTAGGGGAGAGACTTGGAGAAATACTGGAAAGGGAACATCAGCAGTCCCTGGTAATTGATTTGCGAAGGGCAGCCCTTTCCTTTTGCATTTATTCCGGTAGTTCTGTCTCAAAAGAAAAGTTTGAGAAGTTTGCTTGCAATAGCCAAGAGAAGGAGTTCACTTTGATTTTTTTGTTGAAGATTATTGCAGAGATTTACATATGTGAATCTGAGAATTACTTATATTTGGAACACTAAATAAATATGTTCTTGGTATTGGATCTAGACAGAGGATTTTTTTTTCTGTCTTCTGTCATCTATTGCAGGATACCTTATTACCCCAGCCAGAAACAAGGTGGGAGCCATATGAGTCCATCACAGGCTAATAGAAATCTGCTTTATGACGGTAGGAATGGTAGAGTGTGTCACTGTGGCGGGAAGGAGGAGTTCAGAGGTAGGGGAGGCCCTTTTGTCCTCTGTTTCCACTCTTCTTGAAGTACCTTATGAAGACATCAACCATGAGGACAAATGGCAGAGGAGAGAAAGAAAGATAAAGGATGGGAGAAGGGGGGGGGGTGATGGTTTATCAGGAGAGAGCTGACAGTTTGAACTTATTTACAATGTATTATGTAGACCAGACTCACGTGTGGTTCACAGCAGCAGGGTCCCTTGGTTTTCTGAGCCCTCCTCTTTTGTTGTTTTAAATTGTGTGAAGAAGTTTTGCATCCAGTTTGTTCATGAACTCCCTAAATTCTGTCGTTGGTCATCATAGCTTAAATCTTTGGAAGTATTAGCAGTTCAGTTGATTTCAGCAACATTTCTGGGACATTTTCATGGGATGAACGACTGAAGTACACAGGCTGAATAAGAGAGACACTGTTCCTGCAACACTCATCTTTAAATTCTTATTATTTAGAACTTAAGTTGTAGTTTTCTTTAATTAGGTCGATTTTAAAAAGTAGTAAACATATGACTGTACTTGAAAAATTTTGATGATGATTCAACAAAAATGCTTTCATTTTAGGATAATATGCCCTGGTTACTACTGAATTATATAACTAAATATTTCTTTTATCTTTTAGTTTTGTTGAAAAGTCTAGTCTTGCTTTTTTTTATATGTAACAATGTATAAATATATAAGATGTAATTAATTCTTTTTTTGGGGAAATATTAGCTGAAGGGTTTTTTGTTTTTGTATTGTATTTATTTCTATACTTCACAAGCTTGCAACACCAAAGGCTGGTTGTATATAAAGATATGTATTCTGTTAGTTCCTGTACATGATTCTTGTTTTCAGGAAGGTAACAAAATAATGACAGTAATTGACTTCATTTTGAAACACTTTTACTTTCTGCTATCAAAGGAACTGTGAATATATAGTCTAAGAAGGCGTTGTTCTGAAACAGAGCAGAACATTCCAAAGGAAAAATTTCTTGGTATCAATCATAGTACTTTATCTACATGTTCTCTCTCTCTCTCTCACACACACACACACACACACTCTCTCTCTCTCTCTCTCTTCTGAAAAAAACCTAAGCAACATTAATTTAGGGATGTGTGATGCAATTAATAACACTGTTTTGACTGTTATCAGAAATTTATGTATTCTTGAATTTACTTGAATAATAACATCCCTAAGACTCCTGAAATTTAGTTTCACTTTGCACAATCATCTTTCTGGCCAAAGGGATTGACGTGTGAGATGTTTTACAAAATATTTATTTGAAAGGCAGAATGACAGAGTGCAAGCAGAGAAAGGGGGGAAAGAGAGAGAGAGAGAGAGAGAGAAAGAGAGAGAGGGAGATGTTTTCTATCTGCTGGTTCACTTCCCAAATTGGCTGCAATAGCCAGGGCTGGTCCAGGCCCAAGCCAGGGGCCTGGAACTCCTTCCAGGTCTCCCATGTGAGTGACAGGGACCCAAGGGCCATCATCTGCTTCCTTTCCAGGCCCATTAGCAGGCAGGTCAATCAGAGACATAACAGCTCCAACTGAAACTGGCCTTCCAGTGTGGGATGCTGGTGTCACAGCATCCAGGAAAGGTGAGATCTTACCAGATGGTAACTCACTACTCATTAAAGAAGTAACACACTTTGCATGTTTTGCTTTCTTAATTGTACATTGTTTTCTTAACAGTTGCAGTATAATTTCCGTTTTTATTGTTAACTTGAGCTACTCTATTGCACAGATTGAGAAAGCTGGAAATAATTAGCTGATTGACCAACCTAACACCTGTTGAACAACAGTCTTTTTAAGCTAATGATAGCCTATGAATCATAGGTGTATAGAAGTATTTCTTCTTCTAATTTTATATTTGGGCATATTTTATGTCTGCTGATTTCTAATTTAAAGATGAAGTACAGAATTTGTCATTTCATTAAATGATTCTTAACCAGTATACTTTTAATACTGTCTATATTTAAAATTTATTTTTTTCAGATTTAATAGTAATAAGATGATTATATTTTGGAGTTATATATATAAAGTGATACATTTATATGTAGCATATTATGAAAGTATCTTAAGTGGCTTTTTTGAAATATTTCAGTACTCATGTGTGGTCTCCACATACTGTTTGATATTTTGTATTGTAGACTGTAAGAACATGGCTTCACCATGTTTCTCACAATCCAAAAAAGAAACTCTGCTTTATGTTTTGCTATCGGTGTAGATACGGTATATGCCATTTAACAATTTTTGCAAAGAGAATATCCTTTGAGATAGGGAAGTTAAAGGCATCAAACTTTGCAGTCTTTGGGCTGGGAACTGTTGAATGATTGGCTGTTTTGACAATACTGGAATTAATCTGGGACATTATGAGATAAATTTGAATGAATAAAACTATCATGTGTATGATGGTAGTGCTAGGGGGCTAGAAAATTATTAAAAAAGTTTAAAAACTTGCCCCATACCTAAGGAGAGTGAGAGTGCAGTTCAGCCTACCATACTCTTATCATGATTATTAAAGGGAGAGGGGATTTTTGGCTTTGTGGTTAATATGCCCATTTGGATGCCCACATCCCACATGAGAGTGCCTCTGTGCCTGATTCTGCCTTCATGTTATTTGCACCCTGGGCCACATTAGGAGATGGCACCATGTGGGAGGCCTGGAGTGAGTTCCTGGCTCCCAGCTTTGGCCTGACCCAGTCCTTGTCTGTTGTGGACATTTGCGGGGTGAACTGGCAGATGAGAGCTGATGAAAGTAAAGCATGTTTATTTAAAGAAATTATTATAATGATCAAGACAGTAGTATTGATATCAAAGTAGATTAGAGGTGGGTAAATGCAATCATGTAGGATTTGATGAAGTTTGTCTAATTTTTGTATTTGTTTGTGTTGTTTTTATGGGCTGGGGATAATTCATCTTTTTGACGTTTCACCTCTGACAGTTATCTTGTCAATCTGAAAGATCTAAGCCTAAATGTGAAAATAATTGGGAGGGTAGGTGCAGCGTAGGGTGTTTTTAAAGATAGCATTACTCTAGAGAGATTTTGAAAATAAGGTTTCAATTTCTTTAATCCTTTTTAATGTTGGAATGTATTGGAACAGAACAAAACAGTAAGAGTGCATCATTTTTCCTTCTATAGTGTTGGTAGAATTTAGATGCAAATATCATAATGATTTTTTTTTTGGACAGGCAGAGTTAGTAAGAGAGAGAGAGACAGAGAGAAAGGTCTTCCTTACGTTGGTTCACCCCCCAGTGGCCGCCACAGCTGGTGCGCTGCGGCCGGCACACCACGCTGATCCGAAGCCAGGAGCCAGGTGCCTCCCTGTCTCCCATGTGGGTGCAGGGCCCAATCGCTTGGGCCATCCTCTACTGCACTCCAGGGCCACAGCAGAGAGCTGGACTGGAAGAGGAGCAACCAGGACAGAATCCGGCGCCCCAACTGGGACTAGAACCCAGGGTGCTGGCACCACAGGCAGAGGATTAGCCTAGTGAGCTGCGGTGCTGGCCAAGATCATAATGATTTTGCTCATGTATCTTCAGAATTCTTTTTTGACAAAAAGAATATTTAAAATTCTCCCCAGGAATTCTTGTGATACTGTCAAGTAATATTCTTGTTTCATTAGAAACCAATAATGATGGTAATACTTGAAGTTATTTGGTAGCAGAGAAACCCACATTATATAGTTTCTGATTTATCCTTGTCTCATACAGAATCAAGATAAATGAAATATACAAAGTCTTTACTGATAAAGCCCCAAGGCCATTAAGAGATATAGTTCAGAGTGTAATAAAGGTAAGAGGTAATGTAAAAACACCACATATTCAGAAATAATTATGCCTGTTCAAAATTTCAGTTTCCTGTATGGAGGTTTCTTGCAAATTTGCAAGAGGTTCTATTTGGCTTAGTCAGACAGTTGATACAGCAGCTTAGCAATGTTGGCAAATATGAAGCTTAGGTTTTTAAATATGAAATCATTCAGGAATTTTGTTCAATTTATCTTGTTGAAAAGGAAAAAAATATGTAGCCTTCACTGGTTTGTTGGTATCTATGCTGACTAAATCTGATTGATGAGGAATTTCTTGAATTTATTGCTTGTATTTGGGCACAACTTAAAGAGTTTTTGAATGCTTCTTTCAGTTGTTAGCATCCACATTTTTCACTTAGATCATAAAATGAATGAAAAGTATGAATGTGATAATGAAAATATGAGTAAAATATGTGAGTGTACATAATAAAAGTATTTGGATCATCTAAGGCCTGTAGACTGGTATATCTTGTTAAGAAAGGAAGCATGTATTCTTTATCAACTGGAGTTTTTTTTTTTTTTTTTTTAATGTATCCTTCACTGATTCAGAGTTGGAAGGACTGTGGCTTATGTATTCAGTGTTAAACCTGTTACTATTGAAGCCTGCTTTGTATAGAAACTTTTTTTAAAGTTTGGTTTGATTTTTTTTCCTTCCTACACACAGTTTCCCTATAAATAGGTGTCTCAGCTTAAGCAGATGATCAGTTTATTGTGAAAAAGATAAAAAGATTGTACACTTGCAGTGAAGTAAATATCTATAGTCATGGATTTATTGTTTTTCAGCTTATTTGCTTGGTGTCATATCAGTTCTGCATAGGAATGGTATACTATATAGGATTTTGAAAAAGTATTACTATATTTTACATGATGTCTTTGTACAATTAGAGAGATGACACAGGGACAGAAAGGAAGGGGCAATTAAAAAGTGGAAATACTGTCTAAAGGTATACTGGAAAGATCAGAAAACAGGACCATTAGATTAACGGGTCACCATTTCTTATTTCAGCATTTTAGCCACTAGCTGAGCATTGGGACCTAATGGTTAGTACCATCTGAAAATATGTTTAGTAGCTTTTTGATCAAATTTTATATGTGGTACAAAGTTTTGGCTTCATATGGATCATATTAAGTTAGTGGTTTGGTTTGGTGCACTTTTGTAAATTTGTATTTGATTTTTTTATAGCTCTGACTGTTGGTCATACTTTTTTATCCCTCCCCCCCCGAAACCTTTTATTTAAGGAATTTGCATGCCATGCATTCCATAAGTACAACTTTAGGAACATAATAATTTTTCCCATGCTATCCACCGTCCCACACTTTTTCCTCCTCCCTCTCCTCTTCTCATTCTTATTTTTTACTATGATCTATTTTCAGTTCACTTTATACACATATGATTAACTCTATACTAAGTAAAGAGTTCAATAAATAGTATATAAAAAAACTGTTCTACAACAGTTGAGTCAAGGGCTGTTCAAAGTCATTGCATCTCAAAGTGTCAATTTCACTTCTATAGATTATAGATACATTTATTTATTTATTTATTTAAGAGGTAGAGTTACAGACAGTGAGAAGGAGAGACAGAGAGAAAGGTCTTCCTTCCATTGGTTCACTCCCCAAATGGCCGCGACAGCTGGAGCCACACCGATTGAAGGCAGGAGCCAGGTGCTTCTTCTCGGTCTCCCACGCGGTTGCAGGGGCCCAAGCACTTAGGCCATCTTCTACTGCTTTCCCAGGTCACAGCAGAGATCTGGATTGGAAGAGGAGCAGCCGGGACTAGAACCGGCACCCATATGGGATGTCGGTGCTGCACGCGGAGGATTAACCTACTGTGCCATGGTGCCGACCCCTATAGATTACCTTTTATGTGCTCTGTTATCACAGGTTATGGAGAATATATGGTATTTGTCCTTTTGAGACTGGCTCATTTCACTAGGTATGTTTTCCATTAGAATATAATATAATGTTGCAAGCAACATTTCATTATTTTTTTACTGCTTTGTAGTGTTCCGTGGTGTACATATCCCATAATTTCTTTATCCAGCCATCAGTTGATAGAAATTTGGATTGATTCCATATCTTAGCTATTGTGAATTGAGCTGCAATAAACATGGGGGTACAGATAACTCTTTCATATGCTGATTCTATTTCTCTTGTGTAAATTCCCAGGAGTGGGATGGCTGAATCATAGGGTAGGTCTATGTTCAGATTTCTGAGGTATCTCCCTACTGTCTTCCACAGTGGCTGTGCTAGTTTACATTCACACCAGTGGTAGATTATGGTACCTTTTCCCCCACATCCTCGCCAGCATTTGTTGTTTGTTGTTTTCTGTATGAAAACCATTGTAACAAATATGAGATAAAACCTCATTATGGTTTTGATTTGCATTTCCCTGATAGCTAGTGATCCTGATCATTTGTTCATGTTTGTTGGCCATTTGGATTCCTTTTTTTGAAAAATGCCTATTTAAGTTATTTGCCCATTTCTTTTTCTTCATTTTTTTTTTAAGATTTATATATTTATTTGTAAGAATTAAAGAGAGAGAGAGAGAAAGAGAGAGAGAGAGAGGTTTTCCATCCACAGGTTCAGTCCTCAAATGGCTACATCGGCTAGAACTGGGCCAATCTGAAACCAGGATCCAGGAACTTCTTCTCGGTCTCCCATGCTGGTGTAAGGTCCCAAGGACTTGGACCATCTTCTGTTATTTTCCAGGTCATAGAAGAGAGCTGGATGGGAAGTAGAGCAACTGAGACTTGAACCAGCATCCATATTGGATGTTGGCACTGAGGTGGCAGCTTTACCTGCTGCGCCACAGCATGGACTCCTTGCCCATTTCTTAACTGGGTATTTGTTTTGTTGTTGTTGAGTTTCTTGATCTCTTTATATATTCTGGTTATTAATCTTTTACCATTTGCATAGTTTACAGATAATTTCTCCCATTCTGTCAGTTGCCTCTTTACTTTCCTGAGTGTTTCTTTTGCAGTACAGAAGCTTCTCAATTTGATGTGATCCCATTTGTCAATTTGGGCTTTGATGGCCTGTGCCTCTGGGGTCTTTTCTAAGAACTCTTTGCCCATGCCAATGTCTTGCAGGATTTCTGCAGTGTTTTCTAATAATTTGATGGTATGAGGTCTTAGATTTAGGTCTTTAATAAATTTTTAAAAAAGTTTATTTATTTACTTGAAAGTTACGCAGAGAGAGGAGAGGCAGAGAGAGAGAGAGGTCTTTTTTTTTAAACACATTTTAAAGATTTTATTTATTTATATGAGAGGTAGAGTTACAGACAGTGAGAAGGAGAGACAACGGTCTTCCATCCACTGGTTCACTCCCCAAATGGCTGCAATGGCTCCGAAGCCAGGAGCCAGGAGCCAGGAGCTTCCTCCTGGTCTCCCATGTGGATGCAGGGGCCCAAGGACTTGGGCCATCTTCTTCTGCTTTCCCAGGCCACACCAGAGACCTGGGTTGGAAGAGGAACAGCTTACTCTAGAACTGGCGCCCATATGGGATGCTGGTGCCGCAGCTGGAGGATTAACCCTTTAATAAATTTTAAGTGGATTTTTCTGTAAGGTATAAGGTAGGAGTCTTCCTTCATATTTCTGCATGTGTAGATCCAGTTTCCCCAGCACTTTTTGTTGAAGAGACTGTTTTTGCTCTCGGGATTGATTGTAGCTCCTTTGTCAAAGATAAGTTGGTTGTAGATGGATGGGTTGATTTCTGGCATTTCTGTTCTGTTCCATTGGTTAATCCATATGCTTTTGTACTAGTACCAGGCTATTTTGTTTATAACTGCCTGTAGTGTGTTGAATGAAGATGACCATACAGCATATCAAATCTCACGGGATATAGAAAAAGCTCCGCAAGAGGAAAGTTTATAGCAATTGGTGCCTACATTAAGAAATGAGAAATGTACCAAATGAGCTATCAGTGCATCTCAAGGACCCACTAAAGCAGCAGCACAAAACTAATAGGAGAAAAGAAATAATTAAAACTAGAGAAGTAATATATGAAATTGAAACAAAAAATGCAAAAGATCAGAGAAATGAAGAGCTCATTAAAAAAAATCAAAATTGATACACCATTGGCTCAACTAACCCCCCCCCAAAAAAAAAAACCAGAGAAGACCCAAGTCAATAAAACTAGAGATGAATAAGGAACTGTAACAATAGACACCACAGAAATAAAAAGAATCATCAGAAATTACTACAAAGAGCTGTATCCCAACAAATTGGGAAACCTAGAAAAAAATGGGTATATTCTTAGACATATACACTCTACCAGTATTGAGCCGTGAAGACAGAAAACCTAAACAGACAATACCCACGAAAGAAATTGAATCATTAATAAAGATCTTCTCAACAAAGAAAAGACCAAGGCTGGATGGCTTCACTGCTGATTTCTACCAGACATTTGAAGAACCAACTCCAGTTCTTCTCAAGCTATTCAAAACAATTGAAAGGGAGGGAATCCTCTAAAACTTCTTCTATGAAGCCAGCATCACCTTAATTCCTAAACCTGAAAAAGATACAACATAGAAAGAGAACTACAGACCAATTTCGCTGATGCACATAGACACAGAAATCCTCAACAAAATACTAGCCAATTGAATCCAACAACACATCAGAAAGATCATTCATCTGGACCAAGTGCAATTTATCCCTGGTACGTAGTGATGGTTCAACATTCACAAATCCATCAAAGTGATACATCACATTTACAAATTGAATAACAAAAACCATATTATTATTTCAATAGATACAAAGAAAGCATTTGATAAAATACAACACTCTTTCATGATGAAAACTTTAAGCAAATTAGGTACAGAAGGAACATTTCTCAACACAATTTATGACAAATCCATGGCCAGTATCCTATTGAATGGAGAAAAGTTGGAAGCATTCACATTTTGATCTGGAATCAGACAAAGATGCCCAGTCTCACCATTGGTATTCAGTATCGTCCTGGAAGTTTTAGCCAAAGCCATTAGGCAAGAAAAAGAAATCAAAGAGATAGAAATTAGGAAGGAGGAAATCAAACTATTCCTATTTGCCAGTGATATGATTCTATATATAGGAGATCTGAAAGACTCCACTAAAAGACTACTGGAACTCATAGAAAAGTTTGGTGAAGTGGAAAGAATAAAATCAATACACAAAAATCAATAGCCTTTGTATACACAGACAATGCCACGACTGAGAATGCACTTCTAAGATCAATCCCATTCACAGTAGCTACAGAAAGATCAAATACCTTGGAATAAATTTATCCAAGGATGTCAAAGAGCTCTATGATGAGAATTACAAAATATTAAAGAATGAAATAGAAGAAGACACACAAAAAGTGAAAAAATTTTCCATGTTAATTGATTGGAAGAATCATATATAGACAGGAGTGTCAATTGGTAAAGTCAACAACAGGAGTCACTGTGCACTTACTCCTCATGTAGGATCTCTATCCTTAATGTGCTGTACATTGAGATTTAATGCTATAACGAGTACTCAAACAATATATTTCACTTTGTGTTTCTATGGGGGTGCAAACTGTTGAAATCCTTACTTAATGCATATTAAACTGATCCTCTGTAAAAAAAAAAAAAAAAAAAAAAAGAAATTATCAATTCCCAACTTGACTCTCACTGGGATTAAACATGACAATAGGTCTGCTCTGATTTCATCATCATTTAAAAAAAAATCATCTATTATTTTTCACTTTATGTTTCTGTGTGGGAGCAAACTGTTGAAATCCATACTTAATGTATACTAAGCTGATCTTCTGTATATTAAGATAATCGAAAATGAATCTTGATGTGAATGGAAGGGGAGAGGGAGTGGGAAAGGGGAGGGTTGTGGGTGGGAGGGACGGTATGGGGGGGAAGCCATTGTCATCCATAAGTCGTACTTTGGAAATTTATATGCATTAAATAAAAGTTTAAAAAAAAAAGTCAAAAATAAAAACATTATTTATCAAAAAAAAAAAAGTCTATACTACTGAAAGTAGTTTACATATTCAATGCCATACCAGTAAAAATGCCAAGGACATTTTTCTCAGATCTAGAAAAAATGAAGCTCAAATTCATATGGAAACACAGGAGACCCTGAATAGCTAAAGCAATCTTACACAACAAAACAAAGCCAGAGGCATCACAATACCAGATTTCAAGACATCATTCTTACCCTGAGTGCCCTTTGAACACTGCAGAAAAAGGTGATCCTACAAGATACCCCTGTCCTAATTTTATTATGGTATAATTGGAAAGATAAAATTGTATTTATTATGGCATATAGTTTTTTTGCAAAGAGTGTTGCTTTATATCTTTAAATACACTTAATAAAATACAATTTCTAGCCAAATGACAAAAAAGAAAAACAATTCATGTAAGAAGAAGAAAGAACTCTAGAAAAGTAATCAAGTGTATCATAGATCCAAGAGGTTACACACAATTTTACTTTTGATTCAAAAAACTTAAAAAAACCGCACTGAGACACTTTCTGATTTTTAAAATAGTATATATAATAGATTTGCATTTATTATTGAAACACATCAAAAATAAAAAACAATTTGAGGAAAAATAGAAGCTATTATTTTTTGATTTTGCAAATTTAAATTTTTCTCTGGAAGTATTTTCTGACAAATGTTTTACAGAATACATGAATGATAGGTTCAATTTTTATAATATTGTTCCTATAGTCTATTCAAGTACTCTACTGTTTATCATATTAATTATTCTCACTTTAAGGTAGTAAGTCAATATTTTAATGACACTTTTATTATTAAAATAAAATGTAGGCTATTCCTACAAGATAATCATAAAATAAGATTTTAAGAATCTTTATGTAAAAGAAATGTTTACATTCTTGGACTCAAGTTTATCATAAATGCCTTCTGCACAACTCTTTCCATTTTATTACTGACACTGATATTGAACTGGGCCATTTAATAATTTCTCAAAGCTCTACTAATGGGTTGTTTAAGCCATAAAATACACATTGTTTTCAAGTTGTACAAATGTTTTTGCTTTCTTTAAATTCATGTCTTTTACCTGAACTATTAACATTCTCTTCTATGGCAGCTTTTAAAAATTTTCTTCATTTTTTTTCTTTAAAAGACAAAGAGAGGGAGATCTATCTTCCTTCCATCGGTTCACTGCCCAACTGCCTGCAACAGCCAGAGATGGGCTATGCCAATGCTAGGAGTCAGAAACTCTATGTAGGTGGCAGGGAGGTAGCACTTGAGCCATCATCATCTGCTGCCTTGCAGGGTATGCATTAGCAGTAAGCTGGATTAGAAGTGGAAGCAGAGACAGGCACTCCCATTTGTGATGTGAGTATCCCTAGTGGCTATTTATATGGCATACAGTTTTGGAATTATTAATATATACACCTGCTCATTTTGTGTATGCGTGTGTGTGTTATGTATGTGTGTGTGTGTGTATCTATGATAAGAGCATTTAAGGTTCATGCTTTTAGCAGTGTTCAGGTGTCAAAAACATTGCCATTAGGCGGCAACTAGCCATGCTATGTGATAGATCTCTGAAACTTAACCATCTTAAATTTTGTACACACTGTGAAATTTTATATTCTTTAGCTAGCCTCTACTCATTCTCATTACCCCTCCACTCCTGCCCAGGGCGGCCACCATTATAGCCTCTGCTTTTGTGAGTTCAGCTTTCTTTTCTTTTTTTCTTTTTTTTTTTTTTTTTTTGACAGGCAGAGTGGACAGTGAGAGAGAGAGAGACAGAGAGAAAGGTCTTCTTTTGCTGTTGGTTCACCCTCCAATGGCCACCGTGGCTGGCACGCTGTGGCCGGCGCACTGCGCTGATCCGATGACAGGAGCCAGGTACTTATCCTGGTCTCCCATGCGGGTGCAGGGCCCAAGCACTTGGGCCATCATCCACTGCAGTCCCTGGCCACAGCAGAGAGCTGGCCTGGAAGAGGGGCAACTGGGAGTTCAGCTTACTAAAATTCTGTTCTATATGTCTGAGAACAGGCAATATTTCTTTTTCTGTGTCTGGCTTATTTCACTTACCATAATGTCTTTCAGGCTCATTCTTGTTGCAAATGGAAGGGATTTCCTTCTTTTTAAAGACTGAATAGTATTCCATTCCATATGTGTGTATATGTGTCACATATTCTTGATCCATTCATCAGTTGATGGATGCTGAGTTTGGTTCTCTTTCTTGGCTATTGTGAATGATGCTGCAGTTAATTGCAGATCCTTCAGTACCTGATTTCATTTCCTTTAGATGTAAACCCAGCAATGGGATTACCTGCCACTTGGTAGCTTTTTGATGAACTTTCATACTGTCTTCCAAAATGGCTGCACTAATTTATGTTCCCACCAAGAGGGTTTGCTTTTCTTTGTTTCCTCCCCAACACTTATCTTTCATCTTTTTAAGAATAGCCGTCCTAGCTCATGTGAGGTGGTTATCTCGTGGTGGTTTTAATTTGCATTTCTCCAATGTTTGTTGGTGGAGATCATATTTTCATATACCAGTTGACTGTATGTCTTTTGAAAAAGGCCTGTTGAGGTCTTTTGCCCATTTTAAAATTGAATTATTTGTTTTCTTACTATTGAGTTATATGAGTTCCTTTGTGTTTTAGATATTAGAGACCAGGTTTTCTGTGATAACGCATTAGATATTTGTCATTTCTCAGCCATGTGATCTGGCTTTCATTAGCTCATTATCCTTTGGTTCAGCTTTTAAGTGTTAATCTTAAAACATAACAGGAGGGGCTGGCACTGTAGCACAGTAGGTTAATCCTCTGCCTGCAGCACCAGCATCCCATGTGGGCACTTGTTCTAGTCCCAGCTGCTCCTCTTCTAATTCAGATCTCTGCTTTGGCCTGGGAAAGCAGTGGAAGATGGCCCCCAAGTCCATGGGCCCCTGCATGCACATGGGAGACTGGGAGGAAGCACCTGGATCCTGGCTTCGGATCGTCGCAGCTCCAGCTGTCACAGCCATTTTGGGAGTGAACCAACAGACGGAAGACCTTTCTCTCTGTCTCTCCCTCTGTCTCTAACTCTACCTCTCAAGTAAATGGATAAAAATCTTTAAAAAAAAAAATACAGGAAAGAACTGTCATTTACTAACTGTCCAGTTGCTTAGCAGTAGACTAGTCTATGTAAAAACCTTAAAACCACAGGCTTTCTAGAAGGAAGCCATCATGGCTTTCATTCTTGGCTTTGCCTCATTTTGGTTGTTATGTAGCTGTCATATCCAAGCCTCAAATTTCCCCTGCATAAAATGGAGACAGAATCCATCTTAAAAGGCTACTAGCACTTAATTAACATGGGATGAAATAAGATGCATAATGAATGTTTGAGACCTCAGTTTATCAGGCATTATATTATTTTGTTCTTTTAAAAAATACTTTCCTGCACTAGTGCCTGAGTGTATACTATCCATTTGCCTTTCAAGAAACCCTGCTGTCTGTTCACTTCCTTAACAAATCTTAACTATTCCAAAAAGTAACCACGGGCATACAGATTTGCAATAATCATACTGAATTTATGAAACACATTTTTCATCCATCCATATAAGGTCCTGCTGTGATATTTTATTTCATTATTTCTTTTTATCAGGTGTTATAGGGACTGTGACATATGCATCAAGTATCATGCCTTGACATTTGAAGTGTGTACTTTTTATCATAGAAATAATAGATGGTTAAGATAAATTAAAAGTGTATTCAGCATTAAATAAATACCTGAGGGTATTTCCTTTTTCATATGCAATGGAATAAGAAGAATCTGAATATAATCAAAACCTATTTTTTGTCACCAAAATGTATTTCTATGTGAAATTAACTAATATTTTTTAAATATGAAAACTGTGTACTATTAAATAGCCTTGGTTTTTATATTATTTTTTGTGGATAGTTCAGATTGACTTTCAAGTAAAATCTTTTTTGCTTGAAATTTTATTCAGCTACATTTTTATTATAAATTTCAAACTTTATTAATAGTCAATATTTTTCATTTATCAGTAACAAGGACTAATCCATCAGGTTAAGATGTTAAAGGTTTTTAAACTGTTAATTCTGGACATAACAAAAAATCAAAACCTTTTTCTAGATTGCCTAAATCATTCATATTAATGATACAGTAACGGTTGAATTATTATGGAACTGTCCCCTTTGTTTTGGATTGATAACCGTACCAGAGGGAGACCAGGGGTTCAGTTCTTGTTCAGCTGCTTAAATTCAGAGAATTTACTTGGGTCAAATATTAATTCAGGACCTTTAAAATATTAATTAGACGTGAACATTCTTCCTCCCCCTGCTGCTTTTCACTCTTCAGTTTATTGAGAGTGTTAAGAGATCATAGCCGAACTTCAAGGAGAAAATTCCCCCGTTGACAGGAAGGTGATGCTGGCTGTCAGTTTGGAGCCACCTGTGTGGTTCCCATGGTGCAGGATGGTGTCGTCTTGGCATTTAGTGTCCTTTGTATCTCTGATATGGGTTAGGGCAACCAAGCACACATGTGAACAACAGAATTGTAATTATGGTTAGTTTTGTTAGATCCTCAGAACAATAACACCTACAGGTCAGGATCACTTAACCACAACTAGTGGTCTAAGGTAAACAGCTGTAATGCTTTCAGCATTAACAAAAAAAGTAATGAGCTGGGGGAAGATTGTCAGTTAAGCTCTGCTGCTGACGACTTAGAATCCATGCTGGTGCATAGACCTGAACAGGGTAGAGTAGGTGAAGCATGAGATTCAAGGCTTTGATACCAGAGAAAGGACAGTGACAGCTAATCCCTGACCTTCCTGTGGGTTGAGTCAGCAGGAATAGCCCCACTAGGTAACTCATGTATAGCTATAAAGAGAGATCCAAGAGGTGGTTTTTTTCTAAGTAGGGTAGTTTGGGTTTTATGACAGGTGAGTTTTTGAATGAGTTGTGCACGTTTTAGGGTTAGCTTATTCCAAGAACATGGGTTTGTGGTCAACAAAGTTTCCGGGCCTCCTGTGGAAAATCCCGAGTGGTCAAGGACCTTGAGTTGGCAGTTTCTTTCATGGTACAATGACTAGCAGAGGGGACAGAGCTTCCTGGCGTTTATTCTGTGTGCCAGTCTCAGGCTCTACTTCTTGTTTGAGATTTTGGATTCTCGTAGCAGCCTCTTGAGCAGCCATTTTAAGTATGAGGAAACTGAAGGCCAGTGAGGTTCAATCATCTACACAATTTGCACAGCTGCTGAGCAAAAAGCAACACACCCTCCCCATCCCCTCAAATACTTCATTCACCTGCTAGAATGGCCGTGGCCTTGCAGAGCTTGGAGTGTGTGTATGTAGGGAGAAATGCTAAACCTCTATTATGTTGGCTGAGATTTAAAACCACTTCAGCTTTGACAGTGTGGTATTATTTATGTTAGCTTAAATCACTGCTTAGTCTGGAAGCCTTCCCTCATCTGGAATTCACATTCCAGTTCATCGTTGGCTAGAATTGTAGTCACTTTAGAGGCTACCACTATAGTGATTCTCTATTTCTCTTACAGATGGCAATATTCTCCCCCTGGGCCCTGTGTTGATAATGAATGTAATGAATGCTAGAACTTGACTGTCATTGTAGATAGTGCCAGTAGTGAGGTGTGAGTGCCTGTTTATGTGATGCTCATCATCACCTCAGAGGAGTCACATAATCTGTAAAATGTCTAATTGTCAATGTAATGCTAAATTTAGAGACAGAAAGAGACAAAGATCTCTCATCTGTTGGTACACTCCCCAGATGCCTGTGACAGCCAAGACTGGGATAGGCTGTGAGTGGCAGGGACCTGGCTACCTTAGCCATCATCTCTTGCCTCCCAGGATGCACATAAGTGAGAACCTGGAATCAGAAACTGAGCCAGGACTCAAACACAGGCACTCTGATATAGGATGGGAGTGTCCCAAGTGGTTTGTTCATTGTGCCAAATGCCACCCTCATATTTTTTTTGGTAAAGTAATATCTGTTTGGTATCACAATTTGTTTGGAATTTGCTGTCACTATCTTCCAGTAACAAAATTGTGGAGATAGGGAATCCTCACTCATCTTTAAATTTTCAGGTGCCAGTTTCATTTACCAAAAGAAGTTATTTAGTGTGATTAGATTGACCTAAGTTATTTCAAAACATTTTCTTCTAATGAGAAGTGGGAACAGAAGGCTTTTGGAAGAAGAGATTTTAGCGACACTATATTGCTGATATTGTGGCTCAAAACCAATGGATATTATAAATCTTAGCTACTGGTGTAAATCAATGAATCATTCTTGAATAGCACACTGATTCTGTGGAAATAATGAAGGGTCCTTAAGAAAAGTATCTTTCACTGGTTGCTTTCTTTTAAGAATTTGTGTGTGAGTTGCCCATTTTCTAAGGCCTTTGCTTAGCAAATATTTTTATACATTTTATTTACTTGCTTTTTTTATGACAATTATGAATGAATCCATATCACAGTGAATTTAATTCTACTGATGCAGTCAGTTGTATCAGGTGGAGGTTTTCTTTCCATGTTAGTACTGCTAGTCAATTTGAAGAGCCTTGCATTCCTTTGCATTGTGTCTGTGCAGGACTTACACCAGTGTTTCCCTTGTATACTAATTATATTATCCTCAGGCTTAACAAAAGGGTAACATGTGAGAGTGTGTGTGTGTGTGTGTGTGTGTCTGACACAGAAAGTGACATAATGTGACATAATTACATAATGTAATTCAGTTCAGTATAGGGGTTTCTTTCCTGAATGACTACTGCCCAACATAAAGAGTTATTCCTAACTGACTAGAAGGGTGCTTGAAATATTGCCTTTATTTGATATATTTAAAGCTTTGAAACTTTAAAACAGTGGGAAATTACATAGCATTCCTTTTTGATGTGACTAATTGGTAGTCTTACTGATAGAGTACAGCAGAACTGTCAGGCTGTACTAGAAGTCTGAACTTACTAGTTGCCTACAAGTCAAGCACTGTGCCTCAGAAGTACCATCTTGAGATAACCTATCTTTAGTGAGTAGGACACAGGGCATCAGTTATTTCTTGAGAAGTAATAATGTGGAACACGGTGCTTTTCTTTTCTTTATCATATTACAAGTGCTGAGAAATAAATAATTAGCTTCAGAACTATCTCTATGCAGGAAGGCTCTTTGCTGCTTAACTACAACAGAAGTTAATTTTCATCTACTAATATAGAAGGTGCTGCTGTTACCTGGGGTAGGGATATTTTGAATATTTACATTAATATAATGGCTCACATAGATTTTCAAAGAAGAAAGGACTACATTCTGCATAGCCTGTGCTTTTATTCAATTCTTTGAGAAGATGAGGGAGCAAAAGTGAACATATGGTGAGGATGGACCAATAGAGAAAAGTTGAGCCAGTTCACTAAATTAAGTAGTGTGAACATATGCCCAGTTTCTCCAAAATAACCCCCATATATTCCTCTTGTCTGGGAATTCTTTTAGATTGTATGTTCACTGATAATTAATATGGAGTTGTAAGTTAAAAACAAAAATACATAGAAACAAAACCCTTTTATTATCCTTTGGTAAACAACTCTTGTACATTTAAAGATAAAAGCAATGTTTACAGAAAAGAAAGAATCATTAGATTATATATATTAGCAATGCCATTTTGAATAACTTTTCTGGATAGTTTAGGTTAAAAATAAAAACATGTGAAATCAAGCCAAGAGTTTCTATATGATTCAAAGATAAAAAAAACCTCTAAAATTGATTTCATAGACTAATCAATTAGATCTCATGTTTTTTTTTTATTCTTATTTTATTTTTTTAACTTTTATTTAATGAATGTAAATTTCCAAAGTACGACTTCTGGATTATAATGGCTTCCCCCCCATACCGTCCCTCCCACCCACAACCCTCCCCTTTCCCACTCCCTCTCCCCTTCCATTCACATCAAGATTCATTTTCGATTATCTTAATATACAGAAGAATTTAGATCTCATGTTGAATATGGTCTATAAAGTAATTTTAGGTCCTTTTCCAACAAGTCATTGTAAATCAGATGCTACAATGGATATGCATATATTTCTGTCAAAAAGTAAATAATTGCTTATTTTAGTAATTCATATTTCCTTTATTAACTCAGATAGATAGACAAAAATCTAGCTTAAAGATGTGGTAACCTTGACAATCATCACAATGGTAAAATATGGTCACTTACATGCAGAATAATAGCACTATGAAAGTTTTAAGTGTGCTTTAATGTATTCTGTGCTCTGTAGAATATGTAACATTGGTAGTACACAAAGAAAGCAACTGGAGCAGACATTTAGCCTATAGTGATTATATGGCAGTGCCTGGGTTTGATTGCCAGCTCAGGCTCTTGACTCCAGCTCTCTGCCAATGCAGATTCTGGGAGGTAGTGCTGGTGCTGGTGCTGAATGTACTGGGTTCCTGCCACAGCTGGCATCAGCCCTGGCCTCGTCCTGGTGTATGTGGGAATTTGAGGAGTGAACCAGCAGTTGGGAGCTCTCTGTCTCTCTCCATCTCTCTCTTTTTTCTCTGCCTTGCAAATCAATAAAAAAATTTAAAGTATAAACTACAAAAGGAGAGAAATTATACACAAATGTACTCAATTATTTAGCAAGCCCATTTTTTTATTTTAAAAATATGTAGGTAAATGAAAGAGATAGAATTTTGGAAATTGTGTTGTCCCAAAATAACAGTATATTCACAGGCATACTTAGGTGAAGCAAATATGAGTTGCATTTGTGCTGTATACTTAGTTTCTGATGATGAATCTATGTTGGGGTAATATTAAGAATTATAGGCTTGGAAATCATAATATTTAATGTTCTGGCTCCTGAAAAATAATGAAAGTCAATGGTTTAAATCTACTTGAAAAGAAACTTGATTTTGTGTAATCATCTCTGTTAAGTATTTTCCCCACATAAAAAATTATAATTTTTATATTTAAGTAATTGTTTTCTTTTACTTTGAAGATTACAAAATTACAATGTGTGGAAGTCCGAATAATGACCCTCAAATGTGCACATCCTAATCCCTGGGACCTATGAATATTACCTTAAATGACAAACACTTGGCAGATAAGAGTAAATTGAAGCGTTTGAGATCAAGGTGAATCCAGGTTAGCCACGTGGACCCAATCTGGACACAAGAACCCTTAAAGTAAACAGCTTTTCTGGTTGGGTGAAGATTTGAAGAATGAGAGAGTCTCAGTCCCCTGTTGCTGACTTTGAAGAAGGAGGTGGGCCATGAGCCAAGTATTGCTGCGTCCTTATAAAAGGAAAACAGGAGGACTTAGAGTTGCAGGAGGGGGACATGTGGCAGCAGAAACAAGTGATTGGAACAGTTCAGGGAAGGTAAATGTGCCAAGGAACACGTTTGCACCTAGAAACTGAAGAAGGCAAGGAAAGGTTTCTCCCCTGGAGCCAGACTGAAGACAAGAGTCTGGAACTCTCCAGGTCTCCTGCACAAGCACGGAGTCCTAAGTACCTGAGTCATCACTCAGTTCTTTCCCAGACATGTTAGCAGGTAGTTGGGTCAGAAGTGGAGCAGTCAGGACTGCAGCTGGCACTCTGATGATGTGTGATGCTGGCATCCAAGAGGCGGCTTAACTCACTATGTCACAGCACCAGCTCCACCGCATCCATTATAAAATGTGAAATGGTTAATGCCCTTGGGAGAAAATTCTGTGTGAAAAAAGGACTTCAGATGCTTGCTTTGGTTTCAGAATTCAAGTTATTAAAATCGCAGGTTCAGATTTGAGTTCTTAATCTTTCTGGTACAACAAACATTGTTATGGTTTTTACAAGTATGGCAGTTTTTAGCAATTAGATTTAAAAGCCTTTGAAGAATTATACTATCCTTTAGAACCTAAATTACTTAAGTACTTTGAAACATTTTAAGTTGAATTTCTGAGTTTAATGTTTCACTACCTTTAAATATTTCATTAACCTGCTTGATGGACTTTTACATGTTTTGAATTAATTTTTATACATCTAATAAGTTAAACTTACACATTTGGCATAGCTTAAGTTCTTCACTATTGCAATACCATACATTCTAGACAGAATTAGTTGCTTGATTATGTGTATATAATGTTGCATAGAAGTAGTATTATTATGATGACATTCTTAACCTTTTCTGCATTTGGTTTCAGATATTTCCATGTTTGAAAAATGTTTCTCCACCCATGAAATAGTTATGTGATCCCACATGACTTGTGGAGTTCCTTTCCCATATAAATCTTGCAGTTGACTTCTTGGCTTGGTTAAACTTGCATAAACACCCATGCACTTAGCTGAGACAAAGATTGGATTCTTCTCAGAATTTTAGGTCAGTTCCACTGAATCATATTTCTGTCAGTGATTCTGTCACTTCAAGAAAGGGGATATCACATTTCTAGCATCTGTGGGATTCAGTTTATACGTTACTTAGTACTGACAAGCATCAAATTCCTATCTTGATTGATTATTTGATTGAAATGTGAATATCTTTAGCTCTTAAGATAGGTAAGTCTTTTTTTTTTTTTCTCTCTATACCACAGGCCTGGACTTAATGGAATACTTTATTTCCACATTTCTGCTTTCTGTTACAGCTACATAATTCTTACAGATATTATACATATGATTGAATGTTTGCAGTCTCCCCCAGGCTTTGCCTAACCATCTAGTCTGAACTTAATGAGATCATTCTTTTAACTTGTTATCCTCCCCTGTAAATAAAAGAACACTTATAACAACCGTTTCCCAATCTTTGTGAAAAAATTATTTATTTGAGAGGCAGAGAGACAGAGATGGGGCTCCTGTCCACTGTTGGCTCCTATCCCCAAATGTCCACAGTAAGCCAGACTGGGTGAGGCTGAAGCCAGGAACCTGACACTGAATGACTGAACAAATGATTTGTACCATCGCTTTCTGATTATATTCCTAGAAGCAGAATTGTGAGGCCACTATGTATATTAAGTCTTTTGCTATATCTGGGATATTTACTTTCTAGGAAGCACTCATTTCTACCTTTGATCTGCAATTATTAGGCAAATAATTTTTTAATGTGAATGGAAAGTGTTTTGGGAGGTAAGATGTGCTGAGGGAGAATGTTGAACTGTTATTTGAGGAAACAAACAACCATCCCTGGGATTGAGTCTCTTCTGAGGCTTTGGTATTCCTCTCATGTAACTGGGCCAAGGATTTAAAGCCAGTTCAAGCCTTCTTTTTTGAACATATCTCACGGTATGGCCTAAATAAATATTTGTGGAATTGAATGGAGTTTTGGGAATAGGGGAGTCTCTTGTGGTTGTTATTGGATACCTAGTTGAAGTATAAAAGATGTTTCACAGTTGCACTTGTCAAATCTCAGCCTAATTTACCTGTAGATTTTCAGAACATAACTATGCAAATAATAAAAAGTCTGACATATAAAATAACAGTGGTGGGAGAAACAGTGAATCAGACGAAGAGTAATATCCTTGGAAAAAATATGAGAAAATAACACAAACTCGACTAACAGTAGCTGAAGGTTGCTTTGACGTTTTTTGCTTCCCACTACCCTGGGAAGTGATTTTGAGAAACTCAAAGGTGCTGATTGGGAACACTGAGTAGAGTGGTTTCCAGGGAGGAACTTTTTAAATACTCAGTAGTCACTGGGCTGGCAGCTTTGATCTAAGTCGGTGATATCATTGTTTACATCTACCTCTTCTTCTTTTCCTGCCAATTCTTAATCTTTATTTATTTTTTCTACTTTTTACATCATAATTACTGCATTTAAAATTTTCTTATTTTTAATAAGTTCAGCTATTAATGATTTTAAATTATGCTTTTTTAAAAATTTTTTTTGACAGGCAGAGTGGACAGTGAGAGAGAGAGACAGAGAGAAAGGTCTTCTTTTGCCGTTGGCTCACCCTCCAATGGCCGCCACAGATGGTGCGCTGCGGCTGGCGCACCGCGCTGATCTGATGGCAGGAGCCAGGTACTTATCCTGGTCTCTCATGGGGTGCAGAGCCCAAGCACTGGGGCCATCCTCCACTGCACTCCCTGGCCACAGCAGAGAGCTGGCCTGGAAGAGGGGCAACCGGGACAGAATCCGGCGCCCTGACCGGGACTAGAACCCAGTGTGCCGGTGCCGTTAGGCAGAGGATTAGCCTAGTGAGCCGCGGCGCCTAAATTATGCTTTTTAAAAATCATTTTTATTCATACTTTGAATACTTGTTTATTGTATACTAGATGGCAGGTGTTAAATTATATGTCTGTATCTACCCATTTTCTATATATTTTTAAATATTTATTTTATTTATTTGAAAGACAGAGTTACAGAGAGAAGTAGAGCCAAAGAGAGAGAGAGAGATCTTCCATCCACTGGTTCACTCCCCAAGTGGCCGCAATGGCTGGAGTTGGTCTGATCCAAAGCCAGGAGCCAAGAGCTTCTTCTGGTTCTCCCATGCGGGTGCAGGGGCCCAAGTACTTCTACTTGCTTCCCCAGGCCATAGCAGAGAGCGGGATTGGAAGTGGAGCGGCCGGGACTTGAACCGATGCCCATATGGGATGGCCGTCCTGCAGGCAGCTTTACCCACTCTGCCACAGCGCCGGCCCCTGTATGTGCTTTTAATCTGCCTTTTTTTTTTTACTGGCATTTTTCTAGTCATTTCCTCATTTTATTTTCTCATCACTGATTTTAGCTCTTGACTGTCGCTCCCCCTCTTCGTGGAGGAACGACACTAAACCCTGCGCTGTTCTTTTGTCTGCTCGGCCCTTCCCGGGTTTGCTGCTGGTTTTTCCCGGGTTGGCTACCAATCCTTCCACCTCCATGGAAGGGCGGTTCCCCCTGCCACTTTCCCCACTTCCGCGGGGGAGTGGCACACCGCGCCGGCCAGCTCTCTCGGGGGCTGCTCAGACGTTCCTCAGGTGTTCCCCTTAGATGTTCCTGGTGCATGTTGTCTCTCTCCTCCTTTATAGTCCTCTTCCACCAATCCCAACTCTGCTACCCACACGCCGAGTACGCTGCTCTCCTCCAATCAGGAGCAGGATCAGCTCCTGCAGATCATCACTCAAGTTGGCGAGAGGCAGCTGCATAGAAGCTGTTTACTCCTCTCCCAGCGCCATATTGTGGGAGAGCAGATGCATAGAATAAGTCTTAATTCCAGTAACTTAGTCTAGTCCGAGTTGCTCCCCACACTTGACAACCCAGGTTTATACCTCATATGTTCCAAATTCTGCCCTGCTGTTTTCATGTTTTCTTTCACAATTTACTTTCTCCTGAAGTTTTAAGCCTCAGACATTCTTAAATGTCTCACGGATACTCATGAGTTGGCCTTCTTGAGTCTTAAAACCCCACTGTGTAGATATTTTATTTGATTTTCTGCAACCCTGTTGCTTATTCATATAACATCCAGTTCTTTAGTGAGGAATCTGTGGACTCCCAAATACAGTATTCTGGCTTAACACTTGCATGTTGTGAATCTGCAACCTCCACTATGACTGCTGCCCAGTGCTTCTCTGGTCCTTGGTGTGAGGTTAGGGGGTGAAAACCCATATCACTCATGGCCAAGTGGGGCAGTTATGAGTTTGCAACCATGTTTCTAGTACTTTTTAGAAACCGTCCTGCTTTTAAGCCACTTATTACAAGGATGTGCATGTTCTGTTTTCTGGAAAGATTTTTTGAAAACTTAAGAAGTTGTTGAGAACAAGGGTTATCCCAACTTGGATTTTCACAGTAATATTTGTTTATGCCACTGGCAGTTGGTTTAAGTCAGTTAAGTGTACTTTTAATCTAAGTATTTAAGAACAGTGCTCTTGATATACAAAAATCATTCATTATTATTTTCAGATTTTTTTTGACCAAAGCCTCCCAAATTTCTTGGGGTGGAGGGATATGGACAGCTAAAATCCTTGGAGGGAAACCTGAGGTTTTGGAAATTACTTCAAGTTACAATATTTTGGATAGTGTAGTGTGACCTTCCACCTTTTTACCTTCAAGAGTGTTGTCTCTCTGAAGGAGAGTTCTTCCATCTTGGCGAGGGGTGTCTCAGAGCCTAATAAACAGTATGGTTGGGCCCTGGAGATCAGTGTAAGGTCTGCCATCAGTCTTCTGGCAGATCCAGAGTACGGCTGAACTGTCTTTAGAGTGAGAAACCACGTGTTCCTCCCAAATTTTTGATCTATTGGCTTTTTTATTCTTATTTCTAACTGAAAATATAGCTCTGGGTATTTTAGACCTACGACTTTTAACTAGGAATGGTCAAGATTTAGATAACATTTGTATCCCTTCTTTTAACCAGAAATAATGTTAGATTGCTTTTAGGTTTCATCAGTCTCATTTTGGCCTTTGTATTCCGGAATAAGAATTAATTGTGGGCTGTGCTATTTGAACTCAGCCTACAACTCTCCTCTGTAAGAGGACAACTGACATAAACATCAAGAAGAATCAACTTCTTATTGCTGTTATTATTATCCTTAATGTGGCAAACCTTTATCCGCTGTTGAATACCAGATATTTTTCTAAGAGTCCTACATACATTTTTAACATACTTAATTTGCAAAAGAACCCAAGAAATAGATATCAACTTTTACTTTTATTTTGCAAATGATATTTTGCAGAATTGGGATGTGGAGAGAATTGCCCAGGGTAATAGCTATTTCAGAGTTGCAATTTAAATTTAGATGTATGAGTCCAAAGTTTGAGTACTTAATTGCTAGATCATCTTAAACCTTTCTCAGTGGGTTGATAAATCTGAAAAAATAATGATCCTTCATTCTTTTAGCTATTAAATTGATTTATATGAATAAGTCATGAACGAATTTATGTTTACAAATGCATCTAAATTTGGTGTTTTTAAAATATTGTACTTATTTGATATAAACTGTTCTGTTGACATGTGCTTGTATTGGTTGTTAGTGAGCTGCAGAGTCAATTTAATATAGCAAATGCTAACCTTGATATAAATGTTTTTCTATCTTCATTATAAATACAAGAAACTGCACTTTGGACGTTTCCTAAACACTAACCAATTAAACTTCAGAATACTGCAGCAATCGAGATATTGTTACTCAACCTTCTGGATGCGTATTAAAATTTGCCAGCCCACAGAGAAATGTTCTGCCTTCTGTACTCTAAAATAGCATTCAAATAGAAGTCTTTAATATTGATTGGTTACTTAAAATTTATCTCACTTTCTGTTTATAAAGAAATATTTTAAAATGTCTGTGTTTAATAGCACAGGAAGGCTCAGGGAGTTCATATCTGTGGGTACAACTGATGTAATAATTTAGATGGGATTGAGCCAATTTTTTCAAATTCTCAGCCAGCTCAATTAAAAATAAGACCAACATGAACAGTAGTAGCAGTGGCTTCTGTTTCAGTCAGAATTATCAATATAGTTGTGTGGTATGACATAGTGATAAACTGATTATTTGCTTTGTCTTAACATGAGAACTCTTAACAGGCAAGTGAGGTAACAAAGTGTGATATTTATTTATGTGCTCACCAAAAGGACCAGTATTTGAATAATGTGAGATATATAACAATGTATTTTTTAAAAGATTTATTTATGTATTTGAAAGGCAGAGTTACAGAGAGGCAGAAGCAGAGAGAGAGAAAGAGGTCTTCCTCTCTTTCCTGGTTTACTCCCCAGGTGGCTGAAATGGCTGGAGCTGCCTCGATCTGAAGCCAGGAGCCAGGAGCTTCCTCGGGATCTCCCAGGCAGGGACAGGGGCCATCTCCCACTGCTTTCCTAGGGCACAGCAGAGAGCTGGCTCGGAAGTAGAATGGCCAGAACTCGAATTGGTGTCTGATACGGGATGTGGGCCCTGCAGGCAGTGCTTTACCAGCTATGCCACAGCGCTAGCCCCAGTAATGTGAGATCTATGGGTACTTACTAAATGAACATTTGTTTCCCAAGCATGCATAGATCTGGGGCTTTACAGAGGAAGAAAAGACCATGCCCACTCTGAGGAGCTCATATACCACTCCACGAACAGCCTCCTGACCTAAAATGTACTGAAATTTTTTCAGATCCTTAGAAAAGAATGGATTGTAGTCTCTTTTACCAACTCAAGGTTAGATGGTGACGATGCCCATGTTTCATGACCATCATAAGCATTGTACAATGTCCCTTACTTTCTTGTCATAATGTGAAAAAAATACACATAAATGTAGAACTGTGAAATCCAGGACTGAAAAGCTGAATATACTGCTGATTTCAGAAACACAAAGAATAACAAAATTCCATTTTTAAGGTTGTGAAATTAAGAAGCAATTTTTAGTTTTCAGATGCATTGATTTAAATTTTTACCTTGTTTTAAGTGTAAAGGGGAAACATATAGTATATGCATTTCAACAATCACAGATAAATAAGATTAATTTTGAGAAAGAAACACATTATGTAAAATAATACTAATTTCTGTTTCTTCAATATGAGTATTCTGGATTTATCATTTACCAAAAAGCATTGAGTACCATTGAAGAAAATAATTCACTGAACTGTTAGAAGACCTTACATTCCCCTGCCCCCATATTTTAAAGAATTTAATATTAGCCTTTCATGAAACAACATATGTTGTCAATGTATATTCCATTACTTTAACATTTAAATGCATCCATTCAAGAAGGAAAGCATTACTAAGTTTCTGTCTTTGCATGGAATGCCCTCCAATTCCAAATTAATGTGTGGGTAGTATTTTGAGTAATGCAGAACATTTTTTTTTGAGAATTATGTATCATAACCTCTTCTGTGACAACCCAGCTTTTCTTAGATTAATAGACTTTTTGGTGGAACCTATTTTGCTTCCTGAAAGTTACTATAATTAGTGAAAATAGTTCGATTTTCTAACTATTATGAAATGGTACGGAAGCAACCAGTTTCTGCTGAGTGAGTTTGTCTTTCAAAGTGCAACTCATTCTTAATATTGTCAAGAAGAGAAAGAGTAATCAGGCGCCTGTAGGCATCCAGAACTTCACCTATTTCCTTATTTTTTATGTGTATGAAAATTCTGTGAGGTTGGAATTGTTCTCTTTTGAAATGATGATATTGTGATACAAACAAGTTAAAAGCAAGTTTGCAAAGCTCTGTTTGCTCCCTAACATTTGCTTTTCCCCTGGTTCCACACCATAGATCATTGCACTGCAATGCATGGGGTTATCTAACAGAGGTGTTTGTGGCCTGGTCACTGAGAACATAGCCCTTTTCAAAATAAAACTACTGTTTGTAGATTTCTGTCAATATAAAGTGGATACTTGGAATCCTGCCTTCCTACCCAACACATGTCCTCTTTGTTTTTTTCTGTTAAGAGTGTTTCTTCTAATTCCTTTTTAAAAACATCAGTTTGGAATACAAAAGGTTATACAGTGATTCCCTACATGGTGAGTTTTAACCTAAAGGTTAATTGTGAGTTGCTTGAATCATGTAGTTTACTATCAGATGTTCTCCAAGATAATATCCACAATTGTTCACATTTTAAGGTTTCTGAAATTGGAAGTGTTTTACCTCTGGTTTGTAGCATTATGAAAAGAATTATTGCTTTTGTTAGCTGTTCCACCTAGGGCAAATTACTATGCGTATCTGATCCTTTTTGCTTTCAAATTTCTGGAAGAACCTTTGGATCTTTGTGCTCCGTCTTCTTATTGTGTAGCTCTATCAAGACAGTGTAAACCAAAATTAATTTACTGTTCAATGCTATAAAATCCTGAGAATCTTCTGTCAAGTGTGTTGAAAATGCAGTCTGGGGGCAGGTGTGTTGCTCAGCAGTTAATTCACTGCTAGTGAGCCTGGTTTGAATCCTGATTTCTCTGTTTATTATCCAACTTCCTGCTGATGTGTGCCCTGCTAATGTGATGGTTCAAATACTTGAGTACCTACCACCTATGTGGGAGAACTAGATTGAGTTCCAGGTTCCTGGATTTGGCCTGGTGCAGCCCTAGCTGTTGGTGGGCTTTGGGGGAATAAATCAGTGGATAGAGAATCTCTTCTGTCTGTCTCTGTCAGTTTCTCTACATCTATGCCATTTTTTTTATTTTGTTTGAGACTGATTTTATTTATTTATTTATTTATTTATTTTTAACTTTTATTTAGCAAATATAAATTTCCAAAGTACAGCTTATGGATTACAATGGCTCTTCCCCCCCATAACTTCCCTCCCTCCTGCAACCCTCCCCTCTCCCGCTCCCTCTCCCCTTTCATTCACATCAAGATTCATTTTCAATTCTCTTTATATACAGAAGATCAGTTTAGTATATATTAAGTAAAGATTTCAACAATTTGCCCCCACACAGAACACAAAGTGTAAAATACTGTTTGAGTACTAGTTATAGCATTAATTCACATTGAACAACTCATTAAGGACAGAGATCCTATATGAGGAGTAAGTGCACAGTGCCTTTCAAGTAAAGTAAAAATAAATAAATATTTTTTTTAAAAAAGCAGATTCTTGGAACTCACTTCCAGTGATTTTAATTCTGTGAATCTGGGGAAAGAGAAACAGGACATTATAAAGGAGATCATGCCAATAAACATATAGAAATTTGTAATAAAAATATACATATAGCATCTTTGAGAAACCAGTTTTCACCTAGCAGATTAGCAAAGAGGAAGATGATACTTGGTGTAGGGAAATAACTTCTTGTGTGTTCTTGAGATATGGACTTAGAATCACCTTTTTGAATGACAGTCTGGGAATGTGTATTAAAAGACAGAAATGAGACTGCTTGGGACACCCTGTATCAGAGTGCCTGGGTTAGAGGCCTACCTCCACCTTCTGATCCAGCATCCTGCCTGTGTTCCTGCCACCCAGATGAGCAACCAGACCGAGTTTTTGGCTCCTGGCTTTGTCCTAGCTCAGCCCCAGCTCATGGAGGCATTTGAGGAGTGAACCAGCCGATGGAAGGTTTCTCTCTGTCTCTGTCTCTCTTTGTTGCTCTGTCTTCAAATGAATGAAAATCAATACACATTAGAAAAGTTACATTGAGGTTTATGTTATATTAATATTTTGAAAAGACAGAAATATTGTTGCTTTTGATCTAGCAATTCTATTTCTTGGATTTTTTAAAATGAAAATCCCACAATTACAAATTATATGTACTAGGCTGGCGCCACAGCTCACTTGGCTAGTCATCCGCCTGTGGTGCCGGCACCCCTGGGTTCTAGTCCCGGTTGGGGCCCCGGATTCTGTCCCGGTTGCTCCTCTTCCAGTCCAGCTCTTTGCTGTGGCCCGGGAGTGCAGTGGAGGATGGCCCAAGTGCTTGGGCCCTGCACCTGCATGGGAGACAAGGAGGAAGCACTTGGCTCCTGGCTTCGAATCGGCGCAGCATGCCGGCTGTGGCGACCATTTGGGGAGTGAACCAACGGAAGTAAGACCTTTCTCTCTGTCTCTCTCTCTCTCTCTCATTGTCTAACTCTGACTGTCAAAAAAAAAAAAGAAAAAAAATTATATGTACTAAAATATCCACTGCATACTTGTTCATGAAGGGAAACAAATTGTAAATAAATCAAATATCATAACAAGGAAGTAGATAATTCATTATATCCATATAATTAAAATTATGCAGACATAAAATATCAAGTAGGTAATATATATTATTATGTGAAAGATGTCTGTGATATATGGTAAAGTGAAAAAGATTTATAAAATGTGTAAAATGAACCAATTTTTTTTTTTTTAATTTTTTATTTATTTTTTATTTTTTTTTAACTTTTATATAATGAATATAAATTTCCAAAATGAACCAATTTAAAATTTGTATTTAGACACAGAATTCTACAATGATACTGTGAACATCTAAATTTATAAATGATTTTGTCTGCCTGGTAGGATGATAGGTGTTTTCATTTTTATTATGTTTTTATAAAATATGAACAATTTATAAATATTTGTAATTACACAATTCTAAGAAAACAAACTTTTACCTTTACAAGGAAAGATACTGGCATTGGCATTTGGCTCAGCAGTTAAGACACTGTTTGAGACACGTGTATCCCATAATTAATTACCTGGATTCAGGTACTGGATTTTCCCTCAACTCCAGCATCCTGCTAGTGTAAGCTCTGGGAGGGAATAGGTGATGGCTCAAGTAGTTGGATCCCTGTCACCCCACATGGGAGACCTTGATTAAGACCCTGGCTCCAGCCGGCGCCGCGGCTCACTAGGCTAATCCTCCACCTGCGGCGCCGGCACACCAGGTTCTAGTCCTGGTTGGGGCGCCGTATTCTGTCCTGGTTGCTCCTATTCCAGTCCAGCTCTCTGCTGTGGCCCGGGAGTGCAGTGGAGGATGGCCCAAGTGCTTGGGCCCTGCACCCGCAGGGGAGACCAGGAGGAAGCACCTGGCTCCTCGCTGTAGCGACCACTTGAGGGGTGAACCAATGGAAGAAGGAAGACCTTTTTCTTTGTCTCTCTCTCTCTCACTGTCTAACTCTGCCTGTCCCCCCCCCCCCCCAAAAAAAAAAGACCCTGGCTCCTCCCATCCAAGTATATATTTATATGCTATGGAGTAGTACTCAACTGTAAAAAAAAATCTTGTCTTTAGGAACTAAATAGATGTAACTAGAAGTCATTATATTTAGTGAAATAAACTGGTCCCAAAAAGAGATCCCATATGTTTTCCCTGATCTGAGGTGACTAATGAGTACCTAAAATGTAGTGTTTTGGAATGAAATGAGCATTTTGAGAGTCTGTGATTGTTTACAGCCCTTGTCTCTTCTGTTGAGGAACATTTTTTTTTTCTTCATACTCTTTGTTGAACTATTTTACTCAGTGTAGGATTAACTTTATGATCATTAAGTAAACTGAAAGTAGATCTTTGTAAAAATTAAGAGTAGGAATGGGAGAGGGAGGAAGAAGAAGGGTTGGATCGTGGGCAGGAGGGAGGGGGAAGGTGGGAAGTATCACTGTGTTCCTAAATCTGTATATATGAAACACATGAAACTTGTATCACTTGAATAAAAAAAAAAAAAGATCCTGACTCCTGATTTTTGGCCTAGGCCAGTCCCAGCTATTGTGGGCCTTTGGGGAATGAACTAGCTGATAGGATCTCTCTGTTTTCTCTATGTCTTTGCTTGTCTGCCTCTATGAGAAACAAAATGAGTAATTTTTTAAAAAACTAGTGTACTTAGCTTGCATTATTGATTAATCTTTTGCATTATTTTGCGTCCACACCCCCTCTGACCACCACACTTTTGCTGAATGTAACAGTTTGTTTCCTTCCAAGGCTCTAATGAAGACTTAACTTGTGTCACTAGTTTGTTGTTGGTGCCTGCTGCTTGTTTTTTTATTGCTGCTTAATTCTCGTGATAAATTTCAGTCTTTGAGGCTCAGTATTTTAAAAACATTTTATGTAACTAAGACCTAACCACTGTAATATAATATATGTCTTGTCTGTTTTGAATTGTGTTTGCCTAGCTTTAGAACTGTATCTGGGGTTTTTGCTGAGGATGTAGAAATCCGTCTTCTTTCCTTATTTTTCTCATGGCTTACTGATCATCAGGAAGAGAAACCCACTGAAATCCATTTCCATCCTGTCATCTAAGCAAATACTACTTTTAGGAAGGGAAAGACTCAAATAAGTACCAAGAGCACCTGGGTGGACATATGGGTATCTGAGAGAAGAGTACCATGTACAGAGAACAACCCAGGTGGAACAGCGGGGAGGCTGGAGTGCCCTGAGTGAGGTGATGCAGTGAGGAGGTAATTGCTCCTTCCAGTGAGAGGAGGAATGGTGTGACCAGATGTAAGTTAGTGAAGGTTTGCCCTTGGCTGCTGTGTAAGCATTAATGACTGTTGGGGTGATGGTGAGAACAGGGAGAAGGAATGAGAACTTTTGCAGGCACTGGAGTAAGAGAGAATGGTGGCTTAAATGAAAAATGAGCAGTCACAGTGGTGAGAGAAATCCTTGAATCACAATATCAATGAGGGAGTGTTTATTCTTAAAACCATGGTATTGAGCTAGAGTGGATCTGCTTCTCAAAGTTAGCAATTGGGGGGAGTATCTTCAAATTCAAATATTTTCTGTTGTTTGAAGATGCGTGTATTAATGTCATCTGTCTAGAAATTAAAGAACACATTTTAGTTTAGATTACTTTCACTAAAGACCTTGTGAAAAACCCAAGGCTCAAGCTTTTGTGCTTGCTTTTCTGCTTCCTGCCACAGTACATACAGCACATGGTCCCAGGGGTTTGCCCCTGCTTATGTCAGAAACTGAGAAGTCATTCTCAACACTGCCCTCGTGTTTCCTTTCTCCACCACATAAAACCAGGTTTTTTCCTATTGTGTTTTCCCATTGTATCTCACACCTGTTTACTTCTGTCCATCTCCACTATTAACCTCATGGCCTGTGCATCCTCAGTTCAGCTTGTACTACAGGTGTCCTCATTCACGTTCCACTTCAGCAGATACAGAATTCTGTACAAATGCAGGTCTTATTAAATCATGCCCTGTGTAAGATCCCCCAGTGGCATCTTCTGAAAAATATTCTCCACAGGTCTCATTCAGTCTCTGCCTTCTCTGTCCGACTGTGTACCGCAGGAGACCACAGACCACATAATCAGAGCTCTCTTGACCTCTGCTGTTCTGTTGAGAATGGTGTTCTACCTTTTGTCCTATGATGAAGTCCATAATCCATGACATGGACAGTAATTTACAGGGAAGGCTCTGAATGCGCTGGCTGGTCTACCCAGGAGACTAATCTCACTTCTTTTCCCCTTCCTGGCTCTCAGCAGTTGCCATTTGAGTTCTTCACAGTCCCTGAGGCCTCTCTGCCACCTTGGGTTAGTACTTCTTCCTGTCAGCTGAACCACTTTCCCGCTTTACTTGCGTCATCCTTGCTCATCCTGAATGTCTAAACTTTAACATTGCTTACTCTGAGGTACACTAATTTCTGGTTATACACCTTCAAATTCTCACTGTTTGTAGCAGGTAGTATGACTACACATAAGTACTCATGTAACTATTTGCATTATGTTTACCTTTTCTGCTAAATTCTAGGGTTCTTTTTTTTTTTTTTTTTTTTTTTTTTTTTTGACAGGCAGAGTGGACAGTGAGAGAGAGAGACAGAGAGAAAGGTCTTCCTTTGCCGTTGGTTCACCCTCCAATGGCCGCCGCGGCTGGTGCACTGCGGCCGGCGCACCGCGCTGATCCGATGGCAGGAGCCAGGTGCTTCTCCTGGTCTCCCATGGGGTGCAGGGCCCAAGCACCTGGGCCATCCTCCACTGCACTCCCGGGCCACAGCAGAGAGCTGGCCTGGAAGAGGGGCAACTGGGACAGAACCCAGCACCCCGACCGGGACTAGAACCCGGTGTGCCGGCGCCGCTAGGCGGAGGATTAGCCTAGTGAGCCGCAGCGCCGGCCAATTCTAGGGTTCTTGAGGTCAAAGATTTGAAAGATTTTGTTATTTTTTTTAAGCATCTGCCTCAGAAACAAAGTTTGGTACAAGGTAAACACTGAGTACTTGCCCAGTGAATGCATTCAGAACATAAAGATAGCTCTACAGTAATTATCAAGGACATTTTAATGTGTGTGTTTAGAATCTGGTGATAGAACTTGTCTAGCAATAGAGCTTGAACTCAGAATTGGAACTTAACCCACGTGTCTGTGTAGTCACCCTTGTCTTGCTACTGATGTTCAGAAACTTAGCAATACTATTATGTAAGACCCCAAGAACCAATTCCATAGAATAGAATCAACAAGGTGTTCTTCACCTATTAATCTTGAAATAAAAAGTCCTCATGTAATCGTTTTTTATTATGCATGCTTGTCATCATTGTTACTGATTATATTGATATTTAACAAATGAAAATAAGGAAAGAAAAGATTTGGCAACAAACATGTGGGAGAAGACAAAAAGACATTACATTAATAAAATTAAAAACCAATAAAACCCTCAAACTATGTTATAAATAATTCTAATTATTTTAGAAATAAAATTATTACAATTATTTTAAAAAGAATAGTTGGTTAATTGTCATTAAAGTGTTACTGTTAAACAAGAAAATTTGGTTTTGCCAACAATAAACCACTCTTTATTAAATATTTTGAAATCTGATGTCTAAAAATGTTTTTTCTCATGAATTTTTCTTTCTACCATTTATAACATAAAATTAATATATAATCTCTTAGATTAATCTAACTCAGTTTTATATTATTGATTCATTTTGAAAAGTTACAATTATATCTTGAGGGTCCACCAGTAGTCATTTCTGAAGACAGTAAATAGATGTGTTATTGAAATACATATGGTGTTCTGACTATTTCTAATTCATAGAGCTGAGATGAATTTATTTTTAACTTTATGAAGAAATAGCCTTTGATAGATATTATTAATGGTGTTTCCATTCCAAATTAAGTTGTGTGGCTCTAATGTTCTAGAAATAGATGTGTTTGATGGAAATTTTGATGTATTCTTATTTATAAGCAATGCATGAAGTCACATAGAATTTTAGGGAGCTCCCTTTAAATGAATGGCTGTTCATATTTATTCTTATCAATTCTGATAAAAATCCATTTTAGAATACCATTGTGACATTGTTTTTTTTTTTTTTTTTAAACAATTACTTGAAAGTCAGAGAGAGAGAGAGAGAGAGGAGAGGAGAGGAGAGGAGAGGAGAGGAGAGGAGAGGAGAGACACAGAGAGAAATCTTCCATCTGCAGCTTCACTTTCTAAATCCAGGAGGCAGAAGTTACATCCAGGTCTCCCACGTGGATGCAGAGTCCCAACCACTGGGTCATCCTCTGCTGTTTTCCCAGGCACTTTAGCAGGGAGCTGGATTGGAAGTGGAGCAGTCAGGATACGGACCAGTACTCATAGGGAATGTCTGCACTGCAGATGGCAGCTTAATCCACTATGCCACATCACCCGTCCGGTGACATTGTTTTAACATCTTGGTGTGACTGGTCTACTTGTCAAGATACTATTTCTAAAAGTACTATATTTTGGCACCCTGAAACTACTGTGTCTTATTTGATTTTCTGTTGCCAAGAGAGACTACCTGAGACTGGGTAATGTATAAAGAATGAGTCTTATTGTGGCTCATGGTTCTGGAGGACTGAAGTCCAAAACCAGGTGATTGCATATGGTGTTGGCCTTGTTCTGATCAAGTCATGGTGTAAAGTGGAAAGGCAGGTGGAACTTGTAGAAGAGAAAAAAAGAAGACCGATTTCCTGTGATAACTAACCCGTTTCCATGAGAGAGGCATTATTCTATTTCTGAGGGCTGATCTTTCATGACCCAAATGCCTGGTATAGGTACCACCACCCCTTAACAGTGTCACATTGGGGAATAAGCCCCTACAAGAGTTCGTGGGTACCAACCATACCGAACCATGCACAATGCATACCTGAAAAGGTGATTCAGCCTTGAGCCTCTACCTTCCCTATAAATTGTACCTTAAGAGGTCAGGACACTTAGTAGACTTTGTAACATCAAGTCATTCTTGGCATTGGAAAGACAGTTGTGTTTACGACTTGCACTATGAGATCTGGCTGCATGGAGAAACAAACTCTTAAAATGCAGGATGCCTAATGCTCTTGCTTTGTTTTATTTTTTATTTTATTATTTTTTTTATTTTTTGGTATGGGTGGCTCTGAAGGGATTTCACTTTAAGTGGAAAAAGGCACTATTGTTCTTTCTACAAAAGGAAACTTCTTCAATAGTTTGGCCTAGGCCTTTGGAAAATTTAAATATAAAAGGAAAACAAAAAACTCAGCAAGTACTTACCTAGCTTGTGTTCCACTTGCTCTAAATACATGAGTGTGTTTTTGAAAGAAATAAGGAATGGTTGTGTAGTGAAGTCATGTATGTTGAAATGAAATGAAAGAAATCATGGTGTAAGAGCTATGTGTAGAAAATAGAAATAGAGAATGATCTGTAAGAAGTATGTGATATAACATCCCCAGTATGTTGAAAGAATATGCAATTTGGTGAAACTAAATAAATTTTAACTTATTCCAAAGTGGGATCACTACAATTAATAACAAGGCAATGAATTCCATGACTTATTTATCAGAATTGATGGGCCTTTAAATTTTGATTTTTTTTTTTTAGAAATTTAAAGAGGTGGGCCGGCGCCGTGGCTCACTAGGCTAATCCTCCACCTAGCGGCGCCGGCATACCAGGTTCTAGTCCCGGTTGGGGCGCAGGATTCTGTCCTGGTTGTCCCTCTTCCAGGCCAGCTCTCTGCTGTGGCCAGGGAGTGCAGTGGAGGATGGCCCAAGTCCTTGGGCCCTGCACCCCATGGGAGCCAGGAGAAGCACCTGGCTCCTGCCTTCGGATAGGCGCGCGGCGGCCATTGGAGGGTGAACCAACGGCAAAAGGAAGACCTTTCTCTCTGTCTCTCTCTCTTACTGTCCACTCTGCCTGTCAAAAAAAAAAAAAAATTTAAAGAGGTGAATAGGGTAGTCCTTTAGACTTTTTATAGAAAAATATATTTAAATTAATTATTTTGGCATGTTTATTTATGCTTATATATTTGTAAATAAGTAACTACATGTAGATTGTGTTTTCAAATTAAATTCCACAAATATTTCTCAAGTAGCTATTTTTAAGGCAAGGTGTATTTTCTGTACAAGATAAAAAATGACTTAGAAATTACCACAAACATGTCAAAGTAAGCAATCTAGAAGTGTTTTTTAAGAACCTAAAAAGCTTACCGTGCAATAGTAAAGGCAGATTGAGAGATGCCTTGCCTTGGAGAGTTATAGGAGAATGAGATAATGTTCAAGTAGAGTAATCAGGACGTTTTCACAGAAGAGTAGGTGTAGGAATAGACTTGGAAGTGAGTAGATTGTAATGTGAAGATAATATGAGAAGGAAGAGGCACCAGTAGCTTCCAAAGATGGCCTATAATAGTCTGGGGTTGGGGGAAGGCATTAAGGTACAGTCACATGTTTTACCTGTGTTTTTCGTTTGTGCTGACAAGTTGGTCAGAGGCTGTGACTATCTAGGGTGGTGTGCCCCTGTTTCTGGTATCGCTCTAAACTGTCATTGCCATCCTGTGAGTTTCTGAGCGACTTGTATCTCTGCCACAGCAATGGTAATTATGCTCCTCTAAAGGAGTGTTTCTGCCCACTTATTTTACATTTGTGAGTTATTGTATTGGAAGATTACATTATCTTAGAATATATTATTTTAACCATTTTATTATAAAAATGTGAGAAAAAGGGATGTTTCAGTCCCATGATAGTTCCAAAAGTGTACATGAATTTCCTGATTTACTGTCTGTCTTCCATTCTCTGCCTCAAGTCAGAAATTGAAAAGTAAAATCTGTGTATGTTCCTTTCTTCTTTCCCTCCCTCCCTCCTTCCCTCCGCTGCGCTGCCCTTCTTCCCTCCCTCCTTCTCTTTCCCTCCCCCCCTCCATACCCCCCCTATCCATTTATTCAACCTATCTATCTGTTCATTCAGATAACACTTATTATGTCAGGTACTGTGCCACATTGCTATTTCTTTTAGAATATTTATAGATGAAAGAGTTGAGAAATAATAAACACTTAGTAAATGATAGGTAGGAATTGGATCTAGAGATTATTTATTTGATATGACTCTCACTTTTCAAAAAATGCCATCCAGAGATCTGTTTCTTTAATTATAACAGATTGAGAGAATTTATAAAAGTTCTCAACAGTGAGAAAAAGAGGAAAATATATTTCCAGAAGCTAGCAGTTCTTTGCTGTATCTCAGGAGGACAGAGTAGTGTCTGAAGGGAACTACATTTGATAAAATATTGGCAAAGGTATTAGAAGACTGCTATGATAGAATCAGTAATGCAATCAGGGATTTGGGAAATTCTCACATACAATGAAATAGCAAAGACTGTTTGAGAACCCCATTAGAGAATTACCAAGGAAATTTTTTTTTTTTTTTGCTTAAATAACTTGCTGTTTTTTTAGGACTAACATTTGTTCAGAAGTTTCTATTTTGAAGAGTCAATGAGAGCAGATAGGATTGCAATATATGTAGGAATATCTTGGTGGTTGACTTCATCAGATCAGAATTCCTAAGTGTCTGGAGTACTGCCAGCTATTATTGCCAGTATTCTTAGTTTGTGGCTAAGGATATACTTTTTCTGCTTCTGATAATTTAAAGATGGTAGAGAAGCATTTTACTGTGACATATTATTTCAACTCCAAAACGAGTAATTTTTATAGTGAAGTGATCTTAGTTACTTTATGCAGGAGACCTTTGACTTTTTTCTATATACCTGTTTCTGTGTGACACTCATCACACTACTGTTTTCCTACTGTGCAATTCTGGGTGAATTTGTGTGATTTGTGAACTGGTGTCTTCTTCCCCCTTGGACTGTGTGTTCCACAAGGACCCTGTGGAGCATACAGTTTTGATCCCTTTTGTATCCTTAGAGCCTATGTGAGTGTCTGACATCAAATAGATGCTCTAATTTTTTTTTTTCTGATGAATCAAAGGGTCTTTGAATGATGTTTAGGCTAGGCTAGAGAAGATCTCATTTTACAGCATCCTGTGTTAACTTGGTTTCTTTCTTTTTTTAAAGATTTATTTATTTGAAAGGCAGAGAGAGAGAGAGAGGCAGACAGACAGGCAGACACTGAGACTGCAACATCAGGGGCTGGGCCATGCCAAGGCAGTACTTGGAACTCCGTCCAGGTCTCCTGCATGGGTGCAGGAGCACAAGAAGTCAGGCCATTCTCTGCTACTTTCCCAGGGGCATTCACAGGGAGCTGGATCGGCTGTGGAGCAGCTGGGATTTGAACTGACGCCCATATGGGATACAGTTGTTGTAGTCAGTGCTTATCTGCACCTCAAGCCCCTCATGACTTGTTTTCTAAATCCTAAAAAGAAAAAAGGCATATGTAAAGGATGAGTATCAAGCTATCATCATTTAGCAGCCTTTAGATTTTAAATTATTTCCTCTACTCCATTTTGAAAATTCTTTTTTGACTTACATGAACTAATTCATAACTAAAACTGCTTCAATATATTAGTTTCTTGTTTCATTTTGTTGATTTTTTTCCTTGAGGAGAACCATACAATATATGTTAGACATTTTTGTGCATATTTGCAGATGAGGCAACTGTGGTGAAATAATTTTTTATGATCACACAGCTAATAATTAGTAGGAAAATAGAAGTATTTATATTTTTTATCTTTTAAAAATGTAAAAGCCAGAGGAGAGAGTCAGGTAGGAAGAGAGATATCTTCCATCTGCTAGTTCATTCCCCAGGTGACTATAGGAGGTGGGGCTGGGCCAGGCTGAAGCCAGTAGTCTGAAACTCCATTTGGGTCTGGGTGATAAGGACTCAACTACTTGAGCTATCACCTATAGCCTCTCTTGGTGCACATTAGCAGGAAGCTGGAATGAGAGGTAGAATCAGGACTCAAACCAGGGCACTTGGAACTGAGATGCCAGGTGGCATCTTATACACTTTGCCAAATGTGGGCCCCTCTCCTATTCTTTTTTGTTTTCAGAGAAGAAAGTTACCACTTTTGTGGCAGCCTTTCAGTTGCTTCTCTATGTTTAAATATGTAGTTATACAGCAAATATTGATAGTATTATTTTTCAATATATAAATCGTTTACTTTTTCATATCTATGACAATAGTTAAACATTCTGAAACAAAAAGTTTAAAACGTGAGCAACAGTAATTGAATATTACTTCTTATCCTCTTTATCTAGTAATGGTGTTAGTAATAATATTGTCAAGTTTTTTCTCATAAATAAAAACATAGATACTTGATACTATTAGTTCATGTAATCTGAAGAAGCAGTGGTGAAGACCATTGAAACTAAATTTTGGTTTGGGAGTAGTTTTCTGATTTAGTTAGAAATATAAATGCCTTTAGAAACCATCAGTTCAGTTACATTATATAGCAGTTTTTATATATAAAGATTCATTAAAAGCAAAATTAACTTAAGAAATGATATCAAAGTGATTCAAGTGCTTAGGTCCATGCTACACATGTGGGGGACCAGGATGGAGTTCTTGGCTCATGGCTTCAGCCTGACCCAGCCTGTGCTGTTGAAGGCATTTGGGGAGTGAACCAGTGGATGGAAGATTGATCTCTCTTCTGGCTTTTAAATAAATAAAAACAAATAAAGAAATAAACATTAAATAAATAAATATCAAGGACTTAAGATGAGAGGGCCACATGAGAGTATCTTAGGCATGGAAAGCCAAGACACTATGGCAAAAAAAATGACCTAAATTTAAGATCTTTATGAGTGAGATCTTGGTGGAAAGAAGGGGCCATCAAAGAAGGAGGTACCTTTCTCTGAAGGGAGAAGAGAACTTCCACTTTGACTGTGGCCTTGTCTAAATAAGGTCAGAGTTTGTGAACTCAAGAGGCTTCCATAGCCTTGGCAGCTCATGACAAGAGCCTCGGGTGATTACTGATGTCATAAATAAGAGTGTCAGTTGTTAAATCAACAAGAAGGGTCACTGTGCACTTGCTCCCCGTGTAGGACCTCTGTCCTTGTACTATGAGAATTAATGGTAAAACTAATCTTCAAACAGTACTTTATACTTTGTGTGGGTACAAACTGTTGAAATCTTTACTCAGTATAAAGTTGATATTCTGTATATAAAGATAATTAAAAATGAATCTTAATGAAGAATTGGATGGGAGAGGGAGTAGGAGATGGGATGGTTTGTGGTTGGGAGGGTGGTTATGGGGGAAAGAACTGCTATAATCCAAAAGTTGTACTTTTGAAATTCATATTTATTAAATAACATTTTCTATTAAAAAAAAAACAAAACTAGAGGACCAGTACTGCTTGCTGCTTTTAGTAATCTGAGAAGCTCTCTAAGACCAATTGGATGTTTGCAAACATTGGGAATATAGCAACACAGGGCACAGGAGAATACAGACACTAAAAGCTTGGGTTCCCATTGTTGTGTACGCAGTTAAGAGCTGGCTTTGCCCAACTTTACTGAGCAAATAAATACAATTTATAAAGTTGTGTAGTTTTTTGTGAACTGTTTTTAAAATCACTTTAGAAACAATACTGAATATGTATAAATAGATACCAGGGACTTGGAACCAGATAAGTTAAAATTAACTTACTGTTGTAGAAACAATAAATCTTGCATTATATAGAGGCTGAATTTCTGATTTCTGTGTTGTGTCTTTCTATCACCACTCTACTTTTTGTTTTTCATCATTATTTATTTATTTTCATTTTATTTGAAAGGCAGAGCCATAGACAAAGTGTGCGAGAGAAATAGACAGAGATCTTTCATCTGAGGTTCACCCCACAAATATCTGCAAGAGCAGTGGTGGGCCAGGTTGAAGCCAGGAACCAGGAACTCATCTGGTTCTCCCATGAGGGTGCCTGGACTCAAGTACTTGAGCCATCACGTGCTGTCTCTAGGGTACAGGTTAGTAGGAAGCTGGATACTAGTAATACTTTGTTTTTAATTTGGGTATTGGCTACGAGTGTGGTCAGATAACAAAAAACTCAATTGTCTGTGCATTTCTTGGTTTGCATACTATATTTCAGTAAGTTTTTTTTTTTCCTAAAGAAGAAGCAGAGTCAGGACCTGAACACAGGGACTCCAATACAGGAGGTGACTCAAGCAGCTGCTTCATTGCCCTGCCAAATGCCTGCCCCTACTTTTTTCTACTTTGTTGTTGTATGAACTTTTATTTCTATTTTTCACTATCCTGTTGGTCAGTATGAATGTCATGGACCTCCTCAAACATCACTTCTGATTTACCATCTTGTTAATTTATATCTGAATTCTTTTCTCCTCTTGAACATATTTGCTTACTACAAATGCAATTTATATTTCAGATCTTGAGTCTGTGATGCTTCAGGATGTCTTTTCTAGGCATTCGTGGAAAAGTTGATTCATCTATCTGTGGGCTTTGCATTATGACGTGTTACTACGTGCATGAGATTTATACATTACCTCAAGTCTCAGGGCTCATGCACTAAGGATATATGACATTTTATGAGCGTACTTCAGAAAGTTTGTGGGAAATAGTACTAAAAATAAGTTTATTTTCATGCAGAAATTGAAATCCATGCATTTGTTCATAATCCATGCTTTCCCATGAATTTTTGAGGCTTCTCAAAGGTATTGTTTACAATTTTTGCACCATACCTGCCTTTTCACTCTACTTTCCATGAACTATTTGAAGTGTCCTTTTATCTTAATATCTTTATTCCCTTTTTCCTCTTGATTTTAACTACTTGAGGAAATAGCTTTGAGGAAATAAATATTGAAGAATGAAATATTCACTTCATATATCATTGTATTTTTATAGAGCCTAGTGCTGTTTCTTTGATAGAATTTTCCTGTTCTAAGCCGGCGCTGCGGCTCACTAGGCTAATCCTCCGCCTAGTGGTGCCGGCACACCGGGTTCTAGTCCTGGTCGGGGTGCCGGATTCTGTCCCGGTTGCCCCTCTTCCAGACCAGCTCTCTGCTGTGGCCAGGGAAGGCAGTGGAGGATGGCCCAAGTCCTTGGGCCCTGCACCCCATGGGAGACCAGGATAAGTACCTGGCTCCTGCTGTCAGATCGGCCCGGTGTGCCGGCCGCAGCACGCTGGCGGCGGCGGCCATTGGAGGGTGAACCAAGGGCAAAAGGAAGACCTTTCTCTCTGTCTCTCTCTCTCTCTCTCTGTCCATTCTGCGTGTAAAAAAAAAAAAAAAAAAAAAAAAAAAAAAAAAAAAAAATTTTCCTGTTCTTGTATCTCTCAATTTTCCTATACTATTCTTGTTATTCACATGAAGTTAGCTTGAATCTCAGTGTATTATAGAAAGTGCACATTGTGTTGACTCCCCATCATGAACCTGTCACACCCCAGCCGGAGACTAAAGCATCTTTGTGTAAGAGGAAGAGACGCTAATAGGGGCAGTGGATGCCATAAAAGTTAATTCACTACTACCTTAAGCCAACAGAATTGCTCCTGTGTTTTTGTTGTAGTTTGAGCTGATAGTGTTAGAACCATCCCTGGATCTTACATGAACATGGGACAGAACAAACAATTTGCAACATGCGCAAGTCTTCTTTTTTTGTTATACTGTTGGTGCATCATTGCTGGAATGGTGCATCATTGCTGGAAAAATTATGCTAACCCACACCATCTGTAGTTACCAGATGTGCCATTGAAAGGTATGCAGGTTCCTTTCCATAAAACTGCTTGATGTCCATTGTCAATCATTTGTGTTAAAATGATTGCCTACCATTGAATGAGAAGAACAACTGCAATTTATTTTTTTTTTCCTTTACCATCACATAACAATCTGGATGGAAATACTGTGATAAATTAAATATAACTGACAATGAAAAACTAACAAGATTATTTGTTCAATCCACCTTTTGTTCTTTGCAAAATAGATGTAAAATCTGTTGAAGACTGTCTCATAGAGTATACATTTACAACGGGTGTGGTTACATCCTGCTGACTACCTTACGTTTCTTGGCTCCAGTGGCTTATTATTTTAGGAGAATTGGCTGCATGGCTGTCAGCAGATGGTGGTAGGCATTGAGTAAGTTCTTTCCATAGCGTGGTTGAGTATACTTCTAGGAACTCTCTCCCAAATATGACTTTTGAAAATAAACTTGTTCATTTGAACACATTGACAGGTTCTTCATCCAGATTGTTACATTACGAAAGAAATTGCCACCAATTTAGTGGCATGATGGTTTTGTTTCCTTTGGCAGGGGGAATGAGGGAAAGTAGGAAGTGGTACCTTCATCTGAAATCTTTTTGTGTTCTAATTTTGTATAGATGAATTTACATTTGCAGATACAGAAATGCTTTTTGTCCAGTTTTGTATATTTTCAATTTGAGAAACTACTGCTAAACATTAAAAATATGTGTGCACAGAAGCAGGTTAAACTGTTGAATATACTGGGTGTACCTTAAAATGCCAGGAATTTCTGGAATGTTGATGAAAATGGTGTTTTCTACTGACTGTAACTTACTGTGAACTTTTGTATGTGCTGCAAGAATGTGTCAGGTTGGAGAGCAAGGTTGTCCCATGGTCTAGATTTCTTGGTGCCCACATTGCACTGTTGGTTGGAGGGCTTTGTAGGGAAAGATATGAGTATTTTTTTCATAGTTCAGGTATTCCATAAATAACTATTGTATCGGAAAAAGTATATTTTGGTTTATATCCTCCTTTCCAGGGAATGGGGAATTCCCCTCAACTCTGCTAAATGTTATTCTTATTCAGGTTTTGCCAGGAGGTGAGACTTTTGTTTATTTCAGTTGTTTTTACAAACTGTCTTGGGTGAATATCTAAAATTGCCTGTTGGTCATATAATCGATATATGATTTAGTTCCTTAAAATTGAGTAAATGGGAATTGATAAAGGGATATAAGTGACAAGAAGTTTAAAGGAATGTATTCTCTGGATGATAGGAGACCATAAATGTCCAAAGAATTATGTTGTTTTGTCTTTTTGAATAATAGTTCCCATTAAAAGCTCATCTCATAGAAATAAATAAAGCCATATACTCTGTTTTCTCAGGCTGATGAATGGAATCTGTGAAGAAAAGTATTCTTAATGATTTTTGCTGGGCTTTTTGCTTTGTTCAGCTCATCCCTTTGCCTAGACTGCTGTCAGGTGTAACCCACAGATCACCTGGGCCCAACCCCAGGTGAGTTTTACTTACTCTCAAGTTTTAACTGACTTGCCTCTATGTGGGATGCCTATCCTGACTACGCAGGGAAGAATTCTATGCTCGTTCCACTTTGCATTCAGCCTCCTTCCCCTCCTTTCTCAGTGAGCTGTTTAAATGCTTTAGTAATATACCAACATCTGTGTCACCTATCTGAAGTCTAAAATGTATTCAGATAGGCTTTTGTGTCTTCTTATGTGTGACTTTAAAAAAGATAAATCTTTGAATTTTTCTTTGGCACAAGTGTCTATTAAATGTTTGTTGAAAGAATGGGTGGTTCAATAACTTATTTTTATATGCAAAATTTTCATTCATGGGAAATCATCTTTTCCCTCTTTATCTTCAAAGTCAGTATTATAAAATTGTAAGCTGTAAATTGCATATAAAATAAATTCATACCCTGTTTATTTATTTATTTACTTTTGGACAGGCAGAGTTAGACAGTGAGAGAGAGACAGAGAGAAAGGTCTTCCTTTTCCGTTGGTTCACCCCCCAAATGGCCGCTATGGCTGGAGCGCTGCGCTGATCCAAAGCCAGGAGCCAGGTGCCTCCTCCTGGTCTCCCATGCGGGTGCAGGGCCCAAGCACCTGGGCCATCCTCCACTGCACTCCCGGGCCACAGCAAAGAGCTGGAATGGAAGAGGAGCAACCAGGACTAGACCCCGGGGTGCCTGTTTATTTTTGAGAAATATAAATGCAAAATATGTTATATTAAAGGATCACTGGGGGCTGATGCCCTGGCTCACTTGATTAATCTCCACCTGCGGTGCCGGCATCCCATATGGGCACCCGGTTCTAGTCCCAGTTGCTCCTCTTCCAGTCCAGCTCTCTGCTGTGGCCTGGGAGTGCAGTGGAGGATGGCCCAAGTGCTTGGGCCCCTGCACCCACATGGGAGACCAGGAAGAAGCACCTGGCTCCTGGCTTCTGATCGGTGCAGCGCCGGCTGTGGCGGCCATTAGGGGAGTGAACCAACGGAAGGAAGACCTTTCTCTCTGTCTCTCTGTCTCTGTGTCTCTCTGACTGTTTAAAACACTACCTTTCAAATAAAAAATAAAAAAGATCATTGGTGTTACTGATATTAGATTTGGAGTAATGATATTTCAATATATATTTGTGTGCTTTTGTAAAGTGCTGTTAACTTTCCATTCTATGTTTTAGTCCAGTTTCAAATTTGACCTATTATATAAATTTTAGATTTAAAATTTAACTGAATGAAAGCCTTACTAGCAAAAGTAATTCAAAAATTGTATTTATATATTACATTCAATTTGAAATAATACTTTTAATCTGTGTCAGTTAATTACACTTAACATTATTGTCTACAGCTTTGAAAATTGCTTAAAATATATTTACATACAAACTTCTAAGTAAAAGGAATATCACACTGCACATATTGTTCTTTAACTGAGCATCACATTTGAGTTGACCAAATTACTCAAAACAGTTTAGGGTAGAAGTTGCCATTTGATGATAGTCTCTGTAGATGATGCTCAAATTGAAATTAGAAGGTCAGCCATATGGAGAGGTTAAAAATAAAATCTGCTGGCCTTCAAAATCCTCTTATCAGCCACCTAACGGGGTCAGATGCTGACAATGATGCATCTCAGAGCAGCGAGTAAAGACAGATTGTTTAAGATTCGTAATGGTTAATTGTGATCTCAGTTTATTCATTTTACTTGTCTTTGTTCCTTATCATGAAATCTGAGGACTGTGAGAATTTAGATGGTGAATCCTAGGTGCATCCTGAAAGGACTAATAATCATTTACATTTTTGTGTATGAGATAAAGTATCTTAAGCTATGTCAATCAAATGTATCTCAGAAATCATAAACAAGTCTATTCTCAAAGCAAGTTCTTTCTAAATTTGATTAAAAGAGAGCTATGTTGTCATTAAAGTGAATGGATATTCATTTTTAGAACAGATATGATGTTTGGTTTGCACTAAACATGTCTCAGTGAATGCATGAGTCACAGAGACAAATTTCATCTAAAGATAATACAGATATATAGAAGTAATAAATGTACACATGGTAAAATACTCCTTTTTTGGTAAACTTGTAGTTCCTTTATGGTTAAGGATATGAAACAATTTTAAAAGTGTTCTGTTCGTAAAAGAAGCTGAGACCATGGTTGTGGTAGCTAAGAGGTGAAAGCAATCCATTTCATTGTTAGATGAATGAATAAGCAGAATGTGGTACACACACATAATGAAATACTATTTAATCTTAAAGAGAAGAAAATTCTGGTGCACACTGCACCAAGGAAGAACTTTGAGGGCATATATTATGCTAAGGATGAAGCAGAAAAAGACAGTTTAGTATGATTGTACTTATATGAGGTATCAACAGTGTTATCAAATTCATATTAATGGAAGATAGATATTTGCCAGTATCTGGAGAGAAGGACAATGGGGACTTGTTTAATGGACATGGGGTTTTAGTTTTGCAAGATGGAAGTGTTCTGAAGTTTGTTGTACAAAAATGTGAATATACTTAACACAACTAAACTGTATCCTTAAAAACAGTCAATGTGGCACATTTCATTTGACATGTATCTTACCACAACTGAAAGAAAAAAAGGGAACAAAAAAGCTAAAAACCTATCTTTAGAGTATTTTTACTGGAGCTTATTTATTTTCAGCCATAGTTGTCTTTTCAGAATAGATAGCTGGGACTGGGCTCTGGACCTTTAGCAGGGTTATGATATAGTACATAACTGGGGGGCTACTTGCAAACACTTAAAATGGTAGTTAAGACTCAGTGGCAAACACTTGTCCCCAAATTGTTCCATTTTATTTTTTGGTGGAAAACACTGAACCTAGTATATTATTATCTGTAGACTAGTTGAAAGCTAACCAAAGTACTGAAATCATCATGTGTTCAACAGATCCTTTGCTTTTATGGCTATCAGTTCATATTTGAGAAAGTTATTATTTGCATTTTTGTTGTCTCCTTACTGTTGTGTCAACAACTGGGCTGAGTTCTGATACAAATGATGCATGAGTTAAGTCTTTTTTTTTTTAAGATTTCTTTATTTGTTTGAAAGTCAGAATTACAGAGACAGAGGGAGAAACAGCGAGAGAGAAGTCTTCTATCTGCTGTTTCACTCTCCAGGTGGCTGCCAGAGCTGAGCCAGGCCAAACTCAGGAGCCAAGAACTTCTTCCGGGTCCCCCATGTGGGTGGCAGGGGCCCAAGCATTTGGACCACCTTCCATGGTTTTCCTCAGGCCATTAGGGAGATGGATCAGAAGTCAAGCAACTGGGGACGCAAACCAGCACCTGTATGTAATGCCAGCATTGCAGGTTACATCTTTGCTCGTCATGCCACAGTGCCACCTCTCGTGAGTTAAGCCTTGTCCTCAGGATTTGGGGATGGACGGGAGTAACAAAAACCTGTTACAAAAGATTGCAGTTAGTTACCATGAAAACTATGAAAGTGTTCAAGAGTGTTGGAGAGGAAAGTCAAATGGTTTGGAAGTTCAGGGTTGCTGTTTTGAGAAGACTTTATGGAAGCAGCAATGTAAGGTGGGGAGAGGGAAAAGCATAGGATGACTTTACAGCATGGATTCTGGAGTGAATGATGCAGAGGTTCATCAAGGAGCCAAGGCAAAATCATGTCCATTTTAATCGGAGTTTTGGGAGAAGGAAGGCATAAGCCTAGTGAGAGTCCATGGGATGTGACCAAAAGAGATACAAAACATGGAACTTGGAGAAAAAGTTAGGAATTCATAAAGGATGAGCAGCCCACAGCAAACCTAACCAAACCAAAGCATCTGCATAACAGAAAAATACGAAAATGCAAAAGTGAGCAAGAGTGGGTCAGAGAGGGAGGAGGAGAACCCAGAATGTTGTTTCTAGAAACTGAGGGCCCAAGATCTTTCCCACATGAGCTGGTAGAGTGCATGGAGAGCCTGTAGGGAGAGCTGGGGGGCTGGGGCCAGGGGCCAGGGGCAACAGCGTTGCTGAGTTACAGCAAGAGAAGAGAACCTTCTCAAGAATTCTCACCATAAAGAGGAGGAAGAAAGAGTAGAAGGCAGCCGGCGCCATGGCTCAGTAGGCTAATCCTCCACCTAGCAGCGCCAGCACAATGGGTTCTAGTCCAGGTCAGGGCGCCGGATTCTGTCCAAGTTGCCCCTCTTCCAGGCCAGCTCTCAGCTGTGGCCCGGGAGTGCAGTGGAGGATGGTCCAAGTGCTTGGGTCCTGCACCCCATGGGAGACCAGGAGAAGCACCTGACTCCTGGCTTCGGATCAGCGCGCTGCGCCGGCCGCAGCACGCCAGGCATTGGAGGGTGAACCAACGGCAAAGGAAGACCGTTCTCTCTGTTTCTTTCTCTCACTGTCCACTCTGCCTGTCAAAAAAAAAATTAAAAAAAATAAATAAAATAGAAGGCATTACATTGGAGAGGCATCTGGATTTAATAAAGGAGGTTTTATGTTAAATTATTTATTATTTAATTATTACTATTTTATTTGGAGACAGGGAGGGAGGAAGGATGGGAGGGAGGGAGGGAGGGAGAGAGAAAGAGAGAGAACTACTTTCTGCTGGTTCATTCCCCAAGTATAAACAATGGCAGGGGCTGAAACTGGGAGCCAGGAACTCAATCCAGATCTCCTTGTGTGGCTGTCAGACTTACCTGCTGTCTCCCAGGGTGCACATTGGTAGAAAGCTGGAATTGTAAGAGGAGTCAGGACTTGCACCCAGGTATTCTAATTTGGGATGCCGCAGTTTCAAGTGGTTTCTTAACTACGATGCCAAATGCCTGACCCTCATGGTTTTTGTTTGCATTTCTCTAATGACATAATTATGTTGAGCATGTTTCCCTGTGTTTCTTGTCCATCTGTATACCTTCTTTGGAGAAATGCCTATGAAGTCATTTGTTCACTTTTTTTTTTTTTTTAAAGATTTGTTTATTTATTTGAAAGTAAGACTTACACAGAGAGAGAAGGAGAGGCAGAGAGAAAGTCTTCCATCCTCTGGTTCATTTCCTAATCGGCTGCAACTGCTGGAGCTGGTCCAATCCGAAGCCAGAAGCCAGGAGCTTCCTCCAGGTCTTCCCACATGGGTGCAGGGACTCAAGGACTTGGGCCATCTTCTACTGCTTTCCCAGGCCACAGCAGAGAGCTGAATTGGAAGTGGAGCAGCTGGGACTTGAACCGGTGCCCATATGAAATGCTGGCACTGCAGGCAGCGGCCTTACCTGTTGTGCCAGAGCGCCGGCCCCATTTTTTCATTGGGTTGTCTTTTCGTTATTGAAAATATATTTGAAAATATATTTTGGGTACCAGACTGTTATTGGATATATGAATTGTAAATGCCTTCTTTGCAAATCCATTTCATGCATTCTTCTACTCTCCAGATAATTTTTTTTTTGTTTACATAACTCTTAAGTTTTGATTAAGTTTAATGTATTTATTTTTCTTTTTTTCTCTGCTATTTTCAAACTTAAAAATGGATTTGCTGTAATATTCACTTTTGCCGTGGGTTTTAATTCTTGAATAGATTTGTGTACTCACTACCAAAATAAAAATACATTTGAATTCTATTGTTCTTCCCCCTTTCAAGTTCCTTTCTACTGCCCCTTTGTAGTCAAACCCTCCAATTACTCTGACCTCTCAATAGAACGATCAGATGTGTATCCCTATGATTTTGCTTTAATGCCAGTGACACATAAATGGAACCTTATGTAGGGATATAATTCTCCATCAGTCTTTTGTATTTCTGTATGTCTTGCCTACAGAGACTGCCTTTGTTCCAGACTGTCTTTTCCAGGATGTGTGACTAGTGAATCACCTTGAAAGATAGAAATAGCATGTGTCTCCCTCAGAAGCAAAGGGCAGGCATACTCATTCCCCAAATGAAAGATCTCTGTGAGTGAGATCCCAGTGGAAAGAAGGAGCCATCAAAGAAGGAGGTACTTTTCTCTGAAAGGAGGAGAGAACTTCCACTTTGATTATGGCCTTGTCTAAATAAGATCAGAGTTTGTGAACTCAAGAGGCTTCCATAGCCTTGGCAGCTCATGACAAGAGCCTCGGGTGATTACTGACTTCATAAACAAGAGTGTCAGTTGCTAAATCAACAACAGGAGTCACTGTGCACTTACTCCCCATGTAGGATCTCTGTCCTTAATGTGTTGTGCTATGTGAATTAATGGTATAACTAGTACTCAAACAGTACTTTGTACTTTGTGTTTCTGTGTGGGTGCAAACTGTTGAAATCTTTACTTAGTATATACTAAGTTGATCTTCTGTATATAAAGATAATTGAAAATGAATCTTGATGAAGAATGGGATGGCAAAGGGAGTGGGAGATGGGATGGCTGCAGGTGGGAGGGAGGTTATGGGGGGAAAAAGCCGCTATAATCCAAAAGTTGTACGTTGGAAATTTATATTTATTAAATAAAAGTTAAAAAAATAATAGAAAGAGTTCCCTGTGTCAGGGTTCCTCTCCTATAACAACTCATGTGCATACATTGTTTGGTTCTCTTCACCTTTTCATTTTGGAATTGGGGCTTAGGTAACCAGCATACACGTTGATCATCAGACTGCTACTATTTTCATGAGTAAGAGATTCATAGGAAGGGATGAATTTGACTTTTGGGAGATTATAGGAAAGGTTGGAAGCATCTACTATGGAAAATGAGGCAAATATTAACTAGGGAAATGAGAAATTGTATACTAGTTTAAACAATCTTTTGTGGCAATAACTAGTTACTATTTTTATAGATACACACAACACACAAATCCTGAGAAGTCAACAAAACCTTTTAATATATCCTCTTACAATACTATAAACCTTATAATGTTTAAGTGGATATCAATACTGCAAAAATAAAATCAAGTTAAAGTAAATAATTCTTTTTCTACTTTGGTAAGTAGATAAATTGCTTACTTTTAAATGTGTCACTTATTAGAAGGAGCATTTAACACAATCATTAACTCTTATAATTCTTTTGTCAAGGCTGTCATAATTTTCATTTAAAATGCATAGCAAAACAATATTATATCAACAATAACAGAAGTAAAAAGGAAAATAAGTGTGTAATCTTGTCATCTGATAAATTACCTGTTTTTGTGTGCTCATATGCATGAGAAGTCATTCCCACATGCTTGCACAATATGGACTTGCCTGTTAATTATTTTGCAGGCACAATTTAATTCACTCCTTTTCTATGACCATTATTTTATAAGCATTTTTCTACATATTACCTCAGAATCATAATAATAAATGATAAAACTTCCTACCATTTGGGCTTATGTGAACCTTCCCCCTAGATGTATCCATTTTTTTGAGAAAATTTTATAGATGTAAAAACCAAGGTTCTGGTAAGTTCAGGGTTGGCCCGAGATAAGTGCATTATCATCTCTCCATGTGAAATTTTACAAGTGTGAAGAATTAATGTAGTTTGTTCATCATTGGTATTTACTTTTCCTGACTATGAACATTAGCTAAAACTTGGAGCTGAAATATGTGAGATTACAGAACAGTCTTGTTATTTAAGATACATGCAGCTTTTACTATGTATACTGCCAAGAAATGGAAATATATATTAATACATATGTTAGTTATGTTTGCTAAATATGTTAGAACTATAGCAAATAATTCTTAATAATAAAGAAAAGAATTACATGAGTAAATCTGTAAGCAAAAATTCTTCCATTTTGTATAGTCTTTATACTCTTTTCAACATATGCATTATTAGTGGAAACTGATCCACATATTCAGTGTGTGTATGTGTGTACATGAATGGTCTTCAAAAAGTTCATGGAAAATGAATATTATGAAAAAAGTATGTATCCATTTAACATTCTTTGCACCAAAGTAAAATTATCTTAATTTGATTTTTTCCACAAGATTTTGAATTATTCTCATGCATATAAAATTATAAGCTTATGCTACCTTATTAATAGAATTTATATATTATAAAATGCACAACAGTCTTATAAAGATAAGATTAATACCAATGTAAATCTAACATTTTCTTACACATGAGAGTCATTTTTTCTGCCTATTTCTGTGGTGGGTTTACCCCTACTGTATAAACTGTTGAGGAAAGATGGTTAAAAGTCATCTTGTATGATATATGCAGCCTTTTGAAGAGTCGGTCATTAAAACAAAAGTCCTTTGTACTGAATGGTATTTGTTCAAGTCAGTTAACAAGTGCATGCTGAATATTTAAGAATTTTCTGCATGTAGTATTCTTGCTTTGCTCTGCAAAACATTCACTATAACAATAAATACTTCTTTGAGTCAGTAACCTCATAAAATCTAATTTTTACTTAATATCTAGCTAAAGTTCCAGAGTTTTTCTTGAAGAAGTGCCTCCAACTAAAACCCAATTTGTATACCAAAATTACTTGAAAACTGTGTTTGCCGATAGATTGTAAGCCTCATCTATGAGTTGTGCTAAAATTATCACTGGACAAGTGAATGTGGTGATATGTTATCTCAGAAAATGTTTTTGCTGATGTTATGGTGTTTTGAAGGGAAACAAATGCATCAGGTTAATCAAACGTCAAAGGAAAACTGTAAAGTGATTGTGATCTCAGGAAACCAACTTCTAAATGCACAGGTATATTTTAATAGCCCTAAATTACCTGAGCATGTGGCTGGTGTGATGGCTTTTGCACATCGGTTTGTTCCATTGCAACTGCCAAGTAGAAATATTCTAAAGTGGGAGAAAAGAAAGAAGATATTTGTTGTAGAGGTTGTAAATGACTTTTGAGACAGAACAATCAGTTGTCTTCCTTTAGATTCTAGAAATTATCTTGAAAGATTTGAAGTGTATTTTTGTCATTACATTCAAGTATATTAGCAAGTTTTTCCTGAATTCGGTGTTTTTGTTTTTAATTTGGTTAAATAAAGTGGGTTTCCTGTAACAGCATCGAGTTCATTTTGTGAAAGTCAAAACATACTCACTTTTCCCTCAGTGGCTTTAATTCCAGAGATACAAGTAGGTTAGGAGAATAGGATAATGAGAACTGTTTATCAGTGAATCCAGTTGCTGTATGTATTGGGTCTGGAATATGCAAATGATAGTTTTCCATTTCTACAGAAGGGTCAAGCATACTCACTTGTATGGACATTTTACCTATTTCAATATCCTTTTCTTCCTTATTTTATTAGGATTAGTATGTGATAACTTGGGGGAAATGGTTTACCACCTCATGCAGAGCCGGCTTGATCTCTCAACATGTTATCATCCCCATTGGAATGCAGGTTACTATCCTTGTGTACGACACTGGGGTATCCAGATCTAGAAACAAACATTGGATGGGATATAAAACAGAGTAAGAACACACTATCAGGGCCGGTGCCATGGCACAGTAAGTTAATCCTCCACTTGCGGTGCCGGCATCCCATAGGGGTGCTGGTTCTGGTCCAGGCTGCTCCACTTCCAATCCAGCTCTCTGCTGTGGCCTGGGAAAGCAGTAGAAGATGGCCCAAGTTCTTGAGCCCCTGCGCCTGCATGGGAGACCAGGAAGAGGCACCTGACTTCTGGCTCGGATTGGTGCAGCTCCAGCCGTTGCTGCCATTTGGGGAGTGAACCACTGGAAGGAAGACCTTTCTCTCTGTCTCTCCCTCTCACTGTCTGTAACTCTACTCTCAAACAAATAAAATCTTAAAAAAAAAAAAGAACACACTATCTCATTTATACTGTAAATCTTGAAATACTTTTTCTAGTGATGATGATGATGATAAGAATAGCTAGCATTTATTGAGAACTGACTGGAAACTACTTGGCTACAAGCTTTTCACATATTATCTCATTTGATTTTTAAGGTAATTCTGAGTTAGTGATGCCTATAATAAATCTCCTTTTCATAAATGAGGAAACTGAGACATAGGCAGGGCAAGTCACCTTCTTAAGTTCATGTGCTAAATGGCAGAGTCGGCATAAGGACTCTGGCTTTCTGACTACTGAGACTGTGTCTACTGCACTCTACTGCTTCTCATTTTGGCAATAAATTTTTTGGCAGATGGTGATCACAGAAGTTGCTTAAAGTCGCAACTTTTAAGTACTCTTGTTTCTAAAGTCAAATTGTGTAGCTTTTATCCTGAAAAATTATATTCTCACTTTGTAGCTTAGAACAGAAAGGTGTGAAAATTTGAAATGTTATCTATTCTCATTTAATTTTCTACTTTCTGCAGAGAGCATTCCATACCCTTATCTAAATGTCATTACCAATTGTTGCTGAGGCTTACACAAGGGAAAGTCTATGCTCAGTTTTGAGCAGAGGCTCATTGTGTAGGAATATGACAGCCTTCAGCCGAGTTTTGGCATTTGTGTTTGGCAAGACATTCTGACCATATGAGTGATTCATATGGCAAGAGCACTGCTAATTGAAAAGGTACATTAATATGAATATTAGCACCTCTAAGTGTGATGAAATAACAATAATGGAAACATTTTAGGAAAATGACACTCTATTTAGTGGTTAAATAATTATTGACAGAGCAAGTAATTTTTTTTTTGCAAAAGCCTGTGAGATTTCAATTCCAAATTGAATGGGATAGAGCTAAAGCCTGTAATTATAATTTTGAGGAATATTAAACAATACAGATATGACCTCTGGTTCTTAAGTATCAGTGTTACACTTAGTTCTAAACACAATCCATCAATAACCATAAATATGATAGATGCCTATTACTATGTGATAAGCTGTACTCTTAGATATAACAAGAAAAAATGGAGATCTCAAACATGTGATTTCAAAATAATTCCTAACATTTCCTCAGGGATTATTACAAGGCAAACGAAAGAAATTTTTACAAGGTATAGTTTGGTTGCAGCTTCCCTCCTCAGAATTCACATTATTGCCACAGCTTACGGATGACAAACATTTGTGGACTCTGGCAGCAATCTGTTGGGTGTTTCAATCTATTTTGAGCTGAAATTGATTAGCACTTTATGAAAAGTGTACAGAAAATTGCCACGCTTATCAAGGCAAATCAAGCAATAATTCTGGCTTTTTTTGTACACCTGCAGCTATGAATATTTCTTGGTGGCTACATTGAGATGTGCTTAAGAATATACATATTGGACTGTATATCATGCAATTTATTCTGATCTTACTGACAGTTTGCAAACAAAAACTCAAAACAAGATGCAACTGTGTGCAGCTCCCGAACTGTAGGTTCTGATTTTGGCATCCATGAATGCACGAGGAAAGGGGCAACAGCTGAAGAGGTGTGCTTTTGCTCATCTTACTGTGAAATATCATCTGAGCATTTGTTTGAAGGAGTTCATGAAATATGGAGGAAATATGAACCCAGGGTTTTACCTGATTGCCTTTATTTTTGCCCCACCTTGGTGATAGTAAGGAGAGGTGGAAATCAGCTGGAGTTGATGATTGTAGTGCCGTATGTCACCCACAGTAAAGAAGGCTCATTAAGAATGAGGACATGAGGGAGGGAGTAATGATGGTGAATGTAGTTTTTCAAGAGGAGGAGCCCTTCCTACAGTAGTACCTTCCAGGAAAAACAAATATTGTAGGCCAAAAGGGAAAGTGAAAAGCTGTGGACTCCGTGTATCTCATTGTTATTTTACAGGATTTTTGAAACAGAAAACTGATTCAGAAATAGGCTTGGTTTCATGTTGTCACCCAGGATGAGGTTGAGAATAGATATCATGAGATTCAAAAAAAAAATAAAGAATGAAAATGTACATGTGCTTTGGAGTGAGCTATTCACCTAAAGCCCATTTTCTTTCCAGCAAATGTTTTAAATTGCTACTTAAAAGTAGCATATTGTGTATGAATCTGTTACCTATGCATAGCTTTATCTAGAAAAATATCATGAATCATCTTGCTAAGTTCTATATTTGCAATGAATATTTTGGAAAAATTATGTATTTCACATGAAAACACATTTTAATAAAGTCATCTTAAAATAATTTTTAGATGTTTGTTATGAAAAATAAGATAGAGGGGCCGGCGCCATGGCTCACTTGGTTAATCCTCTGCCTGAGGCACCGGCATCTCATATGGGCGCCAGATTCTGGTCCTGGTTGCTCCTCTTCCAGTCCAGCTCTCTGCTGTGGCCCTGAAGGACAGTGGAGGATGGCCTAAGTGCTTGGACTCTGCACCCACATGGGAGGCCCGGAGGAAGCCACTGGCTCCTGGCTTCGGATTGGCGCAGCGCCGGCCGTGGCGGCTATTTGGGGAGTGAACCAACAGAGGGAAGACCTTTCTCTCTGTCTCTCCTTTTCACTGTCTATATCTGTATCTGTCAAATAAATTTTAAGAAAAGAAAAATAAAGTAGAAGAAAATATAATCATTCATGATCCTACACTCTGAGACAGCATATATATATATTTTTTAACATTTTGAACTGCATAATTCCAGTGTTTGTTGTTAGAGATTTGATAAGGTAAGCTGTTTCGGATTTTGCTTTTTTTAATTTTATTTTTTTAAAGATATATTTATTTATTTGAAAGTCAGAGTTACACAGAGAGAGGAGAGGCAGAGAGAGGTCTTCCATCTGATGGTTCACTCCCCAATTGGCCGCAACTGCTGGAGCTGTGCCCATCCGAAGCCAGGAGCTTCTTCTGGGTCTCCCATGTGGGTGCAGGGGCCCAAGGATTTGGGCTATCTTCTACTGCTTTCCCAGGCCATAGCAGAGAGCTGGATCGGAAGAGGAGCAGCCGGGACTCGAACCGGTGCGCATATGGGATCCCAGCACTTCAGGCCAGGGCGTTAACCCACTGCGCCACAGCGCTGGCCCTGGGGTTTTGCTTTTTAAAAAAATATATAAAAATATGTGTTTGAGAGACAGAGATTGGGAGGTCAAGAGGTTGGATGAAGGGAGAGGAGTAGAGGGGGAGAGAGAGAGAGAGAGCAAGCGCGCGCGAGAGAGCGCTATCTCGCATCTGCTGGTTTATTTCCCAAATGCCCACCACAGTCAATACAAGGCTGGGCAGAAGCCAGGAAGTGGCAACTCAGTCCAAGTCATTCACAGCAGGGATATGGACCCAAATCCTTAACACTGCTGTGAGTCATCTCCTAGGGTCTGCATTGAAAAGAAGATGGAATTGGGACCTGAAGCTGGGGATCCAGCTCAGGTACTCCAGTGTGGACTGTGTGCATCTTAACTGGAGTGTTAGCTGCTAGGTTAAATGCCTGCCCTGGGGTTTGCTCTTGTTTTGTGTGTGTGGGGTTAAGTTTTATTTAAGTTATACATGTTTCATGTATTTCCTATCTACAGTTAGGAACATAGTCACATTTTCTCCCTTACGCTCCCTCCTGCCCATGCTCCAACCCTTCCTCCCCCCCTCACATTCCCACTCTTAATTTTTACAAAGATCTATTTTCAGTTTACTCAGTGATCATATAGTTAGCCCTACACTAAGAAAAAGATTTCAATGAATAGTGTGAAGAAAAAAAAAGAAAAAACAAACACTGTTCCTCAGTGGAGGAAACAAGGGCTGTAAACAATCATTGAATCTCACAATGTCTGTTTCATTCCAATACATTATATTTCAGGTACTCTATTAGTTACCTCATTTCAGGGAAAACATACATATCTGTATTTTGTGGATGGGCTTATTTCACTAAGTATAATGGCTTCCAGTTGTGTCTGTTGCAAAAGGCAGGTTTTCTTTCTTTTTTTTTTTAATCTGAGTAGTACTCCATAGTATACTTATGCCATAATTTCTTTATCTAGTCAACAGTTGATGGACATCTGGGTTAATTCCATATCTTTGCTATTGTGAATTGCACTGCAGTGAACATGGGGGTATAGGTAGCTCTTTCATATGCTGATTTCTTTTGGTTTGGGTAAATTCCTAGGAGGTCTATATACAGATTGTCTTCTACAGTGGCTGCACCAGTTTACATTCCCACCAACAGTGGAGCAGGTTATCTTTCCCCCCACATCCTTGCCAGAATTTGCCTTTTGTTGATTTCTGTATGTGAGCCATTCTAACTGGAGTGAGGTGAAACCTCATTGTGGTTTTGATTTGCATTTCCTGATGGCTAGTGTTACTGAGCATTTTCTCAAGTGTCTGTTGGCCTTTTGAATTTCCACTCTTGAAAAATGTCTGTTCAAGTCCTTTGCCCTATTTCTTAACTGGATTGTTTGTGTTATTGTCATTGAATTTCTTGAGCTTTTTATAAATTTTGGATGTTAACTCTTTATCAGTTGCGTAGTGTGCAAAAAATTTCTCCCATTCTGTTGGTTGCCTCTTCACTTTGCTGAGTTTTTCTTTTGCAGTGTAGAAGCTCTTTAGCTTGATGTAATCCCATTTGTCAGTTTTGACTTTGATTGCCTGTGCTTCTGGGATCTTTAGGAAGATGTCTTTGGCTATGCTAATGTCTTGCAGAGCTTCCCCAATGTTCTCCAGTAATTTGATGGTATTGGGTTGTAGATTTAGGTCTTTGATCTGTTTTTGATTGGATTTTTGTGTAGGGTGTATCATAGGGGTCTAGTTTCAAATTATGCACATGGAGATGCAGTTTCCCCAGCACTGTTTTTTTTTTTTTTTTTTTTTTTAAAAAAAAAAAAAAAAAGAGAGAGAGACTGTCCCTGCTCTAGGGATTGATTTTAGCTCCTTTGTCAAAGGTAAGTTTGTTATAGTTGCATGGACTGATTTCCGGAGTTTCTGTTCTGTTCCATTTTTCTATAAGTCTGTTTTTGTGCCAGTGCCAGGCTGTTTTGATAACTTTCCAGTGGGATGTCTTTAAATCAGGTATTGTGATGCCTCAGGCTTTGTTCTTGTTGTATAGGATTGCTTTAGCCCTTAGGGATCTCTTGTGTTTCCATATGAATTTTAGTGACATTTTTCCTAAATCTGAGAAGAATGTCATTGGTATTTTGATTGAGATCACATTAAATCTGTAACTTGCTTTTGGTAACGTGGACATTTTGATGATGTTGATTCTTCCAATCCATGAACTTGGTAGATTTTTCCATCTTTTAGTGTCCTCTTCTTTTTCTTTAGTGTTTTGTAATTTTCATCATAGAGATCTTTGACATCCTTTATTAAATTTATTCCAAGGTATTTAATTTTTTTTTGGAGATATTGTGAATGGGACTGATCTTAAAAGTTCTTTCTCAGCCATGACATTGTCTTGTATACCAAGTCTACAGCTTTTTCTGTGTTGATTTTATATCTTGCCGCTTTACCAAACTCATTTATGAGTTCTGATAGTCTCTCACTAGAGTCTTTTGGATCCCCTAAATACAGGATCATGTCATCTGCAAATAGGGCTGGTTTCATTTCTTCCTTACCAATTTGTATCCCTTTGATTTCTTTATTTTGCCTAATGGCTCTGGCTAAAACTTCCAGGGCTATATTAAATAGCAATGATGAGAGTGGGCATCCTTGTCTGGTTCTGTATCTTAGGGGGCATGCTTCCAGCTTTTCCCCATTCAGTGGGATGCTGGCCATGGGTTGTAAATTGCCTTGGTTGTGTTGAGGAATGTTTCTTCTATACCCAATTTGCTTAACGTTTTCATCATGAAGGGATGTTTTATTTTAGCGAATGCTTTCTCTGTGTCTATTAAGATAATCATATGTTTTTTGTTCTTCAGTTTGTTAATGTAATGTATCACATTGATTGATTTGCAAATGTTGAACCATCCCTGCATACCAGGGATAAATCCCACTTGGTCCAGGTGAATGATCTTTTTGATGTGGTATTGGATTTAATTAGCTGTGGCCCAATGGGGTTTGCTTTTTTAATATAATACACTATGAAGCCTGTTTGTATATTGTTATTTTCCTATAATAACATATTTATGGAGTATATATAGTTTTTCCCATAAATTCTTTATCTAGATTCATTCATTATTAATATTTTGTTACATGTGTTTTATCACATCTTCCCTTTTTCTTAGTAGACATGAAAACTGCACATGTATATGGGGTACAGTGAGCTATTTTGATATGTGTGTCCCTTGTACAATATTCTGTCAGGATAAATATTTCTAGTTTTTCAAACATTTAACATTTCTTTATGGTGAAAACATTAAAAAATTCTTCTAGTGTTTTTTTGTCCTTTTGTATAGAAATATGCCATACGTTATCTGTGGTCATCTTACTGTGCAATAACTTAGTATCTGTTACTCAACCCTTCCCATAGCTCCCACATGCCTTTCCTCCTTAGCCTCTGGTAACCACCATTTTCTTGGATCTTTTATGAGATCACACTTTTTAAGAGTCCATATATACAAAAATTTGTCATTCTGTGCTTGAATTACTTCACTTCACATAATCACCTCCAGTTCTATCCATGTTGCAGAGGACAAGATTTCATACTTTTTATGGCTGAGAGTTATTTCATTGGGTATATTTGCTACATTTTATTTATTCATTCATTTATCATGTAACATTTCTGAAATTATATCTAGTCTCTACATGGTTGGATACTTAGATGTTTGTAACAATTTGCAGTTCACAATAATTATTATCATCAACATTAAAATTAATTTTTAGGGATTTATTTATTTACTTACAAGTCAAGAGTTAACACAAATACACACACACATAGAGAAAGAGAGAGAGAGACAGAGACAGAGAGAGACAGAGAGAGAGAGATCTTCTATCCACTGGTTCAGTCCCTAGATGGCTGCAACAGCCAGGGCTGGACCAAGCCAAAATCTGCAGCTAGGAGCTTCATCCAGGTCTTGCACATGGGTGACGGAGGCTCAAGGACTTTTGCCATCTTCTGCTGTTCCCAGGCCATTAGCAGGAAGCTGGATCGGATATCGTTGATATGGTAAGCAAACATCATAGGTGGCAGCTTTACACACTACACCACAGCATCGGCTCCAACACTAAAATTATTTGTTAAGATGAAATTCACACAACATTCACAATATTGTGCAGTCACCACTTCTCTTTAGTTCCAAAGCATTTTTGTCACTCCAAAGTATAATCCTGTACAGAAGCACTTCTGTTTCTAGCCCTAGCCCATCTCTCCATCATTATTCCCACTTCCCTTCAGAATCAAACTCTCAGATTCTATCAGGGCCATACTGGTCTTGTTAGTGTCTTCCCCATAACCATTTCAATTGCATTGGTGTTTCCATGTTTCTCCTTCCGTTATTCAAGCCTGTCAGCTTCCACCTCCTTTTTTTTTTTTTTTTTTTTTTTTTTTTTTTACAGGCAGAGTGGACAGTGAGAGAGAGAGACAGAGAGAAAGGTCTTCCTTTGCCGTTGGTTCACCCTCCAATGGCCGCCGCGGCTGGCGCAATGCAGCCGGCGCACCGCGCTGATCTGATGGCAGGAGCCAGGAGCCAGGAGCCAGGTGCTTTTCCTGGTCTCCCATGGGGTGCAGGGCCCAAGCACCTGGGCCATCCTCCACTGCACTCCCTGGCCACAGCAGAGGGCTGGCCTGGAAGAGGGGCAACCGGGACAGAATCCAGCGCCCCGACCGGGACTAGAACCCGGTGTGCCGGCGCCGCTAGGTGGAGGATTAGCCTAGTGAGCCGCGGCGCCGGCCAGCTTCCACCTCCTTTATGAACACTTCTGCCCACTCAGCCTTATTGATTGCTCTCCCCTGAAAACTCTCAAGACACATGTCTGTGCTGCTCATTGACCCAGTTTTCATATTATCTTTTGTATTAGTTGAGAGTCAAGGAAGAAGAAGAGGTAGACACAGGGAGGGAGTGAATGAATATGAATAAGAGAATTTGTTAGCTCCCATCTGCTGGCTTACTACCTAAATGCCTGCAGTGGTCCCTGGCTGAGGCCAAAGTAAGGATCCTGGAAATCATTCCAAGTCTCTGACATGGGTGGTAGGGACCAACTATTTGAGTTTTGAGTTTCTGTTCCCTAGGTATGCATTAGCAGGTAGCTAGAATCAGAAGCGGAGCTGGGACTCAAGCCTGGGACTTGAACCCAAGACTCTGTTATGGAACGTGGGCATCCCAGTGGCATCTTAACTGTCACAACAAACGCTTACTCCTCATGTTATCTTTCAGTGCCAGTGCAGTAGCATGTTTAGCTCATAAATTATATTGTAAACCATTTGTTTTGCTAAAGTTTAGCTTATCTATTTTATCTTCCCCAGTGATTTTCTTTTTCTTTTTTTTTTTTTTAAATTTATTTGAAAGAGTTAAACAGTGAGAGAAAGAGACAGAGAGAAAGGTCTTTCTTCCATTGGTTCACTTCCCAAATGGCCACTACGGCCGGAGCTACGCCGATGTAAAGCCAGGAGCCAGGTGCTTCCTCCTGGTCTCCCATGTGGGTGCAGAGTATAAGCACTTGGGCCATCCTCTACTGCACTCCAGGGCCACAGCAGAGAGCTGGACTGGAAGAGGGGCAACCGGGACCAGAACCCAGCACCCATATGGAATGCCAGTGCCACAGGCAGAGGATTAACCAAGTGAGCCACAGTGCGGCCCTCCCACCCCACCCCAGTGATTTTCTTAGTACTTTGCCCAACAGAAATGCACAGTTAACTCTTGTCAAAGTAAATTTAAAAATTCAATTTTTTCTCTTACGAAGATTAATATATTGGTTAGCACATACGGAAATCCCATCGTAATTGCTGATTGTTTAGCATATTTATGCTTTTGTCTAATTTTTTCTCATTCTCAAGTTCTTCATAATTAACAGCCTGGTAACAAATATGGTACTCTTATTTGTGTGATCTTATCCATGAGACTTGAGTTCATTTTTGAATGAGAAGATTTATTGCACAGAACCACATTCAGCATATGTGTAGATTTCTTTCTTGTTAAGTAAGTTTGATCCGGTTGGTTCTTAGCCTTCACCTTTCAATGCTTGATGTTCATTTGTTTATGCCAAATTCCAGATGTAGGATTTTAAAATGTAGAATTATGTTTTTGCTTTTGTTTTCATAATGGTATTAGTGGCTAGTAACTTAGAGAATATTCCACGGTGAAATTTTTTTTTTTTTTTTTGACAGGCAGAGTGGATAGAGAGAGAAACAGAGAGAAAGGTCTTCCTTTACGTTGGTTCACCCTCCAATGGCTGCCACGGCTGGCGCGCTGCGGCCGGCGCACCGCGCTGAACCGAAGGCAGGAGCCAGGTGCTTCTCCTGGTCTCCCATGGGGTGCAGGGCCCAAGCACCTGGGCCATCCTCCACTGCCTTCCCTGGCCACCGCAGAGAGCTGGCCTGGAAGAGGGGCAACCGGGACAGAATCCGGTGTCCTGACCAGGACTAGAACCCGGTGTGCCGGCGCCGCTAGGTGGAGGATTAGCCTATTGAGCCGTGGCGCCAGCCTCCACAGTGACTTTTGAGTCTGTTTTTGCTATTATTCTTGATAGCTAACAGTGCATTTCAGTGGAGACATAAATTTTGTGATTTCTCCCTTAAGTGTATTTGCCTTGCACTTGTGGCCATATCTGTTGGCCTTAGTAAGTAGATTGCATGTTTCCATAGGAACTAGAATAATAAATTTATATTATTATACCTAGAGAATCATTATTCCTTGAAGATATTTCTGTAGCAAAAGAATGTGAGTGTATATGTTAAGTAATCTATCAACTGCTGCTTTTGTATTTAAAAATATATATTTTTGAAAAGGTGTACTTTATTCCAAGAAAGCTTCCTTATCTTCCTTATTATTTCTGGGGAAAAATTGTAAGAATTGTTGGATTTTTCATTCTCCCATTTGTCTATTATATAATTCCATGAAAACCAAATAAAAATCATACAGTGAAGATAAAATCCAGAGCTAAATCTCTCCCAGGGTACCTCCATGTATTTCTGATAGTCTGTACAGCACAAGGGCCACTATTTATTTTTATTCTTCTTATAATCAGTGAATAGGTTGAGCTTAATTTTATTGACACCTCTTTTTAAAGCAATTCAGACTGATTTCAGAAGAGACATCTTTTGCATCAGAGAGGACTAAACTATGCAGAGTGGCGTCCTTTGAGGAATGCTCATTACCAGAGTGGCAACAAGGAATTTTGCTCAAGCGGTTCCGATAGTGATTGCAAACTGGCTCAATTCCCAGCTCTTAACAATTTTAGTGAGGGTTTTTCTTGATTGACCATCAGTCTTCATCTCTGAACACACACATCACACATACACATACAACACACACACACACACACACACAAGTACACTTTGGCAGACAGAAGAAAAAGGACTGTTATTAAACTTAAAGACCAGCTTACACAGAACAATTCAGTCCTTTTTGCATAAATAAGATCCCTATTCTGTTTTGCTGTTTTGGAATATGGAAAGCCTGTAAATCTTGAGTTTTAATTTTCCGAGAACATATTCAACTGCACAATGTGTTTTAGTGGCTCAGAAATTCAGGATCTGTGATTAATCTCTCTCCCCCATCTCCCTCAGTAGAGTCTCTAAGTCTAAATTCATTGTTGTACTAATTATTCTAAAATGAATTTGTGGCTGCCACTTCCAGGTTCAAGAGTTGTTGACTGCTTTGTTCATTAATTCCATCATCGACTTTTGTGACATTTTTCATGTGCCAGGCCTTGTACTAAGCAGAATCTCTGAAGGCTCCCTACAGATATCCCCACAATCATTCTGTCTCTTGTACTGCATTTTCCTGTCACAGCCATAGCCATCTTTTGAAGATTTATGTATTTATTTGAAAGGCAGAATAACAGAGGGGGTGGGAGAGAGATCTTCTATCTGCTGGTTCATTCCCCAAATGGCCACAATGGCAGGGACTGTTCCATGCTGAAACCAGGAGCCTGGAACTCCATTCAGGTCTCGCACATAGGTGGCAGGGGCTCAAATACTTGGGCCATCTTATGCTGATTTCCCAGGCATGTTAGCAGAGAGCTGGATAGGAAGTGGAACAGCTGGGACTCAAACCGGCACTCTGGTATGGGGTTCCAGCATCCCAAGTGGTGGCTTCACTCACTGTGCCACAACAGTAGCCACCATTGGTATAGTTTAACAACACAAATTTGACCATGTCACTTTCCTGCTTAAGATCTTTCAAAGAATTTCCATTGCAGGTTTTGTAAATTTCAAAGCCCTTACCTCTGGCAGTGATGGGGCCCCTGCCACCCTCTCCAACCTCATTTCATTCTGTTCCATAACTAACCAGCTGAATTACATCCACGGTAGCTTTCTTCCTGTGCCCAGAGGAGGCTACGGTTTTTGTAGTTTATGAGCACTTACAGTGACTCTGCCTGGAACTCCTTGTTCCCCATTCTTTCAAACATTAGCTCCTTTTTCTCCTCCATTCTTGTTCTTTTTTTTTTTTTTTAAGATTTATTTATTTGAAAGTCAGAGTTACACAGAGAGAGGAGAGGCAGAGAGAGAGAGAGATGTCTTCCATCCGATGGTTCACTCCCCAGTTGGCCGCAACAGCTGGAGCTGTGCTGATCTGAAGCCAGGAGCCTCTTCCAGGCCTCCCATGCAGATATAGGGGCCCAAGGACTTGGGCTATCTTCCACTGCTTTCCCAGACCATAGCAAAGAGCTGGATCGGAAGTGGAGCAGCTTGGTCTCGAACTGACACCATATGGGATGCCGGCGCTTCAGGCCAGGGCGTTAACCCGCTGTGCCAAAGCACCGGCCCCTCCATTCTTATTCTTAATGTCACTCCTCAGAGGGTTTTACTCCAACCACAGTAAAGAAGAGTTCTTCGCTGTACTATTTCTTTCTTTCTCCTTATAGCTTATTCACAGTTCTAACTATATGACTTTGCTTTCGTTATTACTGTCTGTCTGTTCCCCATCCACCACTAGAGAATGTTATCAGGAAGGAATTTGTAGGTGGTATTCATATGCTGAGATGGCAGTTTCTATCCAATTGAGGAGTTGCACAGCAGTTGTGAGAATGATGGTATAAGAGAGTCAAAAAGATGGAAGATTGTGAGGCCAGTTTGCTGCGGAGATTTTAAATGTGCAACAGGTTTTAGAATTAAAACGTGTGTTCAGAGGCCAATGTCAATGTCAAGTGGAAGTGAAGTGCAAGTTGCTAGAGTTGAGTGTCCACCATGCATCAGGCTTCTTTGGGCACCCAGTTCGTAAGTCTCAATTTGTGCCCTCCGATGCCCCCGTACTTGTCTATAAAACAAAGCCGAAATCATAAACCCCCCACAGCAGTTTCCTTATTCTTTCCAACCTCATCCCCCTGTGATGCCATTTAGTAATCTCCTGCCTCTGCCACATTCTTTTCCCTGCATCCTAAGGAGACCTGCTCCGTACTTTTCCTTATTGTCTGCCCACCTCCTGTCCATCCTGTAAACCTCAACTGCTGCAACCCCTTTCCTTTCCTGTGGTCTCCTTCCTCACTGTTCCTGACACACTGACATGCACTAGCTGCCTCTCCCTAAACTTGTAGAGGGTTGTTTGAACCTCTTTTAATCTGTGCTTCCACCGTGTCTTATCTTTCCTTGCACAGGTCTTATTTTCTCAGCTAGACTTAAGCACCTAGAGTGGTTAACGGCCATATGCTTTTGTAATACCATGTCCCAGTGAAGTATGTTAGGGAAGACGTGGGAAAAACATTTGATGATGGGAAAGTCATTTCTCATGTATAGCTGCTGAACAAAAACTAACCTCCTAGAGGCAAATGCATGCTGCTAACACATAGCCAGTTAAGAAATTAACCATTTGGGTACTCGGTATATGATGATTGTTTTCCCTGTTACTTCAAAGTGACAATGGTGGAGAGACATTTTAGACCTCTAAATGGCATAGTTAAGGTAGTCAAGGCTAATTTTTTTTTTTTTTTTGACAGGCAGAGTGGACAGTGAAAGGGACAGACAGAGAGAAAGGTCTTCCTTTGACGTTGGTTCACCCTCCAATGACCGCCGCGGCCGACGCGCTGCTGCCGGCACACCGCACTGATCCGAAGGCAGGAGCCAGGTGCTTCTCCTGGTCTCCCATGGGGTTCAGGGCCCAAGCACTTGGGCCATCCTCCACTGCACTCCCTGGCCACACCAGAGAGCTGGCCTGGAAGAGGGGCAGCCGGGACAGAATCCGGCGCCCCGACCGGGACTAGAACCCCGTGTGCTGGCGCCGCAAGGCGGAGGATTAGCCTAGTGCGCCACGGCACCGGCTTAAGGCTAATTATTTTTTCTTACTTGTACCAAATTCTTTGTGGCATAATTTCTATGCCTAGTTTTTTGCATCACTGCTTGTCATGGGAACTCTCAGACTAACATATAATAAACATCATAATTTATCATGGCTGAATAACAATGATTTTTGTTCATTTTAATTTTAAATAATGCATCTAGTTTTCTTAAATATATTGTTAGATAATAATATAATTATTATATATTTATCAATTATATTCAGAAAAGCATAGATTAAGCTTTTCAGGTTAAAAGTACTTTAGTTATCAACCATTGTTATTGAATCTCAGATGTATAGAAGTTAATGGATAATTCTGCTCAATAAATCATGGGACTGGCCAAGAGTTTGTTGTAATAAGTAATATGCAGAGTAGCCAGATGAGTGGAATTTGGGATTTCCAGCCATTCACAGAGAAATGGCAACCATAGATAACTCAAACAGCCAAACTATTTTGATTTTCTACTTTGTAGCATTTTATTAAACTGATTGACTGAATGGAAGTTTGTTCATTGCCTTTTCTGTTGTGTTGGAGGCTAGAGATCATTACAAAGGGAATAAGCTAAGCACAGTAATCTGCCCTTGTGCCACTTACAGCATGCAACTGAGCACACAGTCCTTGGGCACTTAGCTCCCTTCAGTTTGCATGTTCATGCTATAGTCTCTGTAAGTTTTTCCTGACTAATTGATAATATCATAGATTTAAGTTTGTGCTTAGTTTTATAGTCAGATGTTTGCACATGTACCTTGTGTCCCAGAAAGATACAGAAAATGGTTAAAAAGTTTGAAGAGACAACCTTGATTTCTCAGATCATTAAAGATGTAGCTGTTTGAGGAAAATCTTGAAACAGTTGGTTGAACATGTAGTTTATAAAGATCAGACCTAGGAACAATTAAGCAGAGATTAAAGTGAGAATTCCCAGGGATCAGTTGGGGATATCTGCTCTGTTTATTAACACAGATGGTTAACTCCAAGCCTTTCCTGTTTCCTTTATTTCCCTGCCCTTTCTACCCCACTCATAAACTTTTGGGATTTTAACTAGATCACATAATCTCAAAATGAATCATTCTGAGCACCAAACTGTTTCTCTTTTTGAATGCCTCTTCTGAGCCTTTGCCATGCAGAAATGAAGTCCACTGATGATGAAGAGTGATGTTCTCCAGAGGAAAAATAGTTAGGTTTTGTGTTTTCCGTTTTCCATGCTCTTGCTTTTGATAGTCTATAGGACAAGAATAGGGATTAAATCAGCCATTGGACTGCTGAGGTGTCCTTGGGACATACTTAGAAGTAAGAGAATGTATGTGTCTTCTTTTTAAAGTCAGTGTGTACATTTAAAAAGAGACAATGGGATTAATTGACAGATAAGTCAAGATCCTATAGTTCAAAAGTCTTAAAAGTCTTTTATGTGTAGGCTGTCCTGTTTGGATGTTGAAACTTAACATATATAGTACTTCCTTTGATTCTTTCTATAGAATTGTGATGATACCTTCTGAACAAGTTACATTTATAGTAATAGTATGATGCTAGCAGTAGAATTCACTATAGTTATTGCCCAGTAGTGACAAAAATGTGCCCATTAATGTGATTTTTGTTATTTAATTGATGCAATATTTTCTTTAGAGATAAAATCTGTGCTTAAACTCTGCCATCTATGTGTGTTTTCAAAACAAGCATTTTTACTGCAAAATGTCATCATGGCATTTAATTTCAGACTTACCTTCAAAATTATTTTGGTGGTTCTTTTCAACCATGTAGTTTTCAAGAAGTAGCAAAAAAAAAAAATCTGATATTCTTTCATGGTTTTTGAGAGCATATCATTTTACCTAATGATCTTTGCAAAACTCTGCACAATATTCTGCCCTTTACTGGGGGAAAAGTGTATTTTAGGTCACAGTTCTATATAGATGATGGACATTAACCAGACATGAAAAAAAAAATAAGATTACAGTTTGCTTCAAGGCAGCTTGATAACCAAGGGCAAGAAAAAGTTCCCACATTTCCTTTGTTATACTCTTGCTTGATTTCCTAGTACATATTCATTGATTTTTCTCCTTTTCCCTTCAATTGTAAGTCATTTTGTGACCAGAACAGATAAGAATGATCTCAGGACTCACTTGGGTTTCAACATTGTTTGCCAAAAGCCACGTTGAGCCCTGAAGTCTAAAATCTTTGTATTAAACAAAGTACAATGAGAAATATGGAGAGAAAGAAAGAATACTAGTAAGATGATTTGAAGATTTTACAGAAATGAAAATGATCTCAATAGCATAAAGTTAGGACTGCGGAGGGTAAGTGCATTGCAAGAATGCTAAGGTGTAGTAACTGTAGATTTTGGAGCAAAAGAACTTGTATGCATAAGTACTATTTCTTCTCCTGGACTGGGACAAACATATTTTGCTGTTTTCTCGTTGTGTGATATATGTTTCCCTTCATTGCACAAGTAAATATAATTTTTTTCTAACAGTCTCTCTCTTCTCATTGTATTTTATTCACTGATACTCCCAATAAAGATAATGGATCATGGTCCTTAGAGGGGCTTGGTGTGTAAGTGTGGAAGAAGATAAAACAGTTGGAATGATGGTCAGTTAAAAGAATGGAAAATAGAAAATAATGTTCATGTTGTATGAAAGCAAAAGCATAAAAATTGCTACAACTTTTTTTTTTTATGTTCCCAAAGATAAAATATAGAACGGAAAAATAAACTCCCGGGGAGTGGTGTGTTTTTTTCATAATGGTGAAGCATTTGGTTAAAACCACTTTGTTTTAAACTCCAATTTTTTTCAAAATACTTTTATGTGTGATATCTTATACTACTTTAGGAGGTATGATTAAGAATTTATACCTGCTGTATTAATTAAAACACAAAAAGAGTGATATTGAAGATCTGAAAGGGACATACTTAAATGTCTGTAGTATGAGATAAAATAGTCTTAAAGTTTGGCGTCCTAGACTGTCGCTCCCCCTCTTCGTGGAGGAACGACACAGGACCCTGCGCTGTTCTTTCGTCTGCTCGGCCCTCCCCGGGTTTGCTGCTGGTTCTTCCCGGGTTGGCTACCGATCCTTCCACTTCCGTGGAAGGGCGGTTCCCCCTGCCACATTCCCCACTTCCGCGGGGGAGTGGCACACCGCCGGCCGGCTCTCTTGGGGGCTGCTCAGATGTTCCTCAGGTGTTCCCCTTAGATGTTCCTGGTGCATGTTGTCTCTCTCCTCCTTTATAGTCCTCTTCCACCAATCCCAACTCGGCTGCCCACACGCCGAGTACGCTGCTCTCCTCCAATCAGGAGCAGGATCAGCTCCTGGAGGTCATCACTCAAGTTGGCGAGAGGCAGCTGCATAGAAGCTGTTTACTCCTCCCCCAGCGCCATATTGTGGGAGAGCAGATGCATAGAATAAGTCTTAATTCCAGTAACTTAGTCTAGTCCGAGTTGCTAGACTGACTTTCTTCTGATATTTTTATTTAATATTTCTGTTTTTCCTACTTGGGAGATCACTGAAAGGAAACCATTGGACTGCGCTACCTTTGTTCAGGAATTCTCAATGAAGACTGGCAGCATAACTCAGACTATTAAGGGATTTCTGTCTTTAACAGTCAGAAATTATTTTGCTGTACAAAACTGCCAGAAGAAAATACTTGAGGTAGATGTAAGGTGTGTGTGATATGAAAGCATCCAGAGGTGGTATGTCATGATTCGCCAGTGAGAGCCAAACCAAAGTCAACTCAATTTATGAGAGGTAGTACCAGTCAAATTGAAACCTTAGCTTTGTCTTTTCTGTTTTATTCTTAAAGCTGCCACTAAGTTATATTCTGTTTAGAGGGTGCTGGTTATAATTTATTGGACTAACTTTTGCCATCTACAGATTATTCTGTTTGAAAAAAATTAGTTTAATTTGGCTTGTTTTGTGTCTTTTCAAATACTTTTTAATAAAAACACTAAAAAGTAAATAATTGAAAGGAATACTGGGATCATCAGTTTGAAAATTATGTTTCTATAAAATTATAATCTATTTGTTTAATAAATGTTGAAATATAACCTGCCTAACAAATGCATAATTCGGTGGGATAAAGATATGGGAAAACTGGACAGTTGGTATGGTGGAAAGTCTACTGCTTCTGGAGTCAGATAACTTAAATTTGAGTCCAACTTCTTATCAATGACCTCAGGAATAGCATGTAAATTATTTAAGCCTCCATTTCCTTATCTTTAAAGGGAGACTAAAAACACTACTTCAAAAGAGCAGCAGGTTATATTTACAAAAGCACTTTTTTTTTTTTTTTTTTTTTTTTTGACAGGCAGAGTGGACAGTGAGAGAGAGAGACAGAGAGAAAGGTCTTCCTTTTGCCGTTGGTTCACCCTCCAATGGCCGCCGCGGCCGGCGCGCTGCGGCCGGCGCACCGCGCTGATCCGATGGCAGGAGCCAGGAGCCAGGTGCTTTTCCTGGTCTCCCATGGGGTGCAGGGCCCAAGCACCTGGGCCATCCTCCACTGCACTCCCTGGCCACAGCAGAGGGCTGGCCTGGAAGAGGGGCAACCGGGACAGAATCCGGCGCCCCGACCGGGACTAGAACCCGGTGTGCCGGCGCCGCTAGGCGGAGGATTAGCCTAGTGAGCCGCGGCGCCGGCCCAAAAGCACTTTTTAAATAGCATATTTTTGGATATTTAAGGTATGACTGTTGAGTGAAAAGGGCATTTGTAATACATATAAATCCTAGAATTATATGGGTAGTCTATTTTAGTTTCTAGAGTTGTAGTTATGGGTATACCTCTGTGTGTCAGTACTAGTACACAGCTTTTCATATGATGTTTGTGCTGAGTGAGCTCAGGTTTGAACCAACACATTTCAATTGTATTGCTTCCTGTGTTGGGTGCAGTAAGTCTGCTAGTAGGAAACAGACTAACCATCTCAACACATATAAAGAAGAATATTTCTGTGTTTCCCATCTGAGCTATACACTGCCAATGTGATTTAATTTGGATTTCATCCTTCCAGAAAAGCACAGCCAGGTATTTTCTACCATAGAACTGGTATTCCACCATAGCCTTCATGGTAACACACAGGGTCTTATTTAAAACCAAGGGACTTGTTCTGTGATCATTATGATTTTTTTTTTTTTTCCAAGAATAGCACCCACAGTAAAAGAGGTACATTTGTTTTGGAGGTTGTAAATTCAGTGTGTTCTGAGTATTCTTTTTTTGTTTTTATTGGAAACTCCTCCTTGCCCCATGCATAATTTCACTGTAAGTCTACATGAATGAAGAGTTGATTTGACTAATACTGAATTGTACGTGAAAATGTTCTAGAAACACATCAAGACTCTTCAATACATTTGGTTAAATTCAAAATTAGTTTACTAATTCATATATATATGAGAAAAATATTAATTATGTGTTATTGCAAAGAAATGTACTATTATATATATATATAGTTAAAATATATGTTATTTCCTGAGCATTATCTCTAACTGAAGAAGAATTAAAAGCCTCTTCATAGGCCTTGAATGTTTACTACCAAGTCAGGTAGTTTTATGATTATTAGTAGCTAGTCACTAAATTTTCCTTTCTTTCTCATTTCTTACAATGAAATCATAGTTATAAAATGAAACTTACTTTGTTTCACTCATTTATCTGCTTGAGGATGTTGGTGACTGCAAATAAAATAAGTGAATGATGTCAGGCTTTTAAATGTGGTTTACCAGCAGCTAAACTTAGACGTGATGGCCTGATTTTCCTGAGAATTATCAAACATTTCATATGAGAGTCTTTCCAAGTGGGGAAATGATTTATTATTGTCAAGCAGGTAGTATAAACAATAAATCCATGGGTCTGGGAAGATAGGTTTCACCTACCTTTTGGCCTTGGTTTAATAGTCATAGCCTTTTGTAACTCAAATGATAGCAACCAAGTAAGAAAGAAAGAATTGTTCCATTGTTTGAATAGAAGAGACTTTTCTAGTATTAGAAACAGACTTTTACAGTTTTTATATGGTTTAATTATGGCCCCTCTCCGGTGCTGTGGTGCAGTAGGTTAATCCTCCGCCTGTGGCGCCGGCATCCCATATGGGTGCCGGTTCTAGTCCTGGCTGCTCTTCTTCCCATCCAGCTCTCTGCTGTGGCCTGGGATAACAGTGGAAGATGGCCCAAGTCCATGGGCCCTGCACCCATATGGGAGACCAGAGGAAGCTCCTGGCTCCTGGCTTCAGTCATTATGGCCACTTGGGGAGTGAACCAGCGGACGGAAGACCTTTCTTTCTGTCTCTACCTCTCACTGTCTGTAACTCTAACTCTCAAATAAATAAATAAAATCTTTAAAAAAATAATTATGGCCCCTCAAATGTTCATGTAATTGTAGACTTGTACCCTAGATAGCTATGACGGCACTGTCCTTAGGTCATTAGGGGCACTCTCTTGGAAGGTGGTGCTCGTGGGACCCCTTGTTTTTTTTTTTTTTTTTTTTTTTTTTTTTTTTTTTGTGAGTGGGTTGTTATAAAAGCCCAAGTTTAATTGCTCTCCACCTCCCTCCCCCGACCAATATCTCTGTGCTCTTGGTTTGAGATGTGTCTACATGTCCCAAAAAAACACTGCTGCCAGTCATTCCCACCAAGTCCTTTAGCTACTGCTGTCCACCATCTTCCACCACCATCTGCCATGGGATCCCCATCAGAACTGAGCCAAAGGAAGACACCTTGCCCTTGAGCCTCCCAAACTGTGAGCTGAATAAATCTCTTTTTTTGTTATGTTAGCTGTCTCAGGCATTTCACTGTGGTGATGCAGAGCTAAATAATTCCAGGGAAAGTAACGTCTGTGAAATAGGTTATAATATCCTGTTCCCTTCATTTTTGTAAGTATCAGTTATCTTCTGTACAGAAAAATAAATTAGAAGTTCTGTGTAACTTGGCTTCAGGGGTCTTTTCAAAAAGAGGGGATAAAGTTTAGAGAATTTTTTTTTCTAAAGCAGAGAAAATCATTACATTTGTGGAATTTTCTACTTTTGGTATAAGTGGGAACTCTGCCTTCCCAGTTTTTATTTTTTGATCGTTTTTTAAAAGATTTATTTATTTATTTATTTATTTTATTTTTTGACAGGCAGAGTGGACAGTGAGAGAGAGACAGAGAGAAAGGTCTTCCTTTGCCGTTGGTTCACCCTCCAATGGCCGCTGTGGCCGGCGCGCTGTGGCCGGCGCACCGCGCTGATCCGATGGCAGGAGCCAGGAGCCAGGTGCTTTTCCTGGTCTCCCATGGGGTGCAGGGCCCAAGCACCTGGGCCATCCTCCACTGCACTCCTGGGCCACAGCAGAGAGCTGGTCTGGAAGAGGGGCAACCTGGACAGAATCCGGCGCCCCAACCGGGACTAGAACCCGGTGTGCCGGCGCCGCTAGGCGGAGGATTAGCCTAGTGAGCTGCGGCGCCGGCCAGATTTATTTATTTATTTATTAGAAAGTCAGAATTACACAGAGAGAGGAGATACAGCGAGAGAGAGAGAGAGAGAGAGAGAGAGAGATCTTCCATCTGATGGTTCACTCCCCAAATGGCCGCAACGGCCAGAGCTGGGCTGATCAGGAGCCAGGAGCTAGGAGCTTCCTCAAGGTCTCCCATATGGGTGCAGGGGCCCAAGGACTTGGGTCATCTTCCACTGCTTTCCCAGGCCATAGCAGAGAGCTGCATCGGAAGAGGAGCAGCCAGGTCTCAAACCAGCACCCATATGGGATGTTGGCACTTCACGTCAGGGCATTAACCTGCTGTGCCACAGCGCCACCCCGGCTTCCCAGCTTTTTTTTTTTTTTTTTTTGACAGGCAGAGTGGACAGTGAGAGAGACAGAGAGAAAGGTCTTCCTTTTGCTGTTGGTTCACCCTCCAATGGCCGCCGCGGCCGGCGCACCGTGTTGATCCGATGGCAGGAGCCAGGTACTTATCCTGGTCTCCCATGGTGTGCAGGGCCCAAGGACTTGGCCATCCTCCACTGCACTCCCTGGCCACAGCAGAGAGCTGGCCTTGAAGAGGGGCAACCGGGACAGAATCCGGTGCCCCGACTGGGACTAGAACCCGGTGTGCCAGCGCCGCAAGGCGGAGGATTAGCCTAGTGAGCCGAGACGCCGGCCCCCAGTTTTTTTATTTTTTAAATTACTTCAAAATAGTTTTAAATATAGAAATAAAAATTGTGAAGTACAGAGAGTTCCCAAATACCCATCATCCCATTTCCCTGATAACATTGTTCAATTAGTATCTTATTTTTTAAATACATATTCCCAAGGGAGAAGTGATACCAAAGACAGTAACTAGTATCATGACAAGTGATCTCTTGTGTTTGAAGTGATCAGTGGGACATTATTTAAAAGGAAATTATCACAAGCCCAGAAATTAGTCTGATAGTTGTGATCTGAAGAAGAAGTATAGGTCGGAGTGAGCATGGGAACTGGAGTATTGCTCTTAAATGTTAGGGCTTTAACCTAAAAGATCTTGTGCAGTGATTTCTAATTCAGTTCACTCATTCAGCACATAGTTACTGACCATCTTTAATTTGGCAGGCAGGTTTTCCGCGAAGATTCCAGCAGGAGGAAAACCAGTTTGTACTCTGATGGAGTTAAGTTCTTGAGGGAAGACACACAATAAATGAAAAGGTCAAATGGGGATTTGTACTGCAAAGAAAACCAAACTGAATCAGGGGAGAGATTAATCAGGTGGCTGCTCTGTAGTGGCTGGCCAGGAAGGCTTCCCCAGCATTTATTTATTCATTCATCTTTCTGTACATTTGTTCATTTATTAGTTTAATGAAGCACTTAGTGATCTTTACACAGATAAAGCTTTTGCTTTCAGGGGGTCATGCAAGTGAGGTTTGTGAACTTAGGACTCATTTTCCTATACAAGAAGATGTTCCTATACATAAAGTTATGATTCCTTGCTGGTTCACAAATCTTCCCTTTAACCTATATTAAAATGTCACCATGGCACTGATGATAGGAGACTGCAGTCTGGAAAAAAAAAAAAAAGAAGCCAAATAATCAGAGTGAAGAACAGAGGATTCTTTTCTGGATACCTGGCAGGCACCTTGTGGGTAGATTTTCAAATCAGTTTTGGTTTCACTTTCTTCCATCAGATTTGTAGTACCCTGGACTTTCCATATGTCCCCTTGCTGCCCTTTTAGCAGCGCCCCCAAACTCCCACCCAGGCAACCACCACCTTCCCAGCCTCTAGCTTTTCGTTCTAAAAAGTGCTCTATAGCATTCTAGCATAGTCCTTATCTTGGGTTCTCCCTTAGCAACCATCTGAGGATGGTTCATACACTTCTCATAAGTGTATGAAGGATACATGATGTGAAATTTGCATTTTCTAAAGAGGATACTTTGAGTCAGGAAGTATATGTATAGTATAGTGGATGTGGATCCAGTAACAATTAGAATAATATTGAAAATGTTAATGATTGTGTTTTCTGAGTAAGTATGCTAGGTATTTCACATACACTCATTGTATGATTCAGTCCTTACCACAGTGCTGCAAGGTGTGCAATAAGTCCATTCACAGGTAAAGAAGGCAGGCTGCTGTGAGGGGTTAATGCGTCTACCCAAGGTTTCAAAGCTGGTTAGTGGAATTGAGATTAAGACATGGATTTGTTTGAATCCTCTTTTCTCTGCTACTATTATTCTGAATTAAGTGACTGATGATTTCCAAGGAATGAGTCTCCTTGCTAGATGTGAGCTGTGTTAAATCAGGATTTCCAAGTGGCTCCTGAGGTTCTGATGAAGTAGGCTGGCATACAGGTTAAAATTGACTAGGTTTGTTAGCTGTAAGACCAGGTCTTCGCTAGGCCCCTGTGTGACCTCATGCCCCTACCTGACCACACCTGGGTGCCCACTAGCCAATCAAGTTAATTAACCACTCCCCTTTGGGAGTGGGTTAAAAGCCTGGGACGTGTGTCCCACCCTTCTCTTCTGTTCCCTGGCCTCTTGCCAGGAAGGGGTCTGGCTGTAGCCCTGTGCCTCCAGGACGAGTGGCCTTCGGACCACCCACCCTAGGCCTCCTGGCTTAGATGCTCCTCTACATGGCTGGTTCCTGGTGCTTGGTATGAACCCAGATTTACCTCTCAAATAAAGTTCTCACTCTCCTATGCATCTTTCTCACTAAATAAAAGCCTAAAATGTATCATCTGCCTCGTTTATTAATGCTGGTATTTAGAATTATTCTCTAAATATTAGGCAAGAACCCTCTCGGGCTTATTAGTATTGGGGATTTATTAATAAGCATATGGTGATATCGTATGGCACCCCAAATTCTGGTAACACATGTGGCATCCCAAATGGTGCTTCTGGGGAACTTCAGGGGCCACATTTTTGCATAGATTTAAGGGGGTCATTCTCGATATCACGGAGTGCCCAGGCAAATAGATTAGGCTCCGAAGATGACTGGCAGCAGAGCTTGTAGTGAAATGGGTTTTTCCCCGTTTGGTCACCAGGCTCAGAGACGTGCTCAAGGGTCTGTTCGCATCTCAGCTATCCTAACTTTAACAGGCCTTCTGTACCCTCTGTGCTTGGACCAGTTCCTGGGTTTGTTCAATACTGGGCTTCTACCCATAAACAGTAGCTTTGTACACTGTGTACTGACAATCCCGTTGGTCCTTCTTACAATCGGTATTAACAGGAGCTGCTGCTGCCAATTTCAGAGAAACTTTTATCCTTTATTCACACCACTAGACTGACAGTATTTCCTTTTCCATGGTGATACTTTCACTGATTGTTTTCTTTTATCCCCTTTAAAAATACCTAAGAAGAAATCTGTGGTTATAGTGTCTTTGTTCTTCTGCTTAGGGCCCATGACAGATCTTGGTTGTTGTAAAACCAGTTATTCAGGTATTTCGACAATTGACATTACTATTGTTTTCTTCTTTTGAAGGGGGTTGGGGAATGGGCAGTGGTGCTGTGGTCACAATATTTGGAATTTAGAGCGATATGCCTGTCTCACATGAAAATCTCCTTGCAGACCCAGAGAAAGGGTTTCTCTTTGGGTAGGAGAACAGGGATTTTTTTTTCCCAGTATTTTCAATGTGGCTAAATAATTTCCTTTAGTACCTGTAAGGTGAGATATTAGATGCAGCATTCTGTATTGTAGCTTTCATTCAAATGCAGATGTTTAAGTGAAGTAGAATGCAGGAGGAATGGAATAATTCCATGGTGATGGATTTTCATACAGTTTATTTGCTCTCTTATCAAAGATGATCCTTCTAAAAGTGTGCTTTTGCATCCACAGCTTCTTCACTAATGTAGGCCACAAAACAATAATAGAAAGAGTTCCAGTGCAGGAATCTTAGATGTCCCATGCATGATTCCATCTGCTACAGTCTAGAAATGTAACCTTTGATAAATTCATTTATTTTATGGTTCTTAGTTTACTAGCTTATAAGTTAAAGCTGTTATTAAGATGGCCTCAAAGGCTGTCATTTAGTTCTCACATTCTGTAACCCAAGGCTGAAATAAAATAGGATGAAAATTGAGGACTATTTCTCTCTTCTGTTTTGCCAGTTTTTGCTTCATATGCTTTGGTGATCTGTTATTAGGTGTGTAAGTGCATATAATTGTGTTTATTGTTGTATTGAAACTTTCATTACTACATAATGTCCCTTTCTCTGATAACGTTTTCTGATTTAATCTAAAATTTACATATTTTGTCTTATATTATATAGCAACTTCTGCTCTTTTGGTTATTATTTGGATAGCCTTTTTTTCCTCATTTTTTTCCCACTTTCAGTCTACCATGTCTTTGGATCTAAAGTGAGTCTCTTGTAGATAGCATGCTGATGGACCATATATTTCTATCCATTCTGCTAATTTCAGCATTTTTTAATTAGAGGGTTTAATCTATTTACATTTAAAATAAGTATTGAAATGATTATTTTTATAGTTATTTCTGTATCTCTCACAGCTTGATTACCCCCATTTCCTATATGTCTTCTTTTGTGTTCAGTTGATCTTTTTTCTGTAGAGAAAAACTGAAACTTTTTTCTCATTTTCTTCTGTGTATATACTATACTTATGTTCCTTGTAGTTAACATAGGAGTTCCATTTAACATCTTACATTTGTAACAGTCTAATTCAATTTTTAATCAGTTGCCAGAAACATATAAAAAAAATCTTCCCTTCAATAGCTCTGTTATCACCTTATGAGTTGTTGACTACTGTGTCTTTATGCATTGCTGTATATATCTTTATACATTTTGTGCCCCCAAACATAAATTATGAATTAAAATTATTAGTATCTTAAATTATATAGAAAGAAGTGTGTGATATCATAAACCATTGTTTAATTAACAGTCACTTTTATAATGCCTGTGTATTTACTTTTATTGAGATCTTCATACAGGTTCAAATTATGGTCCATTGTAAATTGTGTAGAAAACAAGAAGTGTGATATCACAAACTATTGTTCCTTTAACAATTACTTTTATAATTGCCTGTGTATTTACTTTTATTGAGATCTTCATACAGGTTCAAGTTACTATCCAGTGTTTTTTTGTATTACCAGTAGGACTTTCTTTGAGCATTTCATTCTTTTTTTTTTAAACAATTTATTTATTTATTAGAAAGAGTTACAGAGAGAATGGAAGAGGCAGAGAGAGAGAGAGAAACAGAGAGACAGAGAGAGATTGATCTTCCATCTGCTGGTTCACTCCCTAAATGACCACAATGGTTGGCACTGGACAAAGCCAAAGCCAGAAGCCTGAAATTCTATCTGGGTCTCCCACAGAGGTGGCATGGGCCAAGCACTTGGGCTGTCTTCTGTTTTCCCAGTCATATCAACAGATCTGGATCAGAAGTGAAGGAGCTGAGGTTCAAACTGATGCTCATATGGGATGCTGGTTGCAGGTGCTGGCTTTACCAGCTGTGCCACAATGCTGGCTCCTCCTTCAGCATTTGTTAAGAGGCAGATTGAGTGATAAAGAACTCTCTTAGTTTTTGCTTATCTGTGAGAATACCTTAATTTCTCTTTCATTTTTGAAGGTCACTTTTGCTAAATATGATTATTTTGGATAGATTTTTTTTCTTGTAGCATTTTAAATTGGCCCATTGCCTCTGACCACTTACTTTCAAGGTTTCTGGTGAGAAATCGACAAATGATCTTATTTATACCATGTGTTTAGTAGCTTCTCTCTTGCTAGTTTTAAGATTACCTCTTTATTTTTGGTTTTCAAAAGTTTGATTATAATATGTCTTGGTATGGGTCTGAGTTCATCTTACTTGGAGCTCATTGACTTTGTTAGGTATTTATATTCCTATCTTTCATCAAATTTGGAAGATTTTTAGCCATTATTCAAAAGTTCTCTCTTTCTCTCTGCTACTTAAGAAATACAAATTTCTTAAGTACAACTTTAGGAATATAGTTATTCCTATACCCACCGTACCTGCCCTCCCACCCACACCCCAACCCTCCTCCTCCTCTCTCTCCCCTTCCCTGTCCCATTCTCCATTAAAATTCATTTTCAGTTAACTTGGTACACAAGAGATCAACTCTATACTAAGTAAAGATTTCAACAATTTGTACACACATACACAAACACACACAATGCTTGTATTGGTTTACTTGTTGGTATCTCAGAGGTCCTTTTGGCTCTGTAAGCTTCTCTTCATTCTTTTTTTTTTCTTCATTCTTTTAAAATTCAGTTCATTAGGCTTGAAGTTTCTATTGTCCTGTCTTTAAGTTTAGTGTTCCTTTCTTCTGCCCCCTCAAATCTACCCTCAAGATTTCTCTAGTAAATTTTTCACTTTAGTTATTGTACTTTTCAGCTCTAAAATTGTTTCTTTTCATAAGTTTTCCATCTCTTATATTTCCATTTTGTTCGTACATTGTTTTCCTGGCTTCATTCACATTTTCCTTTAGCTCTTTGAACACATTAAAGCAGTTACTTTAGAGTCTTTGTCTAATACATCTGCCATCAGATCTTTTCAGGGATAGTTTCTGTTGATTTATTTTTTTTTCTTTTGAATAGGCCATACTTTCCTGTTTCTGTGTAAGCATTGCCAATTTTGTTGTTTAAAATTTGACAGTTGAGTCTGATAAATGCTGGCTCTGGAAATGAGTCTTCCCTTTTCCCAGGGTTTGCTGTTATTATTATTATTATCATTATCATTATTTTGTTTAGATTTAAGTTGACTATGTATAAGGATCTGGCTGAGGTATAAACATAAAATCTCAGGACTTTTTCAAAACCTGAACCTTTCTTTGGGCATATACAGTCACTTTATCATTTTTTCCCTTGTATATTTTGCTTTTGAATATCCTAGTCTTCAGTGTTTGACTCTCAAAGGGAATTTAAAAAATGAAGGCGCAGGGAAAGGTGCTAGTTTTATATCCCCTATAAATCACTGTGGCTGGAAGAAGAGTGGCTTGTGTCAAGGGAGAGATGTAAGCATGGCCTTTCACTTTTTTCTCCTGAACTTCTTTCATGAGAGGCAACGATTGGCAATTGAAGTACATATCCCTGGTATTTAGGACAGTGTCCTTCCTACCCACCCTGGCTCCTGTAAGCTGTAGGCAAGTTGTTCTTGAAACACAGGGAGCTGCCTGCCACAGTGCTCAGAATAGGAAATGAATAGATGCTACTATGCTGAGAATTGAATTTTACTTAAATCAATCACAATTCACAATCCAAGCTTTCCTCTGGAAGTTAGAAGCCTTCAATATACTTCAGAGTTCTGAAATAGTTACATTAGACAGATTCTACCAATGCAGTTTTAGTTTATGTTGGGATACAGATCCCTAGTGTTGCCTATTATGCCTTCTTCTCATACTTATAGAATGTGTTTCATTTATCAGTTTTTAAATAAAATGTAGTTTTCAAGATTCATGAATTAGATTGAATGAAATATCTTAGAGACAATTCTTGTCTCTTTAAGAACTTGTCATAGGAATCAGGTGAAGCCTTCAGGAATGCCAAGAGAAGCATGGATCCTCAACTGGCCAGCTGATAATTTAGAGGATCGTGGTTGCCTAATAACTTCAAAGGATAATTGAATCTTCGTGATAGATTGTTGCATGGAGTATATGATCAGAGTCTCTAAAATGAGAGAAAGTTGAGACCTTTTTGTGCTTATACAGAAGTTTAAGGAACTTTATGATTTATTTAATTTTTTTTTTGGCATGTGCTTGGTAGTATTCTCAGTGGATCATTGTTTGTTCTATAATTTCCTTTTATATCAACTTGTGATGTCCGGGAAAGAAATCTAGACTGTTCACTTACTTTTGACTACTGGTGGTAGCTGCCAAAAACCCTCATAGTTGTACAGAGCCAAATTAGCTAACTCTGCATAAGAGTCAGAATGTCTCAACTCTGTTACTTAACCAGCTATGCAATGAGTTGTTTAGCACTTATAGGTCTTAACTTTTTCCATTTGTACTTTACCTCAACTGGCGATGTTTATTAGTAAGGTAATACATACAGTGTTCTTGGCACAGCTCTTAGAAGAATGGATTTGGTTAGCTAAGGTTTACCTGGCACATTTGTGAATGAGCAGGTTTTGGAAGAAGCCAGTGGTACTAGACACAGTCTTTTTGCAGTACAGGAGTTACAGAAACTCCTGGGATGGCTATCTGAGCCAAGCAGGGCTGATCAGACTGTCTTTCCTAGAGATTAAGCTGTTGACCCTATAGCTGGTCTCTAAGTGCAGATGGGACTCTGCAAAATGTTTGTTTACATTGGAAGGTGTGGGGTGGTCCCCATTCTCCATCTTGACATTTCACAGTTGCATCATGTGACTTCTGTCTTTCAGTCTCATCCCATAGCCAGTTCATCAGAAAGGACTTTCAGCTCTACCTTTAGAACATATTGTGACTCTGACTTTTTTAAAAATATTTTATTTATTTATTATTATTTTTTTGACAGGCAGAGTGGACAGTGAGAGAGAGAGACAGAGAGAAAGGTCTTCCTTTGCCGTTGGTTCACCCTCCAATGGCCGCCGCGGTCGGCGCACTGCATTGATCTGATGGCAGGAGCCAGGTACTTATCCTGGTCTCCCATGGGGTGCAGGGCCCAAGCACTTGGGCCATCCTCCACTGCACTCCCTGGCCACAGCAGAGAGCTGGCCTGGAAGAGGGGCAGCCGGGACAGAATCCGGCACCCTGACCAGGACTAGAACCCGGTGTGCCGGCGCCGCAAGGTGGAGGATTAGCCTAGTGAGCCACGGTGCCAGCTATGACACTGACTTTTTCCAATTTTATCACTTCCTGTTCCTTGCCGCTGCCACTCCCATCTGCTGGTATACCAGCTAGGTGTTGTCTTTGCTTCTATTTTTGTCTATGATTTATTTTCTTCTTAGCAACCAGAATGATTTTTCTATAATATGTTCCATCGTACTCATGCTGTACTGTAAACCTCCCAAATATCTTCCCCATCCTATGCTAAATTAAACTCAAACACCCTTGGAGTGGCCCACAAGGCCCTGCATGACCCAAGCAGTCCCATAGCTGCCTCTGTCATCCATGATCTCCCTCCTTGTTTCTTCCCGTTCTCTTCCTTGCTTCATACACACATGCCTTGGGGTTGCTGCACTCAGTGAGACTCCCGCTTGGAGCATCCCTCCCTATTCATGTGGCACCCTACCTCCTTTTTTCAGTCAGAGTTCTGCCTAAATATCAGATTTTTTTTTTGTAGTAGTGACCACCTGCAATGTATTTTATATTTATTTGTTAATTGTCTCCCATAGTGAAATGTAAGCTCTTCAAATCAGGGATTTTTCTTGTTTATACCTGTATCTGCAGGGCTTAGAATGCCGGACATCAGTTAATGCTGATTTTAGTTTGACAATGAATGAATAATACAACCAGGAATTATTATCACTTAGATGTTGAAAAATATGAAACTGTATTTGTTGTGTAAACCATATGTAGCATATTTTCCTCATTTTAAAATGATTTTCATATGTTAGTGTTTGAAATCAAGTCACATTTTACAACTGACACCATGCCTGAATTTAATATAGTTATCTGATCTGTTTTAAAATAGTTTCATCAACATCCCATATCTGATTGTAAATTTTAAGGTAGATATGGGGCATGTAATTGATAGGGCAACTGACACACTTCTATTCCTTATCAAATATTTAGTAGCAATAGAAATTGTTTTCTTCTACTGTGTAAAAGTTTTTGCTTATTATTCTACTGATATTAATACATTCTTAGACATTATTTCTGTTGCACTACAAATTACAAGACAAATTACAAATGTGATATGGATGTTACTTTTGATCTTTTCTTCAATTTTTTTGAAGATTTTATTTATTTATTTGAAAGTCAGAGTTACACAGAGAGAAGAGAGGCAGAGAGAAAGAGAGAGGTCTTCCATCTGCTGGCTCACTCACAAATTGGCCACGACGGCCGCAGCTGAGCCTATCTAAAGCCAGGAGCCACGAGCTTCCTCCAGGTCTCCCACGTGGGTGCAGGTACCCAAGTACTTGGGCCATCCTCCATTGCTTTTCTAGGCCATAGCAGAGAGCTGGATCAGAAAAGGAGCAGCCAGGACCAGAACCGGTGCCCATATGGGATGCCGGCACTTCAGGCTAGGGCTTTAACCCACAGTGCCACAGCGCCGGCCTGAAAATATATTTTACTCAATAATTGGTATATCATGACAGTGATTCAAATTTTAATATAAATCACAATCACTTGCAGGGGCTTCTAAAATGTGGCTGCAAGTCTCCCCTACCCACCACATAGCCATTTTTTGATTCAGGGATCTGGGATGAGGACCGGGTATTTGCAGTTCCATCCATTTTCCAGGTGGTTCTGGTGCTGCAGTTCTGGAAATCACTTTGAGAACCACTGGATCAGACAAATAAAATGTGGAAATTAGTAAGAACATGGGATATTTTAACAACAGTAAGTTTGAACTAAGAGACATGTATGAATCCTTGCATACAATAACTAGAAAATATAATGTAATGTCAGTCACACACTGAATGTTTACAAAGTAGACCAAGTATTTTGGCAGAAAGCCAACTCAGTCACCAAATATTAATATTGTACTGGTAACCTTTTTGATGACGGTACTAGTAAATTAAATTCTTATACAAATACTGAAATAAAAAACTCCATTTATATATAAATTATTTTCTCAAAATCCTATTCTTCTAGGTAATATTAGTAGACTTATCTAGTTAGCCTCGATTTACTAATAAATTTTCTAAAAAGTGTATTTACTTTTATTTATTTGGAAGGCCAGAGTGGTGCAGAGAGAAATATAGATAGATTAGATTTGATAGATAAATAGATAGATATTCCATTCATTAATCCTCTTCCCAAATGCTTGCTGTATCAAGGTTTGGCCAGCCTAAAGCCAGGAGCCAGGAACTTCATCTGGTCTCCTGCATGGGTGGTAGGGACTCTCACTTGAGCCATCACCTGCTGCCTGCCAGGGTGCATATTATCAGGAAGCTGTATCAGAAGCTGAATAGCCAGGACTCAAATCAGCAATAGAATCTGGGAAGTAGGCATTTTAAGTGGTAACTTAACTTGCTGCACTACAACACCTGCTCTGTACACATATTTTTTAATTCCTTAATGAGCTAGAGAGCTGGAGAACATGTGGCACAGTGTTCAGGATGGACCAGTTGGGGTGGTTCTAGAGATGTCTGTTTTATTCTACCTTGCAGCTTTTATTTTAAATGTTTACAATAAAGAATTTTTTAGAACCCTCTACCCATGTATGCAGACTTCTGGTGGGAGGACAGAATAGAACCATTTCTCTGTATTTAAATGCCCAGAAAACTCACCACCTAAGAAATTTGTGTTAAAAAATTATTAAGTCAGAAAATCCTTAGAATCCATTTCAACTCAGAGCATTCTTAGATCTTCTGTGAGTTTTGTGCTCTGCTGAGAAATCCATATAACTTCCAGAAGCCAGCAGCAATAAAGGAACTACTGCGCTAATGTAGCACAGCAGTGCACTCATCCATGGGGGGTGTGTTCCTAGTTAGATACCCAGTGCATAAATTAGGCATAGTAAAAGCTTAACAGCAATAACCAGTAATAAAAATATACTGTAATAAGATAGATTATGAGAAAAAGAGACCAGGTGAATATAGTCTCTTTCTCAGAATATTTTATGGTTCTATGCCCACCTTTATTCTTCTTGTGATGATATGAGATAATGCAGTGCCTCTGTGAGCCCATGAAGTAACTTGAATGACATAAAGAAAACATTTTAAATTACATTTTTCCATGGATTTTTGAAGTGCCTGTATAGATATTGTGGCATAATATTAGGCTACTATTGATTTTCTTACTTGAACACAAGCACTGTGATCTATATATACAGAGGCAGTCAACCTGATAATCAAGACAACCACTAAGTTACTAACAGGTGGGAAGCCTATAAGTCCATATAGCCTGAATATGCTGGGCAAAGGGATGATTCATTTCCAGGATGGGATGGAGTGCAATGGTGCAAGATTTCATTATGCCATTCAAAATAGTATGCAGTTTGAACGTACATGTTGTTTATTTTTGGAATTTCCTTTTTATTTTTTTTGATGGTGGAGATTGTTTTTTTTTTATTTTTTCCAACTTTTATTTAATAAATATAAATTTCCAAAGTACAACTTTTGAATTATAGCGTATTTTCCCCCCATAACAGCCCTCCCCCTCACAACCATCCCATCTCCCACTCCCTCTCCCATCCCGTTCTTCACCAAGATTCATTTTCAATTATCTTTATATAGAGAAGATCAACTTAGTATATACTATTTTAAATTTTGTATTTAATAGTTTTTTTCCAAGTTGGCTGTGTTAACTGAAACTGGAAAATGAACCGTGGGTGGAGGGGCCTACTATAAAACATTGACTACTCTTGAACATTTGAAAAAATCAGTACTGATAAAGTAATTTGGCACACCCAAAATCAATCAAGAAAGCTTTTAACTGCAGTGCTTGAAATTCAGTGAGATCTTTTTTTTTTTTTTTGTACTTTGGAAATTTATATTTATTAAATAAAAGTTAAAAAAACTATCTGCAATCTGTAAATAAAAAAAGCTTTAATAGTATTTTTTATGTCATTGCTTTTTTTAAATTCTTTTTATTATTTAATAAATGTGAATTTACAAAGTGCAACTTTTGCATTGGTGTGGCTCCCCCCCCCAACCTCCCTCCCTCCCGTGGCCCTCCCCTCTCCCACTCCCTCTCCCATCCCGCCTTTCATCGAGTTTCATTTTCAATTACCTTCATATACAGAAGATCAACTTAGTATACACTAAGCAAGGATTTCAACAGGCTGCCCTCACACAAGGTATAGGGTATTGTTTGACTAGTAGTGTTGTTTTTAAGTTTCATAGTAAAACACATTAAGGACAGAGATCCTACGTGGGGAGCATGTACCCAGTGATTCCCGTTGTTGATTTAACAATTGGCACTCTTATTTATGGCATCAGTAATCACCCGAGGCTCTTGCCATGAGCTGTCTAGGCTATGGAAGCCCCTTGAGTTCACCAACTCTGAACTTGTTTAGTCAAGGCCGTATCACAGTGGAGGTTCCGTCCTCCCTTCAGAGAAAGGCACCTCCCTCCTTGATGGCCTGTTCCTTCCGCTGGGGTCTTGTTCACCAGGATCTTTCATTTAGATTGTTTTTGCCAAATGCCCAAAACAGCACTCTGGCCTCAGAATCAACCCTTGGGGCATTTGGATCTGGCTAAAAGGCCCATGAGAGTCTCACAGGCGTGGAAAGCCACGACACGGTGGAAATTCAGTGAGATCTTTTAAAAATACAGGTATATTGTATTTTATTTATATGTGAGTATCACAATACATACAGTTAGAAACCTTAATAACTCTTCCTGATGATTGAGAATCAATGTGTTAGTTATGATTAGTCATATAAATTACTGTGTGTATTATTGTAATTAATGATTTTGCATTTGATTTTACTTCTATAAGCTTTAGGTTTAAAATGTAGATCTTATACTGAATTTATACCTGACAAAGCCATAGAATTTAAGTGCCCATTTAAAATAAATCTTCTGTATTTCTGTATTCTACCATAATTTGTCTTTCTTGAAGGAAGGTTTTTAGTTATAGTATACAAATGAATTTGATTACCTCTGCACTTTTACAGTGCTAAATATTAAGCTTCTCTAAATATACATAGGAAACTCAATAAACATCCTTAACATTAATAGCTAATATTTATTAAAAACAGTTGATTGAAAGTACATTTTGAATTATGAACAGAATTACATTTTTAAAAGCAAACTAATCATGTCCATCATACCACAACAAAGCAGAAACCTAAAATTACTGGGCTTGTTAGTGTATTTTTTGTTACTTTTGGCAATAATTTAATTTTGAATTCTTTTAAAAAAAGAATGCTTTATGTGAAAGGTGTTCAGTTGCCTTTTGCTTGTGTTATAGTTAGTCTATTTATTGGAATTAATTATGGTATGGAGGTGCAAGATACCTTTTTTCGGTTTTAAGGCCATTTATTCTTGGTCCAACCATGGAAATAAAGATCTCATACTGTACAAGAAACCAGATGGAACTGTTTTAACTACATTTAGCAGAGGCTAAGATACAAGCTAAGCTAATCACCCAATGACAGGTCTATAGTTGTGCTTTTATTATGAAATTTATGAGTATTTTGTGGAGTGTATGCCCTTCCTTTTCTTCCTATATTGTCCGTCCATCTGAGCTCAATCCTAACCTTATGTAGCTCTCTCAGCTCTGGCCTTCCCACCTGTTGGCCTTTGTATTTGCCCTATGACTTACGTGGGTCCATTGCTAACCCCATAAAGCCTCTACAATTTCCGTTGCTCCTCTTACCTGAAATTTGGATCTTCTGATTGGTCTGGGCTTCTCCCAGACCGCTCGCTGGTCTGCTTTTCTTGCCACCCATGAGTGAGGGTGTGGAGGAGGTGCTAGTAAACCTTTGCTCCCAAAGCCTGGGTGCAGATGTGGGTTATGCAGTTACTGCCAGCTGCATGAGAGTATTTCAAAAAATTTCTGGGAAGGCAGAATGAAAAGATAAGTTTGATCTGCTGCAAAAACTTTTTGAAATCCACGCAAAGCTTTTTCATGCTATGTATTTTTCCCTGAGTTGTTTGGAGATGCCTTACTTCTGACTACCTGCTCCCACCAACTCCTGCCACTCTTCTCTGGGAGTCTGATCTGCTGCTCTTTTGACATTGTTCTAGAACTCAAGGTTTCCAATACCAGCTCATGAGTCCTTTTTTCACCTGTTGCTTGCCAACATTCTTGAGGAGCTCCTTGCTAGTGACAGGGCTTATCAAGCTGCTCAGTACCAATGACCATGCTTTCAGTCCCTAGAATTGTAATCAACAACCCAGGTTCATCCTCTTCCCGGCTGTCATAGCAATTTTTCCAATTCATGGTTCTGACTTTGGACTTCATTTTTCAAAAATCTTGAGTGATAGACTTCTCAGGGTTTACCAAATACAGTACCAAGACCAGTCTGAAAGTCTAGCTTCAAAGCCTCCAATCAGCTTTGGTTTAATTTCCAAACATCTTTATTTTCCAACTGGCTAGGTACATGTGATATTTCTAAGCACAGTCCCTGTTGTTTGGAATACTCTCTTTCCTCTAGCCTGTTTCCATTTAGTCATGCTTTTTTTTTTTTTAAAGGATTTATTTATTTATTGGAAAGTCAGAGTTACACTGGGAGAGAAGACGTAGAGAGAGAGAGAGGTCTTCCATCCGATGATTCACTCCCCAATTGGCCTCTATGGCTGATCCGAAGCCAGGAGCCAGGAGCTTCCTCCAGGTCTCCCACACGGGCACAGGGGTCCAAGGACTTGGGCCATCTTCTGCTGCTTTACCAGGCCATAGCAGAGAGCTGGATCAGAAGTGGAGCAGCAAGGACTAGAACCGGCGCCCATATGGGATGCCTGCGCTTCAGGCCAGGGCGTTAACCTGCTGCACCACAGCGCCGGCCCCTAGTCATGCTTTTTTGAAAACTTGGCATAATCACAACCTCCTCAATGCAGCCTGTCTTGATAATCTCATCTGGAGTGTCCTCTCTTTCCTCTATTCTCTCATGATCCATAGTTCTTATTTTTAAATGATATTTCTTATACATCTTTATTTTTACTGTTACATTTGTTTTTACAATTATGTGAAATATGAAATGATATCCCTATTCACAGGAAGATTATATTATTGATTGTACTTGGATTATATTTTACTGTTTTTCAAAAAGATTTATTTATGCATTTGAAAGGCAGAGTTATAGAGAGAGAGAAGGAAAGGGAGAGGCAGAGAGAGAGAGAGAGAGAGAGAGAGAGAGAGAGAGAATCTTTCATCAACTGGTTCATTCCCCAAATGACCATAACAGCCAGGGTTGAGCCAGGCTGATGCTAGGAACCTTGAGTTCCACTTGAGTTGCCCACATTAGTATCAGGGGTGTCGCTCCCCCTCTTCGTGGAGGAACGACACAGGACCCTGCGCTGTTCTTTCGTCTGCTCGGCCCTCCCCGGGTTTGCTGCTGGTTCTTCCCGGGTTGGCTACCATCCCTTCCACCTCCGTGGAAGGGCAGTTCCCCCTGGCCACATTCCCCACTTCCGCAGGGGTGCGGCACACCGCCGGCCGGCTCTCTTGGGGGCTGCACAGGTGTTCCCTTAGATGTTCCCCTTAGATGTTCCTGGTGCATGCCGTCTCTCTCCTCCTTTATAGTCCTCCTCTGCCAATCCGTGCTCGGCTGCCCACACGCCGAGTACGCTGCTCTCCTCCAATCAGGAGCAGGTCCTACAGTTTATTGGCTGAACTGGAGGCAGCTGTGCAGAAGCTGTTTTCTTCTCTCCCAGCGCCATATTGTGGGAAAGCAGATGCATAGAATAAGTCTTAATTCCAGTAACTTAGTCTAGTCCGAGTTGCTCCCCACAAGGGGTCCAGGTACTTGGACCTTATTTTGCTGCTTTTCTTGGCACATTAGCAGGACTGCTGGATTGGAAGTGTATCAGCTGAGATTCAAACCAGTGTCCATATAGAATGCTGGGGGTCACTGGTGGCGGCTTGACCCATTGTGCCACAGTGCCAGCCTCAGGTTGTAGCTGTACTTTAAAACGATTTGTTCAGACATCAAGCCCAGAGGTGACACATTTTTAGAATTTGGCCAGTGGAGACAGGAAGGACTCTGAAAAGTAGCAAATTTACTTTTACCCACACTTATGTGATGTGCCCAATGAGGTAATGTGTACTATATATGTGTGTTTCCACCAACAAAAAGGCAGAAACTGAACCTCTCACTTAATTTGCAATTATTAAAACCAGGAAATAGAATATGAAGTGAAAAAATGTTCTTAGTATCCACCAACAGTAGAAGTTCATTGCTATGTAAGGGCAGGGAAGAGTCTGAATTCTTCATCTTCTCTGACCGCTTCACTGTTTCTAGAAGCTGCTTTTATTTGTTTTGAGTGCTGAGGAACAGCAATCGCAGCATGAGCAGTTTTAATTAAATTTATTTGTAGTGTTTCTACACTTGGCAGTATTTTTTTTTTATATGTTAACTTTAATTTATGAGATTGTAAACTCACAAATGGAGGAGGAAAAGTTAGTTCCTCAGGGGAAACAGGTCTCAGCACAGTTGTGTATTAGAAAGTAATTAATTCATAGCACTGAAAAACTTTTTGTCTCTTGAATCTTCTGCCTGATAATGGATCTTATTTCCACCACTTTTATCTGAATGACCTTTGGCTGATTACTTAACAAGTACCAGTCAGTTACCTTTTTCCTAAAATGGGATAATACTTTCTTCATAGGTTGTATATGCAATAAAAAGAATAAACCTTGTAAAATGCTTGGCAGAGTGCCTAACACAGATACATTGTCCTGTAAATATTAGTAATTTCTACAGCTTAAGCATCCCTGATCTAAGAATCCGAAATCTCAAATGATTCAAAATCTAAGAATTTTGAGCACTGACATGAACACTACAAGGTAAAATTCCACACCTTGATGTTGTGACAGGTTGCAGTCAAAATGCAAATACACTACAAATATTGTGTAAAGTTACATTCAGGCCGCATGTGCAAGGTGTTTATAAACACAAATGAATTTGATGTTTAGGCTTCAGACTCATTCCCAAATACCACAGCATGTGTATGATATAGCTCAAAATAAATAAATAAAAACCTTCCAAAATCTGAAACAGTTCCTGCTCCAAGCATTTTTAAGGAATAATTAGCATGAACTGTGATTGCCTTTTAAATATGTCTCTTACAAAACTACCACTGATAGTTAATGAAATGGGGAAAAACAGCAGGAGATAAATTAATTACATAGGAATTAACTATAAACTGGAAAATCAAGCATTAAGTAAGTAAGAGGATGCTTTTGTCATTTTGTTTTGCTTTTAAGATTTAGAGCTAGTAAAACACAAGTTTAGTTATGTGTGAAGACTAAGGGTATTGAAAAATAAACATTTTGTTGAAATGTGATTTCTGCACTACATGAAATAAATGAGAATCATTTTAGGGGAAAAAGCAGTTTAAAAAGATGATGCTTCTGGTTCAAATGAAACAAGAAAAAAATGGAAATTAGACTATAGGATGTCAACGCAAACAAAACAGATGGGTGGTGCAGCCGTATTTTCGCTCCAGTCGCTACTTGGATGATAAAGTTCCCCCACCAGAATGACAAGCGACTGACAGCTTCTGCCTCTAGCAGAGCCAGGTTGGTAAACTCATTAACAGTGTTTTGCTGAGAAACCCTGCTTGAAAATAGCCATGTAGCTTAAATCAGTTTTATGAACACATATATTTTAATATTAAAATCTGTATAGCTATTTGAAAGGAAGGGTAGGTGTATTGCTGTGGGAGAGCAGAGGAAGACTGATGAGGTCTTGCTCTTGGGGAGCAAGCCTGCTTCCTTTGCTCTGTGTTCTCCCTTGAGAGGCTTGAATAGCTGCTCTCTAGAGCTTTTTTTTTTTTCCTCTTTTCAGATGCACTACTATCTAGTCAGTAATGGGTTTGATGGATAGAAAATAGAGGCGTAAAAGGGATTGCTTTTTTATATATGAAATTGAAATTGGTTGAATTCAACAAATAGCAATTTCAATGTATAGAAGATAAATCAACCAAAGTCAAGTTCTTTTGGCGGTGACTCAGAAAATGGATATGAAGTCTATTGTAAAGTAGAATCCTATATTATCAATATTCTTACACTGAAATGTTTCCTACTTGATGGGAAAGGAAAAGCTGTTCAAGTCTGTCTGTTCTAGAGGCAACGGTAAATATCTCTGATAGATGAGAATCCATTTCTTCTGGAGCACATTGCCGTTGGTTTGTGAGTGATGGCTTTTATTTCAGTAGATGCATTAAAGCAGGGAAGGTACTCACTCCAGTTTGGACAGCTGAATGTTAAAGTGGAGATCTAGTTTCCTAGCTTCTGAAATGCCCTTTGGACCCTTGAGAATGATATGCATTTATGTGTTTGTGTGGAATTTAGCAGATTATCACAAAGTAGTAGAATTTCAGTGATTATTTTGCATAATTATTTTATGTAGAAGAAAAATGAAGTTCAGTGATTTACTTCCAGTCACATAACTGATGACAGATTTTTAGATGTATAGAACTATTGAAAGTTCTGTTTACTCATCCACATGGCTTCCAAAAGAACAATCTGGGACAAGAAGGTATTCATTAGGTGCTACCTTTCAAAATTAGATTGTCTTTCACCATCTGTATTAAAGGTATCTATTTCGAAAATATACTTTATAGATAACAAATAACAAGAAAATTTGATTTGTACTTGTCTCTTATGTATTATTCTTAAGCTGTATTTATAACTTTTACTTCTAAACTCTGTAAAAGCTTAAAACCTTAGGTTACCACAGTTATTAACACACTGACTACAAAGAATGATGCATATGCAAAGTATGATTCCCTAGGTACAAAATGCATAAAATAAAATAGCACAAAGGGCCAGTTGGTAACATTTATAATTATGTTACTGGGAACCTAAAAGAGAAAATATTATTTAATTTTATTTTTAAAGATGTATTTATTTATTTGAGAGGCAGTTACACGCACACACACAGAGGGAAAGGGAGAGAGAAAGAGAGAGAGAGAGAGAGATGGAGGGAGGGAAGGAGGGAGGGAGGGAGAGAGAATCTTCCATCCACTGTTTTACTCCACAAATGTCTGCAACTGTCAGGGCTGGGCCAGGCACCTAAGCTGGAAGCCTGGAACTCCATCTGGGTCTCCCACATGGGTGACAGTGGCTCAGGGATTTGGGCCATCTTCCACTGCTTTCCCAAGCACATTAGCAGGGAAGTAGAGTGGCCTAGACTTGAACCAATGTCCATAGAGGATGCCAGCATCACAGGCAGCAGCTTAACCCACTGTGCCACAACACCAGTTCCAGATAACATTATTTTAGTAATTGCAAATATTTTTACTTAAAAGAATACAAGATGAAAGGATAGTTCTACTCAAAACAAAATGAATATGAATTTTATGATAATATTCAAGGTTTTAAATAGTCATTTTTAGGCATTTTGCCCAATTCAGAAAATGAATTAGTACACTTCCTGATCCTGTTAATTTTCTTAGAGGGTGTTACCAATAAGGATGAGAAATATATATATGCCATATTAATTTGATCTGATTTTGCTAAACAAGAGGAAACATTAGGTAAATTTTATTAGAGGAAGATTAAAGTTTCTGTATATTAAACATGAACAAAGGTAAAAGTCAAGTTATTCTGAGAGGAAGTAACAACTTCAACAAACAAATAGAACATAATCCTAATAAGAAAGATACTTGTATGCTAATGGGGACATGGGTGAAGGATAAGTGAATTTAAATAAAAAAAATCAAGCAATTAAAATCAGTGCTCTAGGGTTACTCAGGGAAATGTGTGAAATAACAATGGGAATATAGTTTCATTTGCTTAACAATGAAATTTGAAAATTTGGAGAATATCATGTGGTAGAAGAGAATTGATGGCTGTGCACTTTTGGTGCAAGTGTGAAAAGTGTGAATTGGCACAATCACTTTTTTTTTTAAAGATCCATTTACTTATTTGAAAGTCAGAGTTACAGAGAGAGAAGAAGAGGCAGAGAGAGAGAGAGAGAGAGAGAATCTTCCATCTGCTGTTTTACCCCCACCACCACCCCCCAACCGGCTACAACAGCCAGAGCCAAGCTGATCCAAAGCCAAGAGCCAGGAGCCTCCTCTGCATCTCCCATGTGGGTACAGAGGCCCAAGGACCTCTGGGCCTTCCTCTATTGCCTTCCCAGGCCACGTCAGAGAGCCGGATCACAAGTGGAGCAGCCGGGACTCGAACCGGCACCCACATGGGATGCTGGCACTGCAGGCAGCGGTTTCAGCTGCTATGCCACAGCACCGGCCCCTGGCACAATCACTTTGGAAGCTGAAATGTACAGCATGCCAGGAGCTACTACATCTTAACCAAAGGAGATTTATACAAGTATATTCATTCTAGCATTGTTTATAATGAGGGAAAAGGGACAAGGCATCAATACATCTTCATATATCATATTAATAGGATGTATATGACTAGAAATTAAAAATAATTACTGAATATTCATACATGCATTAACATGGAGAGGTTTGTGCAAGTTTAATTTTGATGATAAAGCAACATTTACTTATAGGATATATTATGTACACAAAATGATTTTCTACATGGTATTTATGAACACCTGTCAGCAGTCATTATTAAATAATTATTGAATGATTAAAGCATAAGCTGGAAGATGACACAGCAAATTTAGGAAAGGATGGATATAAATTAGAAAAATAAGAGTTAAAAAATGGAAACTCATGTACAGAATGAGAATAAAAAATCATTTGAATGGTAACTGGTTTCTGAGGGAATGGAGCTAGGATCTTGGATCTTGTTCTGTTATTAAATTAAATGTATATTAAATTGTTCTTCCATCTGTTTCTTATGCACAAAAGAAACTATTTTGTTAGGCTATCTTTTTTATTTTTTTTTAATTTTTTTTATTTTTTTAATTTTTTTTGACAGGCAGGAGTGGACAGTGAGAGACAGAGAGAGACAGAGAGAAAGATCTTCCTTTGCCATTGGTTCACCCTCCAATGGCCGCCGCGGCCGGCACACTGCGGCTGGCGCACCGTGCTGATCCGATGGCAGGAGCCAGGTACTTCTCCTGGTCTCCCATGGGGTGCAGGGCCCAAGCACTTGGGCCATCCTCCACTGCACTCCCTGGCCACAGCAGAGAGCTGGCCTGGAAGAGGGGCAACTGAGACAGAATCCGGTGCCCCGACTGGGACTAGAACCCGGTGTGCCGGCGCTGCAAGGTGGAGGATTAGTCCAGTGAGCCGCGGTGCCGGCCATTGTTAGGCTATCTTAACTGTTTTTTTCATGCATGAAAATTGTAAACTTTGAAACTTTGGGCTTATTTGTAAATAAGCACTGCCTTAGTTTTCTCATATGAAAAAGAGGAATTAATAGTAGTCCTGACTTTGTAGTGATATAATGAGACATATATGAAATAATCCATATAGAACACTTTGCTATGTGCCTGGCAGATATAATCACTCAATAAGTATTAACTACAAAAGCCTTGCATTTTTAAATTCATGAAACATACATTACAGGATACATTGATCATAAAGAGTTCCATACTCTTAGAGGCTTGCTTATTTATTTATTCATTTTTAAAGATTTTCATGTCTATTTGAAAGGCAGGGTTACAGAAAAAGGGGGGAGAGAGAGAGAGAGAGAGAGTGAGAGCACTTCCATCCACTGATTCACTCCCCAAATGGCCCCAATGGCTGGGGTGGGCCGGTCAAAGCCAGGATCTAGGAACTCCATCCGTGTGTCCTCATGAGTGGCAGCAGCCCATGTACTTGGTCCATCTCCATTCTTTCCTAGGTGCATTAGTAGGGGGCTGGATTGGAAGTGGAGCAGCTAAGACTCAAACTGGTATTCATATGGGATGCCACCTGAGATTTCTGTTAGATGACAGGCTTCTCCAGGATACTCCAGTATGCTTCATTTAACCTCATGGTTGTGACTCCTGTATATGCTTTATATCTTTTCTTTCTATGTATGGAGTAGAGGGTACACTGTCTACTTGTACCATGTCCTTTATTAAGTTTCCTGATTGTTATGGGTAAACACACACACACATGCGCGCACATGCACACACATTTGAGGAAATTTTGAATACCTCCTGGTTAGACTTCACTTAATTCATAGATATAATTCAGTAAAATACAGACTCCTTAAATGAATAGATTTGACAATGTGCATAATTTAATTGTATGAAGACAAATTCCACTCTGAATTGCATTTTGGCAAATGAAGGCCCATTAAGCCATGTTTCAATTCATACTCAAGGGTGGAGGGTGGGAGGATAGGGAGGGAGGGACAATTTGTAGTACACTGTATCTACTTTTTGGCCACTGATTTTAAACAAATTTCAGATTACCCTTATTGTCTAATCATATGTTTAGGAGGATGGGCTATTTATGAGATGTTAGTTCTCCAGATGCTCGAACAATGCACTTTAAATGCTATATTCATAAATCATCCCCCAAAATGCAGCAGATTAGCTGTTTCTAATCTTTGAATTCAGAACAAATGTTAGCAAAAAGAACACTTGCAGAGTTGTGTAGCCTCTATTATCTCATTAAAATGTATTTATAAATGAAGTAGACATAAGAGCAAATGTCTGCACAAAACATTGCTACTTCATTAATATTTTTTATCACCAAAGCACTTTTTATGAAGTCTGTCAGCCCAGAGGAAATAAATGAATCAGTTGTCTTTCATTTTTGTGTTTTGTTTATTTTTCCTGATATGCAAATGCAAGTTTGAAAGAAATATTTTAGCAGTAAATATGAACTTAGTGAAATAAAGAAAAGTAACACGTGGCTAGGAACAACATCTGGTTCAAAGTATGAATAATGCTGAGATTTAAGTGAATAAGTTGTCTGAACTTGAACAAGGTTCTGTTTTCCTCAATGTGAGGTTTCTGTGTTAGTGGTGAATTATTATGTTATGATAGACTTTATGCCTAAGGGTAGTTTTCTAAAAGAAGGTCTCTTATACCAATAGTAGCTGGAAGGAAAGAAGCATACAGGGGCTGGCACTGTGGCACAGTGGGTTAAAGCCCTGGCCTGAAGCGCCGGCATCCCATACAGGTACCAGTTCTAGTCCCCGGCTGCTCCTTTTCCGATCCCGCTCTCTGCTATGGACTGGTGAAGCAGCAGGAGATGGCCCAAGTCCTTGGGCACCTGCACCCACGTGGGAGATCCGGAAGAAGCTCCTGGCTCCCGGCTTCGGATCGACATAGCTCCGGCTGTTGCGGCCATCTGAGGAGTGAACCAGCAGAGGCAAGGCCTCTCTCTCTCTCTCTCTCTCTCTCTCTCTCTCTCTTTCTCTCTCTCTGTCTCTACCTCTCTCTGTACCTCTGTCTTTCAAATAAAATAAGTCTTTAAAAAAAGCATGCAAACATTTTTCTTCAAATTAGAATACACTTGTTTACTTATTTTTTAAAAGATTTATTTATTTATTTGAAAGAGTTACACAGAGAGGAGAGGCAGCAAGAGAGAGAGGTCTTCCATCTGCTGGTTCACTCCCCAGATGGCTGCAATGGCTGGAGCTGTGCTGATCCAAAGTCAGGAGCCAGAAGCCTCCTCTGGGTCTCCCACATGGGTGCAGGGTCCCAAGGAGTTGGGTCATCTTCTACTGCTTTACCAGGCCATAGCAGAGAGCTGGATTGGAAGTGGAGTAGCAGGTATTCAAACTGGCGCCCATATGGGATGCCGGCACTGCAGGTAGCAGCTTTAACTCCTATGCCACAGTGCTATCCCCAGAAGACTTATTTGAAATATGAATGATTTAACAGTACATTGCATGGTTTCTGAGGAAAGTGAGATATACAGCAGACTCATAGAGTGGCAAATGTCCTAAACAGCACTCTGGCCTCAGAATCAGCCCTTAAGGCCTGCGGATCCGGCTGAAAAGCCCATGAAAGTATTTCAGGCATGGAAAGCCAAGACACTCTGGGGAAAAAAAAAAAAAAACCTAAATGAAAGATCTCTGTGAGTGAGATCCCAGTGGAAAGAAAGGGTCATCAGAGAAGGAGGTACCTTTCTCTGAAAGGAGGAGAGAACTTCCACTTTGACCATGGCCTTGTCTAAAAATTATCAGAGTCAGTGAACTCAGGGGGCTTCCATAGCCTTGGCAGCTCATGACAAGAGCCTAGAGTGATTACTGATGCCATAAACAAGAGTGTCAATTTGTTAAGTCAACAACAAGAGTCACTGTGCACTTACTCCTCATGTAGGATCTTTGTCCTTAGTGTGCTGTACATTGAGATTTAATGCTATAACTAGTACTCAAACAGTATTTTCCACTTTATGTTTCTGTGTGGGAGCAAACTGTTGAAATCTTTACTTAATGTATGCTAAACTGATCTTCTGTATATAAAGAGAATTGAAAATGAATCTTGATGTGAATGGAAGGGGAGAGGGAGTGGGAAAGGGGAGGGTTGCCTGTGGGAGGGACGTTATGGGGGGCAAGCCATTGTAATCTATAAGCTGTACTTCAGAAATTTATATTCATTAAATAAAAGTTTAAAAAAGAGTACATTGCAAATAGTAAACAAACAAAATAACTAACTAACAAGTAAAAATTAATAGCACACTCTGATACTTTTTCCTAGTAAGTATGTAAGGCAATTTATTTTTGGAAACTATGGTACTGAAATACCTGGAATATCTTACAATAGTGAGGATGCACATTATTCCCATATTGTTATGTAACAAATCACCTCAAAACTTGGTGACATGAACCACTCTTTTGTTTTATACTCACATATTTTATAAGTCAAGTGTTAAGACAGGGTACAGGCAAGGTACTTCTGTAACCTATTCCATGAAGTCTGACATCTCAGAAATACTTGAATGATTGGGAGCTAGAATCATCTGAAGGCTTTTTCAGCCTCTTGTCTGGCTGTGAGTAGGAGTAGTTGAAGTTTAAGCCCTGCTGGGGCCATCAGCTGGCCTGTCTGTATGTGTCTACTGTGTGGAATTCCTTAAGGGATAGCTTTCCTACAGGTGGATTCCAAGAGATTCAAGGTTAAGGCTGTGAAGTTAAATACCATTACTCCTACTGGATTCTATTGGTTGAAGCAATTACAAGCCTGTTACAATTTCAGAGATGGGGATGGAGACCTCACCTCTCCATGGACGAAATGTCAAAATGTTTGTGGTCATTGAAAAAACTTCCAAAGGTTGTTTCCAGCCATTTATTTCTAATTCAGTACAGTTTTGGTTGGTTCTTTCTAGGATTAGCTTTAAGATTTGAATGATTAAACTATATGAGTGCATTTGTATGTGTGTTTTAAACAGTTGGGGTCAGTACTGATCTGTTGAATTTCTTTTGGAGTGTGTACATTACAGGCTAGAGGACCTTTTTTCCTCTCAAATACTTAGGAATCAGTGAGTCATTGTGTTAGTCATGGAGAATAAAATATATAATTGTGTTTCATCCTAATTGTTAGATAAGAGAATTACAGGGATGAAATTGGGGTGAGAGAAAGTAATAAAGAGAGGGTATATACAATAGAGCAGCATGAAAATAGAGTAAAAAGAAAAGGTGAAAACAAAAGGAGGCCAAGGAAAAGGAGGTGGAAAAGGAATGAGAGTGGGAGATAGTGTGGGAGGAAAAAGGAGACCAAGACAGCAGGGGGTGACAGCGAAAAGAGCTATGGGGGTATCAAGTTGAGTGTCAAACAAATGGTACAAATGGTAACAGTGCTGGTGGGCTGTGTGAGGTTTTTTTTGTTTTTTTTTTTTTTTTTTTAAAGATTTATTCAATGGTTCACTCCCCAATTGGCCTCATCGGCTGGAGCTGTGCTGATCTGAAGCCAGGAGCCCGGAGATTCTTCTGAGTCTCCCACATGTGTTCAAGGGTCCAAGGACTTGGGCCATCTTCTACTGCTTTCCCAGGCCATAGTAGAGAGCTGGATCAGAAGAGGAACAGCCGGGTCTCGAACTGGTGCCCATATGGGATGCCAGCACTTCAGGCCAGGGCGTTAACCCACTGTGCCACAGCGGTGGCCTTTAAATCTTATTTTTGCCTCCAAACCAATCCTATTGATTTATTCATTAATATCTTAATATTTCTGCTCTGGAATAGGAAACCAGAAAAGTTACAGGTTTTTTTTTTTTTTGTTTGTTTGTTTTTTTGATGATTTGGCTATGTATTGACATGATGCTTTTCAAACATTAACAGGCAAATGAATCACCTTGCAGTCTTGCTAAACTGAATTTGGATTCGGTGGCCCCGGGGAAGAACCTTCAATTCTAACACATTCGCAGGTTGTGTCACTGATGTTAGTCCTTGACTCATACACTGAGTAGTGTGATTCTGAGGGCAAGGTGAAGTAGAAGCAAAGGCCATCTGTAGGGAGACATTGTCCGTGTAAGAGCACCAGAGAAAGGCCGCCGTCTGATTCTGAGGCCTGAGTATTCATCAGATACTTGACTTCTCTGTTGTCTTCTATATGCCTCAGTGTCTTCCTTCGCCGGAATGTAGATACCACCCTTTACCCTACAGCATTATGAGGGTTGCAGGAGCTCCGGTTTGTGCAACAGTAGGTCTCAATAAATGTTTCATGACTGTTAGCAGTGCTCTGTCTCTGAGAACAACCGAGCATACTGTTCTAGTGAAACCTTGGTTATAGAAAACTAAAGCGAGCATCAGTGCTAATTTTTGCTCTGGTGGGGAAAAAACAATGGAAAACAAAGACCTCCCTTCTTCATGGTGGAGGGAAGGAAATTAACAACATAAAAAGTACCTCATAATTTTGATGAACTCAATTAGTTAGGGAAAAATACCTTCCAGATACCACTGTGTCGACAAGATGTGGGTGAACCTGTTTGAAAAGGTACAGTTGATACACAGTTCAATTTTTAAAATCCTACTCTACAGAATAACACTAAAGCATAAAGAAAACTGTCACAATCCTCTTGAAACTCTCCTAATAAATTCTGTGTGGGTGATTCAGCCCATACCTCAGTATAATCCTTTTATAAATAGCCTGCAATGATCTGGCAAATATCTGCTCCTCATATGCCACCTTCCTGAAATCTATGCTGCTTTTACTACAGGGAAATTCCTCTGCCGCATGATAGTGGCCGCTGCTCGAACCCACACACACTCAGATCCATACGTACTGACACCTACTTTTGAATATGACTCTGGCTGACCAAAGACTGCTTATTTTCTCAAAGGTCATCTCGGATACCACTTGTCACATGCCGTATCTGCCACATAGATCCCTTTCCTCACATACTTCTGTGTACTTGTGGCATTGTGAAGAAACAATATGTTAATACATTGTTTTCCCCATTGGCCTGTATTAAGTATTTATCCTTATTTCACCAAGAAATACCTGCCATATTTCCTCCTTATGTCACCTGAGGAAAATTTCTCTTCTGAAACCCAAAAAAGACCACAAACATTTGAATTTTTTCATTAAAGAAAATGGGTGGCTTACTATTTTTCAAACCAAAATTATCTTTCTGATATTCAGTAACATTTTAAGGCATAGGTATTTTAGTTCTTCCATGAAGTACAGCAGTAATCTGAAAGGGCCCCCTATTGACGTGATAATTCACTGGCTTTTTCAGTTTGTACTGAGAGTAGATGACTACTGGATTTGTGTCCAGTTAGACTAAGTAATATGATTTCATCATTATTGACAAATGCTGGAATATCTGCAGTCACAAGCTCTCCAAACACACACACACATACACACACACAAGGCACATCCTCATAAATCTACCTCGAGATTTCAGTTACATAACCATACCCAAATCACGAGCCTAGACTGACAACCAAGAAAGAATGTACCTGATAGAGTTTATGGCAAAATAATTTCATAGTATAGTGAACATATTTTCTACATATCAAAGTATTTTCTTTGATGTCAGCCAGGTGTATTTTTCAAAGTTAACACTTTAGATAGAACATTTGACACGAGATAATTGGAAAGACTAATATTTTTTCCTGAGTATTAGTTTGGGGCCCTGAACAGAAAATGATATGGACTCTAGATTGAGTTCCAGTGGATAGCTATCATTTGGTAGGGAGGAGAGGGGCACTGTGCTGTGGCCGCTGCTCCTACTTAAAAAAAAATGGTGGTTAGGGTTTTGGAAAGGAATGGGAGAGTTCAAAATCACATTTAAAAAAATCATTGTGGTAGTTCAAAATGTTATAGTTCTTACCTTTGATTTTCATAATTGGGAAATTGTGAAACCTTGTTTTGGAAACTTGGGCAAAATGATATTTCACATAGTCAGCTACCACTAAGTTTGATCCATGCAGCCTTTGGCAGAAGGTCACAAGGGTGACAGAGGCTGTTTCTCTGAAATGAGTAAAGGAACATTAGAACATTTGGGCCCTATTAATTTCATTTAAGAATTGCTGTACCTTCACCATGACTGATAACTCACTTAGAATTCACACAAACTGATTAAAAAACACAAGGCCTCAAGCATTTCATTCCAACTGTGCATGTTCTAATTACGCTGAATGCATGCAGTGTGTGTCCAAAGATTGTGTCAGCTTATGGGGAATTGAGAGAGTCTAAGACTTAGCCGCAAAGAGTTTTCTAACTGAACATTCAGAGAGCCAAAATACACAATGGAAAATACACACGATTTTGCTGTTTCTAATTAGGAGTTACATCCTGTTTTTTTTTTTTTTTTTTTTAACTTCAGCAGGTGGCTAATTGTCATTAAGATGAAAAATGTTAATGTGAATATGAAATTTTGGAATATTTACAATTGAGAATCAAAGATTAAAAACCTTCCCCCGCTCCTCAATCAACAACATATAACTGTCTAATTCTAATATTTCTTCTTCTGACCTACTGCTTAAAAACTTTACAAAGTGAACTTGACCTCCTTCTCTTTTATGTTAGCTGTTATGTAATGAGAACAGTCCCCATTAAATAGTGTTTTGTATTTGATCCAGTTTATTTGGTAGTACAAAGGAAGTGGTAATGTGGTATTTATTGAGTGATTTTGTTATTTGGAACAATCAATCAGATGGGGTTAAGACCTGGGATATTTTTAAATTATGAGCCTTGTTTATTTTTTATTAAATGAATATATACTTTAATATGTCTACATGGGAATGGGTTTCTCTTTTACATGATTCTATGAACACATAGGCTCTGCAAGTAACACACATTAAAAAATAGCAGGTTGTGAATTCCCAAGCTTAACATGTATCAAATAGAATATTTTGTGATAGTTTTTGTTTACAGACTGGGAAGTAATCGTTGAAATGCAAACCATACACACATAATGGAAAATTATGGAATTCCCTAGTGATGTTGACATTAACAGTATCAAAATGCAAAGCCAAGGAGGGGGAAGGTAATATTCAGTGCATGCCTGTGAGTGTCATATGCTAGGCTCAGTTTGTTTACACAGTACATTAAATTATTTCCATGTAGACCTGATAAAGTCATGTAACTTGTTGAAAGACACCTAACCTGTAAGTGTTGGAATTTGGATCTCTTTGAATCATAATGTGTCTTGTAAACCTGACTACACTGTTTCTAATCTTGAATTAATTAATCTTTTGTGTAACTTACTTTTGGCTTAAATTTTAAAATTTCCTTCGAGAACTTTTTTTTAATACTCTGATTCTTCACAGAACAGAAACATTCAGTTTTTCTTCTGTCAGATGTCCTTTTCAGAACTTCATGGACTGATGCAAAAACTTCGGGAGTATTTTCTTAGTAGCAAGAATCAGTAGGGACAGGGCCGGTGCTGAGGGCACACTAGGTTAATCCTTTGCCTGCGGCACCTGCATCCCTATGGGTGCTGGTTTGAGACCCGGCTGCTCTACTTCCAATGCAGCTCTCTGCTGTTGCCTGGAATGAACCAATGGGAGGAAGACCTTTCTCTCTGTTTCTTTCTCTCACTGTCTGTAACTCTACCTCTCAAATAAATAAATAAAATCTTAAAAAAAAATCAGAATCAGTAGGGACTGTCCTTTTTGCATTGTATCTTTTTGTTGGATAGCCCTTAAACAGAGTATTCCCAGATATGCATGATCAAAACCTAGGATTTTGTACTTAGAGCAACATTTTTAAAAATAGTGATGAAAATCCAGATATTATGAACCTAAAGTAAAGTGCAGAACATTAACTGCTTACAAACATAGTGATTGCTTTCTTCCTTGGAAGCTAAGGATCTCTTAGCATGAGACTTTATTTATAAACAGCCCTGTTCCTATTACAGGAGGTTCATCATAAGGTCATCTTTTTGACTGTCCAAATTGAAACACTAAAATAATTATTGCTCTGTTAACATGCTAGATAAATGGCAAAGCCATTTTGTACTTTAGCCTTTATTTGATGAATTAGAACATCATAAAGTGAATATTGACCTAAGAGAAATATTCAGAAAATGAAAAAAAGAGGATTATACAATGCACAAAGATGAAACTCAGATCATTTGTGGAGTAGAGAAACCATTCCAAGGATTCTGTGTGAATCATGCCTGCATCGTTTGTTTTGCAACTACTCAGCTTGGTCTGTGACTGCATGCTTGTACAGCTCATGTGTGATGAATACTGATAGATGACTGGGTATTTTTTATTTAAATGATCACACTAGGAAAACAGATTGCTTTCCATAGTGACCTGGGACATCAAAAATATTAAAGATCTGGGCAGTGCATTAATCATTAAATATAAAAAAGAAAAATGTAAGTGTAGGAATATTGGCTCATGGAGTTGTTAAAACCTGGATGTTTATTGGTTGCTGATATCACCGTTTCTGTGAGAGGATGTCTGATTGCACCAGACTGGTGGTTGCTTTGCGTGAATAAGGCAGAGGGTTTATTTTTCTTTCTTTTTTTTTCTTTTTAAGATTTATTTATTTATTTGAAAGGCAGAGTTACAGAGAGGAAGAGGCATAGGGAGAGAGAGAAAAGGAGAGAGGGAGAGAAGGAGAGAGGAAGAGAGAGAGAGAGAGAGAGAGAGAGAGATAAACTTCTCTCTGCTGGTTCACTCCCCAAAGAGAGAGAGAGAGAGAGAGAGAGAGAGACTTCTCTCTGCTGGTTCACTCCCCAAAGAGAGAGAGAGAGAGAGAGAGAGAGAGAGAGAGACTTCTCTCTGCTGGTTCACTCCCCAAATGCCTGCAGCAGCCAAGTCCTGACTAGGGACCAGGTTGAAGCCAGGAGGCAGGAACTCCATCTGGGTCTCCCATGGGAGTTGCAGTTGAGCCATCATGTGTTGTCTCCCAGGGTGCACATTGGCAGGAAGGTGGACCTGAAGCAGAGCAGTTCTATCCTAGACACTCTGATATGGTTTGTGGGAATCCACAATGACAGCTTAACCTGTGCACCACACCACGCACCAAAAATTCTTTATTTGTTTTTATTTGAAAGGGGTGGAGGGGTAGAGAGAGGCAGATCTTCCATCTATTGGTTCACTCCCTAAATACCCTCAACAGTGGGAAATAACTAACTCATACCAGAGAAGGTGTTCAGAATAGCTTTTAGGTAGCAGCTTGGGATGTCCCCATCCCATATTGGAGTGCCTGGTTTGGGTCCCTGGTTCTCTGCTTCTAATCCAGCTTCTCGCTTTTGCTCTTCCTGCAAAACAGGAGATGATGGCTCAAACACTTGGCTTCTTGCCACTTATGTGCGAGACTTGGTTAGAGTTCTGGTCTCTTGACTTTGGCATAACCCAGCCCTGGCTGTTGCAGACATTTGGGGAGTGAAGCAGCAGATGGAAGATCTGTGCTCTCTGTCTGCCTTTAATGGGGGAAAGAAGGGGATGGGGTAGGAGGGAAGGAGGGAGGGAAGGGAAAGGATGGAAAGAAGGAAAGGAAAGAAAGAAAACTGACACCGTGGGAACCAGGGTGTTTATGACTAATGTTTTTAATTGTCTACAAAATAATATCAATACTTTGAGGGCCAGTGTCTCTCTGGAGTTCTGTGGTTAGAAAAGACTTAGTTCAGTCTGTAGATTTAATTCATAATCCTGGGTCAGGTCAATAACTTATTATTTTTACTTTATCTGGAAATAACGTCACGTGCATAAAATTTGTCAACTGTAAGAAAAGTATAGAACCCACTGCTTTAGCTTCCCTCCCAGTTCACTTGAATGTTTTAACTCATTAGCTTGATCATTTGTGTGCTCTTTCCCACTGTCTCATACAGTTTCGTTCTGAACCCTCTGAGCCTTTTGTTCTTGTCTAGTTCAGAGTGTCTTGCCTAAGTATCAGCAATTTTGTACAACCAGATGCAATTATTGATGTCAAGAATTTATTGTGAATCAAATACTTTAACATACTCTTTGTATTTAAGTTTTATTATTTGATCCAATAACTTCCTTAGAACATTCTTTGTCCTTCCAGTGCAGGACCTGGCCTTGGGTCAGTTATTACATTTGGTTGTTATGCCCCATTTCCTTTGTGTAATCAACATATTTTCAAAAGCTTTTATTTTGTTTATGACACTGAATTTTTGAAGAATACAGTGTTGCCCCTTCAACTGCTTTTATTAGGACATGTGTTATTTTGGAGTTTGGTGGGGTGGATGATTTTGCTTATTTATTTCTCTTTTTTTAAACTAAGAAGTAATTGGATTTGAAAACCATATCTAACACATGTTGGTATTACATAAAATTGTTTATTTTCTTTAAGTATAGTCACAGTATTTATGAAACTTCATATAGAAATAAAACAGATCCTTCAAAAATTTATATGCCAAAGGATCATATTGAATATACAAATATTTGCCAAAACATAGGCTGTTTGTGATGCTGCAAGAACAAATAAAATACACATCATTGAGTTTCCATTGATTCTGAAATTAAGCAAAGTAGTTGTACTGGAGAAGAGAATAAGTGAAAGTTTTATCAAATAAAAACTCTTTACAGCTTTTGAAATCCTAAGTACCAAGAGGACTGAATTCCCCTTCAGATCCACATTTTGACCAACTAATTGATACTAAGTCTTCAAATAAATTTTTTATCATTATTTTGAGGAAAGTGTTATTTTGACTACAGGTACTTATAAATTAATTTCTTGGAAAATAAAAAAAAAACCCTGAGGTATTAAAGCACAATACATGAATATTTAATAAGTAGCAAATATTTAGACTGGTTAAACAAGAGAGTGAATTAGCATTGAATTAAATAAGCTGCTGTGGATATTTATGCCCTCTATTGGAAAGAATTGTGTGGTATGGTGTTTCTGTTTGTTGTTGTTTGTCATCTGTTCTGCCATCTCAGCGAAACTCATGAATGGAGAAGCAGCCTGGGCTTATTTCCACAACATTCAGACCTCACTGTGCATTTACACTTGCTTACAATATGCTTCTCTTTTCTTTCCAAGCTTGGTCATCTTTCATTTTCACACCGTAGGGTGCTTACTACTGCCACGAAATACAGTACAGTCAAATTGTCATAGACAGAGAGGTAAAAACGGATACTGTCAAATGCCATTTTTCAAAACTTCAATTTGTTTTTCTCTCTTCATTGTTTATGATAACCTTCTAGAAACTTGAAAATAGCATTTCCTTCCCTGCTGTTTTTGCCATTTGTGTTTGGAAGACATTTTTTTTTTTCAATGAAAAAATAGTTGCCTTTAACTGAGAAGGAATAAGAACGCCAAAGTTATGCACTTTTTTCCCCCTTTGTATTTGTGATGTGTTCTTTTCATTATTGGATTTTCAGGTGGTCTTTAGAAGAAAGTAGTGGCCAGCAGAGTTAGGGTACAGCAGTGGTTGTGAGCATGCATTGTAAAGTGTCACTGCTGGAGTTCAAAGCTTGGCCTAAGCATTTACAAAATGAGTTATTTTGGGGAGGTTACTCTGTTTCACTGTCCTCTCTTTTCTCATCTGTACAATGGGGATTTCACAACAGTACCTGCCTGTGACATTGTTATAAAGATGTACTGAGCCAATAATTGTAGAATCCCTGAAACACAATCTGTAATAAAGTACATGGTGTGTTTGTTTAATAAAAATGAATCTTCCTCTTCTCCCAGCCAGTGCTCATGCTTTTCCTGCATGGGATTACTTAATGGAAATGAAAATTAATAGCTCTTCAGAGGGTCCTCTTTAGAGAATTAAGGGGCCCTTGTTTGAAGAACTGGAGATCTTTTTTGATATACAATATTGTCAAAAGTCAAATCTTTGTGCCTTAAGTTAGTTGAGAGAGGGCCACGGAATCAAAAGGCAAAGTACATGGTTGTCACTCACAGCACACCTTTCTTCTGATCTGGCAGAAGCACATGCTGTCAGTGCTGTGAAGAACATTTCTACTGATTTAAAAGTTCAAGGATGTCAGGTACGTAAACCTGAAAGAAAGCATCTTTCCAAAAGTGAAATTAGGAAGCACACCTTTACTTAAAAAAAATGCCCAGCTGGGGCCAGCGCTGTGGCTCATTTGGTTAATCCTCCGCCTGCGGTGCCAGCATCCCGTTTGGGCGCTGGGTTCTAGTCCCGGTTGCTCCTCTCTCAGTTCAGCTCTCTGCTGTGGCCCGGGAAGGCAGTGGAGGATGGCCCAAGTGCTTGGCCCCTGCACCCGCATGGGAGACCAGGAAGAAGCACCTGGCTCCTGGCTTCGGATCGGCGCAGTGCACTGGCCGTAGCAGCCATTTGGGGGGTGAACCAAAGGAAGGAAGACCTTTCTCTCTGTCTCTCTCTCACTGTCTAACTCTGCCTGTATAAGAATAAAAAACAATGCTCCAGCTAATGTAAACACAAGAGTATGTGAGGGTACTTTATGGAAAATGATGTATTTTTTTAATTCTACTTGTGATGAATTTTTCAGAGTATCTTCATATAAATATATATTTAAAAAATTTAGATGAATTCAGACCTAAATATATAATCTGGTTATACTTATGGTCAGTCAGTTTTGAAGCCTAGGAGGTGATGTGTAGTTTCTATTTATTTCATGCTGAAGACAGGGACAGAAAGAACATGCTCTCTTGGACTTGCTGGAACATGGAGGTATTTCAGTATGACAAGGTTTTGTGAAATAGATTATTTACATTATTGAGGAGATAATATACTAGATAACAGCTTTTACAGTAATTGAAATAAAAATCTGGCATCAAAGCTAAAGAAGCCTTAAACCAACATCTTCACAGAGGTCAAAGTCAGAGTAAATATTAACTTCTGATATGGCTGAGGATGAAAGTTAAAAGAAGTTCATATGTAGGATTTTCTATGAGAGCTTAAAAAAAAAGCATAGAACTTTTCAGATCACATAAAAGTTGCATTTGTGAGCAACAAGTTGTCTTTTAGTTATGCTATATAAATTTTTAAAAATAAGATTTAAGTAATGATAAAACATTTAACATTTTTATTAATATAAAGATAATAGATTTCATATATTTCCTAGATACAATTCTAAGATAACCATACTTCCCTCCTTCCCCCATCCCTAACTCAATCCCCCTTCCTTTCTTCTTTTACTTTTTCCTTTAATTTTTGCAATAACATAATTTCAATTAACATTATAATCAGGGCTGGTGCCATGGCACAGTAGGTTAATCCTCCGCCTGCAGCGCCAGCATCCCACATGGACGCCGGTACTAGTCCCAGTTGCTTCTCTTCCAATTCAGCTCTCTGCTGTGGCCTGGGAAAGCAGTAGAAGATGGCCCAAGTCCTTGGGCCCCTGCACCCACATGGGAGACCTGGAAGAAGCACCTGGCTCCTGGCTTCAGATCGGTACAGCTCCGGCTGTTGTGGCCATTTGGGGAGTGAACCACTGGAAGGAAGACCTTTCTCTCTGTGTCTCCCTCTCACTGTCTGTAACTCTACCTTTCAAATAAATAAATAAAATCTTTAAAAAAATTATAATCACAGAATTATTGCACCAGTAACCATAATGTTCAATAAGTACAAAGTGGAAAGACAGACCACTGTTCGCATAGGAATATAGACAAGGGCTGAAAGCAATAATCAAACCATAAGATGTCAGTCTTATTCTTATATAGATATTCTACGTTAACTGCCATATATCAGAGAAAACATATGTTAGTTTTTGGGGGGCTGGCTTATTTCAGTAAGCATAATGATCTCTAGTTACATCCATTTTGTTCCAGGAGACAGGATTTCATTCTTCTTTTGTAGTATTTCATTGTGTATGTATACCACCTTTTCTTTATCCAGTCATCAGCTGATAGACATCTGGGTTGATTCCTTGTTAGATATTATAAATTAAAGTGTCATAAACATGGGGATACAAATAACAAATACAAATAACAAATACATATGCTGATTTAACTTCCTTTGGATAAATTCCCAGGATGGGCTGGCTGGGTCATAGGGTAAGTCTATTTTCAGATTTTTAAAAACAATGAAGACCGACTCCATACCACCATATTTCTATTTTTATTTCTGAAAGTATGGCATCTAATTTTCCCTTTTAGTAGGCAGTGGTGGTTACTTAAGGTGACTTATTTTCTCTCTGTACTAGTTTCTCTCAGCAGCTGATAAAGTAGCTTCTAGGAGGGATTTTGATGAACTGTTGACATGACTGTGCTCTCTATTAAAATGTTCCTTTTTCTTATATGTATATAGAAATAAGGATTATTAATATGTAGAAAAGTCACCACATTTAAGCTCGTATTCATAAATGCTATTATAATTTCTGTACTTTCCTATAAAATAAAAATAAGCCTGGAATTATACTTTATGAGAAGCATAGTTGGAAGTATTTGTGAATCCACTGGAAGACTTTTAAAGCACGTGCATTTTTTTTTTTAAAAAAAGCTTATTTATTTGAAAAATGGAGAGGAAGCGGGGGAGAGAGAGAGAGAGAGGGAGAGAGAGAGAGAGAAAGAGAAAGAAAGAGAAAGAATTCTTTCACTCACTGGTTTACTCCCCAAATGACTGCAAGGGCTCAAGGGCTGGATCTGTGCTGATCCATAGTCAGGAGCCTCCTCTGGGTCTTCCACCTGGGTTCAGGGACCCAAGCATTTGGGCTGTCCTTCCTGCTTTCCCAGGAACATTAGCAGGGAGCTGGATAGGAAGTGGAGCAGCCAGGACCCGAAATGGTGCTCATAAGGGATGCTGGCACTGCAGGCTTTATCTACTGTGCCATAGTGCTGGCCCCAGTGCATGCATTCTTGATAGTCACTTATGAAGAACCTTAAGAAATTGAGGCATGTTCCTGATTCGAGACAGGTTGGATGTTAACATAATATGTTAAGTGAATAACAGTTACCTTAGTCAATGTCCCACTGCATTCCGGAGTGTTCAGTGGTTAGTTTGTTATCCCTAAATTTCTCCCCCAATTTCTGCTTTCTCTTTTCATATTCAGACCTGAATTTGTATTAAAGACATGTATTCTATTTTTGGATTTTTCCTCTCATTGTCATGTGTAACATCTTGCTTTCAACAATTTCCCTCTGGGGACATTTTGAAACAGTTTCTGGAATAGAGAGGTGAGAATATACTGGAAGGATATAAATCCCGAGATGCTGTGATGGTCATGCTAACATGTACTACTATGTTAGAAAGAAATAATTATCATGTGTTTGATTTATCTTCCATAATTTAGACATAGGTAATGGTAATTTTACCATGGTGTGATGAATTGTAATGTGCAATCGACTGTGGTAATTTTTTTTTGATGATTAAAAGGTCATTTGATGCACTTTGTAAGTTGCTTTTTAGTTTCAGTGTTAGTGAGAAACCGCTCAACAAAGCTTGAATTAACCAGGGAACATGGAGCTGATGTTGACTTCCATGGCACATTTAGACACAGAACACACTGTATTGTTCATTTATGTTGACTCTTATATTTTGTCATCTTCATTAGATTGGTATTTCTTTAAATATTCAACCATCCATTATACTACTTATATAGTGACATAATTTAAGTTGGTGCATGCCTGTATTTTGCTTAGTCCTTAAAATTTTTGCATATAGTTAATTAAATTGCATGAAATATAATTAGCTTAGTTTCGAGTGCTAATGAATCAATGGGAGAAGAGAACAGCTTCAAGGTTTTTTGTGGTGAGTAGATACAAAGCTGCATTTGTGTGGGTGCCAGCAATGGAGGCAGCAGGGAATCACTGAGACAGGGCACACAGCCAGCCTGGGATCCAAGCCTAAGTTGTGCAGAGAGGGTTCTGAATGTACCTTTGAGAAAGTGTATTGAAGTCAGGTGTGCAGACTGTGGTTAGGGCACATGCAGACATAAGAGGTAAGCTCTTCAGAACTACTCAGGCCCAAGATGGGACAGGGAAAAGCCCACTTCTTTAGGAAACTGGCACAGTTAATAGCCCAGGAATCCAGAAGAACTTGAGACTGTCGGAACTAAACTAGGCACCACTAGCAAGGAGACATTGATAGTCAGCCAACACTGCTCTCCTCCCTTGAGAGCTTCTTAAGTAATTTCTGTTAGACTCCCAGGCTCAAAGCTTGGCTAGATGAAGAAGTAGTAATTTGCCACACCTGGCAAACCATTCCAGCATTATTGGCATACCCACACCTGAGTGGCAATGATTAATTACGTAGTGGGACAGCGTGATAACAGTTATGAGAGGTCATGAGCAAAGTGCTGTTTTATTTGTAGTTCCACCCCCTTCTACTTGGATATTTTCATGACAAGATGCAGCTGCAAGTGAATGTAGCTAGTAAAGAGAAAAATGTCAGGTTGGAGAGAAGTCTGTACATATCCATTCATTAATTCAGTCTTTCATTCAACAAATATATTTTGAATACCTTAGCATGTAATTACCCAAAATGAATGAATATTCATTTGTCTTTGAAATTCAAATTCCATTTTGGTAATTAACAGCCCAGTGTTACCCAGAAGTACAGAATTAGCAATGGAAAAATTAATTTGGATCCTAGGCTTTTTTTTGTTTACACAGCTTTTCAGGTCTCTGCAAATTTTGAGGCCAGACCCAAAGGTGGGTTGATCTTGGCTATCAGCATCCTCTGGCCAAGCATGAAATGGTGGATAGAGAAATTGGATCTGTAATTTATACAGAGAGTTGGTGCTAAGCACTTGAGAGGTCAGAGTGGGAGCATGCTGCTGTTGTTGATACTAATTGCTAACATCTATTTCGTATTTGGAATGTGCTGAGCTGTATGGTTTTAAGCACCTTTCTTCCTTTACCTCATTTAAGGTAATCTAAGCAGAAATAGATACTGTTTGGGTAGGCTTTCTCTGAAGCCCTTACAGACGTGGCCACAGCCTTACCTCAGGGCTGTAGCAAGACTGATTCATCTTGGGTATTTGCTCACAAGCACAATCCTAAAAAGCAACACAGAATTCTCAACCAGCTCAGTTCTGGGAATTCAGCTTGGAGAATACAAATTTTCCCTATTTTGTTGTTCTAGCATTTGATAGACAGGATGTTTGATGTTTGTCTTTGTATATAAGCCCTGAGTAACAGGAACATGCATCAGATATACTGGTTTTGTCACTTGAAGATGATACATGGATCAATTTTCTAGATATAAGAAATTACTTTGAAGTTGATTTTGGGATTTTCCATATACAGGTGTCTCCTCATTTTGTGAATGGAGGCCTGTTTTTGTGTAGATCACTTCAGTTTCCAGAATACTTTTGTAGTTTCCAGAATGTGTGTTTATCATTTTAATAAGTAGATTTTTAGATAAGTAGATAAGAGAAGTTTCAACAACAAATAGAGCTGAACACACCCCTCCTACAAGGAAGAATGAATATGGTTAACGTGGGGTCTGCAGATTTTGTATTTGAACAAGTTATTTTAAAGCGTGCTTTTTTATATGATATAAAATCAAATTACATTTAAATTCATTTTCTAAATATATCTAGGTATAGGTAATTTTGGTAATGATTGCCTGTATTTTGTATGTGAACACTTAATAGGCTTTGGGATTTTTAAAATTGAGATAATTACAGCATGCACTTTTAAGAACAGAGATTCCTTATAACCTTACTCATTTTCTCTCAATGACATTTTGCAAAAACTGTAATGCAGTATCACAACTAGGTTATCAACACAGATGCAATCCATCTTTCTGAAGCATTACTCCAATTTTTCCAGTTCAATGTGTATTGTTTTGTGGGTGTGTATTTAGTTACACAAATGGAAATGTGGAACACAGTGAAGCTGTGTCATCTTTGTGAAATGGCCATGCACATTTCTATAGTGTCTAATTTGAGTGTATGTGCTGCACAAGAGAGCACAGGTGTCACTGTTAGACCCATCAAAGAGGGCTTCTGGAGTCTGTGATGAGAGCAGGGGTTTAATGCTCTGACTTCACTGTCTTGAAATTCTCAATTCTGTGTTTATGTTTTGCTAAGTGCAGTTCAATGGGACAACTGGAGCCAACCCCAGGACCTGAAGCCTTGGTGCCAGTAATGGTTTTCTTGGAATGGGTTCTCTGTTGCTCTCCACTGCTTGCTCCCCTACCTTCTATGACCCAAGCCCTTCCTTGCTTCTTCTGCCATGGTCGTGCTCAACAAATGCTGTTGGCCTCATCTTCTGGCAGCAAGGGTGTGAGCCTGGAGCAGGAACCCTGCTGGTCTCAGGAGAGGACGTTGAAGTGGCTGTCCCCATCCAGGTGCCACATCAGGGACTTCAGCTAGGCCAGCTCCATCCAGACACCTAGAAGAGTAGGGATTCCAGCGCCCTTGGGGTCATCTGTCAGTCTGGCTCTGTGAATGGGGGCAGTGTGTCTGTGGGAAGGGAGATGCTGGACTCAAGTTCACTAGCTGATGCACAGAGCGTTGTTCTGACAGCAGGCGAGAGGGACTCGACAACTCTCCAGTGGATACATGCATGGGGTGGAAGGCCCAGAGGTCTGCCTTCACTATGTGGACATCTCTGAGGCTTGGCGATATTAAGTAGCCAATATACAACACCATGGCAGGTTGAGGGAGAAGCCACAGAATTGAACACGCCTTAATACCTTTAACAGCACTTTCCTGCTTTTTGAGCAAGGGTTCCTGCAAATTGTGTAGTCCCTTCTGACAGTGTTGTCTTCAGTAATCATTTACTATACACAGTGCCCACTTGTTTTCACTGCATCATCCTATATTTGCTTCAAATTTCAGTGACATAATAAGAAGATATTCAGAGAGACTGTGTGGGGACTAGAACAGCACAAAACCCATAATGATATAAATATGTGGTGGAAAATTACAATAAAACCCTTGCATCTTCCACTTTAATTTTGCCGCAAGGAAATGGCAAAGTGCCCAGCTGGCAATAACCAGTTCCAAATGAGCTGCCAGAACTACTAGGTGCCTAAATACATAGTATGTTGCTGTTCGCTGTCTTGGTGCCTGACTATAGGTTTTGGGGTGGTTATGTCAAAGCCACAGATGCCTGCCACCTGGAAGCATTTTCTTAAGTGCCATGCTAATCCTAACACAATAAGACCCATTGAAGTATATTTTTAAGTAACAGTGAAACTGCTTTACATGTGTATACATGTCTATTGAAATTAAATCATAAATAGGCATAAAATGTTTTCATCTGGAATTCAAAGAGATATGATTGGTGCCTTGGAACAATGAACTCTTCTTATGAAAAGGAGCTTGCTGATGGAAAATATTTAGATAAGATGAAAATACTTGAAAAGTTTGTAAATGTAGATTGAAGTACTAGCATAACAGAATTAGATAGCTTCACTTTAGAATCCTACAAATAGAGATGCTTAGTTGATGATGAGGATTGTTACCATCTTAATGGCACAAAGGACCTATCACTTCATTTGAAATACAAATACATCAATTTTGCTGCTTGGAGTTACATTTACATACCTTATCCTCTCAGGACACAGTTATCTCCAGTTAAGGCTTTTCTTAAGCTCTCACCAGAGTTTTCCACGAATATCTCTGCGTATATATTGCTTTAGGGGTTGGTGACCGTCAGAAGTTTCTGAGGTCAACTTTTTGTTTTAATGCTTGTCTGAACGATCTGAGCTGTTACGCAGGGCTCATCTAACCAAATGCCTGCTTTGTTTATCGTTCTGCCTGACCTGAAGTCTACTTGCATAATGTGCTGACTGTTTTCGTGTTCAGTCTACATAATTCAAACCGGATCGACTCGATTTTATTCTTTTTCCATAAATCTGAAGTCCAGGGAAGAGGGTACCTTGCAGTCTAAGATTAATATGAATGTATTTTTATCAGTAGTTTCACATCCTGATCTCCTTTGTATTGCTAGATGTCTCAATAAGTGCAGAATAAACTGATTTAATCTTTGCCCACCCTCCCTACTGACTTTTACCAAGTTGTTGATTAGAAGTGAAATATCCAAACCACCCAGCAGGAAGAAGAAAGAGACCCAGCAAGGGCACACATAATCTGTAACATGAGTAATTAAAGTGAGAATAATTGTAATGTTTTCTCTAAGGGTTTTTTAGTGTTGGAGGATAAAGACACAGTTGATATCCCCCAGTGGTTAGAAGCTCTGTGACCTGACTTGGTTTCATCTCCTGGGTGTTCATTTGCCAGGCCTATTGGCTTCATTCAGCACATCTGTGTCTGGGGCGGGGATGCTGGGTCCACTATCACAACACACTCTTTGGAACCCATTTTTCTGCAAGAATTACTTCCATTTTCTAAATTTTCCCTTATCAGGCTTGTTCCAGTGTTGTGTCTTGAGCTAACTGCAGTTTTCCTCTCTCACACCCCACACTGGCAATGGTCAAGTGCTTACATCATCTTGTGGTGATTCACGCTTCCCATCAGTGCTGAGAAGTGCTTATGTTTCAGACACCAGAGCTCATGTTCTGGAGGTGGCCTGCCAGGGATTGAGTTGTGGCCCAGCCACTTATCAACTCATCAGTGTAGTGACCTTGGAAACTTCTTCAGCCTCTCCTTGTTCCCCTTTCCACATCAGTAAAATGAGGAGGAAAACGTGGTTGGTACCTCACTGAGTTGCTGTGAACATTCAATGAGTCATTTCATTGTATTTCTTGTATTTAGAACAGTGCCTGGCACATAGTAAATCCTGAACAAAATGTTAACCATTATAATCACTTAATTTGATTACTTGGTTATATGATAATGGGTCTCCTATTAGCATCTCATTTTTCTGGCAACACCTAGTCATAACCCAGATAACCAGGGTTCCTTGGGACACATTTAGAAAATGCTACTTCTTGAGTTGAGATAACCATACCTGTTCTTTCCTCATTATTTTACTAGGAGAGCAGTTTGAGGTGAATGATCTAGATGCATAACCTTTCTTATGGTCAAATTATTTTCTGTAAACATCCCTCAGCCACTGTGGATAACTCTTACTCTTTCTGCAGACCCATCTATAATGTAATCCAACATGTTGAAATGGCACAGGTGATTTGCTGACGAGCAGTATGGAAATCACCGAGAAGCTTGTAGAACACTGATCTTGGATCACATCCCAGATCAACTGAGAACCCAAGAAACATTTTCATGAGATCTTCAGGTGATTCTTAAGCACAAGAAAGTTTTAGAAGCACTATGCTAGCCTTTCTGGGTCTAGAGCTCAGAGCTCTGCTCTGGAGAAATTGGAAGAAACCAACCTGAATTCTGTTTTACAAAACATAATATTGACTATTTCTACAAGTATACCTCTTTTATCCCTATGAGATTTCCTTAGAAACCCATGTTGGTTTTCTCTTGGGTGTAATTGTTATTGATTAATGTCATGATTAAAAGCGCAGCTTAGGTCTACTGGGAGCTTCAGCTCACTGAAAGAAAAAAAAAATCTCATTGATCTGAAGCCCTCAGTCAGACTTACCTTTTCAGAAAACACTTCAGGTAAATAGCAATAATCTTAGCAGTGAGAGATTTGTCTCAAGGGATAATCATTCCAACAATGACTTTCATTGATTAAGTTCATTGCTTTTTAACTGTTCACTTTGTTGCTGTGGTAACTCTGTTTTAAACATTAGGATACATTTTTTTAGTTGGTATTGTGTATGAAGAAAGTAACACAAAGAAGCACATTTGGGCTTCTTGGGCTACTGGAGGATTACTTGCTGAGAGTCTAGTGCTCCTGTTGTTTTCTAAATATTGCTTTGTTGAAACAGGCTTCTGGAAAGAGGAGGGATTGGACACATTTATGGGGTAGCAAAATATAGAAGAATCAGGCTAGTGTTACGATTCTTGGTATCTATGTCAGTTGTCAAGAAATAACTAAAAGTGCTGAATATGTTAGTGAACTTTGTTTTTTGAATGGATTATTCTGATAAACCCTGCACAGCAATGTTGTTGGAGATTCTCTTCCCTGTTTTTGTAGGAGGATTGGAACATTTGGATAATGTTCAGCTCAGATAGTTGACAGGCTATAAGAAATACAGAGCTTGGGTTTAGACATTTTGAATTTGGCCTTTAATAATGAACCCATTTACAGATGTTAAATAGTGATATTAAGAGATTCAAATCATTAATGTAAAGTGGTGTTTGAGAATTATAGAAAAATAATCTCTTTAAAAACAAAAGAATGTAATAGGCATTTAGAATAGTGGTCCAGACACTTGTGGTGCCTACTGCAGTGCCTGGGTTTGATGCCCAGCTTCAGCTCCTGACTCCAGCTTCTCGCTATTGCAGACCATGAGAGGCAGAAGTGATAGGTCAAGTAATTGGTGTGGGTTCCTACTACCCCTGTGAGAGTCCTGGATTGTGTTCCTGGCACCTGGCTTTGATCCTTGCCCAATTCCTGCTCAGTCCCTTCCATTATGGGAATTGGAATGAACCAGCAGATGAGAGCTCTCTGTCTCTTAGAAACAAAAACAAAAGTCAAAAGAGCACTGTACTGTTCAGCATTGTCTACAGACAGAACCAATAGAAAAAATATATAAAATATGCATGCATGTATATGTAAAAGGGGATTTACTAGGTTGGCTCAGATGATCAAGGAGGCTGAAATATCTGAAGCTCATTTGCAACCTGGGGCTCCAGGGAAACTGATAGTGTGGTTCAGTCCAAGGAGCTGTAAGCCACAGAACCAAGGGGGCCATGCATGCAGCCCCTAATCCAATGGCAGAGAGCCCTGGACAGCTGTGCTCTGGAAGAAAGAGTCAGAAAGAGAAAAGAGAGAAGAGGAGGAGGAGAAAAAGAGGAAAGGGAGAGAGAGAGAGAGAAAATTATTCTACTTTTCTGTCTGGGTCTCCAGCTGATTGGATGGTGCTTGCCCATTGTCAGAGCAAGTCTTCCCCATTCAATTCATTGATCTCCACACCAGTCTAGAAATGCCATCATAGCACATTCAGAAGTGATGATTTGCTGGTTCTCTGGGCATTCTTCAATCCAGTCAAGAGCACTGTTTCATCTCAATTACTAATCTTCTCCTGTCCCTCACCTTTTACATCAGTCCGATGTGCAGTCAGTCCCTGTAGTTGTCTTTTTCTCAGCACCTCGCGTTCCCATCTTCTTGCCTTTCCAGCTTGGATTACCATTGCCTCTTCCTTAGACTGTTACAGTCAACGGGGATCAGTTACTCCCTCAGAGGTACCCACTGTTTTCAATTTTACTAAGATTTACGATTTTGATATTCACTGACAACAACAACAACAACAACAATCAAAACTAGAGGGGTCTGCGCTGTGGTGTAGTAGGTAAAGCCACCACCTGCAGTGCCCGCATCCCATATGGGCACTGGTTCAAGTCCTGGCTGCTCTACTTCCGATCCAGCTCTCTGCTAGGGCCTGGGAAAGCTGAAGATGGCTCAAGTCCTTGGGCCCCTGCATCTGCGTGGGAGACCAGAAGAAGCTCCTGGCTCCTGGCTTCAGATCAGTGCAGCTCGGCCATTGCGATTGGGGAGTAAACCACTGGAAGGAAGACCTCTCTCTCTCTCTCTCTCTCCTCTCTCTGTGTAACTCTGACTTTCAAATAAATAAATGAATTAAAAAAATCAAAACTGGAAAAACAAAGAAATAAAAAACTCCAGTCTGTTTAGTTAGAATTCTTTAATACCTTACCTTTACAGTCTTCTTGCTCAGTTTTCCTATGTACTGTCAGACTTGGGATATATATTCTCAGCCCTATGTATATGATATTTCCCAATCCTGGGACCTTAGCATTGTTTTCCTCTATGTTGAATGATCTACTCTAATTTCTGTCATTGAAATTCCATCTTTTTTCCTGAAGACTCTGGGTCTTCTCAGCCTTCAAACTCAGCTCTGACCCAAAGACTGGCCTTTGGGAGGAGTATGGAGAGCACCATCATGCAGGGACTATGGAGCTGGCCTATCTTAAGACTAGTTTATTGAGGTGATGTTTGTGCTTTTCAAATCTTCATCTGCAGAGATTTGACTTTTTCTGTCTCGCCAGAGTTACTGTCACTTCAAGAAGATAAACCTAGGCTAATACACCTCACAGAAGTATTTTAATGAACAAGATAGAATGCCCCTGTTTACTAATGCACAGAGGTTGGTGTGCTTTTGCCTCCCTACAAAAGATGCCTGCAGAGCAGATTCAGCAACTGGGAAGTTGCTCAATTGGCTCAGAATTGAAACCTACAGAGTTGATTGATCTTGGAGGATATTCCATCTAGGTTATGGGAAAACCCCTTTGCCTTGTCAGATCATGTGATAAGGTTCTTTCCTTGGATAAATTGATATACACACAGGTGGATTCTTCAGATTCCAGTCTTATCTGTTGCAACCGGATGACTGAATTACGGTTCTCGTTTTACAGTTTTCCGTCCTAATAGGGTCATTCTAAAGTTCTCACTTCCTTTCCTTGTTTTAAGTTGAAACTTTTCAAAGCCCTATCCTTATCAAATGATATGTAAAGTATCCCAGGTCTACAAAGACACATTTAGTTCCTTCCACTACCATGGCTAAATCCTTGGATGCCGATCTTGTATCATGTGTTTGTTTTTGGTATGTGTCAGAATATGCTTTTTGTTTGAACTTACACTAGAATTCCTAAAATGTTTTATGCCTCAGATGTATTCACTTGTGTATTTTTTCCAAATATATTGATATTATGTTTATTTGTAAACTGGCCTTATTTACTAATCAGTTCTAAATTGCTTAAAAACAGGGATTGTTTTTATTCTTGTTTGTTAATTCTGTAGTCTCATGTATACTGACTTTGCGTAGGTGCACACTGGGAGAAACCTGGAACTGGAAGCAGAGCTAGGACTCAGACTCCAATATGGGACGGAGGGGTCCTAAGAAGCATCTTAACTACTGGGCCAATCCTGCCTTTACAGGAGTTTTTTGTATGCTATAAAAAAAGAGTCAATCCTCTAAGAAGTCCCAAAGATACAAAATGTATGTTTTTAAAAATAATTTTTGTGTGTTTATTTGAAAGGTAGAGCAGCATACAGAGATCTCTGATTTGCTGGTTCACTTCCCAAATACCTGCAACAGTCAGGAGTAGGCCAGGCTGAAGCCAAGAGCTTGGAACTCAATGCATGTCTCCTGAGTGGGCGGGAGGAACCCAAGTCTTGAGCTGTTACCATTGCCTCCTAGGACGTACATCAGTAGAAACCTGAAATTGGGGAGTGGGGCTGTGACACAAACCTAGACACTCTGATGTGGGGTGCAGGAGTCTCAAGTTGCATCTTAACTTCTGTGCCAAATGCCTGCCCCTAAAATACAGATTTATATTAAATAAAAATGGACAAGTTGAGGAAGTGAATTTTAAAAAAATTAAAGTGCTGTGATTTTTTTCTCCCAATATTACCGCTCCTTTTGATTGTGTATTATAGCTAAGTTGATTGGAAATATACATTGCCTTCTCATTATTTGCTGTGGCTGTTTCCTGAAAAGTTGCCTGAAACAAAGCGTTAGCAAATACTGTACATTGTTCCCAAGGGAGACACTTGGTTAGTTTCTGGGAGGCTTTGTTCACATTTTCATCAACTGATCAATTCATGATCTTGTTAATATGTGCTTTCTGTTTAATGACACCTGATCGATTATGTTCACAGTCAATGGTGGTATAACTCAGGCCCGAACTAAGATGATCTACCACACAGTTTTTTCTCCATGAGGCACATTGCAACATTCTTGCATTTAGAGACACTGGACAGCACTTTGGCATTATGCTTGAGGTTTGTTTAAGCAGCAGAGTTAACAACATTAGAAGCACAGGATGCAAAGAATGGAGCACTAAGTAGCCTCTGAGAAAAGTCTTTTGGAGAGCATGAGAACTGAAACAAAAAGGCAGAATATCAGGTGGGAGCGTGTGCATTGGCAGCTCAGCTTTTGCCACTCTGTAAATGACCTTCAAAGTGCTGTAGGTATTGATTTTGTGGACTGTAAATACATGTTAGCATGCAGGTGAATTCACACATAAGGAACCGGCAAATAATGAGGCTCTACCACCAGTTATCTGGATCTTTCTGGAGGGTAAGCATATTTATAGTTTAATAACCTCCCCCAGAGACAGGAGTGCAGTGCAGCCACACAAAGTTTGTTTGGTTTCTAAACATTGCGTGTTTTTCTGAAAGATTCTTTAATAAAAATTTTAAATCTTTGCTATTTCATCCTTTTAGGAGAAAAGAATGTGTGCTGTAAATACCAAAACTCTAACTATGACAATATATGTTCCTCAGGAAACCTTGAGCAATTTCAGGTGTCTGTTATTTGTTTATTTGAGAGATGCTAATTCTAGAGAGGCAGATTGAATGAGAGTGAGAGAGAGACTCATATTTGCTAGTTCACCTGCAAAATGCCTGCAATGCCCAGGACTGGGCTGGACTGGACCAGGAGCTTGGAACACAATCCTGTTTTCTTACGTGGGTGGCAGTGATCCAGATATTTTAGTGATCACTGATGTCTCTGAGAGTCCACATTAGCAGGAAGCGGGAGTTTGAAACAGGAGCCAGGAATTGAACCCAAGCCTTGTGATATGGGATGTGGGTGCTCTAACTTCAAGCCAGATAGGCCAAATGCTTGCTCCAAACACCTGTTTTGAACCACTGTCATGGATAATAAAATAAACACAAATTAAAAAGTGAAAATCCAAGTAGAGTAATTTCTTATCTTTTCCAAAATATTAGTAGAAAAAGTTTGTTTTTTCCATCAAGAATTATGAAGTCAGTTCATTAAAATATCGTCTGTTTAACCACGTTAAGACAATTACTTGTTTTACTGAGGTTTTCACCTTTGAATGATTTTTGTTGTACTGAATTTTGGTAAGAAATTAACAAGTCTATGATTTTGATTCTTGCATACTATTTTAGCATTTTTAGGTTGATGCCAATCCTTTAATTCTTTATTTGTCCAAGACTTAGTATGTGCAGGTTTCTTTGCTTAAGAGTTCTGAATTAGTAAACCAGAGATGTTCCTGACTTAAGCAGCTGCCAGATCATGTAGGTACTCCCACCCAAGAAAGAGGAGTCAAACTGGAATCTGCTCCTTTATGCTGCTACAGCACAATTAGCACTCAGGAATGGTGGGAGTAGATCAGCATAACCACTGATGAAGTTATTACAAAACAAAAAAGAAAAAGATTCAGCAATGTGGAAGATTGTTTGAATTTTTTATATTGTCCATGCTTTAATCATCAGACCACTGCATACTAAAGAATAAAGTTAAGGTTATTTCTGTTCATCGAAAAGATAATACCAATCCTATTTTTTGGTCATTTAATAACCTAGAGAGCGAAAAAATTTTATACTATGGCAAGTACAATTTAGTTCAGATTAGTGGAAGAATATACCACCAGAGGATTTTGATTATGAATATTTATAACCTGCAGTACATATAAGGAGTAAATTAGAGACATTAGCATGGGCAATAATCATATTCATATAGTGATTCTGACTTGGAGAGAATTATATTAGGTAGTCAGAAGACTTTAGCCTGTTGCTGCTTGAAATTATGTATACATGGATCCTTAATGTTATGGGCTTGAATCTGAAAGGCTCACTCATCAAGATTTTTAGACACATTATATTTGCTTTTGCAAATTAGAAGCTCCAACCACAGATGCAAGTATACATTGCCATGTGTGGAATTAATGCTCAGACAGCTTATGAATATGTATGTGTATTTTGGTGGCATTTCTGCCACATGAGTCTGAAAAGCAGTGGGAAGTGGGTGGAACTGCGTGGAACTGCATATTGCTGTCAGAAAAGTGCAATTCTCAAAGAAAAAAATTACAGGGGCAAATTTTCATTTCAGACATGTCTTCAAAGACATGAAATTTTCCCAAAGAGGAAAGCTGATATTTGTCTATTTTAATTGTTAAAATTTCTGTTGACATTTTCATAACTTGGAAGTGTGCTGAGGACAATCCTTTGTATTTAAATGTGCATCCATCTTCATGATGGTTTCTGGAATGCCTTAAGTTTTAATATATGTTGATATTTGCATGGCATTAACTTCTGTAGTTACAGTTGTACCTGATTTTATGTATGACTGGTGGGTGTTGAGGGAGCCAGCTTAAATTTTAATGGGAGTTTTGTGTCTGTGTGTCACCTGGACTTGTGGATCAGGTTACCTCAAAATCCTGCTCACCATGGACAGAGATGTAAAATAAAAGGTGGTAAGTTTACAGACTGTTTCTCTGTATGGTCACCACTTGTATGTTATGGTACGTGGGCAGATTGAGGAGGAGATACAGGAAAGCTAAGACAAGTGACTGCTTCCTCAGTGGTGTCTGTATACAGCAGTGACAGTGCCTCAAATGTCCCTGCACTCAGGAGGACAAAGGGTCCATACAACTGATTGTGGCCCATGTGTATAGCTTGAATTAATGATCTATAAAGGTCAGTGCAAGGTAGCCCATTTGGTATTTTATATTTTAGCATGTCCCAGGAGAGTTCATCACCTAACGATAAATTTGTATCAGAAGGATCAGGTCAGGGCCAGCGTTGCAGCATAGCAGGTTTAAGGTGCCACCTGCAGCACTAGCATCCTTTATGAGCCCCAGTTTGAGTCCTGGCTATTCCACCTCAGATCCAATTCTCTGCTAATGCACCTGGGAAAGCTGTAGAAGATGGTCCAAGTGCTTGGTCTCCTGCATGCATGTGGGAGACTTGGAAGAAGCTCCTGGTTCCTGGCTTCAGCCTGGCCCAGCCCCAGCTGTTGTAGCCATTTGGGGAGTGAACCAGCGATTGGAAGACACACGTTTTCTCTCTCTCCCTCTCTCCCCTTCTCTCTCTCTCTTCCTCTCTGTAGCTCTGCCTTTCAAATAAATAAAATAAATCTTAAAAAAAGAAGGATCAGGTCATATTTACATATTTTAAGCTCTGACACTATAGGCCTGCTATTTCAGCAGACAGTTAAACGATTCCCTCAGGAATACATTTTAAACATCAAGTTGAACAAGTGATGGATACATAATTCACCCCTCCAGTCTTGTTTTACTGAGTTAAATTTATTACACTTGGCCAATTATAACAAAGAAATTTTAATCCGTGTCTTACATACAATCTGTTTACCAGGCAAGCCGATGTCCTCCTGAAAGACCACCTGATAGAAGCTTAGCATTTTCACCTATTCTTGTTTTATTTTTTTTTAAGATTTATTTATTTTACTTGAAAGTCACAGTTACACAGAGAGGAGAGTCAGAGAGAGAGAAAGAGGTCTTCCATCTGTTGGTTCATTCCCCAGATGGCCGCAACAGCTGGAGTTGCGTCAGTCTGAAGCCAGGAGCCAGGAACTTCTTCTGGGTCTCCCACATGGGTGCAGGGGCCTAGGGACTTGGGCGATCTTCTACTGCTTTCCTAGGCCATAGCAGAGAACTGGATAGGAAGTGGAGCGGTCAGGTTTCAAACCGGCACCCATATGGGATGCCGGCACTGCAGGTAACGGCTTTAACAGGCCGTTAACAGGTAACCTGCTATGCCACATCGCTGGCCCCCACCTATTCTTGAAGTGTTCTTAATCAGAGATCCCCTTATCCTACAATCATTTGGGAAAGAGAAAAGAGCACTTAATTATTGCTTTTGACATGTTGTTAGAATCCCTATACATTTTAATCACTTTGCCACTTGATCTGGCCTAATTAAAGGTAAAATGTTTATAGGCAAAATATTTTCCTACGTCGAGCCTAGGTCTTTCTCATTATGGTCTTTCTCATTTCTCATGTTTAAATTGTATTGAAGGAATATGTTGTCTAGGAAATTTATAAAGAATTAATAAATTTTCATTTGTCTATAAGAAGCAAAAGCTTCTTACTTCTTGACCTCTTGTTCCTGTAGCTTCTGTGTCATTCTGTTTGCCTTTGCAGTGAACCTCAACAAGCTTATCCTTGCAGCCTCCAATTCTTTAATTACCTCTCAGACATACTTAATTGACTTTTTTCTTCCCCCTTCCACTGGGACTCTGCTCAGATTAAACAGTGACGTTCAGGTTGCTATTTCCATTGGTCAGTGTTTGGTCTTTACCTTACTTGACATTAAATACCATTTGTAGACTGATGTCTACCAAATTAATGTCATTAACCCAGAACTCACTCCAGAACACTGAAATATTTCTACCCCAGAATCTATAGGAATTTCTGCTTCTGCATCCAAATATTGTTAGACAAATTTTGCATCTCCTATCAAAAAGAAAAATCAGTTTTTGAGTTGATAAATACCTTAAAAACACATTTAAAAATTCTGATATGGTATAATTAACTATTCATATTAATTTCCATATTCAGGAGTTGGGGAATTTAACTTAAGATAGACAAACTAGAATCACTCATTTCATGAAAGCACATCATACAAGTTTAAATGATTTCTATGCAGACTTGTTGATTACTGTTTCATATTTAAGGTTATTTACCTAACAGACTAATTCATGCCAACTTAATATACCATGTAATGCTACTGGAAGATATCATTTAGCCAGAGAAATCATTTGCTTGTTTAGAGGAGTGTTACGAATGTGCATATCACTGTTATTTATGTATCAATAGATAAGAGTATAACATTCACAATTAAGAAAGTAACATCTGGCCGGCGCCGTGGCTCAATAGGCTAATCCTCCACCTTGCGGCGCCGGCACACCGGGTTCTAGTCCCGGTCGGGGCTCCGGATTCTGTCCCGGTTGCCCCTCTTCCAGGCCAGCTCTCTGCTGTGGCCAGGGAGTGCAGTGGAGGATGGCCCAGGTGCTTGGGCCCTGCACCCCATGGGAGACCAGGATAAGTACCTGGTTCCTGCCATCGGATCAGCACGGTGCGCCGGCTGCAGCGGCGGCCATTGGAGGGTGAACCAACGGCAAAGGAAGACCTTTCTCTCTCTGTCTCTCTCTCTCACTGTCCACTCTGCCTGTCAAAAAAAAAAAAAAAAAAAAAAAAAGAAAGTAACATCTATGAGAATATGACCAGCTAACACATTTAAAGTTAGCTTAGTAAATTTTGTTTTGCAATTAACTGTTTTTTAACAAGTAGAAAGTTGAATTTATAACCAAAATTTGAAGTCCACAGACCATGTTTTATGTGTATTTTGGGACTTTAAAATGTTTACAGTTTTCATACTGATGAGCATGCGAGAACTTTTTGTGTTCTGTTGTCATCAATAATTTTTTTAATGTGTGGAACTTAGGAATTCTCCAAATTATTGAATTTACTTTTTTTTTTTGGACAGTTTTGCCATCATTTTAAAGTAGAAGACAACTCTGATTTGAAAAAAATTTTACACTGAGTCATTTCAACCTTAGACTTACCAAAACACTCGCTAATTCTCTAACTTACATTACTGTATGCTTTTGATAGATTTACAGATTCCAGAAATATCTTTTTGTATTTATTGCAGAAAAAATAGATGAGACTAGAATGGGAACATGAATTTCTTAAAATGTGTTGTGAGGTAAGAATATAGTGAAAGATAACTTTCCCTATAGATCATTTAATTCAATGACAGGATTACATATTTAACATATACAATAATTTAAATGTAATTAAATATATATAAATAAATTTATATCTAAATATATAAATGATAAGCATATAAAAACAGGCAAGCAAAATGATTTAAATGTTTAATATGTTTGGTTTTATATTTAGAATCTCAGTGAATTTAAAAGTTTGAACTATTGATACATTTGGTGACTTAAAAATTAATTCTGATGTTATTTAGAAAATTAATAAAAATGTATGAGTGGGGCCCGGCGCTGTTGCGTAGTGGATAAAGCTGCTGCCTGCAGTGCTGGCATCCCATTTGGGCTCCAGTTCAAGTCCTGGCTGCTCCACTTCCAATCCAGCTCTCTGCTATGGTCTGGGAAAGCAGTAGAAGATGGCCCAAGTCCTTGGGCCCCTGCACCCATGTGGGAGACCCGGAAGAAGTTCCTGGCTCCTGACTTCGGATCGGTGCAGCTCCGGTCATTGCGGCCATTTGGGGAGTGAACCGGTGGATGGAAGACTCTCTCTCTCTGCTCTCCTTCCCTCTCTGTGTAACTCTGATTTTCAAATAAATAAATAAATAAATCTTCAAAAAATATATGAGTGATGTTCAAAGGAGAGATGTTCAGAGAATGGAAAGAATGCATAAATAAAAATGTAGATAGGAACCAACCTAAATGCCCATCAACGATAGACTGGATAAAGAAATTATGGGATATGTACTCTTTAGAATACTATACCGCAGCAAGAAACAACGAAATCCAGTCATTTGCAACAAAATGGAGGAATCTGGAACACATCATGCTGAGTGAAATAAGCCAGTCCCAAAGGGACAAATACCATATCTTCTCCCTGATCGGTGACGACTGACTGAACACCAAGAGGGAAACCTGTTGGAGTGAGGTGGACAATATGGGAAACGGTGGCTTGATCAGCATAGCCCTGACTGTTAATGAACAACTTAATACATTATCCCTCTTAGTAGTTTTTTTTATCTGTTCTACTTAATATGACTGATTTAGTTCTGTAATTGATGCACAGTTATTCTTAAGTGTTGAAAATTAACTGAAATGTGATCCCTGTTGAACATGGGAGTGGGAATGGGAGAGGGAAGAGATGTATAATTTGGGACATGCTCAGGCTGACTTGCCCCAAGTGGTGGAATTGGAAGCATACCAGGGGATTCCAATTCAATCCCATCGAGGTGGCATGTACCAATGCCATCTCACTGTTCCAGGTGATCAATTTCAGTTCACAGTTGGTCATGGTGGAGGGACTGGGAGTCAAAGGGAGCACATAGACAAGTCTAGTACCTGCTAACGCTAACCGATGGAGTAAATAAAGGGGAGAGTGATCCAACATGGGAAGTGAGATACTCAGCAGACTCATAGAATGGCAGATGTCCTAAATAGCACTCTGGCCTCAGAATCAGCCCTAAAGGCATTCAGATCTGGCTGAAAAGCCCATGAGAGTATTTCAGGCATGGAAAGCCAAGACACTCTGGCAAAAGATCTCTGCGAGTGAGATCCCAGTGGAAAGAATGGGTCATCAAAGAAGGAGGTACCTTTCTCTGAAGGGAGGAGAGAACCTCCACTTTGACTATGACCTTGTCTAAACAAGATAAGAGTTGGAGAACTCAGAGGGCTTCCATAGCCTTGGAAACTCATGACTAGAGCATGGGGAGATTACTGATGCCATAGACAGGAGTGTCAATTGGTAAAGTCAACAACAGGAGTCACTGTGCACTTACTCCTCATGTAGGATCTCTATCCTTAATGTGCTGTGAATTGAGATTTAATGCTATAACGAGTACTCAAACAATATATTTCACTTTGTGTTTCTATGGGGGTGCAAACTGTTGAAATCCTTACTTAATGCATACTAAACTGATCCTCTGTAAAAAAAAAAAAAAAAAAAAGAAATTATCAATTCCCAACTTGACTCTCACTGGGATTAAACATGACAATAGGTCTGATCTGATTTCATCATCATTTAAAAAAAATCATCTATTATTTTTCACTTTATGTTTCTGTGTGGGAGCAAACTGTTGAAATCCATACTTAATGTATACTAAGCTGATCTTCTGTATATTAAGATAATCGAAAATGAATCTTGATGTGAATGGAAGGGGAGAGGGAGTGGGAAAGGGGAGGGTTGTAGGTGGGAGGGATGGTATGGGGGGGAAGCCATTGTAATCCATAAGTCGTACTTTGGAAATTTATATTCATTAAATAAAAGTTTAAAAAAAATGTTAAAACATACTAATAGTAAAGAATTGTAAATTTAAGCCAGTGTATATGCTAGAGTTCATATACTAAATTTTTAGATCACTAAATATCATACCTCTGATGTTTGGTGAGTCTGTTGGGACATGTGTAACCCACAATGCTGTTATAGTATTATAGATTAGAAGAACTTATCACCATATTGGAAAGGTTGCAGTAATAACGGTGCCTTTAGGTCTATCATTTGGCTTCTAATTTTGAGACTTTCTCAAAAATCCCCTAAGCAATACACAGCAGCAAAGATAGAGACAGACAAACAGGTACAAATAATGGGGAGATGGCAGAGAGGGATGGGGGAAATGAGCACAGGCTCCCAAGAGCTCCTTATGTGTACAAAAGAAGCCAGAGACTTAATGCTTAATGGTTTTTTTTGTTTTTTTTTTTGCTTTGTAATGTGTTTTATTATGGTTTTTCTCATTTTAAAGCAAATGTCCCAAATTGCTTAATTTTGTCATGTATTTTCTCAAAGTTGTTAATTTTATGTTAGTTAGGATTCAGGTGGAAAATAACAGAACCAGCATCTGTTGGTTTAAAGAAGAGGGAAGAAGCAAACTTGGGCCAATTAAGTGTTCCTTCTCAGGATTCTATAGTCAGTTTAATGCAGAAGATAGAAAAGTTCAGTAGCCATGATGCAGCTGTTTGCTTTCATGTGCAAAGTAGACCCACAGAGAGACCAGAGAGAATTGGAGAGGACATCTAGATTTTTAAATCCATTAGAAAGGTACACTATAGACTAATGAAAAAGCCATGTTAGAAATAAATATGTAGATCAGTGTGCAACATATTACTATAAATATTTAACAATCTATGTCTAATGGCAATGAAAGGATTAGACTAATTGTAGGGGAAATCTGATTAAAGATATTTAGTTGGAGAGATACTTTATATTTCTATTTGTCTTTGTTTACTTCACTAAATTACATTTTTAGTTATAAATGTTGCGCATTTCATACTTTCTAAAGAATACAAATTTTGTAAGCTAAAAGTATAACACAGTATAAAGAACCCTAATGATTTTATTAATCAATGTCTCTATTAATATTCATTGTATAAATAAAAGCTTGAAGATATTCTAAAATAACTTTTTAAATTTCTGAGCCCCCTTTTATAGAATTGGCATGTTAACCTTAAATTATAGGTAGAATTTGAACCTACAATATCTGTTAGTACATCTTGCTTTTGACAACAAAACACACTTAATCACTGGGCACAGCAGGAATTTGCAAACTGTTACTACACATGGTTGAAAATGGCCACAGTAAAGCTCAGCATCTGTTGGAGGGAATATTTGGATCCCAGAAATTGCTGTGTTTAGTCGGGTTGTCCTCTAGCCAGTTAGTTTCATTGTCTCTCTCTAGGTCAACCACCAGTGCAAGACATGTTTAAGAAAAAAATTCTAATCAAATTATATGTCTCCTGAGACAGCAGCTGTGGATGTTTTAAAATTTACTGCTTCAGTAGAGTTAGATAGAACAGCTCTGCAATGAGTTTCATTTTTCAAAGCTTAAAAATAGGAAAGGAGGCTGGCGCCGTGGCTCAATAGGCTAATCCTCCACCTTGCGGCGCCGGCACACCGGGTTCTAGTCCCGGTTGGGGCGCCGGATTCTGTCCCGGTCGCCCCTCTTCCAGGCCAGCTCTCTGCTATGGCCAGGGAGTGCAGTGGAGGATGGCCCAGGTGCTTGGGCCCTGCACCCCATGGGAGACCAGGAAAAGCACCTGGCTCCTGGCTCCTGCCAGGATCAGCGCGGTGCGCCGGCTGCAGCGGCGGCCATTGGAGGGTGAACCAACGGCAAAAGGAAGACCTTTCTCTCTGTCTCTCTCTCTCACTATCCACTCTGCCTGTCAAAAAAAAAAAAAAAAAAAAAAAAAAAAAAAAAAAATAGGAAAGGAAAAAAAGGACAATACTTTGACTTACCTCTTCCTATTCAAATCAGAAATACACATTTTTCATGGACATGGCTATTCTGTTTACATGGAAGAAGCCATATGTGCAAACTAAATTATGTTTTTTTACCTCCCAGCTTCCCATTGAGCACCCACTGAAAAGATAGGTATGATACTCATTACAGAATGTGGAATTTAGTTAGACAATATTGTAGAACAAATCAATTCTTGGTAGTGGCTTTTGTTTTCTTTGAGGACAATATATCTTAACTTTACCTGAAGGAGAAAAAAGTGAAAAGATGAAGTGGGTTTTTTTTTTTGAGATTATTATAGTTTGGATGGTTTTAAAATAATTTGCTGCTTTTATTTTTTTTCCTGTGGGCATTTTTTCTTGCCAACATTTTAAAGATGACTATATATGTGAAGTATTGAATTGGATGTCTTTTTAAGTGCGATTCCATTCTGTATTCTGCAGAAACACCTACCATTTAAATAAAATTACAGTGCTCCTACAAGCAAAAAATAGTCTTTTGTTACTGTTGGATATTTATGCATATTTTGCTGTTATTTTAACCACAGAACTTTCTCCAGTTTTGGCAGCACTAATAATCTGCAGATTGACATTTTTTCATGATACAAGTATGAAATATTTAAAAAGAATCTGATTTGTAGCTGTCTCCATATTACCATTTCCTTACATGTTTTCAAATGCATTATATTTTGTAATCAGATCTATTTGACTTAGTGAACATTAGGAGAATGTTTGGCTTTTTAGAACAAAGGCTTCTGGTAGGCTGTCCTTTAATGTTGGTTACTTTACTATAACCTTTAACTGAATTTGAATTATTTTCCCTGTTTAGTTTCCATCATGTTATATTTGTGAGCTGCAGATTTTCATATAGATAATAAAACTTGTCTTTTTGCAAGAGTTCCTCCTTAGGCAATGTCACACTCTGGCACTTATGACATTATAGCAGTTTTCCTGGCTGCTGATGTTATTGAGATTGCAAAATTATTTCCTTCCCATAATGGTCACCAAATTTCAGTACCCTGGTTGAAATTTCAGAAGCACAAATTATGCCAAGAATTTGCCTTGAAAACTTTAAGTGATGAATAAAATTGTTCTCTAAAAAGCAATCAATTATGATTACATTTGAGTTAACTTGATATGGGAGAAGTTAATAATGTTGTGAATATTTGATAATTATACTAAGAAGGCTTCTGATTCTTCCCAACTCTATGTGATTATATTACAAAATATATGACATTTTGAAAACATTTTAATACTGTTTCATGATCTAATTTATTATTGGGATTATAACTCACCTATGTGTTAGTTTTACTGTGACTTAAATCTACAGGAAGTAGTTCAATTATAATATTAAAAAATGTAAAATTTTGACATTTTTAAACTTTATAGTTTTATATTGACAAAGTTCTTTGTTTTCAAGGGAATACTTATTTCATTGATGGTAAATCAACAGCAAAGGTGTACTTCTCTGATCTGTGATGTGAAGATTGTGTACCTTTTTCATAGAGTGAGAATTAGATAAGGTACTTTTTATAATGACTAATATTGAAATGATTGACTGTACCTAATGTTTGTGAGGATATGAAGGAATTAGATCTCTCTTACCTTGCTGGTTGGGGGACGTACAATGGAACAACCCCTTTGGAAACTAGTGTGGCCAGTTTCTTAATGCCTTTTATGTCTTCCAGTTATTATACATCTAAATACTTACCCAAGGTATATTTAACATAGTTTTGTATGATATGAGTAAATTATTATTTGGATATGAATATGTAAATTGCATTTATGTATAATAGCCTAAATGCCCATTAACAGATGGGTATATAAACAAGTAGAGGTATATCTTTTTTTTTTTTTAAAGATTTACTTATTTATTTGAAAGTCAGAGTTACAGAAAGGCAGAGACAGAGAGAGAGAGAGGTCTTCCATCCACTGGTTCACTCCTCAGATGGCAGCAATGGACCAAGTTGTCCTGATCCAAAGCCAGGAGCCAGGAGCCAGGAGCCAGGAGCCAGGAGCTTCTTCCAGGTCTCCCATGAAGGTGCAGGGGCCCAAGCATCTTGGCCATCTTCCAGTACTTTCCCAGGCCACAGCAGAGAGCTGGATGAAGTGGAGCAACTGGGACTCAAGCTGGCGCCCATATGGGATGCCGGCACTGCAGGCAGCAGCTTTACCCACTACACCAGAGCACCGGCCCCCATGGTGATATATCTGTATAATGCATATTACTTGGAATAAAAATTAATTAAATAGTGATAGATACTATAATATGGATGATTTGAAACTAATTACACTCAGTGAAAGATACATCACAACATTGCTGGGTCCTTGAGATGTATTATTGGACCATTCACTTGAAACCTCTGAATTTTTTGATGTAGGCACTTATTGCTATAAACTTTCCTCTTAACACTGCTTTTGCTGTATCCCATGGGTTTTGATACATTGTGTTGCCATCTTCATTTGTTTCAAGGAATTGTTTTATTCCTCTTTTGATTTCTTCTGTGACCCATTGTTTATGCAGGGACATATTGTTTAATCTCTGTGTGTTTGTGTATTTTATAGTTTCTTATCTGGTTAATTTCTGGCATCATTCCACTGGGTTCAGAAAAAAATGCATGGTAAGATTTCAGTTGTTTTGAATTTGTTGAGACTTGTTCTATGGCCTAGTGTGTGGTCTATCGTAGAGAATGTTCCATGCACTGATAACAAGAATATATTCTGCAGCTGTGGGAAGAATATTCTATAGATATCAGTTAGATCCATTTTGTTGTTAGTGTAGATTAACTCTCTTGGTTCTTTGTTGATTTTTTTTTTTTTGTCTAGTCGATCTGTCCATTGAACAATGTGTGGTGTTGAAATATCCCATTATTATGGTATCGAAGCATAAGTCTCCCTTGATATTCATTAACTTTAATTTTAAATAGCTGGGTGCCCTAGAATTGAGTGCATATACATTTTCTGTAGTAAGATGTTTCTGCTGAATTGATCACTTAATCATAACATAATGACCTCCTTTGTCTCTTTTAACAGTTTTTGTTTGGAAATCTATTTTGTCTGATATTAAGAGAGCTGCTCTTGCTCATTTTTGATTTCCATTTTATGCAATATCTTTGTCTCTCCTTTCACTTTTACTCTGTGTGTATCTTTGTTGCTGAGGTATGTTTCTTGTAGGCAGCACATAGATGTGTCTTCTATTTTTTCTTTAAATTTTATTTGAGAAATATAAACTTCATGCATTTCATATATATAAACTTAGGAACACGGTGATTCTTCCCATCCTACTTCCCTTTCACCCTCACTCCCACCCTTCTTCCTCATTGCTCTCCCATACCCATTCTTATTTTTCTCAAAGATCTATTCTCAGTTAACTTTATACTCATAAGATTAGCCCTACACTAAATAGAGGGATCAACAAATAGTATGAAGAAAAATGTAAATAAACAAGAACAAAAAGAAACAAGCATTGTTCCTCAACAGTCAAGACAAGGACTCCTTGAAATCAATGCATCATAAAGAATCAATTTCACCCCTATAGATTACCTTTTAGGTACTCTATTACATACTGAAGATCAGAGAGACCATATGGTATTTGTCTTATTTGGGACTGGCTTATTTCACTAAGTATAATGGCTTCCATTTGTATCCATTTTTGTTGAAAATAACAAGATTTCTTTTTTGCCCAGTATAGTATTCCAAATTGTATGCATACTATAATTTCTTCATCCAGTCTTTAGGTGATGGACATCTGGATTGATTTCATGTCTTAGCTATTGTAAATTGAGCTGGACAAACATGGGGGTACAGATAACTCATATGCCAATTTCATTTTCTTTGGATAAATTCCCAGGAGTAGGATAGATGGGTCATATGGTAGCTCTATATACAGTTTTTGAAGTGTCTCCCTAGTGTCTTAAACAGTGGCTGCACAAGTTTACATTCCTACTAACAGTGGATAAGGGTACCCTTTTCCCCACATCCTCTCCAGCATTTGTTGTTTGTTGATTTCTATATGAGAGCCATTCTAACTAGGGTGAGGTGAAACCTCATTGTGGTTTTGATTTGCATTTCCCTGATAGCTAGAAATACTGAGTATTTTTTCATGTGTCTGTTGGCCCTTTGAGTTTCCACTCTTGAAAAATGTCTGTTCAGATCCATTACCCACTTCTTAAGTGGACTGTTTGTGTTGTTGTTTTCTTTAGCTTGTTATAGATTCTGGAAATTAATCCTTTATCAATTGCATAGTTTGCAGATTTTTCTTACATTATGTGAGTTGCCTCTTCACTTTGCTGAGTGTTTCTTTGGCTGTGCAGAAGCTTTTCAATTTGATGTAATCCCATTTGTCAATTTTGACTTTGCTTGCCTGTACTTCCGATTTTTTTTTTTTCCAAGAAGTCTTTTCCTATGACAGTGCCTTTTAGGGTTTACTCAATGTTTTCAAGTAATTTGATGGTATTGGGTCATAGATTTAGGTCTTTGATCCATTTTGAATGGATTTTTCTGTAAGGTGTAATGTAGGTGTCTTGTTTCATACTTCTGCATGCATCCAGTTTTCCCAGCACCACCTGTTGAAAAGACTATTTCAGCTCCAGGGGTTGATATTTGCTCCTTTGTCCAAGATAAGTTGGTTGTAGATGCATGAGTTGATTTTTGCAGTTTTTATTCTGTTGTATTGCTCTACACATTTGTTTTTTCCCAGAGAAAGAGAAAAAGAGAGAGAGAGAGACAGACAGACAGACAGACAGGCGTGTCTTCCATATGCTGGTTCATTCCCCAAATGGCTACAACTGGTGGAGCTTGATTGATCTGAAGCCAGGAGTCAGGAGGTTCTTCCAGGTCTCCCACATGGGTGCAGGGCCCAAGGACATGGGCCATCTTTGATTGTTTTCCCAGGCCTTTAGCAGAAAGCTGCATTGGAAGTGGAGCAGCCAGGACTATTTTTCACTGAAAAGGCCTTCTACTCCATTCTCTCTTTCCATACCTTCAGGAACTCCTAACACCCACATGTTGGGTCTTTTGAAAGTATCCCATAAAGCTCCAACAATGTTTTTAAGTTTTCAAATTTTTTTTATTCTGAATGAATGACTTCCAAAGATTTGTCTTCTATTTCAGATATTCTTTCTTTAACCTCACCAAGTGTGTTTTTAAGGCTTTCTGCCACATTTTTATTTTGATCTATTGAATTACTCATTTTTAGTATTTCATTTTAATATCTTTAAAATCTCAATTTCATGGGAAAAATTTACATTCATGTGATATACAACTTTATTTTGTGAATTTTTCTGATATCTTTTTAGTAACACTATGATTAATATTTTGAATTCCATTTCTGCATTTCCTCAATCTCTTCATCTTCACATTCTAATATTGAAATCTTGTGTTCCTTTGGAGGGGGGTCATGGTGCTTTCCTTATTTTTATTTCTTGAATTTTTGCATTTATTTTTAGGCATTTGTGGAGTTAATTGTTTTTTCCTCTGATGGCTTTTATTTTTGAGATGTCCCTCTGTGGCTTTGTGGAATGTCTGCGCTTTCTGTTAATATGGAGAGGTGTGTGGTGGATGTGGCCAGGGAGCTCTTATAAGTGCTTTAGGGTAGAACGAGTATCCAGAGTAACACCCAAGTGGGGTGTGGTAACTCTTCTCTCATTAACAAAAAAGTTGGGGCAGTGTTCACCTCTATTGATGTTATTACCCCCTCAGCTCCTCTAAGCTGAGCAGTGCCCAGGTGTTAGTCTCCCGTGTGTTCAGTGCTCATCTGCACCACCATATGAACCACACAATTGATCTTCACATTCCTCACTGTGAGCACAGTTCCCACTGTAGTGAGCCGCCCCAGCGACCAAGGAGCTCTGAGAGTGTGCCTCTGCACTCAGAGCTTGTCCAGAACCCCAGCTACACCCTGCCTCCTCTCACGCAGTCACAGTGTTTTCACCATATCAGCACCAGGGCTTTCATAGTCTAGGAGAGAAAGAGGATCTACTCTACCCCTCTAGCCTGTCCTGTCCACAGAGAGACGGAGGGGTTCCCAGAGCCCCAGCCTCTGTGTGTTCTGCCTAGGCAAATCAAGCTCAATCCTCCCAGCCACACTCAGTCAGGAACATCCTTCTGATAAAATCCCTCTGGATCACACAGATGCACAACACCCACAGGCCACAGCCCCACTCCTTTCACAACTGTGCTGGGCATGCCCAAATGTCCCCACAGGTGGCACTTCACTTCTGTCGAGATGGCCTCCCCACCCCCTCCCATTACAAGGTGGTGGTGGTGTCTGTGTTACAAGGTGGTGAAAGTCTCCACCAATTGACTTGCAGTGCCACGATTGCCTCTGCTGGGTACACAGAAGAGCTGCAGCGGCTGCTACTTGTTCATGTTGAAAATGGCACCTGCCCACCCACAACTAGCCTCAGGCACTGGTCTGGAGATGGGAGAAGGGTAGAGAGAGATGCGCTGATTTCTCCCCTCCTTTGGGTGAGCAGTCACCCCACTTGAGGGATCCAGGCCAAACTCAAAAATGGTGCAGTCCACTAGGCTTGCTTTCCAGCTGTATCAGCAGTGGCACTGGCCTGTGTAGTCTGACCTCACCCCGGAGTGGGCTGCTGGGTCCTTTGTTGTGTCCATGCTGTTGCTCTAGATCTACACCTTCCTCTCAGGTTCAGGCCATTTCCACTGCTTTCCCAGGACTTCCCATTGCAGTTTTCCCTGCAACTTTTCCCCCAAGAGTGTACTTTCTCCACTTTTTTTTTCTGCTTAGTCCACCTAGCCTGGAGCAGATCTCCCGTCACTATTCTGCCATCTTGCTGATTGCTATATCTTTTAAGTGGAAAATTTAATCCATTTACATTCACTATTACTGATAAGTAATTGCTTGGTCCTCTCATTTTTCTGTATATATTTCTTTGTTTGCTTTAGATTTCCTTTGTTGTATTACTAGGAGGTTTTCCACTTTCAGATTCTTTCAGTATGCTCATTACCTTTCTCTCTTTCTATATGTATAACAAACATCCTTAAGTATCATTTTTAAGACTGGCTGGCTGGTGACAAATTATTTCAGTTTTTGTTTGTCTTGAAAGGTATTTATCTCCCTCTCATTTATAAATGAGAGTTTCACTGGCACAGTATTCTGGATTGACAATTTTTTCTTTAAGGACTTGGATTATACTTCTTGATTCTCTCTTAGGCTAAAGGGTTTCTGATGAGAAATCTGCCCTCATTCTAACTGGAGATCCTTTAATGGTACTCCTTCAGTTGTCTTGCACATTTTAGGAACTTTTCCTTATGTTTTAATTTTGGAAGTATGATTATAATGTGTCATGGTGATGATCTTTTCTGATTATGTCTTTTTGGGAGTCTATGTACTTATACTACTTGGATGTCCACATATTTCTTCAAATTAGGGAAATTTTCTGCTATTATTTCACTGAGTAAGTTTTTGAAGCTGTTTTGTTTTTCCATTCCTTCAGGAACTCATAAGAAACATATGTTTGGTCATTTGATGGTATCCCACAGATTCTGAGCACTGATTTCAGTTTTTCTAATTTGTTCTTTTTTTTTCTAGATTTTCTTCTAGCTTGTCTATTCTTTTTTCTGCCTCTCTAATTCTGTTGTTAATACTTTGTACTGCATTTTATTTGACATTTTGAATTTTTAATTTCTAATATTAGTTTGATTTTCTTTAATATCTATCTCTGTAGAATTTCTCATCCATGTCTTTGCAAATATCAATTATGTTTCTGTTGTTAAAAAAAATTAAAACAGGGCCAGTGCCGTGGCTCACTTGGTTAATCCTCTGCCTGCGGCGCCAGCGTCCCATATGGGTGCTGGGTTTTAGTCTCGGTTGCTCATCTTCCAGTCCAGCTCTCTGCTATGGCTTGGGATAGCAGTGGAAGATGGCCCAAGTGCTTGGGTCCCTGCACCCACATGGGAGACCAGGAGGAAGCACTTGGCTTCTGACTTTGGATCGGTGAAGTGCCGGCCGTAGCAGCCATTTGGGGGGTGAACCAACGGAAGGAAGACCTTTCTCCCTGTTTCTCTCTCGCACTAACTCTGCTTGTCAAAAAAAAAATTAAAACAAAGTAAAACATATGAAAGCACCCACTGTGTTATTTGGGAATTAATTATCTCACAGTGCATATAATTAAATTGAAATGATAAATGATAAAGTTGATGGGAAATCAGATCATTTCCGTTCAACTATGAGGGGAAAATGATTAAATAATAATTTGCTTTTGATTAGAAAATTACTGTTATGTTTAAATACTGGTTTATACACTGGTTCATATTTATTTTTGCGTGTGTATTCATTGGAGCCACCTTTATACTGTTTTAGGCAACTGATTGTCCACCAGTGTGGATGAACAGTGGCAGATTATGAATTCCACAAGTGCTCGGTGAGGCTGGGGCTCTCTGCGATGGCCCAAACTGAAGAGCTGAAGAGAAGCTTTAACTGGGGGCTATGGACAGGGACAGGAGGGCATCTGGTGACTAATGCCAGTTTTCTCACGTTTAATGAGGAGTGGAGGAATGAGCGACCTGATTAGAGCTGGAGCTGCCTTTACTCATCCCGTTCTGTTCTCCGTTGCAAGTAGCATGACAACTCCCAGTGAGGTATCAAATAAAGTATGTGGAGGAGGACAGCCAGAAATAGTCTGATAGACACACATAACTGTTAAGTATCTAATGAGCAGAATCTGGGATCCATAGAGCACAATGACACAGACTACTATAAACCTTAATGCTTTTTGATTATTTGTAAAAATATAAACAACATGTAATTGCTCTGTGCGCATCTCATTTTATTCATAAAACATGCCTTATCTGGAGGAGTAGGAAAGATTTTGTGGTCAGTGGTTTTGCTGTAAGCATTGTCATCATCATTATCATCCTCATCCTCATCATTATCTTTATTACTTCTTTGAATGTCTGTTACATACATTGGGCCCCAGGCCTATAGTATTAAAGAATTTAATTCTCACAATAATCCTCAGAGCAGGCTTTCCTGGGGTATTTTCTCCTCACTGTCTTCCCCAAATTAAATCAGAATTCCATTTGTATGGTTTCATAGCATCCTTACACCTCTATATATAATCAGTATTTCAATCATAGAATAGATTGCTTAATTAGGTGCTTAATATCTACCTTGTCTTTAAAAGGGAAGACTAAATATATCTTTTCACAAGGCCTTACACATATTTCAAGCCTAAGTCTTAATTTTCTGAGTGAGTCAATGAGTAAAATATCATCAGAGTAATTTTTTTTTTTTTTGACAGGCGGAGTGGACAGTGAGAGAGAGAGACAGAGAGAAAGGTCTTCCTTTGCCGTTGGTTCACCCTTCAATGGCTGCCGCTGTGGCCGGCACACCACGCTGATCCGTTGGCAGGAGCCAGGTGCTTCTCCTGGTCTCCCATGGGGTGCAGGGCCCAAGCACCTGGGCCATCCTCCACTGCACTCCCTGGCCACAGCAGAGAGCTGGCCTGGAAGAGGGGCAACCGGGACAGAATCCGGCACCCCGACTGGGACTAGAACCCGGTGTGCCGGCGCCCCAAGGCGGAGGATTAGCCTAGTGAGCCACGGCGCCGGCTCAGAGTAATTTTCTGATATGGGCAGTAAAAGTCCTGTGATATGGTGACTCTTAAGTTCTCTGTAAGGATGTTTAGTCCTGAGGTAACTTTAAACAGATGAAGAAAACTGAGTCAGAATACGAGCAATGAGATTGAAAACTACCACAGAGTTTGAGGAAGGGCATTGTTCAGAGTAGCTTAAGTCACATTGAAAAAATATCTTTATCAATAGAAGTAATTGACTCTTTTATTTAATAAAAGTAGAAAACAGCATCTACTGGTGTGTATGGCATATAATCACCATGCTGTTGAGTAATTTCTGAATCTTTTGTTCCAGCCTGCATGTTGAAAACTGAATAATAATTGGACTATCCATAATATACATTTTTGTCATGCATCTTGTCTTCCAAGTGTACATCATTAACAATATGACTCTTCTGCATATGTTTAAATACAACTCATTGAGACAAAGCTTCTAACTGGTTTGCATGTTTACATTTACAAAGTGACGAATACCCAAATCATATACAACAAAAAATTTAAATATTTGAAATATTTAATTATAAGTAATGTTATTCTAATAGAATAATAAATCCATAGTGAAATAATAATGAATGTTCAAGGGAAAGGTCAATGTTTACAATTAATGTATCTTAGTATCAAATCATATTTGATTTTACTTAGGACATTCTGATTGCTAGTGTTGTTCAAAACCTAGGGCAAATTACCACAGTTAAATCATCTCCAAGATAAAGCAGATGGCCCAAAATGCCCTTGTGGATCAGACGACCATATGTTAAGGCAAAGGTGTTCTTGAAAGCAGACCACTTGACTGTGACACAGAGGAGCATTAAGAGGGTTCAGCAATGTTCAGTGTTCCTTTAGAGTACCGCTGATGACCTCTCTTCTCCTCTATCCAGAACCTTTCCCAGACAAATGAGCTTTCAGTCTTCAGCTGAGCTGATGCAGCATGCTACACTGCCTCAGGAAAAGGAATAAAGACTGTGTCATAGCCAGACTCTGGGTACACAAAGAACATATTCCTAACCATAAAATTATCTGATCAAAGAGAAAGAATCTCAAACCACTTTTTAAAAATCTTTTACTGCTCTTTTATAAAGCATCATTTTTATTTGAGAGGCAGAGAAGTGGGAGGGGGGGTGAGGGGAAGGGAGAGAGAGAGAGAGAGTGAGAGAGAGAGAGAGAGAGATTGATTTTATCCACCAGTTCACTTCCCAAATGCCCATGACCAGGGCCAGATGGAAGCCAAGAACTGGGTATTCAATCCAGGCTCCTCATATAAATGGCAGGACCCAGCTAATTGATCTAGATCAACTGCTGCTTCTAAGGGTACATGTGGGGAGCAACCCGGACTAGACTGAGTTACTGGAATTAAGACTTATTCTATGCATCTGCTCTCCCACAATATGGCGCTGGGAGAGAAGTAAACAGCTTCCGCACAGCTGCCTCCAGTTCAACCAATTAACTGTAGGACTTGCTCCTGATTGGAGAGCAGCGTACTCGGCGTGTGGGCAGCCGAGTTGGGATTGGCGGAGGAGGACTATAAAGGAGGAGAGAGACGGCATGCATCGGGAACATCTATGGGGAACATCTAGCTGAAGGAACACCTGTGCAGCCCCCCAGAGAACCGGCCGGCGGTGTGCCGCTCCCCTGCGGAAGTGGGGAATGTGGCCAGGGGGAACTGCCCTTCCACGGAGGTGGAAGGGATAGTAGCCAACCCGGGAAGAACCAGCAGCAAACCCGGGGAGGGCCGAGCAGACAGAACAGCGCAGGGTCCTGTGTCGTTCCTCCACGAAGAGGGGGAGCGACAGGTACACATTAGCAGGATTGTAAAACCAAGATTAGAAGTGAGACTGGAACTCTGTCACTCTGATATGGCATGTGAACATCTTAACTGCTAGGTCAAATACCTGCATCCTGATTGTGCTGTTTTCCATTGTTAAGTTACTTTAGTAAAAATACATTCAGTGGTTTTGCTACAGAAGTGTTGTGAGCCAAAATATTTGGAAATACAAAGAACAAAGTGAACTTTCAGAATTTTTCCACTCTAACCTGGTGGTGGACATTTGTCATTGTTTTGGATCCTCCTATGCTTTTGAGACTCCCCTGCCTTTTGAAACAGAGCCTTCAGCCATTACCAAAACTGAAAATGCCTTTCCATCCAACCTTCTGTGTAGCTTGGCACGGGCCAGATAAACTTTGATCTTGTGCAACCAAGGGCCTCCCTAACTAGTCTGGCCTTTGATGGGTGCAGCTGTGCTTGCTTCAGCCACTTTTCTAGAGGAAGCAGTGGACTGGGGGATGCTGGAAGGATATGCTGCATTGTCAGCACCGGGTGATAGGACCTTGGTCTTCAGCTTTCAATTCTTGCCCTTCAGTCTTCTCTGGATATTACAAGTTACTCATATATTTCAGCAAATTCCTTTTCTTCACAAATTGGCCAGAATTTGTTTTCTGCTTCCAAGTAAGTCACAGTGACATAAAGCCTCTTTTCAGGCAGTCACCAAGTTGTGTCATTTCAGACTTCAGAATGACCACTGCTATACATGGGTGCTCACGTCTTCTGGCAGTGTACCTACAAGTTCTTGGTAGCCTTTTTCCTAACCTTTCAGGGCTTATTTTTCCGACACTTCTCTGTAGAAGAACTCATGTAGCACTTTTTAGAACGCCCTAAGTGCAATGTAACATTGGAGTCAGATGGATATGAACAGGCATCCGCACCCATTTTATTTATCTTAAATTGTGTGACCGTGGGCAAGATAATTCATCTCCTCAATCCACAGTTACTTCATCTTTCAAAGAGGACAATAATTTATTTAAAAAGTATGTATATAATATTATATGCAATGTATAAATATCTAGGAATTTAGATAAATAACATGAGAAAAGGTAAAATAGTGGGGACTGGACTTGCTGGTGTTTCAAATCCTGGTCAGACCACTTGGTAGCTCTGCGAGTTCCAGCACGTTAATTAACGTCACTCTCCCAGGTTCCTTAGCTGTATAGTGGGAGGGGTGGTGCCTGTTACACACTAAAATGCTCAGGAGAGTGTCAGGTGCACTAACTCTCAGGTAGCATTCTGTTAGTAGTTGTAGCAGCAAGAAATTCCTCCTTTTCTGCTTTTTCTCTTCCTTGGTCTACTTCTTTTTGTCTCTTGCTTTATTACTGTTCTTACAAAATCATCTGATGTACACTTCATGGGGGTATGATTTAATAGTAAAGCAAGAGGGGCCGGCCCTGGGGCGCAGTGGGTTAAAGCCCTGGCCTGAAGCTCTGGCATCTCATATGGGTGCCGGTTCTAGTCCCGGCTGCTCCTCTTCTGATCCAGCCCTCCGCTGTGGCCTGGGAAAGCAATGCCCAAGGTGTCAATTGTTAAATCAACAGAAGGAGTCACTGTGCACTTACTCCCCATGTAGGGTCTCTGTCCTTAATGTGTTGTACTATGTGAATTAACGGTAAAACTACTACTAAAACAGTACTCTATACTTTGTGTGTCTGTGGGTGCAAACTGTTGAAATCTTAGTTAGAGTTTCTAACTCTACCATTAGGGGTAAGTCCAAGTGAGTCCTCGGGCGCTTGCATCTGTGTAGGAGACCTGGAAGCTCCTGACTCCTGGCATTGAATCAGCACAGCTCCAGCCATTGTGGCCATTTCGGGAGTGAACCAGCGGATGGAAGACCTCTTTCTTTGTCTCTACCTCTCTGTGTAACTCTGTCTTTCAAATAAATAAAAATAAATCTTAAAAAAAATAGTAAAGTAAGAAAAAATGTTACGAAATCCTCTCTTAAATATGATCTTGTTCCATCTCATTCTTATATAACACCCAAATTCCCTGGTCAGATACATTTTTCTTTTTCCAGCACATACCACAATATTTAGTTCCTTAGTTCTTGTCATGGTCAGTCCCACTTTGGTACTCTCTCCATGTATTGTGCTGAAACGATTTTTCTTTCTCCAGTCTAATACTTATGATACATAAAACTTCACTCTTTATTGCTCTGCTGCTTTTCATAAATGTGTATTAGTCTGTCTCTTTCCAGCTTGGAGTGTGAGCTCCTGGAGGGTCAGGGCTTCAGTGTCTCACAGTCAGTTTTCATTAAACATATGGTCCTGAATTAGTCACTTTGAAATGGTTTCCAGGTTGCATGGGGGCACCTCCTGGTCTGTTGCCTGTCATTTGCAGTCTCTTATCAATTTAGTTTCCTCAGTTAAAAAGCAATGGTCAAAACTAACAAAAAGAGTAACTTGATGTGTTTGTTTCTGTTAAAATACTGTGCTAGAGGAGATTGGATTACATAAAATGAAATGTTTATATTTTTAAAAGGAAGCAACAAGCAACTCTGATGATTACAAACAGCTCATCAGAAAGCCATACCTGAGTGTAATTTATGTGCCACTTAGGGACACATGTTATCCCTACATAATTTAATGTTTTTGAGTTATCTTTATTCTTTTTAAATACTAATTATATATAAAAGGGTTATCTAAAACTATACTTGGCAGGAAGTTTTCTCAAAAATGATTTTAGATTGTTACTGAGAATTATTAAAAAAATTTTTTTCCTTTTTTTAACTTTATTTCATAAATACAAATTTCCAAAATACAACTTTTGGACGATAGCGGCTTTTTCCCCTCATAACCTCCCTCCCACCTGCAACCATCCCATCTCCCACTCCCTCTCCCATCCCATTCTCCATCAAGATTCATTTCCAGTTATCTTTATATACAGAAGATCTACTTACTATTTACAAATAAAGATTTCAACTGTTTGCACCCACACAGAAACACAAAGCATAGAGTACTGTTTTAGTAGTAGTTTTACCATTAATTCACATAGCACAACACATTAAGGACAGAGATCCTACATGGGGAGTAAGTGCACAGTGACTCCTGTTGTTGATTTAACAATTGGCACTCTTGTTTATGAAGTCAGTAATCACCCAAGGCTCTTGTCATGAGTTGCCAAGGCTATGGAAGCCTCTTGAGTTCACCAACTCCGATCTTGTTTAGACATGGCAATAGTCAAAGTGGAAGTTCTCTTCTCCCTTCAGAGAAAGGTATGTCCTTCTGATTGGCCCGTTCTTTCCGCTGGGATCTCACTTGCAGAGATCTTTCATTAGGGGTGTGGTTTTTTTTTTTTTGTTTGTTTTGTTTTGTTTTTTTGCCGCAGTGTCTTGGCTTTCCATGCCTGAAATACTCTCATGGGCTTTTTAGCCAGATCTGCATGCTTTAAGGGCTGATTCTGAGGCCAGAGTGCTGTTTAGGACATCTGCCATTCTCTGAGTCTGCTGTGTATCCTGCTTCCCATGTTGGGTCGTTCTCTCCTTTTTAATTCTATCAGTTAGTATTTGAAGACACTAGTCTTGTTTATGTGATCCTTTTGACTCTTAGTCCTATCATTATGATCAATTATGAACTGAAACTGATCACTTGGACTAGTGAGATGGCACTGGTACATGCCATATTGATGGGATTAAACTGGAATCCCCTGGCACTTTTCTAAGTCTACCATTAAGGGTAAGTCCAAGTGAGCATGTGCTGAACTGTACATCTCCTCCCTCTCTTATTTCCACTCTTATACTTAACAGGGATCACTTTTCAGTCAAATTTAAACACCTAAGAATAAATGTTTGTTAATTAAAGAGTTTAATCAATGGTATTAAGTATAACAAAAAATACTAAAAGGAATAAAATAGTAAATTGTTCCTTGACAGTCAGGACAAGGGCTGATCAAGACAACCAACCTACTTAAGAGATGGGCCAAGGACCTCAATAGACATTTTCCAAAGAGGAAATCCAAATGGCCAACAGGCACATGAAAAAATGTTCAGGATCACTAGCCATCAGGGAATTGCAAATCAAAACCACAAGGAGGTTTCACCTCACCCCGGTTAGAATGGCTCACTACAGGAAATCAACCAACAACAGATGCTGGTGAGGATGTGGGGAAAAAGGGACGCTAACCCACTGTTGGTGGGAATGCAAACTGGTAAAGCCACTATGGAAATTAGTTTGGAGATTGCTCAGAAACCTGAATATAACCCTACCATTCAACCCAGCCATCCCATTCCTTGGAATTTACCCAAAAGAAATTAAATTGGCAAATAAAAGAGCTGTCTGCACCTCAATGTTTATTGCAGCTCAATTCACAATAGCTAAGATGTGGAATCAACCTCAATGCCCATCAACTGAAGACTGGATAAAGAAATTATGGGATATGTACTCTATAATACTATACAGAAGTAAACAATAATGAAATCTGATCATTTGCAACAAAATGGAGGAATCTGGAAAACATGATGCTGAGTGAAATAAGCCAGACCCAAAGGGACAAATATATGTTCTCCATGATCGGTGACAACTAACTGAACACCTAAAAGAAAATCTGTTGAATTAAATGGACACTATGATAAAAATATTTTCAATAGTACAAAATTCTTAGCATTTTTGAGAACATTTTAACAACTAAGAAATCTTAAGGCATTCTATATGAAGGAAATTGAAATTATTGAGGAATGAGACAGAGCAACTTTATAGTATTAAAAGAACATAAAGAATGTAATCACTAAGATTTATCTGGGATAAAATCTCATGAAAAAGAACATTGTCATGAGTTATACTTCTGAGAGGCCAAATTACGAGGATAGACATGAAGGAATAGCAGAGATGGACATTATTTTTGAAGAAAAAGTGAAAAAAGCCATGGTCTTTGAGAAACTAAATCCTATAGTTTTTGAAAGTTGGAATATTTTTATTGATCTAATTTGTATAGTCATGAAATAGTTTGTTTTAGGCAGAGCCTTATAAACTTTAGTCATTTATCAAATATTAGTAAAGATTGAGGAGCCAGGCACATCTCACGTTGACAGAAGAAAAAGCATGTACTCACAAACATGAACCAAGGTGAAATGGTGTAGTATATATAGTATTGGTAGAGTTTGGACTACTATAATTAAAAACTTGACGCAGGGTGATTTGTAAGCAACAGGAACATATTGCCCACAGTTAAGGGCCTGAAAAGTCTAAGATCAAAGCTCTTGAGAAGATTTAGTGTCTGACGAGGGCTCACTCCTTGATTTATAGAAGTTGCCTGCTAGCTTAATCCTTAAATGATATAAGGGAGAACAAGTTCATTCGGGCTTCTTTTACAAGGACCCTTATCACTTTCCCAAGTTTCCACATAACACTATTGCATTGGTAATAAGTTTTCAGCATATGAATTTTGTAGGCCCACATTCAGACCACAGCGTCTGCCCTGGCACCCCAGAATTCAAGTCCTTTCCACATGCAAAATACATTTATTCCATAGCCCTCAAGATCTTGAGTTGTTCTAGCATCAACTTGGAAGTCTAAATCCCAAAGTCTCAACGACATCACAGGTGGGAGAGATTCAATGGATAATTCATCCTGAGACAAATACCCCTCTAGTTTTGAGCCTGTGAAATCAAATTATATGCATCAAAATACAGTGGTGAGAAAGGAATAGGGCAGACCTTCTCAGTCTAAAAGGGAGATATAGGAAAGAAGGTAGGATGAACAAGTTCAGTCCAAAACACTACAGGGCAAATAATTTTAGATGTTAAAGCTTGATAGTAATCTTGGACATAGTGTATTTCAGAATGCACCAAATTTCTGTGCATCCCTTCTCCCATTGCTTTGCTGGGCGCAGCCCACACCATGAATCCCTCAGGTGGAGATCATGTGCCTACACCTTTCTGAGGCTGGAGTTGTGTGCTGAGGGTACTTCATGCCTTGGGGCTTCAGGGTGAGTCCATCCTTGTGTCTCAGCCAGGCATTACTCTTGTGACCACTCCCTGCCTGGGTCCCAAGGCTCCTTGAGACACCCCTAAAATCCAGGTAAAGGCACCCACACCCCCACAGCCCATGCAGTATGCACTGATAGAGATTGCATCAAATAGCCACTGGCAAATTTTACCACCTGTACTGATGAATAGTACCTAGTTTCCCCAGATCTGTAATAATCTCCTTATCAAGGAGTCACTTCACCATTCCCTTCCTATTCTTTTCTGAGCATGCCTTGTCATTCTTTACAACAGCCAGATTGAGAGTTTACCACATGTTCAAGTTCTGCTTTGCTTCTGATTATAAATTCCATCTTTACATCACCCCTTCTCCTCATATGTTGCAAAAAGCCACATTGCACCTTCATCATTTTGCTTAAATATTTCTTCTGTCAAACATACTATTTCATTTCTTGCAGATTCTACCTTTCACAAAACGTTAGGAGGTACATACAACCCAGCCAAGCTCTTGGCTACTTCCTAATATGGATGGATTTTCATTTAGTTTCCAATACTTTGTTCATAATTTCCACTTGAGGTCTTATCAGAATCGCCTTTACTATGCATATTTCTGCCTAGCATTCTGAGCACGAACACTTGGGTAATGTCTAAGAAGATTGTATCTTTCTTTGAAGCTCTGTTCTTTTTCTGTGCTCTCATGAGAATCACCTCTTATGGTCCATGTGTAGCCATGAAGGCTTTTTCTAGCACAGACTTGAAGACACTTACAGCTTTTATCCATTATCCAGTTCCAAAACTGCTTTCACATTTTTTAGGTATTTTTATAGCAATACCTCATTTCTGAGTACAAATTTCTGTCTTTGTCATGTCAGACTGCTATTACAAAATATGTTACTCTGCGTAATTTATAAGTAAGAATTTATTGCTCACGGCTCTGCAGGCTGGGAAGTCCAAGATCAAGCCGCCAGAAGATTCAGTGTTAGATAAGGGCTTGTGCTCTACTTCATAGCTGGCACCTAGGAGCTACATGATGGACATTGCACAGGCTTCTCCCTTTTCATATGTGTAAAAATAGTGATAACTTCCTAAAGGCCCACTTCTTAGTACTGTTTCACTAAGAATTAGGTTTCAACTTGTGAATTTTTTGGAGTACACATTCAGGTCATAGTAGGTATAAAGTATGATATAGAATATAGGATTTATAATACCATGATAGATGACATAAAAATAATAATCGTATATTGTGTAATACATAAATGCAGTTAATTATGTGTTATGTATGAAGGTTTATTAACATTCACATATAGAAGTAAATTTCCTTTGAGAATATTGCACACCACTGTTTACCTATACATTTTTGTATACGTGTGTGTACATGATGTATAATTTGTTGGATTCCTAAATATCCAAGTGGATTGGGGTTGATGTAGCCAACTAATGTTTTTTGTTTGTTTGTTTCTACATAAAGGGGAAATACTGGTGTGGACAATTTATGAAGAATTTTTAAAATAAATCCCTGAGAACCATTAGTATTAAATATTCAAAAAATGAAAAGGAGTATAAAGAGCCACCAATGGAGGAGTCACACTGTGGGATTTTCCCTGAGGGGTAGGCCTATGATGGAGCTGTTATGCCTGTATTTGTATTTTTTGTTTTGTTTTGAGGACTCTTATCAGTTGACACACTGTCATTTCCTGGTATTTATACAAATTACTGTAATGCTTTTAATATCCTTTTTATCTGCTAACATTTGGAACTTTATCAGAATATGTGGGTGATGGTAGGTTAGAATTGGATTAGGGTTAGATTTAGGGATAGGGTTAGAGTAGGTAAAAGGAAATGCAGAGTTCAGGGATTGCAAGTGATGTGGGCTCCCAAATGACAGGCAGTCTGCAACTTGCTTGGCTTGAGAATACAAGAATGCCTATATTAGTGTGAGGAAATCTTTTAAAACTGTTTCAAAAAGTTTAAAGCATTGGTTAATCTGAAATAAACAACTTCTTGCCAGAAACATCATTTAAAACTAACATTAGAATAAAAACATGGATAGATAGAGCTATGCTTGCCAATTGTAACCAAAGCTTTACAGTTTACTCAACATCATGCTGATCATGTCATAAATGCCATTAGGTCTTTTCCTATTGAAGAAATAAATTATATTTGAAGCATCCTATACCATGTTCCTAAAAGGTAAAGAAAAAGCAGAATAGTTTTTTAATTAAGGGGAACCAGTGTTAAACTATTCAAGTATAGCAAACCTGGCCAACAGAAATTTATGTCTTAAGTCAGAGATAACTCGTGACACCTTGGGCAGTGAGGTGGTGGTTCAATCTTTTTTATTGTTTTCCAAAGAAACCTTTTATTTAATGAGTACATATTTTGTAAGTAAAACTTTAGGAATATATTGATTTTTCCCACCATACTCGTTCTTCCATCCCCACTTGCACCCCACCTCCTGCTGTTTCTCCCATTTCCAGTCCCATTCTCCATTAAGATGAATTTTAAATTAACTTTATACATAGAAGACCAGCTCTATACTAAGTAAAGATTTCAACAATTTGCACACATACACACACGCACACACTATAAAAACTGAGAACAAGTTTTACAGTTAATTCTCATAGTATAACTCATTGAGGTCAGAGGTCCTGCATGGGGGTTAAGTGCACAGTGACTCCTATTGTTAATTTAACAATGAACACTCTTATGTATGACATCAGTGATCACAGAGGATCTTGCCATGAGCTGCCAAGACTACGGAAGCCTTTTGAGTCCACAGTCTCCATCAGTATTTAGAAAACATCATAAACAAAGTGGAAGTTCTCTCCTCCCTTAAGAGAAAAGTATATCTTTCTTTGATGGCTCATTCTTTCCATTGGGGTCTCAGTCACAGAGATTCTTCATGTAGGATATATTTTTTGCCATGGTGTCTTGGCTTTCCATGTCTGAAATGCTCTCATGGGCATTTCAGGCAGACCAGAATGCCTTAAGGGCTGATTCTGAGATCAGAGTGCTATTTAGAGCAATTGTATTCTATGAGTGTGTTGTATGGACTGATTTTCTCCTTTTTAGTTCTATCTGTTGTTATTACCAGACACTTGATCTTATTTATATGATCCCTTTAACACTTAATCCTATCTATATGATCATTTTAACACCTAATATAATCATTTTAACACTTAAGATGGTATTATTAACTCCCACTTTAATGGGATATGGAGTCCCATGGCAAGTTTTCAGCTGTACCCTTAGAAGTAAGTCCATAGGAATGTTTGCAGAACTATACAGCATTATAGTTATGAACTCATACCCCCCCCTTCTTATTCTCACTCTTATTTTTTACTGGGATCTATTTTTAATTGACTTTATATACATATCAGTAATTCTATGTTAAGTAGAGTTCAACCATTTGTATTAAGAAAAGAAAAAGAAAAAAAAATCTGTTCCTGGACAGTCAAGACAAGGGCTGTTCAAATCATTGCTTCTCAAAGTGTTTCACTTCTACAGGTTTCCCTTTAGGTGCTTTGTTAGTTATCACAAATCAGGTAGAACATATGGTATTTGTCCCTTTGGGACTGGCTTATTTCACTCAGTATGATGTTTCCCAGTTTCATCCATTTTGTTGCAAATGAATGGATTTCATTTTTTTTTACTACTGTGTAGTATTCCATAGTACATATCCCATAATTTACTTATCCAGTCTTCTATTGATGGGTGTGTAGGTTGATTCCATGTCTTGGCTGTTATGAATTGAGCTGCAATAATTGGGGTACAGATAACTCTTTTATTTGCTGATTTCATTCCCCTTGGGTAAATTCCAAGGAGTGGGATGGCAGGGTCATATGGCAGTACTATATTCAGATTTCTGATATATTCCCAAAATGTTTTATATAATTGGTTTTACCAGTTTACAGTCCCACCAACAGTGGATTAGGGTTCCTTTTCCCTCACATCTTTGCAAGCATGTGTTGTTTGTTGATTTCTGTATGAAATCTGTTCTAACTGGGGTGAGGTGAAACCTCATTTTGGTTTGGATTTGTATTTCCCTGATGCCTAGTGATCCTGAGCATTTTTTCATGTGTCTGTTGGACATTTGAATTTGTTCTTTTGAAAAATGCCTGTTTAAGTCCTTTGCGCATTTCTTCACTGAAATTTTTGTTTTATTGTTGTGTAGTTTCTTGATCTTTTTATATATTCTGGTTAAATCCTTTATCAGTTGCATGATTTGCAAATAATTTCTCCCAATCTGCCAGTTGTTTCTTCACTTTCTTGAATGTTTTTTTTTTTTTTTTCAGCACAAAAGCTTCTCAATTTGATGTAATCTCATTTGTTAATTTTAGCTTTTACTGCCTGTTCCTCTGGGGTCTTTTCCAGGAACTCTTTGACTGTGCCAATGTCTTGCAGGGTTTCCCCAATGTTCCTTAATAATTTGATGGTATCAGATCATAGATTTAGATCTTTGATCCATTTTGGATGGATTTTTGGGTAAAGTGTAAGGTAGGGGTCCTGGTTTATACTTCTGCAAGCAGAGATCCAGTTTTCCCAGCACCTTTTGTTGAAGAGACTGCCCTTGCTCCAGGGATTGGTTTTAGCTCCTTGGTCAAATATAAGTTGTACCAGACTGTTTTGTTTATAACTCCCTTGTAGTATGTCTTGAAATCTGGCTTTGTGATGTCTCCAGCTTTGTTTTTGTTTTCTATGATTGCTTTAGTTATTCGGGTTCTGCTGTGTTTCCAAATGAATTTCATCATCATTTTTTCTAGATCTGAGAAGAATGTCTTTGGTATTTTGATAAGTACTACATTGAATATGTAAATTGCTTGTGGAAGAATGGACATTTTGATGTTATTGATTCTTCCAATCCATGAACATGGAAGTTTTATCCATTTTTTTTGGCTCTTATATTTCTTTCTTTAATGTTTTGTAATTCTCATTGTAAAGATCTTTGACATCCTTGGTTAAATTTATTCCAAGTTATTTAATGTTTTTGGTAGCTATTGTGAATGGGATTGATCTTAGAATTTTTTTCTCAGCTGTGGCATTGTCTTTGTGTACTAAGGCTATTGTTCATTGTGTGTTGATTTTATATTCTGCCAAACTCTTATGAGTTCCAGTAGTCTCTTGGTGGAGTGTTTTGGATCCCCTTTTTATAGAATTATGTCATCTGCAATAGGAATAGTTTGACTTCCTCTTTCTCAATTTAAATCCCTTTGATTTATTTTTCTTCCCTGATGGCTCTGGCTAAAATTTCAGGACTATACTGAATAGCAATGGTGAGACTGTGCATCCTTGTCTGGTTTCAGATCTCAGTGGGAATGCTTCCAACTTTTCCTCATTCTATAAGATGCTGGCTGTGTGTTTGTTATAAATAGCTTTGATTGTGTTTAGGAATGTTCCTTCTGACCCCAATTTGCTTAGAGTTTTTATCATGAAAGGGTGTTGTATTTTATCAGATGCTTTCTCTGCACCTATTGGTCTTTTTTTTTTTTTCAGCAGTTTTTTGATGTGATGTGTCACGTTGATTGATTTGAGAATGTTGACCCATCCCTGTGTACCAGGGGTAAATCCAACTTGGTCCGGGTGAATGATCTTTCTGATGTGTTGTTGGATTAATTTGGCCAGAATTTTGTTGAGGATTTTTGCATTTATTCTCATCAGGGTAACTGGCCTATTGTTCTATATCTCTGTTGAATCTTTTCTGGATTTAGCAATTAATGTGCTGCTGGCTTCATCGAAAGAACTTGGGAGGGTTCCCTCCCGAGGGTTCCCTCCCATTCAATTGATTTGAATAACTTGAAATGAATTAGAGATAGTTCTTTAAATGTCTGGAGATTTCTGTGGTTTAGCCATCTAGTCCTGAGCGTTTCTTTGTAGGGAGGGTCTTTATTACTGATTCAATTTCCAAATTGGTAATGGGTCTGCTTAGGTTTTCTGTGTCTTCATAGCTCAATAGTGGTAGGTTGTATGTGTCCAGGAATCTATCCATTTCTTCTAGGTTTCCCAGTTTGTTGGCGTACAGTTCTTTATAGTAGTTTCTGATGATTCTTTTTATTTCTGTGGTGTCTGTTGTTACATTTTATTTTTCATCTCTAATTTTATTGATTTGGGTCTTCCTTCTCCTTTTTTTGATTAGTTGATCTTTTGTATTTTTTTATTCAGTTTGTTGATTACTTCTCTAATTTTAATTATTTCTTTTCTCATACTAATTTGGGGTTTGGTTTGATATTGTTTTCTAGATCCTTGAGGTGCATTGATAGCTCCTTTATTTGGGGCATTTCCAATTTCTTGATGTAGGCACCAGTTACTATAAACTTTCCTCTTAACACTGCTTTTGCTGTATCCCATAAGTTTCGATATGTTGTGTTGTCTTCATTTGTTTCCAGAAACTTTTTGAATTCTCTTTTGTTTTCATCTTTGACCCACTGTTCATTCAGGAGCATTTGTTCAGTCTCTATGTGTTTGCATATTTTCTAGAGATTCCTGAGTTGCTGATTTCCAGCTTCATAGAATTGTGGTCCAAGAAGATGCATGGTATGATTTCAATTTTTTTTTTTTTATTTGCTGAGACTTGCTTTGTGACTAGCATGTGGTCAATCCTAGAGAAAGTTCCATGCACTTATGAGAAAAATGTGTATTCTGTGAATGTAGGGTGGAAGGCTCTGTAGATATCTGCTAGGTCTATTTGGTCTATAGTATCAAATAACTCTGTTGTTTCCCTGCTGATTTTCTGTCTGGTTGATCTGTCCATTGCTAAAAGTGGGGTATTGAAGTCCCCTATTACTATTTTGTTGAGTCTATATCTCCCTTTAAATATTAACATTTCTTTAGATAGCCAGGTGTCCCATAATTAGGTGTATATACATTTATAATAGTGACATCTTCCTGTTGAATTCATCCTTTATTCATTATATAATGTCCTTCTGTGTCTCTCTGAATAGTCTTTGTGTTAAAGTCTATTTGTCTGATCTATTTCTCTGATATTAGGATGGCTGCACCAGCTCTTCTTTGTTTTCTGTTGGCGTGGATTATCTTTTTCCATCCTTTCACTTTCAGTCTGCATGCATCTTTGTTGGTAAGATGTGTTTCTTCTAGTCAGCAAATAAATGGGTTTTCTTTTTTAATCCATTTTTCTAGTCTGTATGTTAACTCAGTAGTTGACAGTGTTTACATTCAGGGTCACTGTTGTTAAGTACCGACTTTGCCATGCCATGTTTCTGTAAATAGTCCTACTTTCGTACTTTGACATTTACTGGGTAATTTTCTGCATTCATCTTTTTCATAGTCATGTTCTGTTTCTGTGTGTAGCACATCCTTGAGTATCTTTTTTATGGCTGGGCAAGTAGTTAAAAATTCTTTCAATTTCTGTTTGTTGTGGAAGATCTTTATTTCTCCTTCATTGATGAATTAGAGCTTCACAGGGTACTGTATTCTGGGTTAACGGTTTTTTTCTCTTAAGACTTGGAATATATCTTGCCATTCTCTCCTTGCCTGTAAGGTTTCTGATGAGAAGTCTGCAATGGGTCTGATTGGGTTTTTTCTGAATGCGATTTTGCATTTCTCTGGTGCACTTTTTAAGGTTTTTTCTTTATGTTTTACTATGGAGAGTTTTATTACAATGTGTCATGGTGATCTTTTCTGGTCATTTCTAATGTGAGCTCTGTGTCTTTCCTGTGCTTGAATGTCTCTTCCTTTCTCCATATTGGGGAAGTTTTCTGTTAATATTTCATTAATAATGTGTTCTAATCCTTTCTCTATCCTCTCCTTTCAGAACTCCTATGATCCTTACGTTGTGTCATTTGATTGTAGATTGTAGATCTCCAACCGTGTTTTTTAGTATTCTAATTTCTTCTTTTTTTATGGTCTCACTATAATATTTCCAGAAATTTGTCTTCTAGTTATGATAATCTTTCTTCTGTCTCACCTATTCTGTTGTTAAGGCTTTCCACAGTAGTTTTTATTTGATCTATTGAATTCTTTATTTCTAGTATTTCATTCTAACTTCTCTTTAATATCTCAGTTTCTTGAGAGAACTTTTCATTTTGATCGTGAATTTGCTTCTGATTGCTTCTAAGTAGTCTATTGATTAATTTTCTGAATTCTGTTTCTGACATACCCTCAACTTCTTCAACTTCACCTTCTATTATTGAAGAATTGTAGTGCTCCTTTTGGGGGGTTCATAGTGTCTTCCTTATTCTTATTTTGGGTTTTCCTTGTTTTTTTTGTGTGTATTTTTTCTTTTTTGTCTGGTTGCTTTTCTATTTAATTTGTATTTTTATGATTTAGTGGTACATCTATACTTTTATTGAGCTCCTAGTGGTGTGCTGGATGTGGCCTGGTGTTCAGTATTCCAGGGTAGAGGAGGTATCCCATGTCAGACCCCCATGGGGCTTTGTATCTTTCTTCTGGAATTTTGGTTAGAGGAGGTTGTTCCTGTCTGTTAATGTAACCTACCCTTTTCTTCACAGGTGTGGGATCCTCCAGCATTAGTCTCTGCTTTGTTCAGGGTTATATCGCATTGCTTAACAAACTGCACTTCTAATCTGTGGAGATTTTCTTGTGGTGAGGTTTATCTCTTATGAGCTGCTATGAGTCTGTGTGTTCCAAATGTGTTCACAGAGCCCTGCCTGCTGGGGCCCAGCTCACTCCCAAACGGGCTTCAGGTTTTTATATTCAGAACTTCTCCTTGTTGTACAGCTTCTGTGGTGGTGAAGAAATTCTTCTGAAATGTGGTTCTCATTCCTGGGTGGGGGTGTAGTGAGGTACCCTCTGCAATTGATGGGTATGCACACTAAATATAATAGTTTCCAATTCTATCCATTGTGTTGCCAAAGATAGGATTTCATTCTTTTTTACAACTGGGTGGTATTTCATGATGTATAGATCACAATTTCTTTATCCAGTCATCAGTTGATGGACATCTGGGTTGATCCCATACCTTAGCTATTGTGAACTGAACTGCAGTAAACATGGGGGTACAGATAACTCTTTTATGTGCTGATTTCATTTCCTTTGGGTAAATTCCCGTTAGTGGGACTGCTGGGTCATATGGTAGATCTATTTTCACATATCTGAGATGTCTCCATACTGTTTTCCACAATGGCTGTACTAGTCTACTTTTGCCTTTTATTTCTTGTCTTTCACCTACTAGGAACACAAAATTAACAATAATCAGAAAAGCTTCTTTTTCTTATATTGTTAATATTTACTTTTAAAATTCTTCTCTCTAGACAGTGGTATAGAAGTGTGCTCAAACTAACTTTCCACTTCAGGCATCGTCAGTTGTATGGGAAGGACGTTGTGAGTCTCTGCCCTCTAGAAATGGCCAGTAAGAACACTTCAAATATTCCCTGATAAATATGAACCTCAAATAATTAATTAAGTAAATAATAGAAATAACTAGGGGCCGGCACTGTGGCGTAGCGGGTAAAGCTGCAGTCTGTGGAGCCAGTATCCGATATGGGTGCAGGTTTGAGTCTCAGCAGCTCTACTTCCTATCCAGCTCTCAGCTATGGCCTGGGAAGGTAGTGGAAGATGGTTCAAGTCCTTGTGCCCCTGGATTTATAAGGGAGACCCAGGGGGAAGCTCCTGGCTTCGTATCAGCTCAGCTCTGGCCGTTGCAGCCATCTGGGGAGTGAACCATTGGATGGAAAACCTCTTTCTCTTTCTCTCTCCCCTCTGCCCCGCCTCTGCCTCTCTGTAACTCTGCCTTTCAAATAAATAAATAAATCTTTAAAAAAGAGAAGTAACTATTTAATATAGAAATGAGTATGGTTTATTAGAAATTATACAGGTTCTTCCATATATTTTATCTAAGAATCATGCAAAAAGTAGAACAGCTCACATCTTTACAGAAAATTCCAGTGGATCCCCTCAAAGGAGCATTCTTTATTTTGACTTGAAGAGAAGATCAATTGATCCCTCTGAAATGGGGAGTCTTACTTGCAGAGTGGCTGTGAGAGTGTCTAAAATTACAAAGAAAAAGGAGCTAAAAAAACTAGCATAATGTTATTGAAGTCTACTTTCTAATGTGTTTGTGTATTTTGGTCAAGTTTACTATAGGTTTTGTTTTCATTCATCATCCCTCCCTTTCTTCCTTATCCTTTGTTTCTTTCCTGCTTTCCTCTTTCTTTTTAAAAGATTTTTTAATAGAAAGGCAAAGTGACAGAGAGAGGGAGAAACACAGAATAACGACATGTTTAAAAGTAATGATAGCAGCCATTTAAGTCCATCAATAAAAACTGAGGTTCCTGGGAATCCAACTGTGTCAGTGAAGTCTCTTTTACATTACCAACTTTCAACTTAAGAAAAATGGGAGCTCTTTAATGATTTCTTAATGTTTATATATTCTTTTTAATAGGTTTATTTATTTTAAAGTCAGAGTTACATAGAGAGAGAAGGAGAGGCAGAGAGAAAGAGGTCGGCCTCCCATCTGCAGGTTCACTCCCCAGATGGCTGCAATGTTCAGAGCTATGCTGATCTGAAGCCAGGAGCCAGGAGATTCTTCCAGATTTCCCACACTGGTGCAGGCATCCAGGGACCTGGGCCATCCTCCACTGCCTTCCCAGGCCATAGCAGAGAGGTGGATCAAAGTGGAGCACCCAGGAATCAAATCAGTGCCCATATGGGATGCTGGCACAGTAGGCGGTGGCTTTACCCACTACACCACAGCACCAGCCCCAATGTTTATATATTCTAAAATTATTTTAAAAATGTTATTAATATAAAGAGACTTCATAGGTACAATTCTAAGAAGATAACTATAGAACCCTACCTCCCACTCTCCCTCCCTTCCTCAATCCCACTCCTTCCTTCCTTTTTTTTTCTTTAATTCTTGCAAAAACATAATTTCAGTCCCCTCTATAATCACAGGTTTAATGAACCACAAACAGTAATATTCAACAAGTAAAAAGCAGGAAGACGACAGTTCCACAGGAGTATAAACAAGGGCTCAAAGGAGCAGCAAAATCACAAGATGTCCACTTTGTTCCTATACATTTTTTGTATTCTGTATTAGCTACTACATATCAGAGAAAATGTATGATATTTTTCTATTTGGATCTGGCCTATTTCACTAAGCCTAATATTTTTAAATTGCATCCATTTAAATTTTTTTTTTTAATTTTTTTGACAGGCAGAGTTAGAGAGAGAGAGAGAGGTCTTTCTTTTTCCGTTTCTAACCGCCCAAATGGCGACTATGGCCAGTGCGCTGCGGCTGGCGTGCTGTGCCGATTTGAAGCCAGAAGCCAGGTGCTTCCTCTTGGTCTCCCATGCAGGTGCAGGGCCCAAGCACTTGGGCCATCCTCCACTGCCTTCCCGGGCCACAGCAGAAAGCTGGACTGGAAGAAGAACAACCGGGACAGAATCTGGCGCTGCAAGCGGGAGTAGAACCCAGGGTGCCGGCTCCACAGGTGGAGGATTAGCCAAGTGAGCCATGGCACTGGCCAAGTTGCATCCATTTTGTTACCAGAGACAGGGTTTTATTCTTTTTAATGGCTGATTGATATTCTGTAATGTATATATACTAATTTTTATTTATCCGGTCATCAGTTGGTAGACATCTGGGTTGATTCCATATCTTAACTATTATGAACTGAGCTTAAATAAACATGGGGGGTATGGAAGGTAACTTTTGAATAATTTGATTTCATTTCCTTTGGGTAAATTCCCAGGAGTGAGATGACTAGGTCATACAGCAGATCTATTTTCAGATTTCTGAAGAATCTCCATACTGTCTTCTATAATGGTTGCAGTAGTTTACATTTCCACCAATGGTGTTAGGGTACTTTTCCCCCTAGATCGTCACCAGATTTTATTATTTTTTGATTTTTGGATGATAGTCTTTCTTACTGGGCTGAAGTTAACTCTCATTGTAGTTTTGATTTGCATTTTCCTAATGGCTAGTGATCCTGAGCATTTTATCATGTGTCTGTTGCCATTTGTATTTCACCCGTTGAAAAATTTCTGTTCATGTTATTTTGCCCATTTCCTTTTTTTTTATTTGACAGGTAGAGTTATAGACAGTGAAAGAGAGAGACAGAAAGGTCTTCCTTCCGTTGGTTCACTCCCCAAATGGCCGCCACAGCTGCACCGATCTGAAACCCAGAGCCAGGTGCTTCTTCCTGGTCTCCCAAGCTGGTGCAGGAGCCCAAGCACTTGTTGCCCATTTCTTAACTGGATTGTGTTCTATTGTTGTTGAGTTTGCTGAGCTTTTTCTAGATCCTAGGTATTATTCTTTTAACAGTTGAATAGCTGGCAGATATTTTCTACCATTCTGTTTGTTGCTTCTTGGCTTTGTTGAGTGTTTCATTTGCAATGCAGAAACTTCTTAGCTTGATATAATCCCATTTGTCTAGAAGTGAGAAGGAATGAAATCAGTACTGTAAAGTGGGTGCCTAATGATTTCCTCTTAAAAATGCTAACTAAATCATTCTTGTTTGAATGTGGGAATTAGTGGGATCACTGTTGTCACCGAGAAAGACGCCTTGAGTATCCCAAGGTGTGGTTGCCTTGAGCTCTGCTTTTTTTGACTATACCAATTTCACCTCTTGGTAGTCATTGCTTTGATTGTGCTTGGTCATTAAGATCATGCTAGTAGAGCTGAGTTTCATCTCCTGTCAAAATTCTCTGAAGATGCTTCAGGATATTTATCCTCCGTATTCAAATTTTCCATTAAAAGCTCTCCTCTTGTCTGTAGCTGATCCGAGCAAAACACTTTTGGCACCAATTGAGCAGAAAGTTTGTTTCACAGATTTTTCAGTCATAATAGTGCGAGCCAGATCAATTGAGATGTCAATGGTCTTAGCTCTTGTTTCTGCCATTAATTCGTTAATCGTGAGTTCTATTCAATCATGGCACAAACAAATTGAATGAATTCATGTGGGTGGTCTGCTACTTGTGGGCTTTCTTCAAATGAGTTATCTCCTTGTAAACTGCTGATTTCCTTTGGGCACTGTTGGCCTAAACCTTTTATAAAGCATAAATAATTTCATCATCCTTTCACCCAAGCCTTGCCATACATTCGGTAGTTGTTGTTGCTTCAAATTTTGTAAATTTTTGTGTTGTCTTATAGGGGCTCTTTTTACACTGATCTCTTATCCTTCTTCATGCCTCATGCTCAGACATGTTCTAACAAGTTAGTACAATTTTTGGTGCAAGGAAATCTATGCATAGTTTTTTGATCATAGGCATTTTCTCATGATTTTTCTAAGGACCTCTTGTATATAATAAGAGTAGTGACTTGTGTTTTAAGGCCTTGTAGAGTAGAGCCACTAGGTTGACCTAGAAATAATTCATCAATATACATTTTAACTCCTCACATATTTTTAGTAAGTAAGAGACTTCCAGATGGTGAGACTTAAGGGTCACCTGAAAACGCATTTGAAATTGTGAAGCTGTCCTAGTGAGCCACTGGTGCATGTCAGATTGACCTGCACAGAGTCTCTTTTTGGCATAACTCAGTGATGATAGAAACTATAGTGTAGACATTTTAAAAAAGAGAGTTAAAAGAGAGCTTTGAATTGGCTGAATGAAATGCTGCTTATTAATATGGAAAATAGGAGATCTATTAAAAACTTTGTGATACACAAAGAATAAACAATGATTCTTGCCTATTAACTGGATACAATGGACACTTATTTAATAACGTTGGAGAGCTCTGTCTTTCTAAAACCTTTGTATGTGTTTATAGTCAAGGGTATGTTTGACCAGACTTTTTTAACTTTTGATTATCAGCTTGTGAGTATGGAAAAGTTAATTTCATAAATAGAAAATATTTTGCCAGCTCCTAACATGCAATTTTATTAGGCATAAGGAGCCTAAATGTAAAAAGAAATTTATATGTGTGGTCTATTTAAGAATTTTCACTAGGGCGATTCCAAGATGGCTGAATCGCAAAAAGACATGTAGATTATGACCAGGGGATAAAAAGGCAGAAGTGTGTTTCCAAGGGAGAAATGGAGAGACTTTTGCTGAGGAAGTTCTATAGAAATGAGAGGAATGCCATGCAACAGTGTGGAAAAAGTAAATGTGCAACAATGAACAGGGACAACATCCACAACTCCTGCAGCTGAAGACTGGAGGAGGTGCCTGGTTCTGAGAGCAAGGTGAGGCAGACTATGGCAGCTGGAGCCAATGGTGATATTGCCTGGCTGAGAACCTGTTGGACCACATTGCATTTGAGTCTTACCCAGGGTCCCATCATGGGGCAGGGTACCCATCCAACAAAGGAGAACCACATTTTTCTCCCCATATTCCAAAAAGGGCTCCCAGAAACCAGAGGTGAGAAGGCACCATCTTGACGTAGAGGCTGCAATGGCTCCTGTGTGCGCAACCAGGGGATTTTAGCAGAGAGAGAAATCTGTGTTTCCCATTGCCTTTGAGTCTGCTTGGGCACTTTGACAGGAGACTGGGTACTCACTTAAGATTCTGAGGTGCCCCCATTGTCTCAGTCTCTCTCAGGTTCTGGGGCTCAAGCAGCCAAGTGGGATCTCCCTTAGGAAGCTGGTCTGGAAACAACTGTGCTCTCTCAGTGGACAGGGCTGGCTCGTGGGGTGGAGAGGGGATACTTGACATATACAATCTACCAAAATTGAGACACAAGACATTCAAAACCTAAACAAAACAATAGACCAAGTCAGAGATTGAATCAGTAGTAAAGACCATTCCAACTAAAAAGGACAGATGGATGGATGCCTTTACTATTGAATTTTATAAGACTTTTAGTTTCTAATTCTAGTACTTCTCAAACTATTCAGAACAATTGAAAGGGAGGGAATCCTTCCAAACTCCTTCTGTGAAGCCATCATCACCTTAATTCCAAAACCAGAAAAAAGATACAACAAAGAGAACTACAGACTAATATCACTAATAAACATAGATGCAAAAACCCTCGACAAAATGTAAGTGAATTGAATTTGACAACACATCAGAAAGATCATTCACTGGGACCAACTGGGATTTATCCCTGGTATGCAGGTATGGTTCAACATTTGAAAATCAATAACAAACTAAGGACCAAAAATTGTGTATATATCTCAATAGGTGCAGGATAGCATTTGATAAAATACAACATCCTTTCATGATAAACACCTTAAGCAAATTGGGTATAGAAAGAACATTCCTCAGTACAATGGAGGCCACCTGTGACAAACCCACAGCCAGCATCATATTTATTGGGGGAAAGTTTAAAGCATTTTCACTAAGATTAAGAAGCAGACAAGGATGCCCACTCTCACCACTGCTATTCAATATAGTCCTGGAAGATTTAGCCAGCCCCATAAGGCAAGAAAAAGAAATCAAAGGGATCCAGACTGGAAAGGAGGATATCAGATTATCCCTGTTTTCAGATGACATGATTCTGTATGTAGGAGAACTGAAAGACACCATCAAGAGACTATCGGAACTCATGAGAGAGTTTGGTAAAGCATCAGAATATAAAATCAACACAGAAAATAAATAGCTTTTTTATACATAGACAATGCCATGGCTGTGAAAGAACTTGAAACATCAGTCCCATTCACAATAATCACATAAAATTAAATTACTTGAAATAAATTTAACCTAGGAGGTGAAATATCTCTACAATGAAAATTATAAACATTAAAGAAAGAAATAAAAGACATTAAAAATGGAAAAATTGTCCATGTTCATGGATTGGAAGAATTAATATCACTCAGATATTCATACTACCATAAGCAATTTACAGATTCAATGTGATACCAATCAAAATACCAATGACATTCTTCTCAGATCTGGAAAAAGTGATGTTAATATGCATATGGAAATACAAGAAATGATGACTAGCTAAAGCCATCTTTATACAACAAAAATAAAGCTGGAGACATCACAATACCAGTTTTCAAGACATACTACGTGGAGGTTTGATAAAACCAGCATGGTACTGGTAACAGAAATATACATGTAGACCAATGGAACAGAATTGAATCCCCCAACATCAATCCATGGATCTATAACCAACTAGTCTTTAACAAAGGAGCTAAAATCAATCCCTAGAGAATAGGACAATCTCTTCAACTAATGGTCCTAGGAAAATTATATTTCTACAAGTAGAGATATTAAACAAGACCCCTACTTTCCACCTTATACCAAAAGCAACTCAAAATGGATCAAGGATCTAAACCTGTGACCTGATATCATCAAACTGCTAGAGGAGAACATTGAGGAAACTGCAAGACATTGGCATAGGCAAAGACTTTTTTTTTATATATATATATTTTTATTTTTTGACAGGCAGAGTGGACAGTGAGAGAGAGAGAGACAGAGAGAAAGGTCTTCCTTTGCCACTGGTTCACCCTCCAATGGCCGCCGCGGCCGGCGCGCTGCAGCCGGCGCACCGCGCTGATCCGATGGCAGGAGCCAGGAGCCAGGAGCCAGGTGCTTTTCCTGGTCTCCCATGGGGTGCAGGGCCCAAGCACCTGGGCCATCCTCCACTGCACTCCCTGGCCACAGCAGAGAGCTGGCCTGGAAGAGGGGCAACCGGGACAGAATCCGGCGCCCCAACCGGGACTAGAACCCGGTGTGCCGGCGCCGCTAGGCGGAGGATTAGCCTAGTGAGCCGCGGCGCCGGCCGGCAAAGACTTTTTGTAAAAGATCTTAGAATTACAGATATCAAAGCAATAATAAACAAATGGGATTATATCAAGCTAGGAAACCTCTGCACTGCAAAGCAAACACTTAACAAAATAAAGAGGCAATCTACAGAATGGGAGAAAATATTTACAAACTATGAAACTGATAAAGGATTAATATCCAGAATCTAAAAATAGCTCAAGAAGCCCAACAACAACAACAAAACAAACAATCCAGTTAATAAACGGGTAAATGATTTGAACAGGCATTTTTCAAGGGGAAATTCAGATGGCCAACAGACACATGCTCAGGAAATTCATATGGCCAGCAGACACATGCTCTTGAGAGCCATCATGGAAATGCAAATCAAAACCACAATGAGGTTTCACCTCACACCAGTTAGGATGGCTCTCATACAGAGATCAAAAAAACAATAAATGCTGGCAAGAACGTGGGGGAAATGCAAGCTAGTACAACCATTGTGGAAGATAGTATGGAGATTTCTCAGAAAGCTGAATATAGACCTACTGTGTGACCCAGCCATGGCACTCCGTGAATTTATGCAAAAGAGATAAAATCAGTCTATGAAAGTGTTTTGTGTACCCTCATGTTTATTGCAGCTCCATTCTCAATAGTTAAGATATGGAGTCAACCCAGATACCCATTAACTGATGACTGGATTAAGAAAAAGTGGTACATATACACTATAGAATATTACTCAGCTGTGAAAGAGAATGAAATCCTTTATTTGACAACATAATGGATGCAGCTAGAAACCATTATACTTAGTGAAATAAGCTAGTCCCAAAAAGACAAATATATGTTTTGCCTGATCTCTGGTGAATGAGTACAATAAAATATAATATATAATTATTTCCATTGCAATGTGCATAAAATTATTCCTGTGCACAAACTGGTGAGAGCTAATGGTTTATAGTCTAAATGAACGTAATTATAACCATATTGGAAATATTTGGATGTTACATTGTTATTGGTGTTATTTCATTGAAATAAATTATGAGTAATTAACCAAAAAACTGTATATGGATGAAATGGTAATTTATACATTCAATTGTTATTTATAACTGTTGACTATATACCTAATAATCGCTGTTCTTTTTGCCTTTTTTGTTAAATTTCTTATTCGGTGGCATATTAAGCCTTTTACTCTAATGCAAATTTAAAATATGTTATCTCAAAAACTAAAAAATAATAGAAGGAAGGGAGGTGGGAGGGAGGAGAAAGAGGAATATCATTATGTTCTTGGACTTGTATCTATAAATCATATTAAATCTTAAAAATTAATTAAAATTAAAATGAAAAACTGAAAAATGAAGAATTTTCACTAGGGAAAGTTTGCTACAATGCATTCTTCACCTTTTCACTGAGGTGAAGTCGGAGCATTACAGCACACAAGGTCATTCTGCTATGGTACTTGTGGCTCTGAGGAGTTTTTATGTGCTTGGTAAGCTCTCATATTTCTTGCTATAATAGACATCCTCTCCTTGTGCTGAAATGACTCGTAAGCTGATTCTGAGTATTCCTAAATTGCACAACCTCCAAATTACTGCCAATCTGTAGAGGGCTTATAATGCAGTTGCTACCCAGGTTGTGGTGGCCTCTGAAACATTTCACCTTTTCTTATCAGTGTCATGACAGTGTTCAGAGTTATCTGAACTGTGGAGACGCTTAAATGCTTAGCACGTCTATCTCTATAGCTTAGTCTATCTATACAGCTTAGTGACAGAGCATATATTCATATTAATAGAATACTGGTGTTTTAAGATTAATTAGAGTCTATTTAATGTGGGTCTTGTGCTTTCCACACACCATCCTATGCACATGCTCTTTTTTTTCATTCCTTAAAACAATTACTGATATAAAGGGAACAGATTTCTTGTATTTCATAGATACAATTCTTTTTTTTTTTTTTTTGACAGGCAGAGTGGACAGTGAGAGAGAGAGAGAGACAGAGAGAAAGGTCTTCCTTTTGCCGTTGGTTCACCCTCCAATGGCCGCCGCGGCCAGCACGCTGCGGCCGGCACACTGCGCTGATCCGATGGCAGGAGCCAGGTACTTATCCTGGTCTCCCATGGGGTGCAGGGCCCAAGGACTTGGGCCATCCTCCACTGCACTCCCTGGCCACAGCAGAGAGCTGGCCTGGAAGAGGGGCAACCGGGACAGAATCCGGTGCCCCAACCGGGACTAGAACCCGGTGTGCCGGTGCCGCAAGGTGGAGGATTAGCCTAGTGAGCTGCGGCGCCAGCCTCATAGATACAATTCTAAAAAGATAATCATACTTCCTTCCCTTCCTCATTCCCCTTCTTTCTTATTTTCGTTTTTCTTTTAATTTTTACAGTAAAGTACTTTGAATACACTTTCAGGTAAATTGGATGTGTACTTGGAACATTCCCAATGGCTTTTTTTCTCATTGTTTCCTTTTAGTTCTTTGCATCCTGGTAGCATGTCTCTTCTTACTAGCATTTTCTACAGTCATTGCCTTTTTCCTAATCCCAGTAGCAAATGTTAACTATGATTGTGTAATCCCAAAAACCCAGCATAGCTACAACATTTACCTTAAAAAAATACCATGATTCTAAGACCAAATGACCATATATGACTAATGAACACCATTTGTATATTTTGAGACAATATTGCTCTGGAATCAAGCCTTGATTTCTAAAAAAGATTTATTGGAAAGTGTTAGAGAGAGTGAGAAAACCCGATCTCCCATGGTTCACTCCCCAAATGGCCACAACAACCATGGCAGTGCCAGAAGCTTCTAACAGATCTCCCACATGAGTGTAGAAGTCTGAGCACTTGGGCTATCTTCTGCTGCTTTCCCAAGTGCATTAGCAGGGAGCTGGATTGGAAGTAGAGTAGGTAGAACTTGAACTGACGCCTGCAAAAAGATGCTAGCACCAGTATAGGATGTTACCATTGCAGGCGGCAGCTTTACCCACTGTGCCATAACGCTGGCCCTGCAGCTTCATTCAAAGAAAGGTGATAAATTAATAGTTCCTAACTAGAAGAGCCCCTACATTTAAAAAATATACTGCTTCTGTGAATGAATGAGATTATATATACTTGCAATATGGACAATAATTTGTGTGACAAATTGATCCCTAATTCAAGAGTGGCAGACTAAGGCTCCAAAATGCACGTGTTCTCTGTCTGAAGACGAAGGTGTGTCTCGGTCTTAGCTTTAAGTGACATGAGAAAGTATCGGCCTTATGTAGCTAGCTCTTCTAATATTTGAAGACAAATCAGAAATTATGTAAATCTCTGTATTTTTAAATAGTGGTGCAAAAATATAGAGTAAGTATCTTGGTGGAGTTTACATCTTATGCTCTAAAACTCAAAGAAAAAATTGGCTTTTCACAAATATGATGTAATCCACGAAAAGAGGAGTAAAATTCATCCTGCACTGTCCTTTTTGGTTGGCTTCCCCAGGGAGAGTAAATCCCCAATGTATTTAATCACCAGAGGTTCCCGAGATCTGTGCCTGAACTGTCCACCACTGCTGGAAACTTCCTTTACAAGGTTTGCTGGTTCCTAAGTCTTTGAAAAATTCTCTGCTTTGTCCACCTTGAGGTCCTATCTGTGCAGCTGCTAAGGCTGAGCTCACTCAATGCTGCTGATTGTTCCTTCTCCACTTCCTTGGTATCGTTTCCCTCTTCTCCCACATTGTACACTCTCTGCTCATTGAAGTAGTTGCTTTTCCTTCTTTCTCCTTTTCATCCTTTTATTACCCTCTCTCAGTAGGAAGAGATTTTTATTTACCCTGTAGGGAACTATAATTTTGGCAGAAAATTACTAGCTTCTGATAGTAGTGCAATCAGAACAAGAGGCACACCCAAGAAACAGACTTTGCATCCTGGCATGTCATAGCTTCTTAGAACAGTCCCTTTTCTCTCCCCAACCTCCTGATTCTATTCTCCTCCTTCTGTCATCCCAATTTTAGAGAATGTCAACGTGAACTACCTGGTGAGTCAAACCCCAGATCTCAAAGCTGTCCTGTCTCTGCAACTTCCCTGTGCATGTTACACTCCTCATAGCGAATCTATGGCTCTTTTCATACCCACTGCTTCCGCCTTTGGCAAGGCTCAGCAGATCACTAATCTAACTCAGCAGATCCTTTTTAGATTAGTGCCTTTCAGCCTGGTAGTTTATTTTCAGTGTTTTAAGCAAGTCTTTGGAAAACCTCATTAATGAAAGGCCATGATTCTGGATTAAAAAGAAATTGATCATTTTTATCTCTACAGTTGTTGGGGTATTAAGAACTATCCCCTGCTCCTTGTCCTACCATTATGCTGAAATTTGACTTGTTTTACTGATCCACAACTATCAGTCATTTTCGTGGAGTGCTGTGTACTTGTGCATTCTCATGTCTCTTTGCTCAGCTGCACCCTGTGCTCTTGGTTAGATTTTTTGTTGTTGTTCAAACAGCCTTCTCATGGAGCTAGGTGCTCTTCATTTGTGTGTTTTTTTTCCACCCTGTATTTAGCTTTGTTATTATGCAGATACTGTGTGGTTCTCCTGCTCTCACTAGACTGTGATCTCTTTCAAAACAGCAAATATCTTTTATTTCAATATCCTTAGGTTTTAGTTGGATCTTTGCCTCTATGTCTAAACACTATGCTGGGCCACAAGAATGGTTAAAGAGATACTAGACTTCAGTTATTCATTCCTTCAGGGTATGGAGCTGTTCCGGATATTAACAAATGACATATTAAATCAATTAATCTTCAGTAAGAATAATTCACATGAATCAGTTCATTTGCTCGTATGTTACAGTTATTACATGGTTGAAATTATAGGTTATATTTAAATAATGTTTTATCTCTTGACAGACAACTAAACCTAAAATGAAAATCATGGAATTTATTTGGTATAGGAGACTTTCAAAACAGTCATTCTGGCAGAGAACTTGACATTAAAAAGCAAAAACAAAAAACACAAAAACAAAACAAGGATTTTGTCCCTGGCTACTGTTCCCTTTTCATAAAATTGATGAATAGCTAACCCCAAGGACATTCCCATATGGGAAGTCCTGAGCCATTCACAGATTATTTCTGAAACAGCACATCTGGAGCTATCTCTGGTTTTGCCCCTCTGCAGGCTTGCATAACTGTGCAGGCTTGCATAACTGTGTTCAGCCACTCAGACTTTCTAATTAATGGGTAAAGACTCTGACCTCCAGTGAAGAATAGGAAGAATTAATGTTCTAGTTCCTGAGAACACATGAGTACCCAATATCCACATTAGTCCTGTCTTCATCTAAAGGCATCAAGGGCAGTCATAGGATGGTGTTTGGTAAAAGTATTTGTCTTCTTTTTTAATTTTAATGTCCTGAAGAGTTGTCTAGACTATTAGTATGCTTTTAAAATGTTGCTTTTATTCTTAGAACTACAACGTGCATATTTTAAAACTCTGTTCTCTCACATAAAATCCTCAAAATCTTAAATATACGTTCATCACTTAGTAAATTCTGATTTTAAAACATTGAGTGTCTTTATACATAGTACAGAGAAGGAACACCAAACAGACTTTGGCAGCATGTGTCATTGTTTCTAAATGTAAAGTTTTTAAACATAGCTTGGTACAACAGTTTGTTACAGTTAGAATTCAGTTTGTGTGACTTTTAGAAATCTAAACATTGTTTCTCTGTCATATGTCTTTGAAATGATATCATATGTTCTAGAAACTCAATGGGATATTGAGAGTGCCAGAACCTACTGGAAGAAAATACATATGTATAACCACTATAGATATAGTTATATATATGACTATATATAAATAAGATATTTTTTTCCAATTTCTTTCTGATTAGGTTTATAATATAGTAATGTCCCAATTAGGGAATAACTATTGAAATTCAGTGAGAAATGTGTGGTGATGGGTAAATCACTGGGTTTTATCTGCAAATCATTAATGCTGTGGGGACCGTGTGATCTGTGTTGATTGGGTGAAGACCTAAAGAGAAAGCTGTTTGTTGACAGGGTCCCAGGAAGGCAACTTCTCAAAGTGGGATTGTAGTTGCTGTTTATTATTATCTGTCTTGGCACACATGAGGAAAAATAGAAAATATGGGCTTAGCTGTTGAAGCAAGGGCCATTAAGTCACCCGTTTCTCACAGGCCAAAGAAGAAAACATGTTAGAAGTTTTGCACTACAAATCAATGGGGAACAGATGGATTGATTAATAGATGATGGGAAAATTGACTGACTATATGGAAAAAAAATGAAAAGAATCCCTAGTTAGTACAATATACAAAGTTGTGCCCTAAGTAGATGAAAGCTAAAATTATAGATCAAGTCAAGGAAAATTTAGGAGGCTGACTTTGTAATGGAGATGAAGGCCATTTTAAAACTTTAAAATCAAAGTAATAAGATGAAAAGTTGATGAATTTAATGGCATCAATTGTAGACTTTCTGCTTATCAAAGAACACCATGGACAACATAAAAAACATATGAATAAATGAATAAAGATATTTGCAAGAGGCCAATATGTAGAACATAATGATTTGCAACAGGTCAATGAGAGAAAGCAGCACCAATAGAAAAATAGGTAAAGAATTTTAGCAGTCAATTTATAGAAGAAAAGACTTCTAATGCCCATTGCCTCACATTATTTTGTAATTTGGTAAATGCGAAGTAATGAAATTATAATAAGTCATCTCTCAACAATTAAATTGCAAGATCTTAGTAAGTTGGATAATGCTAAGCATTGGCAAGGATCTTTGTATTGAGGAAGCCTTGGGCACTGTGAATAATAATGTAGATTCTTGCAGTTATCCTAGAGAAAAATCTAGTGCCATTTAAAAATTAAAATAAAAATAAAGGGTATACATTTGCATAGCAATCCCACATGAGTACCTGAGTTTGAGTCCTGCCTGTGCTCCCAATTACAGCTTCCTGCTAATGCCTACCCTGGATAATGATTCAAGTACTTTCTTGGGCCCCTGCTACCCACGTGGATTGAGTTCTGGCTTCTGGCTTTGACCTGGCCCATTCCCAGCTATTCTGGACAATTGGGAAGTGGACCAGTGGTAGATAGTCTCTATATATACCTCTGCATTTCCAATCAGTAAAATAAGTGAAATTTGAAAAAAAAAAAATAAATGAGGATTTCATTGCAGCTCAGTGCTTTTGGGTGCATATATCCCGGGGAACTTTCTCACACAGGTACATGAGGAGGTAGGCATGGGGATATCCATTGCAACTATTTGGGGCTAGTTAGTACAGGTTTTGGTATTTGTGACTAGGAAGTAGGTAGTTAGAATATAGTGAATTCCAGGAAACATTATGTGGCATATAGATGCCATGTATTTAGTTTGTATACAGCAACATAGATATACCTCAAAAGCAGAAAAAAAAAAAAAACAGGAGCAAAATCATATCTTCATAATGCTGTTTGCATAAATCAAGATGTATGCATGTCTATTCAAACAAAAGATACACATAAAACACAATTTGATGGCTTAGTCTGAGCTGAGAAGTGGAACAGAAATGAGGTGTAGGAATAAAGGAGTGGAAAAAAATGTATGCCAAGGGAAGCAGGAAGCATTGATGGCATTTCCCAAAGAAGGGGGAATGAATTTTGTCTGGCCAGAAGTTTCCAAGTGTGTGCTATTTCAGTCATATTCAAGAATTTAGAATATCAAAAGTAGACTCTAATAGGCATAGTATGTAAGAATATTGTGTGGAAACCAGTCTACAGCAGATGATGTTGGTAGCATTTACCCAATTCAGAGCAACCCAAAGGTCAGAGCCTCCAAACCATGAAGAGAATGATGAAGGAGGAAGTTTGACAAGCATTTCAGAGTGGATACTGAAATACCCATAGTGACAGAGTAGACCAGAAACTCTAGTCATGGTACAAGCACAAGTTTTTTTCAAGCTCTGTTAAAATGTGCTTCATTTTGATTGTTCCTTCATGTCTTTTTTCTTTTTCTGTCTTTTTGCCTCTTAATTGTTCTATATCTTTATTTCCATCCCTAGGTTAACAGTATTGTTTTCACTTTATGTCTGTATCTTTAAAGAAACCTAATAGCTTTTTATTTTTCTTCACACTTTCTTCGTGTTTCAAACAATAATCCAGCCCCTGCCCACGTTCTTTCTACTAGGATATTGACTTTCCTGAGTCTTAAACCTCCCAGGCATACCTCCCACACTCCCCCTCCTTGTGAGGAAGATGGTAGGAGTGAATGAACTGCTAGGTTCCTTGGTCTTATTTTCAGGCACATATTTTAGCAATAGAAAGTAAAGGTTATGAAAAAAAATCCCAGGAAATCAGAAAAGTTCATTTCTAAATATATTCCTTTTACATTTTATTTTTTAGTACTGTAGGTTGCTCTTGGATGATTTCACACAAACGGCAAACTTTAATTTCATCACTGCTAACAACTAGCATAGTTTTTGGCCTTTAGCCTCGTGTTAAGTTGGTGATGTCCTTATGGAGTCTCAAAAATGACACTCATGCAAGATAGCATTACCTGATTCCTATTTCTAATTGTTGTAAAAAAAATTTGACCATCCATTCATGTGGAGGATGAACATAAAAGGTGCTTGTATCTACAGTCCTTCTCCTAACTCCTCCTCTAACTCTGCCTTTCTCTGTGGTTTTGTAAGGAATTCTCAACTTTTGCTTACTGGTTATTTCATCCTTTTCCTAGAGAGTTGATCAGCATTCACTCATTGGAAAAGAACCAAATATCTTTTTTGCATTAAGCATCTTTCTGAGCATCCTGTTCCTTAGGGGATGCACTTAGTATTATGCTGGAAAATATTTGAACAGCTGGCTTTCTGAAAATTTTTTGTACATTTTAATGATACAAGAGATGTATAGCTTAATTTTCAAACATTAGTAAAATGTGCAATATACCTTATTATAAATCCATATAACCAATTATGTCCCACAGAATAATTTGTCTATTTTTGTCTGAACTACTGTAGGCAACCTGTGATTATAAATGTTGAGTAAGTAGTTCTAACATGACTATCCATTGATAATTTTGTTTATATCATAAGTAAGATGGAAAAGGTACAGCAAAGATGCATATCACAATTTCAGATATCCACTAATGACAGGAATGAATTACTTGCTCAAATGAGTAATGACTGTAAATACTGGAAGAAAATCTCATTACTTGTGTGTGTGTCTATGTGTGAGTGCACGCATGCACATGGTGTTCCTGAGGCAGGGGCTGGTTTCAAGGGCAGCAGAAAGACAAACCCTATTCCATGGAGCTTTTTCAAGCCTCTGTTTGAATTGGGTTTACTCACATCCTATGAGCCAAAGCAAGTCGAATGGCCAACTTAGAGTTAGAATGAGAGAACATTGATAAATTTAATGGTAAGGGATTCAATGTGGATACAGAGAAGAAAATAATTCTTGGCCATTCATGTATGCTGTCATAGATGCCTTCAGTGAAATGTCACAGAAAACTGATGTTAAGTTGTAAGTACAGGTGAATATATTTTACATGAAGTTTGTAGGAATCAGATTCAGTAGTTCCTTCTGCTTGATAAACTCTGGTTGAAGGGATAATCTCTCTTTGATTTCCTTGGCATTTTCTTCCTGCTCAGAAAGTAGCTGCATACAATGTATACATCGTGCTCTTATAAGACTGAATAAGGACAAGAGGCATCTGAGGAATTGGGGCAGTGAACAAGATCAATTTTTATGCCTCATTATTTCAACAAGAAGATAAAAGTTTTCCTAAAAAACCACTGCACAACCCTGTGCATCTCATTGACCAGAACTAGACATATGGCATGACCTAGTTCAGTCTGAATAACAATTTCAAGTCTTTTTCAAAGGGATGGGAATAGCTAACTGGTGAATAGTCCACTAATGATGTCTGAGAAGAATCTTGTAGTTGATCAAAATTTGAGTGGTGTCTCTTCTCATGCTTTTGTTTCACTCAACTCAAGGTTGGAGGCATAGTTTGAGTCTGGTTTGCATCTTGGGTTAGATCATTATCCCTTTACTATAGGGGAACAGAGTTCTTTTATTGTACATTCAGTGGACCAAAGATGAAATTACAGTTGCCTCCACCAAAAACTAAAATGCTATCCCCAAATGGCTTGCAAAGTGGCAATAGTAAATGGGGGACGGGGCATGACTTTAAAATGGGAAAACAGTTTTTTTCTGAGTATCTCCCATGCCACATGGTATGCTCTTCTGGTACAGAAATATATGATACGGGTTTATGGTAAATTTTTTAAAGATTTATTTATTTATTTGAAAGGGGGAGTTAGAGTGGCAGAGGCAGGGTGAGAGAAAGGTCTTCCATCTGCTGGTTCACTCCCCAGTAAACTTTGTAACTTTTAAAAGTCATAAATAATCTTTGATAAAATTGTTGTACTAGAGTGAGTGGGTCACCTATGGGGTTTGCCTTATCCACCATCTCTTAGAATATTCATCATGCCTTAGAGGGAACCTTATGATGAACTCTGGGTGGTACAGTGGCTCTTGTCTGAGAAAGTGCAAGGAGGAGGAAGTAATTCCTTTGGCCTTTAGTCAGTCTCTTCCTAATGGAACTACTTTTATTATAACCTTGAGCACAGTTTTAAAAATATATTTTGCTGTGGATATGCTTGTGTTTATAGCATATGCCCCCCAAGTAATTCTGCCCATAACTTACATTTTCTTCAAAGCAGCTTTGAAAACATTAGGTGGAAAGTAAATACTGAATTTCTAATTAAGTAGGAGTTTAGAAGTATAGAAGTTTATCTGCCAGTCCCTGATTTTTACACCAACTCCTTGTCTTACTTTTTAATAATTATGATAAGGTTGATTATTTATTAACCTTGACAGGATGTCAGACCCTGTACTAACATTACAGGTAGCCATGAAGTTTATGCACACGTAGGGTACGAAGGTGATCTCCAGCATGGCTCAGTAATGACACAGTAAATTAGTAGCTGAGCAAAATGTGCCTGACATGTGCTGCCCGTTTGTGGCTATATTTTCCTACGAGTACATCTTGGTGCAGATGACTGTGCTGTATACTCCATTGTTGTTGGAAAGAAAGAAATGAATCATTGAAAGAGTGATCCCTCCCTACCATCCCTATACAAACACACATACAGTAATGTCTCACATTTATATTCCGACCTGCTATAAAAACCATCCTGTAAGGTGGAAAACAACTTGCACGCTTGTTCTCACCTGTGTGTACTGTGTACTTTCAGTCCTCCACTTTTCTCCCCTTCTGTGTTTGATGAAGAATGGGGCTAGTCTAATATTATAGCACAATGTGTGTTTGCTTGTTAGTGGGAGAGGCGAAAGTATGGTACGTCACAGGAAAACCTTTTGTACAATAGCTCCTTACATCCTCTTAATTACAAAGGGATTCCATATGTGTGGTGGGGAGTTTGAAAAGTACAGAAAGGCATAAAACATAATACAGTCTTTCATAATTTTATTCTAGGCGTATCTACAGTTAATATTTTTGTTTTCTTATCAAGTACTTTTTCTACTAATGCATTTTTAATAAGCAGAATAAGGACTCTGTTGTCTACACAGTTTTATGACCTTCTGTTTCACTTACTGGAACCTCATGGCAGATTTCTCTTAACTGTATGGGTTTCATTTTTCACCATGCATTCATTTATTCCTTCAGTCAGACATATTTATTGAGAATTTAATGTGGGAGAGGCACTGAATTTTAAAGGTGGCATAGTACATTAAAATGATTATGCTGATTTATTTTTTTTTTTATTTTGTATTGATGGCTGTTAGTAATTCAATAGAAATATATTTACTGAGCACCTATTATGTGACTGGTATGCTGTCCTGGGTGTGGAGGATACAGTAGGGAATGATGCAGACCTGATGCTGTTTCCTAGAAGCTTATGCTGAGGGAAAAGATAGTTTCCAAGTAAGCATAAGCTCTGGGGAGGTGAGGGCCTGTGTGAGATCTGTTCCATCAGATTTTTCTGTCTTTTGATGTTTGCTAAAAACTTTGGTCCATTGATGGTTTCTTCACTGTCATATTCAGAGGTAAAATGAATTAAATTGCCTTATGATTTTGTTGTTTCAATAGCATTTGTAGACACAAAATGTTAATGTTTATTCTTCAGCTGCCATGTTGAACCTGAAAGGTTTTTGTCTTATCTGATTCAAAAGGACATTCCCAGATCATGTAAATATAGTCATATGTGTTTGCCTAATTTATTTACTTTATATTTAATTTGCTTAATATGCATTTTGCTTAGTAATTGAGATTTAAATTTATGTCTCCCTAAATATTTTGAAATCCAAAATTCATAACATATATATGTCAATCATTTATATGCTGTAACTCAGCTTATTACTAGAATCAGAATATTTTCTATTGGGCAGATATTGCCAATAATATTCAAGAAGTGAGATTACACAGTGCCCATAGAAGCATTATATAAAATAAAGTACTTTTGGTATATGTATTTTAGGAAGAATTATAATTTTAAAAAAGTACATTTGTTTGAAGCTGCTTGTATGAAATTATTTATATATATTGGCAATAGAATCTTACAGAATGCAAGTATGGAATTATTCCAGAGAAGTAGTGGAACAAAACCATAGATGCCTAAAATATATCAGTTCACAAGTTAATGAAATATATCATTGTTAGCTCTAAGTAATACTTATGTATATTCCAATAATGTCCAAATCAGCAAAGGGAAACCTTTCATAACTGAGAAATGAAATTATATTCTAAAGTTAAGTGTCATAACAGCCTACTCATATTAGGCTTTGAAATTAATGAACATTTATTCAATGAATAATGGGCACAACTGGGAAGGGATGATAAAATACACTATTTGTTGAGTATGCATTTGATGACTGTGTGCTCTGAGCCTGGTCATGTCCTGAGTACCGATCTACAGCAGTGAACCAAATGCAAATACTTGCTGTCCACATGAGATCACCTTTTAGCAATGAGAGCGACAATACACATGTGTGTGATGAGGTAAGTAATATTAGAATATTAGGCATGGACTAGAACCAGTTGAAGGTGTGTTCCAATGCACTGTACCAGTCAAAAGAACAGTAGGAACAAAGTCCCTGAGGTCAGCTATGTGTGGTGGTGCAGGTTCTTGAAAAGAGTGACTGGCAGAGAGGAGAATGTTGATTGATGAGAGATGGCGCTGAACTGAGCCAAGGCTGTGTGGTTATCTGTTGATTTTTGTTTTTTGAATAAGCACATTCAGTTTTCCTTGCTTAACTAAAGATTTCTAGAAGTGATAAAATCAAGATAATCTGATAAGGCGATCGAGAAAGTTCACACAGTGGCACAGAAAAGGAACACGAGGCCCTCAGAGGTCTGGAGGTTCCACCCTGGGGAAACGTGCTTCACTGATGTGAGCCTTCTGCCAGTCACCGTAAACACCAGAGAGTTCAAATGTGTCTGCGCTGTAGCCTCCGCAGGGAGAGGAAATCCTGGTTTCTAAAAATAAAGATGGCTTTTATTTTAAGAGTCAATGGGGAACAGAGTGTCCTAGTAAATACAGGTCATTGAAGTGTTTGAGTTGTGAACTTGGAAGATGAAGAGACCATTTCTTCAAACCCACAGAGAGCTAGGTACCATTTTCGCAGATGTCTTCCATTAAGAATGATAAGTTTGATTGCAGTTCTGCTTGTGTAGGTAATTACTCTAGTACTTCTGTGAGATGAAAGAACTCACCTTCATATGACTAATGTATTCATTTGCTCAGCATTGTATATTGAGTGCATACTGTGTACCAGGCACTTGTTCTAGACTCTTGAGATAACACTAGTGAATCTCATGGAAAATGTCCTGGAGTTAATGGAGCTTATAGTTGTTAATTTTTTTTTTATTTGACAGGTAGAGTTAGAGAGAGAGAGAGAGAGAGAGAGAGAGAGAGAGAGAAGTCTTCCTTCCGTTGGTTTACTCCCCAAATGACTGCTATGGCTGGCACTGCGCCAATCCGAAGCCAGGAGCCAGGAGCCAGGTGTTTCTTCCTGGTCTCCCATACGGGTGCAGGAGCCCCAAAACTTGGGCCATCCTCCACTGCCTTCCCGGGCCACAGCAGAGAACTGGACTGGAAGAGGAGCAACCGGGACTAGAACCTGGTGCCCATACAGGATGCCGGCACCTTAGGCGGAGGATTAACCAAATGAGCCACGACACCGGCCCCTAGTTGTTGTAAATTTTTAAAATGATGAATGTATCATAGAATTTCAGGTAGTCATGATTTCTCCAAAGTAAAAGGATGCAGGACTTAAAAAATGACTTAGGGGAGCTGCTATTTTATTTCTAGGTGGAGGAGGAAAGCCTAAGGAAGTGACATGAACTAAATGAGAAATTAGCCATGTGGATATTGGGGAACAGTGTACTGAAGTGGAGGAGGGGCACAGGTACAAAGGCCCTGAGACAGAAGTGCTTATGATTTACTTGAAAAACAGTAGGAGGCCACAGCAGAGGAAGAATGGTGGAAGAAGTTGAAGGCTTTGAGATACTTGTGAGTGAGAACCTGTGGGCCTTTAGACCTTTGTCTAACCCTAAATGTGAAGGGAGGCCACTGGAAGACTTGCATCTGACATATATTTAAAGGGGTGACTCCAGTTTCTGCTTGCAAAGTAATGGAGGTGTAAGCGCAGGGGCAGATGGCTTTTGTAGTCATTAGGGTTTGAGGGAGAGATGGTGATTTGGACTAGGATGAGAGCAATAGAGATGGCAACAAATTTTGGATTTGGAGTATACAAGGGATCTTCAAAAGTTAACAGAAAATTCATATTCTAACAAAATTATGTATGGGTGGCAAAATCTATTGCCCAAAAATAAACTTATAATTAATTTTTTTCTCACTCACTTCTAGAAGAATTCACCTATTGTGCTTTTAATGTATAGGGAACAGGGTTTGTTGATGGATGAAAAATATAGTAATAAAGATAAAATGTAAAGATAATGCTAGGAGTTTTCTACCTGAACAACTGGAAGATGGTGCCATTTCTTGGGATGAGGAACAAAAAGGAAGGGTGTGTGGGGGATATAATGTAAGAGTTGTGTCACCACACATTTTAATTGTGACATTCTGTATCTAACAAAAATGTTGAGTAGCAGATAAATGGCGGTTTCTTTCAGGGGGAAGCCAACAATAAAGAGAAGAAATTGTGGCACCTGAGTATAGATGGCATTTACAACCTGGGACAGAAGAGATCCTCGAGGATATGAGGATAAATATAAACAGGGAACATTCTGAAGATGGAGCCCTGAACACCCAACATCTGCCCAGGGATTGGAAAGGGGATGATTCAGTAATAATGATAGAAAAGATACAGCCAGTCAGGTGAAAAAGAATTGGAAAGTTTGCTCTTTAGAAATTTAGAGCAGAAAGTGTGTTAGAAGGAGGGAATGGTCCATCTGGCCAGTGGCAGCTGAGATGTTCCTGAGGACTGCAAGTTGCCTGTGGAGTCTGGCAATGTGAAGTTGGTTGAAGACAGGCTGAGGCTGGGCAGGCAGCCCTCCTGGTGAGGATAAATGAGGAGTGTTGCTGTGCCTGGGGGGTGGAATTCAGAGTGCAACATAGCTTCACTCTTTCCTCAGCAATCTGAACTTTGATTGTTGTGTTTGAAGTTCTGTAAAGGCAAGATGTTCTGATTCTTAACATGTCTGGTCTCAACTAATAGATTTTATTTTCTGCGAGTTTGGAGCAAGATAACAAATTCCTTTGTGTTCTTATTTTCTGATTTTCTAAACTACAATTAATTTTCACTCTATGTGTGTGTGCTTATGTGCACATGTGCATGTGTATTTGAATGAAATGTTTAACTCACATATTTCCATTTTAATTTTTTCATATGTGTCCTTTCCGTCTCAGAAAAAAGGCATATGAATTAGTGCAACAGCAACCTCCATGACGTGACAGGCAGCTAACCTCCTTTTACTCTCAGTGGCTTCTATAGTACAGTAGAAATTTTTGACAACTTCCAGTTGTTGGCCTATTCAGAGGGCCCAGATTGCTCAGTTGTAAACCAGACTTCTCTCTAGCGGATTTTATTGTACTCTCATTAAAAAAAAAATAGAAATTTCTCTCAAAATGCCTTGCTTCAAACATTTCTCACACTGCCTTAACTGTCTGCTGATTATAAGCAAATTGTATCACAGAAATACAAAGGGTGAGCAATGTCGGGAAGCTAGCTTTCTGGAGATTTTCTGTAGTAAGTCCATGAAGATCACAGATGTTAGGTAGAAAAAACAGGCAGCACATCTCAGATCTCCATGATGGGGGAAGCTCCTTTTATTCTTTATTACTGTATCACCAGATATCCAATAAAATACAAATACAGACAACTTCTGGAATAATTTATGTGATGGATATTAGTATAGCTATTGGCAGGTTAGCTCCCATTGTTTTACTTTTTAAAATATAATTTTTCATTCAACTTAGTATATAGATGATATGTATGGAAATGAAAGGGATTAAGCCATTTTATGCAAGACACGTTTCACCATAATATCCATTTTTACTGTACCCTAAATTAAAGAACACAAACAGGTGAAGACTACTTTTTCTTTCAGTCTAGAAGAGGCTGAATTAGCCTGTTGTACACTTATTCTCTTTCTAAATTATATCTGCTTATAGGGACTGCAGACCATCTGTTAGCTTTTCTGGAAATGTAGTATGTTCCTCTATGACCTAGTAACCTGAATCAAGATCACAAGTCATCAGATTCTTTGCAGATATCCTTTTTAATACAGCCTTAGAAAAGTCTGTGCAGGTAGGATCAAATTCATTGACTGTAAATTCAGCTAAGGAATCTAGCTACTTGGAGGTAAACTGAAAGACCAAAAATATTAAAAGTTACTTCTGGTGGTGTGGCAGGTGGTTTTATTATCTTTGGCTCCCCTGACTTTCTCACATACTGTAGCATTCTTTCCAGAAACCGTTTAGCATTTTACAAGGGGAGAAGAAATTCTTTCCTATCTTGGAGAACATCAAAGTAAATGAGAGAATTGTTTTCATTTTGCCCCTTTAAATCAGATGCACTGCCTGCTTATCAGTACAAAGAAGAAAAAAATACACCAGCTCCTTGGGGAACTGGCTTTCAGGAAATGAGATTTTTATCCATGGAACCAACGTATCATTAGCAGCATAAATCAGAACAATGAAATTCCACTCTATCCATGCCAGAATCCTGATCTATGGCCCCTTGCTTGGTTCTATCATGGTACATGAAACTAATGTAAAAATTTCATAACATTAATAAGTAAAGGGGAGTTTTTAAGAATGTTTGATTAATTATTCAACTTTACCAAATAAAGATTAGTTTGAAGAAAAATAAGCTATAAAGCTATAGTGAATATATGTATCAGAAAATTCACAAAAGTAGAAGTTAAGGAAGCCTTACTCTTTAGCCTTTTGGTTTCTAGCACCTGGCTGTGAGCTGTATTAAAGCTATAGGAACCGAACAGAAACAGGAGAACACTCAGTTGACTGATGGATGTGACTGTGTTGTTCCTTATCTGGAACCTTCTTCTTATCGAGAATAGAGTGACATTGAAAACATTCTCAAGGTCATGATTGCCTGTACTAACAACAGACACTAAAGCATTTACTATAAGATTGGGCCTATTTTAATTTTTTTTTTAGATTTTAAGCTTTTATTCAGTGAGATAGATACAAAGGAGAGTGAGGACCCTGTGTATAAGAGAGGTAAATGTGGATTCATACCGAGTACCAGGAGCCAGCCACGTAGAGGAGTATCTAGGCCAGGAAGCATGGGGCAGGTTGCAGCAGCAAGGCCCCCACTGGCAAAAGAAAGGCCAAAAACCAGAAAAGCTTTAATTTCTTTGCATATGTTTGTTTCTTTAATCTCCACAATGGTTCTAGGAGGCAATCAATCAATTGATAAATAAATATAAGTACATAGTCAGCCCTCCATGCATCTAGCAGTTCAACCAAGCATGTATCAGAAATATTCTAAAGGGGTAGGAGTTTGGTACAGTGGTTAGGTCCCCGTGGGATGCCCATATCCCATATTGGTGTGCCTAGGTTTACATCCCAACACTATTGTTCAGGCTTGCCCCGTATGTACCCTGGGAGGCAGCAGGTTATGACTCAAGTATTTGGGTCACTACCACCAATATGGGAGACCCAAATTAAATTCCAGGTTCTTGGCTTCAACTTGTCCTAGCTTTGGTTGTTGCAGGAATTTGGGGGAATGAACCAGAAGATGGAAAATTCATTCTCTCTCTCTCCTTCTCTCTAACTCTGCCCTTTTTTTTTTTTTATTTGACAGATAGAATTAGACAGTGAGAGAGAGAGAGATAGGTCTTTCTTCCATTGGTTCACTCCCCAAATGACCGCTACGGCCGAAGCTGAGCTGATCTGAAGCCAGGAGCCAGGTGCTTCCTCCTGGTCTCTCATGTGGGTGCAGGGGCCCAAACACTTGGGCCGTCCTCCACTGCTTTCCTGGACCATAGCAGAGAGCTGGACCGGAAGAGGAGCAACTGGGACTAGAATCTGGTGCCCATATGGGATGCTGGTGCTGCAGGTGGAGGATTAACCAAGTGAGCACAGCGCCAGCTCTGCTTTTCAGTCCTGAAAAGATTGCTTCTGTATTGAATATGTTTGTCATTTCCTAAATAATACAGTATAACAACTATTTATGTAGCATTTGCATGGTATTAGGTAGTACATAAATAATGTACAAATGATTTGAAATATACTAAAGGGTGTGTGTAGGTTATATGCAAATACTCAGCTATTTCATATAAGAGACTTGAGTGCCTTTTACATTTTATATAAAAGATTTGGTATCCTCACGGGGTCCTGGAGCCAATTTCTCACAGATACCAAAGATGACTTATATGCATATATACATATTGACATTAATTATGATAATGCCTTTGTTGAATTTTTAACAGGAGGGTAGTGTATGTAACTTTTGCCAAACTTGTTTCAAACCTTATTTTTATAGAGCTGCTCATGGCACAGATACATCTCCTTTAGGACATGTCAGTTCAAAAACTGAATCAAATCTAGGGCTTGAGACTTTTATGAATGAGCAGTTCATACTTGTGGTGTCACAGCCACAAAGCAGATCCTGGCAGGCATTGTATTCTGTGGTTTACCATAGCATGTGAAGAGATGTTCTGTGGGAGCCAGTGATATTTTTTCTCTCCTTAATCAAGAGACTTAGCATCATTTATCAGAATAACAAAACTATATAAGATTTTTGCTTAGATGCTTATTGTACCTGAAACTTCTCTCACCCTCCATCTGAAGTTACTACATTTTTAGCATCTGAGCTCAATTGAAATGTCATTTCTTTGAGAGGTATTTCCTGACTCCCTGTCTAGGTCATATTCATCGGTTACATGCTTTCTTTCTTAACAGGATGCTTCATTTCTTTGTAGTACTTGTTTCACTTTGTTATTGTACTTCATTTGTATGATGACCCATTTAATATCTGTTGCCCTTCTCTTGTTCTCCTACTTCTGCTCCCCTCCTTATACAACCTCCTCATATTTATACAGTGCATATCATGAGGAAAAGCTGTTGGGTCTTGTTTTGTTAGTATTTGCTCAGTATTTATTGACTGAATGAATGCCTATGAGCAGCTGTGGTATGAGATGTCTGTTCCCATGTCTCCTGAGTACAGAAATGTGTATTAGGTGTGCTATGTTGATTTAGGTGAGTGAATGAGTTTGCCCCACAATGGCTGGATTTAAAGCATCAGCTTTCCAGTGCCATTTCGAAAGACACTGCCCATATGCATTCCTTGTTTGTTTTTGGTTTATAATTCAGATGGTGTGAATAAAGTGTTGTATCTCCAGACTATTCCCTAGTATCCAGGTCTGTATTTCTGAACTGGGACATAACCCAGGCAATTCTCATTTCTCCTGAACACTTCTCTAATGATGTTATTTTCCTGTGATTACATACAATTAAATCTATCAAATAATTTTTTAAAAGATCATTAATTAGAATAAAATACATTCAGCAAAAATCAGACATGTTGGAACCTGACAGTTTAAAACAAGATTGTTTATTTATTTCAATGAAGATTGATCTTTTAAAAAGATTTTTACTATTTGAAAGGCAGAGCAAGAGAGCAAGAGCAAGAGAGAAAGGAGGGAGTGGGACAGAGAGAGAGAGAGAGACAGAGACAGAGACAGAGACAGAGACTTAGATCCGGAGGGTATCAGAGAAAGAAAGAGATCTTCCATCTGCTGGTTCACTCACCAAATGGCTGCAACATCCAGGCCTGGGCCAGGCTGAAGCTACACGTCATGAACTCTGTCCTGGTCTCCCACATTGGTGACACAAACCCAAGTATTTGGGCATCTTCCACTACCTTCCTATGTGCATCAACAGGAAGCTGGATTGGAAGTGGAGCAGCCAGGACCAGAACAGGCACTTTGACATGGACTGCTAGTATCACAAGCTGTGGCTTAACCTATGCTGCCACAATGTCGACCCCTGATGATTGATTTTTTTAAATTTTAAAAAATGATTTATTGGGGCTGGCTCTGTGGTGTAGCCAGTATAGCTGTTGTCTGCAGTGCTAGCATCTTATATGGGAGCTGGTTAGAGTACTAGCTGCTCCACTTCCCATCCAGCTCTCTGCTATAGCTTGGGAAAGCAGTAGAAGATGGCACAAGTCCTTAGGCCCCTGCACCTGCATGGAGACCTGGAAGAATCTCCTGGCTCCTGGCTTCAGATAGGTGCAACTCCAGCTGTTGCAGCCATTTGGAGAGTGAAGCATTGGATGGAAGACTTCTCTCTCTCTCTCTCTCTCTCTCTCTGCCTTTACCTATCTCTGTAACTCTTTCAAATAAATAAAATAAATCTTTATAAACAAAAAAAAACAAACTTGATATTCATAGTTTAGCAAACTGTAGTTCCATAACTACTTGAGTTTTAGTGCCATCTTTAAAGTTTACATAAATATTGTTTACATCTGTGCCATAAACAGTAACATTTTCTTATCATTCTATATACTTGTTAAATGTTATATATAAATGTCAAAATTTACTTTCAACTATACACATATAAATGTTAATTTTTACTTTTAATTTATTTTAAAATTATACTTCATCTGAAATACAAGTGCAACCTGTAGTACTAAATAGAGTTGTTTATCGTCATTAATGAAGATGCTAGTCAGATATATATATATATACACACATATATGTATATATTCTAAATAGGAGAGGAGTGTACTTTATTTTCCATTTTAAATTAGAAAGTTCAATAAAAACCTTTTCAAATGTATTACTCAGGGATGTGTAAATATTTCCTTTTAGAGAAAGCATCAATAATTCTATTAATATTAATTACATTTCACTTATAATACAAAAATCTGTTGAGCATGGGGTTTGTAATACTAATCGTCCTCTGTCTGAATGACCTTAACCAATGTCTCTCTTCCTGTTTGTTATCCATTCTGACGCCCGCCAGCATGTAGTAGGCTCCTCAGTGCTCTCACCCCTTTAATGATTTGTCTTCTAGTAAGAACCTCAGATTTCGAGGGAACAGTTGCCCCAAATCTCCTTAAGTCACTTACTTTGGGTTTGTTCAAATTCCAAAACCTGTAAGCCAAAGTCTGGAGCTTTCTGGCAAAGAAAGGTCCTCAGGGATTTTAGTTCTGAATCACTGTTTGTCGGGCCTTGGGCCATTCTCCCCATACTTCCTTTCTGAGAGGCAGGACTGAGTGGAAAGATCAGGGAACATGATCCAGGAGCCTTGGTTTCTAGCCCTTGCTCTAGCACTGCCACTTTGAACATGTGGGTACTTTAAAAGTTTGGAAAAATGAAACAAGTTTATTTTGGTGCTTCTGAAATCCATACATAGTTTTCTTTTATAATGTGATTTATTCATGAATGTATGGAAGATACGGATAATCCTTAATATGTTCTGGACATCCATTTAGTCATCTCTAAATGAGAAGGCATTTATCTCTGGGAGTTTTTCTTCTCAAAAGTCAATGATTCTGAACTTTTGGTTAATAACTTTTTTAGTTACTGTCAGATTTTTCATTTTATCCAGTACATGCACCCACTGTTTTTAGTGTATTAAAGTAATAAACAAGGAACCTTATGAAATGTAAAAAAAAAAGAAAAAGAAAAAGAAAAAACCTCTGTACTATCATGATAGTTTTATTCATATTGAGACAGATTAAGGAGCATTTTTTCGTTTCTGTGCTGAGCACCTATGCATTTAATCACTGCTGTGCGAGTAATTTCAGAGTGTGTTAATTCTAATCCCTATTCCAAACTAGGAATCTGTCAAGGTATACTGCAAGGTAGTATGTTCTTACACAGCAGTGCCGAACTCTCATTAATTATTACCACCTGCAGTTGCTTAATATGAACATTTATTTTAAAACAAAAAATTATATACAACAAAATAGTGATTTAAATTACCTCTGGACATCCATACACAGAAGTTGCTGCATTAGAGTTGATCTAGTAAGCCATTTCTTATTGCTTTTTTCTTGTTAGTAGATCACATATTAGTTAAAGTAGAAGAAAAGCTTCTGCCAAGAGTTAAGCATCATATAGAGTTACATCTGCTATCTGCTGCCTTAGAGATCAGCATATAATTTATTACTTTTAAAATAATATTTGATGTAAAACATCAATATGTTTATATGCACAAGGAAGAAACATTTATAGTTAGCTTTATTTCCAAAAGTGAAGTAAATTCAGATTATTTGCATGTTTTTAAGTTCTGTAGTATAAGAGACTATAGAATTTGATCACCAGAATCCATATCATTTCACATTTAATGTAAACCTTAATTTCAGAAAATAATAAGCACGCTTCTCTTTGATTAAAATACTCATACTTTACTTCAAGTACCTTTTTCTATTTTTTGTTTTTCTATGCTCTAATTCAGGAAAGGGGTATTCAAGTTAAAGGTCAACATTTAAAATTATGAATAAAAATTATTTTTTAAACAATGGAATTATAAGCTTAAAAGGAGAGTGGCTAAGTAGAAAAAGATATAAGCAGAAAATAAAATATGGATCAGATTTTAGATGTCTCCTGAGGAAAGCAAGTGTAGACTAAGTTAAATTCCTGTCTTGAGTGAGAAAAATATTTTTTTGGTGATACAGATGAGAGAAGAGGACTAACTAGATTGACTTTTGTGTTTCTAAATTTGGACTTAAGAGACTTCTGGAGTTGATACACATCTGATGTTAGCCATCCATTTCAAAGGAGACATTGTGGAGTAGAGTCATGGGATTGCAGGTACTTGGGTGCAAGAAAGAACTGCAGAGGGAACAATACATGAAGTGTGATTGGCAGTTACCTGCATGTGGACAGCAGCCCACGACCCAGAAGAGCAGACAGTGTCTGTTACTAGCTCTGCAGTAAATGGTTGGCTGTTTTGCATGGATTTGGAAATGTATAATGAATCTTTTTTCTTTTGCAAAATACACATTTATTAATTGATCTTTATTTCAAAGGCAGACACAGAGGGAGAGGGAGAGGGAAGAGGGGGAGAGAGAGAAAGAGAGAGAGACAGAGAGAGAGAGAGAGAGAGAGAAAGAGAAAGGCAGAGACACCAGGAGCTGGGAATGAAATCTGGGTCTCTTATATGGGTGGCAGGCACCAACATTCTTGAGCCATCACTAGCAGCCTCCCCAGATGTGCAATAGCAGGAAGTTGGATCATAAGCAGAGTGGCCAGGACTGACTCAACGCAGGCACTTCAGTATGGATTGTGGGTGTTCCAAGCAGCGTCTTAACCTCTGAAACAAACACCTATTCTGAATCTTCTTATTTCAACCTACTTAGGTATTGTATGGTCTTTATCGTTTCTAAAACTGGTGTTTTTCAAACGTTTTAAAGTATTTTATGAAAACAGACATCAAAAATTTATCTTCATGAATCAGATATTTTGAACTAGGTGTTCAATAATTAGACCAGTAACCTGTAATTAACGTTGCCAAGAGGAGACACAGCAAAAGCCTATTTTTTGATGGTGGTGTTTGATTATTGTATAATTAACACCATTCATCTGCCTAGCTTGGCAAGGATGTGTGTCGTGGGGGTGGAGGTAGGTGCTATTAGGGTGTAGGAGAAAAGGAGAACAAAAGAAGAGAGAGAAGAAGAATGTTTTTTTTTTTAATTTTTTTCTGTTTTGCGTTTCCTAACATTAGAGAGACTAGTTTATAGCTATGTACTCATAGTATGACTTCATGTGCCTTCTTTTGTAGATATGAAATCACCAAATAAAAGAGCTTAAATTTCAGAAGTGTGCCTCCAAATAATACAGATTATTTACTAACGCCCACTTTTATTTACACTCTATAACTTGCACTTCTAAGTGAAACTACAGTGTTCATGCTTTTGGTGGACTTGAAGTGTCTTACTTTTTTTTTTTTGTTCTAGCTGCAGTGGTATATTCAAAGAGTATTCAAGAAGTTCATGGAAAATGCATATCCTGAAAAAAGTGTGCATTAAATTTTTGCACCAGTATAAGCTTTTTAAAAATGTTTCTTTATTTTCATCTACTCGCATAGTGACACACACAAATAAAAGAGATAGAGAAGGAGAAAAGGAGAAACCATAGAAAAGTAAGAGATCTTCTATCTTCTGCTTCACTCTCCACGTGACTGCAACAGCTAGGAATGGGCCAAACTGAAGTCAGGAGCTTGGAAGTCCATCTGGGTCTCCCATGTTGGGGGCAGTGGTCATCGTCTGCTCCTTACCACTATGCAATTAGCAGGAATCTGGATATGAAAACAGAGGTGCTGGAACTCAAACTGGCACTCTGATGAAGGGTGTGGCTTAACTCACTGTGCCACAATGCCTACCCCATAAACATACCTTTTAATTATGTTTTCCACAATCTTTTTGATGTGCTTTTGCACATAATAATCACCCAATTCTCTGTGTTTTTTTTATTGAGATACTTAAGTTTTCGTAGTTTGTTACTAGAATTTTTTTTCAATTTTGAGGGTTATGAAGAATTTCCTAGGTTCTAGTTAATAATTCAAGTATAGGATTGCTCTTTGGGTTCTCTCTGATCTGGTAAACTCAAACATTACTGCTCTCAGAAAAGCTTTCCGATGACAGACCTTGCCTGCTGATAGTAGCTGGATGTTGGAGCCAATAAGGTGTAGCTCCACCAAGGGGAGCCCCGAGACCTTTTCATCCAACATTTTAGTGACTCTTGTAGAATAGTTGATCACATTTGTTCTGTTCTCCTCCCTGTACTGCTGGAATAACACTTAGTGGGTGTTTTGGCCAAGTTAGGAAATGATAGCACTTTTAAAATTCCTTTGCTCATTATGGGTGACCAGTCATGGCCCTAATTATTATGGATAGGAAGAGTTCTTTTTTTTTAACTTTTATTTAATGAATATAAATTTCCAAAGTACAGAATATGGATTACAGTGGCTTCCCCCCCATAACGTCCCTCCCACCCGCAACCCTCCCCTTTCCCACTCCCTCTCCCCTTCCATTCACATCAAGATTCATTTTCGATTCTCTTTATATACAGAAGATCAGTTTAGCATACATTAAGTAAAGATTTCAACAGTTTGCTCCGACACAGAAACATAAAGTGAAAAATACTGTTTGAGTACTAGTTATAGCATTAAATCTCAATGTACAGCACACTAAGGACAAAGATCCCACATGAGGAGTAAGTGCACAGTGACTCCTGTTGTTGACTTAACAAATTGACACTCTTGTTTATGGCATCAGTAATCACTCTAGGCTCTTGTCATGAGCTGCCAAGGCTATGGAAGCCCCCTGAGTTCACTGACTCTGATCCTATTTAGACAAGGCCATGGTCAAAGTGGAAGTTCTCTCCTCCCTTCAGAGAAAGGTACCTCCTTCTTTGATGACCCATTCTTTCCACTGGGATCTCACTCGTGGAGATCTTTCATTTAGGTGTTTTTTTTCCCTGAGAGTGTCTTGGCTTTCCATGCCTGAAATACTCTCATGGACTTTTCAGCTGGATCCGCGTGCCTTAAGGGCTGATTATGAGGCCAGAGTGCTGTTAGGACATTTGCCATTCTATGGGTCTGCTGTGTATCTCACTTCCCATGTTGGATCATTCTCTCCCTTTTTGATTCTATCAGCTAGTATTTTCAGACACTAGTCTTGTTTATGTGATCCCTTTGGTTCTTAGTCCTATCATTACGATCAATTGTGAATAGAAATTGATCACTGGGACTAGTGAGATGGCATTGGTACATGCCACCTCAATGGGATTGAATTCGAATCCCCTGGCATGTTTCTAACTCTACCGTTTGAGGTAAGTCAGCTTGAGCATGTCCCGAATTGCACATCTCTTCCCTCTCTTATTCCCACTCTTATATTTAACAGCGATCACTTCAGCACTTAAGAAGAATTGTGTATTGATTACAGTATTCAACCAAAAGTATTAAGTAGAACAAACAAAAAAAAATACTAAGAGGGATAATATATTAAGCTGCTCATCAACAGTCAGGGTGAGGGCTGATCAAGTCACCGTTTCTCATAGTGTTCATGTCACTTTAACAGGTTTCCTTTTTGGTGCTCAGTTAGTTGATAGGAAGAGTTCTTGGAACATGACTTGGAAATCGTCTTCCATGAGAAGACTGAAATATCCAAGTACCTGTTATATTCTGTTATTGATCAAAATAATTCAGTTTCTAGACTTTTATTACATCCTCACCTGTTATTCAGTGTTATTGGTAGAATATATTCATTTCCTAATTGGTCTATGTCTTTCTTTTTCTCTTTTTTTCCACTTGACTCAGTCATGGATTGATCTGTATTGCTTGTTTCTCGCCCTTTGTGATTGGCCTCAACTATGGAAAAGCACCCTTTGGTCCTGAGCTTTCCCGTTGGCCAGCTCACATTTCAGCAGCTCATTAAAACATGTATTTATTCTACTCTGGAGCACATTGTCTGGCCAGCCATGAATTTATAGTGAAATGTAACAGTGAATTGTGCTCTGTGGTCAAAAATGCCAAATGATACACACAGCAGCACAGAGGTTTCCAGCATAGGGTAGAATTAAAGAGCTTAGGACCAGTGCCGGGATTGTTGGCCATATTTTCACAGTGGCCAGTTTTGTTAGACTCAAACTTGGAGAGAGCTTGAAATCACTTATCTCACATGTTTGCGCTCACAGCCACAAAGCCTCTGAGCAACACAGGACTGATCTTGTAATAAGCTCCAGCTGAGTTTACAAGCCTCTGAGCCTTTCTGAAAGCCTGTTTAGTTTAATGAGGGTTTTCAGATTTCAAAGCTCACACACCTTCACATAAAAACAGATGATTATGACCAAATTAGGGAATGTTGTTCCATGAGTGTTTTCCCCCAATATGTTCTCTTTTCCCTTGTCAGGCATTGTTCTCTTACACTTTTCACCTTCCAGACATTATTTCCAAATTTTTTGAAACCTTATGTACAGCTCAACTCAAGCAGATTGTTATGTTACATGAAAGAAAAGATTTTTCTGCTAACAAAGACAGTTATGCATTTTTTGGTGTGTTTCAAAAAGCAAGGTATATCCTGAAAAAGCAGAACCTTCAGCTTCTACTGCCATGACAACAGTCCTGAGAGGCTGAGCCTAGAGTTCAGTCTGTGCCCTGCTGCATGGGGCTCTGCCACCTGTTTCTCGGTGGTTTGAAGTCAGGCCAACTGTGTCTGGAGCCAGTAAGAGGGAAAGTGGGGGAGAGGACATCCACGTTCAGTCATTTATGCATTACATGACTGCCTGCATGTACATTCCTACCACTATCTCCATTTTGAAAATTTAGTCTGTAAATACTATCTTTAATATGTGTGACACACCACTGGTATTATTCTACCTATTTTTTTTAAAGGATTTATTTGTTTATTTGAGAGCAGAGTTAGAGAGAGACATTGACAGAGAGAGAAAAAGGTCTTAAATCCTCTGGTTCACTCCCAAAATGACTGCAACAGCCAGAGCTGTGCCAATCTGAAGCCAGGAGCTTCTTCTGGGTCTCCCACACAGGCACAAGGACTTGGGCCATTTTCTACTGTCTTCCCAGGCCATAGCAGAGAACTGGATTGGAAGTGGAGCAGCCAGGACTCAAACCAGTGCTCATATGGGATGCTGGCCCTTCAGGCAGTGGCTTTACCCATTATGGCACACCACCAGCCCCAATTTAGTAGTTTTTTAAGTTTATTTTCAACAAAATCGTGGATGAGGTAAATTATGGATGAACATAAAATGTTATTATTGAATAAATGGAGGTAATTCATAGTACATCAGAGTTCATAGGAAAAGTTTTCAATTTGTGCATTAACTTAAAACTCCTGTTTGGTTAATCAGGTGAGGGCTCCAACATGAGAGTGAGGGATCACAGCACCATGGAAGCAGATGGGTATGAAGGCACTCATTGGAAAACAGACCCCTGTCGCTCCCCGTCTTCGTGGAGGAGCAACACTGAACCCTGCCTAGGCTTCCTATCCGAGTCACGGCACCATTATGTCGCTCCCCGTCTTCGTGGAGGAGCAACACTGAACCCTGCCTAGGCTTCATATCCGAGTCACGGCACCATTATGTCGCTCCCCGTCTTCGTGGAGGAACGACACAGGACCCTGCGCTGTTCTTCTGTCTGCTCGGGCCTCCCTGGGTTTGCTGCTGGTTCTTCCCGGGTTGGCTACCGACCCTTCCACCTCCGTGGAAGGTCGGTTCCCCCTGCCACATTCCCCACTTCTGCGGGGGAGCGGCACACCGCCGGCCGGCTCTCTCGGGGGCTGCACAGGTGTTCCTTCAGATAGATGTTCCTCTTAGATGTTCCTGGTGCATGCCGTCTCTCTCCTCCCAACTCTGCTACCCACATGCCGAGTACGCTGCTCTCCTCCAATCAGGAGCAGGTCCCACAGTTTATTGGTTGAACTGGAGGCAGCTGTGTAGAAGCTGTTTCCCTTCTCAGCGCCATATTGTGGGAAAGCAGATGCATAGAATAAGTCTTAATTCCAGTAACTTAGTCTAGTCCGAGTTGCTCCCCACAACCCCCAGTGCCAATCTGAAGCCAGGAGCCAGGAGCTTCTTCTGGGTCTCCCACATGGGTGCAAGGGCCCACACACATGGGCCATTCTCCACTGCTTTCCTGGGCCATTTGCAGAGAGCTGGATTGGAATAGGAGCAGCCAGGACGTGAACCAGTGCCCGTAGGGGATGTCAGTGCCACAGGCAGAGGCTTAGCCTACTAAGCCACAGTGTCAGCTCCCCCAAAAAAGTCTGAGTAATTTCTTTAAGTTAGAAACTGTCACAAGTCAAAAGTAAACTCTTCCTGTCTTGAAAAACACAGTGTTGCTGAATGTGAAAAAAGAGAACCCATGTATAATACTGGATATATAAGCACTGGTATAGTCATTATGTAAATCAGTATAGAGGTTCTCAAAAAACTTTAAAAAAAAACTATCATATGATGTAGCAATTTGACTTCTGGCTATATGGTCAGATGAATTGAAATCAGATCTCAAAGAGATACCTGTGCTTCCATGTTCATTTTAGCATTAATCACAATAGCCATGATATGAAACCACCTTAATTGTTTATCAACAGATAAATGCATGAAGAAACCATGATATTTACACACAGATACTATCCAGTCTTTAGAAAGAAGTAAATTCTGTCATTGGCAAGAACATGGATGAACTCAGAGGACAGTGTTAAGTGAAACAAGCCAGGCACAGGATAACACATTCCACATGATGTTACTCAGTAAGAATACAAAAAAAGTTGACTCGTAGAAATGGATAGTAGATTGATGGTTACAGGCTAGAGATCAAGGAGGTGTTGGGGTGATCTTGGTCAAAGGATACACAATTTGAGTTACATGTGAGGAATATATTCAAGAGACCTATTGTACAACACGGAGAATATAGTTAATAACAATGATGTCAATTTTAGTTGCATTAAGGTACAAGATCCTGCTTCATACTGGTTTGACACTTTTAAATTTATTAAGGTGTTTTATTGCCCAGAAAATGATTAATCTTAATGAAAATTCTCTGTGCATTGGAAAAGAATGTGTATTCTGCAATTGTTAGGTGGCAAGTTCTATAAATATCAGTTAGATTGATTTATGCATTTTTCGTATTTGCTGTATACTTAGTAATTTTCTATTTCTATTACTGCTTCTATTACTGAGAAAAGAGTATTGACATCTCTAAATGTATTTGCAGATTTTTTTCTTTTTTTGCCATTTTCTGCAAGCATTTTGGAATATGGAAGTGTCAAGTGGGGAATTGAAGAAGAGGCTTAGCAAACAAAGATTCTGACAGCTCATCACAATTCTGGTGTGATCTACACTCAACTACATGTCTCCTTCTTAAAGGACATCTCTATATTCCATTTCTCCCTGGCCCTGTATTGCTGACATTTGAATGTCATGTCCTGTGTTGCGCTTCTTTTATAAACCATGGATACAATATTATAAAGGATTTGGTGTTCAAGTAAGGCTTGAATGCCTCACATCTTGAAAGGTGATTCAAAAATATTTTTTTAAAAAATAAAAATATGGGGGCTGGCACTGTGGAATAGTAGGTTAAACCTCCACCTGCAGTGTGAGCATATCATTATGGGTGCTCTGGCTGTTGCAGCCATTTGGGGAGTGAAGCAGTGGATGGAAGACCTTTCTCTCCCTCTTGCCCTCTCTCTGTAACTCTACTTCCCAAATAAATAAATAATTTTATTCAAATCTCATTTTAATATGGAATTAATATAAAGATAAGAGATTAAATGTAGTTCATAGGTACAGTTCTTATAATGATACTTCTTTCTCTCCCCTTTGTCTGTCTGTGTTAATTTTTAAGATAGCATATTTTTAATTTATATTATAGTCAAAGGCTGAATGCACCAGTAAATAGAGCTCACCAAGTAAAATGTAAAAAAAAAATAATCAGAAGTAAAAGCAAGTGCTAAAACAGTAATCAAATGAAGTTATCCATTTCACTTATACAGAAAAGTTTAAAATAATCACAGATCATTACAACTATAGTAGTATATCTGTATATTAACTACCACAAATAAGAGAAAACATGACATTTTTCTTTTGGGGGCTGCCTTACTTCACTTAGCATAATAATCTCCAGTTGACCCCAATTTGTTGGAAACGTCAGGATTTTATTATTTTTTGTGAATGAATATTATTCTATCAAGTGTATTGACCATACTTTCTTTATTTGGCTACAGTTGATGGACGGGATATGTTGGTTCCATATCTTAGTTATTGTGAGTTGAACTGCTTTTTAAGTACCATGGAGTGCAGGTAACTCATATGCTGCTTTCAGTACCTTTGGATATATTACTAGGAGTGGAATAGCTGGATCATCTGGTAGCTCTGTTTTGTTTTAAATTTTCTGAGGAATCTCCATGCTATCTTCATAATGGTTGTTCCATTTTACATTCCCATCAACAATGTATTGGGGTACCTGTTATTCATATTATTTTTTTGATCTTCAGATAATAGCTATTCTAACGAGATGATACTTCATTGTGGATTTTGTGTGTGTGTGTGTGTGATCCTGGGTGGGTTTTCATGTCAGTGGTGGCCATTCATATTTCCTCCTTTTAAAAACGCTGGTTCATACCACCCTGAACATGTCTGATCTTATCTCAGCAACATTTCTTATTTTTTGTCTTTTTTGGTAGTCATTCTAATAGATGTGAAGTGATATATGATTGTAATATCTCTCTGTGATTAATGATATTCATATACCTGTTGGCCATTTATATGTGTTCTTTTGAGGAATGACTAATCAGATTCTTTTCATGTTCATAAATATGGTAGCCTGTTTGAAATGGACAGATAACCTTGAAAGAAACATACTACTGAAGCTGGTGAGGGGAAACTAAAATCTGAGTAGTGCTGTATCTATTAAGTATATTGAATATGAATAATCAAATCAGCTATTTAAAAAATGAAATTCTATCATTTGTATCAAGATGTTTGCAACTGGAGGACATCAGGTTGAGTGAAATAAGCTGAGCGCAGAAAGACAAATTCTGCATGTTCTCCTATATATGTGAAAGTTAAAATTAAAAAAGAAGAAACAAGAACAAAAAAGCAAGTAATCACTGTGTATATTAGCATTGCCGCAAATAGAGTGTTTTGCCAAACTGTGTTATATATCTTTCTCAAATAAATTGTTAAGAATCATATGCTACTAAAATTTTCATGATTTGTTATTTTAAATTTTTAAATTAGCTTCTTTTCATTTTTTTAATGGCCTTTGCCTGTATTCCCACTGAAATATGGTCTTTTTACTTTTCACTTCTTAAACTTGTTATTTACTGGAGCATTAAGCTTTTGATTGTAATGTACATTAACAGTATTATCTCAAAAATTTAAAAAGTAGAACTCAGAAAACCTGAACAAAGTAATTGGCATTACCAAGTGCTATGAACTCTTATAACAGCTTTTATTTGTACTAGGCAAAAAGTAGAACTAAGTCCAGTGTCTCTCAGGTGAGGAATGGACACACATGCTTTGGTGCATGCATCCAGTACAATGCAATATTCCTCAGCAGTGTAAAAGGAAGAATGAAGGATACGTGCAACAGCATGGATTAATTTCTGTTTCATGGGATGTATGACTCCACATGTCTGAAATTCTTTGTAAGACCAAATTATAGTGACAGAAAACAGGTTGTCAGGAGCCAGAGTCAGGCAGAGAGATCCAATCCTTACCATAGTCATGAAGTCTTTTGAAGTGATAGAGAACTGACCTATGTCTTGTCTATGGTGTGTCTGCTTTATGTGGCATGTGGTTGTGGTACATATTTTACAAAACTCACATCATTACACACTAAAATGTGTGAATTCTATCATATGTTGGTTTTACCCTATTTATTATAGTATAAAAATATTAAATACCCAGAGCTCAATTTAACAGAGATGTACCAATAAACAGGAAGATTTATTTTGTTTTTAACAAGACAAAAGTCTCCATATTGTTAAAATATAATTTTCAAATATATTTATGATACAATAGAATGTCCTTGAAGTATCCAAACTTTTTTTTTAATTTCACTAAAGTTTTTATAAATGTACTTCGAAGTTCAGATGATCTGTAATATCCAAAGCAACCTTAAAAGGGAAAAAAATTGGGGAACTTAAAGTACCTGAATTCCAAAATTACTGTAAAGCTACAATAATAAATGTCATGTGTTAATAGCTTGTGGACAAACACATAAATCTAACATGCAGTTATTGTCTGATTGATATGAAAAAAATATGCCTACTAAAAAACTTGTATATAAATGTTCTTAACATTTTTGTTTCTAATAGCCACAAATGAGAGACAAAAAAGATGTCTGTAGATGAACAGATAAATAGTTCTGCTAAATCCACTTAAAGAAGTATTAATAATAAAAAAGAAATTGATCTAAAATGCAGTGTGTATTAATGAATCTCAAGACCATCAAAATGAACAAAAGAAGCCAGCCAGAAAAGGGTTCATAGAAAGAATGTTGTGTATGATTAGATTTATAGGAAATTCTGTAGCAGACCAACTGTGGTGGCAGGAAGGTTTGTGCCTAGTGTAAAGATTGTGGGTGGTATTGATATAATAAAACTTTTGGGGCTGATGAAAACGTTTCACAGCTTGATTGTGATTTTGGTTGCATGGGTATTGATGTTTGTCAAAACTCATAGAATTATACACTCATATTCATTTCATTCCATGTAAATTATACTTAAATAAAGCTGATTTTTAAAATAATACATGAACCTTCCATTATTTTTAAGGTGAGGAAAATGGTATTTTAGTTTCTTCTTTATTTTCCTTGTGTTCTACTAATATTATTAGAGACATTTCAAAGACAAGTGAACTAATTTTTTTGCCTTTTAATTAGTATAGTGGAAGCAATGACATCATTTCAGCTGTTCTGTTTATTTTAAGGAATTAAGCTCTGCTAAGTGACATGCAGAAGTAGTTTTGAGCCTACTTGTCAGCACAAACTCTTAAGAAGAGAGTGTTATGAATATATTTTGAATTCATATAGGATGGCTTACATGAACATAGACCCTTATGAATATAAGAAAAAAGGGAATTAATAATATTATTTATCTTTAAAAGATATCAATTTCTGGATGTTGTACCCATACATGTTGATGTAAGTGTCAGATCCATTACCAGTTCTGGGGCTAAGAAAGAAAATTTTCTCTTTCCCTGACATTGGACCTTTTCCTGCTACATTGCAAATATCAGTGTATAAAAGATAATCTCCAATTTTATGTGGAAATGTCATATACAAGAAAAGAAACATTTCAGATGCCACATCAGCCTAGGTCATTTGTTTTCATGAGAATCCTCCCTATGAGTGGAGATGGACCTTTTTCTCCCATTGCTTAGAAGATGGATTGACTGGCTGTACAAAGACTGATTGGAATGTAGTACAGGCGGGAGCGGAAGGGAGAGAAGGTCTGTCTCCTCTGTGGCTGTCTTGTGTCAGAGGATCCAAGCAGCACTTCTGCCCGTAGAGAAGACATTTATTACAGCACCTCTTATTTTTGAAAATACCCAAACAAACTGACCTCTCTTTTTTTTTTTTTTTGCATAAAAACTGTCACAGTTATGTCTAGTAGAATTATAGTAAACCGACTATTGGCTTGTTATAGTTAATTTGAAATACGTATTTCTTCCCACCTATTATATTATTTCTTAACCAGCTTCTTCGAGTGTCATCCTGTAGTCTCTTTTTTTCTTGCTTTTTAAATAGAAAACCACTTGTCCTTATGATACCCCTATTCTTCCCTCCTGGTTTGGAGTCTTCTTGGTATAAACTTTGTGATTCATTAAAAATTTTTTTAATGTCTTTGATATTTTGAACATTTTAAATTAGCTTGTGTTGTGCCTTGACATTCACTTATTTTATTTTTTATCTTTATTTTCATTTTTATTTCGGGAGAATTTTGAATTTTAAACTGTTGTTGGTATTTGTATTTTCAGTTCCCTGAATGTGGTTTCTATGGAATGTACGATAAGATCCTGCTTTTTCGCCATGACCCTACCTCTGAAAACATCCTTCAGTTGGTGAAAACGGCTGGTGATATTCAAGAAGGCGATCTTATTGAAGTGGTCTTATCAGGTACTATACTTTTTTTTATGTATAAACTAAATCATTCACATTTGAAGGATTTTGGGGTATATTTTCACAAAACTGTAGACAGCAGTTGTTAAACTCAGCTGGCCCTGATAGGAAACTTGGGGGTTCTGCCTCAAACTTGGAAAGTTATTTTGGAAGAGAAGCAAAAGCTGTTCCACATCCATTCCTGTTCCAGTGACATCTCTCAACTGCATGCTTCCTTCAGAGCCCCCAAAACACACATGCATATCTTCATTCAGCACCCCGAGTCATTTGGACAGCGGTGAAAACAAACAAAAGCACTCATAAACAGTGAAGCTGAGGCCATGTCAGAGTTCCAGATGTCCAGATTTTTATTGTTTATTTGTGTTACAAATAGCCATTATTGACAAATTCAGATTGCATTGCTCCTTTTGCCCCATCTGGCCTTTATTGCTTGCTACCTCTTTGACTGCAGGAAATCCATTAGATTTAATGGTTCCAGACTTCATTTCCTCAAGTTCTTCAACTTGTTCAATGTGTGGTTTGAGTACAGTGATTATAATTCAGTTTGTCTCTGTTTTATTTACTTTGTATTCATTCAGTCCAATTCACTTTTTGTCTTTATTGACTGCCTTTATTCTAATTGTGTGAGGTCCTACAATTGCCACATTTTTGTTGTGTAGATGGGTCCCAAGAAACATCAGGGCTAGATAAAAGCAATCAGTTTCCTATTGTTTATAGGATTGACAGTTGCTAAATAAACAGAGAAAAACAGCAAAAGTCTTTCAAGCTTTTTTTAAATAAAAATTTTGGAAAAAGTCCCCTGCTTTGGCTGGATTCTCCCTTTTCTTTCTCTTTGATTCTTTCCACATTTGCTTACTGCAACCTGGACTCTCAAAACCAATGACCAGGCATGTTGTTTTCTCAGTTTCCTATTTCTCAACACTAGGGGCTGCCTGAAATAAATTATTCAGGGAACTCATACGCTGGACCTAGTCTCACCATAATTCATATTAAACTCACAGCCAAGCTGTTTTGCAAATAATGTAATGTGTTTTGTATGTCTTTTTCCCCTGTGGCAATGTCCTGAAATATATGAGGATTTTAAAAATTGCATCTCTAAATTTAATTTATTTTTCTTTCCATTTTACTTGTTTCATTGAGTGTTTTTTGTTAGTAACAGACAGATTGCAGCCTGAGCCTGATGATTTGATAGCAGAGGACTGTCTATTTGCGTATAAGCCCAGCATCCATGAGAATGGCCTGCTCTTCTCCTGCATTGTCCTGTTGTATTCCACCAGAGTTGTTCTGGCTACACGAAAACTGTATTTCTTCTCCCAACTTTACATACCAAGAAACTCTTTGTGCTTGTATTGTTCCATTTCCATTTTCACCCACCCTTGATATTCCTCCTGTCCTGTCTCCCTGATCACAATTGCAGCCAAACCCTTTAAAGAGAAGCCCAATTTTTTTTTATTTTTTATTTATTTTTCTTATTTTAAAAAGATTTATTTATTTACTTCAAAGCCAGAGTTATAAAGAGTCCTCTCTCCCTCTCTCTACCTCTCTCTGTAACTTTTTCAAAAATAAAATAAAAAATAAATCTTTTTTTTCATTTTCAATTCTCTTTATATACAGAAGATCAGTTTAGCATATATTAAGTAAAGATTTCAACAGTTTGCACCCACATAGAAACACAAAGTGAACAATACTGTTTGAGTACTAGTTAGAGCATTAAATCTCAATATACAGCACACTAAGGACAGAGATCCTACATGAGGAGTAAGTGCACAGTGACTCCTGTTGTTGACTTAACAAATTGACACTCTTGTTTATGGCATCAGTAATCACCCTAGGCTCTTGTCATGAGCTGCCAAGGCTATGGAAGCCCCCTGAGTTCACCAACTCTGATCATATTTAGACAAGGTCGTAGTCAGAATGGAAGTTCTCTCCTCCCTTCAGAGAAAGGTACCTCCTTCTTTGATGACCTGTTCTTTTCACTGGGATCTCACTCGCGGAGATCGAAAAGCCCAATTTTTCATGTGCTTTCCCTCGTGCTCTGTCTAGAGGGCCTCCCTTACTCTTACCTGCTATCCTGTTGATCTTTAGAAGAAACCATCTTTGTCAGCCTAGTTCTACTTTTGAGCTCCATAACCCCACTCCCTCAGTGGCATTGAACCCATATTCAGTTGTGTGTATTCAGTTACAAACACATGTGTACCTATTGAGTTGTGTTTAGCTCTTCTGCCTGTCCAGTAGACACCATTGCATCAGTGTCCTAGCTGCCCTTTCACTCTGATGCTTGCCTTGTGACTTGTTAAATAAATATTGAAAATCATTCTGAAAAATTCTCCCAACCTTCCATACCACAGCCTTATTTTTCCCCTGCACCGCTGCCCTCTTTTCATACCCATTTTGGGCCATGAGTCTGTTGCTATCAAATAACTGCTATTTCTTCCTTCTTCCTTGTCTTCTCTACTTGCAGCCTGCCTCTGCAGAAGGTAATGCTCTGTTCCTCCCAATCTAGGAGTCTTTGCCTCTTATTTTCTTCCACTGCATGTGTGGAGTTGAACTAAATGACCCTCCTCTCATTCTCCAATGCCACTTTTGATTATTTTCTGTAACACTCTCCCTCCAGTCCAAAGATATCTATTTCACTTCTTTACATCACTTTCTTTATACTGTTGCTTCAGGGTGATTTGTTTAATTAAAGATTCATTTCCATTTAACCATGGCAATAACCAATGTCAGATTCTTGATCTTACTCTCTATTTTAGGTACCTTGGTGTTGTTAACTTGCGTGTTGGTGATTCTTCAGATTTCTTGTTATTTCTTTCTGTTGTCAGTCATCCGTAGTCCCATACTTGACCGTATCAAAAAGATAACATCCCAGCTCCAAGATCTTCACTTGGTGGCTCTTCTCCTTTCTAACTATAGCCTTTCCATCTCAGCTCTTGCTTCCAAATGCACATACCACTTCCTGTCATTTTCATTCTCCCTTAGTCACTAACTCCCTACCACTTTTTTAAACTATATTTTTGCTTTTTCTTTCCTGTAGCACTTGGCCCATTATGTCCTCATCTTACACTCCTTTGATACAATCTCCATAGACTTATATCCTCTTTTACTGTGGCAAGCTCTGCTGTATCTAACTGATCTGAATTCCTTTGCCATTTATTTTTGCCATCTCTGTTCTTGAGCCACATGTGACTGATAGACACCCAGTCCTCTGCCTACTTTGTTCAGTGTAGATTAACTTGTGCTTGTCCTTACCATTGCAATATTGCCTCGTCCCCAAACCTATCCCTTTGTTGTTGGTGATATGAGATGCTCAACAAATGTTTATGATTTAATTGATTGACTCTTTGGTTCTTAGGTTAGAAATTACCACAAGTGCAAAGTGTTATAACAAATGCCTATTCTTTAAAAATATTGGTAGTAGATAAACCCTCTAAAGTGAACCGAAGTTCAAGCCTTTTTATATGCATTCAGTTCACTCAACTCAGACAAGAAATTAGTTTCTACAAAGTGGACAGAATTGCACTGCATCATAATTTGAGGCAAGGAAAATGATAGTTACTAGGACACATCTGGCTTCAGGTGCAAGGGAGCTTAGATCACATCCACATTTCTAACCCACTCCTTGAAGAGGATGGTGTGCTGTGATTGGCCTAAGAAATACATGGTACTTCAGAGACTGGAAAATAGAATTAAAAGCTGAGTTCACTTTGGTGCAAAAACGTTTTAAATATATAATAATTTTTTCATAATATGAAGTTTGCAGGAGTATTTTGAAGACACTTCATATGCGTGGATTTAAAATTTTCCTGCAGCAAGACAAACTTATTTTTAATTCCATTTTTGTGTGGACTTTGTGAAGTGGTCAACTGTACTGTTTCCTGAAAGTATACTTAAGAGTCTGATGCAGTGAAACTGCAGTGGCAAGAGCAAGGGTGGAGGGATAAAACATTGGACATCCCCTCTAGTTTTGACTAGTCCCAAGACATAAACAAACTGAAAATTGTCTTGTTGAAGATTATAGTTTTACTGTTAAATTTTACTTATCTAAACTTTTTCTTTTTGCTAGTCACAAATTAAATTTTCCTCTGTAGTTCAACATAAATATAATCTCATTCTTTTTAACTTTAATGTCCCAGCAACAGGAATGTTTTCTGACATAGGACTGTAGCAAAAATGAGATAAAATCTGGACAAAGTCATAATTTTGAGCCAAGTTCAATACTCAGATGTCATTTTTCTGTTGAGCTCTTTCATCATCTGTTGCTTGCTTTGAAAGTTAGAAACTAATCAGGCTGGTCCTGGCTAATTTGGTTCTTTTCCTCCTGTCTTTCTTTTTGAATAATATGGTTTTTAGGGGCTAGTACATTTGGACTCAGTAAGCCAGAGAGTGTTTTCTCATGAGTGAAAAGATTGGCTTATGGAGAAAAAAATAATGAAAGTTTTCTATCATACATATCTCCACTGCTGGTAAACTTTCATTGTCTGTTAAGGAAGGGATTAACATTACTTACTAACGTTATGAGGAGGAAAACACTGCCAATGGAAATATCTCTTTCCCAAGCCAAGGTCAAGTTCAAGTGTCTGGTACTGAGCTGTAAAATAAAGTTCTTGGAATTTATCTGAAGGCTTATTCATGATGGATTTCTGTCAAATCTAATAATTCAGCCATAGCACAGCAAATGAATAACAGAACTGTATCTGCATGGCTCAGTGATTTTTTTTTTTATTTTTTTGGCTCAGTTACTGATAATTAAGTATGTGTGTGTGCACTTTGTAGGTGATTAAAAAGGAGAATAGACAGGAACGATAATAATTCCTCAAATAAAAATCACAATTTTATAATCTGAGAGTTAAATGTTGAATGTTTTCTTATTTCATTTCTGATAAAACTTTGTACTTTTCTTACATTTCTGTTACATTTTTACTATAGATTCCATGTTGTAAACAGCAAAAAGCTGTTTCCATGAGTAGTTACTTGTTCCTCACCATCAGGAGATGAGAATCTTGTTAGAAAACTGCTGCTGGAGCCCTGGAGAGGATGAGAGCCTGTTGTAGGGCAGGAACAGAAGAGTGGAAACTGAGGCAGAGAAGTCATGGCATATTTTAGCAGTAAAATTAAAGAGACCTGATAACGAGTGGTTGACGAAGGAGTTTGAGAAAGTGAAGCATATAAGTATGCTGTAGCCACCTGAGAATGATGAGATTTCCTTTTCCCCATTCCAAGTCTTGTCCTTTGTTCCATGTATTCAGTGTTCAATGTGTTTTCCAAATGGTTTGGAGATTTCCCTCAGGGATGGAATAACTGATTTCTTTGGCATGTAGTAACACTGATTTGCTTTGTGATTTTGTTTTACAAGTTGCGAAACTTCTAGGCATCACATTTTTTTGTTTGCTTTTTAATTAAACAGTGAACCAGGTGTCAGTACCACACAATACTAATAATGCATGAATTCTGGTTTTTTTTTTTTCTTGTTTGTAAGTACAGTAGTAAGCATGATGACTGAATATATTTTCCAGGGCTAGATCATCTGGGTTCACATCCTTTCTCTGTTCTTCACTACTTAGATCTTTGCCAAGACATTTAGTCATTCTGTGCCTCTGCTTCTTCATCTGTAACACAGGAACAATACTAGCATCTCCATGTAAAGTTCGTAGAAAATTTTAAATAAGTTAATTCTTGTAAAGTACTTCATGGCTACCGTGCAATATGTTTTAGCTGTGTGATGATTGCTTCTCCTCACAAATTCAGCAGGCATTCTGAGTGATGTTCATAGGTAGCAGACCTGCTACAAAGGGAAACCCTGGTCTAATAACTTTGATGAATATTGTGCTAAACATTGTGAAAGAAATTCTTTAGTTGAACAGTCTTGAGCACTTAGGTATATACTCTGATGAAGTGGATCTCCAAGATCACTTTCCAAGTTCACTTTATCGTGGGATTTCTTTTTCTGACCATCTGGTGAGCCTTGGTTCAGTGATCACCCTATAGATACTCTCTGGGTTTTTCCACAGATCAACCAGTCTAAGGGCAATATCCTCTCTCTTTCACAAGGGAAATATTTGAGCCACAGGAAAGTAGAGGGCTAGGAAGAATCTTTACTTTCATTATATCACAAGCTTTAGAGTAACTTATATAAGTATCCACCCCATTCAAGAAATGGGAAGTATAGAAGTCAGATATTGGAAATGAATTTTAGCTTGCCAACATATTGCATAGCACAGGAATAGTACCAGAGCTTGAATCTGAGCATTTGTTTAGATACTGTCTGTACCATTTCTACTGTCGTTTAGACCTTTGAACATAAAGTAATAAACAAAAGTTCTCGAGGGCTTGTTGAGAGTACTCCTGCTAGTAAAGTAACGATTGCTAGAGGCTGGGATGGGTAGGGGAAAGGGGATTTGAGGGGGATTATATAATGAGTGTCAGCTCATAGACAGAAGGAGTGAGTTCCTAGTGTTACACAGCACAGTGGGGGGAAGCTATAGATCACAGTCACCTATTGTGTCTTTATTGAGTAAACAGAAGAGAGCTGCTCAAAGGCTGCAATCATAATGTAATGACAAAGAGAGGAAAACATTAATCACCCTGATTTTATCACTACAGATTGATTACATTTGTTGAAATAAAACTTCACACCAGAAATATGTACAATTATTATTAATCAAAAACCTTTAAAATATACAAGAGTTGGAAATGCTAACTGATTTTATATGGTCAGATCGTCATACATTGAATTGAATATATGCCTTGATTTATATCACTGTGTTCCACAAATATGTATAATTAAAATTATAATAATAAAAAATTATAATAATTAAAAAGCATTTCTACTACAGTAAGTTTATCTTTCATGGAACCATTGATGATTTTTTTAAAGATTTATTTTATTTATTTGAAAGAGTTACAGAGAGAGGTAGAGACAGAGAGAGAGGTCTTCCATCCACTGGTTCTTTCCCCAGATGGCTACAATGGCCAGAGCTGCTCTGATCTGAAGCCAGGAGCTTCTTCTGGGTCTCCCTCGTGCGTGCAGGGGCCCAAGGATTTGGGCCATCTTCTACTGCTTTACCAGGCCATAGCAGAGAGCTGGATCGGAAGAGGAGCAGCCAGGACTAGAACCGGCACCCATATGGGTTGCTGGCGCTTCAGGCCAGGGCTTTAACCCACTGTGCCACAGCGCTGGCCCTGATGATATTTCTAACAACCAAAACAGCAATGAACTTAAAGATCCATTGCCATGATACTTATCAAAGACCAAAATTTTCCTCTTCCTCATAAAAATATTTATGATGTGGGAAAGAGTAGTTAGATAATTTTTAAGTTAATGAGCAGGAAGCTGTACCTCCTTTGCCCTCTGTTGCCATGTTCATCTACCTACCTGTCAATCAGGGGACCTCTCCCTGGAAAGTACTTCCTCTTACCAGGGACACAGGGGTGGTACCACCTAAACACTCCTTTTTCTAAGCTCATAGAAAAGCCAGGTAGAACAGAAGCGTTGTCTCCTCCTAGTGGACTCAGGCGAGCAGAGCAAGGTAGGCTAACTCCCCTTCCCTGGCCCAGTCTCCTTAAGTAAAGGCCTAGTGTACCTGTGGATCTTTTTCAATTTGTAAATTAAGTTTATCATATTTCATGCCATGTTCGTGCCTATACTTAGAATTCTTCTCTAAGTAAAAGGCAGGAGTCTGGAAAATTAATTTAGGCCAACCTAGCCTACAACATATATGTATCTACTTATATAAAGTATAATTAAAAAAAAAACACTGCAGGCTCTTATCAGTACAGTAATAATTTAAAATATTATATAACACTGACATTGTTTATTTATTTTTATTTTACTTGAAAGAGTTACACAGAGAAGGAGAGGCAGAAAAAAGAGAGAGAGGTCTTCTATCCACTGTTCACTCCCCAGTTGGCCACAATGGCTGGAGCTGTGCTGATCCAAAGCCAGGAACCAGGAGCTTCTTCTGGGTCTCCCACACTAGTGCAGGGGCCCAAAGACTTGGGCCATCTTCTACTGCTATTCCAGGCCATAACAGAGAGCTGGGTTGGAAGTGGAACAGCTGAGACCCAAACCGGGACTCAAACCGGTGTTCATATGGGATGCCGGTCCTGCAGGCGGCAGTTTACTGGCTACACCACAGCGCCGGCCTCACCACTGACATTGTTTATCTAGAGTGTTATTCTAATTTAACATCTCCGATAAAATTTGAAATAGCAAGGATGGGCATTTGGAAACGTAGTAAAGACAGCATTTGAAATGCCTGCATCTCATTTGGAGTGCCGGGTTTGAGTCCTGGCTCCTCAGCATCTTTCCTGGCTTCCTGCTAAAACGCACTGAGGGAGGTGGAGATGATGACTCTGGTACTTAGATTTCTTACACCCAGGTAAGAGACCTGGATTGAGTTCTGGGATCCTGGCTTTGTTTTGGGCCCAGTCCTGGCTGTTTTGGGCATTTGGGGAGTGAAGCAGTAGATTCAAGATGTCTCTCTTTCTGCCTTTAAAATAAAATAAATAATTAATTAATTAAAAAATTGAAATAATGTCTTAGGTTCACTATATTTAAGAGATTGTACTGCTTATTCATTCTTGTAGTAAGATTCAGTGCCTCAAGTATAAGCCAGCGAAAGTATATGTGGTAACAATATTCCTCCAAAGGCCTCTTTTCCTTTATGGAAAGTATAAGTTATTGATTTATATGGCATTGTGTCAGTAATATTCATTTATCCTAGATACAGCATACAGGGTATATGTATTCTGTACACACACACACGCACACTTCAGTCCCTACTGTTGACTCTCTTTGGCCTAAATTGTTAGTAGAATTCATATTATTATTATCATCTGAATAATCCTCTCTTCTTCCTGGACTTTTACTGTCTCCTACTTGTTTTCCAAAATAGATTGTATTTGAGAGATTATTTATTTCTAGAAAAATAGCCCTGCTTTTAAAACCTCACAGTTTCTTTCACAAAATTTATCATGTAAAATGAGAACTAATTCATAGAATACCAATTGAATTGCTTTCCATTGTAATTCCTATGATTTCTACAGTTTGCTTAGCACCAAGTTACACCAAATACCTGCATTTGCTGCTGGGCCCAATGCACTCTTCCTTGAATCAGTTTTCCCAACCATAGATCTTTGCTTCCTAAATATTCTTTCTTTCATTTTAAAATATATTTGTGACAGTGCATCCCCAATAGTAACTTCACTTCACTTCATCAATTGATTTATTGTATCATCTGCACTAGGGCCTCTATATTTCCTATCTGCATTAGCACCCCCAGGTGGTGGCCCTGAAGCTAGCTTCAGAGTCTGGCTTTTCATTTCAGAGTCTGGAAGGAAAGATGACTGATATCCTGAAGTTCTGACTGGTCTTTCCTGCTGCTCCCCCCTGCCTTCTGCCCCCTACATTGGAGCTCTGGTGCTTTATCCATTTAACACAACAGCTGTCTCTGCCTAAGGGTCAGCTGGCAAGACCTATAGGAAAAGCTGAGTCATGTGCTGCAGAACTAGAGACTAAATCTCCGTAGATCTCTGTCAGTGTGCATACCGTGGTTTTCAGGGAAGGATAAATCCCACCCCTCTGTTCACACAGAATTCGCCCAAGGGCTAGTTCTTCACCATCTGGCAAGTGGAGACCCAGCCAGCAATCATAGTTTCTTCTTCCCCTCTCTTTCATCTATTACTGAGCTAATTGAGGACAGTAGTATGACTGTCGTCTAGATAAACAGGGGCAGAACACAAGGGCACTGGAAACCATACACAGGGGAGTTTTTCTCTGTGGAACCAAATTCCTTAAATTTGCTTCTTAGGGTAGAGGCTTAACAGTCTCAGGATGATAAATCTTGCTGTGTTAGGGCCTAAAGCAGGAAGTCAGAAAATTTTGCACATTTAGTACCTTTCTAGAAAATTTAAAACATTATTTTGTTCTTTTTTTCCTTTTGACATGAATTGGTTTACAAATCAGCTGTAAAAAAGGCCTTATTGATCTACATTATTTACCGTATTTGGCTTTTAATTATTTTGCATTTATTTACAAAAATCACAATCCTCATTAAAAATGAAAGTTTGATACATTGGAGATAACTGAAAGAGATTTGTTATGAATCTGATTGTCAGGTGAAAATGTTTTAGGCAATACTAGTATCTTGTAAATAGGTACGCTTGCCTCAATTTTATAGAAAGGTGAAAGATCTTTTTCAGGTAAGAAAACTAAAGTTTTGTGATAAGTTGGAGAACACAAAAATTCTTGTCATCTGGGCTTAAATTAGAGAATAAAAATGTGTGAGTTGAGTTTTCATTGTGTTCATCTGTTATAAAACTGTGAAATCCTAGTGATGAGAATTAGGTGAGAGATATACGGCCCAGCATTCCACTAGATTACCTTGTTCAGTATTGTAGTCACTAGTTACATTTGGCTATTTGCTTTTAAAGTAATCAGAAGTAAAAAAAAAGAAAGAAAGGAAGGAAGAAAGAATAAACCTAAATCCTTAGTAGAACAACTAAGCTACATTTCAATTGTTCATTAAACACATGTGGCTAATAGCTGCCATTTTAACTATCTGAAAAAGAATTTCATTTGACAGCAGCTAGATAAATGAAATTTTACCCAAAAAATATAAGCTGGGATCTCACTGTTTTCATACACATGCATCCTGCAGAAGTGATTTTACAGAAGCAATCTTTCATATGATGTGTCTAGGGAGGCTATAAATAACACATCAGTAAATTTCAATAGCATATTTATGGCAAAAATGTTACGGGAGATTTCTACTGTATCACCCTCTGACCTCTTTATAGGATAACTTCCTCAGGTTTTAGTATACAAAACAGTTCTACTTAAAAATGAGTCATGTTACTCTTATGGCATCTAATTTTTGTTCTTGCTTTGGCCTGAAACTCTCAAATGTGAATTTGTGGGCCACTTTTGATAATGGTACAAGTTAATAGTACACCTCTTTTCCTATAAGAATTCTTTGTATTTGGCACAATATTCAATTGCTCCAGGATACCTTAATTCCTTTATCTGTTTCCTGTGTGCTGCATAGGATACTGTAGTGAGAAACACAGTCTGGAAGAAACCAGCCTGAGTTCACTTCCTAGCTGCCTTGTTTACAACTTATATGGCACTGGAAAAGTTATTTAGTGTTTGGGGGCCAAAGTGTCCTCATCTCCAAACTGAGAGGTAACCATGATAATAATGTAAAGTGTCTAACAACCTACATAATCCATGAAGAGCTTATAAAATCACCTTAAAGAGAAAAGGAACAGGGAATGTAGCTAGGAGAAAGGGAAGGAAATAGAATAGTGCAGCAGTACGGTATAGTGTGTAGATTATTTGGTCAGCTTATGAATGGCTTTGCTTCTTTATTTCAGCCCACATTTTTAAATGTATGTATCTAAGGTATAGTGGCTCACAAAATATAATAAAATGTCTGTGATTGACACTGGGTGCTAAGATAGAAAAACAACATGTAGTTAGGCATATAAATTCTTGAATATTCATTTAAAAAGAGACATATCAAATGATGCCAGTGCGAGTGAGGAAGGGAACATTTGTACAGTGTTGCTGGTAATGTGAATTAGTACAACTTTTATGGAAAATAGTATGGAGTGTCCTTAGAAAATCAGAAATACAGGGTCAGCATTATGTTATAACTGATAAAGCTGCAGCCTGTAACACCAAACCCCTTGTAGGCACCAGACCCACCTGCTACTGACCCACCTGTCCTGATTTGAATTTTATACAATATAAATGTGTATCAAAACATCATATGGTATTATGAATGCATATGGTTTTCAAGTTAAATTAAAAATAAGGACACTTAAAAAGTCATATATACTTTTTATGCTAAATAAACTGCTTTGAATCAAAGGAAAACCTACTTGTGAAGGCTAAATATTTCTTTTGTAAATTTCCTGATCCTTATTATGAGAACAATCATCTATTTGGGTTTTGGGGTAATTTACATGGTAACATTCTGAATGCAGTTTTTAGAATGTATTAATCAAGATTGATGAAATAAGTTCAGTATTGACCAAGATTACTGGATGATCTTATGTAGACAGATTCTCTTTTTCATGATGAAGTCATATTAGATGCATTGTTTAACTTCATCCTATGCAATAACAATCCTCTGATTAATATGGAAAAATCATAAACCAAGCTTTGTTTCTGCATTCAGTTCTCTATCTTTATCCACACACAGACACACACACGTGCACATGTGCTTATAAAGGAGCCTAGAGAAGGAAAGGAAGAAATGGTTTATGTCATCAAAACCTATGGCAATGACTTTGAAGGCTGCCTGCATTACCAGGGTCAGTTGGAGAATGGCTACATGAAGATTTCGTGGGCATACATTATTTTTATTTGAGGTAGAAGCTCAGGCTTTTACTTGAAAAGCTGCCAGATATCCCTTTTTGATGTTCCATGATTGGTGGCACATAGCACTTCAGTTCAGTAACTCAGCCGTGCCACCATCTGCCCCACACTATCATTCTGCTGGTTGGCATGTTGCTTATTTGCTTTTAACATGCAACTCATATAAAAATCTCTCATAATCTTCCAAAATTAGAAATGCAGCTGTTTTAGGTCTTAAGCAGCGATGGCACTATTCATTTTGCCAGTATGAAGGGATAAAATAGAAAGATGTACTTGAAAAGAGCAAGACAACATCAGAATGTATTTGTACCTCCACTTTTTAAAGTATATTCAAGACGTGTATAGTCTGTTCTCAGTGCTGACTTCAGGCTTAAGGTAAAGTCAACACATAAATATACCAAATATATGCTAGATATATTTTAATACAAAAATTAGGTTTTAAGTCAGCTCTGATTCTTTTCATATCATTAAATGATTTCAACCTTTGAGTTTCTAGATCATTTCTAGCTAACCCAGTTTTTGTTTTCTGTGGTTTTTGAAGTTTGTATCATTATAACTTGTTGTTCATGAGAATACTTATCATGTAGAGCTGTGTGGAGAATTTTCAATGAGACCAAGCAATTGGTCCCCTACTATAAAAAAATTTTAAAAAGATAAGCAGAATAATGATCACCCTCTACACAAATAGTAATTCTGTGATGCTGAAAAGCAAAAACTACACATAAAAAAAACTATTCCTTGTTTCACTGTGTTATTCACATTTGATTATTTGGGAATGATGGAATGATAGACGTTAGGAAAGAGTAAAGATCTGGTATGGAGCACTGTGTCCCAAACACAACTTTTTTCCTTTCTTTTACTTTTAAGGATTTATTTATTTGAAAGACAGTGTTACATAGAGAAAGGAAAAAACAAATCCTCCATCCACTAGTTCATTCCCCAGGGCTGGGCCAGGTCAAAGCCAGGAGCTTCTTCCAGGTCTCCCACATGGTTACAGGGGACCAAACACTTGGGCCATCTGCTGCTGCTTTCCCAGGAGCATTAGCAGGGTGCTACATCAGAATTGGAATAGCTGAAACAGGAAGCAGTGCCCATAGTGGGGACAGCATTATTGGTGATGGCTTTGCCTGCTACACTGTGACTGCAAGGCCAGCCCACAGGACACTTTTTTTTTTTTATTTGACAGGTAGATTTATAGACAGAGAGATAGGTCTTCCTTCCATTGGTTCACTCCCTAAATGGCCACTATGGCTGGCGCTGTGCTGATCTGAAGCCAGGAGCCAGGAGCTTCCTCCTGGTCTCCTATGCAGGTGCAGGGCCCAAGCACTTGGGCCATTCTCCACTGCCTTCCCAGGCCACAGCAGAGAGCTGGACTGGAAGAGGAGCAACCGGGACTAGAACCCAGCACTCATACGGGATGCAGCAGGCAGAGGATTAACCAAGTGAGCCACGGCGCCAGCCCCTACACATGGTTTTCTTACACCTGGGTCAAAGTTCAGTTCACTCAGTTATATGCCAATGTGGAAATGTGGATCCCAAATGAAATCTTTCCCCATGAATTTTATATGCTTAAAAATATGTATAGTTGTGAGAACTGGCATGTAAAATATTGTTTTATTTCTGTAAGAGCATAAAACTTAATGATTTGCCAGAATAAATTTCCACAAATAGATTTAGTTAATTTGTATTTTCCTTATATCTCCATCAACATTAACACTAATAAATAACAAGGACTTTAAGCTATTTTTAAAAGAACTCTGTAACAATTCATTTAACACCAGATGTGTAATAGTAGCATTGAAAATAGGCATCTTTGTTCATGATTGAAATGCTTTTTGGTAAAATTAAAATTTCAAAATTGGATTTAAACTTAGAAGAAAATATAATTTTATGTTTTTCAAATGTAATATATTTCAAAAAATCCAAAGTTGAAATTTTATAAATCTAGTTGGTTAATTTTGCATGCAGTAGTTTCTAACCACTAATGAAGGAAAAATATCCATCATCTCACTGTCTTATTTACTTCTTTCATTGCCTTGTATCATACTGAATCTAGTTTTATAGTTACTGTATTAATTACTTAATATTGCAGTGTAGCTGTTAAGTCTATGTGATCTTAGGTTTATGAAGTTAAAATATTCTTTTAGACTAATTGAAAAGTTGTAGCTTTTCTTACTCTTTAGAAAACTAGTTAAGCCACTATGTAAGTCAGCTTGGAGATTCCTCAGAAACCTGAATATAACCCTACCATACAACCCAGCCATACCACTCCTTGGAATTTACGCAAAGGAAATTAAACTGGCAAACAAAAAAGTTGTCTGCACATTAATGTTTATTGCAGCTCAATTCACAATAGCTAAGACCTGGAACCAACCCAAATGCCCATCAACAGTAGACTGGATAAAGAAATTATGGGACATGTACTCTATAGAATACTATACAGCAGTCAAAAACAATGAAACCCAGTCATTTGCAACAAGATGGAGGAATCTGGAAAACATCATGCTGAGTGAATGAAGTCAGTCCCAAAGGGACAAATATCATATGTTCTCCCTGATCGGCGACAACTAACTGAGCACCAAAGGGGAAACCTGTTGAAGTGAAATGGACACTATGAGAAACAGTGACTTGATCAGCCCTTGTCCTGACTGTTGATGTACAATGTAATACTTTATCCCTTTCAGTATTTTTTTTGTTCTAGTACTATTGGTTGAACTCTGTAATTAACACACAATTATTTTTAGGTGTTTAAATTTAACTGGAAAGTGATCCCTGTTAAATATGAGTGGGAATAAGAGAGGGAGGAGATGTACAATTTGGGACATGCTCCATCTGACTTGCCCCAAATGGTGGAGTTAGAAATGTGCCAGGGGGTTCCAATACAATCCCATCAAGGTGTCTTGTACCAATGCCATCTCACTAGTCCAAGTGATCAGTTTCAGTTCACAATTGATCACACTGATAGGTCTAAGAGTCAAAGGGATCACACAAACAAGTCTAGTATCTGCTAATACTAACTGAAAGAATCAAAAAGGGAGAGAACAGTCCAACATGGGAATACAGCAGACTCATAGAATGTCAGATGTCCTAAACAGCACTCTGGCCTCAGAATCAGCCCTTAAGGCATTTGGAAATGGCTGAAGAGCCCATGAGAGTATTTTAGGCATGGGAAGGCAAGACATTCTGGCAAAACAAAAACAACAACAACAACAAAACTAAATGAAAGATCTCTATGAGTGAGATAACCAGTGGAAGGAACAGGAAGGAGGTACCTTTCTCTGAAGGGAGGAGAGAACTTCCACTTTGGCTATGACCCTGTCAGAATAAGATCGAAGTCAGCGAACTCAAAAGGCTTCCATAGCCTTGGCAACTCATGACTAGAGCCTAGGGATATTACTGATGCCATAAACAAGAGTGTCAAATTGTTAAGTCAACAACAGGAGTCACTGTGTACTTACTCCTCATGTGGGATTTGTCCTTAATGTGTTGTCCAATGTGAAGTAATGCTATAACTAGTACTGAAACAGTATTTTACACTTTGTGTTTCTGTGTGGGTGCAAACTGATGAAATCTTTACTTAATATATACTAAATCGATCTCCTGTATATAAAGATAATTGAAAATGAATCTTGATGTGAATGGAATGGGAGAGGGAGGGGGAGATGGGAGGGGTGAGAGTGGGAGGGAAGTTATGGGGGGGAAAGCCATTGTAATCCATAAACTGTAATTTGGAAATTTATATTTACTAAATAAAAGGTAAAAAAAAAATTAGGGTTTATGACATGTTATTACAACAATAATTTTGAAAAATTAATAAAAAATATTGCATTCTGTAGCGTTATTATACAACCTTTTGTACCTAGAACAAATATGTACTGTTTATATATTGAGCCAAATAGATTCATCTTGTTATCCTGCAACATCAACAACAATCTCAGGATTATCTCCTTTGTAAGTCTCTACTCTTGCTAGTTGTATGCTTTTGAAAACATTTAGTGCTGAGCAGAAGTCTTGGCTTGCTGTCTCTAGTGACTAACATCTATTTTTGGTCTCCGGAGTACTTAACATGCAGCATGAGGGAGGGAAGCGCAAAGCATCTTTCTAGTTTTAAAATCAGACCATCCTTCATTGATGATGTGACCTTAGGAACTGTGTCAGTAGTTAAAATTACATTTTTTAAAAATCAAAGATTTCCTTGTAGAGTAGTTTTAGATGTGCAGAAAAGTTGCAAAACGTGCAGAGAGCCTGACGCTCCTAGATTTAGTTTCCCCCACTGGTGTTGTGTTGCATTGGCAATGTCAAACCTAAGAAATGCTGGTATACAATTGGAACTTACAGTTTTTACCATTAATGTACTGTTCCAGGACCCATCGTGTAGTACCGCATTATCTTTAGTTATCATATCTCCATAGTTTCTGGTATGTAATGCTTTCTCAGACTTTTCTTTGTTTTTCACGACCTTGACTGTCTGGAGTAATACAGGCTTGGTAGTCTGTAGAATGTCCCTAGTCTGGGTTTATCTGATGTTTTTTCATGATTATAAAGGAATTATGGCTTTGGGGGAAGAGCATCATAAATGTCAGGTGCCTTTCTCACCGCATCACACAGCACATCAGTGATCCACTCTTACACCCCCTACAGCACTGATGCAGTTTAACTTTGTCACTTGGCTAAAGTCGCAAGGACTTTTCTCTGTAAAGTTACTGTTTTTTCTTTCCCTACTCTGTCACTAAGTCTAACCCATGCTCAACATGGAGAGGATAGGCCCAAACCTGTGGACAGGGGGTGTCAGCATGTGGTAAATGGCATTCTTTTGTAAGAATTTCTATTTTTCTATTTTCTATTTTTTTTCTGTTTATTTATTTAAGCCCTAATATTCTCTCTCTCTCTCTCTCTCTCTCTCTCTCTCTCTCTCTCTCACACACACACACACACACACACACAGGGAGAAAGAGTTTAAAGAAGGTAAGGAAATTTGTGTATAAATAAGGAGTTGAGCCCCAGAATCACAGAAAGTGCCTGAAAGGAAGGATATCGAAGTGAAAAATGATAGCAGTTTTGTTGTTGCTGCATCTGGGAAGAAACTGATGGGAGAGGTGGGTAATGCTGATCTTTGAACTTCTTTTTTTTTTTTTTTTTTTTTTTTTTTTTTTGACAGGCAGAGTGGACAGAGAGAGAGACAGACAGACAGAGAGAAAGGTCTTCCTTTTGCCGTTGGTTCACCCTCCAATGGCCACCGCGGCCGGCGCGCTGCTGCCGGTGCACCGCGCTGATCCGAAGGCAGGAGCCAGGTACTTATCCTGGTCTCCCATGGGGTGCAGGGCCCAAGTACTTGGGCCATCCTCCACTGCACTCCCGGGTCACAGCAGAGAGCGGCCTGGAAGAGAGGCAACCGGGACAGGGACTAAAACCCGGTGTGCCGACGCCGCAAGGCAGAGGATTAGTCTAGTGAGCCACGGTGCCAGCCGATCTTTGAACTTACGATTGTGCACCAAAATTATCTATTTAGCTACTATTTGTTTTTCCTACCCACTAAAATATAAGTTCCTGAAAGGAAAGTGAATTTTGTCTTTCTTTATTTCTGATCCCCACTGCCTGCAGTAGAACCTGACTCCTAGTAGCCACAATATATAGAAAATAGTGAATGAATATAATGAAATAGCAGTTCTGTTGATAAAAGTTAATAGGCCGGTGCTGTGGCTCACTAGGCTAATCCTCCACCTGTGGCACCGGCGCTCCAGGTTCTAGTCCTGCTTGCGGCGCCAGTTCTGTCCTGGTTGCTCTTCTTCCAGTACAGTTCTCTGCTGTGGCCCGGGAGCCTGCACTCACATGCAAGACCAGGAGGAAATACCTGGCTCCTGGCTTCAGATTGGTGCAGCGGTTTGGCCGTGGTGGCCATTTGGGGGTTGAACCAACGGAAAAGGAAGACCTTTCTCTCTGTGTCTCTCTCTCTCTCTCACTAACTCTGCCTGTCAAAAAGAATAAATAAATAAAAGATAAAAGATAATAAACTTTTAATTAAAATGCACATCCGTTACTATTTTCTAGTTCAAATACCATGTTCTCTCACCTGTGTCACTGGAATAGCTTCATAACTGATTTCCTTGACTCTTGTCTTGCTGTTTCCTCTCTTCCATTATTTTCTATTGTGAAATTTATTACCTTCTAAAACCCAAATTGCACCAGGCCATTCCTCTGTATAAAATCATTCAATAGCATGAGGATAAATCATCCTACATGACACGTGAAACTGTTTGTGATTTGACTTCTGCTTTTTTACTCAGCCATATGGCTCTCTGTTCTACACCCTACTCGACCCAATGCTTGAATATAAGCATATGGGATTTTTTTCATTTCTTCTAATATATTGTATTGCCCTATCTTGCTTCCAGTGCCCTTTTACACGTGCTAGTCCTTCAACATGTTCTATCCACATACATTTCCATCCTCTTTTTATAGGCCTACCTAAGTTTTATTCACTTTTCAAGACTCAGCACGTATATAAGAGATCTGCAGAAACTTTGTGGGAAATGCTTATTAAGAAAAATCTATGAAGGGATTTCAAGCAAAAATTTTTTGCACCAAGCTAAATTTATCTTTTAATTTCATTTTCCATAAACTTTTCAAGTTACACTCATATATCCTCCTCCAAAAAAGAGTCTTACCTGAAATCCCAAGTTTGGGTTAAAAAGCTCTTACTACCAATTATTTCCCTCATGATCATTCAAATGATATTTATAATTACAATATTTTCTGGTTCTATAGATGATGACTTTCTATGAGGAAAGGGGCTGTAGTCATCTAATTTACAAGTGAAAAAAAAATTTCATGGATTTTTTGCTAAAGATCATCTGAGATACTAAAAAGCACTTACATGTTAAAATTTTCTTCTTATCATCATTCCCAGAGTTTTGTGCAATATCTGGCAATAAGTATTGCCAAATAATTATTCCTGAATATATTAAACTTCTGCATTGATTGTCATATTGGGCATTTAAATCAGATTTGAACTTAAATTTTATATGGATGATGATTTGTTTAGACCATTATCATTTTCACTTGTCTATCCAAAAAACAAATTCTTTTTTTATAATTTTATCTAAGTTTTACAAATTTCATGTATTTCAGGTATGCAGATTTCTTTTAATAGATATTTGTGTGGATTTTTATAACTGATAGCATTAACAACATCTAGCAACAAGACTTCTGTAAAATAATCATCAGTGAAGAAGAATGAAGAATATGTGGGTTGAATTTACAGTGAACTTCAAAGCCTTACAAAGAAATGCGGAAGGAAATTTTAAAAATGGACAAAGCATTTGAGTAGAATTTTCTGCAGAGAAGATGCAGAGCTGGCTGGAAATCACATATGTGCTCAACTTCATTAATCAATAAGGAAGCACAAGTTACAAGCACTTGAGATACCACTTCATGCCCACAGTAGGATGGCTATAATCAAACAGATGTATAGGAACAAATTTTGGCAAGGATGTGGAAAAACTGGAAGTCTCATAAGTTGCTTTTGGGAATGTAAAATAGTGTACCTGCTTTGGAAAACAGTTTGGCAGTTCCTCAAAAAGTCCTCAGCTGGATGTATACCCAAGTGAACTTAAAACATGTGTTCACACAGAAACCTGTAAACAAATGCTTAGTGGCATTATTCATTGTAACCAAAAAGTGCAATGACCTACATGTCCGTTAAATGATGAATTCATAAGCAAAATGTGGTAAGTCTATTCAGTAGAATAGTATTCCACTATAAAAAGAATGAAGTACTGATACATGCTGCATCATGAATGAATTTTGAAAACATGCTAAATCAAAGAAGCAAGTCACAAATGACAAAATGGGTAATTACATTTAAATGAAATGTCAAGGATAAGCATATCCAGTTGAGATGGAAAGTAGATTAGTGGCCGTCATGTTCTTGGCAGAAGGACGAATGCCACGTGACTCCTGATGGTTACAGGGTTTCTTTGGGAGAAGATGAAATTAGATAGTGGTGATAGTTGAAAAATATTATGAATATATTGAAAACCACAAACTCATAAACTTTAAATGGGTGTTTTATAGGGTAGATGAATTATCTCATTAGAAATAAAAGGAAAAAAAGGTAGAATTTGGATTTTCTATTCACCAAGATGATGGAAGTTTGTTGGAAGGAGTACAAGGGAGGGTTTTGTATTAATAGCACAAAAGTCTTTCATGCACAGTCCTAGCTTTTGATTGCTTAAGATCTGTAGAACATTAAAGGTTAGAGAGTCAAGAAACTGAAAATAAGCTTTATTTCTGAAGACCTACTGAAGGAAGGTGATTATTCAAGTTATCCTCTTTTGAGAATAACGTGTCATTGTGAGTAATTCAAAGGACTTGGCTTTAGTATCTTGTAGTTCTGAAGTACAGTATGTTTTGTTCCCATGTGGTAGAGATTTCTCATCCTTGTCAGTGGAGAACTCTCTCTATTTGCACATGTTCACAGTGATATTCTTGATGGAACAATACTGCATCTTTAGCCTTGATAAGAAAAATGTTGCAAGGACTAAATGTGTGTGTATGTGTATATGAAAGAGAGACAGAGGGAGAGAGAGAGACAGAGAGAGAGACTGTCAACTCCTACAACTTTTTTTATTATGTCAGCTACTAAAATATTTTAAAATTACTCATTTGAAATATATGAATAAATGTAGTGATTGGACTTATGGAATGTAAATTTGGGTGTCTCATTGAAAACAAAACAAACTAGTTAGTTTTGGGGGACACACAAGCTCTCACATCAGTAACTTTGAGAATTATATTAAAATAGCATCAAGAAGTTGAGAAGGATTAGTGTGTAGTAGTGAAGGCTCTGCAGTCAGATGGACGTTGGTCATATTCTCTGCCCTCTTTGAAGGCTTTTTGGAAGATTCATTTAGGTTTGGGGGAACATTATTTTCTGGCTAGGACCATTTAGTTATCTTATACCATCATTTGCAGGCCATATTAAATTATCAACTTAAAAATTAGCCTGCTATGGACATATTGAATTTTGAGTCCCACCTGCCATTGCCTTGGCAGGGCCAGACTAAATGATATCACAGGTCTATGTGGCATTTGTAATTGTGGAAGTAAATGTCTAGAATTTTTTTTATATACTTCAGCAAAGGGCAAAATTTGAGGATTAGTAAAACAGATGCGGTAAAATCTTGGTAATTTTCTCATCTGATGTTAAGAATGAGAGTTTACTGTTTTTCTTCAAGTTTGAAGTTTTCATAACCAAATTTTAAATTAAAAAATTACCTTTCAAGAGAAGAACAATAGAGGGACACTTATGTTTCCAGATATCAAAACATAATAGGCATTTATTTAATTAAATTGTAAACTCCTTCCTTCAGTAGGTCTTCAGAAATAAAGCTTATTTTCAGTTTAATTAAAGTTTAATTAAAACTGTGAAGTTTGCCTTAAAGATAGTGAAATCAGTAGAAAATACAGTCATGAAAGAGACGTAGCTGTATAAAAGTTTAGTTTCATTTCGATTATTTAGAAAAAAATGGATTATACATGGGTTATATTAGAATAATTGAATATGCATTTAGAAAATGAACTCTAAACAGTCAAGAGGTATACATTAAAAGTAGAAGCCTTTTGAAGCATGACATAAAACTCTAAAACCACAAGGGAAATTATTGCCAGATTAGAACTTTCTAAAATATTTAAGCTTCTGAAAAATAAAGATGAAAGGCCTGGCGCTATGGCACAGTGGGTTAACATCTTGGCATGAAGCACTGGCATCCCACATGGGCGCCGGTTTGAGTCCTGGCTGCTCCACTTCCGATCCAGCTCTCTGCTATGGCCTGGGAAAGCAGTAGAAGATGGCCCAGGTCCTTGGGCCCCTGTACCCACATGGGAGATCCGGAAGAAACTCCTGGCTCCTGGGTTCGGATCGTTGCAGCTCCAGCCATTGCAGCCAACTGGGGAGTGAACCAGGCGATGGAAGACTTTCTCTCTCTCTCTCTCTCTCTCTCGCTCTCTTTCTCTCTTTCTCTCTTTCTCTCTCTGTGTAACTCTAACTCTCAAATAAATAAATAAATCTTTAAAAAAAAAGAAAAAGAAAAATTAAACATTTTTATAAATCACTAGTGGAAGAATGGGAGAAAACTTTAGATGGTAGGATTAAGAATTAGGATATATGTGGAGCTTCCTGCAGAAATAATAGGTCAATGTAATTGAAGGAAAATTCACAAAATAGAACAGTTAACAAAAAGAAGAACTAAAAGTACATAAAGACAATAAACACTTGAAATAAAATGGTCAAACCCACTATAAGAAATGCAGATGAATCCAGTATAGTTTCTTATTTTTCATATTGTCAAAAAAAGCAAATCCCCGGGACTGGGTACAGTACTGAGGGTGCAAGGACCTGTTCAGCTTCACATACTGCTGGCTCATCAGTTAATTGGTGAAGTTCTATTGTTAGCTTGATAGTAGCCAACTTGACAGAGAGTCCGGATTCCAAGTGGAAAGACATTGACCAAGAAATTCTAATTTTGCACTTTTAGAAATACTCTGATATATAGAAATAGTCTTATAAGGATAAGCAACAAATTAGAACTTTCCTCCAATAAATACCAATCATTGATCAAAAAAATTATAATAATTCATTGCCATGGATAAGGCCTTCTAATTCATCTCAAACACAATTTCCTTTACTTCATGAAGGCAATGTAGGCTGAATCTTGTGATTTGTTTTTAAGTAGAATCATGGCTGATACTTAATGATTTTTATCATTAATCTACAGAAAGATGCACCATGATTAAATGGACTATCAAGTTGTGCTGATACTTGTTGGGTGGAGCATGACTCTAAATGCATGCACAGGATGGCAAGGCCTATGATGTGATGCTTCCAACAAGAAGGGCCTACCCTCTTAATTTCAAGAGTAATAAAAGATTTCATTCTTAAATAGCTAGAAAGGAACTGGAAAGGTAATTTCCTGTTGTATTTAAACTTAAGTTGTACCTCGGAAAATAGAAATTAATTCAGAAGGCCAAACTTTACCATCTATCTGTGATTTTTCCTTAATAAATTATTTCTACCTTGTTAGCTTCACAGGGCTTGATAAAACTTGCTTTGTAAAATTTCAAAGTGATAGAAAAGGTTTCCTTGTAAGTGATACTGTTGTTCTCTTCATTAAAAAATTACATCCTGCAGACACATGTATCCCTCTCTTAATTTTAATAAATTCAAAAGTTCAAATCGTATATCATTATCTAGATAATAGTAGTTAGAAACATTTATTTATATTTCAAATATTATCTACAGATTTTTTAAGATAGAGTTTCAAATATCCAGATCTTTGAAGTGGGAAAACACAAGGTTAGTACTATAAATTTCTGTGCATTGACATATAACCCATATAACCACTGATAACAGTTTTTAGGAAGATTTGAACTATAAGGTATAATCAGCAAAAACACATTTTGGTAAAGTATGTTTGAGAATCTCTTGTTTTCTTGTGAATTTTGACCTCAAGTTACTTTAGAAATGCATAGTGCATCTTCAGATATTGCTCTAAAAGTTTGAATAGGCATTTATTCTCAGGTGCTCTGTCTTCTCTGGCATATAAAATTACAGGGTTCTTATGTAATATCAAAAAAGTGGAAAGCTGTGGGAGTTATGCAATTTCATTATGTCAAACAGGAATACATTAAAGCTTACTGTTTGTTAAAGTTAAAAATACATTTGCTGAAACTGCTAGAGAAATTCAAGCACAATCATGTCAAAAAAATGAAAAAGAGCTGAAGTATGATTATCTGAAATTTCTTTAGGCCAATTCATGAAATAAAATTTCATCTTACAACATTATTGCCTTTCCCAAAGACTGTTTTGCACATAGATTTTAATAAAACAGATGTTTGTCATGGGTTAACATACTGCTAATCAGTGATTGTCTTAAAACTGCTTCCTGAAATTTAAAATGTTGGCAAAAGCAAATCTTTTTTTTTTTTTGTATGTATGCATGCTGCAGACCATCCTGATTTTCAGGAAATGGTAATGCACATGAAATTTTAACTTTGAATTAAATGTTTCATTTCCTCTATATGTTATATTCACTTGCACTGTAGAAACACTGAGAGTTGTGTTTAATGCTGTTGTTTCTTATCTTAGTGTAAGAGGCCATCTTCCTTGGAGCATGATGTAAGAATAGTTTTCAAAAGATACAGCCGTATGTATTATCTCCTGACACCGTGATTTTAAATTATATACTCATAGAAGCAAAAGATTTAAATATGGGTATGTGATTTTTTTCTTTGAGTATGTGTCAAAATATGGCTATAAATCGTCAGTACATGGGCCAAATTTGGACTACAGATGTGTTTTTATTAAGCCAAGAAATCTTTTTATTTCTAGAAAATTAGAGCAAATATTTAAGAACATGAAGATTTCACATGACAGTCTGGGCTCCAGATGAAAAATCTAAAAGAACTGGCCGGTGCTGCGGCTCACTAGGCTAATCCTCTGCCTTGCAGCGCCGGCACACCTGGTTCTAGTCCCGGTCGGGGCGCCGGATTCTGTCCCGGTTGCCCCTCTTCCAGGCCAGCTCTCTGCTGTGGCCAGGGAGTGCAGTGGAGGATGGCCCAAGTGCTTGGGCCCTGCACCCCATGGGAGACCAGGATAAGTACCTGGCTCCTGCCATCAGATCAGCGCGGTGCGCCGGCCGCAGCGCGCCGGCTGCGGCGGCCATTGGAGGGTGAACCAATGGCAAAGGAAGACCTTTCTCTCTGTCCACTCTGCCTGTCAAAAAATAAAAAAAGAAAAAAGAAAAATCTAAAAGAACTGGTTCTTGCGGGTAGCACCCTTTGAAAGTCACACCTGGAGTAGCTGGCCTCCTTTCTGATAGGTCATGAAGTCTTCATTTCTCTACAAAATCCTCTAGTCTCTACTGTCTCCTTCCACTGAGGCTCGGTATCTGTTACCACTCATTTCCACAATTGCCAATTATGTCTCTCAAACTCCAGAAATATTTACAGAAACTCCCTAGCAAATGACAGAAAACAAAAAATTGCAAACAGTGAATGTTTCAAACAGAAGGAAATGAAATAACATAAATTTCAGTCATTTTTGTTCATTTTCTTTATAGACATTTTCAGGAAATATTTATTGAGATACAATTCATGAACCATAAAATTTCTCACTTAAAATTTATAATTTAGAGGTTTTGGGCTGACTTACTTTCTTTTTATTTATTTAATTGAAAGTCAGAGTTACACAGAGAGACAGGAGAGGCAGAGAGAGAGAGAGATCTTCCGTCCGCTGGTTCATCCCATTATAAAGAATTACCATTCTTTATAATAGAATACCTATCAGACAATAGCAGGTGCCCAGCTCTGATTGTCTGTTGCTAATCCTTTGGAAGCATAACTGGCAATATCAATGGCCAGAGTTGTGCCTATCCGAAGCCAGGAACCAGGAGCTTCTTCAAGGTCTCCCATGCAGGTGCAGGGGCCCAAGGACTTGGGCTGTCTTCCACTGCTTTTCCAGGCCTGGCAGAGAGCTGGATTGTAAGTGGAGCAGCTGGGTCTGGAACTGTCTCTCATATGGGATGCCGGCACTGCAGGTGGCAGCTTAACCCTCTTTGCCACAGCCTTGTCCCCTGTGCTGACTTACTTTCCAAAAGAAACCCCATACCCATTAGCAATATTTATATGCATTTTGAAGTATTAATCTTGGTTGAAAACGTGAAACAAAGGAATCAGTTCCATTCTGTAATCCAAGTTTTATTTCAAAACTTGGGAAACTTCTTTTTATGTCTCATAAACAGCTGTAGTTTCTTAGTTTTGTGTATGCTAAGCCACTTGTTGTATCATCCAATATACTGTTTTGAAAATAAAAAAGAAAGAAAACAAAAACAAAAGCAAAAACTCTTGTACGTAAGCAAATGTAGAGGCCAAGTACAGGACCATGCAATATCACTAGGTTCTTTCCTGGTGTTGACCATGAATCCATTGGTGATTGAATCAGGGTAATTTCAAATCCATCAGCTAGACACATATTATTTCTTTGTGAAGAGAATACTGAAAATCTCCACTTCTAGCTATATTGGAGTACACAATATTATTATTTGTTTTCAGATCATATAATTCTTTCACTTTTTACCAAACATAACATTTTAGTCCTTTTCTAGTGACCACAAATTTTGCAATTGCTTTCCTTCTCTTACTTAAAGAGAAACAATCCTTCCCCTAAAAGCCATACTAAGAACGTCCATTCTGTGAGGATCTCCTTGACTAAAACCAAATACTTAAGTCATGGAGTTCTCTTCCTTTCAAATTATGACTGAGGTTAAGTGTTAAGCCAATCTGAAGCTCTAGGAGATTTAATTGTGTATATCATTGTGAATGTACACAGAGAGATTTAAAGGTAGAAATAAAATCATCTAACATGTACATATAGACCAAAGGCTCTTGGAACTGTCTACATTTTATTTGGAACAAAACTTTAAGAATGATTAGAAAGTCTGTTGTGAATTCTACTTAATGAAAATTTAGTGCTGAGAGCTAAATTAATTAGTGATCCCAAGCATTATAATACCATAATATATTGTAAGACTTAACTTGTACTCAAAGTTTGGATGTGTGAGTTAAACTTCACATTATAGATACTGGATTTATACACCTCCATGAAAGTTCAATATGCTGTGTGTTCTGGTTAGGCATCTACCTGTGCATCTTTAAAATTCTTGGAGGAAGGCTTTCTTTTCACCAATGTAGGGAGTAGAGAGGGGAAAATCTTCTTTATAAATTTCACAGTTCTAGCTGAGACTGTTCTAAGTATACATTTAAAGTTTGTGAATCTAATGACAACTAGAGGAAATCTTTGTTGTAGTTTATAATTAGTAGGTGCAGAAAAAGTGATCAGCATATTTTACCCTTTGAACACTGCTAATTCATGGAGTTCTACCCCTACAGAATACTAGCCCTCCTATAAAGTATTATCTGGATGGAATAGAACTTTACTCTTTAACATCTATTTATTTATTTGTTTATTTTCATTTTATTTGAAAGGCAGAAATACAACAAAATTGTGTTGTGTTGTTAACAGCTAAGGGTAAGTTCTGTACTGTGGTCAGTATCAGACTTGTGTAACCTCAAGTAAGAGAATAGCAATGAATAATAGATTTCTGTCTTAAGTACTTAACCAAGTGCCATGTACTATCTTGATCATGTTATAAAAAATCCTCAGAATATTCTGTTAGATAAATAATAAGATGATCATATCCATTTTACAGAAGGAAAACTGAGGTATGGGGAAGTTTACTAATTTATCCAAGGTCATTTATCCAAGGCTAAGTGGCTAGTAGAGTTACATGGCCTACCTGGAATCTAAGAATTACCATTCTTTATAATGGAAACCTGTCAAACAATAGCAGGTGCCCAGCTCTGATTGAGTGTCTGTTGCTAATCCTTTGGAAGCATAACTGGCAATATCAACTTAAAGTCATCAGCCCTCTCTCAGCTAGGCACACTACCTGTAGCCATTCCTCTAAATACCTCCTCTGACTCTTGTATGAAAATCCTGGTGCATGTGAGTCCAACCCACCAAAGCCAGGCACATCAAGTAGTTGTGTCACCAGCTGAATTGTGGAACATTTTCCTATTCAATTGAGAAATAACTGAAAAGAAGACAAATTAAGAGAAGCAGGGTGAAGACAGGAGGGCGTAAGCCATCAGTGATACAGGACCTCTGTATCCTGTTTCAAAAACTGTCAAAATAGGAAGCCCTTTTTAAGAATTGTGCAAACTAAGTCCAAAACTACATCATGCATACCCCCTTATAATACAGTTACTATGGGAAGTTATTATGTGTTCATCTTTGAAGACTTTAAAATGGAAATAAACATTTTCTCCAAATCAGCTGTCATCATCAAAATGAGAATCTGTCTTACTGTTAGAAATTCTGAGTTTAAAAAGTTTCTGTTACTAAAACTAAATGCTGATGAGAGCTATACAGTCCAAAATAGAAATTTTTTTTCTTAGCATAAACATCTGAACTTGAGTTATAGTTAGCTGGTCCAGTATCGCATAGAAAAGACTGATACATACACTTACACATAACAAACACACAAGTGAGAATAAAATAAAGACATATCTTTCACTCATTCTTTAAATTATAGTTATCTTTCTAAAATATTAAACTAAGGCTCCATGAAGGATGCTGTTTGCCTACAAAGATCCGTCATTTTTGCTGAAAGATGTATCACCATGTATATTAGTGGATTGAGTTTTAACCATCCATATTTTTGTGCCATCAACTTCCATTTCTGTGGTCTTTTATTCACTTTAATGAAAACTTTCAAATGTTTGGATGTGCTATCCTATCACTTCTGTTAGAGTGAAGTTCCACTGCAAGATGATGAAAGAAACTGTGGTTTTTAAATGCATTTAGTTTGGCATTCACTCTCTCAAATACGTTTCAGATAACATCATCAAATATAATTAAGCAAGCTGAAAACAAGCACTTGAAGCAAGAAAACAGCATCCATCCTAAAAGTTGTCAAGGAGGATGGTCTCTATTAAAATAAGGTATCCCTAGTGCCACGGGTAGTGGAGCTTCTGTCTAATGGGCTAGTCTTGGCACATCGAATGGGAAATGCTAAGAAAGTATCTTAACCCTGTAACTTGAAAATACAGCTGGATGGACATGAGCCAGGGAATCTGAGGAGCTTAGATTTTGGAGTATGTCTAAACTTTATTTCAAAGAACAGTTCCCTCTTTTTTTCTAACCTAGAAAAGCAAAGCTTTGTTTGAAAGCTGCTTTTTGTAGAATACTCTCTACAAAGGAGGAAAGAGTTCTTTCAGAATTCAGAAACCAAGTCAAAATAGGCTTCGAACACACGCTTAAACTACATGTCCACTGGAAAAATTGTAAGCCTTAATTTGCCAACAGTCTCAGGAATATGATAACTAAAGGAGCTGCCTCGTGTATTTTCAGAACATTTAGCAAGGGACAGTCTGCCTCAGCCCCACCCAGAGAGCAGTGGCTTTGCTTCCTAGTTATTGTCCATTCAGACCTGTACATTTTTCCAGGCTGAGATATCTTTCCATTGTCTTCATAGTAAATTTCATTGATCATCATAGTAAATTCATAGAGTGGGGTGTTTTCTGCTTGCTCAATCCTCAGTCTGATTCTGATTTCCTTTAGAGTGTGAAGACATGGGTTAATTCATAACAAATATTTCCTCTCGGTACACCCTGCCCCTCACTGAAAACAAGTGGCCTCTGTAGAATTCAGAGGAAATATAAAAGGTGCCAATCTGTGTCTCAACTATTTGTTACTTGGTTGAGAACAGTAGACTTAAATTATTGGAACATAACTTGGGATGTTGCAGGAAATTAAATAATTTATATCTTTTAAAATGATTTATTTATTATTTATTTGGAAGGAGAGAGAGAGAGATAGATCCTCCATCTACTGGTCCAGTCCCCGGTTGGCTGTAATGGCCAGGGCTGGGCCAGGTGGAACCCAGAAACCAGGAGCTTCTTTCGAGTCTCCCACATGGGTGGCAGGTGCCCAGACATTTGAGCCATCTTCAGTTACTTTTCCCAGGCGCATTAGCAGGGAGCTGTATCAGAAGTGGAGTGGCTGTGACTTGAGCAAGCACCACATGGGATGCAGGCGTCACAGACAGCAGCTTTATCTATTATACCAGAATGCCTGCCCATTTCTCTTTTTAATTTTATCTTTTAAATATTTGTTTCAAAGGCAGAGTTACGGGGTAGGGGGTGGCAGGCATGGGAAGAGAGCAAAGCGAGCAAGAGAGAGATCTTCCATTCACTAGTTCACTCCCCAGATGGCCACAATGGCTCGGTCTGGGCCAGGCTGAAACCAGGAGCCAGGAGTTTTATCCAAGTCTTTCACATGAGTAGCAGGGGCTCAAGGACTTGGGCTACCTTCTGCTGTTTTCCTAGACACATTGGCAGGGAGATGGATCAGACATGGAGTAGTCAGAACTCTAAGTGGCCCTCATGTGGGATGCCAGTGTCGGCCTTAACCCACTGCCCCACAACGGTGGCCCCAATAATTTCTTTCTTGAAGACCAAATGCAATATACGTGTGAAGAGAAGATATTGATAGTGTCAGGAGAGACTGCCTGGAAATTATGGTTCTTGAGAACTGGAGTCTGCAGGCTAGTGTTGAATGTGAGGACATTTCAGCTAAGGAAATCCCACTGCCTTGGGACATGTTTGTATGCGTGGTTTGTTAAGTGAGAAAATAGCTATGGGGTCAGCGGCCCTGCCAGGACACATCCCTGTCCTGTCAGTACTAGCTAGCAGTGTGTCCTTTCACAAATTCTTTATATTTCAAAGACCTTGGTTTCCCCAGTTGTCACTGGTGATGATGGTATTGGAATCTACCTCACCGTGGTTTAAAGTCATGATTAAATGAGATCATATCTACTAAGTATTTACCAGTGTCTTGATCTATGTCACATGTATAATTTTATTTACTGTTATTTATCAGTCCATTTTCTACTCAACAGACGTCATTTCACCATTTATAGTATTTTAAAAACTCTTGTATTCGGACATTGTTTCCTCCTTAACTTATCTTGAATTCTTGCCTTCTACTTGCTTTTGGCTCTTCCATTCTCAGAACTCCACTTGGCCTCCTTTGCAATGATCTCTCTAATTCCAGTCTCTTCCCTGACCTCTTGCTTAAAGCACATATCTCACCATCTGCTGGTCATCTGCCCCTGGATAGCCACAGACACTCCAGCTCAGCATACCTAGAACAGAGCTCATTATACCTACTCAACTCACATCTGCTGATGGTCATCATTAATGGCACCAGCTGGTTTCCAGTCAGTTGTAAAGGCTCAATATCACCACAGACCATTCTTCTCACTTCCTTCTCATGGCATGAGTTGGCTAGTCTGTAACTTGTGCTTTCTGTGTCTTCTCTTTTCACTGCTATACTCCCAAATCAACATTCTCTAACTCTTGTCCTCTCGGCAGTGCATTCTCTCTGCAGTATAGCCTACACATCAGTCTTCAAACCCTGGCCATAATCTGGTACCACCTTTGGCATGGGAAACCTCCACTGCTTTCCCATTCACTGTCTGCTAAATAGTTTCCCTAAGCAGACATCCAGGCCTCTGTGCATCTAGCTTTTCTGTACATATCCTTTGGATATTCCAAGACCTAGCCAAACTGAACAACTGCCATTCTTGGAGCTGTCCTTTCACTTTTTGATTCTGAGCATTTCTTTCCGTCTGGAGAATCTGCCTCCTCCCAGCTTTGCCTTTTAAGTTTCACGTGTACCCTTTAAGACACAGCTGTGAGCCCAAGTCCCCTCCGTACTTAAAACACTTGTCGGATTCTCTATAATTGTGTTTGTGTACCTTTCATATACTTTATTAGGCCTTCAGCTCCCCGCATCTCACTTCTCTTTGCATCTCAAGTCCCCCTTCCCAGCCCATTTCCCAAGACTTTATCTTTCATGTAATTTCTGTTCAAAAAAATGTTTTTTGGAATAATATCATGGGAAACATAAAAGCCATTTACTAAAGCAAATGAGGGATATTGACAAAAGTGGATTCTTAGGAAGATTAGTCTGGTGGTAAATACGTGAAGGATACAAGCTAACTTCCTCACAGTACTTGAAAGGGATACGGGGAAATAAAGTAACTTTCATGAGACTCACCCAGTCGTATTCTTTTAAGCATAGAGAAGTTTTAGGAAAAAACTTTTGAAATAAAGGCTAAAGAAGATTCTTATTTTTATCTTGTCTCCTAAAATGTGCATAATTCGACATCCTCACTTTAACTGATGCTCTATAAATATGCATAATAATCACCAAACCATATTGATATGCTCAGATATGACATTTATATTTCTGCATGACCTAGAGTGATAGAGAACCATTAAGTCAAATTATATACATCAATTCTTAATTACATGAATACTGGCACTCACAGACATACACACTTTATGATTCAATGAGTATTGTATTGTGTACAATCATCCTTGTCCATTTTGCTATTTCTCACTTTCAGTTTGTTCATGGTCTCTAAGTTCAGTGTAGATTTTTGCCATGGAAAATGTCACTGGTTGTATAATTGAGAATTACCATCTATACTCAGCAATTTGGAAAGCTTAACTGCTCATTTTCTCAGCATACTGCTAGTATTATTGGCTGTATTAATCCCTTTAAAAGCATTTCCCCATTAAGTATGTGAGCTCTTGAATATAAATTGCAAATTTGAACTGAAAGTGCAGAATCAGAACTATGATCCATGAGGGCAGGTTTGACTTTTAAACAGGGCCACGTAACTGGGAAAAAAAAAAAGAAGCGTTTATCAGTTTTAATGTTTTGTTCTGATTTTATTTAAAGATACTTAAATGTATAATTACTTAACATATCTAAGTGCCCTCCTAATAATTTAAATATAATCAGTGTCTCAGCTTGGTTCATATTCCTTAGTATGCAACGGAGAGTAATGCCTGTCATAACACCTTTTCAAATACACACTGACTGGTGACATGAGGAAGGCAGAGTTGGTCCCATGTAGACACTGTTTATGACTGTGACATGGACAACTCATTCACCTTTCTCTTCACCCAGTGTGACAGTATTTATTCATCTCTCTTATGGACATATATAAATATGTGACAGTGGCAGAATACATTTTCCTAGACTCTCACTTCTCCTCTTTTTCCTTCTTAACTTTAAACTTCTCACTTATTCTCATGAAAAAAATGTAAGAGGTCAAAAAGTCAACTTTAATATAACCCAAGAAAACTGAATTTTGTTGTGGGAAAAATTGAAAGTGGTAGCTAAATAAAGTTTTGGGGGCTTTAATGCAGTAACCTACCAGTTTTTTAAAAAATGATTTTTTATTTTGAAAGCAAGCAAGGGGGCCAGCTCTGTGGCATAGCGGGTAGAGCTGCCACCTGTAGTGCCGGCATCCCATATGGGCACCGGTTCTAGTCCCAACTGCTCCACTTTCTTCCAGCTCTCTGCTATGACCTGGGAAAGCAGTAGAAGATGGCCCAAGTCCTTGGGCCCCTGCACCTGTATGGGAGACCTGGAAGAAGCACCTGACTCCTGGTTTGGATTGGTGCAACTCCAGCAGTTGCAGCCATCTGGGGAGTGAACCAGCTATGGAAGACCTCTGTCTCTCTCCCTCTTCCTCTCCTTCTCTCTTTGTATAACTCTGACTTTCAATTAAACAAATAATAACAATTAAAAGAGGAAAGAAAGCAAGAGAGAAAGAGAGAGAGAGATCTTTCATCTGCTGATTCACTCCCCCCAAATGACCACAACAGCCAGGGCTAGGCCAAGCCAAAGTCAGAACCAAGAGCTTCATCTGGTCTTCCATGTAGCTGGCATGGGTCCAAACACTTCGGCCCTCTTCTGCTGGTTTCCAAGGACACTAGCAGGGAGCTGGATCAAAAGTGGTGGGGGCCAGCGCTGTAGCTCACTTGGTTAATCCTCCACCTGAGGCACCAGCATCCAATACGGGTGCCGGGTTCTAGTCCTGGTTTCTCCTCTTCCAATCTAGCTCTCTGCTGTGGCCTGGGAGGGCAGTGGAGGATGGTTCAAGTGCTTGGGCCCCTGCACCTGCATGGGAGACCAGGAAGAAGCACCTGGCTTCAGATGGGTGTAGCTCCAGCCGCAGCGGCCATTTGGGGAGTGAATCAATGGAAGAAAGACCTTTCTCTCTGTTTCTCTCTCACTGTCTACTCTACCTGTCAAATACAAAAAAAAAAAAAAAAAAAAAAAGTGGAACACCAGAACTCAAACTGGTGCCCTTATAGGATGCTGGCATTCCAAGTGACAACCTTATTTCCTTTACCACAATTCTGGTCCCACCTCACCATTTTTGAAAGCAAGAAAATATGAAAGGGAGCAGGCAAATGAGAAGAAACAATGCATTATTTGCAACAGCACATTTGTCTCATAATTGCAGCGTAGAACTCTACAGAGCTAAGAGACAAAAAAGTAACAGGGCTTCTTTTTTGGTTTTCTTTGGCTGCTTTAACAAACTGCCACAAAACTATTGACTGAAAGCAATACAGATTTATTTCATGGTCCTGGAAGTCAGATATCCGCATAGGTCTTGTAGGGATAAAATTTGAGATGTTTTTAGGGCTACATTCCTTTCTGTGGTCTCTGAGGAAGAAGATTTTTTTGCCTTCTGGTGTTACTCGGGGCTGCCTACATTCCTTGGCTATTGGCTCCCTGGCATCTTCAAAAGCAGCAATGTTCAGTTGGATAATTCTCATTTTGCATCCCTCTGCCCCTAACTCTTTTGCTTCACTCTTCTTCCATTTGTGATGATATTGTGCCAACTGGGAGAGTCCAGTGTAGTCTCTATATCCAGTGCCAGCTGATTAGTGACTTCAGTTCCCTATATTACTTTGATTCCACTTTGCTATAACTTACTCACAGATTCGGGGGATTTAGTTGGAGACATTGCTGGAGGGCTTTATCCTGCCTATCACAGTCTTCCCTCTGCCCTCCCAAAATTAATATCCATTTCATAGGCAAAACACATTCACCACTGCCCAAGTTCCCAAAAGTCATAGAATTACTTCAAAATGCATTGTTTCAAAAGTCCCAAATCTTATTATATGTATTTAAATTTCCCACATGCCATGTTAAAAGTGTATATTCTATCTCAGTAAATTTGATGAAGGGAAATGAGTGTGTGAGACTCTGGATTTCTAATACACTCTCAGGTAGTATTAAGACTCTAGGTTCATGGACTACATTTTGAGCAGCAAAAATTTGCTTGTTTTCCAGAGGCCAGGTGAGTGTTCATGGAAGATCTTTACTGAGATTTAGGTTTAGATTTTGGGATATACTAAACACAGTTTGCAAAACTTTATTTTTATTTTTATTTTTTTTTGCTAAACTCTAATATAATGCTGTTTGTTGTATACACACACACAATTGTAAAGAAAGGAAGGAAAGAAGGAAGGGAGTGAGAAAGGAAGGGAGGGAAGGAGGGAGGAGGGCAGGAAAAGGAGGGGAGGAAAGAAGGGATAAGAGAAGAGAAGTAAGTGGAAGTGAAATAAAAAAGAGAAAAAGTAACAACAAAATATAGCTTATGATTACTGAATGATTGCTGTTTGTAAGGTAGTGTTCAAAGAGCTCATTCCAACTTCAATATCAATTAAATGTTATTAATATCCTCACCTCCTTTGTAAGATAACAAACTGAAGAATAAAGTGGTTAAGTAACTACTCCAAAGTTGAGCTGCAGTTAAGTGCTAAGGAGGGGAGGCGTACAAAACCTGAGCCCAGAACTCTGGCACTTGGCCATGACTTAGAACTATCATAATTGTCTATTGCCGTCTTTGCTATACTGCAGTAGATGGCCTAGCTCCAACTGTGGGTCAAGTTGATAAGGTCTGTATCTTAAGCTGGGATCCTAATCACTACTCAACTGATCTTAACAACAAACCAACACTTGTCTTTTTAGTGCACCCTGCCAAGTAGGAGATTGCAAGGCAAACTCAAAGGTAATGAGATACCCCTTTTTGCTCCTGGATAGAGAATATAATGAGTGTTTATTATTATTTAAACTATAAAAATACTACAAATGCTTGATCTTTATGCATACATAATTCTTTTAACTAAATTATAATAACTTTTTTTAAAGAACAAACTGTCTTAACTGCGTTTTAGAGCCTCAACTTGAAATAGCAGAGTTGACCATCAGCTAATTTGAAATTAACTAACTTTTCCCACTGCTTGGCTATATTGTCTTTGCCTTAAAGTGATATTAATTCCTTCAGAATCCCTCACTTCCAAGACTTATTTCTTTATTTCCTCTTCTGAGGCTATTCCCACTGTATTTATGGGAAATTCTACTTCTTTAATCCAAGAATTATGCCCTTCTTCATCTTTGACAGCTAGTCTATCTGTTCTCCATATTCTTTTTCTGTGACTCATTGTGATCACAACGGTCTGCAAATCTGTATTCAGTTAATGTGACCTCCTCTGTTCATTTGTAGTGTATTTATCATACTTTCAGCTAGAATATAAATTTCTGGAAAGTTGACCATGAATCTTTTGCTACTTTGTTTTAAATATGTTGGAGGATGCTATATTTGTTTGGTTTAATCATGCTGAGTGTTGAAATAATACAGAGAATGTTACTGTAAATGTAGAGTGAGCCAAAAAAATGTTGAAAGCCAGATAGGATCTTTGAGTGCTAAGAACAATGGCATTTGAAAATGACTGGAAAGCTCTACCAAATGTAATAATCCTGCAGGCAAAATCACCTTTTGGAACATTTTGCTCAAAATCACTTGTGCTAATGTTATGTTTATAGCACACTTTAGGACTATAGACTAAAATTGCCATATGGTTCATGTTTAATCTATTCTCTGCTTATCATCAAATAAATTTCCATCTATCTTAAATTTCTATTTTTAGATTCACTTTTACCAGCTTTTAAAAATAAATGTGGCACATGGCTTTGTTTCTGAATTTTAGACTTTTTCCTTTATCATGTTCATCTAGGACAAACACTAAAAAGAGTCCAGGAAAATGACAGCATTTTCTCCTGCCATGTGGCCTTCTGATGACCAGGCAACTTTTAATGGTGGCTAAAGCTATTGTCTAAAGATGGAAATTAATATATAAATTCTCCTCTATTTTTGATATTTTATCACTACTTATCATTTTAAGATCGGGATGTTCATGTTAATTAATATGATTACGTGGAGAATCTGTTATGTGGATATGAATTCAGATTAATTTGAGTTATCCCCCATAACTTCCCTGTTAGGATATTGTTATTTTGTAGCTTAATTCGTTAGCATTCAAAGACTTAATTTCATCATCCCCAAAGTACAGGGAGTAATAATAGTATTCATTTTTGAATATTTTCAATTTTTATTAATATAAAGATAACAAATTTCATGTATGTCATAGATACAGTTCTAAGAAGATAACCATACTTTTTTTAGATTTTTATTTATTTATTTGAAAGTTAGAGTTACACAGTTACACCCAGAGAGAAGGAGAGGCATAGAGAGAGAGAGAGAGAGGTCTTCCATCCGCTGGTTCACTCCCCAATTGGCTGCAACGGCTGGAGCTGTGCCAGTCCGAAGCCAGGAGGCAGGAGTTTCCTCCAGGACTTCCCAGCTGGGTGCAGGGGCCCGAGAAGTTGGGTCATATTCTACTGCTTTCCCAGGCCATAGCAGAGAGCTGGGTTGGAAGTGGAGCAGCAGGGACATGAACCAGCGCCCATATGGGATGCCAGTACTGCAAATGGTGGCTTTACCAGCTACACCACAGCACCGGCCCTAATAACCATCTTTCCTCCCTCACTCACTTAAACCTCCCTCCTCCCTTTTATTCTTTAATTTTTACAATGGCATAATTTCAGTTTACTTTATAATCACCACTAACCATACGTTCAACAAGTAGTAAAAAGTAGAAATACCACTGTTTCATAGGATATAGACAAGAGCTGTAAGCAATAACAAAATCATAAGATGTCCATTTCCTTCTTAGGCATTTTTGTACTCTATATTAACTACCACACATTTGAGAAAACATACGATATTTGGTTTGGTTTGGTTTGGGGGGGGAGGGAGATTGGCTTATTTCACCAAATATAATGGTCTCCAGCTGCATCTGTTTTGATGCAAAAGACAGAATTTCATTTTGTGAGTTTGAAGAATTAAATAATACATTGTTTTCAATTTGGAAACTGAGTAAAAGAAAGTGCTCATTAAATGTTAGCCTATTTTAGTAAGTGCAATAGTAATTTAAAAAATGATGCTTGAACTTAGAAAATAAATGTAGTAAAATCAGTATCTGTCTGGTAAACCACCTACGTAGAGTCTGCTATCTCTGCTAAATTCTATTTCTAAACAGTGACTTGATCAGCCCTTGTCCTGCTGTTGATGTACAATGTAATACTTTATGCCTTTTAGTATTTTTTTTGTTCTAGTACTATTGGTTGAACTCTGTAATTAACACACAATTATTTTTAGGTGTTTAAATTTAACTGAAAAGTGATCCCTGTTAAATATAAGAGTGGGAATAAGAGTGGGAGGAGATGTACAATTTGGGACATGCTCCATCTGACTTGCCCCAAATGGTAGTGTTAGAAAGGTGCCAGGGGAATCCAATTCAATCCCATCAAGGTGGCATGTACCAATGCCATCTCACTAGTCCAAGTGATCAATTTCTGTTCACAATTGATCATAATGATAGTTCTAAGAGTCAAAGGGATCACACAAACAAGATTAGTGTCTGCTAATACTAACTGATAAAATCAAAAAGGGAGAGAATGATCCAACATGGGAAGCGGGATACACAGCAGACTCATAGAATGGCAGATGTGCTAAACAGCACTCTGGCCTCAGAATCAGCCTTTAAGGCATTTGGATCTGGCTGAGAGTATTTTAGGCATGGAAAGCCAAGACACTCTGGCAAAAAAAAAAAAAAAAAAAAAAAAAACCCAACTAAATGAAAGATCTCTGCGAGTGAGATCCTAGTAGAAAGAACAGGCCATCAAGGAGGTACCTTTCTCTGAAGGGGGGAGAGAACTTCCACTTTGACTATGACCCTGTCGGAATAAGATCGAAGTCGGTGAACTCAAAAGGCTTCCATAGCCTTGGCAACTCGTGACAAGAGCCTAGAGTGATTACTGATGCCATAAACAAGAGTGTCAATTTGTTAAGTCAACAACAGGAGTCACTGTGCACTTACTCCTCATGTAAGATCTCTGTCCTTAATGTGTTGTCCAATGTGAAGTAATGCTATAACTAGTACTGAAACAGTATTTTACACTTTGTGTTTCTGTGTGGGTGCAAACTGATGAAATCTTTACTTAATATATACTAAATTGGTCTTCCGTATATAAAGATAATTGAAAATGAATCTTGATGTGAATGGAATGGGAGAGGGAGTGGGAGATTGGAGGGTTGTGGGTGGGAGGGAAGTTATAGGGGAGGAAAAAGCCACTGTAATCAATAAGCTGTACTTTGGAAATTTATATTTGTTAAATAAAAGTTAAAAAAATTCTGTCTCTAGAGCAGTAATGTCCAGTTCAGATTTTTTTCATCAAAGAAATATTCTGTGCTTTCCAATATGGTAACAGTTAGTCACATGTAGCTCTTGAGAAGTATAGCTACTGTATCTAGTACACAAATTTTTAATTTTGATAAATTTAAATTGGAATAACATCATGTGTCAGGTGGCTGTGGCTACCATAATGTAAATTAAAACTCTAAGGGCCCGTGTTGTTTAATAGTGGGCTAAACTGCTATTTACAATGCCAGCATCCCATACCAATGTGCTGGTTCAAGTCCTGGCTTCTCCACTTATGACCAAGCTCCCTGCTAATGTGCCTGGGAAAGCAGCAGGTGATGGCCCAGGCACTTGAGTTCCTGCCCCTGAAGTAGGAAACCCAGATGGAGTTCCTGGCTTCTGGATTCTGGCTTTGGCCCAACCCTCTTGCAGCCATCTAGGGAGTGAACCTTCAGACCAAAGACTGATTTCTCTCTCTGTCTCTCTTTGACTCTGCCTTTCAAATAAATAGATATAATAAATCTTTAAAGGAAATTCTAGAGAATTCCATAATTCATATGACTTTATTTGCTATTGTTATACAAATAATTCCTGTATTAACTCTCCAACCCATGCAATACTCTAAATCTAACTTCATTTTGTATACTTTTGAAGTGAATAAATGTTACTTTGTAAAAGACAGATAATGCATACATTTAACAGTTGTCTAGTGAACACCTGAAATGCCAGGCAATGTGCTATATTCCTCAGAAGAACACCACAAAATAAAGCAAAGACAAAGAAATAAAAACACAAGACTCAATATCTGTGTAAAGTTCTTTGTACTGATGATTTGCAGTTGCTGATTAGAGAGTTAACTTGGATGAACTTTCATTTTAGAGACAGCATTTAATAATTACATTCCATGTAAGCTAAACAGAAATCAAGTCTCACTGTTTTAGTTTTTTATGTTATATTTTCAGATAACATTAGAATGAATGAACCCTAGAATGAATATAGACAAACTAAGGTAGACAAAGCAAACAGAAACAGTAACTTTAATTTGAGTAAAGAGCTTCCTAAATATTGGTGGACATTTACTATGGCAGAGTTAATGTATGCTGGGGATGGATCTAAATGTTTTATGCATATTTAGTCCATCAGCAGTCTTGAGGGATCTACTATCTTACTTGTCACCCTCATCTTACAGATATGGTAAGATCTATAGAGATAAGAAACACAACTGGGTTGATAAAGTACTGAATAGTGAAGTTTTTTTTTTTTAAAGATTTATTTATTCATCTGAAAGGCAGAGTTACAGAGAAGCAGAGGCAAAGAGAGAGAGAGATCTTCTATCCATTGGTTTACTCCAGAAATGACCATAACAGCCAAGTTGGGCCAAAGTGAAGCCATGAGACTCCCCCAGTCTCCCATGCAGGTGCAAGGGCCCAAGAATGTGGGCCATCTTCTACTGCTTTCCCAGGCTATAGAGAGCTGGATGGGAAGTAGAGCAGCTGGGTCTCGAACTGGCATCCAAATGGAATGCTGGCACTGCAGGCAGTGGCTTCACCTGCTGCGCCACAGCGCCGGCCCCAAGAAGTTGGGTTTTAAACTCAGGCACCCTTGCTCCTGAACTGCAGTACTAACACACTGCACAAGTGAACATCATCAGCTTTTCTGCCTGCATATTTTCTCCATACATGCATACCATCACATGGATAATAGTCCTCTAGGCAAGAATTGTGGCCTGTAATAATTCCAAGGAGCATATCTGTATTTGGAAAACTACTACTTCCTCTCACACCCATGGTGGTCCATCCCCCTGTGAAAGCATTGCCATTGCATTGAAATCACTTACCCAACCATAGTGTAACAGGAAGCATCAAATGAAGATTAAAAAAAACTTCTTCTATCTTCTTTCCTGTACTTTATCTCCTTTATTGTCCTGAATCACTAGAGAATTGCTTCAGAATTTAATATGGTGATGAAATTCACCCATTGGGTTTTAAAAGATAATGACATTGTGATTTGTGGAAATTTAAATGCTATAATGAGGAATGACTATCCTAGTACTGTGTGAGGATAAAATAAATATTAAAATAGAGTTCAAAGTCATAATTCATTTACCATACACTTGCAGAGAATTTTGACAGACAAAAAAGTGGATATCATTGTACAAAGTGTATTAAAGAATGTTCTGACAATGGTTTATTTTAGATTAGAAATCATAGTCTGCAATTACTTGCAATTTTTTCTAAAAATTGTTTAGTGGTTATAACTTGACCTGTGCAAACATCCTCTGAAATACAATTAAAGTTTGTGATTTCAGTTACAAAGGATGAATGTGATGTGTGTGATTCTGAAACAAATATAGGTAGCCTGAATGTGGGGTCATGATATCCTCAAATACAGAAATTTCTTACGTACACATTAATTTTTCTTAGGGTACATAAAAAGTATAAGCCTAAAAAACATATTTTAAAATGTCTATTATATATTACTATATTTTGTGTACTGTCACAATGTAGTGTCAAGTACTATACTCTACCCAAAATGTTTTCTTAATAATTAGAACAACTATTCTTTGAGTTCATTACACCCATTTCAACTATGAGAAAAATGAGGTGCAGAGAAATCCTGAAGCTTGTAAGTGGTAAGTGAAAAAACAGTAATGAAGCCATGATATCTGATTTTCAGAGTCAGATAACAGCACTGAAAAAGGAAACTGCATGCTTTTGGTGCAATAGTTAGGGCACCACTTGGGACTCCTGCATCCCATATCAGAGTGTCCAAGTTCAAATCCTATCTCTGCTTCCAATCTCTGCTAACACACATTCCTGGAGATAGTAGATGATGACTCAAATACTTGAGTCCCTGACCCCCATGTGGAACACCCAGGTTGGATCATTGACTTTTTTTTTTTTTTTTTTTGACAGGCAGAGTAAGACAGTGAGAGAGAGAGAGAGAGAGACAGAGAGAAAGGTCTTCCTTCTGTTGGTTCACCCCCCAAATGGCCGCAACAGCTGGTACACTGCGCCGATCCAAAGCCAGGAGCAAGGTGCTTCCTCCTGGTCTCCCATGCGGGTGCAGGGCCCAAGCACTTGGGCCACCCTCCACTGCCTTCCAGGGCCACAGCAGAGAGCTGGACTGGAAGAAGAGCAACCGAAACAGAATCTGGTGCCCTAACCGGACCTAGAACACGGTGTGCTGGTGCTGCAGGCAGAGGGTTAGCCTAATGAGCTGCGGCGCCTGCCTGATCATTGACTTCTGGCTTCAACCTGGCTCTACCATAGCTGCTGCAAGCATTTGGAGAACCAGCAGATGGATGATCTATCACTGACTGTTTCTCTCTGTCTCTTTGCCTTTCAAGTAAGCAAAAATACATCTCTAATAAAAGCAGGAAGGAAATTGTTTTAATCAGAGGTAATGAACAGCCTGTGGACATCACAAATAAATATTCCTTTCCACCCTGGCTTCTTCACTGCAGCTTGCTGCTGGGAACACTTTATCCCTGAAACTCCCAGCTGACCTTTGACCCTCATGCTCTAGTGAGTGAATAGATCGATGCCCTTGAAATGATTCTACTGCTGATTGGATATATAAACTGTGTCATATCGGCAAAATGGAATACGACTCAGCAATAAAAAGAAATGAATTACTATGCACACAACAAAGTGCAAGACTTCAAATGCATCACACTGAAAGAAACTAGACTCAAAGACTACATTTATATGATATTTGGGGAAAAAAAGAAATCAAATGGTCGCCAGAGGAGGTGGGTGGGGAAGGTATGGTCTACAAAGGGACAAAAGAAAATAGGGGGAAGGTAGTGTGATGGCATTGTTCATCTTCTTTGCCATCTAGATTACATAGTTGGCTGTGTTTATCCTGACTGAAAAACTAAAAGGAGTAAATTTTAACTTCATTTAAATTATATTAGTGAATATGATTTAGAAGCACAAATTAATAAAGTTCTTTTATTTCATTGAACCAGAGTGAACCAATTCAATTAGTCCAAGCCATTTTCATAAATACAAGGCCCTTGGTATCAAGTTCACTTCTCTCTGTCTCTGAGCTGAAGCCAGAACAATACATGCACATAACAAGGTCTGGTGAACAGGCATTGAATTGGTTCAACCGTTGTTGAACTGTTGTTGCTTCTGCAATGAGAAGTATCTAGCAGATTTCACAGCTTTTAAGGGTTTTGTGCATGAACCAAAAAATAACCATATGTTTTTCTGAAAAGTACAGGAAAATTTAAAGGCAATAGAAGTAAAGCTTACAGGACCTCAGCCTGGTGTGTCTGTTTGCAAATCTATTTGACAACAATGATGCTGTTTGTCCCAGGAAACCTGGTTGCCTATCAGAACATTTCTGCATAGCACTGTACCTAGTCTTTGTTTTCCAGCTTTTTTTAAGTCTAAAGGGTAATTTGTATGCTGGTGTTTCTCTTGTAAATTAAGTCATTATCCTTGTAAAGGTATAAAGTCTCCTGTACACAAGGGAGCAATGGGGCTTTCTAAGAAACAGGTTTGACCTTTCTTCCCTCTATTCCGGGTGCCTGCAGAGCTCGCACTCATTAGCTAGAATTTGACTCCATGACATTTTTACTTAATTTTCTTTCCCCTCTATGTTGGACACATGGGGCAACCATTTACTTTCTTTCTTGACCTGAGATGCTCTCTAATCTCTTTCCAGCTGTGGCATTTGTCATTCAGTCACATCAGGATATGGTGACCCTTCTTGTCCCACTGCAATTCCCAACTGTTAATTGATTCATTTTAGAGAAGGAACTAGACACAGGCCTAGGGACTTAGCTGCATTTAATTAGTGTTCACCAGAACAGAGGACAGAAAAGCAATTTCCTCTGTAGTGGGAACATATTCTGTACGAGTTAGTAGAGGGAACAAATAATAGTAGTTTTTAGCTTGGCTTTTAGGTTCCGTGGTTTGGTAATAGACTTAACAGCAGTGTTCCCCTCCATTAGTATTGATGATTATGACAATAATAATTATTATAAATAATATTAATAATAACTGGGATTCAGACCCAGGTCTTTTTTTTTTTTTTACTATAAAACACATAGTATTTGAGTTTATGCTAAGAATCTTTTGTGATGACTGTCACCAGTATACCAAGGATGGTACTTATTTATTTATTTATTTATTTTTGACAGGTAGAGTTATAGACAGTGAAAGAGAGAGAGAGAGACAGAGGGAAAGGTCTTCCTTCCATTGGTTCAACCCCCAAATGGCCAAAACAGCCGGCGCTGTGCCGATCCGAAGCCAGGAGCCAGTTGCTTCTTCCTGGAATCCCGTGCAGGTGTAGGAGCCCAAACACTTGGGCCATCCTCCACTGACTTCCCGGGGCACAGCAGAGAGCTGGACTGGAAGAGGAGAAACTGGGACTAGAGCCCAGCAACCATATAGGGTGCCGGCGCCGTAGGCAGAGGATTAACCAAGTGAGTCACGGCACTGGCCCCATACTCATTACTTTGTTCTTCCTCATAACCCAAAGAAGTAAATTTCATTAGGCCAGTTTTATAGAAGGAGACACTTCTTGAGGTTCAGGAAGGTGAAATAACTTACCCAAGGCCACCTGTTTTCTATGACCAGGATTCAAGCCCAAGTCTGCTCCAACGCTCTGTCCATGCTTTTCATCACTACCTGTTGCCATATTTCATTTAGAGTCAAAATGTGCTAACACAGACATTACTATCAAGCATTATCAGACACCTTCAAAAACTGGGATCCAAATTACAACTTTGATGGGCTTTGCTTTGGAACTTTAAGTACTGTATTGACAGATTAGTGGGTTTTAATAAAATGTAGAATATTAGAACTACAGGCAGGCAGCCTGAGCTTTACTGGCATTGCTTTATTTATTCAGCCACAAGCATTAATCGATCATTCTAACCCATGCATATCCACTCAGAGAAGCTGTGGTCTCTGTCCTCCAGCAGTCTTTTATGTCAAGTGTGAACAGATAGCTGAATAAAAGACAGCAGGGTCCAGTGACACAATTTACCATAGAAATGTGCCAAGGAGATTATAGACCAGAGGAGAACACAAATGACTTAGCATAAATCAGAGGGCGTTCCAGAGCAGCTGGTAGAGATGAGGTGCAGAGTGAGCAGGGGTTTGCTACCTCAGGGGTGGCTGCATGCAAAACACAAGGGAAGGTTTGAGTAAGAGACAGGGAAGTAATAGGTGAAGCAAAAGTATGTTGAGGGGAGTATTCTTGCCCAATTCCCCGGGTGAAAATCAGTGACCTAAAATAATTACATTTTATGCCTCTCTTAAACATAAGATATCATTTTATAGCTCGGTTTTATAAATCTAAACGATAAATGTTACTTGTATATATTTTGTAGCTGTTTTATCCTAAGGCATCTTCCTGAAAGGAGGCATTGCGACTTTGGAAGCAGATGTCCTGCAATAGGCATCAAGCTCAGTTGCCTGGGAAGGAATGAAAGGGTCCCTTACCTGTTAACCCTGACTCTCTGCCTCCCTGAGTGAATACTGAGCTACTTCTTGAGCAGGGCTTTAGGGTATGCCATCAGACACCCCTACTGTCTTGCTGCTTGCTTCTGGTTTAAAAGGGAAACGGAAAATGTGTTTCCTTCTGAGCAGAAGCAGGATTGAATACATGTTACCTTTCTTAATTTTCATAAAGGAACACAGAGCCTGCCACCTGCATGTCTGGTATCTAACAGTGTGAAACATGCATGCCTAGAGCTCTCTCCTTGAATGTTTGTAATTATGTTCTATATAACTGAGAGTATTAAACAGACTTAGCTTTCTGTGGCCTAGAATATGCAATTATTGCAAATAAATCTATTGTAATTATGCTAAATGAGAGACTGTTATATGGCTTTCTGGTAAGTCAACAAGTCATGCCTAATGAATCCTTCTTTGATTTCTTGCATCAGTTTTCAGATTTAAGAACCCTTCTCACTTTCTAAGACGTTTTCCTCCGAGATTTAAGCATTCACTCTAATTCCTTCAGTTTTTCTATGGGCTTTTAACTCCTTACTCAACAGGTAATTATTTTATATAAGAGAGGAGTTAAGCTTCTAAATTGTGTCTTTAAATATCATTTTATATAATATTTTATATCAAATAATGCTAAACTTCATTACTCTCCTATTAAAAATTTTGTTCTTATTAGAATATTTCTATACTGGAAATACTTTCCAGTATTTCTTACTAATTTCTTTCCAGTATTTCTTACTAAGCCCAAAGTTATGTTAGAATATTGAGGTAGATGTTGTGTTGAGATTAAAAGCAAACTTCTGAACCCTCATGTATACTTCATTTGGGCCTGTTGAGAACAATTTATTTAAAGCCCTTAAGTCATCTTTGTTCAACTATCCTAGATTTCATTTTCTTCTTGAGCATTTTTTTTTAGTTTAAAGATGGTCCACTTTTCTAGAAAAGATAGAAACAAAATTACAATTCCGTTGTTAATCTCTTTATATTTTGTCTGTTAGCATTAAAATATTTTTTTTCTGTGATTCAGGCCTATCTCTGCCTCATTCTTTCCAAATGAAACACAACTGAAAAGCCTTTTGTTCTGTTTCAGCTTTTTAAAAGCGTCCGGGTTTCCCTTCTTTCAGCCTTCCTGGAACTGATCCTGACTCTCTCTGTTCTTCTTTGACTGATACAGGTTCCTTCTGAGTACTAGTTTACCAGAACCTTTACTGGGCAGTCACATCAGTTTATCGAGTTGCCACTCCCTTTTCTTCCTAAATAGGGAAATTTATTTCTTTGTCATTAGTCTGCTGTATGACACCTTTTCATCCCTCTTATAAAATTATTAATTATTTATTTGAAAGGCAGAAAGAGAGATTTCCTGTCCACTGGTTTACTCTTCAGATCTCTGCAGTAACTTGGGCTGAGCCCAGCCAAAAATAGTCAGGGGCCTGGAACTCAATCCAGGTCTCACCTTGAGGTGGCCTGGACCCAACAAACCTGAACCACCACCTTTTCTCTACTAGGGTGCCCACCATCAAAGGCTGGAATCGGATACAGAGCCAGGACTGAAACCCAGGCAGATGCTCTAAGCATGGACTTAAGGCTTCTGAGAACTTTCTGATCTGCCTAATGAATATATTTAAATGCATTTTATGATTTTTTTTTCTTTTCACTGCTGTGACCTCTGGGATAGCATGTTCAGAGACTCCAAGTTGTCATCATTGCACCTCGCTAACATTTTTTTGGTCAGTGTTAAAGTCAAAATGAAGATCTGCTTCTTTAGCTCATACATGGACAGCCACCTTCATATAAGTATTTATGTGTGTGTTTCTGTGTATGTTTATACATATATGTATATATATAGTTATCTGTTTTATTTATTTGAAAGAGTTGGGGAGGAAAGGGAGAGAGAGATAGAGAGTGAGAGAGAGAGAGAGAGAAAGAGAGGAGAAAAAGAGAGAATATCTTCCACCCACTGGTTCACTCCACAAATGACCACAACGACCAAGGCTGGGGCAAGAGCAAGAAGCTTCATCTGTGTCTCCCACGTGGTTACAGGGGCCCAAGCACATGGGCCATCTTCTTCTGCATTGGCAGGGAGCTGGACTGGAAGTAGAGTAGCCAGGACATGAACCAGTGCCCCTGTATGAGATGCGGGTGTTTTAGGCAGCCGATTTACCCACTGTGGCCACAAAGCTGGCTCCCTCAGCAGCCATCTGAAAGATGCTATTGCAAGTGTCTCAATGACAATTCATTGAATGTTTTCTTTTTTTGTTAAAGAGTTTATTGTTATTTGGTAAGTCAGAGTTACAGAGAGAGAGAGAGCAGAGAGAGAGATTCCCCACATGGTTGCAATGACTGAGGCTTGTCTAGGCTGAACCCTGGAGCCAGGAGCCAGAAGCTTCTTATGGGTCTCCCATGAGGGTGCAGGTTCCCAGGAACTTGGGCCTTCTTCCATGATTCCCCGAACACATTAGCAGGGAGCTGAATAGGAAGTGGAACAACTGGGATTCAAACCAGCACCCATAAGAGATGCCATTGCTGCAGGCCATGGCTTAACCCACTGAGCCACAGCACTGGCCCCCTTGAATGTTCTTATCATTGGAGAGCTGTGGGTTTTTCCAAACTCTAAATGTGTACAAATATATATATGTATATATATAAAGAATGGGATTGGAATTTGAATAAAGATTGCATGAAGGGAGAGTCTGATATAAAAATGACTCAGAGGGGCTAATGTTGTGGTGTAGCAGGTAAATGCTGTTGCCTGCAATGCCAGCATTTCATATGGGCGCCAGTTCGAATCCCAGCTTCTCCACTTCCAATACAGCTCTCTACTATGGGCTGGGAAAGCAGTGGAAGGTGGCCCAAGTCCTTGGGCCCTGTACCTGCATGGGAAACCTGGAAGAAGCTCCTGGTTCCTGGCTTCTGATTGGCTCAGTTCTAGCTGTTGCAGCCATTTGGGGAGTGAGCCAGCAGATGGAAGATCTCTGTCTCTCTCTGCCTCTGCCTCTCTGTAACTCTGCCTTTCAAATAAATAAACAAATTTTTTAAAAAAGTGGCTCAGAGAGGTTGGGACAAATAGAGAAGCACAAAAAAAAAAAAAAAAAAAAAAAAAAAAAAAAACAAGTAGCCTCAGTGTGTAGGGATGTGTGTATTGAGTGGTAGGGAAGGATGTAAAGATATGTACAAGCTAATTTTACAAGCACTGTCACACATCTGGGCCAAAATTGTTTGTAACTGATCTGCTGTCATCTCTCAGTTACCTGCCTCATGGCCAGTTTGGAGTCCTTCTTGCCAACTAAGCTGACAGTGTACTAAAGATGATTAAGTATTAAGAAGCCACAATAACTATAGAAAAATATGTAGGCAACCCTATAAATTATACTTAAAGAAAACCAGACAGTGTTAATATACTTCCTCTTTTCTTGATCTTGTTCTCTGCTTTTCAAAATACTCTTCATCCTTCAAGATTCATTACAGTGCGCCTCCTCAATGAAGCTTTCCCTAATACACCTAGGCATAGACAACCTCTGTGTGTGTTTCCATCTCTGTATTTTGTATTATGATTGTTTATGGGCTTACCATCTTCATTTTCACTTTGATCCCTCAACAACAGATAGCATCCCTTAGTCTTTTGTCTATTGCAAGCATATCCTATATTACTTAGTAGACTCTGAATATATTAATAAAAGATGATAGAAGTTGACTGTAGGCTTGAGTTATTAGGACTGCTTGGCCTTCATGATTACACTTAAGAAAGACATGAAAATGTCTCTTATTAAAGGACTGTAAACACTAGCTCGAAGATTCAAGGGAATATTTGAGGCTGAATATAAATAACTTCCTAATAATTTGAGATATCCCTAATGCAATGAAATGATTGTGAGTTGGGATCATTCCACCAATGAAAATTCTCAAGCAACAGAGGGTTATATATATATATGTGTGTGTGTGTGTGTGTATGTATATATATATATATATATATATATATATATATATATTCTCTAGGATATATATGTATATATTCTTCAGAAAGTTCTTAGAGGGGCCAGTGTTGTGCCAGCATCCCTTTATGCTTCTGAGTCCTAACTACTCTGCTCTGATCAATCTGTCTGCTGATGCTCCCGGAAAAGCAACAGAAGATGTCCCAAGTAGTTGGACTCCTATGTGGGAGATCTGAATGGAGCCTCTGGCTCTTGGCTTCAGTCTAGAAAAGCCTTAGCTATTGTTGTTGGGGCCATTTTGGGAGTGAACCACCAAATGGACCATCTCTCTCTCTCTTTCTCTTTCTCTCCTCCTCCCTCCCTGCAACTCTGCCTTTCAAATAAATAAATATTTTAAAAGAATACTCCAGAGGCTAAGGGGGAAAAAACATCATCCTAAAACAAATCTTCATAGCTTTCAACAGCCTTACGATGTTTTGCTTTGGGGCAGACATCTGTTCACTGTGGTAACATGGGAGATCATGTAGATACAAAGCTCTGTTTGGCTCTTTACTCTTTTTGTAAAAAATCCAAAGGCCAATTCTTGTTCATAATTCCAGTTTATATGGATTTCATGACATAGAGTCCCTACAGAAAGCAAACTAAAAGAAATTTATATCATGAACTGTATTAGTTTCATTGTATGCTTCATTTCTGGGGTTCTTTATTTCCATATTTTTACCATCTGTGAGATAAGTGTGCATATTATAGCAGACAGTGTGTTATATTTAACTGCTGTGTTCTTAAAAATATTTCCCAGTGATGCATAAAATAAAGGGGCATTTTATAATACATAGTGTGTTAGTGGTCAAAGAAATATGATAAATTGAATTATTGTGACTAAGAGCGTTTGCATGATTTTGACCTGAGTTCAGATCCTGGATTAACTAAATGTAGCCCTTGACTTCTGAGACTTTCTTGACCTGTAGAAAGGGATGATAATACCTTTCTCAGATTGCTGATGAAAAATTGAATATGATATTTGCAGTGTGCTAAGTATTTCTTCTTAGTAACACAACTCTTCATAGCCAGAAAGAGTTAATGCTTCTCTAAAATAGTCAAAATTACTGGTTAAAAAAAAAACTTTGAAAATCTGACATTATTTTATTTTATTATACAAATAATTTTGACCTGCAGAGATTATTTATTTTGCTTCAGAAGTCTCATTTCTTCTGTATGGCTAACCAAACAGTTTACTCCATTTTGTGTAACAATTTATAATGAACTTTAAAAGAACTACTGATTATATTAGGGTTTTTGGCTCAATTACCTGTTTCAAATGCTCAGTGACTAAGGAAAGCATGTCATTTTCTCCTCTCCTGCACACTGGAGTATAACAATAGACTGTGAATAGAGCAAATCAAAGAGACACAAACACCAGTGTAAGGGGCCCATTGTGTTTAGTTTGCTGCCCTGTCATATGGTTTTAATTTAGGTCGGCTGATTGATTATGACAGACTGACAGATAGCACATTGTTCCTCTCTTGAAGTCTCTAGACACTTTAATATTCCTATTCTTATCTGTCCATTTTGATTCCAAAACTTAAATGGAATGGAATTACAGCATTCACTTTGTTTTCCTGTGCTAAGTGATTATCTCTAAAGTGCAATTTTGTGATTAGGCGAGACGGCATGCATATACTCCACTAATGCTGATTTCCCCCAGGGTGCAGAACAGGTAAATTCATAATGAATGAATGCTGTGCTTTGATTTCAAATGGATGTAAAAACCTCACCACACTTGGTAGTTTCGTTTTTAAAATGTGTTTAATTATTCTAAAATTAACAGGAGAATATTAAAATTGAACTTTAGAAATACGGCATTTAACATAAGTCAAGGGCGCCAACTGCTTATGAATGTTAATCCCTTTCGAAAAAAAACAGATATAGCTGACATAGACTGGGTGGGGGGGTGAGATTGTCATTGAAAATCTTTAATTATTTATATTCTTTCTGATTAATTCCAGAAATGTCTGAACACAGCTTGGCATTTGATTGTCAAATTCTAGTCTTCCTTATTTTGAAAACTTTAGTAATTATTCAACTAATTGCTGTCATAGTATTGTCATAGGTGTTCTGCCCTTAGGACTGACTTTTGGGTGCTACAGGAGAAGCTAGGAGTTAAGGGTTGGTAAAAGGTATTTCCTTTAACTATTTTCTTCAGTATTTTAAAAACAAGTTTTGTATGTGGGTGTGAGAGGCCTGTTTGAAAGATAACTTATCATTTTGCATGTTGGATACATTTTGACCAAAGTAGATAAGTGGTACTAAAACCTCACCTTTTTACTGACCTACTTCGAATAAGCATTGACTGTAGTACTGTGAATCCTGAAGTGTAACATAAATATGCAATTTCTCAAACATCTTACAGCTGCAAAGCAAGGGAAACAAAGGCAGATCAGAAGGATACAGTTAAGGCTTCAGTATTCCTCAAATTTCTCTTTTGCGTAAGTGCACATAGATCTGTTCTGAGATTAGTGGATGTTTAAACTTTAAAAAACTGGAGAAGTCATCAACAACCAGACCTTCTCTTTTTATGTGTGAGAGACTGGGGCTCATATTGAGTAGGTGAGATGCCACCTGTAATGGCGAAGCTTCCTCCAGCTCTTCTGACTGACTGCAGAGCAGCACTCTCTGGACTGTACTGTGCAGCCTCAACCTCAGGCCCGTGCACGTGTGTAGGTCTGGGGCAATCTGCCCTCGCCTTTAGAACTAAGAGACTGATCTTTCACTTTTGATTCTTCATATCTTTCTCCTTCTGGATTGGAGTAACAAAAGAAGTATGAACCACTTTTATACCATAATAAAACTATCATGTGAAAAAAATAATTTTGAAACATGGACATCAGTATACTATGTGAGTGCCACATAGAATAAACAGCAATAAGGAATAGCAAAGCGTGTTAAATAGTGTGAATGTGGTTTGCTAAAGATGTTTCTAAAAGAGTGGCCTGCAACTTCCTGGTATAAGTATGAAATCCCTTGGCTTGGCATGTTGGTGAAGAGACTTCTTGAATATTTACTGGTCACGGTTTAAATGCTTGATTATGTTGCCCAGGAATTCAAATAGCTCTACCCTCCAAGACAGAGCCACTCAGGTTTCTTATTTCTTCCAATGGTACCCAGCCCATAACTTATACCAGTGGCCTGCAAATCACTGGTATAAGTATTAAATTCCTTGGCTTGGCATGTTGGTGAAGAGGATTCTTGGTTATTTATTGGTCATGGTTTAAATGTTTGATTATGTTGCTCAGGAGTTTAAACAGCTCTACCCTCTAAGACAGAGCCACTCAGGTTTCTTATTTCTTTTAATGGTACTTGGCCCATATAACAGTATGGTCATAATCATATATACTGCTTTCAGATTTATCTGAATTCAACTCATTAGCCTTTTGGATTTTTACAATACTTTTGAATATATGTCTGATTCACTTAGGAATAGAAAAGGCAAAATATTTTCAATTAACAAAAAGTATTTATAAATTGGGTTTATTTATCCTTTCAATCATACTTTCTTCTAGCCTTATGGCTGTATTCAAAGTTTGTGAATTGGCCAAGCAGGAAGAAAAGACAGGAGAGAGATTGCTATGCCCCATGTAAACTATAGCTGGGAACAGTGAAATCTAATGGCTGAAAGAGCAATCCATGTTGCATTTCATCTTTCCTGATTTGACCTAGAGAGTTAAATCCATGTGTATACATTTATTATCTTGCATGCTTATCCAGAATATTCATTCAACTTATTTTTCAATGTTACTATTCCTACAGCTTCTGCCACCTTTGAAGATTTTCAGATTCGTCCCCACACCCTCTTTGTTCATTCATATAGAGCTCCAGCTTTCTGTGATCACTGTGGAGAAATGCTGTGGGGGCTGGTGCGTCAAGGCCTTAAATGTGAAGGTAATTTATTTCTTCCTCTGCTGTGTTGAATTCATGTTGGATTTATCTGCTTATGTTGTACCATCTGCCAAAGTGTCTTCTCTCTCCCAGAAGTATCTTCCAGGCATTCTTGTATATGTGTGTGCAAAGATTCTGTATTGCTCATTCTGTTAAATTTCTTGTTTCAACATACTTGGTCTGATCTGGGCACCCTGAATCACATCTTTTCCCCTATATCATATGGATGTGTTTCTCCACTGTGTTGTACTGGATATTTTAGCAACAGACTAAAAATAAAATTTGCATCTTTAGGCAGAAATTCGAATAGTAGGTATTCAGCAAGTGTTGAAATGAACAGAGACTCATGGTCACTTAGCTATTGAGTGACAAACTAGATCTTGTACTTGCATTTCTACACCAATATCAGAATTTTTTCATATCCTGTTAAAGAACTCCTTGAACTGCACAGTTCAAACTGATGGAACACCATGATATAATCTTAAAAACTTACCCAGTCATACAGTGTTCTCTTTGGATTGGAGGGGAAAAAGCTCTTTGAACTTTGGCCAGTATGACAAAGCATTTATGATACAATATAAATAAGCTCACCATAACTTTCTGTTTCTGTCTGTGAAAAGCAAAGTTGGAAATAGTGCTCCAAAATACACTCTTCCTGAAATGTAATTCTATGAACATTTGTGTGGCCTGCTATATGACATGTGCAGAAATCTGAGTAGGGTATTCTAGCCGTGAGGAAATGTAAACAGTAGAAATTATTGATCACCTACCATGTGGAAACCAGCCTGTGAGGTATTTTGCATATTATTCTTATATATTCTATTTCCTTACATATTCTATTTTCTCCATTTTTGTGAACAAAAACTGAAATGAAGTAGGATGCTCAAGGACCGCCTAGTTGAGTAAGATACAGAGTCAGGATACAAATCAGAGTACTTCAAAAGCTGTCATGCACTGTGCTTCATTTTCTCTATGTGTCCACTGCCATTTAAGCTTGTGGAAGATAAATGTAACTCAGGCAATCTATTTGGGTTTTTTAGATAAAAATATAGATGTATTTACTTGAGCAGGAGGTAAAAAGAGAGCTCACATTCATTAGCTAACTCCCTAAATGCCTGCTACACCACAGACTGAAGACAGGGACCAGGAACTCAGTGCAGGTCTCCCATGAGGATGGCAGGAACCTACGCCTTCACCATTGCCTCCCAGGGCTCACATTAGCAGGAAACTGGTCATGGAACCCAGGTACTCTGATTGCGGATGCGGCATCTTAACCACTAGGCTGAATACAATAGTTGTGTTACTAGATTCCTCAAAGTTCAAGTCCATTGAATCACCAAACTAAAAAAGTAAGTGAATAAGATGATTGCTGAGCTTTTCCAAAAAAATCAGAATGTAAAACCTATTTCCAGATTGGAGGAAAAGTTAGAAAAAACTCAAAAGAAAATTTGGATTTCCAAACAACCTCAAGAAAAAGGGAACAAGTACTATTTTAAAAAAATCTATAATTTACAACTAATACTGGAATCACTTTTAATTTATGGTTGAACAAAAGTTATTTTTATTTTCTCTTTCCAGGATGTGGGCTGAATTACCATAAGAGATGTGCATTTAAAATCCCCAACAATTGCAGCGGCGTGAGGCGGAGAAGGCTATCAAACGTTTCCCTTACTGGACTCAGCACCACCCGCACGTCCTCTGCTGAGCTTTCCACCAGTGCCCCCGATGAGCCCCTGCTGGTATGGCCTCTTGGTGATCCATTTCCCATGTCCATGAGAGAGATGTGGGCTGATGTGACAACCTGTGCATCCAAGAGAGTGTGCTGGGAGGGCGGACTGGGTTTCTTATGGGCCTGCACTGTAGACTGGTCAGTGCTTCATCAAATACCCAACAGCTACTTTATTTATTTCTTTTATCTTTGAGCTTAGTGAGTTATAAAATATTTGAGCTTTCATCATGGTCAAGGGGCCACAGCAGCACAAACTAATGTGTTAATGTTATAAAAGAGTTCTCTGAAGCTCACTAGAGTAATTTGTGGAATAGTTGAATATTTATTTTGAGAGAAAAAAATTAAATTTGCTTTTATGATAATATAAAAGTCTTCTATTGCTACTATACTGAGAAGTTTATTGTCAGATCCCATGAGAAAATAACACTTATGCTTAAATATTTCCTTTAGCTCTAAAATATATAGATATGATATGACTATTCTTTAAAGAATGTAAACAAGTACTCAAAATTTGTTGTAATTATGAGAATTAATTTTCTTATATTTTAAAGATTAAAGAGAACAGATTTAATGTAGATCATGGGTAGAATTCTATGAATATAATAATATAAAAAACATTACTCTGAAATAGGCTAGTGGTGTAAGGTTTTTAATTCCCAAAATTTACTCCTCTACCCTTCAGTGGATGTTATGCGCTTTTTACTGCCTAGCTATTGTAAAAATCAATTAGAGAGAAAAGATTTAGAATTACTTCAGTGTTCAGGTTCAGGAAGTCCCTCCTGCTCTGGAGCAGTGTAATACACTTTGAAGACATCTATAAGAAGTTATGTTCACTACTTAATTGTTTGGAAAATACTTTACTGTGGTCTCTGTATTGCTTAAATTTTGTTGTAGCCTAAACCAAGCAGGTAACTCAAATGAATGCATGTTAAATAGGAAAATTGTATAATCTATTTCTACATGGCTTTTGAGGGGGCTGGTTTCTTGAGTTTTCAGTCCTTTGCTAATTTAACCTGTTGGAAGAGAGTGGGAACTAAAACCCACCAACATGTAAAATACATTATATTTTTTTAATTATTCAGAATCTCTATGTGTGATTGTACATCATTTCATAAAGTTCTATTGATTGGATTGGTGATATTGCTTAACTCAAAATCTCCTTAGAATAATTCTCATACCAGCTTCCCACCTTAGCAGTTCTTTGACTGAGTTTGAATTTTTGCGATTTATAGAAATTATGCTAAAGTATAAGCACTGAGAAATTATAATTTAATAAGATAGACATTTAAAAATGAATTTTAGAAATTCAACTTGAAACCATTATACTAATTAAAATAAACCAGTTCCAAGAAGACAGCTACCACATATTTTCCTTGATCTGTGTAGGAGTGAAATTGATATTTTGAGATTTGATGATTATTTACAGCCCCTGTCTCTACTGTTGAGGAATAGGTTTTTTTCTTCATACTATTTGTTGAATTTCTTACTTAGTGTAGGGTTAATATTATGAGTATAAAGTAAGCTTAAAATGTATCTTCATAAAAATTAAGTGTGGGAATAAGAGAGGGAGGAATCAGAAGGGAGGGAGGACAGGGTGGGAAGTATCACTGTGTTCTTAAATCTATATATTTGAAATACATGAAATTTGTATACCCTAAATAAAATTTTGAAAAAATAATAAAAGAAATGGTAAGCAATTCAAACAATAAAAAGCATCCATTTTGTTGAGAAAATAGAAAAAGAAATGAAATTATAAATTGACTGTGCCTTGTTTTCAGTTCTACCAGGAAAAGCTTTATAAAATATCTCATGAGGAATCTAAAGCTCTAAGTTATAGTATCCATCATTAGAATAGATTAGAATCTAGACAACTAATATTGAAGATTACATATTTTGCTTAGTTTTATTTAATATGCACATACATATATATTTATACACATATATATACCTCAAAACATCATATACATATATACTTTAGTATTTGTAAGACCTTTTATATTCCAGTTGCTATGAATACATGTATTTATACATATAAATACAAATAAATTATCTATAGGTATAATTTAGGTTATTATACTATTCAACAGATCTTCTATCTTTTTTACTTTTAAACCAAATTTATTTAATTGGTTTATTTAGCTAAATAAGTTAATTATTTGAGATACTTGATTAAAAGAAGTATTTTATGAAATTCGTTAGTGCTCTGTTGATGAATGGAAATTTTTGTAGGAGCATACTTAAATAACTTAAAATAAGATTGTACTTATTTGTTTGAGAGGCAGAGTTACAGACAGAGAGAGGGAGAGACAGAGAGAAAAGTCTTCCAACCACTGGTTCACTCCCCAAATGGCCACAACAGCTGGAGCTGGCCCAATCCGAAACCAGGAGCCAGGAATTTCTCCAGGTCTCTCACGTGTGTGCAGGGACCCAAGCACTTAGGCCATCTTCCACTGCTTTCCCAGACCATAAGCAGAGAGCTATGGAACAGCAGGTTGAGCCGCCAAAAGACCGACCCTGTGTGCTATATCTTTATCTTGGTAAGTATCACATGGTTATATGCACACACAAAACCTCACTGTGCTGTACACCTAGAATTTTGTACAATTACTCCATATAAATTATCCAAAGTGCTTTCAATAATAGCCATCTGATAGTAAGTTGTAAAGTCACAGAGGATCTTCATCACAGGCTGTGTGAAAAGAGAATGAAATATTTAACCAGCATAATTAATATTAAGTTCTGAGATTTTTACCAGTTAACTAAAATTAAATAGGGTTATATACTTTTATATTATTCAATAATATGAAGCAGAGGCATTGGGTGCTAAACTTAAAATAATTTTCTACACTATCCTGGGATGCCTAGTATTCATTTGCATAATAAAAGTATATCCATAGTTTTCACCAAAGATGCAACACTAATTCATATAACCTTCCTTTAAGGGGGAAAAAAAGTGGTATAATAATACAACTACAAATGGAATAGACCTCTTCCTCCCTCCCATGATCTATGTACATTTCTGGTGATTGTGGCTTGATAGTGAGATAAAAATATACAGCTGCCAATGTCTTTCCCAACATTTTTCTTCTAAGTAGTGTCCCATAACATGGTCTTTCATAAGAAATCGTAGTCAAATCAGATTTGGTAAAATTTGGAAATGCCTCTTAATCCATCCAAGTATTGAACATCACAATGATTATGAAGCATAGCCAGTGGCCTACAATGTGTTGCAATTTAAAAAATCAGTTGTTCCTAAATTCACTCAAATATGGAACTCCTTTTTCTCATAAAACCCATGAATGTCTTATGGGAGAAAACATGCACTATGGGAAAGGAATCCGTGAATGAATGTGTGTAGTCTGGACAGTCTTTAGTATTAGGAGCTGAACAGCGCCCGGTGCCACGGCTCACTAGACTAATCCTCCACCTGTGGCGCCGGCACCCCAGGTTCTACTCCCGGTTGGGGTGCTGGATTCTGTCCCGGTTGCTCCTCTTCCAGTCCTGCTCTCTGCTGTGGCCTGGGAATGCAGTGGAGGATGGCCCAAGTCCTTGGGCCCTGCACCCACATGGGAGACCAAGAGGAGGCACCTGGCTCCTGGCTTTGGATCGGCGCAGCGCTCTGGCCATAGCGGCCACTTGGGGGTGAACCAACAGAACAGGAAGACCTTTCTCTCTGTCTCTCTCTCTCACTAACTCTGCCTGTCAAAAACATAAAATAAAGAACTGAGCAGCACTCTGCTGAAGCTGAATTATTATGAAAACCCAGAGGAAAAAAAAAAGTCAACAATATTTTCTTTTGACTTGGGTTTTAGTTATTAGAGCTACCCCCAAAATATTTAGAAAACAGGAATTTTTTTAAAAGTATATTCAATATACATTGCCGGCTAAGTGTTTACTGAATCAGAAGCTGTGCTTTGTATTTGTCACTGATACTCTTCCTGCTCTTCTAAAAAAATGCCATGCCACTTTTCTGCTTTAGAATTATGTTTCAACCTTGAATTAAATCACAGGAAAACTATGATATTCAGTAACTTTTAAATGAGCAATGAACCCAGTGTAAGCATATTTCTTTCATGAAACTATAACCCTCTACTGTACTTCTTAGGTTTGTAAGCCACTAATACCGATTATGCATCAGCATATTCTTGTCTGCAAGCAGATAACAACTATCTAACATTTAATTACTTTGATGACCTTTTTCTTTCTTTTCCCATTGAGAGGATGAAGTATTATGAAGAAAGGCAGTCTTTCACTTAAAGGTCAAAAAATACTTCATCTTGACTGTCATTTAAAATTTTTCAGCAAGGTGAAAGAAATACACACGAACATACACACATGTACGTGAATGACTTTAGCAGCTCAAAACTCTGAACTCTGCAATCTTGACAGTGTCTGTACTTCCATTTAAATAAATTCAAACTTCACTTCCAACTCAGATGTTTCTCTGGCCACAAAGATTGTAACATTTTGCTTTTTCTTAAAAACACAGTTATAGGAAACATTATTGATTAATATGCATTATTTTCCTCTAATAACTTTGTTTTCCTGTGTTTCTCTCTCTCTATTCTGCACTTTTCCCTGCTTTTGCTCTTACAACTTCATGTTTCAGTCTCCTGTGAGTCCTGGCTTTGAGGTAGGTACTAAAGCTGCCTGGTTGTAGGAATGTGTGTTCTATCTATTTCAAAACAACATTGTAGTATTAATTGACATCACACAGTTATCTGTGTTGACTACATGAGAATAACAAAGTGAGAGGCTGGGTTACCATTCAGCTCAGTGAACTGCAGAAAGCCCACAGGTCTTTGTTGTTTTGTGTTTTTTGTTCTTACTGTTTAACTTTTCAGTTCTCAGTAAGACAAAAAGGAATACAGATATTAGAGTAATAAAATTAGGTTTGATGGATCAAATTTTCCTCTCGAATTACTTGATTTTTTCACACTGTTATCTTTTTTATGACAACGAGGAGGCAAGTTGAGAATAAAACAGAATGCAGCCCTCACTTTACATGGCTAACTGGAAGTCATGCAAAGTGATGACTTCATCCCACCATGCACAGGTTTGATTGACCTGATCAGGAGCAAAAGGACAACTCTCAAGATAACTGCTCGTTAGGGCTCCGGCACTTAGTTTATTTTCAAGAAAGGATTTTATAATCTATTTGTATTATCACAATCTGTTAATTATTTTTGAGAAGATGGTATGTAAATGGAAAATCAAGTTCTCCATCCAAGTAGAACTTACATATGGAAAAACACAAATTTACTTCAAAAGGATTTCAATTAAGTCCTCCTCTAAAATCGGTCTTAAGCAGTTAATAACTTGATCATGAAGGAGGCACATTTGAGTCAAGTGAGAAAGCAGAGAATACAATGGTGTGCTTCTTAAGATGACTTGTTGTGACCAGCTGCATTATTTACATTTAGTTTCCCTTATTTCTGTATCTGTGGCCAACCGTGAGTTGCCATACTGTTATTTTCCCTCATGAGAATATAAATTTGAATCATCCTTCTTAGTGCTCACTTGTAAGATGGCCTTGATAAGGTAACTCTAAAAAAGGAACTTAATGCAGATACAACCAGAACATGTGCTAGGTTAAACAAAATTGATGAGTTGAGATCTTTGATTTATAAAATGCAGAAATCTACTTCAACAATCGCAAATTCTTATTTTTGCAAGATCATCTTTGTTCAAAAAGTGCCTTACTTAGAAAAGTCCATTGTGGAAGGTAGGTAAGTGTAATTGTTTATTTTCTTGTAAATTTGTTTTGTAATTTAAAATGCCTTCCAGACATAATTTTGAATGTGAATTATCATCTTTCCGTTCAAATAGTCATTTGGGCTTGAAGCCAAAGCAGGATTGAAACATTTTTCACTTCCTTCTCCCACATGGCAATTGGGCACAGACTGTGAAAAGGGGTGAGGAGTGGTCTGATTTTCTGTGGAAGTTGTACAAGTTAAAGACAGCCAGCCCTTCTCAGGATAGCCCCTGATGAAAATCAGATGTGTTTTCTATATAACCTGCTTTTCTTGAACTGTGTTTACATATAGTTTGTCAAGAAGATAATGAACTTTACTCTTAATGTCTTCAAGGAAAAAAGTTATACATGAAATTTTATCCAGACAAATATTTTATAAACAGTTGTATAAGTAGCAGAATTGTTACAGAAACCAGAGCAAATAGTAGTGTCTAGTGGTACATTATCCACACATGTAAGGAGTCTTCACATCATTCATGGAAAATGCATATTAAGCATGGCTTAAAAAATTTTTGCACCAAGATAAGCTTATCTTTAAATTTCACTTTACATGATCTTTTTGAAGTATCCTTGAGTTATGATAGTAATCCTCTGTTAACCTTTCATGGGAGTTTTGTGTATTTTTTTATGTATTTTCCTGTACTTTTGACTTTTTTAATTAACAAATAATAATTGTGTATATTTATGGGATACAGTGTGGCATTTCGTTTGCTTATTTGTTAAATATTTATTTGAGGGTCAGAAAGACACAGAGAGAGAGAGACAGAAAGAGACAGAGACAGGGAAAGAAAGCTCCCATCCACTTACTTACTCCCTAAATACTGGGACACAGGAACTCAAACCAGATCACTTATACAGGTGACATAGACATAATTACTTGAGTCAACACTTGCTACAGGACTCAAATCCAACACTTCAATGTGGAATGTGGATATCTCACTAGTCTCTTAACTTGCTCAGCCAAACACCCTCCACTTGGTGTGGTGTTTTGATCTATGTGTGTATTATATGTTCTGATTTTTTTTAAATAGTGAAAACGTTTTCATTCATTCTGTTGCTATATGTAGAATGCTGAAAACAAATCAATGTGGGTAGATTAAGCATAATATTCATGTAAATGATGGAAAGTAAGAATCTTTTCTTGAGGTAAAAGAGTTAACTTCGAAGTAGAAAATTAAGACACAGGGTGACTTTTGTGCTCACAGGCTGTAATTGGTGATACAATTTGAAATTTTAAAAGAAGTTAGGCTTTATGATTTTTTAAATTAAATAACTTTGCAAAACACTGTAAATATTTTAAAATGTCTTCAAATAAGCATCTGCTAATACTGCTTTGAGGTTAAGGGGCTATACAAAGAATCTATTTTGGCTATTTTTTTATTTTTTTTATTTTTTAAGGTTAAAAAATTCATGTATTTCATATATACAGATTTAAGAACATAGTGATACTTCCCACCCATGCCCCCACCCTCTTTCCACCTTCCTTTCTTACTCTTTATTTTAATTTTTACAATTATCTACTTTCAGTTTATTTTATATTCTTAAGATTAACATTACACTAAATAAAGAATTCAACAAATAGTAGGAAAAAACACTTTTTCGACATCAGAAACAAGGGTTGTAAATAGTCATTAAATCTCAAAAATTTCAGTTTTGCTCATATATGTTATATATTTTTTGTACTGTATTAGTTACCACAGATCAGGGAAAACATTTGGTATTTGTATTTTGGAGATTGGCTTATTTCAGTAAGTATAATGGTTTATTTTATTTGAAAGGCAGAGTTGACAGAGAGAGAGGGAGAGACAGAAAGATCTTCCATTTTCTGGTTCATCCTCCAAATGGCCACAAAGGCCAGAGCTGGGCCAGACCAAAGCCAAGAGCCAGGAACGTCTTCCGGGTCTCCACATGGGTACATGGGTCCAAGTACTTGAACCATCTTCTGCAGCTTTCCCGGGCACATTAGCAAGGGGCTGGATTAGAAGCAGAGCATCCAGGACTCAAACTTGAGCCCATATTGGATGCCAGCTCTGCAGGCTGTGGCTTAACCTGCTGTGCCACAATGCCAGCCCTGGGCTATTCTCAAGATTCAAACTGCCTTATAGAGATTTTTAAGGGGAGAATTGTTCATTCTAAAAGATTTCCCCTTGTTGGACCATGTTTTGTCCTCACCTCTTGCATCCTTTTGTTTGTATGAAACTTCTAGGGTATTGAATTTAATTTTTTGTGTGAAGTCACATATTTTCTAAGTAACAATTTTCCATAAACTGCTATTATTTTTTTTAAAAAAGCCGTACTGACTCACATTTAATTAAGACAAGCATTGTACAGAAAAGAGCTCTTGGCTGTACTTTCTTAGAAAATATGCCCTCAAAATGACTCATTCACTTACTGTTTTCATTTATTTAAAAAAATGAAGACAAGAGAATATCAATATTGTATTATCTGCCTACAGTTGGATGTGATTCTGCTACACTTTTTAATAGTCAAAATGGATTCTTTTCAAATGAGGATATAATGAAAGAAATGCTATTTCTAAACCTGAATGAAACTGTGATGATATTTTCTGCCCAAATGAATATTTTCCAGGATATTTTCCAATGTAGCAGAAGTCTCTCTAGAAGTAGAGACTATGTTGACTTTTGTGTCCTGGAGTTCCAGGAATCCTAGTGATTCATCTAAATTAAAAAGTCATTTTTCCATTTAAATATGCACTATCACACCCATGGCATATATTTGCCAGCTATTGCAAGATTTCTTTTGATGATTGTGTCAGTTAGTTCTCTACATTCAAACCTGGGCAGTGTACAGTTTCACTGAAGAATGATATCCAAGAATTCTTTTAACCCACACCTGCCCACCTCATGAGAGTCCAAGTAGCATACACATTGCTAGGCTGGTGGGGCAGGAGCTCTTCAGTACCATTACTAAAACTGAGGAGCCCACTCTGATCTATCATTACCTTTTTGTATTCAGTGGGTCTGGCTTATCTTATGTGTTCGTTATGAAAGTATGCTCTGAACAAACCATTACAGATACATATTATTAATATTACAGGAGAGTTTTCGGGAATCTCCCATACTACTTGCCTATACTACTGATCTTAGTAACATTTGGATCTTTACCAAAGGCTGGGAAAGGTCTGCTCATTCCCAAGCAAGGTGCCACAGCTTCTGTAATACTTCCCACAAGACACAAATGGAACCCTGCAGTGTGATCAGCATTCTGTGTCTCTCTGACCTCTCGCCAGTCTGGGCTATATTTGTCTTCCTTCTGTAATTCCTGACCACTCGTAACTACCAAGTTCATAGCTGGGTACTATTTATAAAAGATTCCTTTTGTTCACTCAGAGAGCTTCAGTGTCCTCATAAATGTTCCTACTCAGAAGAAAGAGCAAGACTTCTATAGAAGAAAGAATAATGAGTAGAGAGGGAGCAGAAGATTGAAATTAGTACTATAAAACTTCTAGAAACTGTAAATAAGGCAGCTTCTAAAATATTTCTCTGTCTTCAGAAATATTTATTATTTTACATAGTCCATTACATGTAGTTTTCTAATAATCAGTTCAGTTTGATTAGATGACTTCTCCCTTGCTTCTCAAGCAGAGGGAAGGCATCATCATTTTGAGAATAAATAAAGTGAAATGCAAGATGAGGCATTGTCAAGATATTATCACAAATATGCCTTATATGCACTATGTGCTCACTATTGACTCTGGCAAGTTAGAATTCTGTTATGGGCCGTTTTTGAAGAGAGAGGCTGTATCTTTGAGGCCCTGAGTTGTGTTTGGTGGCAGGCATTCATGTTTCTCTTTAGTACTCCAAGGCAGATCAATGGGACAGCCTCTTTCTAGATTGATTCCGCTTTTCAGTGAGCTGAGAAACACAGGGCAGCTAAAATCAAATACGATGTGAATGTCTGTCCCTAAAATCATTGTCCTTGATTCTTCCACATAATCTTTTTTACCCTCCAATTCACTTACCTATGTGCAGGTGAAGTCTGCCGCTTAAAGTCCGACACTTAAAGCCATATAGCAGAAGTTATTGACATATAAGTTATCTTTTCCTCACTGAAATGCCTGCTTTTATTTTGTAAATTTAGAATGGATTGCATTAAATTTACATTGATTTCATGTAAAAATAGAGGTAATCCCACTTAAATCATTGTCTTCCCTTTCTCCAGGAACTATCAGATTTATAGGATGTTGGTAACTGACATTTTGAAAGAACATTTCATGTAATTTGCAACAATTCTTGAACAGTCCTGGTACTTTCCCAACAAAGGGTGGATCACTTGAGAAAATAGTAAGGTTTCTTTACCCTTCATTTCTGTTTACTTAAAAGACTGAGGCGCAGTATAAGTTAATGTGACTTCCAAGACTACTTTAGCACTCAGAAAATCTAGATCACCTTGTATTTTTAAAAAGAGATTATATATGTTATTACTGTGAAAGCTTTCACAAATTGCTGCAAACATTAAGAAATGGATTCTCCACTGTAAAACACAGCATCCATCACCACTAAGCAGGGGGCACGCTTTTTTTTCCTTGCCCTGTAGCAACCCTTTTCACTGTTATGAAAAGGTGTTGATTAGTTTTTATTTATGCTATATATTTAAGATATCCAACTGAGGAACCAAACTCATATATACAGCATATTTGGCATGTAATTCAAGGATTTTAGAATCAGAATAGCACCAAAGAATTTGAAATTCATCAAACAACCATGTCCTCTACTCACTCGATCAAAGGGCTTGGAAAAGTGTGTCTTCCCACATGAACTTCTTTTATCACGAGTCTTCATATTTGTCCACTGCCAAACAACTAATTTGTGCTGGAAAATCCCTGATTGCCCACATAAGAGGTAATATGTTCATGGAAATGTTGTTGAAAAGAAGTTCATATTACTTTTTGCTTCAAAAAGAAGTTAGTCTCAGATTTAGACTGCTGTGTTTTCTTAGCAGTAATTATAGGTGGGATGAAATAGTCATCCCCAAATTGGATAAATGATTTCAGAGGATATAAGAGAGATATTTGAGCAGTCTGAGGTTGGAGGACTACATTGTTGTGAACAGAATTTTGACTGGAAATGGTACTCAGTGTAGCCATAGCATGATAAGACTCATTTTGGGTCCACAAAACCTCTCCTTCTGAATAACTCCTGGCCCCTGCCAATGCAGGAATTTTATCTCCTCTTCAGATCTCCATAGATCCTGGCATTTACTCTGTGTGAAGCAGTGTTCCTGATGTTGGTGATAGAGTGATAAACACATAGCCAAGATCCTCTCTACAGGCAACTTACAGTCTATGAAGGGAGTTAATAAAAACTGCTAATTAAAAAAAAGACCAAGGAGGTGAATAAGATAGTTGCCTGCTGTGCAATGCTTCTGGAGGAGGCGGGATGACGTGACAGTGAGCAACAGAGTGTGGAGCGAGTGTAGGTCATACATCGAGTAATCTGGAGATGTGAGCTGAAATCAGAAGAATAGGAAGGAATGGTCTAAGCGGAAAGAAGGATGTATAAAGAGCAAATATAATGGTCAGTAATGACAGTGGCATTATTTCCAGGATTCAACTAGCTAGTGAACTCATTGGGCATAAAGACAGTTATAGACTGGTTTTTATATGACCTACAGCATCTGAATTGAATCTTCAGATGGGATTTATGCCAAGAATGGCTTACTAAATGAGACAATCATCTTGATGGCAACAGGAGAACACTGTCTTAAGATGCTATTCTGTATGTCTTTGAATAGTAATCCAATATGCTAGCTATTAGAACTGCTGGAATAGGGGCCGGCACCATGGCTCACTTGGTTAATCCTCTGCCTGTGGTGCCAGCATCCCATATGGGTGCCAGGTTCTAGTCCTGGTTGCTCCTCTTCCAGTCCAGCTCTCTGCTGTGGCTCAGGAAGGCAGTGGTGGATGGCCCAAGTGCTTGGGCCCCTGCACTTGCATGGAAGACCAGGAGGAAGCTCCTGGCTTCGGATCGGCACAGCATGCTGGATGTAGTGGCCATTTGGGGAGTAAACCTATGAAGGAGGAAGACCTTTCTCTCTATCTCTCTGTCACACTGTCTATAACTCCACCTGTAAAATAAAAAAAAAAAAATTAAGAACTGCTGGAATAGAGGATTAATGTGTAGCTTGGTCTGTTTTTCACAGTTGTTTTAGCATACTTTAAGCATAAGAGCACCTGATTGGGAAAGCAGGCAATTGATGATGCTTATACAGTCGAGGTTCGTTGTTCATCTGCTTACTGTGTTCTAGAAAACATGCACGACTCAAATGTTGTCTCCTAAATACAGACAGGATGACTGAAAGTCTATTCTATAGATCAAATTTAAGTGGTTCATGATATTGTCACATTGCACCTTGACATGCAGAATGTCCTATTTGATTATATGCATTGTCTATGTCTTCCTTAAATGAGGAAAACACATGTTCTGTTTTAGCAAAAAAAAAAAAAAAAAACAAAACAAAAAAAAAAAAAAAGAAATGTGATAGCTGGAGAGGAACTAAGGAGAGAGAAAGCATTACTATCTGAAGCAAGACTACCTGAGTTTATAGTTCTTCTGTGTACAAGCCGTGATTTAGGGCAAATGATTTAACTTCTCTGTGATCAGTTTCTTCATTTATAAAAGGGGGATCACAATACTAGTGGTCATTAGATGTGGATGAATTAATGCAAGTGAAGTGCTATGAAAACAGTGTTGCCATAAAATTGTTTTAAAAATATTTTCTATCATTATCTAAATTTCAGCTTCCCTATAAACCAGATTTAGTCCCCAGATAATCTGACTGGCACAGTCTTTCAGTTTTTTCTCTTTGTATTGTCAACATCTAGAACTATTTCATAACACAACTAAATTTCCTGCTTTTTGCAGGGAAATAAAAGGTCTGGAAACACTGGGTTTTCGTATCTACAAGGCAGCTATTAGCAGTAGTTGAGCAGTGGTCATCCCTTTTACAATGAGCCTGTTCTCTCCAGTTTATTGCAGTGCCCACCATTCCCTGTAGCTTCCCTGACACCGAGGACCACCTTTTAATATTAACAGCCTGTAGGTATTTGCTGCCTCTGTCTTTCTAAGCTCTGTGTAGATTCTATATCCAACTTGGGTACGGAGCAGGTAGATAAGTACAAGAGCAGTTGCAGTGGAAAATGTTCCCTTAGCCAGTTGTCTTCCTCTTAAAATTGAAACTCTATAAAGTAAATATGTCAAAAGTATAATTCATGTGACATTAAAAATAACATTAAAGTCTGCATTTTCAGTTAGCTTTATTAAAATGTCCCACCCATTAATCTCATGCATTTACTTCTTGAAAACACACATTCTGCTGAGGTCAAACAATTCTTGTTATTTGTCATGTACTAAGTATTTCTTTCCAGTAGTAGAAATCTGATTAAGACACGGTCCCTCTCTTAGGAGCTTATTGTCTAATGATTGAAACAGGTCCTTTCAGAGACATCTATATGTATGCTAAAGTATTCTCAACTTTACTTTTTCACTTAAGAGGAATTTTTGTCTCTCAAAATCAAGTTGTAATATGGGGCTGTGAAAAAAATTTTAGTTAATAAACGTGAATATTTTAATACTGCAAAAGTCTTCACATCAACCATGCGCTTTTGTGTGTGTGTTTGTGTGTGTGTGTGCATGCATAAAGTGAATAATTTATCACTCAAGAAAACTTATATTTGACTTTTACTTGAGTGACAATAAGCAAAAACACAAGTAAAGCAACTTTTCCCCCTTTGTTTTGTAGCTTCATTAATGAAGAGATTTCATTTGGAACTGCAGAGTGGAATATACCTTGTTGGGAAATTGTTTGAGCCGTGTTAAATATTTAAAGACCTGCTGGCAGTTGGAGTTTCCATAATGTAATCTAAGCAGTCATTTCCTGGAGAGGGTTCCAGACTTGCAGAGTCATTAATTGGGTGTACTGGGTTACAAAACAAATTCAATCTCTAGAAAAGAGGATACCATGTCATTCTAAGTAGATACTCAGTGCAGAGTCCTAATACTAACAGGAATTTCAGATTAAACACTATTTATATACAGATGTTACAGATGCTTCACAGAACCAACAATTTATTTTTTTCTCTCTATAACCTTTATTTCATGTCTATCCCTAGCAATATTAAGCTTATCATTGTTCTGTTTTTATATTCTCTCCCATCCAAGATGTGATCTCTCTTACACTTAGAATGGAAAAAAGAGCTTTATAGTTTTCATCATCTATAATTTGCAAAATCAGATCATTTGCAGGCACCTATCCCAATACCATATTTTGCAGCTTTGTCAATTCTCACAAAAGTTCGACACCTGTTGTTTGATCCAAACTACTCAAGTGAGGAAAAGGACAGCACACAGTGCCAATGGCAAATATAAAAATGCAAATTTTAAAAAGTGCATTTCCTTCCTGTGTTTCCCATAATTATAGAGAAGGGAAATTTAAATCTACTCTCCAAACTTTCAACCAGTTTTTTCTGTTAATATACTAATGAAACAGAATGGGAAAAAAATGTCGCTCTTCTTTTTTCCAGAGCATTTCAACTTTCTTCCTGTTCCCGTAAAATACAGTCATTCTGCAGATAGTTCAGCTTCATGGAACCAATCTTCAGGGCCAAACTGGAACCACAAATAACAATGGAAATTGATTTAAACACCATTTAGTTCACGTAATAAGTCCAGTAAAACCTTTATTAGTGTAGATGAATAAGGAAAATCTTTTCTTTTTTAGAGATGACTTTTAAAAAGGTCTTATTAAAAACTCAACATACTGTGCACATGATAATTAAATATACAAGTAAGAAAAACAAGCAAATGAAGTTCATGAAAATTTAAAAGAATGTTGTCTGTTCACTTTGTATATTTTTATAAGGTATTCCTTGAAAAAAAAGTCTAGTTCCTTTTATGTAAGATTCTTTTTTTATTTTCTTGAAAGAGTGAAAGTGAGAGTTGAGTGTGTTTGAGAGAGAGAGAGAGAAATTGAGATCTTCCATCCGCTGTTTCACCCCCCAGATATCTGAAACGGCCAGGCCAAAGCCAGCAGTCAAGAGTCTGTCTAGGTCACTCTAATGGGTAGCAAGGGCCCAAGTATTTGTGAAATTTTCCACTGCTTTCCCAGGCACATTAGCAGGGAGCTGGATCAGAAGCAGAGCAGCTGGGATGTGAACTGGCACTCCCATACAAGATGCTGGCATCACAAGCCATGGCATAACCCAATGCACTACAATGCCAGCCACTGTCTGGTTATTTCTGTCAATACTATACTTTGAATTACTATTTAATTTTGTACTGATATCATCTTAAATTTCAAAGATCAATGTGAATTCATAAAGCACTTAATTTCCTTTAAAATCACTGATTTGTAAATTTATACCTATTTTAATTTCAAAATCTATTGTAAATTCATTTTAAATTGTACACACTTCCAAATAAAATTTCAGATAATTGACAAATTTTATTTGAAAGTTAGAGTTACACAGAGACAGGAGATGCGGAGAGAGAGAGAGAGAGGTCTTCCATCTGATGGTTCACTCCCCAATTGGCCGCAATGGCCAGAGCTGTGCTGATCCGAAGCCAGAAATCAGGAGCTTCTTCCAGGTCTCCCAAGCGCGTGTAGGGGCCCAAGGTCTTGGACCATCTTCTACTGCTTCCCCAGGCCACAGCAGAGAGCTGGATGGGAATTGGAGCAGCCTGGTCTCAAACCGGTACCCACAAGGGATGCCCGTGCCAGGGCATTAACAAACTGCACCACAGTGCCGGCCCCTGTATGTTAGTTTTTAATAAAAAGAAAATGCATTGTGATTCTGAAAATCCTTAGTTTTTGGTTTGTGTTTACATCATTGTTTTGGTTTTAAAGGGAATAATGTTTACAGAAATGGAGGCTCTTAAACTCCAATGATGAATATGTTTTATACAGCACTGGCCTTATTTCTATAGGTTCTTGCTTTCTTGTTTTGCTGTTGTTTCAGTTGGCTTTTGTTGTTGTTGTTGTTGTTGTTTGCAATCTGTTATAGATCATTGAAATCCCTGTTTTACATTTTTGTGTAAGAAGGGTAAATAAATACCCACTGAATCAGATAGTGTCCAGGCTTCCTTTCTTGTCTCTGTTTCTTAGGTCCGCTTCATGGGTAGGAGAAGTAGGTCCAAATGTACATGTTAACAGTATCAGAAACTTGGGCACCTGATTCTGCAAGCAGACCTTCCAGAGATGTCTCCATTCTCCCTTTTCCAAGGTGTTTCTTATCTAGAAAAGTTACACAACATGAGCAGTCTCCCCCCAGCAGTACATCCATGTCTGCATGAGAAATCATCATGCATGCATCCCATCTCAATGTTTTAAAGCTTTTTTGTTTGAAAGTATAGGCCATATTGAAACGACTAATTATATTTGAGACTTCAAGAAAAGTCACTAGTAATTTTTTTTTTTTTGACAGGCAGAGTTATTGAGAGAGAGAGAGAGAGAGAGGTAGAGAAAGGTCTTCCTTCCGTTGGTTCACTCCCCAAATGGCCACTACAGCCGGTGCTGCGCCCATCCGAAGACAGGAGCCAGGTGCTTCCTCCTGGTCTCCCATGCAGGTGCAGGGCCCAAACACTTGGGCCATCCTCCACTGCCTTCCTGGGCCATAGCAGAGAGCTGGACTGGAAGAGGAGCAACCGGGACAGAATCCGGCACCCCAACCAGGACCAGAACCTGGAGTTCTGGCGCTGCGGGCAGAGGATTAGCCCAGTGAGCTGCGGCACCAGCCAATTTTTTCTAACTGACTTTAAATTGCCATGAGTGGCGTGGGGGCACTAATTATTAATTCCATTAATGTCAATTCACACCATGAATATGCAGTTGGTGAGTTCCTCTGTGCTACATGGAGCTCTGTGAGTTTCACTGTTGCCTGAAGTTTTGTGAAGTACGATCACTGAGCCACAGAGTGATGCCAACTTCTTTTCCTTAAACTTACTCTATTTTAAAATTCCTCACATGAAGGTACTTCAAAAACTTCATAGGAAGTGGATTTAAAAGATAGGCTCATTTTGGCACAAAAATATTGAAAGAACTGCATAGGTTTTCATAATACAGATTTTCCTCAATCTTTTTTAAGTACCCTTGTATCATTCTCCTTGAAGGTAATTCTTGAAATGACATCTCAAGTATAATTCTGACTCTTGCAGGTTATGGTAGTGTCTTTACCATGTTGGATGAGAAGAAAACATTCAGTTTCTCAGATTCCCTCTTGCTCTTCTATGTGAGTTTGCCCTCTGGTGTAGTAAATAGTCTGTATGGGACTGACTATGTTAACACAGCCTATAATTAAATATCTTAAATTAAGGAAAATAACTTAAGAGTGATTTGAGTAGGTTTTCATAGGATTTTTCCAAATCTGAGAACATTTGAAGTCTACTCAGAAACTGTGACATCAGGTCCTCTTTTATTCTGAGTGTTGAAATTTTCCAACTATGGAAAAACGTCACTTTCATTTTAGTTTATGCTCAAATCTGGCTCCTGGCTACAGTTACTAAAGGATACACACAGCAGGGAACTAACCCTGTGGATTTAATGTTTCTTCAATTCAATTGAAGGTATTTATTTATTCAGTGCATTCATGATTCTGGTTTGGCAAATCTTGGCCTGTCTTTATGAGCCACTTGGACTTCTCTGTTAGAATTGAGCCTTTCCAAGGTAATTACACTTTGTAGTTTTCCTTTATGGAATTCTAACTGTAGACATAATATCTCTGCACAGGCCATTACCTCAAATATATTTTTCACAGCAGCAAATGAATCTGCAAATCAAAGCTTTCCCTTTTAGTAATAGATGGCATGACTGCATGGTACAGATAGGGACTGAACTGGATGGAAATTGTATGTAAATTTGATTTATTTCTTATCTCGTCAGTCATTTTTCCAATTTAGAAATTAACTGGATAGGTGTTAAAAACAACAGCTCTGGAGGCAAACCAATGTGGGTTCCTGCCTTGCTTCCACTATTTACTAGTGTCTGATCAAAAGAGATGTACTTAAACTTTATGAGTTTTGATGACTCAGTATTAGGTAGGAAGTCCTATGTTTTAAGGCACCTAACAGTTATTACCAAAGAGAGGTTTTCAAAAAAGTCCATGGAAAATATTCATTTGAAGAAAGCTATGCATGCATTCAACATTTTTCCCACCAAAGTAAATGTATCTTTTACTTGACTTTTTAAAAAACTTTCTGAAGTATCCTGATAACATAGGAGCTTAATAAATGAGGTATAAAGCCTTAATAACTACAAAAGAAATACAGTTTATCTTTTTATTTGATAATTCCAGAATGCATTTATTTAGATGATTTCCAAAGTACCATGATATTAAGAGGCACCATAAAATTGTCCAAAGAACAATGACATATCAGTTAATTTTAATTCATTTGATTTTTAAAATTCTATATACTGGATTGGTTAAAACTTCAAAATGAGACATAAGATTGCAAAGACATAATACTTATAACCCAAAACACCAATATTTGTGGACCTTATATAGTTCATTAGTTGCTATTTTTTTAGTTGCAAAAATGATCTTATAATTTTAACTCTTACTTTGTATGTGGTTGAGAAATAATTTCATAGTTCTTTCTCTGAGGGAATTTAAAAGAATTGCAAGTGTTTTACAAAGTAAGTACTATATAGGGCAAATGGGGTTTTCTTTTCATTTTCTGGACTGTGTGAATTTTCTAACTATAAACGTAATACTGTAGAAAAATATCAGTGAGGTAATATGTGCATCAGGGTAAAGGACCATTTTTTGTTTGCCTCCAACTTTATATTTCTGTGTAAAAACTAATTAATTTTTAAAAATAAAAGACTTATTTGAAAGATCTAGAAATCAGGTTCAGTTATTCATCTCCAATTGTGTGATTTTCAAACTATATAAGCAAGGTAACTCAAGATAGAAGGAGCAAGTTGATCAAAGCACTAAATGCATTTACAAAATGAAATAGAATTTTAAAAATGCATAAGTGGATAAATTAGGTAGTCTCTTAAACCCTATTGTCCTTTATTTTGTTTTTAAAATGTAGCAAAAATCACCATCTGAGTCATTTGTTGGTCGCGAGAAGAGGTCGAATTCTCAGTCCTATGTAGGACGACCGATTCAGCTGGACAAGATTTTGATGTCTAAAGTTAAAGTGCCACACACGTTCGTCATTCACTCCTACACCCGGCCCACAGTGTGCCAGTACTGCAAGAAGCTGCTCAAGGGACTTTTCCGGCAGGGCCTGCAATGCAAAGGTGAGGGTGATCTCCTCCCCAGCCCATCTTTGAAGGTTAAAGTCATTCGCATCCATCTGAAACTCTTTTTGTTTCACAACTTCTCTTTCTGATGAATTCTTGGTTCTTGTTTCTTTTGTTTGGAAATCGTTATAATTAGATTGCAGATTCAACTGTCACAAACGTTGTGCTCCGAAGGTGCCCAACAACTGCCTGGGAGAAGTGACCATTAATGGAGGTAGGTAAAATAACAGCAGTCATGCCCACATGTCTTCCCTATTGCAGAATTGTGGGTTAATGAGTAGTGGGAGATTTTTTGCCTTTTTATAGGGTCTATGGGGTATTTGTAATCTCAACCTAAGTGAATTATGACTTGACTTGTTCTGTTTTGCTATAGAAAAGTATCTATTCCAACTAATTGAGAAAAAATATTAAAGAGACTTTTTTGATCTTTACATGGTAAACAGTCAGTACTGAAAACTGGAATATCCATAATTTCTTTCCCAGCTTTCTGATTTTGTATTTCTAGTGTGTTCAGAAACATGGAAGTCATTGGAATGACTACAGGTGACAGCTCTCATTCTTTTCTTCTGTCTTCCTCAATCTGCATTGAGACAGAGGTTAACTTTCTTCTCCATCTGTTAAGAAAGGGAAGGTTCACAGACTGGTCTATCAGGAAACAGTTGCCTGCTTCCTTTCTCCACCCAATTACTGGTTCCATTATAAATGTGATTGCTAACCTGCATCTCTAATAAGAAAATGAACTAGCTAAAAAAATACTTACCTTTTACTCTATTTGGAAATAGTCTCCTGTGAAAACTCTATGACCACAATCTTTGAAGAATTCCAGAAAAAAATATGCTATAATTTTAAGGAATATCTGCACTTTCTTCCCTGCTAGTCTTCTAATGGATTGTCACAGAATGAAGCTAATGTTTTCCCCAGATAGTGAACTGCTTCAGACCTTCAGTCTGATACTACTTTTCAATTCCCCTGGAAACAAAAAAAGCTACAGAAGGCTAGAGAAACAGGCTGAGTATTTTTGTTCCTAAAAAGCTGAAGAAAAAAAATGATTATCTTTGCTCTAGAACTTTCATGTCTAGAAGAAATATACCATTATGAATGATCAGAGAGAGCTCTCCAGGAAAACGTTGTCATACTGATTCCTAGCTTGGATATTCACAAGTGAGCTGCCAAAATTGAAAGTCTGGCAGTTTCTTACTTTCTGTGGCAAGTGATAGTGACCTTGGTAAGCCCAGGGCATATCAAAGTGTCTTTGACACTTTGACAACTGAAGGGAAAAAGAGCAGCTTTTGATGTTGTTGACTACTTTGAAATTTCATTTCCCTATACAGTTAGAGGCAGAGTTTAATATTCAAATATCAAATATCTTAAGTACTCAAAAGCTGCAGTAACCATTTAATACATCAGAGTCCATGATATTAAAAGTTACTACAATAATCAGTGACTGTAACACTTACGAGTGAAAGTTTTCTGCAACCTACTATATATTCCTTTTGCCCCCAGGGCTGTGCTAGGAAATATAACCAATTTATCACTCTGCCTTCCAGTGCCATGCTTAGACCCCAGCCTTTGCTTCCTCCCAGAGGCTCTCTATGAGTAGCCATGTGTTTAGGCTTAAAGACATGTTAAGCAAGTATCTACCTATAAAGTTATATGGTCATCCTCATTAATTCATATACTTATGAAATAATTTTTTAAACAAAATGAAAAGAAACAATAAATTCTTCACAGGACTACTTTTTTTTAGGGATTCCAATTGATTTGTTTTAGGATTGCCTTTCTCTTAAGCCCTGGCTCCAGGATTCCAGGCTTATCTTCATGGGTCAAAACAATTTTCTAGATTTGCTTAGCCCTGGGGCAGAGTCTGATGTGGTCATGGAAGAAGGGAGTGATGACAATGACAGTGAAAGGAACAGTGGGCTCATGGATGACATGGAAGAGGCACTGGTGCAAGATGCTGAGATGGCCATGGTGGAAGGCCAGACTGACAGTGGGGAGATGCAAGATCCAGACCCGGACCACGAGGAGTCCAACAGAACCATCAGGTGAGAGCAACATCCCTGGCCACAAACAACAGAACTCCAAGTGCTGTTTGCTCTTTAGAGCTTTTTGGTGGCTTTCCTTTTCTTTCTTTCTTTCTTTCTTTCTTTCTTTCTTTCTTTCTTTCTTTCTTTCTTTCTTTCTTTCTTTCTTTCTTTCTTTCGTCTCCTTTCCTTTCCTTTCCTTTCCTTTCCTTTCCTTTCCTTTCCTTTCCTTTCCTTTCCTTTCCTTTCCTTTCCTTTCCTTTCCTTTCCTTTCCTTTCCTTTCCTTTCCTTTCCTTTCCTTTCCTTTCCTTTCCTTTCCTTTCCTTTCCTTTCCTTTCCTTTCCTTTCCTTTCCTCTCCTCTCCTCTCCTCTCCTCTCCTCTCCTCTCCTCTCCTCTCCTCTCCTCTCCTCTCCTCTCCTCTCCTCTCCTCTCTTTTCTTTCTTTCTTTCTTTCTTTCTTTCTTTCTTTCTTTCTTTCTTTCTTTCTTCATGGGAAAATGAATGAAAAGATGTTTATTTTGGTGCAAAAAGTCCATGCATACTTTTTTCATAATAGGCATTTTCACAAACTGTGGGCAGCCATAGGCAGTCGCCCCCCCCCCCCTTTTTAACTTTTATTTAATGAATATAAATTTCCAAAGTACAGCTTATGGATTACAATGGCTTCCCCCCCCCATAACGTCCCCCCCCCACCCGCAACCCTCCCCTCTCCCACTCCCTCTCCCCTTCCATTCACATCAAGATTCATTTTCAATTCTCTTTATATGCAGAAGATCAGTTTAGCATACATTAAGTAAAGATTTCAACAGTTTGCTCCCACACAGAAACATAAAGTGAACAATACTGTTTGAGTACTAGTTATAGCATTAAATCACAATGTACAGCACATTAAGAACAGAGATCCCACATGAGGTTTAAGTGCACAGTGACTCCTGTTGTTGACTTAACAATTTGACACTCTTGTTTATGGCCTCAGTAATCACCGTAGGCTCTTGTCATGAGTTTCCAAGGCTATGGAAGCCTTTTGAGTTCACCGACTCTGATCATATTTAGACAAGGTCGTAGTCAAAGTGGAAGTTCTCTCCTCCCTTCAGAGAAAGGTGACCTGTTCTTTCCACTGGGATCTCACTCGCAGAGATCTTTCATTTAGTTTTTTTTTTTTTTTTTTTTTCCAGAGTGTCTTGCCTTTCCATGCCTGAAATACTCTCATGGGCTTTTCAGCCTTTCTTTTTCAAGATTGATTGAATTATTTGAAAGTCAGTCACATGTGCTGGCTTAACCCAATATGCCACAACACTAGCCCCATAAAAAAATAATTTAAATGGAATATTCTAGTTATTTGAAAAAGTATGCTGAGAGACTAAAATTGATATGAACAAATGCATCTATAAATGACTGATACTGTGCCTGTAACATGTAGTAAGTAAATAAATACATTTTCATGTGTGAGTCTGTATACTGTGCCCTTGGAACACTGAGACAGTAATATACCTGGTGTTTTCCTAAACACTGAACACCATATGGTTCAGCCTTGAAACTAAGGTACTGATTACCCTATCTGGGGATTTTTCAGACTGGTAGGTAAGTGCCTGTGACTATTCAGTCACCCGTTCTCTAAACCATGTTGCTCTGACAATGGGTTTCACTAAAAATGAGCTGTCAATTTTTTTGACTTCCACTTTGGACTAGCTGAAATAAGGCTTTATGCGTGAAAGAAATATCTGTATCTGAAAACCTTTCTCTCCTAAAATATTTTGACTTTTCAAGTCCATCAACAAGCAACAATATCCCACTCATGAGAGTTGTGCAGTCTGTGAAGCACACGAAGAGGAAAAGCAGCACAGTAATGAAAGAGGGCTGGATGGTCCACTACACCAGCAAGGACACACTGGTAAGATCCACAGCAAACCGTTCCCTCTTGTCTCGAGAGCTTTAAGGAGAGAGTTGCTCAGACCTGTGAGGACTGTGGAATGTCTGAGTTCTGGGAGGAAACAGCGCGACCATGACTTTGGATCAGGGTGTCAGATGGAGTTGAGAATCATTTACTTCAATTGCTTGAGATGATCTGTAAACAACTTAAATGCCTGCCTGTTGTCTTGTAGCAGTCACGAAAGCCACAGTACACACTTTCTGAACACTCCTCTGAGACTTAGAATTTTAAAAGAAACACTGAATTTTAGTGGGGGAGAGTAACAATAAATATTGCACACTTCCTAAATTATTAAATTAAGTGTTCATTTTAAAATTGACCCATTCAGGAATGTAGTAATCATATACTTTGATCTGTTTACTTCTACAAATTTTCCTAATAATCAATGAAGTAGTTTTGTGTACATGTGTAAGAGAGAGAAAACTAAATCTACATTTCGAAGTTAACCTCGGAAGTGGGTGATAGGCTGATTTCTTGCTGGCTAGTAGTGCTTTCTGCATCTCCTCCTATCTCTGTAATCCATATCATCTCTTTAGATAAACAGATACCTATAACCTCACTGATCTATCTCTAACATCATCCTTCTCTGCTAGAAAATACTTACGCAGTTACTGTAGGACTCAGTCAAACATCAAATGTTTCTTCTTAGACATGACAATATTTATCATAAAAATATATCTAAGATATATAAAGTATATTCAATGCATTTAACTGGTCTAAGATTGGTGGTAGAAGAGACCAAAAATAATATTAGGTCTTGGGGTCTAAAAAGATGAAAATACACACACATGCCCCCTAAAATCATGAAGGATATACATGGAGTAAATGAGAATCTGGTCAGCAAATCATAGTAGTTATGTCCTCTGTGAACTCAGAGTAGGTAGAGTTGTTTGATGCTTTCCCTTGACTTTGTTACAATGATGCCATGGAGTCAACCCTCCCATCCTACAATATATTCTTTAGTTGTGTTTAATAACCAGTTTCTCCCATCTCTTAACACAAATCAGAATACCTGGCTGAATCTCATGGCATTTGTTATATTCTAAAATCTTAATCATGTGTAAACATTATCTGTCCTTTGAAGATTTGTTGTATTACAGACTACAAATTCACCTTTAGCTGATTATGAAGCTAATTTTAAAATAGTGTGTTAGTTAATTTGTATTTATTAGCTACTATAATAACTTTACTGGCACTAATATGCCACCTTCTTTATTATATCATGATTCAGATACATATTTGCCAAATAGACAATTTCTGAAGTTGAGACTGGTTGTGCGTCTACATGTTCTAAAACTCACATACTTTCCATTATCAATTCCCTTGTGCCAACTGGGAAATTGTGCCAATTGGGAAATTGTATCTATTTTATGAATCTTGGATATTTTCTTAAAGATTTTTAAAGATCCTGGATCTAACTTGTGTTTCAGCGGAAACGGCACTATTGGAGATTGGACAGCAAATGTATTACTCTTTTCCAAAATGACACAGGAAGCAGATACTACAAGGTATGGGTGGCTCTTTCTTTTGTTTTTAATATTTATATTGTTTATTTTAAATGCAGAAATAGAGCAAAAGAGGAAGAGAGAGAGATATCTTCCATCCAATGGTTTACTCTCCTAAATGGCTGCAACTGCCAGGGCTAGGCCAGACCAAAGCCTGGAGTCAGGAGCTTCTTCCAGGTCTCCAATGCTGGTGCCGGGGCCCAAGAAATTGGGCCATCTTCCACTGCTTTCCCAGGTGTGTTAGCGGGAAGCTGTATTGGAAGTGAAGCAGCCAGGACTCAAATGGGTGCCCATATGGGATGCAGGCACTGCTGCAGGCAGCAGCTTTACCAGCTACACCACACCACCAGCCCTGGGTGGCTCTGTCTTGATTGGAGTCTTATGTCCTTTCTTGTATTCTCACAGGAATGTAGAGTATGAGAAATATGAAATAGCAGACTTGATGTTTTTTGTGCTTCCTTCCAAGAGATTATTTTTTTCCTCTCAGTAGTTTGCAAATTTCTTGTGAATCAGGTTGTGACCTCTTGATTCATCAGTGAATTTCACATTTCCCTGGAGAGGGTTTCTGGGCTCATGAGACGGTGAGGAAGGCAAGGGAGGGGTAGCATAGTTAAATATTTCAGCAGAGAAGTATGATTTAATGAGGAAATTCATGGTTACAGCAGATTAGCAAAAAAGTAAAATCCTGAGACCCATTACATCCAGCAAGTCTCTGGAGGTTAGGAAGCATTATATGATTTCTCTGTGCTTGCTAGTATTCATAAGAAGCACTTCCCTTTGGATAATATGTGACACCAGTTGTCTTTCTGTTCTACTACATTAAATAACACAGATGTGACATAATAAATCACCCAGTGAAACAACTTCAAAAGAAGTTTATAGTAAAACCAGTGGCACCTTATCCTTCAGAATGAATGTGACTTGGGCATAGTTGATTTGATTGTCCGTGGCACTTTATACAGCCATCCGAGAAAAAGGAAGCCTCATCATTTAGTGTTAAAACTTCTGTTTGCCAAGGTCTTTCCTAGTCATTCAGTACTTCCTGGGAACAATATAGTTTCATTTTTTAAATATTAAAACAAACCACTCTAGAAACTCACCTTTGTGATTTTCCTCACTAAGACCATCCACTTGGCTATGTGTTTATATTAACATAATATAATCAGATGATTCATTTCAGTGCCTTACAGAATAGTTGAAATTTAAGAACAGCCAGGCATAACCAGATGCCTTTCAAAAATGTTGTAATTTTATCTCAGAGATAAAAATTATCATTTATAGTTGCTGTCTTGGATTTTGATGAATACTCAAAATTGCTATTGTTCACCATTCTTTTTTCCTGCCACATGAACATAGAAAAGAAAAAAAAGCCTTTTTTTTTTTTTTAGAAAAATTAGATGATAAAGCTTCCTGTAGTAAGAGTGTTTTTGAATTTTGACTATTTTATATAAACAATGACTATTTGTAATATCATTTTTCACATGTTTCTGTAGTCAGTTTTATTTGTAAGATTACACACAATTGATGAACTGCAGTTAGCATGTTCTTTCTTCCACAGGAAATTCCTTTATCTGAAATTTTATCTCTGGAACCCGCAAAAGAGTCAGCTTTGATACCTAATGGGGCCAATCCTCATTGTTTTGAAATCACTACAGCGAACATAGTATATTATGTGGGAGAGAATGTGGTCAATCCTTCCAGCCCACCACCAAATAACAGCGTCCTTACCAGTGGCACTGGCACAGACGTGGCCAGAATGTGGGAGGTGGCCATCCAGCACGCCCTCATGCCTGTCATTCCCAAGGGCTCATCTGTGGCTTCAGGAAGCAGTTCTCACAGTGAGTGAACGTAGTGTCTCTGAGTGAAAGTTACTCATACTAGGATATTACAATAATTAAATTGTCGTATTTTGTTGTCTATAATTTATATTAAAGTTTCAAAAGTGTATATAAACCATGGATATATCAGGGCAATTATACATCTCTAGAGCTGCATGTCGTAAGTGGATGGGGTAATCTGGTCAACAGAAATTGACCTACAATGCCAGAGTCTTGCTGTGTGTAAATCTGAATGAATATATCGCCCCCTAACTGTCCAACTTGGCATTCTGTGCAGGACACCAGATGTGAAGGTATTTAGTAACTATTGATAATTTTGTCCCAGAAAGAAATCTCTATTCATTAGTAAAATGAGATAGATTTTGACAAAACAACCAGGTTCAGTTATTAAGGATGAATTTTAAAAGTAAATTTTAGAAGAATATCTGTATGAACATTTGATGCTAAATTTCACAAAGTCTATAATCAATCTAATATGACCTTATAGTCTGTTACATGTTGATCTATCACATTTTTATTTATCTCTACAATCAACATACATATCAATAGAATACATATACTTATTTTGGTCTTGAGCACTTTATGTGAGACCTCTATTTTAATATAACCCCAACAGGTAGATGTTAATGATTTGCCTCTTTGCAGATAAGTAAATCAGTCTCTGGAGAGGTTAAGTTGTCTAGGCTTACAGCAGAGCTGCAAAGTAGCAAAGCTACTATTTGAATTCTAGTTCTTCTGATTCCAAGCTCTATACTGACAAGATAATATTTTTCAAATACCAAGTATAGGGCAAACTTGTATTTTTAAAAGAAAAAAATAGTCTAATAGAAATTTCCCCTGAAAATCTAATTGGTATGATTTATTTTAAACTAGTCCTGTAGCATAATTGGCTAGCATGTATGTACTTGTTTTGCCATTACCTCTCTTATTGACTTTGTGTGTATGTGTGTGTGTGTGTGTTTTAACATGCATTTCCAGGAGATGTTTCTGTGAGCATTTCCGTATCAAATTGCCAGATTCAAGAAAATGTGGTGAGTATATATCTACTGACATAAAATGTGATAGTATGATTATTGCATATAAAATAGAATATTTTAATTATGCAGCAACTTCTAAAAATAAAACAATATCTATTTGAATATTTTTCTTCCCTAATATTTTAGAAAAATTACATTATATGGACTTGTTTAGTGATTTTTATATTAATTAATCTGTAATGTTAAAATCTATTTTTCATCTCAGGCAGGCTATTATAATGAAATACTTGATTTTTTGCATGTTTTCTTTTTTGGTACTAGAATTTTAATGGGTGATGTTTCCACAGTAAAATGAATACACAATTAAAAGAAAATAAATTCTTTGATTTACATATCAGCTTAAATAATGCCATCGTTCTCACTCCTTGGTTGCCACCCAGGAATGCTGCTATAAGAGAAATAATTGCAATTACTCTTACTCTCACTTATGCCCATAAAGAAGACCTCAGCATCCTGGACACTTTGATCACATATCTCCTTCCTTTGAACTCAATTTTTTAAAAAGATAAATCAAAATTATTATGAAATATTTTAGGTTCTGTCATATGTTTGCTTTATTTGTTGCCCATTTTCACTATGGCAACTATTTGCCTCATTCTTGGGACACAAGCCTTCTATTGTATTTCACTTGTTATACCCTGTGACAAAAAGAAAGCCTTTTACGGCCTCACTTACACTACTATGAGTTTTATTTTCAAAGAACAAACTCCATGAAACTATATTCTTAACTACTAAATTTTACAGTCTTTGTTAGATTGGCAAAAACTAAACAGAAAGACCAAAAATAAATTGGAGAGAATTAGACTAACTTCATACTGAGGGTGAGCTGGATTTTTGTGCTGTCAATCACAAGGTAGATGTCTAGATGTCTAGATATCAACAGGTCCTGTTGCTTTTCTGAGCCAGAGAAACCTCTTAGGAATTTCAAGGTAGCTCTGAGGTCCTTCTAAGCTGTCCAGTTACCACTGACCACTGGCCATTGAATTTCAAAGAAGACTTAAAGAATAATTTCTGTGGCCCAGTGGAATAGCTTGGATTCAGAATACTGGAAAAGAATATGCTCTGTTGTCTTCAAGCAACACTGGACACTTTGAAGGATCACAGGATGGAGATAACTCATAGTTGTTTTCTAGATGGAAGGAGAGAGAAATAGGATGCAGAGAAGGATAGGATTTAAAGGTCTTTGTGTGTGTATGTGTGTATGCATGTGTGTGTGTGTTATGACATAACAAAGAGTATACGAGTGGAGGATAAGCAGAAAATATGATATGGTAGGAATAGATAAAGTAAAAAGTATTACCTTGGTTTTCATGAGATGACCGTCAAGTCATCTTTTTAATAAACCATAGTTTATTCAGCAATTACTTCAGACAAGAGTGTATATTTAGAACCTTTTTACCCAAGAAGTGATAAAAATGGAAAAGTTTAGCCACTTTGCAGATGAGAGTTTTATAATGGGTTGTCATTCTTTTGTAGTGTATCTGGGTCACTCAGAGTGATCCAGTCTTCTCTTTTTTCAGTTCAGGTTCATCTGGATTAGGTGATAAAGGGTGAAGTGGTAGAAATCAGGGTTCACACTGACATGTAATTAGAATCCATGGTTATGTAATAATATTCTAAATAAGAATCTCAATAAACAGATCCCACCTTGAATACTTATAAAAAATTATACTGTATTATTTTACGCTTTACTTCCCTATTGAAACTTACATGATATTCATTAGAAAACCTGTGGTATTTAGACAATGCCATGGTCAAAGTGGAAGTTCTCTCCTCCCTTCAGAGAAAGGTACCTCCTTCTTTGATGACCCATTCTTTCCACTGGGATCTCACTCGTGGAGATCTTTCGTTTAGGTTTTTTTTTTCCCCCAGAGTGTCTTGGCTTTCCATGCCTGAAATACTCTCATGGGCATTTCAGCCGGATCCACATGCCTTAAGGGCTGATTCTGAGGCCAGAGTGCTGTTAGGACATTTGCCATTCTATGGGTCTGCTGTGTATCTCACTTCCCATGTTGGATCATTCTCTACCTTTTTGATTCTATCAGCTAGTATTTGCAGACACTATTCTTGTTTATGTGATCCCTTTGGTTCTTAGTCCTATCATTACGATCAATTGTGAACAGAAATTGATCACTGGGACTAGTGAGATGGCATTGGTAAATGCCACCTCAATGGGATTGAATTAGAATCCCCTGGTATGTTTCTAACTCTACTGTTTGAGGTAAATCAGCTTGAGCATGTCCCGAATTGCACATCTCTTCCCTCTCTTATTCCCACTCTTATATTTAACAGCAATCACTTTTCAGTTAAGTTTCAGCACTTAAGAAGAATTGTGTATTGATTACAGTATTCAGATCAGAGTCAGTGAACTCAGGGGGCTTCCATAGCCTTGGCAACTCATGACAAGAGCCTAGGGTGATTACTGATGCCATAAACAAGAGTGTCAATTTGTTAAGTCAACAACAGGAGTCACTGTGCACTTACTCCTCATGTAGGATCTTTGTCCTTAGTGTGCTGTACATTGAGATCTAATGCTATAACTAGCACTCAAACAGTATTTTTCACTTTATGTTTCTGTGTCGGAGCAAACTGTTGAAATCTTTACTTAATGTATGCTAAACTGATCTTCTCTATATAAAGAGAATCGAAAATGAATCTTGATATGAATGGAAGGGGAGAGGGAGTGGATAAGGGGAGGGTTGTTTGGAGGGACGTTATGGGGGGGAAGCCATTGTAATCAATATTCTGTACTTTGGAAATTTATATTCATTAAATAAAAGTTAAAAAAAAAGAAAAGAAAATTTAAAAAAAAAAAGAAAAACTGTGGTATTTGAGATCAGAATAGTTTGCAAAATATTATAATATTATATAATATAAAATATATTTTGACTATTATGGGATTCGTGTAGCAATTATAATTTAATTATTTTTGCAATGTTTAATACTTTATAAAATTAGATTATTTCTTAGGATTATTGTCTTGCCACCTCATGTTTGTTTTTCCTTGGACTTGTACCAACAGGACATCAGCACAGTATATCAGATTTTCCCTGATGAAGTACTGGGTTCTGGACAGTTTGGAATTGTTTATGGAGGTAGGTCCATTCATTAAACATTCTGTTACCTTAATATCCTAACTACTGGTATTTCCAAGAAAAATATAAAAAGATTTAAGACCTATATTTATATATGCATGTGTGAGTCTTTGTTTCACCTTTTTAAAAATTTCTTTTGAGATAATCACTATTTGGATAGTTGATGTCTTTCTGTTTAAAAAAGAAAGAATTCTACTCCAAAGAAAACTTCCTTTGCTTAAATATACTCTATACATAGTACTGAAGCAATTTCAGTTATTTAGACAAAATATTGAGGAAGCAAAGAAATCAATTTCTTTTCTTTCATCATATTTGTTTAGAACTCTAAAGTCCACTTATCAGGCAAAAGTATCCTGTAACTTCCTAATATTTTTAAAATGTATTTGTCTCATTAAGTTTTTAATTTTTTTAGTGAAATAATAAGCTTTCCACTATTTCTTATTGCCAAGCCTTTGGTGAATTCATTAATTTAACTTCTGCTGTTTTAGATTCTGGCCAGTTCAGTCATATTTTTAAGCCTTAAGTGATGTTTAATATTAATGTCTTAACCTGCCCTAAAAAACTGACACATAATTATAAGTTCTTTGATATTATCAGTTAAAATATTGTCATTTTTTGTGAAGCTGAGTGTTCTGATGTCATCACAATGCCCCACTCAGTTTTATTTATCATTGTTTGATAGCATATCTTTCTATTTAAAAACTAAGTAACTTCTACTTGATTTTACAAATTAATTTTGATCCTTATAAAATGCTTCAATGATTTTTTTTTTCCAAAAAAACAAAAAGCTATCAGTGAATCAGCAACACTTGAGCTGTGAATTAATGCTTAGCAGTGCAATAGGGGAGTGCAAGTATTAGATTATAATTGTACAGAGTAATAATCACATTTAAAATATCATGATAGCTAGAGCATAGTATTAATATACAAAAGTGCACATGCTATGGAGGTGAGACAACAGTGTCAGATAAGTTAGAGAGACCAGCAGGTGCCTGGTAATTTGTTACATCCAGCCTTGAAGGACCAGGCATAGGAAGAGAACTCAACAACAAAGACAGAAACATTAAGACTAAACACAAATGGGATGAAGCAGATGAGAACAAAGTCTCAGAAGAGAGCTCAGGTACAACAGTGACAGAGTAGCTGTGGCCTTGAGAACAGTTGCAGTAAAATGGCTGAATCGAAACTGTAGTGAGTCAAGGAGTAGCAGAGGGGGAGAGGGCAGTGATGCTAAGGAAGAGGAGAAGGTAAAGGCAAGGTAATGTGGTACTGAATGGAAGGATCTGAAAGTCAGAAGGAATGCTGAGAGTGGGTGGGTGTTGAAGGAACACTGCTAGATGGACAACGGAAGTTGAAATGATAGAATTTTAAATGAGTTTGTAAGTGACCAAAACTGGAGTTGTTAGATCCATTTTTCATTTTAATTTGCAGATTCATTTTGAATTTACATCTTTGCTGATACCTCAACATTCTGTGCAGCACCACTGCAATAAAGTAGTGTAGATTAAGAGCCTGAGGATGCCCATTGCTTTCCTAAGGGTTTGCTCTGGGAATTAAATGGAGTGTGATCTATGTAGAGAGCCTGTCATGTCAAGATAAGGATGACAGTGATGACAGCTGATATTTTCTGAATGTCAGTTTTATCTGGGCATCTTGTATACTTTACATGCCTTCTTTCATGGAATCCTCACAACAACCCCACTGTTGAAAATGAAGAATAAAATTCAGAATGATTAAGTGATTTGCTGAAGATCACAAAGCTAATAACTGACAAAACCAAATTTTTAATTCCTCCCCTTATAACATTAGTTTCCCAGGACTTTAAAATTATATTTTCTTGAGGTGAATATTTATGCTGGTTGGATGAATACTTTCTATATTAATTAGCTCAATATCCTGTCACCAAAACATATATTTTTATGAGAAAATATCAGGCTTTTTATGCCCCAGTTTTGTTGTTTTCTAAATCGTGGCTAACGTTAAGGCACACATTTGATTCAGAATGCTGGAACTAAAAAATGAAGTCTTCATGGATCTAAGTCAATGCCTTCCATAACATTTCATAAATGTTAATATATTCAATGAAACATTTTTATTGTTCCCTATAAATGCCCTTGTAAATTTTGATGTTCTTTAACATAGATGATTTTAATAACATTATACTAATGTTTCCCATTCTTATTTTAAAGGAAAACATCGTAAAACAGGAAGAGATGTAGCTATTAAAATCATTGACAAATTAAGATTTCCAACCAAACAAGAAAGCCAGCTTCGTAATGAAGTTGCAATTCTACAGGTATTTCTTTGGTTCTCATTTGGTGACTGTAAATTCCCCTCCTTTTCTTCTGAAAAGCAAAGAACTGTTATCCAAGCATATATGGCATAGATATTTAGGAACACTAAAAAAGACCTGAAAAGACAGATCAAGCATGAAACTACTATCTGAGTAGTATCTTTCCTGAGCACAGGCAACAGTTTTTCATCTAACTCTAGGTATGAATATTCATTAAATGGATAAAGTTTCAGCATTTGATCGTAGTGGACATACTGAGACAATTTTGTTTTATATTACAAACGACCTGAACATTCCTCCTTTATGCTGTGATAATTATATGAATTGGGGATGTCACTGTCATTATATCAGGTATATGAGTAAGATGTCTGTAATCAGATCATCTTGAGTTTATTAATCTCTTTGCCTATCCTTGTAAGCCTTCCATTTAATATTGAGCACATCACCTAATTCCTCTCATTAATGTGGGAAGATATCCAAAAGTCCATGTGCATGAGTGTCAAAAAATTTTTTTGTCCCAAAATAAACTTACCTTTGAATTCCATTCTCTACAAATTTTTTGAAGTCTCCTTGTAATCGTACCTTTTTAAAATCAGAATTAGTAAAAGCTATTATGTGGTATATATGATTTTTGTAGTCATTACAAATTATTTTGTGTGTGAACTAAAGGGAAATTGAGCAATTGCTTGCTGAATTGATCATAATTGCTAAAAGTGATCAGCATAGCTTTCAGGTCTACAGAGTTTATACCTTTGACAAATGCCAATTTTTACATGACTTCCATAGTTTTCTACATAAAAGCTGATAATAGTTTCTAATTCATAATTCATTGAATTTTCCTTTGCTTCTTGATAGCCAAAGAAAACAGATTGTATGTCTTCATTTATTGTTCCCTTTAAGTGTCATTTAATGCATTTCATATGGTAAGTTTAAAAAGATAAGATTTCTACACTAAAAGAGCCCATGTTTACAAACAACCAAAAACTAATGCCTTCTACATATGTAAAAAAAAAAAAAAAGACTTTTCAGGGACTCAGAATTTCTAAAGATGGTGTTTTGTGTGCTTGAACGACCAGTGCAGCACAAGAATTATCAATGATCTCTGCTTTCATGGGGAAGAAGTTAACCATGGATCTCTGGATGTATTCGTGGCTTAGCTAGCACGTGCTAATCAGTTACCAAAAAGCTTTTCTTTTAAAGATTATTCTTAACTTGTATACACTGAATTGCAACTAACACCTGCAAATCTAGTAAATGACGATTTCCAAATTTGGCTCCTGCCCCTCCAGGCTGCTCTACCAGGTAGACTCCTGAAGGCAAGTTCCTTTGCGGAGAGAAAGCCTACAGAGTTAGCCTGGGTGCCAGAGACAGGACACAAGACGAGAGGCTTTCTTGCTTAACTTGCTTACATCTTTCCGCATTTTGCTGCAATTGTAGGAGACTGTTAAGGGTCTCATTTTCTGGTGCCTGGGCCTTTAATTGGTCCTCCAATGTCTATCAACACGGTTATCAGCTGCTGACTTTACAGAGAGATAGAAAAATAAAATACACCTAAGCATAAAATGTTTCCTATCTCCTCTTCTAAAATATTAGACTCAAACAACAACTCAGATATAATACGTATACCAGTGGAAACATTTTCCATATGGTATGATTTTTATAAAAAGAATTTTGTTAGGCCAAAAGCCAAATTCTATGCCTCAAGCATATCAAGAGATTAAACATCTTTGATATGATAGCTGAAATCTAAAAAAATCCTCATCACATGTCATGTCCCCCTTCCCCCAATCATTCTTTGTTTCATTCATCAACTAGTATATCTTATCTTATCTTATCTTATCTTATATTATATTATATTATTTATTTATTTGACAGATAGAGTTAGACAGTGAGAGAGAGACAGAAAGGTCTTCCTTCCGTTGGTTCACCCCCAAATGGCCGCTATGGCTGGATCTGTGCCGATCTGAAGCCAGGAGCCAGGTGCTTCCTCCTGGAATCCCATGTGGGTGCAGGAGCCCAAGAACTTGGGCCATCCTCCACTGCCCTCCCGGGCCACAGCAGAGAACTGGACTGGAAGAGCAGCAACCGGGACTAGAACCCGGTGCCCATATGGAATGCTGACACCCCAGGCGGAGGATTAACCAAGTGAGAGATGGCGCCGGCCCCCAAACTAGTATATATTAAATACAAGTCTCTGTCATGAGCTAAGCATTGCTTTGTGTCCAGTAGATAACAGCATGAACAAAGAAAAACACATCCTTGCTATCATGAGTCTTTAAGTTGTATCACCTTTAGTTTTTATTTTCAATGTATTTACATATCAAATTTTGTATCACGTAACTTGTTCAAGAAGTCTTTTTAGGCTTATTTTAATTATATAGGTTCTGGGTTCAATAGTTCATAATTTATAAAATTGCTAATTATTTTAAAATATGTTAATTAGAAATGGAAAACTCATCATGTCCTCCATCTGAAAACAAAGATATAAGAAAAACTTATTTATACCCTTTTCACCATTGTCAGATATATCAGCTTCTTGGGAAAGATTGTGATTTAGCATACAGAGACAGTGAAGTTCAGCAGTATGAGCACTGTTCCAACCCCCTATCTACAACTGCAGTCCACTCAGACCCTCCTGCCCCTGCTACCTCTGTTCTGTTCTTACCCCAGCCTGTTTTCTTTTTGTGGAAGATTTAGCACTTTCTGATGAAAAAACTGTATCTATTATATCTGTTGTGGTTCTTCTCCCCACTTCCAACGCTGACTGGAATATACATTTCAAGAGGGTAGATATCTTTCTTCTTTTCACTGTTATATCCTCAAAACCCAGAAATTATTGTTTTTATATATTGTCTAATAAATACTTGTTGAGTGAGTAATTAAAATTATACATAAACCCCATCTTATAACATAAGATTTCATACATAGTGTCCAAGCATGTAACAAATAGGCTAGACTTCATTTGCTACTCATGTCATTTGGCTGGTTAGTTGAGAAGGATTATATATAGCTTGCTTTGCAAAAGTCCTCGTTTTGTATTTTTGATTCAAAGAGGAACTCACCTTTATGGACCTGAAAAGACAAAGTGTTGTTGAGGATAAGACTGGGATTTGAAATTCTTTCCTGGCAACTAATATATTCAGGAAAAGTCATGATTGAACTCAGTTGAGTGGGAGGAAGATTTTCTTTTATTGAAGAACAAAAATCTGTGACTCTGGATATAAAAGTGACACCCAGAAATATGTGGTATCCTCTGTTTTCTTTATCTGTAAATAACTATTATTTATATTCCAGAGGGATATTAAGTAATATATATGTTAAACTTGCTCATAAAATTCTCAAGAGATTCTATTTATAAGGTTATTTGAATTTTTTCATGTCAATAAATTAAAAATTAAGATATAGTTATTTTATTGGTAGGAACATTACAGAAGAAGGATCTTCATAAGGATATATAATTGTATCTTGGGAACGCCTCGAAGTGTAAACCATGCATAAATAATATTGGTATAATAAATTTATTAGTATTATTCATCAACCACTGCTTGTTTTGTAAAAGTGAATTTGTAGTTTCGATTATCAGAGTGCACTAAAAACTTTAGAATAGGTCATATAAATTAATTCTACTGATATGCTATTAGTGTTTCTCCTTGTCTTGACATGAAATTTTATTTCTCTATATAAGGAATACTACTAGGTCTCATGTATATTGTACCATGTGTGGGAAGCATTTTGAAATCATAGAAAGATTGACTATAGACCACAAAATATGGGGGGAATACATGAATTTCATGAGTGAGAAATCAAATATAGACACACATTCTTAAAGAAAATACCTGACTCTGTGACATTCCTTGGTTTTTACTTCCACTAAACTATCATTCAACAGTGTCAACTCTTTGTTCCTTTTAAATTCTCCTTGCTTCACCCTCATGCCTACTTCCTATTTCTCCTTCCCTGCTAGCTCTTCCTACTGTCTTCCTGAGCTTTTCCCTCCATCCACCTAAATGATTTAGACTAATTTAGAGGTCATTCTTGGAGTGCAGCCATCCGTTGTAAGAGTCAGCTGTCCTCTTTTCGCAGGCCATTCCTTAATAGAGCTGTTGAGATCTGATTTTCACAGGCACTTCAGTCTCAGTTTCTGTCCTTAGGACATCTCTGCTGTGCCACTCATACCCCAGAGCACCTGCCCTAAAACCAAACATTTCATCCTAATGTCCTTCCCCATAAGAAACTTTTCACTAACCTTGACTCACCTAAATTGTTGTTATTCTTCCAGTTTTGGGGGGCAAGAATCCCTTTCCTTCATTAATAAAAATTTTGAGTCACCCAGCACCACCAGTGGAGCATTTCCTTCCTTTATATAAAGCAATTTTCTGGGCCTCTGGACCATAGGGAAATTAATTAAACTTTTAAACATGTTCGTAATCTACTTGGCAGTTAGATAAAAGTAGCTGCAAGTCAGAGGAGCTGAGAACCATAGTAAAAGAAATTGTGAGTTATGGCTAAGGCCTGGATGTTGCAATCAGGGAGAGTTTCAAAAAGAAATAAGGTGGAGCCAGCGCTGTGGTGTAGAGGGTAAAGCCTGCAGTGCTGGAATCCCATATGGGCACCAGTTCAAGTCCCGGCTGCTCCACTTCTGATCCAACTCTCTGCTATGGCCTGGGAAAGCAGTGGAAGATGGCCCAAGTCCTTGGGCCCCTGCACCCGTGTGGGAAGAAGCTCCTGTCTCCTGGCTTCGGATAGGCACAACTCTGGCCGTTGTGTCCATTTGGGGAGGAACCAGCGGATGGAAGACCTTTCTTTCTCTGCCTCTGCCTCTGCCTCTGCCTCTAACTCTGCCTTTCAAATAAAATAAATAAGTCTTAAAAATAAAAAAGAAATAGAGTACCAATGAAACCTTGAAAGATTCATATAGGATTTTAATCATCAAAGAAATGGCAGAACGAGTCATTAGGTAGGAGACCATCTCAGCAAAATAAATATTCTTTTAAAAATTAATTTAAAATTTTACATCATTTTAGAAGATCTTTAAATATTTTCCCCTTGTATTCTCAAAAAGAATTCTGAAAAGCTTTCTACATGCTTGTGTATTTTCAAGTGGAAAGCTAGGACTTTTTCTATCATTTATTTTAGTTTTGTGTGAGAGGCAGAGAGACAGACAGAGAGAGACATCTTCCAATCTGCTAGTTCACTCCAAAATGCCTTTAACAACCATGGCTGGGCTAACACTGGAAGTGAGAACTCAATCTGTGTCTCCCCCATGAATGGCAAGGACCCAACCACTCGTGCCATCATCTGCTGCCTCCAGGGGTACACATTAGCAAGAAGTTGGAGTCAGGAGCAAAGCCAGCACTCAAACCCAGGCATTCTGGTAAGGCTGTGAGTGTCCCAAGCAGCATCTTAACTATGGCAACAGAGACTCATCCCAAACGACTTAGTGAGGAGTTTAAAGATTTTAAAGTTTCAGGGTGTTCAAAGTGTTTGTATTTGAAGATAAATACTCCTATAAATGTATCCATTGGAATTTAAATGTGATGGACATTCAATAGTTTTTATCAACCATTTTATAAAATGAATAGGCTTTTCTTTAATAATAGTATATTTTACAACTTCCTTTCCTTTTTCTTGAACCTATTCCACTTGCTCTACAGATATATGTTCTAATATACTGTGTTTCTGTACGTTAAAGTCATTTTCTTGGTCCCCTGTTCATAATTCTATTAAAGATTTATTTATTTGAAAGGCAGAATTGGAGAGAGAGAGAGATTGATCTTCCATTCTCTGGTTCTCTCTGCAAAGGGCTTCAGTGGCTAGAGCTGGGCTGGTCTGAAGCCAGGAGCCAGGAGTTTCTTCCGGCTCTCCTATGTAGGTGCAGGGTCCCCAGGGTTGGGCCATCTTCTGCTGCTTTTCTAGGAGCTTTAGCAGGGAGCTGGATCAGAAGTAGAGCAGCTAAGACTCTAACCGGCTCCTACTTTTACAGTTACTTGGCTACATTTTTAGTGTTAAAATAATTCATTCTCCTGGGTTAATTTATCATAATTATTGTTAGTAAAATATTTCTCTAGAAAGATATTCTATAAATGTTAGTCTATGTTTATGTGACATAAAAATACGATGTTACTGAAATACTTTTATATAATCAGGTTGGTTTTTTATTTAATTCATAACTTTGTGGTTGACTATTATTACTGCTCATGAGACAGATTCAGCAATAATTTATTCCTTTTTTGTATATGTAGGAGCTGAGTTGTAAGCAAAAGAAAAACCTTCGTGATTTTACTTCAGAAAGTTATTTTAATTCTCTGCTTATAAATGATTCTTTTATTAATTCATGCATTTAATAAAATTAATTTCAGGAGTGTACATTTGGTATAGCAATTAAGATGCTGCTTTGAATGCCTGCACCCCATGTCAGAGTGTCTAGGTTTGAGTCTCAGCTCTGTTCCCCATTCCAGCTTCCTGCTTATGCACACCCTGGGAGGCAGCAGGTGATGACATCCACTTGAGAGACCTGGATTGAAATCTCATTTCCTGGTTTCAGCTTGGCACAGCCCTAGCTGTTACAGACATTTGGGGTAGGGGATATCTCTCTCTCTCTCTGCCTCTGTATGTGTGCATGTTAGTGTGTATGTGCCTTTCAAATATTTTTGTTAAAGACATAAGTTAAGGACCATGCTGTGGCATAGGGGGTTAAGCCTCCGCCTCCAAGGCCAGCATCCCATATAGACACCAGTTTGAGTCCTGGATATCCCATATCTAATCCAGCTCCCTGCTAATGGCCTGTGAAAGCAACAGAGGATGTTCCAAGTTCTTGAGCCCCTTCATCCACATGGGAGACCCAGAAGAAGTTCCTAGCTCCTGACTTCTGTCTGGCCCAGCCCTTGCCCCCTCGCTGTTGTGGTCATTTAGGGAGAGAACTACCAGACAGAAGATATCTCTGTCTCACCCTCTCTCTGTAACTCTGCCTTTCAAATAAAGTAAATAAATCTTCAAAAAAAGAACTAAGTTACAAAAGGATTGATTCACAAGTCATTTGGATAATTCATTTCATACCAATACAGTGTTTCAAATTTTCCCATTATTTTTTGTCCAAAAATATTTTCTTCCCCTGTATCAAAAGTTTTCTTTTGAAAAGGGTGTATGACTTCCTTTTGGAGGTAAAAAAAATTATTTTGAAAGGAAACTTAGGGATGGAGAATTTTTGGACAACAGAGAAATTCTCAGACAGATCTATTGTAGAAAAATATCCATGGACGATAGCTCTTTCATTCAAAGAACAGTTATTGGGTGCCCCTCTTGGTCTAGGCAGTTGAGTTATAAATAAACAAAATAGATTTTAGTTTTAAAAATTATATTTTCAGGCCGGCACCGCGGCTCACTAGGCTAATTCTCCACCTTGTGGCGCCAGCACACCGGGTTCTAGTCCCTGTCGGGGCGCCTGATTCTGTCCTGGTTGCCCCTCTTCCAGGCCAGCTCTCTGCTGTGGCCAGGGAGGGCAGTGGAGGATGGCCCAAGTACTTGGGCCCTGCACCCCATGGGAGACCAGGAGAAGCACCTGGCTCCTGCCATCGGATCAGCGCAGTGCGCCAGCCACAGTGCGCTGGCCGCGGCAGCCATTGGAGGGTGAACCAACAGCAAAAGGAAGACCTTTCTCTCTGTCTCTCTCTCTCTCTCTCACTGTCCACTCTGCCTGTCAAAAAATAAAAAAAAAAATTATATTTTCACATATCTTTTAAAACTCTGCTCTCCAAGAGTGTGCCTACCTTAGTATGAGTCTGCTGTGATGGGACAGACCAAGAAATGGATTTATCGTGAGTTCATGGAGAACCTTAGATGTTGTGCCAACTCAGTTCGAATGTATCAAGCCTGAGAAATTGTAAATTATTGAAACACTTTGATAAAAATCTTATGATCAGATAAGTGTTTGGGAATTGCGTAGTATAGAGAAGAAAGTTCAAAAGTAAGAAACTTTTTACAAGGCTATTTTCAGCAAATGACAGTCAAAATGTCCCATTTCTATTCTTTCTTTCTACAAACCCATGTGGGCTTTAGCCTTAACATTTTCATCTCCACTAGTCTAGAGCAGGCTTTGAAATGCATGAATTGATTACTGCAACAGATGATAATCCTGTCAGTTGTGTGCACTCCCCTCCCCCATCCCAGCGCCACCCCATGACTCTCCCTTTTCCATGGTTCATCCTAAGAAATGAGACCAGAAGAGTCCACAGTGAGCTTGCGTTTTAGCATGCTGACTCAGTTGTTTCATCGTCTTCATCAGACCTCTATTTTTCCTGGCTTTGAGCAATGTAGGTGATTTTGCTGGACTCTGTCTCCTATTCAACTGAGTCATTTTTCCCCAACACTGATCATCTTCAGGTCATTGTCCTCATTACACTGTTAGCCTCTACCCACTGCTCAGTTTTTAATTCCAAGCTTTGGTGCCCATTTTGGTTTACTTACCTTATCCATCTTTCATCAGTCCTCTCTGTGTTGCTTCCTATATCTCCTGTTATTTATGGTTTGTAGTTTGGGTATACAGTATCATTTTAACACTTATTGGATACTTTTTATGTGTTAATTGCACTTGCAGTTTGAAGACCCCACTAATGTTTTATTTTTCTTTCAATTTCCATGATGCCTAGCAGAGTAATAAGAACATTGCAGATACTCTTAACCTTTGACAAAATTGTCTGAAATGACATACTATATTTTCTTAAATTCTTTTTCAGGCTTTGAATATAATACCTTTTTATGAATACATTCTAGCTCTTAAATTTTATCTTCTAATAAGACAGTCTTGTTATTTGATGAGGAAGAAGAGCTGGTGGAATAGCCAGTCATTTATTACAGGCTCAAAAGATGGAACTGAGGGAAGATATCTGGACTTGGAGCTGGGAGGAAAGCAGAGAACTTGTGAGAGAGCTTCCTGCCCAGGCCAGGAGCCTCAACATTAGGAGAGGATTTGGTGACACAGGGTGCTGTGCTTGTCCATGAACTCAGAAACTGAAAGAGCTGAATAGAGAATTCCCACCCAGCAGAAATATGTGGAACCCAAATTGTCAAGGCAGCTTGTCAAGGTGGAGATTCTGGAGCAGGGGGGAACACTGTGGTGAAAGACTGACAGCTGGCAGTGTCAGGCACCCAGACAATGTGCTAAACAGCTTGTGAGATCACAGTGGTGAGGCTGAAGTAGTGTTCCTGAGACGTACTAATTATAATAGGCAGAACCTGCTCCTAAGTGGACATGAATCCAAGACAAAAATTATAACGATATACAACATGGTTAAAGAGCATGGGTTCTGGCGTTAAGCTGACTGGATGCAAATCTTACAGGTACCATTTAACATTTCTTAAGCTCTCTGAGCTTCAGTCTCCTTATTTAGGAAACGCCACGGAGATGTTGTAAGAACCAAATGTGATCACTTTGTGTTCCTCTTAGCAAGGCTTGGTATATAGTAAAGCTGCCAAACGTACTAGGTGTCATTACTACTGCCACAGAGTTGTAAGTCCGACTCCTCTGAACCAGTTCAGAACACCAGATAACTTGATAATGAATTCCTTAGATAAGAGAAACAATTTCATCATTGCAAGGTTTGTGATTTGCTTGTGGTGGAGCTGAACATGTCCTTCACATAATGCCTGGCCTCTGGTGGATACTCAGTAAATATTTATTGATTCAATTATATAGCCAGGACTCAAGGAACTAGAGGGGTAAGGAATTGCCAATAATAGAATAAATGATTCCTTACTTCCATTCCTTTCTGTCTAAAAATGTGGTAATCTGTCCTCCTGGAGCATGATTCCCTCCCCTCTCCCCCGTGAGTGTGTGTGTGTGCCCATGAGTGTGAGTGTGTGTGTATCTTACAGATGATCAAGAGAAGATGGTGAGGAGAAACTAGAGAATAATATTGCTGGGTGTGGTAGGGAAAATTTCACAAACTGGTGACATTTTTTAAGTTTTGAAGAAATCAGTTCTTTCCTTAGAGAAAAATACATAAAATGTAGGTGCTTTCTGTTTTGTTGTGTATTGAGAGGTTGGTTTATGCTTCTTTTGTTTCATCTAATATGTTTACTATACTCCTGTTTCACCAAATATTTTTTTGTGTTTTGAATGAAAAATTTTCATGATATTACTTCTTAGACAGCAAACGTTTTTCAGCTCTTGGGAAATCTTCTTGCCTTGTGCATATTTGAAAAGATAAAGCCCACAGATTGTGTATATACTCATATAGAAAAAAATAAGTCTCTATTATAAGAAGAAGAAAGTAAGTTTAGAAGAATATCCAAATAGATATTGCATAGGTCAGAAGTTATTCATAGGGAAAACATAGTGTCCAAAGGCCAAATTCCAAGTGGAAACTTTTCTACTTTTCAGTAAATCTCTCTGAAACTTGGCTTCCTTAACTGCAGATTGTAAATCATGCTAACTTATTGGATTTGATTCACATGAATATTTGGAGGAATAAATTCAGTGTTATGTAATGTGATTTTTAAATCAGTGTATCCTAACATTTTTTGAAAGAGTATTAGTCTTGAGGGTTGCTTCATGAAAGGAGGAGGGAAGAATGTTCCTTCATTAAAAACATTTTGAAAAATAATGTGTACCATATACAGATCATCCACATCTCAGGAGTGATTATAGCCTTTCACTCATTTTTCAAAAGATTCTATTTATTTATTTGAGAGGTAGAGTTACAGACAGTGAGAGGGAGAGACAGAGAGAGAGGTCTTCCATCCTTTGCTTCACTCCCCAAATGGCCACAACAGCTGGCGCTGCACTGATCCGAAGCCAGGAGCCAGGTGTTTTTTCCTGGTATCCCATGTGGATGCAGGGGCCCATGGGCTTGGGCCATCTTCTCCTGCCCTCCCAGGCCACAGCAGAGAGCTGGATTGGAAGAGGAGCAGCCAGGACTAGAACCGGTGCCCATATGGGATGCTGGCGCTGCAGGTGGGGGATTAACCTACTGTGCCACGGCACCAGCACCACAGCCTTTCACTTATTAAAGATGATCTAATGCAATACTAGGTTATATTCTTGTATTCATGTTTCTCATCAGATATATTAACAGGAAATTTTTAAAAAATTCCAGATATGTTTGCATCTCAAAAGTTCATACCACATAGTAAAAAATTAGGTATTTGATCTATGTTTCAAATTTAAAATTTTTTAATGTAATTGTTTATTCAAGAAACAGACACTGTGAAAGAGACAGGTAGCTTCATGGTGAATTCCCTAGATAGGGAAACAGTTGACTCCTGGTCTGGAGCCAAGTCTGGGAATCCACAACACCATCCAGGTTTCCAGCATGGGTGCCAGGAACCCAATTACTTGAGCTCTCCCTGCTGTCTTCCAGGTTCTGCATTAGTAGGAAACTGAGTCAGGAACTGGACCCTCGTATCAACCCAAGCGGTCATATATGCTATGCAGGCATGTTAACCACAAGACTATACAGGCACTGTTGTTTTTCAACTTTTATATATAATAAAATAGCTTGATACACAATTTCTAATTTCTTTTTTTTTCACTTTTATTTAATAAATATAAATTTCCAAAGTACAGCTTATGGATTACAATGACTATTTCCCCCCATAACTTCTCTCCCACCCGCAACCCTCCCATCTCCCATTCCATTCGCATCAAGATTCATTTTCAGTTCTCTTTATATTATATACAGAAGATCAATTTAGTATATATTAAGTACAGATTTCAACAATTTGCACCCACACAGAAACATAAAGTATAAAATACTGTTTGAGTACTAGGTATAGCATTACTTCACATTGAACAACACATTAAGGATAGAGATCCTACATGAGGAGTAAGTGCACAGTGACTCCTGTTGTTGACTTAACAAATTGCCACTCTTGTTTATGGCGTCAGTAATCTCCCTAGGCTCTTGTCATGAGTTTCCAAGGCTATGGAAGCCTTTGAGTTCACCAACTCCGATCTTATTTAGACAAGGTCATAGTCAAAGTGGAGGTTCTCTCCTCCCTTCAGAGAAAGGTACCTCCTTCTTTGATGGCCCATTCTTTCCACTGGGATCTCACTCGCAGAGATCTTTCATTTAGGTTTGTTTTTGTTTTTGTTTTTGTTTTGCCAGAGTATCTTGGCTGTCCATGCCTAAAATACTCTTATGGGCTCTTCAGCCACATCCAAATGCCTTAAAGGCTGATTCTGAGGCCAGAGTGCTGTTTAGGACATCTGCCATTCTATGAGTCTGCTGTGTATCCCACTTCCCATGTTGGATCGTTCTCTCCCTTTTTTATTCTATCAGTTAGTATTTGCAGACACTAGTCTTGTTTATGTGATCCCTTTGGTTCTTAGTCCTATCATTATGATCAGTTGTGAACTGAAATTGATCACTTGGACTAGTGAGATGGCATTGGTACATGCCACCTTGATGGGATTGTATTGGAATCCTCTGGCACGTTTCTAACTCTACCGTTTGGGGCAAGTCAGCTTGAGCTTGTCCCAATTTATACATATTCTCCCTCTCTTATTCCCACTCTTATATTTAACGGAGATCACTTTTCAGTTAAATTTAAACACCTAAGAATAATTGTGTGTTAATTACAGAGTTCAACCAATAGTATTAAGTTGATGTTGAAGTGAGATGGATACTATGAGAAACAATGACTTGATCAGCCCTTGTCCTGACTGTTGATGTACAACTTAATACTTTATCCCTTTTAGTATTTTTTTGTTCTACTTAATACTATTGGTTGAACTCTAATTTATTTTTTAATAACAGACATACTTTAATTCTGGTCTTTCCACTAAACATAATCCCACTAGCAGCAGGAAGAGGCAGGGGTCATATTTGATGGCTGGAATGTTTCCTAACACAGATTTTTTTTTAAAGATGTTGGATAATCATTAGTTTTCTATCATCGTAGACTTTGTTGCTTTTTTTCTTAAGTAGTACATCTATTTGGTTAAATTTAACTTGAAATTCTGGCCGTGGTTGAGAGTTTTAAGAGGTAGACACTGAGATGCATATAAGATCCTTGCTGTGTGAGGATCTTTCTAAAAGTCTTGTGATAGAAATCATTATCCTCAGAAGTCACAGTGTCAGATTCAGCCATAATTTAGATGTTAATGCCAGCAACACCAGTCTACGGGGCTTGCATTGTGGAGCAGTAGGTTAAGCCACTGCTTATGACATCACCAGCATCCCATATGAGCACCATGAAGAGTCCTGGCATCTTTGCTTCTGATCCAGCTCTCTGCTAATGCATCTGGGAAAGCAGTGAAAGTTATCCCAAAAGCTTGGGCCCCTGCCACCCATGCGAAAGACCTGGGTGGAGTTCCTGGCTCCTGGCTTCAGCCTCGTCCACCCTTTGTCATTGCAAGCATCTGGGGAGTGAACCAGCAATTGGAAGATTTCTCTCTCTCGCTCTCGCTCTCTCGCTCTCTCTTTCTCTTCCCTCTCCCGCCCCCGTAACTTTGCTTTCAAATACATTTTTTAGAAATCTCCAATTTATGAACACAGATGATGGGCTTAGAGTGTCTGAATTCTTTAGGTATTTTGAGTTGCTTTTTAAAGACTTTGTAGAGTTCTCTTTGGAGCAATTTTAGGTTCACAGCAAAATTAAGAGGAAAGTATAGAAATTTCTCATATACTCCCTTCCCACACAATTACATAGTTTCCACACTTATCAACATCTGCCACAGAGTGGTGTATTTTCTCCAATTGATGAACCTCCTTTAACTGATCATATCACTCAAAGTCCATTAGGGTTTATTTACTCTTGGTGTTAAATAGTCTGTGAGTTTGGATGAATATATGATTACATGTATCCTTAATTATAGTATCATATAGAATATTTTCACTGCCCTAAAAATGCTTTGTGTTGCATGTATTTAACCTTGGCAATCACTGAACTTTTACTGTCCCCATAGTTTTATCTTTTCCAGAACATCATGTAATTGGAGTCACCCAGTATGTAGTCTTTTCAGGCTTCTTTCTTAGTAATACATATTTAAGTTTTTCCCATACTGTTTTGTGGCTTAATGGTTTATTTCTATTTATCACTCAATAATATTTCCTTGTCTGGATGCATTACAGTGTGTCCATTCACCTACTAATGAACACCTTGGTTGCTTCCAAGTTTGGACAGTTATGATTAAGCTGCTCTAACCACTCATGTTTTCCTTGGACATAATTTTTTGTTTCTTTTAGGTAAATACCAAGAAGAATGAGTGCTAGATTTTATGTGAAGTGTATGTTTGGTTTAGGAGAAAGCACTTAATTGCCTTCCAAAGTAGTTGTACCATTTTTGTATTCTCACATCGATGAATGACACTTCCTCTTGCTCCACACACGTGCCAGTATTTGTTATCGTTAGTAGCCAGATTTTGGTGATTGTAATAGTTTGCAGTGTCATCTCATTGTTTTAATCTGTATTGCCTTGATAATATATAACATGTGGAACATCTTCTGCATCTTTGCTCTCTGCAAATGTTCTTTGTGAGATGTCATAGTCTCTCTGACCCACTTTTCAGTCTGGTTGTTTTCATATTGATTTTAGGAATTCCTCATATATTTTCGAAAATAGTTGTTTATCATGTGTCTTATGCAAATAATTTCTCACAGTCTGTGGTTTATGTTCTCATTCTCTTGATGAATTTTGTTTTTATAGTTTTCCCTTCATACTACTAATCTAAAGAACTTCTTATGATGAGTAGAAAATATCACACATTTTATATAATTTCTCATGCTGGAAAGTCAAGAAAGGCTAGAAACAACTTGAGAGGTGATGGCAGGGGTTATGCATGTTGTTATCTATGCATCCCTCTTCTGCCTGCAATAGTTGATGCTCCTTTCATAGGAAAAGGAGAGAAGTCATCATGTGTTTCACGTGTCTGCGGCAGCTCTGCAGTCTAAAACTAGATTGAGTCATTCCCAGAATTGTTGAAGTGAAGAAGAGAGGTGTGTGGATAGGCTTATGGATATTCATGAATAAAGGACTCAAGTGATATTTTTTTTGTGAATGAATTGCCTCCTTTACCCGCTTCTTCCGCTTGGGCCAATTTATTTATTAGAATACCTAAGAATTACAGCTAATTCAAGATTTTTTTAAAATGGACTAGTGACTTGTATGTTATAAGCTAGCTTCCTAAAAGTTGACATCCTTTATTAGTGTCAGAGCACAGCATATCTTTTGTTATTAACAGTTAATAGAATGCTTCAGCTGTATTTCGTCCACAAAATTTTGAACTATATTAAACCAGGTCAATCTGTGCTAGTTAGTACAGCAACAAAAGTATCATTACACTCCAATTCCAATAGATAGTGTGAACAAACAGTTTTTTTTTTTTTTTTAACCAGGAATGATCTGAGTATTTCTGGATTCCCAGTGTTCAATTCATTAAATTTGATTATAGCTTCATTGATCTAAATGTCAGCCAGTGATAATTATTCACAAGGAGTGGACTATTGCATCTGGTCTGGTTGAAGTAATATAGTGTGCATTTATCCTTCTGACAGTATGTATATGGTAATTTTATTTTGGTTTAAAGTAAATCTATGAATTTCTAAAAATTTCTAGATGAAATTTCCCAAAATATGCCATCCCCTAAGTCAAGGAACTGTACAGCCTGACCTCCATAGAAGGTCTGTGACATCATTCGGAATAGCACCACCAAGGCAACTACAGGTGTTACTCAAAATTTAATAAATCTATAGCAGGATAATTTTTAAGTTGATAATTTTGTATGACCCACAAATGACATTAAAAATACCAAATTGCCCCTGGTAGAATAAAGGTCCTCCACTCCTGCATGTGCCTATTTAATTTGTAGACTTGAGAACTAAACATGAAATAGGAACATGTTCACACGCAACAAGCCAGTGTTCTCTGTACTGACTTTGGAGAGCTTTCACGTGTTGCAGCATGCAGCCATTGCATTGCTAACCTCAGAGAAGAGGCACTTGGGTCGTCATTAATACCTAGAAACATAGAGTGCCCAATGATGGCAAATAATTGCAGTAAAATCTCTTCTTAGGTAAGTTATATAGTAACTTAGCCTGAAAATTCCAAAGGTTTGTCTTCAAGAGAGAAGAGAGGAAAACATCCCTTGAGAGTAATTTTCTGCAATTTGGACTTCATCTCTTAAATTCTCTGAGAAAAAGCAGCCTACTTCTCCCATTCAGATTCATTCAACTTTCCCTTACATGAGAGTACTTCAAAAAGTAAATGAGAGGTGGAAAGAAATGAAAATATGTTTACTTAGTGACAAAAAAGTGAATCCATGCATAGTTTTTTCATAATACATATTTCCATAACTTTTTGAAGACCCTGTATATCAGTATATAAAGTAATTGAAAAACACTTTATGCTTTGAGACCACTAATAGAAAAAAAAGTCAGTGAATCTTAATGTTAATTATATAAATTGAGCAAGATTTTACTACCTTAGTTTATTTTCCAAACATTAAATGAGAGAAAAGCACTAGTATTCTTGCTTTGCTTAATTATTCTCCTTTTGTTTATTAATTTGTATTATTTGAAATTATTCCAATTGCTAGTAAATTATGAAGCCTTATTAGTCTTCACAATTAGATATTTTCTTCCACCTGGAGGTATTTGTACATCAAGACAAATGATTAGAGTATGAAAAACTAGATGTTTTAAGATGAGCAAATATGAATATTACTGATGTTGGGTTGTAGGTATTTGGACTTCTGTATACTGTTCACTTTACTGTTGCAGGTATTTGAATGTAAACATTTGTAAATATAAGTATTAGGTAATTCTTACTTTAGATGTTTGTGAACTCTTTCCTCAGTTCCAGAAGACAAAGACCTTGTGTTCCTGCTGTTAAAATCAAGGAATGTGGTAGTCAAGCCAAGTGATGGAGGCTTTCTATATGTGATGTAGTGGGCAGAGTGGCACCTCTAAAGTATCTCTGGTTTTATGACTAGCTTCCACTGATTACATAAGAATTTTTAGGCAGCTTAGGTCAGAAAAATTTTTTTCTTGCTCTCCAAATAATATTTCCTTCCAGACTTTGAAACAACTTACATTCACCCCATGGATATGTCATCAATCTGCTATGTGTGAATGCACACTATTCTTTCCTGTACTTGACCAAATGTTTCATTTCCTGAAAATTAAATTACTTAAATGCAGCAAACAGATGGCCAGAGAGTCCTGTAGAAGCTTGCTCTGCCATGAAATTTATTATCTGAATTCCTGATGTAAGCCAGAGAAGTTAGCAGAAATTCATTTCTTTTGCACACTATGATGCCATAATTGATGTTGCCATTTTCATGTCATTTTCAAATTCAGCAATATTAGACATTAGGACAAAAAAAGTTCAGAGGTTATTGCATGTTTTAGATGAAAAATTAAAACTGTCATCAACTCCCGTGAGCCAGTTTGATTAAAGGTTATATGAAAGTTTTTTTAAGATATTAAAACTCATAATACATGAAAGTAAAAAAATAATAGCTTAGGCTTTTCCAGCTTCCCGTATTCAAATATTATATTCTTTAAGCTAAAGAAATACTTCTCATTGTATACTACTGGGAGTTTGGATAAATAGGGTATGATTCCTTATATTCTTCCTTAAGTTTTTTATCAGATACTGGATATGTGGTCATTTGGTTCAATCCATAAAAACATAATTCAAGAGTAAGTTCTGTGATGGCCTTGTGTCAACCATATATAATAAACTTCAGAAAAATTAGTTTATTAAATATCAGTTATTCAGAAAAATTAATATCATGTTGCTTTTGGAAATATTTTTTCAGCTGTCACTAAGTGTATTCTTTAGGAAACCTATAAAGCATAAAGCTTTTCATAAAAGAGCAAAGGTCAAGTTCAGTGAACATATTAGTTTAAACTTTTCTAAAACATTTTTGCTACCAGTAGCGTATACCTGATCTTTAGTCTGATGCTTTCATTGCATTTTTATTTTTAATCTGCTTACCTAATCGTTCTCAAATCCTTTATTGGAAAATATCAAAAATTTTCCTTATCCTTTTCATAAAGATGCTAAGAGAGGACATATTTGTACAGTCCTTGAGAGCTTACAGTGAATATAGCACAAAATAGTTGACAGTAATCATAATCATTCCTCTGTACCATGCTTTTCACCTAGAACATTCTTTTCAGCTAGGACATACACCAATTAGGTAACAAATGTGGAGGCCCTACCCTCTGTATAGTGGTTGTATGAGTCATTTTGTAGACTTCCCTTCTTGGGGAAGGGAAAAATGAACATCATGAATAAAAATCTTTTTTACCTTCAAGAACTCATGTGCTTAGAGGAATGCAGGTAGGAGTACATGAGAATAGGCATTGTGTAGATGTTCAGTGAATTTGGATGGGAAAGTTTCCTCATCAGCTGTTGAGTCTCCTCTCTCCCAGCCTTCAGAAGAGCCTATGATGAGGTAAGCAGAAGTAACTGGCTAGGCAGCTTAGGATCTACTCCAGTTCCCTCCTCCTTACTCTATTTTCTCTTTACTTTTATTCCCTTTTTCATGCCAATCTGCCTACAGAAAGACCCTCCACTCCTGCCTTTCTATCTGTACTGATATACTTGTTTCTTGTTTGTTTTTCCCGCTTTTCTTCCAGAAAGCAAGGACTTGGTCATTTGAAGACAAACTCCTCCTGAACACTGCTTATGGTTTTAACGTTAGATTACATAGAAAAAAATAATCAATTAAAAAAGATTCCCAGAGGAAAGTTCACCAAGCACATCTCAGAGCAAAGTTGTCCCAGGAGACCAGAATTGTAGCAGGGCTCTCTCATTTAATCTTAAAAGCTTCTTCTATGATCACTGGTTTCAAAGAGGACAACTAAGATCTTTGGACATCTGCAGGCCACTGACTTTTCAGTCAACAAGATTCCTCTGTTGGGAAGGGGGATGTAAGTGTAGGGTACAGATTCAGAGATTAAACAGTGCTATCACATATATTCCATAGTACATATCACTTAAACACACACACAAGAAAGGTCCTCAAAAAAAGTTCATGGAAATGAATATTATGAAAAAATGGCCTGGATTTCAAAATATTTTGCACCAAATTTAATTTATATTTCAATTCTATATTTTCATAAACTTTCTGAAATACTCTCATATAAGTAGTCACTAATTAGCCTGAGGACCTGGCACTTCTGTATTACTCAAAGCCAAATAGCTATCTGTTCTTATTTGTAGGTCCTTTGGACAAACAGTAAGGATAGTGCAAGGTATCTTTTCTCCATGTGTTCAGCTCTGACCAGGAAAGAACAACTCTAGTTGCCTAGTCTGTGTGAAGTAGGCAAATTTGAGCAGTTAACAGTAAGAGAATTTCAAAGACAATGACCCTAGCCCTCTACAGGCAGTAGGGCTGTTGAGTAACCCCATAAACGTGCTCAGACCACATTTATAAACTTGCAAGACCACATTATGTAGCATGATCAGGCCCCAGACATCAGAATAAAAAAGACTCATCAGATGTTTGAGGGGGATCGCCAAATGGCCAAAGAGATAATGGTGCATCCAGAGGGACAGGCTATTATCATATGTACTAAGGCCATGTACTAAGGTTGTTACCATGTGTACACACGTGGTGGCTCTGTATTCAGTGGATGCCAGGCTTTCCCTGCAAGTGGGTAACACCAAGGACAACTGTAGTAGTGTAGATTTACCCACAACCCCTTCTGCTACTCACTATCAGCATCAACATCCATCTGTGATGTTTCTGAATCGTGAGCCATTTCAGGTCCACAGTTGTTTGTAAAGATTTCATTTTGCATACAATTTTATTCCTCACTGAAAATTTTTTTCTAAAACAAACAAAAAAAAAGCTTTTACTTTTTTCCCCCTGTTCAGCTGTTAGCACATTTAAGATCATTCCTGTTTTCCTTTTTTTCTGTTTTTTGCTTAGGTAATTTTTGTTCATGATTGGCTTTTTCCCCATTTCTCATTAGAATAGAAGTACAATATGCAGTTGTTTTTAGAATGTTCAGATTTGTTGTTGTTGTTGTTGTTGTGCCCAGAAAAAGATACAGATCGAATCAAGAAAAGCGTTTGTTGAATACCAGAAATACATTCAGATTTAAGCATCGTTAGAAGGGACCATCAAAAACCTAGAGTAATTTTACCTAACATAAGAGATAGTGAACATTTCAAGCAAAATTCTCTCTACCATTACTGGCCATTATTTATTGTGGAAATATTTAGTAAGTGCTTGAAATCCATGTAAGACTACCAGGTAGCATGGCATATTGGATGAGGGATGGGCACACTACTCTGGCTGTTTTCACAGTGATTTCCGCTCAGCAGCAAAGCTTCTATAACAAACTACTGCTCCTCCTCCAGCAGAGACGTTTCAAAAGGTTTTGACTAAGGTCCTTCATCAGTGTAGTCAAATGTATTGCATGTAGAAATTTCATTTTTTCTGCCTTGAATTTCTACCAATTGTATAGTGATGGCCTTGTGTGCATATTTAGGATAGTATTCTTAATACTGGAAATGATCCTAAGAAATTGCACATTTCTCAATATGGTATTCTAATTAAAACCTAATTAGCAATTCACTGTGCTGGAACTTGGATTTTTAGCATAGACAAAATTTCACTATGCACAGAAAGTAAAGATATATTTTTTGGAGACATTAGAATTTCAAAAATATAAGGCAGCACATGTGGAATTTAGAGGTGTTAAAAAATCTTCAGTGTGGGTTTCTCCATAGCTTTAAGCTGGAACAGTTTTGTATAATCAGTGAGCTTGCCAAACAGTATCAAAAAACTCATTTTCTTCAAGTGTTTTATTTATCTTTAATAGAACCTTCATCACCCTGGTGTTGTAAATCTGGAGTGTATGTTTGAGACGCCTGAAAGAGTGTTTGTTGTGATGGAAAAACTCCATGGAGACATGCTGGAGATGATCTTGTCAAGTGAAAAGGGCAGGTTGCCAGAGCACATAACGAAGTTTTTAATTACTCAGGTAAGAAATCAATTAGAGACAGAAAAAAAGATAACATTTAATATCAAATGTGATCCCTGTTTAACTCCAGCTTTCTGGCCTTGTTGTTCAGTCCTTGTTTCTAGTCTACATGGCACTAGAAAATGCTGCAATGGTGCATTGTGTCATCTGATTAATATTTATGTTACTCAAAGTCCAGTAGAATGAATTAATTCCTTGTGCAAAGGCCCATGTGTTAATATTGTTGATGAATATTAAAATGTATATTGGCTTGACCTGATTCTTTGAAAATAATTAAAAATGGATATCCTTATTAGTTGTTGAATCCATTGATTTATACCTGTCTTGGCCATTGTTTGAACACCATAATGTACTACTTTTACTGCTGAAGTTTCCTTAGAAACCTTAAATGTTTATCTAACTCAGTACACTGCTTCAAACATCAGTCGGCTTGTCTACTTGTTTTAGGTTGTCTCTTGGCCTTTTATTTATTTTATTTAGATTATACAAGTTTCATGTATTTCATATATACAGATTTAGGAATGTAGTGATACAAAACGTATGCCCTGATAGAAAACATCTTAAAATTAAAAGATTGAAATGAAAATGTTTTGGTCATTTCCTCCTTTGTAGATACTTGTGGCTTTGCGACATCTTCATTTTAAAAATATTGTTCATTGTGACCTCAAACCAGAGAACGTGTTGCTAGCATCAGCGGATCCTTTCCCTCAGGCAAGTATGAAAGCCTGTCGGCCAGAGGCCAGCTGACCCTATCACTCGCTCCCTGGCAGTATCCCGTCACCTTCTCTTCTTCCCTCAGAACCTTTTTTCATTTCAGGGTTTTCTTGTTCCTTTTCATCTATTTGTGACCTTACATTTCAGAGGCTGTGGGTTTGTCACTCAGCCTTCAACTAGATACGTTACACAAATGAATAATTTACAACTCTCATTTTGCTTTCTGTCTTTTCTGGACCTGACAGCCTTCGTCCAGTATTGAAAGTATAGCCTGAGAATGAGAACATTTTTATTACCTTGTTATGCACAGAATTAAACAAAACAAACAAACAAACAAAAAAAAAAACAAAGGCAAAATGATCACAGATTTATTGATGACCAGGAGCAATCAGGTTTAAGCCTCGTTACAAGGCATCATCTGCGAGCAAAATCCTCGGTGATTTTACTTGAGTTCCGTAGATGCTGCCAGGTCTGTAATGTTGAGTACGATATTAAACTTCAGCTATGTCCTCAAGAACTAGGGCAACACTTTCTTCTTTTCCTCTGGTCAGATGATAGAACACAACCAGATCTGTCAACAGGGAGTCCTAAAGTGGCCAGACCAAGGTGGCTGACCTGCCTCACTTCCTTGACAGCTTCAGTTCCTGGCCACGTACTGACTGAGGATTCTTGTGGATGACCTAACACATTTCTTGCTTATCCTAATCCTTTACCTGTGACATAAGTCTGTCTCTCTCTTGCTTTGCAAAATGTTTTCCTGCCTGGTAAACTCTCTTACCCACTTCTAAATATACTTACTGTTACATTTGTCTTCTGGTTTTTAGGAAGAGGAGGAAAAATGCATAGTTTTATAATGATACTTAAACCACTGTCTTCAGACACATAAAATAGGAAATTTTTCCTTCTACCTTGTGAAGTCCATATCATTTTGTATACAGTAGTAGTGTTGTCTCTGGCAGACCTGAATTTAGACACGCACAGACACACCCTTGAGAACTTAGTGTTTCCGCAATACCCTTTTTGCTACAGGTAAAACTTTGTGATTTTGGTTTTGCCCGGATTATTGGAGAGAAGTCTTTCCGGAGGTCAGTTGTGGGTACCCCGGCGTACCTGGCTCCTGAGGTTCTGAGGAACAAGGGCTACAATCGCTCTCTAGACATGTGGTCTGTTGGGGTCATCATCTATGTAAGCCTGAGTGGCACGTTCCCCTTCAACGAGGATGAAGACATACATGACCAGATCCAGAATGCGGCTTTCATGTATCCACCCAATCCATGGAAGGAAATCTCTCCTGAAGGTAAGGTCTTCCATTCTCAAAGATAGTGGTGGAATCCTTAAGTGTTATCTTTTGTAGTTCATTGAGAATTGTTAAAGCAATAAATGCAAATTGTAAAATGCCCACTGGAGTAGAGGCACAAATTGACAGGGGTAGATTGAGAACTAATTGAAATGGAGATCAAAAAGGTCATTTGGTGGTATGTGTGTGTGTGTGCCTGGGTACTTCAATAAGGTCATAGAAAAAGAGCTAACATTTAATTCCATTTTTCCATGAATTGTTTAAAGTAACTCTTAATTACATTTTTTCCATGGATCTGTGTGCATGAAAAGTAGATACACTTGCGGGGCCAGTGCCGTGGCTCACTTGGGTAATCTTCCACCTGCGGCACCAGCATCCCATATAGGCGCCGGTTCTAGTCCCGATTGCTCCTCTTCCAGTCCAGCTCTCTGCTGTGGCCCGGGAAGGCAGTGAAGGATGGCCCAGGTGCTTGGGCCCCTGCACCCATGTGGGAGACCAGGAGGAAGCACCTGGCTCCTGGCTTCGGATCAGTGCAGCTCTGGCTGTAGCAGCCATTTGGGGGGTGAACCAACGGAAGGAAGACCTTTCTCTCTGCCTCTGTCTCTCTCTCTCATTGTCTAACTCTATCTGTCAAATTAATAAAAATAAAAAAGAAAAAGAAAAGTAGATACACTTGGAAATACATTTTAAAAAGTAAATGAAACAATTAAGGATAAGATGTTCATATTTGAGTATGTTTCTTTGAACTTAAAAATTGATGTAATGCTAATAAAGAGTCCTCCAAAAGGGCCTGCTTACCATGCACCTGGGCCCAGAGTAAGCACTTTTATACTATGACAAACATAGGGAAATTATGATTGATATTTTAGTCATCAGATTACATATATTACATGTATTAGTGTGCCATTTGCTTTGTGTGCCTGTAAGTTATTTATATTATTTCATTGGGTCATTTCCTTGGAATCTTTAAGCAGAATATGTCTGCTCCATATTGGAATATCCTTAGTAGTTCTCATGACTTCTTTAGGGTAGATTCCATTGATGGTGTTACATTATTTAGTTATATGCTTATTAATAAATATTTATTTTTCTTAAAGGGGAAATGACAAGAGTTCATTAGTGAACATAGTTTGGAGTTTATTTAATTGTCATAAAAATCCAATAAGATGAGTTTTACTATTTTAACTGTATTTCAAGTGGGAAAGCAAAAGCAAAAAAAAAAAAAAAATGACACCACAGATCCAAAATGGCAGAACTCCTGAGTGGTCAGGCTAGAGCTCACACCCAGCAGTCTGAGCACACATCCCTTCACCTCCGGCCTTGAGCCTCTCTAATGTACAAGCGATTTATAGTTCTCTGTTCATCCTAGTTGTTTATTCAGATTTTTACTGCTTAAAAGACTGGTACCTTCATTGATAAACATCCGTTATTTGATACCTGCTATTTCATATGTTCACGTAGAAATGGGAAAGAGTGTGTATAAACTGTCCAAGGCAATTTAAGTTCTTTGACTATTGTTGGTTTTAAATGCCAAGAGTTATCTATAATAGAGCTTTAAGTTACCATTAGCAACAGCCTTTAACATTCACTACTTACTTGTAAGTCATAGTTAGTTGGATATATCTTAAAGATATTTGTGACCTACAAAAGAACTATCATATATTACAGTGGAACAATTAAATATTTAGAATAATCCAACAAAGATAAAAAAGTTTATTTACTTTTCTTTTCCAAGAAACAGAAAAGATGGAATTATCAAAATAGCCTTGTTATTTATCTTAAGAAATATTACTTCTAAATGGAGATGACAATTATACTTCATCCCTGTAATCCAGAAACCCAATAAATAGCCTACTGCTCTTAACTAGGATTCAAATCTGGAATATCACTAAAGGCAGTCAGACACTTGCCTGTGATGATCTCTCTCTTTGAGACCAGAGACACAGATATCAATGGCTCTAGAAGGAGTTGTCAGGAAATCATAATATACACGCATCAGAGGTCATGTGAAAGTAGAAGGCAGAACATAACATGTACCTCAGATAACTTTAAAATTTACTTGGGGAAACGAGTTACAAGGATTTACAAGGATTGGAAAAATGATCAGTTTTTCATCAGATTGTTAGGGTAGGTATAAAAATCAAGATCTCCAAGGTCAGAGGATTTGACTAGTCAGAATTGCCTTTTGCAAGCAAGGTGTAACTTAGGCCAGTCACTGCAGATTGTAAAGAACAAGGTATATGGCATCAATAATCTCCCTATGCACCAGTCATGCGTTTCCAAGGCTATGGAAGCCCCTTGAGTTCTCCGACTCTTATCTTGTTTAGACAAGGTCATAGTCAAAGTGGAGGTTCTCTCCTCCCTTCAGAGAAAGGTACCTCCTTCTTTGAAGACCTGTTCTTTCCACTGGGATCTCACTCACAGAGATCTTTCATTTAGGTTTGGTTGGTTTTGGTGTTTTTTTTTGTTTTTGTTTTTGTTTTTTTTTTGCCAGAGTGTCTAGGTTTTCCATGCCTGAAATACTCTCATGGGCTTTTCAGCCAGATCCGAATGCCTTTAGGGCTGATTCTGAAGCCAGAGTGCTGTTTAGGACATCCGCCATTCTATGAGTCTGCTGAGTATCTCGCTTCCCATGTTGGATCACTCTCCCCTTTATTTATTCTATCAGTTAGTATTAGTAGGTACTAGACTTGTTTATGTGCTCCCTTTGACTCTTAGTCCTTTCATTATGATCAATTGTGAACTGAAATTGATCACTTGGACTAGTGAGATGGCATTAGTACATGCCACCTTGATGGGATTAAATTGGAGTCCCCTGGTATGTTTCTAACTCTACCATTTGGGGCAAGTCAGCTTGAGCATGTCCCAAATTGTACATCTCTTCCCTCTCTTATTCCCACTCTTATGTTTAACAGGGATCACATTTCAGTTAAATTTCAACACTTAAGAATAACTGTGTGATAATTACAGATTTAAACCAATCATATTAAGTAGAACAGACAAAAAAAACGACTAAGAGGGATAATGTTTTAACTTGTTCATTAACAGTCAGGGCTATGCTGATCAAGTCACCGTTTCTCATAGTGTCGATTTCACTTCAACAGGTTTCCTTTTTGGTGTTCAGTCAGTTGTCACCGATCAGGGAGAACATATGGTATTTGTCCCTTTGGGACTGGCTTATTTCATTCAGCATGATGTGTTCCAGATTCCTCCATTTTGTTGCAAATGACTGGATTTCGTTCTTTCTTACTGTGGTATAGTATTCTAAAGAGTACATATCCCATAATTTCTTTATCCAGTCTACCGTTGATGGGCATTTAGGTTGGTTCCAGGTCTTAGCTATTGTGAATTGTGCTGCAATAAACATTAGGGTGCAGACCGCTTTTTTGTTTGCCCATTTAAATTCCTTTGGGTAAATTCCAAGGAGTGAGATGGCTGGGTTGAATGGTAGGGTTATCTTCAGGTTTCTGAGGAATCTCCAGACTGACTTCCATAGTGGCTTGACCAGTTTGCATTCCCACCAACAGTGGGTTAGTGTCCCTTTTTCCCCACATCCTCGCCAGCATCTGTTGTTGGTAGATTTCTGAATGTGAGCCATTCTAACCAGGGTGAGGTGAAACCTCATTGTGGTTTTGATTTGCATTTCCCTGATTGCTAGTGACCTTGAACATTTTTTCATGTGCCTGTTGGCCATTTGGATTTCCTCTTTTGAAAAATGTCTATTGAGGTCCTTGGCCCATCTCTTAAGTGGGTTTTTGGTTTTGTCTTTGTGGAGTTTCTTGATCTCTTTGTAGATTCTGGTTATTAACCCTTTATCTGTTGCATAGTTTGCAAATATTTTTTCCCATTCTGTCGGTTGTCTCTTCACTCTCCTGACTGTTTCTTTTGCAGTACAGAAACTTCTCAATTTGGTGCAATCCCAATAGTTGATTTTGGCTTTGACTGCCTGTGCCTCCCGGGTCTTTTCCAAAAATTCTTTGTCTGTGCCAATATCTTGAAGGGTTTCTCCAATGTTCTCTAATAACTTGATGGTGTCAGGTCGTAGATTTAGGTCTTTAATCCATGTTGAGTGGATTTTTGTGTAAGGTGTAAGGTAGGGGTCTTGCTTCATGCTTCTGCACGTGGAAATCCAGTGATGCCATAAACAGGAGTGTCAATTTGTAAAGTCAGCAACAGGAGTCAACTGTGCACTTACTCCTCATGTAGGATCTCTGTCCTTAATGTGCTGTACATTGAGACTTAATGCTATAACGAGTACTCAAACAGTATATTTCACTTTATGTTTCTATGGGGGTGCAAACTGTTGAAATCTTTACTTAATGTATACTAAACTGATCTTCTGTAAAAAAAAAAAGAAGAAATTATCAATTCCCAACTTGACTCTCACTGGGATTAAACATGACAATAGGTCTGATCTGATTTCATCATCATTTAAAGAATCATCTATTATTTTTCACTTTATGTTTCTGTGTGGAAGCAAACTGTTGAAATCTTTACTTAATGTATGCTAAACTGATCTTCTGTATATAAAGAGAATCGAAAATGAATCTTGATGTGAATGGAAGGGGAGAGGGAGTGGGAAAGGGGAGGGTTGCGGGTGGGAGGGACGTTATGGGGGTGAAGCCATTGTAATCCATTAGCTGTACTTTGGAAATTTATATTCATTAAATAAAAGTTAAAAAAAAAGATAAAAAAAAAAAGAACAAGGTATAACGTGTTAGCAAGAGGAAATTGAGTATAATTCCAAAGACTAATTTTTATTTGGCCAGGAAGAATGCATTTCACTTAGTTATAGATATATGTAAGCACTAAAAATTCTGTATTAGTTGGACAAAATGATGTGGAGACCAATGCAGGTGGAAGATAAAAGCCGCACTTTTCCCGATGACTGAGTATCAATTTGAGAATTAACTGGTCCCCCTCATCCAGCCTCCTTCTGGCTCATTCTTACCTTTGAGACACAGGGGTAGTGTACTATTTCTTTATTGAAACTCTGGATGGCAAATGAGTTCTTTAACTGCTGTATATGTACAGAACTCATGCTTGAATATAGAGAAGGATCAATTAAATTATGTCATAATGTCAACTGAGGTCTCACCACGGCAGTTACTGGCCCACAGTCTGCTCCATCTCCTGCTGAAGACAAGTACTTCTCTGATTAAAGTTACAACAAGGTGAATACCAAATCATTTTAAGCATGGAGGAACTATCAGATATACACACAAAAGCTAGTATCTGGCCAAGGGTGATCACACTGATCAGTTTTTAGCCTCCTGCTACTTTATATCACCCTAAAAAATACAGAGAATCCAAGATACAGGATAACAGAAACCTGGGACCTCCGTTATTCTAATGAAAAGGTTAACAGGCAGCAGTCAAGCGGTTGGATGCATATCCCTGTCACCCATTCTAAGTTATCATCACTTCTTTAGGCTTCAGTTCCTCGTCTGTCAACTGAGGTTACAACGCCTGCCTTCATAAGGAAGCTGTAATAAAGACTGATTGAGATAAAGGGTATGAAAGCAGCTACAAAGGCAGGTTAGGGGTGAGTGAAGAATTTGGACAAGGATAAGGACAGGAGAACATTAAGCAGTCACCCTGCTGCTATGAATTAATAATATTTTGTTAGAAACCATATGCAAACTGATGTTTGGATTTCCCCAACATTCTCGAGACAAAGTGTTATTTGTATTTTTTTCTTGGCATGAGAAATCAAAAGAAAATGTTATAAAGTTTTCATTGGGTATGCAGACCTATCAGATAAAGTATTTCTTTTCTGTTAGTGTAGACATGGACTTGATACAATATAATCCTGTAAATTGGTGTGCTACAGTGGTGCTGCTTGATTCTCACAAGAATCCTCAGATAAGTAATTTGCTTTACTTTCTGCAAAGAGAGGAAGCACAAAGACATAGTGACTTGCCTAAGGTCACATCGACCTTGAAATCAAGGGCTTAGACTTGAAATCATCTGTTTTGTCTTCATTCTGTATACTTTGTTGTATGCCAAATGGTACTTATTTCTGATGGTTTGACATTTAGGAATCTATAGAAATATTTTATACTCATTATTTTTGCTATCATAATATAATAAGCTAAGTACTAACTTTCTGGAGCTAGGCTTACCAGTGAATTAATCAAGACTCCTGTTTATAAATAACAGAAACCTATCCTAATTAGGTTAGGAAAGTAGGGTAATTTATTGACTCACACGAGTGGAAAGTCCAGAAGTTAAGGCTCGGAGTCAGCTGCATCCTGCAGTTCAAGAGGTGTGCTTCTCTTGTGATGACTTCCCTCTTGCGGATTCCTCCCATGGTGCTAAATGGTCCTCCGACAGCTCCAGGTTTATGTACTTCTGGTGGGAGCAGGGAAGTTCCTTCAGGGAAAATGCGCTCTAGACTAAAAGCAAATACAAAGACGTTAACAGATGTCCATTATATAAATAGATACATATTTTTCTTGTAAATCAAGGTATAATTTGAAAAATGAGAAAACATTTGAGGAAAATTTAACTCTCAAATGTTGCAAGTGAAATAGAGATAGTAACTTTTAATTTGGAAAGAAAAAATATTAATAGTTAACAAACAATCTACTCCATAGCAAAGCACTACTTTGAACTCTCTGTGTATTTTATTGCTCCCAAGTTTTGACTAAACACTACCTGCTGTTTCGTTTTAAAGGGAAGGTTATCAGGCATGGAGAGTTTAGTGGCTGCCTAGATGGGGCCAGGGTGCAAATACTTTGAGCCATGCCCAGGGTAGATGCTCTTATCCAGTGTGTCTACAGCCTTATGATTATCATTCCAGTGGATTTACCTATTCTGACACATTAATTCCTTTTAAACGTTTCACTAACTTAGAGCAGAGAGGAACACAATTTTAAATACTACTAAAAATACTGGAAACAGGATCATTCTGTGATAGAGAACTGAGCTGAGAGCTATTTAGTTTCTCATTGACCTCTTCCTTATCCATGTCACTTACTCTCTTTGGTGTCAGTTTTCTTTGCAGAAAGATAGTTAAAATATTTCCTTTAACATGGGTTATTTTCAGTAGGAAAGGAGATTTGGCTAGAAATCACTTAGCACAGTGATTAGCATAACTCCATTAGTTTAAATATCTTGATCACTATTTCCCTGTTACTTTACAGTCTGTCTGTCCATCTGTATGAATGTCTGCATTTAGTTTTGTGTATGTATCTACAGATAGCTGTATGAAACTACAGTTATATTTAAAGTTACATAACTAAATTCATTTATAAATTTAATTATAATTAATAGAATATAATGTAAAGTTATTTGAGAGAACTGCAAAAATTTCATGGAAAAATTTAAAATAGATTTATTTTTGTTGCAAAAATATTAGAAACCATGCATTTTTTAATAATGTGTAAAATTCATTAACTTTTGGAGGATCCCCCATATGCATGGATTTCAAAATGCTTTACACAAAAATAAACATTTTTTGTTCCATTTCCCATGAACTTTTTGATGTTACTTGTGCATTGAGTGACATATACTCTTGTGTACAATATGTGACCAAAAAAGCATATGTACGTATATTTACCTATACACATATAACTATATAAGAATTCATGTATAAAAATAAAACAGCCCTGAATGAATCATATGATCAAAAATGATTGTATGAGGCCGGCGCAGCGGCTCACTAGGCTAATCCTCCACCTGCGGCACCAGCACCCCAGGTTCTAGTCCCAGTTGGGGCGCCGGATTCTGTCCCAGTTGCTCCTCTTCCAGTCCAGCTCTCTGCTCAGGCCCTGGAAGGCAGTGGAGGATGGCCCAAGTGCTTGGGTCCTGCACCTGCATGGGAGACCAGGAGGAAGCACCTGGCTCCTGGCTTTGGATCGGCACAGCTCGCTGGCCATAGCGTCATTTGGGGTCATAAACCAATGGAAGGAAGACCTTTCTCTCTGTCTCTCTCTCTCTCTCACTGTCTAACTCTGCCTGTACAAAAAAAAAAAAAAAAAAAAAAAAGATCGTATGAAACTCTAGCTCATCATGTGATGAGTGTTTGGGAGCACATCAGTTAATACCAAGGCTGTGCTGGTTTCCCACTATGATTCATTTCATCATTGTGATGATATGAATGGAATTTTGTCATGTATGTCCATAACTACCCTTTAGTAATTAGGCGTGCCTCACTCTCACGTACAGCTTTATTTCATATCAGATTGGGCTTAGCACCAAGCACATCCATCCTATAACCTTATTTGGTTCCTTGAAAAGATTTGTGTGCTTATTTTAAAATAGTCACTTGATTTGACAAATATACTTTATCTATGGAAAGTTACCTACCTCTTTATTTATTCCAAACTTTATCTATAGCCTGTTACCTCTTGGTCATGTATTAGATAAAAACATAAAACTAAGGAAATTTTGACTTACTTGATCCTTTACCAGTATGTTCTTCCCTCTATTGCATTTTTAAAAATTCCCAAAGACGTGATAGATCCAGGTCTCTTCCTCTATGTTTGTCACAGCTGATACATCATATGGGTAGTACCAAAAGTTGACATAAAAGTAGAAAATTGCAAGCAAGGCTTAGTCTATGGTTTAAGAAGTAAACCAGGGTGTAAAACAAATGGGAAATGAACAAACTAGCTAATCATTGAGTCAAGAATATCAGTAAAGCAGGGGTTTCCTGACAAGTTCAAAATGACCCTCTTTGCCTATTATTTTATGACTTATTTTAGCAAAAACAAGTCATGTTTAGCTCTATATCTATAGCAGGCATGTTTTTACCTTTCACATGTCAACAGTTAACCAGAAGTGCTAACTGAAAATGAGAATTCCCAGGCTTTCTCCCTTAAACTGCCATCCTGCACTGGGAATATAATTTGGTAGATCAGCCTTCTTAGAACGTCCCTCCATGGACATAGTGGGTAAAGCTACTGCTGGGACACTGGCATCCCATATGGACAACAGTTTGTGTCTGGAAAAAGCAGTAGAAGATGGCCCAAGTGTTTAGGCCCCCGCCACCCGCATGAGAGACCCAGATGAAGCTCCTGGCTCCTGACTTTGGCCAGGCTCAGCTTTGTGATTGGTGTGGCCACATCGGGGAGTGATCCAGTGAATGGAAGATCGATCTCTCCCTCTTTCTCTCTCTCTCTCTGTTTCTCCCCCTCTCTCTCTGTAACTCTATCAAATAAATAATAAATAAATCTTAAATAAAAATGTTCCTCTAGAGTACAGAGCCCCTAAGACATGAGACCTGACATTGCTCTAAAAATATTTTGAATTGTTTCTAATATTTAAGTGCAGAAACATAAGATTTCCATAAAATTACTTTTTTGCATATACATCATCTTCTTTATCAGATATATAACATTAGGACATATAATTTGTTAGTGTTTTTTCTTAAGATGAAAGAAGAAAACCGAAACCTATAAACTCTAGGGCAGTACAAAAAGTTGTATAATAAAGAAACAACTAAGGATTGTGTTGAATGTTTAGATTGCTTTAGGTAGTATAGACATTTTAATAATATTGATTCTTCAGACCCATGAGCAAGGAATATCTTCCATTTTTTTTGGATCTTTGATAATTTCTTTCATCAATGCTTGATGATTTTCAGTGTAGAGATCTTTCCTTTCTTTGGTTAAATTTATTTCTTTGGAGCCAGCACCATGACTCACTTGGTTAATCCTCAACCTGCGGCACCGGCATCCCATATGGGTGCCGAGTTCTAGTCCCGGTTGCTCCTCTTCCAGTCCAGCTCTCTGCTGTGGCCCAGGAAGGCAGTGGGGAATGGCCCAAGTGCTTGGGCCCTGCACCTGCATGGGAGACCAGGAGGAAGCACCTGGCTCCTGGCTTTGGATCGGTGCAGCGCCAGCCATAGCTGCTATTTGGGGGCGTAAACCAACGGAAGGAAGACCTTTCTCTTTGTATCTCTCTCTCTCACTGTCTATAACTCTACCTGTCAAATTAAAAAAAAAAAAAAAAAAGTGTCCTGTGGGCTGGCATTGCAGTCGCAGTATAGCAGGTAAAGCCATCACCAGTTATGCTGTCCCCACTATGGGCACTGCTTCCTGTTTCAGCTATTCCAATTCTGATCTAGCACCCTGCTAATGCTCCTGGGAAAGCAGCAGCAGATGGCCCAAGTGCTTAGGCCCCTGTAACCATGTGGGAGACCTGAAAGAAGCTCCTGGCTTTGACCTGGCCCAGCCCTGGGGAATGAACTAGTGGATGGAGGATCTGTTTTTTCCTTTCTCTATGTAACACTGTCTTTCAAATAAATAAATCCTTAAAAGTAAAAGAAAGGAAAAAAGTTGTGCTCCATACCAGATCTTTATTCTTTCCTAACATCTATCATTCCATCATTCCTAAATAATCGGAATGTGAATAACACAGTGAAACAAGGAATAGTTTTTTTTTTTTTAATGTGTAGTTTTTGCTTTTCAGCATCACAAAAATACTGTTTGTGTAGAGGGTGATCATTATTCTGTTTATCTTTTTAAAAAAATTTTTTGTAGTTGGGGACCAATTGCATGGGAGACCAGGAAGAAGCACCTGGCTCCTAGCTTCAGATCGGCGTAGCGCCGGCTGTAGTGGCCATTTGGGGAGTGAACCAATGGAAGGAAGACCTTTCTCTCTGTCTCTCTCTCACTGTCTATAACTTTACCTGTGAAATAAAAAAAAAATATTTATAAATATTTGATTTTTCTATGTTCCAATTGTGAATAGGATTTCTTTCTTGATTCTCTTTTTGTGAGTTCATCATTAGCATACAAAAAAGCCATTGTTTCTTGCATGCTTACTTTGTAATCACCAACTTTACAATTTAGCAATTCTAACAGCTTGTTAGTGGAATGTCCAGGTTCTTCCATGTATGGACATCATGTTATCTGCATGATAATATGACTTCCTGTGTTCCAATTTTGATGTGCTTTGTTGCTTTCTCCTCCCTAATTGCTCTCACTGAAACTTCCAGTACTGTATTTAATAAGAGTAGCAAAAGTGGACTCTCTTATATTGTTCCAGATCTGAGGGGGGATGCTTTCAACTTTTCTTCATTCAATATGATATTGGCTATTGGTTTGTCATATATTGCCTTTATAATTTTATGTTTTGTTCCTTCTATACCTAATTTGTGGAGTTTTTATCATGAAGGAGTGTTGAATCTTATCAAATACTTTCTCTGCATCTATTGAGGTAACAATATAGTTTTTGTTCTTCAGTCTATTGATGTGGTTTATGACATTTATTTATTTGCAAATGTTGAACCACATTGCATTTCTGGGATAAATCCCACCTGGTCATGATATATGATCTTTTGATGTGGTTTTGGATTTGATCTGCTAGTATTTTTTCAAGAATCTTTGCATCTATGTTCATTAAGGATATAGGTCTGTTGTTTTCTTTTCGTGTCATGTCTTTGGTTTTGGTGTCAAAATAGTGCTGGCCTCATAGAAAGTGTTTGGAAGAATTCCATCCTGTTCAATATTTCAGAACAGTTTGAGAACTGGTGTTACTTCCTCTTTGAATGTTTTGTAGAATTCAGTAGTGAAGCCAACAGAATTGTTTCTAATGCTTGAATTCTTTGTGTATAGATTCAGAGCTGGATCTACATAGATTGTAGAGGATATGAGGTATAACATAAAGGTTATCAGATATAATTAAAATAAATTACTCTACATGTTACTTATTAACTTTAAATTCTAGGTAAACTTTAAACAACATGTCTGAATTGCAATTATACAAAAGAGTATTAAGTAATAATTCTTCTACTACACTAGAAATAGGGTCACAAAGAAGAGGGGAAGTGAAGTGTAAAGCCTTAACTCCCAGAGTTCGTAAAAGGAGTCTCCTTAAGTGAGCAGATGAAAGAAAATACATTCACACATATAATTTAATATACAATTTAATCATGAAAGTAAAAAATTTAGCTTGCATGTTATATGTATTACCTCTATATGTTATATCCATATTTCTAGATGTGTATCTCTTAAGTTTTCATTTTGTATGTCAGGTGGCCAGTATTTAATATATCTAAAATAATTAGCAGAAAGTGGAGCACAGTAAAATAGAGGAAACTGTAATGAAGTGAGTCATCAGCTGTAATGGACTGAATCACTTCTTATAAAAACTGGTCCTTCTCAAACTGTCAGTAATAAAGGAACAGTTTATTTTAATGTCTAGAAATATGGGCCAGTACTTTGTAAAATATAATTAAAAAGGGGACAGCAATGCCAAGTATCTATAAAAGTTTCCAGATACTTAGTCTCACTTTCCATCCTTATCTCATAATAGACTGTAATTACCATGCACAGACTGGACTGAGCCATGGACAACACTTTGAGTAGCACTGACCCTGAGTTAGTGAATTAAGCAAAAAAAAAGATAACACATTTATTATTTAGTACTATAAAAGTAATCAGAGAAAACTTTTAAACATTTTTAATCCTGGTAATCTCTGGATAGTAGATTGAATAATGAGTTGGGAGATTTTTATTTTTCATTTTGAACTCTGCTTTACTAATTTAAATTTTTTAGCAGGTGCATATGTTAACTTTTGTAAAAAATAAAGAAAAAATATATGGCATAATACAGTGACCCGGGAGCAAGTAAATTACCTAATTTTGTATAATTACAGTTCTATATAAATATTATATATATATATACAGTTCTGTATAAATATTATATATATACAGTTCTGTATAAATATTAGTTGCTATATAAATACAGTCTGTATAAATATTAGTTGCCTAATATTTAAGATAAACTACATATCTATATAAAACACTTCCATATAAATACTATTCACTGAAGAATTACAGGATTACATTTCCTTTTTTTATAACACCAGTTACTGCAGTGTGACTGAACAGATGAAGAGAATGTCGTTCATCTTAAGCCTCTAAACCTATCAAGTCAACACAAAGGAGAATTTTCAAGTGTGAAAGTCAAATGCATTCTTTATATGCCTTCATTTACCCAAAACCATAACATATTCAAACTCTTTTTCAAGTATGATTTGATTATACAACTTTGTTTTCCCTAGGGTTTGTCCTCAGAGAGAGAGGCAGGTAGCGAGAGAGGAGTACTGTGTAGTTGAAGTGAGATAAAATTTGCTTCAATGCAAGTTGTTGCAGTAGGAGAAGATGACAAAACAGCTGAGATGGATGGGAAAGTGTTAGCCTGACAGTACATTCCCTTGTCAGGTTGAATTGATGTGCTTAATTAGAAATATATGGAAAATATAAGGAAAGTTAGTAACGGTCGGTCCATCAGGATCAACGGAAAATTACCGTTTTTTTGTTCTAAGTTTTGCTATTCTTTTATATGCCATTAGGGTGACAAGTAGGCAGTAGTCAACACAGGGACAGCCTCGGAAATTGTCTCAGGACAAACCCTGACCCATGCAAACAGATCGTTGTCTGTGTTTGCAGGTGGCATCTGAAGCAGCACCTCTCCCCAGGTCTCCTACGTTGTTGTCACTGCTCAGCTTCAGAGCCACGTGGTTCGTTGGTAATATGAAGACTTAAGATCAGACAGGAAGCCATGACATACCATGTATAAAAGGGGAAAAAAGGAAATTTTTGCATTAATCCTAAAGGTTGATTTTTGCTAAATCAGTTATCACATTGTGGTGGTACAGCAGTGATGTGTGTTTCTCCCTTCTGGGTGCTCTGACACTGAAATATATATGCCTCTTCTTTCCCTGATAAACACAGCCTAAAGTAATCCTTCAGTTGGCCTCAGGCCTTGCCTGCCCAGTATAGAATATATAATATTTTGAAACATAGAATTTCTATAATAATGTGCCATTAAATTTATAAAGTATCTAAATTTTATTTTACAATTTTTGCCGTTCAACTTCTTGAATTCAAATAAAATTGGTCACAGGTATTTCCCACCAGAAGTTAGAGATTGAAAATATAGCCAGAACAAACACAAAGCAAACTAAATAAAAGCCTAGGACCATTACTACATGGTATGTTTTCAGAATTCAACAATGTTCCAGAACGCTAAGCACTTAATTTGAAAGTAGCACTTTGCCATGAAAAGGAACCAGCTGTAGGTCCCTCTTTCACTACATATTGTTCAAAACAAAAAATAACCCCATTGAAAATAAACTTCGGGGAGATGAGATCCAGAAATCCAATGATATGAGAAACAAAAGAAAGACAATTGTCATTTTTATCATTAAACTGTGTTTGTAACAGTTTAGAGTCTTGCAGATCCAGCATGCCTCCTGAATATTAATGAATAGATTGATTTGTCAACATATTAACACCACTGTCAGACATAACAGCACGGAGGAGAGGAGAGGGGACTAGCCAGTGAACAGCTCAGAAATTCTGAGTACCAGGAAATTTAATCATGATTGATAAAGTAATGATTTATGTGGGTCAGAACCTCCACAGGGCCTTAATATTTTAAACAGTCTCAACTTAAAATTCTGGAATTAACTGTGTTTAATTTAAAAAGAAAAAGGGGGGAGGGAGCAATGCTGTGACATAGCTGGTTAAGCCACTGCCTGCAATGCCAGCATCCCACATGGTCTCTGGCTTACATCCAGGCTGCTCCACTCCGATACAGCTCCCTGCTAATGCACCTGGGAAAGCAGCAGATAATGGTCCAAGTGCTTGGACTCTTGCATCCATGTTGGAGACCCAGAAAAAGCTCCTGGCTCCTGTCTGTGGTCTGGGCCAGCCCTGGCCATTTTCAGGCATTTGGGGAGTGAAACAGCAGACAGAAGACTTCTCTTTGGCTGCCTCAGCCTCTGTCTCTTCCCCTCTGTAACTCCACCTTTCAAATAAATAAATAAATCAAAAAAGAAAAAAGGAATATTCTTTGTGGAATGGCTGGTTTGAATACTGGCTACTCTGCCTCCAGTCCAGCTTTTCTGCTAATACCTCTGGCAGATAGCAGCTGATACCAACCTACTTGGGTTCCTGCCACCCACCTGGGAGACCTGGATGTGTTTCAGGCTTCTGACTTCTGCTGGACCTGGCTGTTACAGGCATTTGAGGAGTGAATCAGTGGATGGAAGGTCTCTCCCTGTCTCTCCTCCCTCATTTCTGTCACTCTGCCTTTCAAATAAATACTTTAAAATATATTCTTTTTATTCAGTAAAAAAGAATTTTATAATTGTCATCCAAGAGCATACAATAATTTGAAAAAATATCTACCAGTATAGTGAACTTTTTAATGTGCATATGTGTATATAAATATCTCATAATTCAATAAAGTAGTTTGTAAAAATATGTCCCAGTGCCTAAAGAATAATTTATTTTGATAGCCAGTATATAGATGTAATTAATGGGATTTTTTTCAAGCAAATGATAAATTGTGAGTGAAACTGCTCATAAGTTTTAGCCAAATTGGATTATAAATGCTCAAAAATTAACTAGCTATTTGCCTCTCAAATTGAAATATGTCCTATGTATTCCATTTACATGGTTAAAGTTTCATTTCTAAATGAATATCAGTTCAGTTGAAATTTAGAAATGTGGCAAATGTGGAAAATGTCTGAGTAGAAGATAAACAGAAGTTACCTATTTGGTAAAATTGCTTTCTTTTACAGTAACAAAACAGAAGGATATTTCAAGATATCTAATACCTCAACTGCTCCCCAGTGCCAATCCATGGAGCAATTTTCCAGAATAGTATTAACATGCTCCAGTGATGGAAAATATACAAATTCATGAGGAATCCAGTTTCTTCTTAATCCAACCCTAACACAGTGAGCAAAAATACCTGTGTTTCTGCTTCTGGTAGAAGCAGCTCACTCTCTTTACCAAATACAGGCTTATCTCATAGTCTTGCAAGTAGATGTTATGTCTCCCCTAGTTTTCTCTTTTCTGGGCAGTTTTTCCTTCAACCTCCTGTTCATTCTGGTCCAAATACCTACAAATTCTCTGGATTCTTTTTAACTCAAACCTCAAAATTCATCTGACTCCAGATTCGATGGGTCTAAGAGTCAAGTAAAGCTACGATCTCTCTCATTATGAAAAAACAGAAGTTTCAGCATGGCATAAAATAACATTTAATTTGGGAATAATAAGTTTACTCCAATTGAGTTTGCTATGGATTTAAATCCAGAATTCTTTCTTATATGTGTACTTGTTGCTGATTAGTCAGATTTTCTAATTCTGTACTTAGATCTTTGTGGGGAGAAAGAGAGCAGCTGCAACAGTGGGATATAAATAGAAGACTCTAAATGTTGCCTCACCAGGTTGGCCCACTGTTCCAGCCTCTGGTTACTTGGGATTTTAGTTACTTAATTGAACATGTTTGCTCTTTCTATTGGCATATTCTGTGCAGAAGTTTATCCGGAAACCCTTCTGTATCTATTCTATCATGGAGTGCCTGGGTCTAGATTCTTGCCTTCAATACAAGATGGAATTCAAGGATGAGACATAGGTAAAGGTCCACAAAGAAGCAAGATTGATTTGCCTGCAAAGTGAAAGTACACATTCAGGAAGGAGTGGGTGTGATCAAGAGAGAGCTGCATTCAACAAGCTTCAGGGCCATATTTTTATATGATCTGGAGAATAGAGGTTTGTGTCTGGGACAGAGCTTAATGGGATATTCAAAGAGGACAGAGTTTGGGTTGGGCTTGACTACCTCCCATTTCCTTGCCCTTTTTCGAAAATCTTGGAAGTATTATGGCACCATGTGTATGATGGAACTGTTGTCCATGGTCATTTTATTATAATGAACTAAAAATCACAGGAATGCATCTGGCAGCCATATTGGATACTTTTAGGTGAAAGTGTAGAAACCGCAGTTTTCTGCTGCATGGAGGGCAGGCATGGGGCTTGGAGGGATTGAGGGGTCCGTGCAGGTTTGTAGTACAGGCAAGCCTTCAGGAAGGAGCTGGCAACCCCAGCTTCTCCTAGCTAACTACCTCCTACCTACGTCAATTCCAGAATACTGAACAACATGGGGTTGATGACTGGTGTGATGTTTACAAACCTTTCTCAGTAGTTAGGGCACTTATGACAATATTAGATCAATTGTTAGCCACTTTCAATGTCCTTATACTTTTAGCTCCTTACTACTCAAAAATCTGGTCAAGATAAGCAGTGTTGGCATTGCCTGGAAGCCATTAAAAATGTAGACTGTTAGGCTGTACCCCAGACCTACCAAATGAGAATCTTCTGTTTAAGATTGTGAGCTAGTATCCATAGCTACATAAAGGTCAGAACCACTGCTTAGCCCAGTCATGCTCAAGTCTAGCTGCACAAGTTATAAACACCTGAAGCACTTCTAAAACTACCAATACCTGGTGACCCTCTCCTAAAAATTCTTACTTGACCTCTGGTTTGAGTATTAACATTTACAAATAAAACTCTGCAAAGGATTTTAATGTGCAGTGAAAAATAGACATAAAAGTCCATCTTAAACGTTATCAGAATAAAGAATATATATATATATATTTTTTTTTTTTTGACAGGTAGAGTTACAGACAGAGAGAGACAGAGAGAAAGGTCTTCCTTCCGTTGGTTCACTCTCCAAATGGCCGCAATGGCCAGAGCCATGCCAATCCGAAGCCAGGAGCCAGGTGCTTCTTCCTGGTCTCCCATGAGTGTACAGGGGCCCAAAAACCTGGGCCATCCTCCACTGCCTTCCCGGGACACAGCAGAGAGCTGGACAGGACGAGGAGCAACCGGGACTAGAACCGGCGCCCATATGGGATGCCGGCACCGCAGGCGGAGGATTAACTTAGTGCGCCATGGCACCAGCCCAAAGAATATATTTTGATTTCTAATCTAAAGATTGAAAGTAGTCAGGCATGATTTCTAGGGCTACTATATTCTATGTTAAACCATTCATGGTTTTCAGGATTGTGTTGCTAGTTTTCAGGAAGAAGTGAAATTGAATGCAAAGCAATGGAGTAACCATTGACAGAATGACTTCCTTGGGATGAAAGAACTGAAAAAGGAAAGACTCCAGCTTGAGTCTCTAAAGGTCTTGCACTTCATTGGATTCCAGTAATTGACTCAGGAACAAGTGAGATGATGATTTCCAGTGGCCTTGTTTGCGGCTGGCAGCCTCTGGTTTCAGCCCCTGAGAGGAGCGTCCCAGTTAGTGTTGCTGGGCAACAGCATGCTGGGTTGAGAGCTGGAATGTGAAGGGTTGCAAAATGATTTTTAAGTAAACACACAACTTACCATCAGCATGAGGCAAACCAAAGGGCGACAAGTACTAAGTACTACGCTGTGACAGGCCATGAGGCAGAGAATAAAGGGGAATATGTAAACACTTGTTTCAAGGCAAGGATCCTGGAGGTTGATTGGTGATGGCTGAATCACCAGTGATAGTTTTGGTCTAGTTTCTAATTTGAAAATATGTAGCTCAATAATTTTGAGGTATAGAGAATACAAGATAGAAAAAGAAATAGAAAGCACTGTGTCTGGACAGAAGAGGTCAGCCCTGGGGTTTCACAAGTAATTGCCTTGCTGAAAAAAAAAAAAAGCATCTGTATTGCAAGTATTCTCAGCATAATTCTAATTGTTTTTTTTTAAATCACTTATCCTGTGATCTGTTGCATTTTGAGCTGTGATGTCTTAGAATCCAGGAATATTTTTAGTCATAGTAGACAAACCCTTTGCACACAATATAGGTATTAAAACTGAGAATTGACAAAAGGGGCGTTTAAATTTCTAATTTATGTTTCAATCTACCAAATGCTATTTAGCAAGCTTTTTCTAATGACCAAGTGTGTGGATGACCATATGCACCTCATCCCAACCAAGAAGATGAAGGAGTCGCTCTCATCCATCCATCAGGAAGTAAAAGTCTGCCGGTGGCCATCAGGGCTGTGGGAAGGAATCTATTTTAAAAAGGAATGGGAACTTTTGTCTTTTATGAGTGAAATCATGGAAGACAATGAGTTTAAAGCATATGTCACTTGCCCCTGGACACTGATTCCTTTATATTTCGATCCTTGGAAGTGAAATTAAAAAAAAAAAAAATGGTGCTAAAATCTGGGTTAGAGATACAGGGGAGTGTTTTCGAGCCTAAACTTCATGTGGCAAGGATTTGTGCTGGCAGTAGGGCCCTCCCTTGTACCAAGGCGGAGCCCCCCAAAGCACCAGATTCTTCCTACCTGCACAGGTACAGTAGGCGGTGGGTTCCTCTCATTGGCCTGAGGTCTGGTGCAGTTGGAGGAGAGGGGCCTCTGTGCGTTGCCAGCCTCCTGTTGGGCTGAGCTGTCGCCACACCGTTTTCCATACACTGTAACAGAATTCCCAGGGTCACTCATGGAAAAGGGGAAAATAGGTGTCTGGGCTTTTGTTTTGCTCGGTTTTGTTTTATACACAAGGGCAGGAAGTTGATTCAGGATGTGGAGTTGAGAGGGAGAGTAGTTTGGGGAAGAATTTTTGAAGGACTCTGTGGACCGCATCTTTCAGCCTGGAGACGAGCAAACCCAGGAGAAGTGATGTCACCCAGGGTGTGGAAAGCACAGCTCCCCTCTCACGGAGTCCCAGGATAACTTGCCATGAGTTTCCCCTTGAAGGGAAAGGGGGTTTGACTGTGATCTATACCAATATCCAGGAATGAACGGTACAAGGTGAACTGCTGGCTACATAATTAAGAGAGCTGGCAAGTACTGAGTTTGGAAAAACCTGAGTTTCATCTTAACAGAATGGGATGAAAGCCTAAACAGAGCATTGCTTACTTAGCCCCTGAATTAACAGAGCCTTATTCAGACAATCCTGTGGTGACTGGAAGGTCAAGGGAGGAAAAGCAGGCGGCCTGGGGGAGCCTCAACTGCCTGAGAGCGGGGGAAGGGAAGGGAGCCCCCCATTACCAGATCCCATCTTGTCTGAGGCCCTTGCAACACGCAGTGTTGTGCCGCAGCTCAGCACCTTATCATTTTTGATAAGGACCTTGTTTGGTTTTTTAAGAACTTGCTGAAATGATCATATAGCTTGTCTGTTCACTGTTTGAATGCTGTGATATATTTTCCTAGTTGTTTGGTTTTAAAGAAAATAAATAAGGTTTAATTTACTCTCCCCCAAAAAAATGTAGATGCAAAGATTTATGAAACTTAGTGCAAAAATGAATACCTAATCTGAGTTACCTAAATGGACCCAAGATCTAGTGGAGAGAATGAGGGCAGGCAGTCATTTAATAAAAGGGAATAATAAAATACAGGAATTGGAATATGACTAAGAGGTTTGTTATTAAGTGTTCACATATGTCCAGTTGCACTCTTTTTGTAGGAGTTTATCCAGGCTTTGGTGCCCTTCAGTTTAGCCACATCAATGCAGCATGCAGATGTAGCTTGTACACATAAAGAACCTGTTATGTCCAGAAATTTGGTGCTTGCTTTGAAATAGAGAATGACTGAAATACAGCTTGCACAATTTAAAAGATAATTCTGTATTTCGATACTAGAAAAAATGGAATTATGCTCAGTTGCAACTCTGATGTTCTTTTCATACTAAAACATAAAGCCTTCAGCACCTGCATATACTACTTAATTTTCTCTTTGTTCAGGTATCCTTGAAGAGGTAGAAAATAGCAAATGTAGAAATTCAGTGATCCTAACATCTGCTAGAAGTCCTAGTCTGCTAAAAGAGGATGTTTGATACAATTTTCTGTTTACTTTCCTGACATATAGTCTCTTAATTGATAGAGCAAGGAGGGAAAAATGCTATATAGGAAGTTAGGAGTTTATTTTTTTATATAACTGTGTCAGCTAAGAATTTATTATACCAAAAAAAGAAAAAGAAAGCATTAGGCTTCAAAAATAGATTTTTCTTTAAAATATATAGTGTCGTTCCTCCACGAAGACGGGGAATCACACAGCCTAGCTCACGTTTCCGTCACCGGTATTCAGTCTAAGTTCCCCGGGCTAACCTGGAGAATTCAACCTAGCTCACGTCTCCGCTTCGGTTTGGCTTCCCGTCTTTTGCTCCCCGGGCTAATCTGACGGATTCCAACCTGGCAGACCACGTCTCTGCCTCTGGTTCCAGATTTTCACCTTTTGTTCCCCAGGCTGACTTGAAGAATCCCAAGATAGCTTACGTCTCCGCTTCAGCCTGCCCCCGCGGCTACATCCTCCCTAACATATTTCTCTACCCGGTATGTTTCCTAACTTTTCTTCCAACAATATTCCCCTCTCATTTCTCCTGGCTTCTCCCCACAGTCCGTATCCAAGTCTGTTTGTTCTAGGTTTCACTTTCGCTTTCGACCTTAGAGATTTCTCCCAGCTTTCACTTTCGCTTTCAATCCTAACGTCCAATCCTAACTTCTTTCCCACAGTCCGTATCCGAGTCTCTGCCTAGGCTTTGGATAGCTTCTTCCGGCACCTTTTCCGTCCGGCTTTTCCCTAGGCTCTTTGCTAGTCTCTTTCTCCAGTATTTTCCCACTTCTTCCTGTTTCTTCCCTCCTAGGTTTCCTATCCGAGTCACGGCACCATTATGTCGCTCCCCCTCTTCGTGGAGGAACGACACAGGACCCTGCGCTGTTCTTTTGTCTGCTCGGCCCTCCCCGGGTTTGCTGCTGGTTCTTCCCGGGTTGGCTACCAACCCTTCCACCTCCGTGGAAGGGCGGTTCCCCCTGCCACTTTCCCCACTTCCGCGGGGGAGTGGCACACCGCCGGCCGGCTCTCTCGGGGGCTGCTCAGGTGTTCCTACAGATAGATGTTCCTGGTGCATGTTGTCTCTCTCCTCCTTTATAGTCCTCTTCCACCAATCCCAACTCTGCTACCCACATGCTGAGTACACTGCTCTCCTCCAATCAGGAGCAGGTCCTGCTGTTTATTGGTTGAACTGGAGGCAGCTGTGTAGAAGCTGTTTCCTCCTCTCCCAGCGCCATACTGTGGGAGAGCAGATGCATAGAATAAGTCTTAATTCCAGTAACTTAGTCTAGTCCGAGTTGCTCCCAGTTGCTCCCCACAATATAGGAAACATTAGTATGACTCTGGCTAAAGACATTTTAGAAAGCATAAAACATTTTTCTCATGAAGAAAAAATTTAAAAACTGAAATTTGTGTCCATACAGAGTCATTGAAAATTTCCCAATGAGAAAGGAAAAGAAGGGAGTGAGTTGACATTAAGCCTAGCAGATGAGATGCCCACATCCCACATCAAGATACCTGAATTCAATTCCAAATGCTAGCCCCCGCCTCTAGCTTCTTGCTGACATAGAACCTGGGAGGCAGCAGTGATAGCTCAGGTAGCTGGGTCCTTTGTCACCCACGTGGGACACCTTCACTGAATACCTGGCTCCTGACTTTGCCCCCGTCTAGCCCAGGATGTTGCAGGCATTTGGTGAATGAGCCAATGGATGGCAGCTTCTCCCTTTCTTTCTCTCCCCCTTCTTCAAATAAACAATTTTTTAAAACATAAAAAAGAGAAAAATTTCCTATAAAGTTCTGATATGTTTATTTATGAAGAGCCTGGATTTAAGATAATTTATTAATAAGATAGCAACATGTTGAGCTTAAGGATAAATAACAAAATTCTCAGAATGTTGGCTCTCAGAATAAATGAGCAAGTATAATCAGAAAATTATCCTACCACTTATATTTCATATTTTCTTCAAAAAGGAAGAGGAATGAGCCCCTGCCTATTTTGCTCCCATTTTCTTTGGAGTAGGAGGCAGTCTTACACTCAAACACTAAGGTGAGGAGGCTGTGCATCAAAAGGGCAGCCCAAGGGAGTGGAATATTCTCATTTCCTGCTGTGCTTGGGTCCTCGTACAACCAACCGTTTACAGTTAGTCTACGTGCTGCCCAGGGTCATTCGGTGACCAGCAGTGAATGGCAGTATTCCTTACTATATAAACACAGGTATCTGGATTTAGTCTTTGCACAGTTTTTGTGCAAGGAGATAAAGGGTCCTGAGAATTTGTGAGGCATTCTCTTCTTCCCCAACTATCCCTTTCTCATGGGGTCCTGGATTCCTGATGGGCCAAGGACCCTTGAGGCCCATCAGGTGGCCTTGAGTTTTGGCACCCCACTCCCCGTGCCACCTTTCTACCTGACATTCCACTTGGCTACAGTCCTCCTCTTTTGTTTCCTGCAGCCAGACCATGTTCTTTCTCCTCTGCTCATGTTTGTATTTATTTATTTATTGGCGAGGAATGCACAGACGGGCCCAATTTTAATCCATCTCTCGCATTCTGCCTGCACAGTTTAAAGACATGGCCTACCATATTCCCTCAAGAACCAAATTCTGAACTTTGACTTTGGAGCTGGAGTTGAGATCCTATGTGGGCTATTTTTTTTCCATATCATTGGCTCTCCTCTTGGACTGCTATGCCTGCTCACTTCCCCTTTCTTCATCTTGGATCCATTATACATAATGAATCACACCAAGCCAACTCTGCTGGAAGCTAGCATCTAAGGGAAATGGAATACCACAAGATGGCATTCAGCATGAGCCATAGGATGGATAATGGTTCAGAACCAGACACATTGAATATTGAAGAAGCTAACAGATTTGCTGTTAGAGCCATTGTGCTTTTTAAGTAACCATGAATAAAATGAGAAAGATTCCAAAGTTTATAACACAGGCAAGCATTATCTGAAATTCTAAAAAGAGAAAGGATGGATTCTGAAATAATTGCAAAAGAAGCATAGTAATGATCCCTGACTAAGTGCTAGAATCAGTGTGTTAATAAATAGTCTGCAAGCATTTAGGAAATAAATCCTGGTCCCTGAAAAGAAATGGTTAAAAGTTAGAATTAGGGACTGGCACTGTGGTATAGAGAGTAAGCCTCCGGCTGCAGTGCCGGCATCCCATATGGGCACTCTTTCAAGTCCCAGCTGCTCCACTTCTGATAGAGCTCCCTGCTAATGGCCTGGGAAAGCAGTGGAGGACAGTCCAAATACTTGGGCCCCTGCACCAACGTGGGAGACCCAGAAGAAGGTCTTGGCTCCTGGCTTCCCTCTGGCCCAGCCACAGACATTGCAACCATTTGGGGGTGAACCAGTGGATGGAAGACTCTGTGTGTGTGTGTGTGTGTGTGTGTGTGTAAATAAATTTTAAAATCTTTTAAAAAGTCAGGATGAATATTAGTTTATTTAGGATGTATTATTCCACAATAACTATCCTTTGGTAGAATGAGTAAAATCAAGACTGGTAGAATGAGTAATATCAGACCTAATGTGTCTTGACTGTAATAATGTATTTGGGCCAGAGCCACAGCTCACTAGGCTAATCCTCCACCTGCAGTGCCGGAACCCCAGGTTCTAGTCCCAATTGGGGCACCAGATTCTGTCCCGGTTGCTCCTCTTTCAGTCCAGCTCTCTGCTGTGGCCCAGGTCCTTGGGCCCTGCACCCACATGGGAGACCAGGAGGAAGCTCCTGGCTCCTGGCTTCAGATCGGCGCAGCGCGCCGGCCATGACAGCCATTGCAGGGTGAACCAACAGAAAAAGAAAACCTTTCTCTCTGTCTCTCTCTCACTGTCTAACTCTGCCTGTCAAAAAAAAATACTAATGCATTTGAACATATCTCCTACGATAGCTTTTGGAAATTTGTATTGAGCACTACATGGACCAGATTGAAATACTCCTTGGAGGAAACCTTGCTTGTTTAAAGTTCTTGGTTTTAAGAATAATTAATAGGCATAGAAATTTTTATGATAAAGTCTACAAACCTGTGTGTAAGCCTTGTAATGAAAATAGTTGTAATATTTGATTTGCCTAGCCAATTGTCTTACTCAGTATTGGCATGGCAGAAAGGTAGGAAGGTGAGCTGCACTAACAGGAGGTGATTACATCGTATTTGAGTGCTGAAATGTGGAGTCATAAAGATACATACACACACACTCTTACCTGTATTCAAGTACATGAGCATGTGACAGAAGTGTAACTATGAAGAACTAACTGTCCACAAATTAAAAAACTAATTCATTTATTTTGTTTTGACACTGCTATCACTTAATGAGTTAGTGGTATAAAGTGGCTGCTGTCTGCATAGCATATAGGAGCACAGGTTTGAAACTGGTCCCCCTGGGTTTCAAACTCAGCTCTGTTGCCCAGGAACTGTCTGACTTAACTGACTTACATGATCTTTTGAATACTCCATCTTTCCTTTTCTATAAAGTGGAGATGAAAATAACTCACTTGTTAGGAAGAGTAAATAAGAATCTGAATGTAGTTTTTAAATGGAACATTTTCAGATCTCAGCTATTTGATTAATATGCTTATAATTCAGATTAGTGGCTTATAATGTGAACCAATCCTATCAATTAATGATCACTTAATTTTAACATTGAAAAAAACACTCGTGTGCAACTTAGTCCTGCTAAGCCACACTGTCAAGGATGAGCAGGGCAGCAGTCCCTTTTCCCACACGAAGATACTGGGGTCAGGCTTCTGTGAACGTGTCCACGTTTATTCACAGGCACTTATATTATAAAGGGCAGGCAGAAGAGGTGTAACCAACTCTGGGGAAGGCCAACTAGAGGACAGAATGGTGGACACTGGCACCAGTATGCCTATCCAATCAGCTTGAAGGTCACGTAGCTTCCCAGGTGGCTTAATGGGCCTGGGCTACATATGGAGTTGTTTACCTGATTGGCAGAAGGCGGGGGAGGAGAAAAATATGGCTGGGCTCACCTAACTGCTGAGATGGTCCACACTAGTGAATATTAAAATAAGAGCACACAGGAAGTCTGGGGAGATTGCAGAAGCTGTGGAAGAGAAGGATAAGGGGACTTTCTGTTGTTGTTGTTGTTGTACACTTTATTTTTTTCAACTTTTATTTAATAAATATAAATTTCCAACGTACAAGTTTTTTTTTATTATAGTGGCTTTTCCCCATAACCTCCCTCCCACCCACAACCATCCCATCTCCCACCCCCTCACCCATCCCATTCTTCATCAAGATTCATTTTCAATTATCTTTATATACAGAACATCAACTTAGTATATACTAAGTAAAGATTTCAACAGATTGCACCCACACAGATACACAAAGTATAAAGTACTGTTTGAGTAGTAGTTTTACTGTTAATTTGCTTGGTACAACACATTAAGGATAGAGATCCTACCTGGGGAGTAGGTGTACAGTGACTCCTGTTGTTGATTTAACAATTGACACTCTTATTTATGACGTCAGTAATCATCCGAGGCTCTTGTCATGAGCTGCCAGGGCTATGGAAGCCTCTTGAGTTTAGAAACTCTGGTCTTATTTAGACAAGGCTATAGTCAACGTGGAAGTTCTCTCCTCCCTTCAGAGAAAGGTACCTCCTTCTTTGATGGCCCATTCTTTCCACTGGGATCTCACTCTCAGAAATCTTTCTTTTAGGTTATTTTTTATTTTTTATTTTTTTTGGCCACAGTGTCTTGGCTTTCCATGCCTGAGAAACTCTCATGGGCTTTTTTAGCTAGATCCGAATGCCTTAAGGGCTGATTCTGAGGCCAAAGTGCTATTTAAGACATCTGCCATTCTATGAGTCTGCTGTGTATCCCGCTTCCCATGTTGGATCGTTCTCTCCTTTTGAATCCTATCAGTTATTATTAGCAGACAGTAGTCTTGTTTATGTGATTCCTTTGACACTTAATCCTTTCATTATGATCAATTATGAACTGAAACTGATCACTTTGACTAGTAAGATGGCATTGGTACATGCCACCAAGATGGGATTGATTTGGAATCCCCTAGCACATTTCTAGCTCTGTCATTAGGGGTAAGTCCGAGTCAGCATGTGCTGAACTGTACATTCCCACTCATATTTAACAGGGATCACTTTTCAGTTAAATTTAAACGCCTAAGAATAATTGTGTGTTAATTAAAGAGTTCAAGCAATGGTATTAAGTAGAACAAAAAAATACTAAAAGGAATAAAATAGTAAATTGTTCCTTACAGTCAGGACAAGGGCTGATCAAGTCACTGTTTCTCATAGTGTCCAATTCACTTCAGCAGGTTTTCCTTTTATGTGCTCAGTTAGTTGTCACAGATCAGGGAAAACATATGATATTTGGGGGACTCCATGTCTTCAAAGACTTGAACATTCATAAGGAATATTAAGTTCTCCACTGCAATAAGAACATACATAGGTCCAACGAGGATGTTATTAAAACAAAGCTTCTTTTCTTTGTGTAGCTAAGTGTCACAAATTCAAAATGGTGGATTTTGTCATTTTAATAACTTGTAGTAGCAATTGTGGGTATAAGTTTTTTCTTTAGGACTAGATTGGGAGCTTCTTGTAGGTAGGGTTTTATCATTAACTTTTTATTCCCTGAGTGATTGCCAGTGGTATACTTTGGGAAGATGGGGTGAACAAACAGATAAATCAATGAATGATTCATACATATGAGGAACTCTAACTACATAACTATTAAAGCAATTTGGACATGAGTAGTAAAGAGACCAGTGTAACAGTAAAAAGAAGAAAAAGTAAAAGAAAATGGACTCTCTTTTAAAAATGGGTTTAGTGAAAGGCATTTGGAGAGTATAGACCTGAACATTCATACAATTCTGGATTATGAACCTAATTAATGAAAAGGATATTTTACAGGGTCTAGAAACAATCACAAGTAGATGTTAGTTCTCATATGATAATGTACCAATTTTTCTGTAACCTTAGAGTCCCAACATTTCTGCTTTCTGCTGCTATGAGCCCAAAAATAAAAATTTACACACACACACACGCTCAGCCTAATTTCCTAAACTGCTTTTTCTCTTGGTGCTGCTTGTTGCCTTGCTGTGTTTGCTCAGGTCACTGGGTAGCTGTGGCACAGTCAGACTTAGGACTGTGTGCTTCATTCAGCTTTGTCATCCTCACATAGCATTCCCTTCAGACACTTCTAGTTTCTCCACTAGCAGTAGTTCCCTTCCCATTAGGCAGTGTGGTTCACTGTTGGTGCCCATTTGGGAACAAACCAGACCTTTTGTTGAGTTACTACACTCCTACCTTCCTAATTGCAGAATTTGCAGCAGAATGAGTGAATTAATACCATGTATTTATTCCCTGCGGTGTCCAGGGAAGCGTAATGCTGCAGCATGTGTGCAGTAGCACTAAGCTCTCCCCGTGCTCCTCATCGTCCATTTTTGCTGTGTGACTTCACAGCAGCAAGAATGGAAGGTGCACTTTACTCACCAGTGAGTAAATCATGTGAATGAATGTTTTAAAGCACATGCCCAATACACAGTTCACTGAGAGAGCTGCGCTTTCAAAAGCTCTCTGAGAACACATGCTTGGAATTTGAAATCGTACTAAGTACTGCACTTCCTCAGTGCAGGGATACCTAGCTAAGACAAGAGTGTACGGGCATAGACTGCATGTATATGCATATTGCTTCATTTAATTTTTTCAGTCAACAGATACTTCAGTGTTTGATTCTACATACCCTCAGTACAGGCAAATAATTGGGGTGTTATCAGCTAAATATACAATTCTATGTGCCTAAAAACTGTAGAAATCATTTTTCTTTGCTCCAAAACGAGAAAGATTTCTGATTGGTCTTTATGGAATGAAGCCATCTTTGTTCCTCTGGATGCCTGTAGCAGTCTGCATTTCCAGGTCCATACAAGTAAAGTAAACCAAACCATGGAGTCAGAGCAGTTTGATTCAGGTCTTTGGTGTTTGGAAAAATTGACAAGTTAATTATTGCTATTAAATCAGCTTACCTGTTTGGATAAAAGGTTTGGTGGAAAGATCCATTTCTAAGACATAATTCCCAGAGTAGGTAAGGATGAGAATTAACTCTCTGAAGTGTAAATACTTGGATTACAATGACAGATTGCACTGAGCTATTTTTTGGGGAAAAATGTTTAAGTGAAAGAAAGAAATATGGAAGTTGTTATAACTGTGACTAGTAAGTGTAATATGATGGCTTCAATAAATAATGAATTTTTAGTGTACAGACTGAGAATACAATTTCCAGGAAAGCTGAGTGAGAACTCCATCTTATGGTATTTTGGGTAAGTGGGTGCTCTGTAAAATGGATAATGAGAAGAGTTAGTTTTTCTTCCTAAATTAGGAGCCCTGTCAGAGCTAGGTGTGCACATGAAAGGGACTTTCCATGCAGACAGTCCCAGTATAATTAAGTTAGTGTGTTGCTGATATGTTTGGCAGGAATGAGCAGATGAGTGAGGAGCAAGTGGGGCTAGAGAGAGTGTGTCCAGTCATCAGTGTGTGTAGTGACTGTGAAGTTGCAGTTATTTAGGGATCCCCAAGGGTATCTCTGGAAAAATTCAGGCAAGTATAGACAAAGGAGAGATACATCCTAGGGTTGATCTGTGTGTAGATGGGCCTCATAACAGAGTATGAGAGGCTGTCTGTCTTGAATGATGCACGTATACCCTGATACCCGATGGAACCTGAATAATACATGAACTGCTCTGTCTGAGCCCATACCTGTAGAGAGGTTGGCCATGGTTCTCCAGCTGAGCCCCATGCCTCTAAAACAAATGCAACAAGAATGACAATAGGAAGTATTGGCTAGTAAATCAACTCTGGCCTGAAGTGGCCTGATAAACAGAGACATTAGCTAGGAGTACAGGTTGGAGCATTGTCAGTGGGGGTAATTTTCAAAGGGTCCTAGATTCTTGATTAACCTGACAATGCGTTTTATACCATAGCTGTTGCTTCTCCAAGATGAGAGTCCCACGCTGAGATTTCCAGGTATCTGCCTGAAAATCTCAAACTCAAAACTTAATTAAAATTTTGGATTGTCAGGAGATCAAAACATTTGGTCAGGCCGGCGCCACGGCTCACTTGGCTAATCCTCTTCCTACAGCATCGGAACCCCAGGTTCTGTTCCCGGTCAGGGCGCCAGATTCTGTCTCAATTGCTCCTCTTTCAGCCCAGCTCTCTGCTGTGGCCCGGGAAGGCAGTGGAGGATGGCCCAAGTGCTTGGGCCCTGCACCCACATGGGAGACCAGGAGGAAGCACCTGGCTTCTGGCTTCGGATCGGCACAGCGCGCCGGCCATAGCAGCCGTTTTGGGGGGTGAACCAGTGGAAGGAAGACCTTTCTCTCTGTTTTTCTCTCTCACTGTCTAACTCTGCCTGTCAAAAAAAAAAATGGTCAAAATAGGATCGTAGGTTATGTAAAAGTAGTAATCTGTTTATTCAGTGTGTTTTAGCCAGGATTGTGGGACAGATTTAATCAGAGTTATAAGCTGATCACTCAAAAATTTTAAGGTAAGTTGATAATCTTTCTTCCTTTAATACTCAGTCAGAGACAGGATACTAGGCTGCGTGGGTTGTAGTTATAACCATTCAGAGAACAATTCTTGTTAGATCCATTTCTTTCCTGTCTTCCCCTAGGAAGTCAATGAAGACTTGTTAGTTATTTTTTAAAAGCAAAAGTAAAGTGAAAGAGATAAGTGTTTTTCTGTTGGGCCATTGGTTTGTAGGCTCCAAGTTTATCATGATACATGATCCATGTCATTCTATATTTTTTCTATATAATTACAATGTCCAAATGTCTATCATTTAATTCACTATTAGAAAGCTCATTATGCGTAGCAAACATTGGATGCATTTCATAATAAAAATAACACATGCTTTCTTTTAAATATTGGTCTTATCATTCTATTAGTGTATGACAGCATCAAATGACATATTTAAACAAAATTCCCTTTCTTAAAAAATGTACTAAAGAGTAGACCAATTGAAATTTACATTATTCAAGAGACTCTGATACTCTTTCCTTCACAATTATTTCCAACTTCACTTTTTAAGTACCCAATTAATTAAATATGTATCGTAAATAAAATGAAGTTCATGGTTTTAGAATCCTCAAGGGGAATTTTTTTTTTCAGATTGTAGTACCTGTTATCACTGTGTTACACTTGACTGTGTGAAATAACAGAAGTGGAATAAACTGTAAATGAATTGTGCATATGCTCCAGATTTATCATCTCTTTTTAATAATGATTAAAAATGTTTTTCAGCCATCGATCTTATCAATAATTTGCTGCAAGTAAAAATGAGAAAACGCTATAGTGTGGATAAGACCCTGAGTCATCCTTGGCTACAGGTAAAAATCAATCCTTGATTTTTCTTGGTTGGAGAAATATTTATAGGATTCTAACATTATTTGTGGAAACTTTTCTTCTATTTTAAAATGTATGATAATTCTAACATATATATAATTATATATATAATTCTAAATAATAATAATTCTAATTAATTTGTTTGCCAAATGCATGTAAAATCTTAGGGTTTAGTAATAGTTTAGTGTTTCAAAACCTCTGTCTCTACAAAGGAAATGTGATAGAGGAGAGATACACATATATACGCACACAGGCACACACCAAAATAAGCACTAAGAAAACCCACCACCACCAACAGAAAACAAGGATAATAACATGTCTCAGAGGGCCAGATTTCAAAAACTTCAGAATATAAATCCTGATAAATGTCCAAATAGTTACTCACTGTATTCAATCAAAAGCTCTATTTTTAAGTCCTAGGCTATTGGAACATGGAAAAAATGCATGGCAAATGTAAAGTACATGTGTATGCTTATATGTTATCTTAAATATTTGTTGAACTTAAAGTTTTAAAAATGATACTCTGAAATACTGAAGGATTATTTGTAGGCATTACATTTCAAAGGGAAACAGAAATTCCTAATTGCTTGACTGCAAGCATTAATTGCATACACGTCGATCCGCGGTATCATATGAACAGTATGTATTTGAAAGGTTAGGTGAAGAGGATGGCTTTGCAGCTCATGCTGTAACTTGAGGATATGTGATGAAAGATGCAGCACTGTTAGAGTGGAAGAGAAAGGGTAAGTCTGCTTGTGGGAAGTGACAACATATGAAAAGGCGTGTTGTGTTGCAATGATCTCTATGGCAATGTTTTGGGATTTCTTCTTCAGGACTATCAAACCTGGTTAGATTTACGAGAGCTGGAATGCAAAATTGGGGAGCGCTACATCACCCATGAAAGCGATGACTCAAGGTGGGAGCAGTATGCAGGCGAGCAGGGGCTGCAGTACCCCACACACCTGATCAATCCGAGCGCCAGCCACGGTGACAGTCCTGAGACCGAAGAAACAGAGATGAAAGCCCTCAGTGAGCGTGTCAGCATCCTCTAAGTTCCATCCCCTATAATCTGTCAAAACACTGTGGAATTAATAAATACATACGGTCAGGTTTAACATTTGCCTTGCAGAACTGCCATTATTTTCTGTCAGATGAGAACAAAGCTGTTAAACTGTTAGCACTGTTGATGTATCTGAGTTGCCAAGACAAATCAACAGAAGCATTTGTATTTTGTGTGACCAACTGTGTTTTATTAACAAAAGTTCCCTGAAACACTAAACTTGTTATTGTGAATGATTCATGTTATATTTAATGCATTAAACCTGTCTCCACTGTGCCTTGGCAAATCAGTGTTTTTCTTACTGGAGCCTCATTTTGATAAGGGACAGAACCTATCCACGAAGCAGTTCCATTTGGTGTGTCCCATTGGTGTTGTCTTTGTAAGCAAACTCTTGAAGAGTCAATTATTACCGGTGTTCTATGAACAACTCCAAACTCACCTGGGGAAAAACAAAAGGTGGGATGGGTAGGGTAAAGGACATGAAGTCCTGATATAAATGCATGAAAGAATTTCATTGTGTGGTTTCAAATTCTTTGTCTGCCTGGTGTTCCTCATTATGTTTAAACTCAAGTAAACGCACCTAGGCATGCAGGGCCTACTGTTCTTAAACCTAAATGCCTTAGAAATGTAAACTGCTCTATATAACAGATGTATCTCCCCCTTTGTAACAACACCCTGCTGTACCATGGAAAACCAGCAGCTAAGTGACCTTTTGCCTTTGTGTATTTTTCAACAATAACAAATAAATATTCTTGTCAAAATATGTGCCCATTTGATTGGATTATTTCCATTTGTTGTCCACGCTATTATTTTCAGACCAATTAGAAGCAGAAATATCTACTCAAAAAGGCAGGACAAAAATCTCATGGTGTAGAATTCAACTTGATGCTGAAGTGGTCAAAAATGTTTCAGAATATAATGAACACTTTCAGTCTTGCAGTACTTCTAGTTTCCAGTAGTAAAGACAGCTTTCAAACATGATGCTGCTAGTCATAGTTGGAAATACTGCAAATAGCAATCCCATTGGAGCTTCCTGATTTAGTCAGTGTAAGTCAGGGACTAAGAATACTGATGCTAGGGACTGGCATTGTGGCACAGCATGTCTCTGCTTCAGATCCAGCTTCCTGTTAATGCACATCCTGGGAGGCTCCAAATACTTGAATCCCTGCTACTCATGTAGGAGGTCCAGATGAAGTTTCAAGCTCCTGACTTTGGCCTGGCTCAGCACTGGCTGTTGTGGGCATCGTGAGGAATGAACCAGCAAAATGAATCTCTTTCTCTTTTTCCGTGTTAATCAGCCTTTCAAATTGATAAATAAAGAATAATATTGACTCTGGTTTCTTTTCATATTCTCTCAACAAAATGCATACTGTAAAATAATCCCTAAAGAGAAGATCAACTCAAGTGAGATTATAGACCCTGGAGAAGAGAAAGCTGTTACTGTTCCTCAAAGTCTCTGTGTGTATGGAGTGGGTGATGTGGGCTGTTTTCCTCATGGCAGCAGAGTGACAATCGTATACTATGAGAAAGAAAAAAAATGTAATTAATATTTGGAGGTATAAGTATTGTGAGACACTGGAATATATTATGTGAGCACATTAAGACTACAGATTCTATTTCCACTTGGATAGAGAATGGGAGAATAGTTAATCTTTCTAATGGTTAGTCTTTTATATTAATGCTGAATTTTAAACAAATACATCTGAACATTTAAAAATTCCTCCTCAATCTACTGCTTTTTTTCAGAGCCTATTCACAGCACCAAACACATCTTTCTCTCCATGCCACATTTCTCTCCGTATTGCTGTAACTACAATTCATTCTTTCTCATTTGTGTGCCCTATGCCTCTTGTCTTTTTGTCTCTCTTTGACTGCCCCTTTTGTGCTATATATATATACTTAGTGTAACATTTATTTCCTGTGTTGTATTTTTTTTATTTTTATTTTTATTTTTTGACAGGCAGAGTGGACAGTGAGAGAGAGAGACAGAGAAAGGTCTTCCTTTGCCATTGGTTCACCCTCCAATGGCCGCCACGGCCGGCGCGCTGCGGCCAGCACACCGTGCTGATCCGATGGCAGGAGCCAGGTACTTATCCTGTTCTCCCATGGGGTGCAGGGCCCAAGGACTTGGGCCATCCTCCACTGCACTCCCTGGCCAAGCAGAGAGCTGGCCTGGAAGAGGGGCAACCGGGACAGAATCCGGCGCCCCAACCGGGACTAGAACCCGGTGTGCCGGCACCACAAGGTGGAGGATTAGCCTAGTGAGCTGTGGCGCCGGCCTCCTGTGTTGTATTTTTACTATTTATGTTAGCTGTTTTCTTAAAGATTGCTTAAGAGAATATGGTGTGCATATTTACTTGTCAGTGTTAACTGCAAATTAAGACTAACAAAACCAGTGAGATATACAAACTGTACTCCATGAGACCTCCATTTCATACAACTTTTTTGTGATACTACTGTCATGTATATTATGGCTTTATATATTATAATACAAATAATACTTTTACACAATAACATAATCTGCAATTATCCCGTAAATCAGTTGAGAGACAAAGGCAGCAAAGTAGATTGCCTTTTTATACCTGCCTTTACCATTGGTTCTGTATTTTCTTATGTGAGAAGAAAATACTATCTATATGTAGTTAGATTTCTATTCTTCCTTTCTGTAGTGTTTCTTTAAAGCAGGCCTGCACGCAACAAATCTCCATCTTTGTAGATCTGGGAGTGTCTTTATTTCACCTTCATTTTAGAAAGATAGTTTGGCTGGATGTAAAATTCTTGGCTGAGAGATATTTTTTGTTTCACTTTTTTACCATTTTTTTGATTTTTTTTATTTTTTTAAGGAATGCAATTTCCTAAGTACAACTTTAGGAATATAATTATTCTTCCCACCCACTCTCTCACCCCTCCTTCTCCTCCCTCTCCCCTTCCCAGTCCCATTCTCCATTAAGATTCATTTTAAATTAGTTTTGTACACAGAAGACCAACTCTATACTAAGTAAAGCTTTCAACAATTTGCACACACACACACACACACATACACAATATAAAAAACTGAGAACAAGCCTTACAGTTAATTCTTATAGTACAACTCATTGAGAACAGAGGTCCTGCATGGGGAGTTAGTGCACAGTGACTCCTATTGTTAATTTAACAAATAACACTGTTATGTATGATGTCAATGACTCGACAGACTCCATCAGTATTTAGACAATATCATGAGCAAAGTGGAAATTCTCTCCTCCCTTCAGAGAAAATTACATCCCTCTTTGATGGCCACTTTTTCCGCTGAGGTCTCTCTCACAGAGATCTTTCATGTAGAACATTTTTTGCCACCATGTCTTGGCTTTTCATGCCTGAAATATTCTGACGGGCTTTTCAGCCAGACCAAGAAGACTTAAGGGCTGATTCTGAGGTTAGAGTGTTACTTAAAGCAATTGCCATTCTATGAGTCTGCTCTGTGGACTGCTTCCCATGTTGAAACATTCACTCCTTTTTAATTCTATCTATTGTTACCAGACTCTTGATCCTATTTATATGTCACTTTGACACTTAATCCTATCTGTATGTTCACTTTAATACTTAATATGATCACCTTAACAATTAAGATGGCGTTTTTACCACCAATTTTAATGGGATTTGGAGTCCCATGACAAGTTTTTAAACTGTATCCTTAGAAGTAAGACCATAGGAATGTATGCACAACTATACAGCTTTACATGTTTCACTTTTGTGAATATGTAATCCCATGTGTTTTAGCCTCTTGGGTCTGACAAGAGATCACCTTTAATCTTATTATGGTTTTCTTTTACATGATGAATTGCTTTCAACATTTTCTCTCTGTCTGGCCACAGCTTGACTGTGATGTGCCCAGATGTGATCTTTGTGATTACCTTAAGTTTGTTTTCCTGGATGTATAGATAAATGTTTTCCATCCAGTTTGAGAAATTAGGACCATTGTTTCTTCAAATATTTTTCCTGTTCCTTTATCTACCTCCTCTCTGGGACTGCCATTAAATAAAAATTTATATATTTTGGTGAGTGGCAGAGGATTCTGAGTCTCTTCATTTTATTTCATTCTTTTTCTTTGAGTTCTTCAGATTACATGAATTTATCTATCTTTAAGTAAATTGGTTGTTTATTCAACAATATCCAATTTTTCATTCTTTTTCTTTGAGTTCTTCAGATTACATGAATTTATCTATCTTTAAGTAAATTGGTTGTTTATTCAACAATATCCAATTTGCTGTTCAGCCCCTCTGGTGAATTTTTCATTTCATTTTTATTTTTAAAATTTTTTTATTATGATTTTCTTCTCAAAATTATATTGAATGAATCATTTTTATCATACTGTAATTCTGTAGATGTGAATTTCTTGATTTTTCTGAACATATTTATAATAGCAGCTTTGTAGTGCTTGTCTAACCAAGTCAAACATTTGGGCTGTCTTTCCAAAGCTCCACCCTATCAGAGACAATTTCCATGAGTGCAGTATTACTGTGTATGTGGCACACTTTGCTATTTCTTTTCATGTATTATATTTTTGTTGAAAACTAGATAATAATTAATACTGTAGTAACTCTGTATTATGTTCCTCTATCCAGAGGTTGTCACTGCTGTTGTTTCTTGCTTAGTAGCTTTCCAGAATTAATTCTCTAGAATCTGTCTCCCTTGCAAAAACTTGTAAGACAACTTTGTTACATGGAGCAGAGAATGGGGGGGGGGGGGTAGAAGCATGCTGAAAGGTCATAGGCTCCCATTGGTCTTCCTGAAGTTTGTTAGTTTTTCTTAATACATGCTTATCAATTCCTTGTATCTCTGGGCCCATTTCCAAAGTCCCAAAGTGCTTGCTTTAGAAAATTTTGTAGTCACATCATGATTCTTTGGGAAAATATTTGCTGGGCTTCTTATACTACCGTTCTGAAAGTTCCTAAAGAACTTATCAGGCAAACTGATTGTCTTGTGAGAAGAAAATATCTAATCTGAAAACATTTGATTTCCCTCGCTCTCTTGCTCACTCTTTCTCTCTCTCTGGACATGACCCACAAAAATCTTCAAACTCTTAGGGGTCATCTCAGCTAACATCAGCATGGTGTTTGAGGAGATGCTGAATTGCTTTTTCATGTACATATGTAGCACCGGTGATAACTGTTCTGCATGATTTCCTCAGCATTTTGAGCTCCTTTTCCCCTTGTCCCTCTGGTTTGAATAGTCTATCTCCTCATTCTAAATTTTCTTGTAGTAGCCCTTCTACTTGGCTCTGATTTGGGTTCATTCTTGCCTCCATTGAGAGAAACCACCACAATCCCTAATTATCCTTTTCGACCAACAAATTACCCTTGGGGAAAAAATGAATAAATACAATAGCTAGGCTTCCCCTTCAACATAACAATATACACAAGTGAGTTCAAACCTTGCTCATCTTTCTAGCAAAGATCATTTCTACATTTTCTTGATCTGCTATGTTTCTCTTGTGATTTTTCCTTCTTTTTTTTAACAACCCATAAAATGAAATCCTCATTTTTTTGCCAATGAATACCTTGTGAAAAGAGTCATCCATAGTCTCTGATTCAAAATTTATAGATTGTTTCAATATAATGTAGCTGCACTCTGGGTGACCATAAAGCATGAAAATCTCTGATGTCTTGTTAGAGATATTCACTGGTATAACACATAAAACTTAGTGCATACTTGGCTCAGGCATCAATAAAGTTTCAGTAGGCGATATTTGTCATGCTTTGGTCATCCATTGAACATTTTAACCACTTAGCATGTACTGAGACTGTAGTAGACTAAAAGACATGTCGCTACTGCCTTCATTTCCTCTGACTTCCCTTCTGTAGTATCCTGCTTCTGTTTTGATGAGGTACTACGAAAGGCATGAACTTTGAAAATTGACAAGCATTGATTCAAATCTCTTGTTTTGTGAACTTAGACAACGTACTGTAAGGTATCTGAGTCTCAAGTGTACTCAGGAAAAGAATACAATGATACTTTAGAGTGTGGATGGGACGACTAAGTAGCTATTTAAATTTCTTAGTCAAGTTGCTAGCAGTATGTTACAGCTCAACAAATATCAATTCACTATATGCGGTGTTCTGTTCTCCTCTTTCAGTGTTTTCTCCCTCTGATAAGATTTCTAGCTGTTAACTTAAGTACCTTCACTAGCACCCAATATGGGGCTTCTTCAGTTCTTCGGTTCTAAAGATTCATCAATCCAGTTTCATCTTTGCACAAATGTATACGATATTTTTTATTAGAGATCTCACTGTGACTTTCAATTCAATTTATGTAAAACCACTTGTTATTTTAGCCCTCAAATCAGCTGTACTGTATCCATCTAAGCAGAACTTTTTCATTCAGGCCTTTCTCTCTTATGTGTAGTCTACACCCCACTGCCAGATTTATACTAGAAGTATGTTCTGTAGGCAAAACTATGCAGAATAAGCTACACTTGGACTTCATAAGATTGTAGCTTGTGTACATAGAGAAATAATCATTAGAGCCAATTATCTTTAGACAGACTGGTGTTTCAAATTCTAATTACAAATTTTTAGCTTCATTAACATGTGTTTCATTTTGTATCTTGGCTACCACATTTTATTGTTACAATTCATTAAAAATAATGTGAAAAATGAAGATGATCATAAACTTCATCATGTAAGCAAATGAAAAAAAAATAGTGCCTGAATAATGGTAACAGCACTTTATATTTGCATAGCAACTTCCTTTTAAGGAGCTCAAAACATTTCACAAATATTATCTCATTAATCCGATGAGTACTGCAATAAAAAATAACTTCTTGGATCTCTTAACTAAGAAAATTGATGCATCAAATGGCTACAGTTTGTTTCTATCGTTGCCCACTGAATCTGAATCAGTGAAGCATAATATTTATAACCATTTATTATTTTAAAGCATATTTAAGTAAAGTTGGCCTTTTAGTGGTGTACATTTTTAAAGATTTATTTATTTATTTGAAAGGCAGAATTACAGAGAGGCAGAGGCAGAAAAGTCTTCCATCCGCTGGTTCACTCCCCAAATGGCTGCAACAGCCAGAGCTGGGCCAATTTGAAGCCAGGAGCCAGGAGCTTCTTCCAGGTCTCCCACGCAGGTGCAGGGGCCCAAGGACTCGAGCCATATTCCACTGCTTTCCCAGGCCATAGCGGAGAGCTATATTTGAAGTGAAGCAGCCAGGACTAGAACTAGCACCCATGTGAGATGCCGGGCGGAGGCTTTACCCACCATGCCACAGCACCAGCCCCAGTGGTGTACATTTTTATGAGAATTTTTAGTACATGTAGACAAGTATAACTACCACCTCATTCGAGATACAGAATGAACAATCCTATCACTCCAATCACTCCAAGAAGTTTCTTTGTGCTACTCATACATTGTCAGATTCTCTCCCACATTAACCTCTGGCAAACACTAGTTTGCTTCTCTACCCTACTATTTTTGCCTTTTTCAGAAATTTATATGAATAAAATTACAGAGTATATGGCCTTTTTCTTTGTTTCAGCATAACAGCTTTAAGATCCATCTTAGTGGTTATGTGAATCAATAGGCCATTCCTTTTTACTGCAGAGAATTACTCCATTGTGTGGATGTATCCAGTTTGTTTATCTATTAACCTGACACAGAACCTTTAGGTATCTGTGTATGTGGTGGGGGCAGTGGTCTGGAGACATTTCTCTAGGTTAAAACTCATGAGTGAGATTGATGATTTATAAGGTAAGTGCATGTTAACTTTCTAAGAAATTGACAAACAAGGCAATGTATTTAGAAGTCTAACCTCTTTCCACATCAGAACACCTGGGTTCGATTTCTCTCTGGCTTCTTATGCCAGCTTCCTGCTAATGAAGACCATGGAGATGGTAGTGATGGCTGAAAAAACTGAGTTCCTGTCACCCAAATGGGAAGCGTAGATTGCATTCCCTGATTTCCAGATCTGGCCCCAACTCAGCCCCAGCCGTTCTGGCCATGTGGGGAGTGGACCCGCAGACTCATTATTGCTCTCGCTGTCTCTTTCTCACTCTCAGCTTCTTGCCTCTCACATAAATAAATATTACTAAAAAGGAATAAATAAGAAACATGCATGTCCAGTGTTAGCATTACGAATTCCTACCATGAATACATGAATGTTCCAGTTTCTCGACCTTCTCACCAGCATATAGTACTGTGACTTTGACAAAAAATATATTTTAGAGACACAATGGTGGCAGAGTACAGAAGTTCCACACCTGAGTATAATTAATGAACTCCTCCCAGATGGTGCTCCTGGCTCCTGGCTTCTGCCTTGCTCAGACCTGGCTGTTGTGGCACTTGGGTAGTGAACCAGAGGATAGATGTCTCTCTCTAGCTCCCTTTAAAATAAATAAATAAATGTTTACATTTTTTAAAATCTGATCAGTACCTAGTGGTATTTCTTTGTGGTTTTTGCTTGAAATTTTTCTTCAGTAATAGAGATAAAATAAAGATACTCTCCAATGAATTAGTGAATTTTTTGACAGCAGAAATGCTCGTAAATAAGTGCAAAAGAAATTTCTTCAGATTGAATAAAGATGGCACTGGAAGGAACCATAATGTCATCAATGAAGGAAATGGGGGAAAATCATATTATGGTAAATATGGTAGATAAAAATCTTCAGTTTCACTGGGTATGGAATTTTATGTTGACAGTTTCTCCTTTCAGTATTTTTTAAAGATTTATTTATATACTTGAAAGAGAGAGATTTTCCATTCATGGAGTTTACCCCTCAAAGGGCTGCAACAGTAAAGGATGAACCAGGCTGGTGCCAAGAGCCTGGACTCCATCCAGGTCTCCAACATGGGTAGCAGGGGCCCAACCATTTGGACCATTCTCCATTGCCTTTGCATCCTTAGTGGAGCAGCTGGGACTCGCCCAGTGCCCCTGTGGGATGCTGGCTTCATGGCTACCCCACAGCACAGGCTCCTTCTTTAAAATGTTTCTGCACTGCCCTCTGACCACTGCTTTTAAATATTATTTCTCTATGTGAAATGCTTAACTTGGGGGGAACTTCCAAGATGTTTTGCTTGTCATTAGTTTTCAGAAGCTTGATTATGTTGTCTGTGGGCATGGATTTCTTTGCATTTGTCCTATATATTTTCCAGTAACATTAATACATTTGAGTGTATATCTTCACTAACTTTGCTGAATTTTTGGTCATTATTTCTTAAAATAGTTTCTATTAAGTTTCTGGGACTTGAATGACATGATTTGAAACTCCTTGTATCGTCCAACATGCCCCTGTAGGGTCTGTTCTTTTTCTCCCCAGTCTTTCCACAGATTTGATGCTGTCTATTGATCTGTTTTAGTTTACTGTCTCTACTCGCTGTCATCTCTATTCTGTAAGTTTTCAATATTTGTTATTCCATGTTTTGGTTCTGAAGTCTGCCTCCAGTTCTATGTTTTATATCTTCTATTGACCTTCTGAGATTTTTCTTTCCATTTATTTCACATTAGTTGGAAGTACAGTTAAAAGAGCTGTTTTAAATTTATTATCTGATCATTCCCATATCTGTGCTATCTCAGGATTAATGTCTGTTGATTGTCACTTTCTTGTGTGATGTTGATAGTTTCGTGTTTCTGTCTGTTGGATTTTTTTTTATTTTACCCTGAATATCTCTAATATTATGTTTTTATCTTAACCCCTTTGGAGAATATTGATCGCCTTATAATTTCTTGATTATACAAATTTCTCCTAGCCTTTTGTAAACTTTAATTCCTGTCAATGCAATTTCTTAAACCTTTGCAGTGCCTTTTGGGGCTGTCTTTGTGTGTGCATCATACAGTGGCAGTCTAGGTCTAGGAAGAAGTCTACCCCGTAATTTAGTTCTCAAAGCCTTTGATATGCTGATTAGGGTTAGATGTAAGCATGACCACTGTGACTGAGCCCAGGAGCTCAGGTAGCATATTCTGGAATATTTTCCTGAGCGCTGTCCTCTGTGTGATCTCCCTGATACCGTGTGTTTCCCAGGAACCTGTTTCATGGTCCTTTAGCTGAGAAGCCATGGCTTTGGGTGCCCTGCTCTGCTACGTAATACCCACGACTGTAACTGCCTCCAGGGCTGCAGGAGGATACATGGTGCACAAGAAACAGCAAGATGCCCTTATACTCTTGGGACTGCAGGTTCTCTGGTCAAAGAGAAGGGTTCCCTCGCTTGGAGTTGCAGGTCCCTTACCAGCATCACTGCCATTTCCTTTGCTGCTATTTCAGTGAGGCTGGAGAAAAAAAAAAAAAAAAACAACAACAAAAACAAAACAAAAAAAAACGAAATGGGGAAAAGCAACAGAGGACTGTGCCAACCCTGTAACCCTAGTGGGCCACTTACTATTCCTTAGAAAGTAGACAAGTTTCTGTTGGAGCTTTTCGGGTTTATGTTCAAGCACAGTCCCTGGGTTTAGCTGCTTTTCAGGTCATTACCAAGAGACACTGAGTTGCAGGGGGAGTGGGTGGGGGAGAACTTGTTGATCTGGTGATAATCCAGGTTCTGGTTTCTTTCTCCAATCTGGCTGCTACCATTTACTTTCAGAGTTTTTAGACAACTACTCTATGCATTACGTTCAAGGACTTTCAGTTGCGTTTAGGGGAAGAGACAGGATGGAATGTGTTTACTGCCATTTTGATTGGAACCAGAAACCACAGTTTAGATTTCCTGAATCCTACTTAGCAAACCAATCCTTAAAGTATGCTTTAGTCTAGAGCTAAAATAAATGCTCAAATAATAATATGTAAGATTTAAGTAACCAAGGTGCCAAAATCTAACCATTTCATTTAACCCTCCTCATAACCCTATGAGGGTTATATGGTAGATGTTTTAACACTTCCACTTTTATATTGTAATTCCTTAAATAGTTTCCTTTTGTATATTCTGTTTTCCTTATGTACTTGGAAATTACTTATATATTTTTCTTATCTAGTTTATATATTTCCATTTACATGTTACTACATTGTCACTTACTATGTATTTCCAGATTAGGGGACTGAGGTCTAAAGATATTAAGTATGTTACCCAAGGTCATAACTGCAAGCTACTAACTGATGGAACCAGACTTCAGAGCCCAAGCTCTTAATGACTACACAACCTTAGGTCTCAACTTATATTTTATTTTTATTATAATTTTTTATTTGACAGAGTTAGACAGTGAGAAATAGAGACAGAGAGAAAGGTCTTCCTTCCATTGGTTCACCCCTCAAATGGCCGCCACGGCCAGAGCTACACTGATCCGAAGCCAGGAGCCAAGTGCTTCCTCCTGGTCTCCCATGTGGGTGCAGGCGCCCAAGCACTTGGGCCATCTTCCACTGCCCTCCCAGACTACAGCAGAGAGCTGGACTCGAAGAGGAGCAACCAGGACTAGAACCCGGAGCCCATATGGGATGCCGGCGCCATAGGCGGAGGATTAACCATATGAGCCACGGTGCCGGCCCCTCATTTTATATTTTCTTTTTATTTTGCTTCATCATACATAATATTGCACATTTGTGGAAAAAATACTTGAATATTGTTGTACAGCTACAAGTTTAACTTATTTTGCTTTTAACTTAGGTTAAGGATAAAATATCCCAAGTTAAGGATAAAAGAAGTTCAAGGACAAAAGTTTGTAAAGAGGTGATATTACTACTTTTGAGATGGGCCAAGAGAATACTTTGGGAATCAAAGCCATTTGGAAGTCTCACTGATGCTTTGAAAATTTATTTGCATCAGCTGGATTTATTCACACAGCTCTCCTTTCCTACTCCCTTCTCCCCTCTACCATGTTTTTAAACTATTAAGTGGAGGACGTATGGATGGTGGAAGTTTAACCTAAGAATCAATTCATGCTGTAAAAAATATTATTTAATTAAAACAATCAGCAATTTATAAAATAATATTCCAATCAAGGTGCTAAAGTGTGTTCTACAAAGTGAGATCTGTGAGTTTGGGGATTATCTTGAGCCATCAAAAGACAAGTACAGAAATTGAAAATGTGTTGAAATCTATATCAATTTTATGTTGTTGACTATACTACCAAGTCACGGAATTCATATTTTGTTGTCATTTCTATTTTGTTTTTTTATTCATTCATTTTTACTATATTTCCCAAAAGTGTAATTATGCAATAGATTAGAAATTTTAAAAATAAAACGAAACCAAAACTAGTTCCTCACTAAAACCAATTTAAGACATGCCATCCTAAAACACAGTGACTGCTTTCTAATTTTAAGAGAAATGATGACAAAATTAGTTAGAACACAGGGATCTCTGACATGATTTTGTTTCTTCAGTGATTATTCACATTTCCAAAAATTGTGTCAGGAATTTTAAGTAAAGTTGTATTTGTAAGAGACAAAGACCTAGGAAAAAATCATAAGGGCTGATTCTTTTTCTACCAGTAAGCTTGCTAGTCAAGTTTAATGAACAGATTACATCTGACAGATGAGGTAGACATCTCAGTAAAGAACTTGGAATGAGTTTTTAGATGTGGGTACATGCCCTCCATTCTCTTTACTGCTCCCTGTCTTACACCTAAGAAGCAGTGAAAATGTTTTTTTGTTTGATGTAGGATTTTCTGGTTGTGGGATTCCTGAAATTCCTCCCAGAACCTCAGAATAGACCCAATATCCCCCTCGGTGTAGAGTATTAGAAATTTCCCTCTGCTGGTGGGAGAGGACTAGGACCCACCTACCAAGGTTATTGAACATAACTAATATTTTATGTATGTAATTGCTGGCTAGGCTTCTACATTCAACCACACACAACAAAGTAAGGAGGTACTGTAAACATGGCCCTGCACAGTCTGGTGGTAAAAAGTGTAGCTACACAATGGATTAGAAATTTTAAAAATAAAATGAAACAAAAACTAGTTCCTCACCTTAATACCAGTTTTTGCCAGAGTTTTTTGAAGAAGAAGGGGTAGTGAACAAATCCTGGGCTGGTCAGGCAAGTCGGGGTTGGCTAACAGGGTCCAGGTAGATTGTTTGAAATAGTAAGTTGGCATATCCTGAAAGGTACTCCTTCTGCATATGTGTGGCAAAGAGACTTTGACTGAAAAAACAGAGCAGGAAAAGGCCAATGTGGCCAGGTTAAAAGAAAGTGGGCAAGTCCCTGTCTCCATGAAATTTTTGGCCAAGGGATTTTGTCTCTAGATAAGGCAGGAGAAAGGATAGAAGAAAACTCGACACGGAGCATTCCTGAGGGCAAGGTTGCTCAGGACTTACCGTTGCTCTTTCTCTCCTGGCGAGCTCGCCAAATATGTTACCAGAGATGGCTCCTTGGAGGTTCTTGTCTTCATATAAGAAAGAATTCAGATGGGAGACAAAGAGTAGCAGTAAGCATGCTAGCCAAGTTTATTGAAGAGATTATACCCAAAAGACCAAGTGAGCATCTCGGTAAAGAACTGAGAGCCACAACAGATGATTTTTAACCTACCTAAAAGTTGATATTTGTGCTTATTTTTATTTTCTTCAAATTTGAAGCCTTGAGAACAAGTTATTGCAGTTGCATATGCAGAACTTGAAAGTGACTGTGGAGGATGACAAACCCTGAGGCTAAGTCAAGCCCCTGACCTGGGCTTTGTGGGAGACCAGATTTGATGCCCTCCCCCAAATATGAAGAATTGTTCAACTGAAGATAATTAAGAAAAAGTGAGGGGCCAGTGCTGTGGAGTAGCATGTAAAACTGCTGCCTGTGGCACTGGCATCCCATATGTGCACCAGTTCCAATCCCAGATGCTCCACTTCCAATCCTGCTCCCTGCTAATGCACCTGGGAAAGCAGCAGAAGATGGCTCAAGTGCTTGGGCCCCTGCACCCACATGAGAAGCTCCTAGCTTCAGATCAGTCCAGCTCTAGCTGTGGCAGCCATATGGGGAGTGAACCAGTGGATAGAAGCTCTCTCTCTCTCTGGCTCTGTCTCACTCTAACTCTGCCTTTCAAATAGATAATTCTTAAAAGAAATAAAAGGAAAGGGTAGTATAGGAAAGCCCTCTGCCATCTCCCTATTTTCCTGAAAAAAAGGCAGTGATTTTATAAAGACAAAAGAGATTCTGCCCATTCTTATACTAGAGTGTACAAGGGTTAACTACTAAAGACCACTGTGCACCTTTAGGGTCCTGGAGGAATCTGTGTTAACGAGATCTGCTGACTAGCCTTTATCTGCCTTTTATTTGCCCTCCCCCAAACGTCTGCCAAGACTCAAAATCATTTCTTTGCCATGTCTATTCTCTGAAAACTTCACTGTTCTTTGTTGAAATTACTGCATTATTCTAGAATTCAAAGCCACCTCTTCAAGAACTGTTCAGCCTGTGGTTGACTTCCATGTGTATATGAGATATACTAGTTAATAAACTTTTTTCTCTGTTGGTAATCTGCCTTTTGTAATAGGGATTCATACCAACCAAGAACCTATGGTTTGTCTGGGTCTTGGCAGTCTTGGAGCACAAGGGCATTGTACTCACATTCTTGCAATGTCAAGGAATAAAGGCGAAAGAGAGAGTATGGGAGGCAAGTGAACAGCTACATATATGTAATACTTTCCTTATTACTCAGCCCACACAGAAACAAACAGTTCTGGCTTCTTTAGCTTAATCAGCTCAGCTAGTACCTACGAATTTTTTTTCACAATTTTCACCCTCATGTTACTTATTGGTATCTTTTTAAAAATCGCAACAAACCATTAAGACTTGATCTAAAACAATGTATTGGAAAAACAGATGTATTCTTAGAGAAAAGAACTTTCTACAGTGTGGAGATAGTATTCCTTGTCATAAAGTTTTACAACAGCATTTAATTTTTTTAAAAAATCTGTTAGTTGTTCAAGACTTTTTTATTCATGCTCCAAAACTCTGTACTGTAATAGAATAAAAATATGTATAGCATTGGGAAAAATAGAATTTTAAATTTTTAGCCAAATTACTCTAGCCAAAATTCTGAAATGAATCACCATGAAAAATATTTATTAGCTGTAAACTAGTTCATCAGTGTTAGTTTATACTGTTGAGATATCTGTTGCTTCAAGGTACTCAAGTCTTTAAGTATACTTCAACCATTCTATTCTATACAAATGAAATAAATATTCCTTCTAAGGTAAGACATTTACCGTTTCATCCAGGATTTCCTAGAGATTCTTGTGATAGTCTAACATTTCTCCCAGTGTGAAATCTCATACTGCTCACAATATTTTTTAAGCTTTCTTATATTTTCTCTAGTCTGCATTTACCTCAAATATGAAGCATTTCCCAAATATATCACTTCCACAAGACATCTAGATCTTGTAAACCTTCTTGAATATTGTGATTCATGATAGTTTCTACGTTACAAAATTGTAAAGAGGATAAAGTGAAATTATGCATGTAAATTGCCTGGCATATAGCAAGCATCTAGGAAGTGCTGTTATTTGTTCAGAGATAATGGTATGAGGTTAGTTACAATGCAGCAGGTGGAATGAAATGAAATATAGACATCCTGTTGTCTATGAAATTCCTTTAGCTTGTTCAGTCATGTAAAATAATTACTAAATCAAAGTTGCTTCCATAAACTGCTTATTGCTTGTTCCATTTGGCAGTCAACATCTCAATTCCTCTTACTGTTTTTTACACAGAGGAGCCCAGCATCCTCTCTCGTTTCTTTTCTCTCTTCTGCCCTCTATCACTCCCTACCTCCTTCCTTCCTTTCCTTGTCTCATGGCACCGATATCCTATGGCATGGTTGGTAGGAAAGAGAGGAATGGGGTCAGATATGGGTCCAGAAAGCTCTCAATGAAGCCTCTTTCTTCCAGAACCAAGTCAATGACCTTTCAAGAAGGAATCGTTCCATTATCCTAGTAGCTACAGTCAGCTAGGGCAATCAGTTGTGAGATTAAAGGATAAAACAGTTTCCAAATTGTAGCTTCATTTGGCCCCAAACTATTTCAAAAATAAATGAACCATCACTTAAGCAAAGAAAATTGAATAGTGTGGCAAATCTCTCTTAGAAAGAATATCAAATATTGCTTCACATTCAATCTTCTAATAATCTATAAGCACTAAATTCAAATAATTAATAAACATTTTGAGTTTCCTTGTACTGAATTTAGTTAATGTTTTACTGAAAATATTTCCCCAAAGAAAGAAAACCTGGTATTAATAGATTTCTCAGGAAAAACAAAATAAATTTCAAAGAATTCAACCAAACTAATTCCTGTACTTAATGAATTTTTAAAGACTGTTAAAGTATTAATTTCCTGGGTTGCCTTAACAAATTGCCATGAACTTAGTGGTTTAAAATTGTAGAGGTGTGGTTAGCATTGTGGTGCAGCAGGTTAAGCAGTAGCCTGTGACACTGGAATCCCATATTAGAACCAGTTTGAGTCCTGGCTGCTCCACTTCTGATTCAACTCCTTGCTAATGTGCCCCGGAAAGCCGACAGTGATGGCCCAAGTGCTTGAGTCCCTGCCATCCATGTGGGAGAGATGGATGGAGTTCCTGGCTCATGATTTTGGTCTGGTTCAGCCTCAGTTGTTCTGTTGTGGCCAAATGAGGAGTGAGCAAGTGGATGGAAGACTTTCTCTCTCTCTCTCTCTCTCTCTCTCTCTCTCTCTCTCTTCCCTTCCCTTCCCTTCCCTATCCCTTCCCTTCCCTCCCCTCCCCTCCCCTCCCCTTCCCTTCCCTTCCCTTTCCTTCCCTCCCCTCCCCTCCCCTCCCCTCCCCTCCCCTCCCCTCCCCTCCCCTTCCCTCCCCTTGCCTTCCCTTCCCTTCCCCAAATCTGCCTTTCAAATAAATAAATCTTAAAACAAATATAGAAATGCATTTTGTCACAGTTGTGGAGGCGAAAAAATTGGAAATCAAGTTGTCAGCAGGGCTGAGCTTCCATCTTCCCCCAGCTTCTGTGCCTCCGAGAGTCCTTTGGCTTGCAGCTGCAGAACTCCAATCTTTTTCGTTTTCATCTAGACAGATATGTCTCTTAAAGGCATGTGGCATGGAATACAGGACCCACCCTATACCAGAATGATTTCATCTTCAGACCTTTGACCTTGTAATATTTGCAAAGACCATTTTTTCCGGTCATTTCACAGAATCAAGTGCTTAGGAAGTGGACACATCTCTTTTGAGACCAACAAATCAAACCACTACAGCACAGAAAATGGATAATGAACTGGATTTTTAGCCAAATTGTCCCAGTTTGGTAGAGTGAAATCATTAAAATATCTGAAAATTCTGATTATATTTTGGTATATATGATTTTAATAAAGATAACAATCTATTAAATGAATTATAACATCAGTGAAATGTCATGGTGTCCTGTAAATTTGAAAGCAACTTCTTTTTTCCCTTAAATGTATTTATGTTATTGTGTATAGGTGCTGGTGTGGCTAACAAATTCTTTCCTCACAGGTAGAATCAACTTGAGTTGATTCCTTGTAAGTGATCACAAATTAGTTGTGTTTTAATTATAATACATAATGAAAGTATTTTAAAGTTCAATAGAAATTTTATAGTTGAAGAATTAAAATATACCTGAATTCACTTGGAGAATTGCTTATTTCAATAACATTCCTATATATTAATGTTAGTTCATATGTTACAAGCAGTTCTCAATTTGATGAACTCAAGAGGAGAGAAAACGTGATTATAGTCTTAAACCTTGACCTTCAATATCATAGGTATATCAGAATATCAGTAATTTATAAATGACTGACTAATCAACATAAAATTAATTACCTTTTATATCAGAAGATAATTAACATAAGAAATGTGAAATCTTTCATATCTTCATGTCTAAGTTAAATTTTTGGCCCAAAGAATTCTCAGCCACCCTCAGAGTAAATCAGCAGACTATCATAATGTGTCTTTAATTATATTCATTAATATTCATTTGGGAAAAGTGTATCATAGTTTCTATTTCAAGAACAAAAGCTGGAACATTAAATTTGGTTTTATCTAGAATGTTCAGTTTGAGATCAGTTTTTTCAAAACTTTTATCTGAGATCATTGTACTTTAACAGTTCAGCTACTGAAATGCAACAAATTTGTTCTCTCGAATTATAAACAATTTATCTAGGAAGTCTACTATTTAGAACAAAGGTGAACGATTTTAACATGATTTATTTTCCTGAGAGTGCGTCAGCATGCAGAATTAAACAAATGCTTTGGACAAAACAACGAACACTTAATAATCACTAATAAAATCACAGAACCTGGAGTCCTGACTCCCACCAAGCAAAAACATTAGTATCCTTTTATTCAACACTTTCTATGTGCCAGCCACTATCAACATTTTATATGATTCCCTTTCACGATATTAATGACAGTTCCAGCATTATCAATTTCATTTTATATATGAGAAACTGAGGAACATAGAGAATAAATTTTTGTAGTGAGAAGCTGCTATAGGAACCAAATGGTGGTTCCAGGGTCCTGTCAACCAAATGGGTCTGTGAGGATGTCTCATTATTTCCTCAAAATTGGACTTGTTCTTTAAGAACCTCCTGGAGGGGGCTGGCGCTGTGCCGTAGTGGGTAAAGCCACTGCCTGCAGTACCCGCATCCCATATGGGCACTGGTTCTAGTCCTGGCTACTCCACTTCCAATCCAGCTCACTCCTAATGGCCTGGGAAAGCAGTAGAAGATGGCCCAAGTCCTTGGGCCCCTGCACCCATATGGGAGGCCCAGAAGAAGCTCCTGGCTCCTGGCTTCAGACTGGCTCAGCTCTGGCCATTGTGGCCATCTGGGGAGTGAACCAGAGGTTGGAAGAGGGAGGGAAGAAGGAGTTGGAAGAGTTGCCATGCTGAGGAGACTGACATCGTGCAGCTCCTAACTATCCATGAGGGAGGTGACTCCAAGGAGGTTCTTGTTATCTTGAGATGGATGGGGTCATGGTAGGACTACTGCTTCACCTCAGTGGCCATGGCACTGGGAGAACACCTTCTCGTTCTAATGGCTTTCACTTTCTGAGACACAGCACAATTGCATCTTTTGACTCTGTTTCTATTCTGCTTTTGTCAAATAACATCTTCACGTGACTAGCCATTTAATGGCATTTAGGCTCTCCCTCCAGGAGTAAAGTTCAAGTCACAATGAAGGTGACAAGGGGTGGTAGGTGGTTCAGTAAGTGGGTTTGGGTTGGGGGATAGGATACGCAGGAGTAGGGGTTGGGATAGGACAAGAGTAGCTGCAATGTAGTACTCAGTGTGGTAGCCTCTTCACGGGGTAACTAATGGAAACCTAACAATGACATTGATGGCTACAAATAGCATCATCCAGATCACCTAATAAAGCTAGACAAAGGCATATCAAAATTTCTCACTCTCATAGTGTGGGTCTGACTACATTTTATAGGTGTGAAATTTGAGAATATGAAAACAATACATATCATTCTGATAAGGTGGCACATAGACTGTGAGTTTAGAAAGAAGGGTAGTATGACAAACATAAATGGTAAGATAATTGTGACACAATGTCCCAAGTGCTATCATGCTATTGAGTTAGGGATAGATGTGAATGTTAAACTAATCTTCGATTTTTTCATTGGAGATGAAGCACATCATATTTACAGTTTATTCTAAATTTGCTTTTTACTTGATATTACAAACTTTTCTGAACTGTAAAATTATTTGAAAATTCCACTTATATAGTTGCACAACATTTCTAGAGTTTTTTTCTGAGTTTTTTTTTCTTTTTTTAATAAATATTTATACAAATGTTAGACCGACTTTTTCATGATTTTTCAAGAAGTGAAATTGACGAATACATGAACATAAATTTTGTAAGGTATTTCATAAATTATGCCGAAAACTTTCAGAAAGTTCATGTCAGTTTACAATCCAAGATGCGAGCTAGATGACAAAAAGTATGGGAAAGGGAACAGAACGGTGAGAGAGCATGGTAAGTTTGGGGGTGGGGCATGGAGAAGAGTAGAGGCTAAGACTAAATAAATGGGCAGGACCAATATTGTGAATTACACAGAGAAATGAAAGAATAGGTATTACATAGTCCCAGGTTTCAGGCTTGGATATCATAGTCCATTGTATTACAACAAGAAGAGAAATCAGATGAAAGTTTATATGTTTGGGGAGACAGGTAATGAGCTCAGTTTTAAATATGTTAAATATAAAGTATGTGTGAAACATCTAGATGGGTTTATTTTTGAAGAGAAAATTTTTTTAAAAATTTTTTAGAAATTTTATTTGGAAGAGTTACAGGGAGAGCTGGAGAGACACACAGAGAGAGGCAGGGAAATCTTGCATCTGCTGGTTCACTCCCAAAAGAGCAGCAATAGCCAAGTGCTGGGTCCAGCCATAGCCAGGAGCCAGAAGCTTCATCCTGGACTCCCACATGGGTGGCAGGGTCATGAGTGCGTAGGCCATCTTCTACTACTTTCCCAGTTACATTAGCAGGGAGCTGAATCAGAAGTGGAACAGTGAGGCACAAACCAGTGCCCATCTGGATGCCAGCATTACAGGCAGTGGCTTAACCCATTATGCCACAATGCCAGCCCTTTTAAATTATTTTATTTGCTTTCATTGGATTTGAAAAGCTTGTGCAGGTTGGGGGAGGAAAGAGAGAGAGAGAGAGAGAGAGAGAGAACATGCTTTCATCCACTGGCTCACTCCCCAAGTGACTATAGCATCTGCCGGTGGAACAGGCTGAAGCCTTGAGCCTGAAGCTCAATCCGGTTTTCCTACTTGGACAGGGACCTCCTAGAGTGCACACTGGCAGAATACCCAGGACTCCTCAGGACTCTGATTTGGAATGCCAGCCTCCCATGTGGTGAATTAACTGTTGCTGTCGCACCAAACACCTCATGTGCATACTTTAGATTTCCTGGTCTAAGACTCTGGAGGTTATGGCTTCTGATAAAAATTTCATAGTCATTGTTATATATTGGGTTGTTGAAAATTGGTTGATCACTCAGTACAGTATAAGGAAAAGATAAGCAAGACCATAGAGTTTAGAGAACAGCAATGTTAAGAAGCCTTATAATCCAGCATCTCTAAACCAAAAAATTTTGAAATATAAATAACTGTAATTTTGTGATAACTAGCACTAATCATATAATCACATGATGGCTCTGAATTCATGTAGCAATAACGCCCACTTTCCAACTGACTCATATATACATATCAAACAGATTTAAAATGCTGTAAGAGAAGGGACCCAATAATTTTGCCTTTAAAATATGCATTTGGTATTTAAGAAATTCAATTTTACGCTAAAGCAGAACAATTTATAATAAATTAAAATAGTAACATGATACATACACTCATCTCAAGAACCAGGAATTTTGAGTAATTACCAAATTTTGAGAAATTAGTATAATTTTCCTATTCTCTAGCCAGCAATCATAAAAGAAGTCCCCTCCCCCTCCCCCATGTTGAAAGACACTTTTTCTTCAGGAAGCTCCCTCCTCAAAGATGTAGATTTGTGTACTTTGCCACCTTGTGGTCATTGTCATTATTTGCATGTCCCCATCTGTGCTGTGACTTAATTTTCCTGTGAAAATGGCTATGTGTTCTTATATATTCAATTAAAAACAAAGCCAGCAAAAACATGTTAGAACAAACTTGACAAAAAATGACCATAACCAAGATGAATACTGATCTGATGAGTTTATTATGGACTGATATATCTGCTTGATTGCTTTCTCTGGAGTGTTGTGAAGTTTCCCCTACATATTGCTATAGAAACTATTTTGACACAGAAGAGATATGAATGAAAATAAGAAAGTACAACTGTTATTTTCACTTGCCGCCAAGTACAGGTTTTAAACAGAAAATAAAACCCATGACTTCATGTATGTGGAGCCTACATGTGAATAAATAAGACAGTTTTCTGAAAAACTCAAAGCAAACCACAGGCTAATTTCTTCTTTCCAAATTTTTAAGTTTGATTACTAGAAGCAACTGGGCTGAAGAAGTGAACTTTGAAAATGTCTTTGTAACTTTTGAAATCTTTACTTAGTATAGAGTTGGTCTTCAGTATATAAAGATAATTAAAAAGGAATCTTGATGAAGAATGGGATGGGAGAGGGAGTAGAGGTAGCATGAGAGTGGGGGTGGAAGGGTGGATATTGGGGGAAGAACCACTATATGCCTAAAGCTGTAACTATGAACTTTGTATTTATTAAATAAAAGCTTTCTTAAAAAAAAACTGTCTTTGTAGGTGTGGTGCACATTGCCACATAGCTATTGTGGTTCAGGTACTTTTTTTTTGAGAAGTTCAGGTTACTTACAAGTTAATAATTACTGCATACATTTTTAATTTCATGTTTGGATTCCTTTTCACATATGATTTCATCTTTTCTTTATTTGTAAATCTACAAAATATTTCATCTTTACTGTTAAAAAGGTTTTCAGAGAACATCTTCTTTTAGTGCTCTTAAGTATAAATAGTTTTGCCATTCCAAGTCTCTGCTTCCTTCCACCTTGAGGCAATGAACTGGATTTAGAATAAGAGTTTTATGGGAATAGTCATTTTTAAAAGATTTATTTATTTATTTGAAAGGCAGGGTTCCACAGAGGCAGAGAGAGAGATCTTCCATCTGCTGGTTTACTTCCCAAATCGCTACAACAGCTGGAGCTGAGCCAGGCCGAAGCCAGAAGTTTCTGCCAGATTTCCCACATACGTGCAGGGGCCCAGAACTTGGACCATTTTCTGCTGCTTTCCTAGGCACATTAATAGGGAGCTGAATCAGAAGTGGAACAGCTGGGGCTTGAACCAGTGCCCAAATGGGATTCCAACACTGCAGACCACGGCTTTAAGCCCTACGCCACAGCGCCAGCCCCAGAACAGTCATTCTTAACCTGAATTTTGTTTGTCACAATACAGGAGATCCTTTCAAAATGTAGCAAGATGAACAACTTAATTAGATTTCCTTAAATTATTTTTTGCATTAAAAACTTTATATATTTTGAACTCATTTATTATGCTTTAGTGATAAGATTTAAAGAATGTATTTATTCATGTTATTCAATGGAATGCATTAAAGTTACACAAATAGGGCCGGCGCTGCGGCTCAATAGCCTAATCCTCCACCTGCGGCGCTAGCACCCCGGGTTCTAGTCCCAGTCGGGGTGCCGGATTCTGTCCCGGTTGCTCCTCTTCCAGTCCAGCTCTCTGTTATGGCCCAGGAGGACAGTGGAGGATGGCCCAAGTGCTTGGGCCCTGCACCCCATGGGAGACCAGGAGGAAACACTTGGCTCCTGACTTCAGATCAGTGCGGTGCGCCGGCCGCAGCGGCCATTGGGAGGTGAACCAACGGCAAAGGAAGACCTTTCTCTCTGTCTCTCTCTCTCACTGTCCACTCTGCCTGTCAAAAAAAAAAAAAAGTTACACAAATAGGGAGCCATGTACAGAACTAAAAACACAGCCTTGAATGTGGGGAGAGATTATTGTCTATCTCCATTACCAATAAAAGCAACCCAAAACAGACACTAAAAATAGTAAGCCTGTTATAAATGGTAGGCTCTCAAGATCATTTTGACTCAGGGTAGGCACTGAGGTCCAGTGGTTAAGTTGCTGTTTGGGATGCCTCCATTCCATATTGGAATGCCTGGGCCCCAGTCCCACCTCCACATCTAACTCAGTTCCTTGCTATGCATGCGTTGGAATGCAGCAGATGATGGCTCAAGTACTTGGGTTCCTGTCTCCCATTCAGGAGATGCAGATGGAAGATTTCTTTCTATCTCTGTCTCCCTCTATGTGTGTTTGAGTTTATCTGTTGCCCTGCTTTTCTTTTCTTTCTTTTTTTTTTTAAGTTTTATTTATTTATTTATTTATTTGACAGAGTTACAGACAGTGAGAGGGAGAGACAGAGAGAAAGGTCTTCCTTCCGTTGGTTCACTCCCCAAATGGCCACAACAGCTGGCACTGCGCCGATCTGAAGCCAGGAGCCAGGTGCTTCCTCCCAGTCTCCCTTGTGGGTGCAGGAGCCCAAGCACTTGGACTATCTTCCACTGCTTTCCCAGGCCATAGCAGAGAGCTGGACTGGAAGAGGAGCAACAGGGTCTAGAACCGGCACCCATTTGGGATGCCGGCGATGCAGGCAGAGGATTAACTTAGTGAGCCACAGAACCAGCCCTGTTGCCCTGCTTTTCAAACAAATTATTTGGCTCATGTGTCTAACAAAGGAGTGACTGAGAATCAGCAAGTAGCCAAGACTTAGAGAAGCCATTCGTTTTTTTTTTTTCCAAAACTACCAACCAGCTCTAATCTGAATAAAGAAATTTCTTTTAAAAAGATTTTATTTATTTATTTATTTGAAGAGTTAGAGTTTCACAGAAAGAGTGAGAGACACACACAGAGAGAACTCTTACTCTGCAGAACTTGCCAGAAGAGTTAGGTGGTAATGGAAGGAGCTGCTTCCATTGGTTCATATTCTGTGGGCTACTCACGTTGGTATTTTGATGTCACATGACAAACAGTGTATGTGATTTTCCAGTGTCCTAATGAACTTTGTATATGCAGTAAATCAAATGGCAGCACTCAGTAGACCTTATGTTTCTGTTCAAAACAAGCTGCAGTACACACAAGTTTATTTTTCTTTCTCTGGTGTCATTTCAAATCAGTTAGCTATCATAAATGATATAAAATACTTTATTTTTTAAAATTACAGAAAAATAATACCTCCTAACAATATAAAAGAAATGTGGTTATTTAGGAACCCTAAATTGAAATGCTTATGAGTTAAAATTCAGTGAGACTAGAAGTAAGGCTGTTTATTAAAAATAATTATTTTTCCAATTTTTAAATACTTAGAAGTTTCACTGCACATTAAGCATAGCTGTAGAAATATATAGACAAAAAAGATTGTTATTGTTATCAGGACAGTAAAAAGAATTGGTAAATGATTATAGTAGGGGGCTTTTTAAATTAAAAAATAATTGTTTTGAGTGGTGGACTTAGAACTGATAGAACACAGTGTTCACAGTCTGATAAATATACTCATCAGAATTCACTTCTGTATTGAATTAAATTTAAAGTAACAATAGCAAAAATGCCATTGGTTGTCTATGATATGTGTATTACTTTCTCTCTGTGTGCACCACCTCACATATTTACAAAAAAAAAAAAAAAAACTTGCAATGCAGCTGTTAGCTTCATTTTACAAATGAGGAAACTGAAGTTCAAAGAAATAAAGATAGAATGTGGTAGAATCGGGCTTGGAATTCAAGTCTTTTTGTTTGCAAAATTACTCTTTTTCACAGTTTCCCAAATAAACATATCTCAGGTCCCTATTCCAGGTGTATGGTAATTCCTAATGAAAAGTCTTAGTATTTCTTGTATTTTTAAAGGCCCCTATAGTTATCAAATGTGAGACTCTTATTTTACAGTTATGAAAACCAAGGCCATGTGAGAGTCCCTCAATATAAAACACTGAGTATCAACACAGCTGGACCTAAATTTTAGATTTACAGATACCCCATACAATGTTTCTCAAGGCTGGACCAAATTATGCACATCAAGCCACTGAAGGTCAGAAGATTGGGTGCTAGAATACAGGACCAAGGGTCAGCGCTGTGGCTCACTTGGTTAATCCTGTGCCTGTGGTGCCAGCATCCTATATGTGCTCCGGTTCTAGTCCTGGCTGCTCCTCTTCCAGTCCAGCTCTCTGCTGTGACCCAGAAGGGCAGTGGAGGATGGCCCAAGTGCTTGGGCCCCTGCACCCACTTGGGAGACCAGGACACCAGGAGGAAGCACCTGGCTCCTAGCTTCAGATTGGCACAGCACCGGCCATAGCAGCCATTTGGGGAGTGAAGGAAGACCTTTCTGTCTCTCTCTCTCACTGTCTAACTCTGCTGTAAAAAAAAAAAAAAAAAGAAAAAAAAAAAAGAAAAGAAAAAGAAAAAAGGATTTCAGGACCAAGGCATTCATGGAGTAGCCACAGTAAAAGAGATGGAAGACAAGCAGAAAGCCAGAGAGGTGCTGCAAGAAGGGTGCTTACTAGGCCTGGCATGGTTTTCAGATAAACTGGAAACAAGATATAGGCACAAATGTATCTGACTCAACAGAGAGACTGAAATGGTGGAAGAAGTAGGGGAGATGCTCACAGGCTGAAAACTGGAAGACAAAGAGAAGCACACACCCTTGTCAAACATGCGGGACCATCACAATACTGGGGTGGAGGAGATCCACCTGCATGGCTTACCTGGAGTTCTGTGGTTTCATGGTCAGTCACCAGCAGCAGAAAGATGACCCACTTTCCTCATCTCATTTTCATCGTCTCTTGTTTTTCCAGTATCCTGATTTTGTCCTGTCTTGTCCCTTGTCCCTCACTGGTCTATTGCTGTTCAGCACCACAGAGGTCCTGATCTACATTCTAGCCTGGCTACAACTTAATTCCCACACCACTGTGGGTGTGGTCTTTCTAAATGTGAACTGGGTCATGGGGTTCCCTCAGTTTTCCCAGGTTGTCACACAGAGACATCCATAATCTGGATTTTGCATGCTTGTGTAATTTTCCTTGTGATTTATCATTTATCTTTAAGCCCTGCTGTAAATATCATGTCTCCCTGAAGCCCATTAACTCTTTCATACCCCCCAATGGAAATGAGCATTCTACATTTTATTCTTCTCTCTTTTCTGTATCTTATACAATACCACAGAAAAGTGTATGTTTTGCAACACTGCAACCACTAGAGTTGCATCACTGTTGCCTATTGCCTTCTTGTCTTCTGCTGGCTTCTCAGTTCACAGGGCAGGGACTTTGGGCTACTCATTTTTGCCCTGTCAGCCCCTGTGCAAAGTGTGTGTGAGCTCAGGGGGTACCCAGAAAATTCAAGTTAGAAAGAGAAATACACCTAGAGATAAAAGAGACTGTTCAAAGATGTGACAGTAGCTTCAGATTGATTTCATTCTTCCATGAAGTTCATTTGTGCAAAAATTCACAACCTGGATTCTTGAGTGACCTCTAATTTTATTATCCTTTCTTTATTAAAACCTTGTAAGACCACCGGTTTTTTTTTCCTTTGAGTTACTGTTACTGTAGTCTGTGTTACTTGAGAACAAAGAGTCTTGGCTAGAATTTGGAGCCTAAAGGTGATCATCTAATCTAAAAATACTCAAGATGATTGGGCTCTGAGCACTCCATGAGGCAGGACCCTTTATTTGGGAACCTGATAGATGCTTGAACATTTTTGAAAGCTAATGATATACTCATCTAAAGAGGCACTTATTATTTTTATGTAGAATAGGCAATTCATCTCTCTTGCCTTCTGCAATTGCTAGATAACCACAGGAGTGGAGCTGGAAAAAGAGTGCCTATTGGACCTGGCCTGATTTTTATTGCTTTGTTTATCAAAATATTTGAAATTCTAGTGGTCTAGAAAAGCTGGCAACAGACCTTAAAGGTCAAGAATTTCCAGTTCCAGATACTAAATTCTTGCCTTTCTGGAATGAACTTAGGAATGTAGGATGTTCCCCAGTTCTGCTTCCATAGTAAGAGGATACCAGAAGCATCATCTTTCCCCACAAAGTATTCATGTGAATCAGGGTCTGGAATTGAATCTAAAATGTTTTGGCTGAACACAAAGATTTCTGGGTCTAACAGAAATTGTGTCTTGTTGTAGCACTGTTAGAACTGAGGACATGTTTTAGTGGGGAGTCAAATAGATCCATGATTAAACATTTGAAAATCTCAGGAAATAAACTTGGAGGAGGACTAACATTTGTCTTTAGCAGCTAGAATTTTCACAGAAACTTGGAGTGAGAGGGAGAATGATAAGAGAAAGGAGCAATAAAAGAGAGCAAGAGAGAGGGAAAGAGAAAAATATGAAAAACTAACACAAACGGGCAAGTACAATTCGTAAAGAGGTTTCTGTCCCAGTTCTAGTTTACATATGACTTAGTTTTACTTGTTTTGATGAGCCCCTAATGTAATTACAACAACCATTTTTCTTGACCTAATTTAACTGGATTTCTCATCTTTAAAACTCCATACACCGCTGGCGCCATGGCTCACTAGGCTAATCCTCCGCCTGCAGTGTCAGCACCCCAGGTTCTAGTCCCGCTTGGGGCACCGGATTCTGCTCCAGTTGCTCCTCTTCCAGTCCAGCTCTCTGTTATGGCCCAGGAGGGCAGTGGAGGATGGCCCAAGTGCTTGGGCCCTGCACCCGCATGGGAGACCAAGAGGAAGCACCTGGCTCCTGGCTTCGGATCGGCACAGCACATGGCCGTAGCAGCCATTTGGAGGGTGAACCAATGGAAGGAAGACCTTTCTCTCTGTCTCTATCTCTCTCTGTCTCACTCTGCCTGTCACAAAAAAACAACAACAACATCAACAACAAAAAAACTCCCTACACATGTACAAAGGCCTTATTACATGAAAACACCTACTATGTGTAACAAGCTAATGTACTCTTTGTAGAAGGTATGAAGAGGAAACAGGTGGTGAATTCCACCTGCTTGTGGGTTGATTATTACCAGCATTACCAAATTATTACCAGCCAATGGACAGTCTTTCTCTCCCCGCCCCCCTCATTCTTTTTAAAGATGAATTTGTAGGCAACTCATTCTCTGGCAGTTTCTAGAGGAATAATAAGTCTTAAGTCCCAATCTGGAGAAACTTGAGACCCAGCAGTGGAGGTTCACTTTGCCCATCCCTGGAAGGGTCTGCTTGATCTGAAAATATATCTGCCATATTCCATCACATTTGCTTGCAGTTGGTCGTTTCTGTTGTTGATGTCAACATTTCAAGTACTTACCATCATTTCTTACTCATTAATTACATTTATAAAAGAATTCATTATCAGCTCTTAATACTTTAATACTTTATCATTCATGATATTCTGTTTTGTTTGTGAAGAGAATAAATTTCCTTGCACAGGGTCACCTTTAAAAAGGATAGTAGCAAAAGATGAACTGATTGTCTCATTTCTTGGTAAAATTTTAGCTAAAATATGAAATGCAACCTTTTTTTTTTTTTTTTGCTCAATTGAGATAAACATACTTGAATTCTCTTCCCAGAAATCTAATCAAATGGAGAGTTCTAACCCTGGCCAAGTTTTCTAAAACATTCAAAATACTCCATTGACCTGCATCTTTGTACATTGTTAGCTACTGAAAACACAACATTATAGAGTGCTAAAGCTAGAGTTGCAAAATATTTTGAAATAATTCTAGAAATCTGGTTATTTTTAAATAGCTCTGTGAGATATTCAGTCCTGCACACATTTAGCGACTTCCTACCAAGCATTTGCAGGCACTGTGCTAGATAGGGAGGATTCAGCCCTTAAGTAGATTTTAATCTAAAACATTTTTGGAAACCCCAAAATACAGCTTGTCAAAGCTAGATAATGGCCTATAGAATTCCGTGGACGTCTAACTCCGGAAAGGACCCAAAGCTTTTGGCCCTACTCTTTACTGTACAGAAGTGGGAGCTGAGATTTAAAGAAAGTTACTCATTATGGACTTGGACTTGCCAGGATTAGAACCCTCAGTTTCTCGTGTTCATCTGGGTGTTGTTTTTTATCAGATATCAGGTACATGCCGTACGTCCTTAACTGATGTATTGATTTGTCTTGAGGATTCATTAAATTCCTTTTTTCCCCATTTTATAAAGATCTCAGTTTTACTATGAAGTCTGTTATTAAAAATCTACTTTCAAAAGTGAACAAGACTGAAAAATATATAGTACCAAATTTATAAGATGTTCTTCTTGTTCCCAATATTTTTGTATTTTAAATCCTAGAAGGAAGTCCTAGAAGCTGATATTCCTACAGCATAGAACGCATGTAAAACACCAAATTCTTAGATCAGATCATAGTTCAGCTGGGAACAGTGAAGTGCAAAGGTGGAATTTCAAAAGAAGTAGCTAAGCAGTCCTGAAAATTTAATTTACCTAATAGCATGTGCATCCACCTGAGTTACAAATGACTGGAAATTGTACTTGCTATGAAAACATAAATATTATGTATAGTAGCCCTGCATACAGAAATTTGAATACAATTTCAGGGACATTGAGATAACAAAGGACAGAGAAATGAGTGGCATCCTAACCAAGGTTAACGCATTGTCATCTTTAATGTACAATGCAGACTGATCCTCCTCCACTGTTAGTAAGAAATCGTGGTCTCCTTGAGGTACCATGGTACCTCACCAGCCCCTTTTACACCTATGTGTAACTTTCCTGTGGCCCACTGCTCAGGTCTTAGGCTACTGCACAAAGTCATGACTGCTTCTTGGGCTGTTCCAGGAGAAGCTCAGAAATGATGGAAATGATTGGCCTCACCTCTAATGCTTTCTAGTCACAGAATTTGAAACATTTTCCCTTTAAAAGTTTTGATATAAGTTCAGAGGCATAATCTAGAACAAGCTTATTCATCCATGTTTGATTGCATTTATTCTTCACTTTTGATCAAAAAGCACTTCCAAATACAGAATATTAACATTTGCTTAAAAGGCATGGGTTGATTAAATTCAGCCCTAATTTTCCTTGGATAGCACAAAACTGCCATTTATTGGAAAGAACAGTGTGCATTTAGCAAAAAAAAAAAAAATAAAATAAATAAAAAATCAGAGACTAAAAAAATAATTTCTTGATGAGATTTCGTGCTGGATAATTCTGTTTGTCCCTACAGATCTGCTTTGCTGTTCCTGTCCTCTGTTCCAGGCTCCAGGAGGCTGAGCGGTGTGGACCGCTTTCTCTGGGCTTGCTGCCCTCCAGCTTCAGTTGGCTTTAGCCAATGGAAGCAAACAGCAGGAAAAGCGAGAAGGAAAGAGTGAGAGGTGCAGCTGATTTGCTAGGTTCCCTCTTGTACAATCTCTCACCTACCGCTGCCCTGGGGCTCTAGACGCAGGGGAAGTTAAACTTCCCTTGTTGTGAGCCCCAGGGTGCTCCACCATCTCTTTCTTATTTCCTTCCTGAAGCCTTGAAAGGATACTGGAAAAAGTAAGTGAAAATATAGCCAGCCAAGGTCAATGAGCTCAGGAATTTCTGCATGCTTTGCTCAAGGACTAGAAGAGTTCCTGGCAGAGAATCCACATTCATTCCATACTTGTTATATGAGCTGCTATACACATACATTTTTTAAAAGATTTATTTATTTATTTGAAAGTCAGAGTTACACAGAGAGAGGAGAGGCAGAAAGAGAGAGAGAGAGAGATCTTCCATTGCTGGTTCATTCCCCAATTGGCTGCAATGGCCAGAGCTGCACCGATCCAAAGCCAGGAACCAGGAGCTTCTTCCAGGTCTCCCACACTGGTATAGGGGCCCAAGGACATCTACTGGTTTCCCAGGCCATAGCAGAGAGCTGGATCAGAAGTGGAGCAGCTGGGACTCGAACCGGTGCTCATATAAGATGCCGGTACTGCAGGTAGCGGCTTTACCCACTACACTACAGTGCCGACCCCTACATATACATTTTTATTAAATAAAAATGTTCAGTAAAGATAATATTTATGATTTTCCAACACAAAATTAAAAATAAACTCCTACATGCATACTGAAAATACCAGTCACATCCATTTTTATTGTATGTGTTTGATTATTGCTACTATATATGAATTAAACATATTAGTGAATGAGAATAACTCTGGAAGTGACCTAGTAGAAAAAATGTTCACTGCTTAACAGAATTTACCCTTATAGGCAGGAGATAGCACTTGTTTGATTTTCAGTGCCCATTTGTGCAGTGCCTTATTGATAGTTATTTATCCCATCCCAATTGAGTGTCTGTCCTGATGTAGAAGCTGGGTGTGTAACGTAGATTAGCTGGACTGTATCCTCACAGTACTGAGTGCTGTGAGAACGCATGAAAGTATTATCTGATCCATGTCTTAAGGTTTCTTAACAGGAGAACTGAGAGATAGGAAGGTGTCAGTCTGTGACACAGAGTCAGGGAGGGAAGAGAAAGCAGAGGAGAAGAGGAGGAGAGTGAAAGTGTGGTTCACTCCTGCAACTGCCATGCTCATGATGCATGAACACAGCACGAAAACGAGAACATTGAGAAATGAAGCCAGAGAAGTGAAAAGTCACACCATGGAAGGAGTTACATAGGATTTTCAGGAGTTGAGACTTTAAGCCAAGCAAGCACTCATAGAACAGGGTAGGGACGAGGTGCTAAGAATAATCAATACATTGTCCCTCTCCCCCCAAATAGAAACATAACCATTTTTTAAATCTCCCAATAGTAAAGATGTTAGGGATCCCAAGAGTTCCTATAAAGTTACACTTCTCTAGTTGATATTAACCTATATTCTTTGTCATGCTTAAATAACAATTGTGATAAAACAGCCAACAGTTATCGTGTGCTTATTAGGAATTACATCTGGGAACTTCTTGACCAAAGGTCAAGTTATTAGTGCCACTTGTAAATCTTATCTTCCACCAGGTAAGTCTCAATAGGACTGGCCCAGCCAACTCATTCTTTGGTCAAGTAGCAACAGTCTCCAGTCCATTTTCTTCACCCTTCTTTCCATCTTGGAATTCCAAGAACTATATATGTATAATTTCCAGGTTAACCTGATAATCCTATGAAGTCACTACTATATTATCTTCAATTTATAGTTAAGGAAAAAAGGCTACAGGAAAGTTAAATGACTTGTTCAAGGTCACACACACTTAGGTAGTAAAGGTGGAGAAAGGGAAAGGTACTTGCTTTTCCTCACCTCTTATGGAAGGTAGGTTGGGAAAAGATCAGGAAACAGCACTCATGCTGAACATGAATGATAAGGACCATACTGATAAGTTTACTTTAAAGAGAGCCAACAAACTGTGCTTGCACCTTATGCCATGGCATAGAGAGTTTTGCAAATGAGTAAATGAAACTATAATATGTTCAAATTCATGTAGTCACAGATGCAACAATTAAGTTATTTTTCCAAGAGGAAAATTTAACAGAACTTTTTATTTAAAGTCACAGAAGCCATGGAAACTTGACTTCAAGCAAATCAGAAACCAGTAAGTCAAAGCAAAGCTTTGTGCCTCCATTTTCCTAATTTACAAATAAAGCTACATTTCAGATGCCTTTTTGGAGTATTTAAGAATTATGCACTAGACAACAATTTACAAATAGTCTATAATTCTCAATGACAAAAGACAATTCTTTGAGTCAAATGACTTCTAGGTCTAGTTTTAATAGATATGGACCATTTGATCTTAAAAAAAAAAAAAGTCTGATTGTTTGACACCAGCAGATGGCACCCTAACAAAATAATTTGTGTGCCATATGTGAACTTTTTACAGACCTCTGTACATTCAAATGCAAGGCAAACTCTCTGTACCTGTACCTGCAGGTAATAAAGACAAAAAATAGAGATAAGACTTGCTCTTTTGAAATCAACTAATTTTGATTTTGGGAGAGAAATTAGGAAAATAACTCATATTCATTTTGCAAACACCTAGCTAGCTTGAATCATTATTGTAAGAAAACACTTTAATAAATCTGCATAAACATCCAACTATAAAAAGCAACATGGCAGGGTCAGTGCTGTTGCACAATAGGTTAAAGCCCCTGCCTGCAGAGCCAGTATCTCATATGGACAGGGGTTCAAGTCCCAGCTGCTCCACTTCCAATGCAGCTCCCTGTTAATGCAACTGGGAAAGCAGCAGAGGATGCCCCAAGTCCTTGGGCCCCTGCACCCATGTGGGAGACCCGGAAGAAGATCCTGGCTCCTGGCTTAGGATCGGCTCAGCTCCAGCTGTTCAGTCATTTGGGAGTGAACCAGCGGATGGAAGACCTCTCTCTATCTCTGTCTCTACTTCCCTCTGTAACTCTTTTGAATAAATAAAACAAAATCTTAAAAAAAAGCAACATGGACACATTGAAAGGAATAAAAAGGACAGATCTATCCATTTTCCTGCCATGAATATCTCAGAGAAACAAATACTCTTTTTGAATGTTTCAGCCATCAGGGATGACATCCTCTTCCTCCTCCTCCTCCTCCTCCTCCTCCTCTTCTCATACTCCTTCTTCTGGTAAGAGTTTGGAAACAAACATTAAGTTTGCATTGAAGCTACTTGCCCCAATACATAGTTCAATTTCAGATCTATTCATTCTGAATTTTTTAATTAGGAAATTGGTAATTAAATGCCTCACTATCATCCTCAGGGCCCTTCCAAAGTGTATTAACTGTCATTTAAAAAAAATTTATGTCATGTATGGAAGAAAATCCTGGTTGAAACCAGAAGCCACAAAAAGCAAGAAATATGTGGGTGCCTGAGGTCCGTTGGTTTCCACCCAGAGACAAGAAGATGCGCCCAGTGGTGAAGACAGCAGGCATCCAAGAGCAGAACTAACTGCAGCTTCCGTGGTCTTCTGTGCCTTCCGGGTTGATTTTTCTGTGAGTCTTTCTGGTTTCAAGAAAAGGATTATCATTAAATATGCAATCCCATCTTCTTTAAGACCTTACACAAGAAAGAAAAAGACCAAAAGACTGACTTAGTCATTTGAGGGATAAGACTATGTGGGTAGAAATCAGGTTGATTCTTTTGCTGGCTATTGGAGGTGAAGCCTTCTCACCTGGAGAAAGAAGCACACTTCCACCAAAGCTTTGGAAAGCAAGTCAAGCCACTGCATGGAGGATGAAATATGGTAAAAGAAATGAGGCTCAGGGAATTAACAACCTACCTTGAGAAGATTTTCCAGTTTGCAAATAATAATGGTTACTATAATAATAATAATAATTAATAATAATATTTGAGTGAGAAACACCATGCCTTAATGAGTCTTCTAAGTATTCTATATTAATTAAAAATTCAAGTACATATAACAATTGTTATCGTACATACACTTTAAAATCTGCAATACAACATTAGCCCAAATTATTTGTGTAGTCGGGACTTAACCCATGAAACTTTTCTAATAGTTCTCAGTAATTTTTTTTAACATTTGTTTTATTTATTTAAAGGTCAGAGTGGTCCTGGGTGAGAGGCAGAGACAGAGAGAAAGAGAGTTATCTTTTGTCTGCTGGTTCACTCCCCAAATGGCAACAACAGCTGGAGCTTTTCCGGCTGAATCAGGAGCCAGGAACTTTATCCGGGCCATCTACATGGGTGCAGGAAACTAAGTACTCGGGCCATCTTCCACTCTTTCCCAAGCATATTAGCAGGGATCTGGATCTGAAGCAGAGCAGCTGGATTTGAAGGGATGCTCCACTGTGCCACAATGACAGCCCTAATTCTCTGTAATAATTTAATCACTCATCTGTACCTCCTCTCTAATAATTTTCTGGGAACATTTTGTAAGTATTGAACTGTTTTGAAGAGAAGTCCATACTCTACTCCTATCACCACCATCTAAAGAAGATGAAGAAAGACCAGAATTTCACAAAGCAAAAAAAGATATCTTTTGTCCTTATTTTGGGGAAGCGCAACTTTCTGTGTTGGTGACATCGCTCAAAATTGCGACATTCCCCACCACCTGAAAATGTGGTCCATTGTCCTCACCCCAGAGAGCCCAGTCAGCACAAACAGATCCATCAGCGCAAGTTTCCCTCCTAAGCAGAGGGACGCCGAGTGCATAGAATGAAGTATGACAGCAGGTAGCGGTTGAGCATAAAAATTCAATAAATTTAAGAAGGCTGTTTGGAAACCGCTGGAAAGGAGTGATTTCCCTGGGATGGTTTCAAGTCAATGAATGGGGCCTCGGAGTTTCTTTCTCCACAGGAAGAGACTCTTTCCTGGGGACAGGAGAAAGGTACTCTCCTTCTGGAGCCTCCACATTCTTGACAGCTGGACCAGCATCCTACAGCAAAATTCTTGTCTGCGGACTCCTTGGCCAAATGTTGAGTGATTGGTACCAGTTGAGAGTCTTGTCTTTTGCTGGATGTCTTCACAGTGCTGGCCTTGCCAGCTCACTCCTTGTTCCAGCAGAAAACAAATCTCCTGCCTCTTTTATTCACTTTACTTCCCTCTGGAATTGTAACACGTGATGACTCCTGGGTCTTCTCCTTCCCTACTCTTCTTTTCACACTCTCTTCCCATCAGCCCAGTTTGTTTTCCCACCTTATACTAAAGAACTCCAAAGAGGGAAGCTAATAAAACCCATTAAAGGCAGAAGTTGAGTAACTACAGTCATTAGCTTCTCCGATGTTTTTCCCCCTCTTCTGTGTATTATCACCATCAAGGCTAGGCTGATGTTTAGCAAAGAGCACCTGTCAAAACAAAAGAAGAGTTTCACACCTCACAATTTTAAGCCTCAGGTAAGAAACTCAGCCTGGTGGATCAGCAAAGAGGAAGACAAGAAACCTGAAACTCCAGGACTTGGAGTAGAGTTAAATGAGTTTCCTCTGGGTACTAACAGGCTTTTGTTTAACACGATTAAATCCTCTTTGTTTCATTACAGACATCAATGCGAAAACAAACAGTGTGATCAAGATAAAGGCCTGGAGCAGCATTCTGTTTCTCTTTCTCTTTCTTCTTTTCTCAGAGAGCTATCACCACCTCTCAGTGGACAGGCTTAAAGGAACTTAACTGGCTCACAGAAAATTGATGAGCTGAGCGAGCAGGTGTACAGGAAAGCTTTGGGCTGCAGGGTTAAGGAATGGAAAAAGTGTGAAGCACTGATGTCCACGACCAGATCTAGTGATAAGAGGACTGGCTTCCATTGCTACCTAATTAATTGTCTTTCTTTTCAAAACACAGTCTTTCAATTTCAAGAAGCAGCTGAAGAAGATAAGGCCCAGTCCAAGTGAAATACAACCACCACCCCAAAGCTCATACTGGGGGTGCGGTTAGGGGATGAGAGTGTTGCATGAAGACAGAGTGGATGCCAAGGGAGAGGTGAGAGAAGTTACAGCCAGAAACCAAAACAACGAAACATTGACCACTCCAGAGACAGCAGTCAACTGAATTCTAACAGAGATGCAACAAAATAGAAACGAGTGTGCATTTCTAAGGCAATCCTTTTCTGATATTAAATTGCTTGTTTTGTGGCTGTTAGACAACACTATCTCCTTTTCCTAAACAAAGCATGGATGTTGTCAGTGTAATAGCTACACTGAGATGACAGAAGCTGGGGTCATCCATATACACATTTTAATTACCTCTCTTCAGTCAGGAACATCATTAGACATTTATTATTACCAGCCACTATCTTGTGATCTTAATTGGCTTCCATCACAGACTACACCATGAAGGCAAGGCAGAAGGTCTGGCAGCCTCCCAGAGATAGTGACCAGATCCGTGGAACTTTACACTGGTACTGTCTTGGGAGGAACACAACTCTTTCCTTCTGGTTTTAGTGCTAGACATCAGGTGGAAGCTTCTTTTAACACCTGTATGCAGAGATGTTTCTGATTTAAGGGTGTTGAAAAACACACCAATAGGCAACGAGTTTTCACACACCTTTGTTAGGGTTATAGAGAAACCACCTGCATGTAGGAAGTGATCTTCAAGTTGCCACTTACTCTCTGTGGCTCTCCTGGATTCCAGTAAAATCCAAGAGATGTTTGCTTAGTTAATTTGGGCCCATTGATATTCAAGTTAAATCTGCACCATAGCTCATCGCTGTCTGGCTGCTTGCTACTCAGAAAGTTGCATACCCTTAAATTAACAGTTTGTATTAATAACTTTAGGCTTGAATCAATAATAGTTATTAACTTACTTTCCAAAGTGTTTGCAGTCATATTGGGGATAATGGCATTTTGAGGCAAAGGGAAACAGAAAGTGATTAGAAAATAAATGTCCAGTCACATTTCATGATGGATGGAAATAGAAAGGTCTTTGTGTGAACAGAATTAATATCTTTCTGTTTGCAAAGAGAAAATACATAACTTCCAAAATTTCTGATGCTAGAGTTTACTTCCTAGGAAATCAGCCTGACTGTACTTCTTTAAATGTTACTTGGATAACTTTTTAGACTTTTTGATTCCTGACTGTATATTTGGGCATTAATAGAAAATGAGCAAAGTCACCAATAATGTTGCAGTCAGCAAAATGGAGTACAATTTTGTTCGCCCTCAAAGAAAAAAATCATTTTTAAAACCAATGGATTACTTATTCAGAATACTAATTATTAGAAAGTTTGTTTATATTTTATGGTTAGCAAATACTATTTATATTATTAGTATATTCCTTACTGCTATTCTTATCATTGATCATGATCCTCATATCTAAGGGATACACCTACAAACACCATTACAGAGAGCCTCGTAAACGGCTAGATGCTTCAGAGTAAAATTTTCCATTAAGCGAATTGAACTACAGTAGACACTAAAGTCTCTAGAATGAACCATCAACCCACTTTGTTTTCTCTCCAGGCTTTTGGTTATCAGAAGATTAATGCATCTGCTTTTTTTCTGCAACCACCGTAGAGCAGCCCTTCAACATAAGTCTCATTTCCAGCACTTTACATTGCACTTTTACAGCAGGAAACCATCTAATTACAGGTAAATGTTATGAAAAATTTAAAAATATAAATGATGACATATTTCTGTTTATGGAGTTCCTGGAATGTGAGGTCATAAAGCAGCTCATGATTATCTGTATGTCAGTATAATTTCTGTGACATATGTATAGGTTTAAATTGTAAAATGTGTCTCCTAACATCTGACCTTGACATAGCCCTTCTACAAAACAGCTGAGTTCTCAGTAAGGAGCTTGAAATAAAAGAAAAAGTGGATGAAAAAAACTCAAATCATTGCAGATATTATAAGATAGCTACATATGGTTTGTACTGCATGCAGTAAAACTAAATAAAATAGTTCTCTTCCTTTCACCACCAATAATATCCCCTTGACTGCTCTGTTTGTTATTGGAATGGTCATCTTTAGCCTCCAGAAAAGCAAATAGTTTCCTCCTCTTTCTCATTTTTCTTTACCTGATGGAGTTCATCTTTTAGAAAGACATGGAAATTAGCTTTATATTTCAAATGTTTCTCTGTATTGAAACAGAATGATGGAAATACAGCTGTTTAAAACATACTGTGAGCAAAAAGGCAATGGAATATTATTTTTAAGAAGAGTTATCAAAATCTGGGTGCCAATCATTCTTAGAAGCAGGGTAAAAATTACTTGCACTTCAATATTTGTATTTATATTTATTATTAGGAAAAAAGTTTTTTGTAGAAAGAAGGTGCAGAAAAGGGCACAGTATTAGCTAAATATTGTACCTTAGAACATCAGTCATTTCCTTCTCAATAGTACTGAAAGGGTCTAATTTATAAGTTTTTCCATCTCCCTGTTATGCTGGTTTGTAAGTTCTGACACTGCTACTGGTATGTTAATGAGAAGCTAGCGTTCCATTAAGAGAAAACCATATGCTCTGCTGCCTACTGTGAAAGAGAAAGCATGTAATGTGGCTGTTGCCTTAGTAACACATTAATTCATTTTGTCAGTGTTGGCACAGATCATTTCATTTATAAGAAAACAAGTATAATAGTTTACCACATCTATAATATTTACAGTGTTTCTGTTACAAAACAGTGACAAAATGAGTTTAAAAAATAGAGTTGGTATAATATCATTAAAATATGGAATTTGTGGTAAAATTTTCCCTGTAAAAATGAAAAAAAAATAAAGATTGGTGTAAAATTTCTTTTCACAATCCAACTTAAAACATTTTAGCACCAAACTGTTTGCTTTTTAGCATATTTGTATTATACTAATAATGTGCGTCTGCTGCAAAAGATTCAGTCCATGAGAAACACAAATGCATTAACAGTTTTTAATGAATGCTAAACAAAATATTTCATACAACAGTTTTGTTAAATTACAACCATTATAAACCTAATCGTATGCTAGTGTGTTACTCATAACAAGGCTAAACATTTATCTAGTTTTATCTGTTCTTCCAGATGTTTATTAGTATTCTAGTACTCCTAAAATATTTAAATTAAGCCACTCCATTTTCTCATGTGAATGCATTTTGGGTTTTATTCACAGAAGATCTAGTCACATGTATATCTAAATAAATATAGTGCACTGTATATGCTTTATGCACAAGTGATACTTAATGTGAATTGAGATAATCCAAAAGCATGATAAAGGAGAGAAGTGATTAGAGGAAAGACAAGTTCCTGTTTATAAAGTCTGCACCTGCAGCAGGATGCGAGTTCTACCCATCCTTAGGGTGTTCCACACCTGTAAACACACATTCTTAACAACAAACATTTCGCATCTGTGATGTTCACCTACCTTTTATAACCAATAAAAAGGGAGCTGTGTACAAGATAGCGAGCAACTATCATTTACTAGTTTATGTAGTGAATCAAGTTTTGTGTCATTTCAAAGGAAGCATTTATGCATTTACATAAGTTATACAAATGGGTGGCAAACCACTGTGGAGCTGACCATCTAAGTAATGAATAGCCAATTATACGTTCAACATTAAGAAATACCTTCCTAAAATATCTGTGTTCAATGGGTTCATCCAAAGCCTCCTGAACCAAGTGTGGGTTTTTTGTTTTGTTCTGTTTTTGTTTTTTATTGCTCTCTTGACCGTCATCATAGCAACACTGCCAAACTTGATGGGGTTGTTTCTAATTAGAACCCAAGACCCAAGAGTATTTCTAAGAGTCTCCTTCACAGACCTGCAATGCAATTACTCTGGGAAATACTTAGAAAATAAAATTTATGATTAGCTTTGATGAAAATGACTTTAGTTTTAACTTCATAATATCTCTGCTTTGATATGAGTAAAATACTTTGAATGGCTACATCACCAGCAGAGAAAATATAACCAAACATCAATGTGATTTTATATGATGGGGAATTAAATGTCTCTGAAATGTAATCATATCACATTGACTCACCCAATAAAAGTAACTTAATGAAGTATTTTATCTAATTCATATGTTTTTGCTTATTAGTTTGTAGTGCTTAAGAAAATAAAGCTGTAAACTTTTCAAGATCCCTCTTTCAACTCAAGCTACTTCTATCAATAAAACTGGTTTGTCAGCAGTTAAATGACACATTTATATTTTAAGTACACTAAATTATGGGTAGCTTTATAATGAGATTCATTGATTAGAATTACTATAAAAACATATGTATTATTGTAACCTTGGTTAAAATTTATATTGAAATGTTCAGTACCTCAAGTTTTAAATTCTTTTGATTTTAACGTTTGCTGTTTCCCATCCTTATCCCCAAAGCCCTCAATGTGTGTATCCAAAGTTCTCAGAATCAATCATTTTCTGTATCAAAAATTACTATAAAAATTAAGGCTATAAGCTGGGAAATACACACATATATAAATATCTTTGTATATACATATACACACAAGTGTACACTTTCTACTGCTTCATATGTTGTAATTTTATCTTTATAAGTAAAACTTCTTATTTTATATCTAGTATTCCCCTAGTGAATTATCTTATTATTTCTTGTGATTACATCTAAAATTCCAATTTAATATTATATGCAAAGAGAAATATTGTTGTACTTACATGGCCATGAAAAGTAGAGGGAATATGATTTCAAAGATAACAAGTTATTACGTTTAGACATAAATAGGTTAACTATCCTTCCCTTGCTGGTAGCATCAGTTTCATTTATTTCCATGCAGAAATATGAGCAACTGAATGAAGCTCATGAAGGCCAGCTGTGCCCAAGATCAGTTGTATGTATATAACACATGTGTATGTATGTTTATGTGCATACCATATTCATATTTTAACATAGTGAATCTACGGACGTCAACTTTGATAATAATAAATTGTTATGTTGCTTCCTAACTACTTATGTAGAATATTATAATATATCCTTAAGATATAAATGATATTCACTATGCAAATCAATGTATATATACATACATATATAATATATTTGAGTCTAAGGAAATCAACTCCAACATTATTAAACTATTACGTTGCTTCATAGCTACTTAACTAGAATATTATGAGTCAACCCTTACTTTATAAATAACATTTACTATAATCACTGTTTGAAATACAAAGATAAAACATAATCAATATGTAAGAAATGAAAGTAACTATTTAAGACTTATTTATTTTAGGAATTATACTTAAGTGTGGGGAGCAGCCCGGACTGGACTGAGTTACTGGAATTAAGACTTATTCTATGCATCTGCTCTCCCACAACATGGCGTTGGGAGAGAAGTAAACAGCTTCCGCACAGCTGCCTCCAGTTCAACTAATAAACTGTAGGACTTGCTCCTGATTGGAGAGCAGCGTACTCGGCGTGTGGGCAGCCGAGTTGGGATTGGCGGAGGAGGACTATAAAGGAGGAGAGAGACGGCATGCACCGGGAACATCTATGGGGAACATCTAGCTGAAGGAACACCTGTGCAGCCCCCGAGAAAGCCGGCCGGCGGTGTGCCGCTCCCCTGCGGAAGTGGGGAATGTGGCCAGGGGGAACTGCCCTTCCACGGAGGTGGAAGGGATAGTAGCCAACCCGGGAAGAACCAGCAGCAAACCCGGGGAGGGCCGAGCAGACGAAAGAACAGCGCAGGGTCCTGTGTCGTTCCTCCATGAAGAGGGGGAGCGACATAATGGTGCCGTGACTCGGATATGAAGCCTAGGCAGGGTCTTGTGTCGTTCCCCCACGAAGACGGGGAGCGACACTTAAGCACTTAATAAATATGTAAAAAATCAACATTAAATATATGTAAAATAATGTCAAATAGTAAATGCTTCCAAAAGTTGTTGGATGAATGAATGAAACGATATATAAATCATACTTCATCCTTTTCTTCTAATTTTGTACTCACTAAATTTAGGGTATATACAACCTTCTTAATGGAACACTTTTTTTTTTTTTTTTTTTGACAGGCAGAGTGGACAGTGGAGAGAGAGACAGAGAGAAAGGTCTTCCTTTGCCGTTGGTTCACCCTCCAATGGCCGCCGCGGCCGGCGCACTGCGCTGATCCGATGGCAGGAGCCAGGTACTTATCCTGGTCATGGAACACTTTGAATATAATAAGCAGCTGAACATAAGCATTAAAAATATACCATAACACTCAGGCTTGGGTTTTGGAATGGCTCCTTAGTGGAGGAATGTTTCAGACCAGTGTGAATTTGCTAAATAGTGGAGAATGGGGAAAAGAATTAGATGACTTCTCAAATCCCATAGAATTTTAAGATTTAAATAGCTAAAAATGCCAGTATTAGGAGACTAAATGATTTTAGCTTCACATTTATGACTCTTCAATATTTATCTTCAGTTTTGTTTAGAGATGTATAATTCAGCAAAAAAAAAAAAAATCAGTTGGTAGTTTCAGGTGAATCCAAATTAGCCATGTACTAAAAACTCAATAAAACACTTGTATAATAAGAATGCTAATATTTATAATTTCATTATTTGCATGATGTTATTAAAGGATACTTTCACATGATATATAGTTTATTATTTCAATTTAGCACAAAACATACAATATAATAGAAGAAAAAATCTTTAAATAATGGAAATAAAAAATTGACCTATCCTGTTATGGGAATAGAGACAGGAATATGTCAGTATTTTTTTTAAAGATTTATTTATTTTACTTGAAAGTCAGAGTTACACAGAGAGAGAAGGAGAGGCAGAGAGAGAAGTCTTCCATCTGCTGCTTCACTCCCCAATTGTCCACAACAGCCGAAGCCAGGAGCCAGGAGATTTCTCTGGGTCTCCCATGAGGTTGCAGGGGCCCAAGGACTTGAGACTTCTTTTACTGCTTTCCCAGGCTATAGCAGAGAGCTGGATCGGAAGTGGAGCGGCCGGGTCTCGAACCAGCACCCATATGAGATGCTAGGACTGCAGGAGGCAGCCTTACCCGCTATGCCACAGTGACTGCCCCCAGGAATATGTCAATATTAAGGAAAGTGATACGGCTTAGATTTTGTTTCCTGGGAAGATTCCAATCCCGGCCTTAAGTATTTGTTACTTATTTTCCCCTGGATGATAATATTCCCTAATTAACTGATAAAGATATTAAATTAGTAACCTGCTATAATTTTTGGGTGCATATGATGTAAAATTATTAGATTTTTCTATTAATAAATATTGGAATGCCTACATTTTTAAACTTTTTCCTTTTTTAAATTCACAAAAATAATTGTTTATATTTGTTGTGAATAGCATGATGTTTTGAAAGATGTACATGTGATAGAATGACTCAAGCTAATTAATACATGCATTACTTCACATACTTTTTCTTTGTGGTAAAAACACTTAAAAGTCTACTTTTCTCGCAATTTTTATAATATTTATTCATCATGTTGTGGAATGTAATTCTTACACTAATTCTTCCTAACTGAAGTTTTATATATTTTGGCAAACATCTCCCCAGTAGTCACCTCTCACTCCCAAAGCCCTGCTAACTACTACTTTACTCCTGTTTCTGTGAGTTAGCTTTTGTATATTCTACACATGAGTGAGATTAGGCTCTAGTTTTACTTTTGTGCTTAGCTTGTTTCACTTTGCGTGAGATCCTTCAGGTCCACCCGTGTTGAAGCCAGTGACAAGACTGTGTTCTTTTTTAAGGTTAAATAGTACTCTGTTGGGTATATATGTTCACATGTTCTTTATCCATTCTTCTGTTGATGGACATTCAAGTTGACTCCCTCGCTTAGTTATTGCAAATAATGTTGTAATTATTTAATTTATTTATATTTCAGTGATTACAATGATCTGAAGGATTTAGTCCTGGCATATTGTCTCCTGATCTTATTTTATATGATACAAGAGTATATTTTACAACATATGAGGCACTGTTATAGATAACTAGTATATGATAATATTTAGAACAATTGGACCTCTGGATTGTTAAAGTGGAGGTATAATCATTCAAATATGCACAATGATTTTTTTGTCTTGCTTCCTACTTAACTTGGACAAATTGTTGAGCATCTCTGCTTCATTGTGCTGGAGAGAGGCATTGATTGGATGTGATGGCTGTACTTGTTGTTCATGGAATCTGTGTTTTTGGTAATCCAACAATTTTTCCTTGTATTTTTTTTGTCTTGTTATATTCCAGATGCAGAGAAAGAATATTAATGCCTCAAAAATGCACCTGTGGAAAGAAAAAATGTAGTAAAGTACAAAATATCAAAATTGACTTCCTCTCTAAAAGTAACACTTAAGTGTATAAACAACAGATAGATTTCTAAGAAGAACTCTGTCTCCATAAACTGCTTCCAATTTTAATACAATTAAAGATTTTCACAAAGAGTATATACTAGTACACTCATTTCGCAACTGGAATTCTATTTTTTTAAAGATTTATTTTATTTATTTGAAAGAGTTACAGAGAGTCAGAGACAGAGAGAGAGGTCTTCCATCCAATGGTTCACTCCCCAAATGGCTGCAACGGCCAGAGCCGAGCCTATCTGAAACCAGGAGCCAGGAGCTTTCTCTGGTCTCCCACATGAGTGCAGATGCAGGAGCCTAAGCACTTGGTCCATCTTCTACTGCTTTCCCAGGCCATAGCAGAAAGCTGGATCAGAAGTAGAGCAGCCATGGCCCATATGGGATGCTAGCACTTCAGGCTAGGGCTTTAACCGGCTGCACCACAGCGCTGGCCCCTGGACCTTCTGATTTTTCATTAATACTATGAATCCTATTCACAAAACATTTACCATGATAACATTTTGTCACTTGTTAATCAACAATGAGTAAGGCAAATTTTCCGTAAATATATTCTGTTCAAGTACCCTTTAAGGCTATTTCATTGGTAAGCAACTTTTTGTTATAACTCATGCTGAAATAAGTTATGAAGAATTATGATATAACTCAAAACAATATATGATTATTTCAGATATGGTACATAAAGAGTGGCTAGACTGATGGCTTCACTAAAGTCTGCATCATAATATCTTGAAAGGTGGGTTCTCTGATTTGTGTAAGATTAATATTGTCAAAGTAACCAACTTTTTTTCTCCATTTCCTTTTTGTTTCAAATGGAAGTCCAATATGCCTGCTGGGTTCACTCGCACTCCAGAAAGCTGAGGATTCTGCTTCTTCATTCATATATTTACCATTCTTCACAGTATGCAAGTCAAGTTGTGGCTTACTACATATTTGACAGTTGGAATGGAACTCAATGACAGGTGAGTTTTTCTTACATGAGACATTGCTGCAACTTTGGATAGGATTCCTTTTAAATTAACAGAAATAATTTATTAGCTTCACAGGATAAACCTAGATAAAATGTAATTCCTCATCTTAGTTTTCATGTTGTAAACATAAAAGTTGCTTTGCTCATCTCTATTTTATTGAATTATCAGTCTGTGCAAAATTGTAAAGAATATACAATTGGTTGTGTGTTTAAGGTTTCAGGAAGTATAGAATGACATAATAGCTCATGTTCAAGTAGCCAAGTAGTTAATACACATGCAAAATAAGTAATATTAAATCTTAAAATTTAAGAATTCCCTTTTTAAAATTTTTTAAAGATTTATTTTACTTATTTGAAAGGCAAGAGTTAGTGAGAGAGAGAGAGAGAGAGAGAGAGAGAGAGATTGGTGTTCCATCCACTGGTTCACTCCCCAAATAGTTGCAACAAGAAGCCAGGACCCAGGAGCTTCTTTAGGGTCTCCCACATGGGTGCTTGGAACCAGGCACTTGCACCATCTTCTGTTGCTTTCCCAGGCGCATTAGCAGGGGACTAGATGGGAAGTAGAGCAGCTGGGACTGGAACCGGTGCCCATATGGTATACCACTGACGCAGGCTGTGGTTTTATCCACTATGCCACGATGCTGGCCACAGTAATTCTTTTTTAAAAAGATGTTTTTAACTTGTTTGAAAGAGCATCAGAAAAGAGAGAGAGAGATAGGCAGATCTTCCATCCCCTTGCTCACTCTACAAATGGGCAGACTTAGACCAGGCTGAAGCTCAGAGACAGGAATTTATCTGGGTCTCCCACATGGGAGTCAGGAGTCTAAGTACTTGCGTCAGGACTCCAGCCAGCACTCTCATATGGGAAGCTGCAGTTGCAAATGGAGGCTTAACCTACTGCATCGCAATGCTGGCCCCAAGAATTCCTGAATATACATTTATTATCAATGTTTTTCCTTGTACTTATAAAAAATCCAGATTACATAGGAAAGTTTTTACTCCAATGAGCATCTAGTTTGGTGAGTTTCATATGTGTTTCCAGAAAGATTATATTGTTGATTCAAAATTATAATTTAAATATGGCTCTTACTTTAAAAAATTTTTGCTAGATTATTTCTTGATATAGGTAATTATTTTATAATCATAAAATTGCAACATTAAGTACAGTATGGTTGAAATGAAAAACTAACAAATCCTGTATTAGAAATTATAAAATAAATTTATTCTCCTTTTAAATTCTTAAAAGTTTAATTTTTAAATGCACAATGCATTGTTTCACTTACCATAATACCATACATGCTTGCCAACTGTACTTAATATCAGTGATTCATTGAGATAATGTAAGTTTGCTAAAAGTACATATCTAAATTGATCTCTAAAACAGACACAGAACACAGCATTACCATAAAAATTCTATACATCTTAGACTTTATTAGGAATGCTAATGGGACAGATATTTATCATTTGCTTTTGTAAGAAAATGGTCTTTTAGAAAGTTCTACTTTTACAAATAATTCAAAGCTAAAATTTAGAAAGATTTTTGGAACACTGAATATATTTTTCTACAGAAATAATATTACAGTGAAAAAGAAGGAGGAGAAGGTGGCTGGGAGAGATAGTGGAGGAAGGAGGAAGAAGAAGAAAGCAAGTATAGGAAAATTTCCTTAAGGCATGAACAAAAGTTGAAACAGAGTAGATTAAATAGAAAGTTTAAAAGAATGTGTGTGCACTTGTGAGAAAGAGACTGATTAAAGGAAAACTTGATTTTGTGTTTAGCTACAAAAAAAGAACACGGAGTGTGCATCAGGGCCCCATCCCTCATAAAGGAGACAGAGAAGAATATGTGAGGCAGAGAAGGACCAACAGGTGGCACCGTTGGATTAAGACAGTTTAGTTGTTCAGCAAGAAGAGCTGCTGATCAGTTTATAATTAAGAAGAGAAGGGGAAAAGGAAAATATTGGACAGGATACATATTTGAAGACAGATTAGGCACAAAATTATTAGTATAGAGAATAATAAGTAGCTAATTTATTCAGCAAGTAGTATTGAGCATCAGCTATGTTGCCAAGCACTGTTAAGGACTTTAGAATTATTGTAGTGAGCAAATAGAATTTCATGGGGATTACAGTTTAATGAGGCCAATAACCAGTTCTTATCAATGCCATCATCAAATAAATAGCCCAGGCTAAACTGTAATACAATGTTTGCAGGAAATGAGCCAGCATTATGATAGTTTATAACACACATGCAATTCTTGTCCAGGAGGTAGAAAGACTATTCTACAGAACTGATGCTTGAGCTTGTAACAGATGAGTAGATATGAACTAAGCAAAAAGTGATAGAAGACAGAAAAAAATGGGAAATCCCTAAAACAAAAGAGAATTTAAGGTACTTGGGAAACTAGACAAAGGCCAGAGTGGCTAATAATTTGCTGGGAAGAGTGTATAGATGCAAGACTAGAGATGCAAAGGAACCCAGTTAGACAGTGGATTGGGTGCAGGGAGTGCACCCAGTTAAACTGAGGCACTTATCATATGAATGCTAAAAAGAAAAAGTCATTGGAGTTTCAGAACTATTGTGCTATGCCTTCATATTTGTGTTTCCAAAAGACTACCCGGAGTTTTGGTTTGGAGACAGAATTCAGTTTTTTTGGAGTGGGGGCAAGAGGTGGTAGTGAGGGACAGAACAGATTCAAGAATACAATTTGGAGCCTCTTGTAACCCCAATGAAAGATAATGGTATCTTCAAGTAGGCTAGTATTGGTTAAGGGAGAGAGGAGAAGGAATATTCAAGATACGTTTAGAAAGTAAAATGCACAAGAGTGGTAATAGATTGAGAATGTAAAGTGAGGGAGAGAAGAATGTCAAAGATATACTCTTGGGAAGGGGAATCTTTTCAAATGTCATAACTTACAGTAATTTTCTTACATCTTCTGCCCTATGCTTTGAAACTCATATGTGACCGTGAAATTAAATGGCATCATTATTTGCAAGGGTTCACATAATAGAACATCTCATTCCATTGGTATCCTTCCAAAATATTTTGTGTCCATTTCCAAAATGGCATGAAATTCAATCATATTACTCCCAAGATTTCCCTCTGAGAGGTAAGAAATGGCTAGTGTCTCTGTTTCTGCTTTTACATCAAAGTTTCCTTTGTCCAAGAGGTTTCTGAGTTCCATCAATGATCACTCAATTTTGTTATCTAAACCCTTGCAGATGGTGATGATAAGAATTTGTAAGTTTAAGATTGTATCTGCTTCAGGAAAAAATCGTGGATATTTGTGAATAAATTGTGGATAAGTAATAGATACTAATTAGAAGGCTTATTAATAAGAGAATTTAGTTCAAATAAATTAATAATAAAAGTATAATTAGGATATTTATATTATTGAATTTTCTTATTCTCATTTGCAATGTACATTGTATATGGGTATAGAATTACAGTGTTTTTAAATTTGACAAATAAGAAAGCAATAAAATAATTAAGGTTTTGGTATGTGGCCATCTGAACCACAAAATATTATTTAAATCATGTAATTAGCCCAAATAGAAATCTAGCTGATTTCAAAGTTATATGTTTTGCCATCTTTTTAAGAAGAAATTTTGTTTTTTATTTCTTTATGGAAAGTTGTTCTAGACTGAATCTCAGAAAGAAAACACTTTTCAACATTCTTTTTGTGTTTTTAAGGTAAATAGTGTTAAGTATTTTTGGCTTAACATTAAGTTTTTGAAATAAATTTTAGGAAATACACATCAGATGTCCTTTAAAAAGCTTTGGCAATGATCTGATTTTGAATACAAGTGTTTAAAGCCCTTGGGAAAGCCATGTGTTGGCCTCTGGGACATATGGTAATGTCTTCCTAGAAACTCCTAAGGTGGCTTTAGAATAGAAGCAAGATAATTGCTTAAACTTATCGACAGTATGTGAAGGAACAGGTAGAACTAATTCAATGTATTCACTATCTTTTAACTATCATATTGAGAGTGTCGCTCCCCGTCTTCGTGGAGGAACGACACAGGACCCTGCGCTGTTCTTTTGTCTGCTCGGCCCTTCCCGGGTTTGCTGCTGGTTCTTCCCGGGTTGGCTACTGTCCCTTCCACCTCCGTGGAAGGGCGGTTCCCCCTAGCCACTTTCCCCACTTCCGCAGGAGAGTGGCACACCACCGGCCGGCTTTCTCAGGGGCTGCACAGGTGTTATTCGGATAGATGTTCCTGGTGCATGTTGTCTCTCTCCTCCTTTATAGTCCTCTTCCACCAATCCCAACTCTGCTACCCACACGCTGAGTACGCTGCTCTCCTCCAATCAGGAGCAGGTCCTACAGTTTATTGGTTGAACTGGAGGCAGCTGAATAGAAGCTGTATCCTCCTCTCCCAGCGCCATATTGTGGGAGAGCAGATGCATAGAATAAGTCTTAATTCCAGTAACTTAGTCTAGTCCGAGTTGCTCCCCACAGAGAGATGTTCTATGATCTTGGTAGTTCAATAAAAAGTTGAAAAAATGATCTGATCAAAACATATAGAACTCCCTCACCGGGTTCACTGAGGTACAGTGCGGTGAGAGTAGATGGAGAATCTTAGGTCTTTCAATAATTACCTTGGCCAGGGAATAGTACAGTCACACATTTTCTGCCTAAATTTTATATCAGTCTCTTTAAAATAGAGATAAAATTAATTTGATCAGATAACAATGCCAAGCTGATATTTTTCCTTATCAAAACTGCTGCAGTCTGGATGTATAAAATTATTATTTTTGAAAGTATAGGGAATAGTGAAAAAGGCAGCTGCATTTTTGGAGACTGTCACAAGAGGGCATTTCTGGATTAACTCAGTACATTTTTTCTGTATTTGAAAACACTGAAAAAGCATTTCCAATTCTTACAAGAAAATTAAGAATAATTGATTAGAATTGAAAGAGAAAAATAAAGAGTCTATATTTTATTTTATATAGATTTTACATAAATTGAGTTTTTTCAGAGGTTTCTGTACAATGAAGAACACATATTAATAAATTTTAGATATCAGTATCACATTTCTCCAAAATACTGAGCTCCTACAACATAGTACCTGTGTTTTGTTTCTTGCATTTGTTTGTGTACTGTTGTAAAAGAAATATGTAAAATAAACCTTATTACTACAGCTGATAAAAGGTAATTGGATTTTTAAAACATAATTTTATCTTTTGTGTTGAAAAAAAGCTGATTAATATTCCCTAGGTATTTTGAAAACAGATGCCATGTAGACAATACAAGCACAAATGCTTTATTAAAATAATGAAAAGCTTAGTTATCGTAGGAAATAGTTAATGTAAACTGCTAGAGAGAGAGTTGTGTGGGGCCCAATTATGGAGAAACAATAAGCTGAAAGAAGAGATTTTCACTCATGGCCTCTCCAGTGCTTTAAGGGTCAGGCCTCTGAACCCAGCCTTACTGCAGTGCTGGGCATATCGTTGTTACTCAAGGAATACACAACATGAATAAAGAACAGCATCTCTTTAAAGGAGGATAAATTCAGAGGTGCTGGGACAAGGGGGAGTTTTCAGTGATTATTAATTAAATGAATGCCATTCTTGTTATATTAATTGATTTCAAACTCTCAAATGCGGAGGAAAAACTTCATTCAATCACCTGTGGTTTCCAAATAACTACAGAGTTGGTACCATGTAAACAAAACATCAGGAGAGCTAATGTGATGCTATCTATATAGGCAATTGGCAGGAACAAAGAAGTTGCAAGCATGACAAAAACAATGTGTACAGTGCAGTTGGGCAACCCTCCTGCTATAAATCTTTTCATGAGTATCCAATGCATTCCAGTACCACTGGACTTATATCGTGAAGGTTCTCTAAAATTATTACTCAATTTAACACTTTGTATATTATTTTTGTCCATAAAAACCCATAATGCACTACCAGACCTTTTTTTTTTTTTTAATTTTCTGACAGGCAGAGTGGACAGTGAGAGAGAGAGAGAGACAGAGAGAAAGGTCTTCCTTTTGCCGTTGGTTGACCCTCCAATGGCCGCTGCTGCCAGTGCGCTGCGCTGATCCGAAGCCAGGAGCCAAGTGCTTCTCCTGGTCTCCCATGGGGTGCAGGGCCCAAGCACCTGGGCCATCCTCCACTGCACTCCCGGGCCACAGCAGAGAGCTGGCCTGGAAGAGGGGCAACCGGGACAGAATCTGGTGCCCCAACCGGGACTAGAACCCGGTGTGCCGGCGCCGCAAGGTGCAGGATTAGCCTAGTGAGCCATGGCGCCGGCCACTACCAGACCTTTTAATAAGCATTATTAATCATTGATTAATTATTAGTAATCATTGGTTTCATAAGATTTTATATAATTTCAATCATATGTAAGAAAATTTGACCATCTGGATAACCAATAGTCTTATTACAGAAAAAAAGAGTTCAATTTCCTTTAGAGATTTTAATATAATTTTTTTTTTTTTTTTTTTTTTTTTTTTTTTTTTTTTTTTTTTTTTTTTTGACAGGCAGAGTAGACAGTGAGAGAGAGAGACAGAGAGAAAGGTCTTCCTTTGCCGTTGGTTCACCCTCCAATGGCCGCCGCTGCAGCCGGCGCACCGCGCTGATCCTGGCAGGAGCCAGGAGCCAGGTGCTTTTCCTGGTCTCCCATGGGGTGCAGGGCCCAAGCACCTGGGCCATCCTCCACTGCACTCCCTGGCCATAGCAGAGAGCTGGCCTGGAAGAGGGGGAACCGGGACAGAATCCGGCGCCCCAACCGGGACTAGAACCCGGTGTGCCGGCGCCGCAAGGTGGAGGATTAGCCTATTGAGCCACGGCGCCGGCTGAGATTTTAATATAATTAAAACACATTTCAAGCCAGTGCCACGGCTCACTAGGCTAATCCTCCACTTAGCGGCGCCGGCACACCGGGTTCTAGTCCCGGTTGGGGCACCGGATTCTGTCCCGGTTGCCCCTCTTCCAGGCCAGCTCTCTGCTGTGGCCAGGGAGTGCAGTGGAGGATGGCCCAAGTGCTTGGGCCCTGCACCCCATGGGAGACCAGGAGAAGCACCTGGCTCCTGCCTTCGGATCAGCGCAGAGTGCCGGCCGCAGCTCGCCGGCTTCAGCGGCCATTGGAGGGTGAATCAATGGCAAAAAGGAAGACCTTTCTCTCTGTCTCTCTCTCTCACTCTCCACTCTGCCTGTCAAACAAACAAACAAACAAACCCACACATTTCAGGTTTGTTTTCTACTTATGCCAAAACACAAACTTTCAAAAATGATTTTCATTATACCATATTCATGGAAGATAGATGTGGAGGAACAGCTAAATCTGCTGAAGCTAAACAGTCCTGGACTCAAAACTTAATTGAATCGAAAATGAATCTTGATGTGAATGGAAGGGGAGAGGGAGTGGGAAAGGGGAGGGTTGCGGGTGGGAGGGACGTTATGGGGGGAAGCCATTGTAATCCATAAGCTGTACTTTGGAAATTTATATTCATTAAATAAAAGTTTTAAAAAAAACTTAATTGCAATACATATGCAGAAAAATATTTTCTCTAACCTGCTTTTCATCTGTAAATTGGGATAACATTACTAATCTACTTTAGAAGATTATTCAAGTCAGTGAGTTTTAACATATGTGCAAATTTCCCAATAAGTGGAAAATAGTCAATAAATATAACTTTTTAAACAAACAAACAAATAAACAAGCAAAAAAAAAACCAAACCAAAACAAAACAGGGGCTGGTTCTTTGATGTAGCAGGTAAAGCCACCGCCTGCAGTGCCGGCATCCCATCTGGGCACCGGTTCGAGTCCTGGCAGGTCTACTTCTGATCCAGCTCTCCCCATGGCCTGGAAAAGCAGTGGAAGGTGGCCCAAGTCCTTGGCCCCTGCACCTGCAGAGGAAGACTGGGAGGAAACTCCAGGCTCCAGGCTCCTGGCTTTGGAGCAGCTCAGCTCTGGCCTGCGGCCATTTGGGGAGTGAACCATCAGGTGGAAGATCTCTCTCTCTCTCTCTCTCTCTCTGCCTCTCTGTAGCTCTGCCTTTCAAATAAAAAATAAATAAATCTTTAAAAAAATGAATAAATAAACTAAAAACCCCATGGGTTTTAGGATCCCTATTGAAAAATTTGAGGCAGACATATTCAAAGAAATTATCATAAGGTATTCTATGCTTTAAGTTTCTCATACACTCTTGCAATTAGTTTAGATTGTAATTAGTTTAGGTTATGAGAATAGTTCTGACCAATTGGCTGTGGTGGGAGTGGTGTGTGTCACTTTCAGGTCCAGGTATTAAAAAACTACAAGCCTCCTTCATCAGTATCTTCTTGTAGAATGGTGCCCTCGAAGGTTGGTGCTAGGATATGTATATGTGTTTCAAACTCTGGTCCAAATATCAAATCCTCTTCATTAAGAACGTATTTGAGACCAGCAGTTTTCTTCAGATACATTTTTTTCTGAGTAATCACTAGTTTATTTTTTCCCAAGTAAGAGACAGGGGGAGGGAGAGGGGGAGAGAGAGAGAGAGAGAGAGAGAGAGAGAGAGAGCGCGCTTTCATCCTCGGGTTCACTCCCCAAATGGCTAAATGGTTGCAATGACGAGGACTGGCCCAGGCTAAAGTCAGGAACCAACCATTTATTCTGGGTCTCCTATGTGCAGGGGTGCAGCATTTAGATCATCCTCTGCTGCTGTCCAGGCACATTAGCAGGGAACTGGATGGGAAGTGGAGAAGCCAGGATTCAAACCAGCACCCATATGGCCACCATGCTGCCTCCTACTTAGAGTTCTAAGTTGGATTAATCATGTGATATTTTCTATAAGTGATTTTTTCCTCTTTTGCCCTTAATAGAACTTTTAATGGTGCTAAGATATGTGTGGACTGAAATTTCTGAATTTTTGAATTTGTTTTTCAAAGGTTTTACCATCTCTTGAAAATGTTGACTAATTGAAATCATATTAAACTAATGAGAACTGGGATCATTCATTTCATATTTTATGTAAACTCGTTTACTTAATCCTTGATTCTTTTTATTCTTTTGCCTAATAATTTGAAAGATTAAAAGCAGTTTGCAGAATATGTTATGGAAGTGAGAATTGCTGTTAATAACAAAAGTTTTCTTCTGCCTGGAGAGCTTGGCCAAGGTGGGAACAGGAGGTCCCTTTCAGTTACAAAGTTCCAACTGACTGGACTTTGCAATTACTAAAGTTGGTCCAACTGAACAAAAGGAACCAAAAAGCTTTGAGATCTGCCTTGAGATTTCACCCAGAGGCAGGGCTAAATCCCAAGACTGGTTATGAAGTAAAGGTGGGAGAAAATGAAAGAAGTCTTCAAAGAGTTCAACATATATTATGAAAATACTATGCATGAATTTCAGAAGTTCTTTGCACCAATACAAACATATCTTTTAATTCCATTTCCCCTGAATTTTTATACATCCTCATGTTATTGCTTTATTGTTGTGCTTGCGCCTGTCTTGTCCAATAAAATAAAAACAAAATAAAAATTTTAAAACAAGTATTGTATCATACTGAGTTTTTATATAAATAAAATGACAGTATATATAAAACTTCTAGCATATTTGGCACATAATAAATATTTTATAAGTGTTAGCTATTATTAACACTGTTTAGTAACCTGCCTTTTTTCACAAAAGATATCATGTATCCATTTATTCTATAAATACAAGATGGCACACTAAAAAAAAAAAAAAAGAAAATCTATGAGCTGGTATTTAGCTTAATGGTTAAGACACACAGCCCACAGCAGAATAACTGGGTTTGATAGCCAGCTCCAGTTGTTGACTCCAACTTCCTGACAATATAGGCCTTAGAAAGCCATGTGTGAATTGGATTATATTCTTGGTTCCTGGTTTTGACCCTGGTTGTTGCTGGCATTTAAGAGTGAACCATTGCAAAAATGGGCTCTCTTGCTCTCTCTCTCAGCCTCTCAAATAATTAAAATAAGAACAGAAGAATTAAGTTTAGAAAATGAAGATGATTTTGTAGGACACATACATTTAAGGACAAACAAGATGAAGAGGATCCAATGAAAAAGGAAGATTAGGAACAGTTCTCTAAGTGGAAGGGTAAGCAATAAAAATGTTTCAAAGACCATAGAGAAAAGTTTTAAGAAAGAGATGGTAAACGTGACAGTATTCTGAGTGGTACAGGATTGCAACTGAGGAGAACCTTCTTATTGTGATATAAAGGCTTCTTTGGCTATTTTTTTATTTTTTAACTTTTATTTAATGAATATAAATTTCCAAAATACAGCTTATGGATTACAATGGCTTCCCCCCATAACGTCCCTCCCACCCGCAACCCTCCCCTTTCCCACTCCCTCTCCCCTTCCATTCACATCAAGATTCATTTTCAATTCTCTTTATATACAGAAGATCAGTTTAGCATACATTAAGTAAAGATTTCAACAGTTTGCTCCCACACAGAAACATAAAGTGAAAAATACTGTTTGAGTACTAGTTATAGCATTAAATCTCAATGTATAGCACACTAAGGACAGAGATCCTACATAGGGAGTAAATGCACAGTGACTCCTGTTGTTGACGTAACAAATTGACACTCTTGTTTATGGCCTCAGTAATCACCCTAGGCTCTTGTCATGAGCTGCCAAGGCTATGGAAGCCCCCTGAGTTCACCGACTCTGATCATATTTAGACAAGGCCATGGTCAAAGTGGAAGTTCTCTCCTCCCTTCAGAGAAAGGTACCTCCTTCTTTGATGACCTGTTCTTTCCACTGGGATCTCACTCGCGGAGATCTTTCATGTAGGGTGTTTTTTTTTTTTTTTTTTCCCCAGAGTGTCTTGGCTTTCCATGCCTGAAATACTCTCATGGGCTTTTCAGCCGGATCCGCATTACTTTTGATTATAATGATTCTTAAATTCCTTACTTAGCCAGAGATATATAACCACTATCTTCAGCAACAACACATTACCGTGGCAGGAAATTATCAAAAGCAGTGTTCTATATCAGGACATCATGGCAGGACATGTGTCACTTGAAAAGATTTCAAGTTATTTTTAAAATTTTATTTGTTCAGTGTCGCTCCCCCTCTTCGTGGGGGAACGACACTGAACCCTGCGCTGTTCTGTCTGCTCGGCCCTCCCCGGGTTTGCTGCTGGTTCTTCCCGGGTTGGCTACTATCCCTTCCACCTCCGTGGAAGGGCAGTTCCCCCTGGCCGCTTTCCCCACTTCCGCAGGGGAGCGGCACACCGCCGGCCGGCTCTTCTCGGGGGCTGCACAGGTTCCCTTAGATGTTCCCCATAGATGTTCCTGGTGCATGCCGTCTCTCTCCTCCTTTATAGTCCTCCTCCGCCAATCCCCACTCGGCTGCCCACACGCCGAGTACGCTGCTCTCCTCCAATCAGGAGCAAGTCCTACAGTTTATCAGTTGAACTGGAGGCAGCTGTGCGGAAGCTGTTTACTTCTCTCCCAGCGCCATATTGTGGGAGAGCAGATGCATAGAATAAGTCCTAATTCGAGTAACTTAGTCTAGTCCGGATTGCTCCCCACAGTTCAGTTTTTACTTATTTGAAATACAGACAGAGAAAGACAGTGGCAGTCAGAGAGTGATCTCCCATCCACTGATTTCATTCCCTAAATGCCCGCACCAGCCAGGGCTAGGTCATCCTGAGGCCTGGAACTGAGAATGGTGAGTTCATGATAAAAATTTAAGGTTCTATATTTTCATTTTACTTGAAAATCTAAAAAGACAATCATTAATCGTATTATTGAATATTCATCTGCTACATGATCAGCTCTTGTGCTAATACACACATAAATACACATACATACACATATATTCTTTTTAGAAGGTGAAGAACATTTCCTCTCTATCAGTATCTCCTGTACTTACAATGCTTTCATAGTGCCTGGAGGGGTTTACAGTATGACCTTGCACACTGAGGATAGGCACTTGAACTCAAAACAACAGCGCCAGTTCTTTCCATGTTCACTCTGTGAGTTACCTGTATCATGTAGAGTCTATCTTTGTCACATCATTCATGAACAGTCATTCTAAATCTAAATAACTTACGAAGAAACTTTCTGTTTCTCTTTGTCATACTAATTGGATTTTGTAGGTACTTAACATTGATTTCAACAACATAGCACTCCTGAATTTATCTCTAAGCAAAGAAGACAAATTTGGAGAGTTTCCAAGGGATATCTAATTAAAACTGACATTTTAAGATTGCTCCCTCAAAGAGTTTAGGTTAAGCATAAGGTCTGATTACCATGAACCAAAATTCAAAGACTTGACAATATTCATATAATTTCTAAAACTAGGTTACATATATATATAGCTATATGCATAAGTATTATTGATATAAAATTGAGAATCATATTTTATATATATCAGCATATTTATGTCATGTTATTTTATCACTAGAGTATAATATTATCTAGTGTATTAATTTTATAATATTAATTTTCTATTAATTGGTTTTCCGGTTTTTATTTAATTTATACTTTAATGATTACATTATCATAACTGATAACTGTTAAGAGGAATTTAAATTTGTGTTTATACGTATTTAAGTAATATGAAAACGCGAATGATTTAATGCTGCCATTGAATTAGGTAAGTATTTTGTTACAAGGGGTATTATCTCAGATGAAAGAAAACACTATTTAGTAAAACTATTAGAAAAAACTATTCGTAAAGTAAAGGGGGTGAAAATTAGATTTATTTCCTCTAAGGAGAGTTGTGTGATGAGAAAATGGTGGTTTTGAGGGCATAAAATATCCATGAGAGAAATGTGATGGAAGAACTCAACTGATCAGGCAGGAGAGGTCAAGATGGAGCGGACCTAGGAATGAATGGAAGCTGTCGTGGTTAGACAGCCACGGAGAGGGAGAGGCTAGAGAGGGCAGAGTCTGGTGGAAGAAGACCTCGCCTGGCCCTTTCCATGTGGAAACAGGCAACCCATGGTAACTTGCCACACTCGTGTCAGGATGTGGAACAGAACCACACAAAGACCAGACGCACCACCCTCGGTGTCCGCTCCTCTCACATAAACCTTCTGATGGTAGATGCCACGCTTGCCCTGTGAGAAGAATCACTGTGGATAATTGTCAAAGTAAAAATTCCCCAATGCTATGTCACAGTCTGCATCAAAGGTTTTTGTGATTAGTCTGGGATTCTGTGTTATTCATAGGTTTCGCCTCTGTGATGATCATCGGATGCTTTTTGCTGGCAATGTTTAACACATTCTTTCTCAGAACGTGGTCCCCAGACCATCAGTGTCAGCAACACTGTTAGATGGAAATTCTGAGGCTACCCCAGAGTACTGAATCAGAAATTCTGAAAGAGGGCTCCAGAAATTTGTATTTTAATAAGCCATCCAGGTGATTTGAAGCATGCTGAATTTTATATCCACTGGATACAGGGGGAAATTTTTTAAATAGAATCTCTGGATGTGGGATCCAGCAATGGATATATTTTGAAGAGTCCCTAAGTTGTTTTGGTGTATAGGTATGCTTGAGAGACACTGCGATAAGTCACAGGATAGACTACCTGGTTGGTAATGTGTCACTGTCAATAGACTTCGGGTTGGTAAAGGGTAAGAAATAAATGCATTTACAGCCCAGAGGAAAACGGCCTTCCTCTAGGACTCCGTAGTATTTATAAGTAGCCCGGGCCCAACCTGTTATCCACATCATATCCTTCTATCTGCAATCTACATATTTCTATCTCAGTGACTGTTCATTTTTTAAATGATTGAATACATTAATCCTCAACAATATCTTTCCTATAACAGATACAGTGGATTATATTTGCATGCAGAACACATGCTTGGGGTCAGCGCTGTGGCGCAGCGGGTTAACGCCCTGGCCTGCATCCCATATGGGCGCCGGTTCCAGTCCTGGCTGCTCATTTCCAATCCAGCTCTCTTCTGTGGCCTGGGAAAGCAGTGGAGGATGGCCCAAGTGCTTGGGCCTCTGCATCTGCATGGAAGACCTGGAGGAAGCTCCTGGCTCCTGGCTTTGGATCAGCACAGCTCCAGCCGTTGCGACCAATCGGCCAATTGGGGAGTGAAACAACAGATGGAAGACCTCTCTCTCTCTCTCTCTCTGCCTCTCCTCTCTCAGTGTAATTCTAATTTGCAAATAAATAAATTAATTAAAAAAAAGAACACATGCTTACTGTTCTGCATATTCTTATTCTAATTTCATCTTTGTTGTTCTGGAAAAATTGAGATACAAGGACAAAAGTAACATAATAGATGGATATAAACTTGAGCCTGCTCCGATTTGTTTAAAATGGTAATTATTTGTGATATTTAATATCTTGTTATTAGTAATAAATTACTAAAGGCACACTCATAATTAATCAAGGTACAGCAAAATGTTTGACAATTTAAAGATAATGAGCAGAAAATTTACATATGTGGAAACTGGTCAGACTTTTCACTTTAGCTTAGATCTTTTTAGCATCAGAGACACAAAGCTTTTTACTTCAAGAAATAGCATATATACATGGGTCAGGTCTCAGTCTGCATCAAGTCCTGATTTTTTGCAGAATCACAACAGGTAATAAGGTGAGAAACCAAAGATTTTATTCATTCTCCTAATCTCATAGTCAGTTTGAGTCTTCTTAGGAGAGCTTGGATAAAGGAATACCATCAAGTTTCCAAGTACTTAGCTGAGAACTAAGAAGAGCAGACAGAAACTATTTCTCTAGTGCATCATGTATAAGCTGTTGTCAGGTGGTCATATTGAGGCCTTCATTTTACAGGAAGAAACTGAGACCCCAAGAGAGTTTGTCCCCATCTTCCCTCCCGACGTGTGCCATTCTACTAGGTGTGAGTCCGTTCAGGGAAAGTGTAGATGAAAGAGTGTGGGCTGGTTTCTTTGCTCACTGTGAGTCATCTCCCGGGATTCCAACTTATTACCTACAGCCCAGGAAAGCTTAGTTCTGATGTATTAGAAGACAAGAGGAACCCTTGTCAAGAAGGAAGAGAAAAATCCTGATTGAGTGTAAGAAGAAAGGAAAGATTGGGATACTTGGGGAAATGGTAGTCAGGGAATAATAGTGAGAAAGAAAGAAACATGAATCACTGGACTTCATAAAAGGAAGTTATTTTTGAGTAATGCATCAAGAATTACTTCCAGTCTGTGTGGAATTCTTTACAAAACAAGTTATTACATCACATACTGTCATAAGCTTCTTAAATCAGGAATTCTGTGGTCAGGTAGGGTACAGTACTTTTTCAACACAAATATAGCTGTTGCTTCACATAACGTGCTCAAATTTTTAATACAATAGGTATGATACTATATATTTTAGTAAACGGGCTCCCTCAAGATGAAGCTACTGCTGTGAACATTATTTTCCAACATCAGAAAATATTTTTGATTTTATAATAATTTCCATTTGAAGTCATTGCCTATATTTCTATTTAGTTTGTTACAATTACACTTTTCATTTTTTATTCATTATCAAGCATCCTTCACAATTATTTTCCTGTCATGTTGTCTGTTCTTAAACTTCATATGTGATGATAGTTTCAACTTCTCCAATTCTTTCGAAATAGTCCATTTCAAATTCCTTAAATGTTTATGGTATATCTTGGCTGTAAGACAGGATACAGGGTAGCACATTACTGACATGTTGTTTGATTCTCTTGTATTAAATCAAGACTCTATGGATATCTATGTTTTATTCTGATTTTCTATCTGAACTCCTTTTGGAAGGAACACTGAAGCTTATTTTATTTCTGATTGTGTAACATCTTGAAAATGATAAATATTCAGTGAGGCTTTTGAATTATTTAAGCACATTTACCTGTTTCATTCCAGTTGTCTATTTAATGTTCTTTGTACTTAGATGTAGCCTCCTGGAGGGCAGGTGGGACTTTTGCCTGTTTTATTTACTGCTTGTCTCAGCACCTCAGACAATGCTGGGGCATTGTTGAAATACAGATGCTTAGTAAATGTTTTCACAGACTGCCTCAGTTATTCTACTAACCTTAATGAAATTACAGCAGGTATTTTATTACATATAATAATTTATTATATGTAATAAAATACCACAGGTGACATCATCCATAATTTGGGAGTGTCCCTGAATAAAAATGACTTCAACTGCCACATTAACATCTTTTGATAAAGAAATAATTTTCTTAATTACATGAACTATAAAGTGGCCTAATGTAGACTATTTATTTTTAAAATTTTTTAAAAATTTTTATTTGAGAGGTTGAGTTATAAATAATGAGAGGGAGAGAGAGAAAAAGGTCCTCCATCCACTGGTTCACTCCCCAATTGGCAGCAATGGCTGGAGCTGTGATGATCTGAAGCCAAGAGCCAGCAGCTTCTTGGGGTCTCTCACATGGGTGAAGGGGCCCAAGGGCTTGGTCCATCTTCCACTGCTTTCTCAGGCCATAGCAGAGAGCTGGATGGGAAGAGGAGCAGCCTGGACTAGAACAGGCACCCATATGGGATGCCAGCGCCGCAGTTGGAGGATTGACCTACTGCACCATAGCGCCAGCCCCAAGGCTATTGATTTTAAGCTAGGAAGTTCCCAGGTCTTATTCCCTTTAAACACCATGTTCTGAATACATGTCATAAATTTGAGGTAATCTGACTTTATTACTTTGACTTTATTACTTTTATTTTTGACTTTATCACTTATTATTACTTTGGTAGTGTTGTACAAATGCTTCCTTTATTTTTCAATGGTTATTGGGCAAATATACACACAAGCTTAGGACACAGAAGTGAACAAGAAGGTGCTCCTGCCCTCAGTGCAGTAAAAAACCAGAACAAATAGTTCTAAGTGCTACAGTAGACGTAAGAGTTACCTACACAGATAAGATAAAATAATTCTAAGTGCTACAGTAGACATAAGAGCTACCCACACAGACAGGATAGGGGCCAAGGAAGGGAACTGCTAAAATATACAAAGAGATTAAATACTAGAGGCAGTATTTAAAGCAGTTCTTCTTATAGGCTCTGGTAGTGAGTCTTGACGATGGCTCTTAAAGCTGTGTGAACTCTGACCAGCTTCCTAATCTTTTTTTTTTTTTTTTTTTTTTTTAGTGGCTTCAAAAATGTAAATTTATTCTTTTATAGTTCTGAGGTCATTAGTCTGAAGGGGCTAAAATGAAGGTGTTGATGGAGCTGTTTCCTCCTGGAGATGCAGTAGAATCCAGTCGCTGGTCTTTTTCAGGCTCCAGTAGCCACCTCTAGTCCTTGGGTTGTGGCCCTTGTCTCCATTTTCATAGCACATAATTCTAGCCTCTGCTTCTGTCATCACATCACCTACTCCACTTCTGAAATCAAATCTCCCCCTGTCTCCTATAAAGATGCTTGTGATTAACATTTTTTTAAACTTTTATTTAATGAATATAAATTTCCAAAGTACGGCTTATGGATTACAATGGCTTCCCCCCTATATCGTCTCTCCCACCTGCATCCCTCCCCTTTCCCATTCCCTCTCCCCTTCCATTCACATGAGGATTCATTTTCGATTCTCTTTATATACAGAAGATCAGTTTAGCATATATTAAGTAAAGATTTCAACAGTTTGCTCCCACACAAACATAAAGTGAAAAATAATAGATGATTTTTTAAATGATGATGAAATCAGATCTAGACTATTGTCTTGTTTAATCCCAGCGAGAGTCAAGTTGGGAATTGCTAATTTCTTCTTTTTTTTTTTTAACAGAAGATCAGTTTAGTATACATTAAGTAAAGATTTCAACAGTTTGCACCCCCATAGAAACACAAAGTGAGATATACTGTTTGAGTACTCATAGCATTAAGCCTCAATGTACAGCACATTAAGGACAGAGATCCTACATGAGGAGTAAGTGCACAGTGACTCCTGTTGTTGACTTTACAAATTGACACTCCTGTTTATGGCATCAGTATCTTAAAGTTGCGGATAGTGATATGGTATACCTCAATGTGTTCATACATATAAAGTGTTTAATTATACCTGACACATAGTGAGAAATACATAATCATTAGCTAATATTATTACTATCAGTAAACCAATGGCAAAAAAGTTCTCATGATTACATAAAAACTATCTCTGGGCTGGTGCAATGGTGTAGTGGGTAAAACTACCACCTGGATGCTGGCATCCCATATGGCGCTGGTTTGAGTCCCTGCTGCTCCAATTCCCATCCAGCTCTTTGCTGTGGTCTGGGAATGCAGTAGAAGATGGCCCAAATCCTTGGGCCCCTGCACCTGCATGGGAGATCCGGAAGAACCTCGTGACTCCTGGCTTTAGATGGGCCTGGCTCCAGCCATTGCGGCCATTTGGGGAGATAACCAGCAGATTGAAGACATTTTTCTCTCTCTCTCTCTCTGCTTCTGCCTCTCTGTAACTCTGTCTTTCAAATAAATAAATAAAATCTTGAAAAAAAAAAAACTATTTCAAGAGTCACCTGACACAAATTTTGATTATATAAACCAATATAAATTTTGCCTGCAGCAATCCTGACAAATTGAATCTCAATAAATTTTGCCTTGTGGAAAAAATGGGAAAAATAAATACACTCTAAATATTACACAGTATTTATCAGAAACATCAAATTTCTAAAATCATATTAAACTCTCAATCATTGAATACTTTGATTCTAAATCAATATCAGGATATTTTCTACTACCAAATTTTATTGCCATGACAGGTTCTATCTAATGCAATAAAATTGAAACAAAAACAAATGTGAGAAAATAACAAAATATAATATTTTTAGTTACTTTGAAAGGTAAGAAATTTATTTAGAATATGTGATATGCTGTACTGAATCCAAAATCTATAAAGTTGAAGCACACAAAACATTTATGTGGTACTCAGTAACTTTTTATTTATACCAGTGATAGTGCTAGATTTATTTTTTAAGGATTTATTTATTTATTTATTTGGCAGGTAGAGTTACAGACAGTGAGAGAGAGTAAGGTCTTCCTTCTTTCTGTTAGTTCACTCCCCAAATGGCCGCAATGGCCGGAGCTGAGCTGATCCAAAGCCAGGAGCCAGGTTCTTCTTCCTGGTCTCCAACCTGGGTGCAGGGACCCAAGGACTTGGGCCATCTTCTTCTGCTTTCTCAGGTCATAGCAGAGAGCCGGACTGGAAGAGGAGCAGCCACGACCAGAACCGGTGCCCATATAGGATGCTGGCGCCGCAGGTGGAGGATTAACCTAGTGCGCCAATGTGCCGGCCCCGAGTTATTTTTTTTTTTTTTCCAAGATGAAAATTTACAGGAAGGAGCCAGAAGAGGCCTTGGAATTCAGGTGATTCAAGAGAATAATGAAATGAATGGAGTGAATAGGGAGCAGGAGGATGTTGATACAATGTTCTATGGTAGCTGATCACCCCAGACTTATGATAGCTCACGATCGGCAGCCAAAGCATATGTAATTATGCTTTAGGTTGTAAAGAAAACAAAAAGAGCTGAATATATTTTTTAAGATTTATTTTGTTTATTTGAAAGACAGAGTTACAGAAAGAGGTAGAGACAGAGAGAGAGGTCTTCCATCCACTGGTTCACTCCCCAGATGGCCACAATGGCTGGAGCTGTGCGGATCCAAAGCCAGGAGCCAAGAGCTTCTTCCGGGTCTCCTACGTGGGAGCAGGGGCCCAAGGGCTTGGGCCATCTTCTACTGCTTTCCCAGGTCATAGCAGAGAGCTGAATCGGAAGAAGAGCAACCAGGACTAGAACTGGCGCCCATATGGGATGTCGGCACGTCAGGCTGGGGCTTTAACCCGCTGCACCACAGCACCTGCCCCAAGCTGAATATTTTTTTAAAAAATATTTTTATATATGCAAAGTAGAGATTGTGGATGAAAAACTACTTCTTTTGAGGACCTTTTCCAGAAAGACACTTGAGAGGGTATTTGGTCACAGTGGGAGTTAGGAAAATCAGAAGAGTTGAAATCTTGGTGTAAGAACACCCTGATTTTAAAGATCTAAGGCTATAAGTATTTTCTTCTGTGGGTGTCCGTGGTCCAAGGAGGAAAAAAAAAGAGAAACTAAATTTAAGTGTAATGTCCTCTGCTATTAACCACAATAATTCCTTTGAGACTTACTGGACTATTTTTCAAATATTTCTTTTTTATTATTTTTTATTTTTTATTATTTTTTAACTTTTATTTAATGAATATAAATTTCCAAAGTACGGCTTATGGATTACAATGGCTTCCCCCCCATAACGTCCCTCCCACCCACAACCCTCCCCTTTCAAATATTTCTTATTTCTCCATTGTCCAAGTGTTCCTCAACTTACAATGGGGTAATGTTATGATCAACCTATAGTAAGTTGAAGATAATGCACATCATAGTGCATTTAATACACCAGACCTATATACTGAGTACACCTAAACATCAGAGCTTACTCAAACTTGTTCAGAATACTTACATTAGCCTATAGTTGTACAAAATAATCTAGCACAATCCTTACTTTATAGTGAAGAGTTGAATATCTCATGTATTTATTTTTTTAATTTTTATTTATTTATTTTTTGACAGGCAGAGTGGATAGTGAAAGAGAGACAGAGAGAAAGGTCTTCCTTTTGCCATTGGTTCACCCTCCAATGGCCGCCATGGCTGGCGCTCTGTGGCTGGCGCACTGCGCTGATCCGAAGGCAAGAGCCAGGTGCTTCTCCTGGTCTCCCATGGGGTGCAGGGCCCAAGCACTTGAGCCATCCTCCACTGCACTCCCTGGCCACAGCAGAGAGCTGGCCTGGAAGAGGGGCAACCGGGACAGAACCCGGCGCCCCAACCGGGACTAGAACCTGGTGTGCCGGCGCCGCTAAGTGGAGGATTAGCCTATTGAGCCGCGGCGCTGGCCTGAATATCTCATGTATTTATTGAACACAGTACTGCAAATGAAAAGCAAGTGACAGTATGGGTACTCACTATTAACACACATAACTGAAATCACATCAAGACTGAAGAATGCTTGAAGTACTGAACCACAATTAATTGCTAGATGATGATGATGCTACAGTGACAAGATCACCGATTTCTCTTTTGGTGAGGTTCAAGTACTTGGTGTCTTCTTGATTTTGCTTTCTTTGGCAGCAAAATGCATGCACCTGGAGGATACCATGTTAGGTGAAATAAGCCAGACACAGAAGAGTAAGTTATGCATTTTAACACTCATTTTATTTCTGATTGTGTAAAATTTTGAAAACGATAAATATTCAGTGAGGCTTTTGAATTATTTAAGCACATAAACCTCTTTCATTCTAATTGTCTATTTATTGTTCTCTGCACTCAAATGTAGCCTCCCTGAGGGCAGGCAGGACTTCTGCCTGTTTTGTTTACTGCCTGTCCTCAGCACCTATGACAATATGGGACACTGTTGTAATATAGATAATTAGTAAATATTTCTCACAAACTGTTATTCTACTACTTTTGATGGAATTATAGCAGGTATTCATTTTATTTGCAGCATTATGGAAGCCAAAAAAACACAAAAGATATCCAACTCATTCTGAATACAGAATAGTAATTATTACTGTAGGCTGGAACTGATAGGTTGGGATAGAGGGAATTTGGATAGCAGAGACCAAATCAGAGTTAGATGCAAGGAATATGTTCCTCATATTACACAGCATGGTTGGGTGACTATAGCTTGCAATAAACTAGTATATATTTTAAGAATAAATAGAAGAAAAGAGCTCCAAACATCCAATCATGAATTAATGTCAAAGAAGGGGAAATGTAGATAACCTTAATTTTATCAGTACACATTGTATTTCAACATGTGTTGAAATATCATGCTATAGTCTGTAAATATCTATAATTATTATTAATATATTTTTTAAAAAATAATACCTTGCAGAAGTCATGGACATCAACAGTTGGTGGTTTTGCATGAATAGTATTTTTTTAAATATGTATAGTTTATTATGTGTCAATTGTACCTCAATCAGGTTGTTATAATTAATATGATCAATACCAGTGAAAAACTCTAATTTTTTGGTGAGAATCAACAAGATCTTTATTTATTTTTATAGTCAATAAATATATGTAAATATATACTGAAAGTATTTGTTTTAAATTCTCTGATTCATGTGTCAAAATTTAGACTTGGTTTCATATATTTCCTACCAGAATTTTTTAACTTCATTTTTAATTGTAATTTTTAAGTAGTTTTTAACAGATTCAATGTGATCTGTAGACATAACTCTAAGAACCTAATGATATTTCTTCCTCTTTCACTTCTTCCTTCCCACTCTCCCTCCCTCCCACCCTCCATTCTTCTATCTTTATTTTTTTTTTTAGTTTTTGAGATTATGTATTTTAAGTTACATTTCAGTAAAAAGACTTTATACTTCACCAAATAAGAAGTTTATCAAGTAAAAAAAAGACCCTAGTTTAGTGGCAATATAGACAATGGCTTTAAATAATAATTGAATGGAAATATGATCATTTAACTCATATACAGTAAGTTTTAAGTAATCACAAATCATTAAAACTACAGTAGTATAACATTCTTAACTATTGGTTTCACAAAGGTATAAAACAGTTTTCTGAAACTATAATTGCAGCAATACTGATACACACAGACATTTCTTTTCTGTTCTTTTGTTTGTTTTTTAAATTTTAGATACCACATATAAGGGAGAACATATGATATTTGTCTTTCTGGGGACAGCTTATTTCACTTAACATGATGTCCTTCAGTTGCATCCATTGTGCTGCAAATGGTAGAATTTCATTCTTTTTAATAGCTGAATAATATTTCATTGTGTATATATATACTACATTTTCTTTATACATTCATCTGATGATGGTTGATTCCAAAAATTGGCTATTGTGAGCAGTGCTGCTATAAACATGGTGGTGCAGATATCTGATACACTGTGTTCAAGTCTTTTGGGTATATACCCAATGGTGAGATTGCGAGATAATATGGCAAACCTATTTCTAGTAGTTTTAGGAAATCTCCACATGGTTTTCCACTATGGCTGCACTAATTTGCATTCCCATCAGCAGTGTAGGAGTGTCCCCGTTTTTCCACATACTCACCTGCATTTGTTAAACTCTGAATAGATTTTAGCCATCCTGACAGAGATGAGGTGATATCATTCTGGTTCTGATTTGTGTTTCCCTGATGGCTAGAGATGTTGAGCATTTTTTCATATATTGGTTGACTAATTGTATTTCTTCTTTTGAAAACTGTCTTTTAAAGACCTTTGTCCATTTCTCAACTGTATTTTTGTGTTTTTGTTGTTGAGATTTTGAGATTTCTGATATATTTGGGCTATTCTTCCTTTGTCAGATAGGTGATTTGCAAATATTTTCCTATTCTGTTGTATGTCTCTTCACTCTATTGATGATTTACTTTGATGTGCAAAAGCTTCTGAGTTTAAGGACACACAAAAAATGGTAGGATATTCCTTGCTCATGGATTGAAGAATCAACATCATCAAAATGTCTGTACTACCTAAAGCAATCTACAGATTCAAAGCTATCTCTACCAAAATACTGGTAACATTCTTTACAGAGTTAGAAAAAGCAATCCTAAAACTCATATGGAATCACAAAAGACCCCCGATAGCCTGAGCAAGAAACACCAAGCTGGATGCATCACAATACCAGATTTGAAAGCATACTACAATGCTAGTAATCCAACAGCTTGGCACTGGCACAAAAACCGAAATGTAGACCAATGGAACAGAATAGAGAACCCAGAAACTAAGTAAGTATAATCTTTGCAACAAATGGTGCTGGCAAAACTGGGTCTATAACTGTAGAAGAATGAAATTAGATTGATATCTCTCACCAAATACAAAAATCAACTCAAGATAGATCAAGGACTTAAATTTAAGACCTCAGACTATGAAGTTGCTAAAAGATAACATTGGGGAATCACTCCAAGACATCGGTGTAGGGGATGATTTTTTGGACAAGACCTCCAAAGCACAGGCAATAAAGCAAATCTAAACAAATAGGACTGTAACAAAGCATGCATAGTATTTTTAATGAAGAGATCAAGTTTTCACCATAAATTTGTTTCTTCTTTTCTTTATATATTTCTCTATAGCAAACAAGAACATCCTGTATCTGCCTGTCATGTCTCAGGAGTCTCCTTTAGTGGACACCCCTTTCTCCTAACATGGCCATATTGTTGTTGATGGTAGTAAATGCCTTTGACAATTTTTTTGTTATGAACTTTCTGGATATAACTTCTTACTTTGCCTCAACTTCATATTTTTTTCTTCCTCCATTTCAGTCAACTCCTGATTGGAAAGCTCTTCAGCACCAATGCCAACAAGCTCATGAATATCCTCTTCATCAATGTCTAATTCTAGCTGTTTCCTAAGCACTAATATCTTGTTTCTTACTATTGCTTCAATAGTGAAATCCTTTTAAAGCCTTTGAATGTGTTCACATATGTCTCCAAACTTTCTTCCAAATGCCGTTCATGCATTACTGTGTAATTCTTCCCAAGTTGAAGCAATGTTCCAGATAACATTTAGAATGTTAAAACCTTTCCAAAACTTTGGGAGCATGTGGCAAGATTCAGTCACTTCAACACTTTTCACAAACAGTTTGGCATAAATAGTATGCTTGTAATGCAGCTATTGTGTGTTAGTCTATTGGTTGAATGAGTAGAGTTCTGTTTGGCGCCAAACACATAACCTTTATATCAGATGCCTGTTGCTGTTACACTATGGATGCTCTGCAGCATTATCTAACATAAGAAGAATCCTCAGTAGGATGCTGTTTTGCCTATAATATTCTCTTGCCTGCAGAATAAAACAGTTCAAAAACCAGTATTCAAACAATACAGATGTCATCTAGACCTTCTTGCTATGGATATAATACATGGGGAGTATATGTTCATATTCTCAAATGTTCTAAGATTTTCCAAAGTGGTTGACTAGGATAAGCTTTAATTTTTAATCTGCAATATTTCTGCCCCAAAGGAGTCTTCCATGGTCTTTGAATGCCTTGAATCCTGCCTTGTTTCAAACTCTTGATAAATGCATGTATATTCATTAATGGGCTGTCGCTCCCCCTCTTCGTGGAGGAATGACACTAAACCCTGCGCTGTACTTTCGTCTGCTCAGCCCTTCCCGGGTTTGCTGCTGGTCCTCTCCAGGTTGGCTGCCGACCCTCCACCTCCATGGAGGGGCGGCTCCCCCTGCCACTTTCCCCACTTCCGCAGGGGGTGGCACACCACCGGCCGGCTCTCTCGGGGGCTGCTCAGATGTTGTCCGGATGTTCCTGGTGCGTGTTGTCTCTCTCCTCCTTTATAGTCCTCTTCCACCAATCCCAACTCTGCTACCCACATGCCGAGCACGCTGCTCTCCTCCAATCAGGAGCAAGATCAGCTCCTGCAGCTCAGTCAAATTGGTGAGAGGCAGCTGTGTAGAAGTTGTTTACTCCTCTCCCAGTGCCATATTGTGGGAGAGCAGATGCATAGAATAAGTCTTAATTCCAGTAACTTAGTCTAGTCCGAGTTGCTCCCCACAATGGGCTTCCAGGATATGCTGGATCCAGCATTAAATAATTGTTTTGGCAAAAATTTCTCAGTAACAATCATCTTATAAAGTTCTTCCTTAAATCTTTAGTAGCTTTAGAATGAGAACATTCTGTGTCAATATTGACCAATACATTATGAAAATTATGATGCCTTTCAAAGTGTTGGAGTCGCCCATTTTTTCCCATAAATATTTACTTATATGTAGAATCATTAACACACTCTTTTAGTGTATCAAAAAGACTTAACGTTAGCCTGCAGCATCAGTAGGTTAACTGGTATGCATTTCTGTATCTGTATCTGATCTTCCACCCACACAAGTAAATTTTCTATATTGTTATTGGACAGCAGGTTCTCCTATTTGCACACTCACTATTACTAGCCTAACAACAATGAGTTCACCTTTTTAGGAAGAGAACATGTATATTATCATTAATACCATTACAGGCCTGGGAAGAAAGGATAGGGCCCATTGAAGTCCAAATCATTAAGCCCATACAGAATGGGATTTGGGGATTTATGGAGTTAGTGCAAATTGGGGTGGAACTGGGTCAAGCAAAGCGGTGGAACATGATTGGTGTAAAGGCTAGAGAAAGTAAGCTGAGCATGTGCCTTGACAAATTGCTTCTTGACATACATCATAGGTTCAAACATGGCTGCTGGCTCATGGCAAGAGCCTCGGGTGATCACTGACGTCATAAATAAGAGTGTCAGTTGTTAAATCAACAACAGGAGTCACTGTGCACTTGCTCCCCATGTAGGATCTCTGTCCTTAATGTGTTGTACTATGAGAATTAATGGTAAAACCAATCTTCAAACAGTACTTTATACTTTATGTGTCTATGTGGGTGCAAACTGTTGAAATCTATACTCAGTATAGAGTTGATCATTATATAAAGCTAATTAAAATGAATCTTAATGAAGAATGGGATGGGAGAGGGAGTAGGAGATGGGATGATTCGTGGATGGGAGGGTGGGTATGGAGGGAAAACCACTGTAATCCAAAAGTTGTACTTTTGAAATTTATATTTATTAAATAAAAGTTTTCTATTAAAAATAAATAAAAATAAAAAAAAAACACGGCTACTTAAACATCTTCAGAGTGTGTTATTTAACATGACGATGAGCCATAAAGTAACTCTGCTCTGTCTGAGTCAATTGGCATAGGGTCCATAGGCTCTAGTGTCGCCTGCAGCCCATTTTGACTGGTTTTATCAGGGATCCTGGAAAGACAACACAGCACGGCAGAATATTATTTAATTTTGGGCAAAAACAACTATTATGGGATTCTAAGTTACTAGGCAACAGGTAGGCAAATAACTATTGTGGACTGATGGTATGTTAGGCAGCCTCAGGGAGCTTGCTGTTAAGCAGTGGGATGGAGGCATCATGTGTTGTCTGTGGTTGCCATATCATCAGATGACCCATAATTTTTCTTTATGGCAGTGACTTTAATCACTGCTGATGTTTCATTGCATGGCTGATTCACTTTTTATCATCTAATATGTTCATGATCCCCATTGCAAAAGTCCTAACTCTTATAGCCAACAATTATGGGCTTACCACCTTCAAGCTGGGCAAGTTCCTTGAATTCTAGGTCAAGAAAAATTGCTCGTGGCCAGTGCTGTGGTGTAGTGGGTAAAGCTGCCGTCTGCAGTGCCAGCATCTCATGTGGGCGCAGGTTCAAGTCTCGGCTGCTCCATTTCTGATCCAGCTCTCTGCTATGGCCTGGGAAAGCAGTAAAAGAAGGTCCAAGTCCCTGGGACCCTGAACCCACGTGGGAGACCCAGAAGAAGCTCCTGGCTCCTGGCTCCTGGCTTTGGATCAGCACAGTTCCAGCCGTTGTGGCCATCTGGGGAGTGAATCAGCAGATTGAAGACTTCTCTCTCTCTCTCTTACTCTCTCTGTATGACTCTCAAATAAATAAATAAATAAATCTAAAAAGGAAGAATAATTGCACTTTTTTTTTTAATTTTTTTTCAGAGTTAGTCAGTGAGAGAGAGACAGAGAGAAAAGTCTTCCTTCTGTTGGTTCACTCCCCAAGTGGCCACCACGGCCGGCGCACCATGCTGATCCAAGCCAGGAGCCAGGTGCTTCTCCTGGTCTCCCATGTGGGTGCAGGACCCAAGCACTTGGGCCATCCTCCACTGCCTTCCCAGGCCATAGCAGAGAGCTGGCCTGGAAGAGGAGCAACCGGGATAGAATCTGGCACCCTAACTGGGACTATAACCCGGGGTGCCGGTGCCACAGGTGGAGGATTAGCCAATTGAGCCACGGCGCCAGCCTTCTTTTTATATTTTCTATAGATATGATTGATGGGTTGTGAGCTCACAAAACATAATAGCTAAAAAATTCTGATGGCACAGTGCACTGTACAGTATTGGTTGCTCATGCTGAAAATCATTTATCTGACTTGGAAATGTAGCTCACTGCTGCTGCCCAACATCTCAGAGAGTGTCCTGTTGTATTTCTCTAGCCAGGGAAATATCAAAATACTAAATTTATTTTTTAAAGTTAATAGAATTGTGATTATTTATTTTCAGCTACATAATAGGCAAAGCAGCTGATAGAAAGGAAAAAAAAAAGAAGATGTGGGGTCAGGGAGAGAAGGATCTTCCATTCACTGGTTCACTCCCCCAGTGCCCACAACAACTGGAGCAAGGCAGGAGCCAAGGATTCCATCTGGGTACCCTACCCGGGTACCAGGGGCTCAAACACTTGAACTGACATCTGCTGCCTCCCAAGATACATTAGCAGGAATCTGGAGCAGACAGAGAGGTGCAGAAACTCAAACTGACCATCTGATATGGAATGCAGGTATCTCATGTGGCAGTTTAACCCACTGTGCCCATAATAGCTGTCCCTCAAATTTAAAAGTTAAAGCGCATTCTCTGTTGAAGGTACATGATGGTCACACCATCATAAAGTGGAACAATCATAAGTCTAAGCAAGACAAGTCAGCGACTATCTGTACTTCCCCAACTGAGTATATGGGCTGAGGAAAACTGATCAGACTAGGAGACACTCTGGGAAGAAATGATTATTGTCCCTTGAGTATTTTAGAGGTTTCTCATGGAGAAGGGATTGTACTACCTTGACATTAATGAATTTGGATAAAATTCCTGATGAATTGACTATCAATTTGAAATGTACTTTCTATATTTTATATCATAAATTCATGATTCATTTTCTTTTCTTTTCTTTACAAGCCTGAGAGATGGCCAGCTGACTTCTTTTGGGACAAAATAGCTGGAAGAAAAATAGGAGCTGTTAAGCTAAAACCTCCTATGCCAAGTTGTAAACTACAGCAAATTTTCATGGTTGAGTAGAAAAAACCTGAATGACCAGGCTTATAATGGAAGTGCTGACAAAACCAGCTCTAGCAGCACAAACGCAGGACTATTACCAGGCCCTTAGGGTGGACTAGTTGATATCATTTGCACTTTAAGCAGTTTAGGTGTTAAATTGCATGCAATTGCACAGTGTGATAAAACACCCTTCAAAGATATGAAATAATCCCTCTTTTTTTCTGGCACTATTTTCTTACAGGAAATCTTAACTCATAAATGGTAGTATTGGGTAATTTGTTTCTAGTAAAATGCCGCATAATCCATTTAGTTACAATGCTTATCCCATTCCAGTGGCAAAATGTAACAGGTGTAGGGTGTATTCAATAGACAGTGAGCCTAATTTCACAGATCTGGATTTAGAGTCACTTTTTCATTCTCCTGATTCTTTTACTGATTTTTTTAAAGGCAACTTAAAAAAGTCATTTGATCAAAAAAAAAAAAAAAAAAAAGCAGGAAGTTACCCAGATATGTGTTTCTGATGTGCAAATTTTAATGTAAAAATACTCCATCATTTCTCCCTTTCTGAGATTGAGAAAACAATGAAAATGACCTGTTAAATTCTGGGATATATTTGGTTTGTTCAATTTTTCTCACTATTGTCATTTTCATTTAGTTCAGGGAGTGACAACTATCACTGGTTGACCAACATGAAGGTGTATTGTTGATGTAGAATTAAAGTAAAAATAATTTTAGGGTTTTGGTAAAAACTACTTGATAGCAACAGGAGTTTGAAAAGAATTCCTTTATACCTCATGGAGACTGTCAACTTTGAATTGGTCAAATAAAGACGCTTCATGCCAGGCTTGAGTTTCTAAGGGACACATTGGTTAAAATGGCTTTAAAAAATATATTTTAGGGGCTGGTGCGCTGTGGCACAGGGAGTTAAGCCACTGCCTATGTGGGTGTCGATTCAAGACCCAGCTGCTCCACTTTTGATCCGCTCCCTGCTAATGTGCCTGGGAAAGTAGCACAAGATGATCCCAGTCCTTGGGCCCCTGCTACTTAGGTGACCTAGAGGAAGCTCCTGGCTCCTGGCTTTGGCCTGGCCCTGCCCTGACTGTTGTTGCCATTTGGGGAATGTAAGATCTCTCTCTCTCTTTCTTTCTCTTTCTGTAACTCTGCTCTCAAGTAAATAAATAAAATAAATCTTTAAAAATATATTTTAAAATACTTTTTTAAAAATATTCTATTTGAAAGGCATAGTGACAGAGAGAGATGGGAGAGAAAGAGAGAGATATCAAGAGATCTCCCATCTGCTCATACACTCCCTAAGAGTCAGGGATGGGCCAAGCCAAAACTAGGCACCAAGATCTCCATCTAGGTCCATATTGGACAGGAACCTAAGCAGGTGAATCATTATCATCTGTCTCCCACATGCATTAACTGGTAACTGGATTGGAAGGAGAGGAGGGACTTAATCCTAGGCACTCTGATATGGGGTGCAGTCCCAAGGGAAAGCTTAACCTACTGGAACACAACACCAATCCCTTTAGAACACTTTTTAAAAGAAATACTAATATTATTAATGACTCCTGTTGAAAAAAAATAGATACTTTGTTGGAGAATAGAGAAAAGGGAAATTGTAAGGACCAATGAAAATGATGACCAGAAAGTTAGAAGCATATTGTATTTTTCACAAATGAGGTTATTTTTCAATCACTTCATTTCACTTTCATTTCAAAGGGGAAAAGTCCACAATTATTTTCTTACTACAACATACCAACACATTGAAGTCAGGAGAATGCATAATGGTTCATAAAGGCTGAAGTTCTTTGTGATGAGAAAAAGCTGAAAGTTTTAAATTAACATATCTATCCATCCATCCATCCATCATTCCATTCACCCATAAAATTTTTATTTTCTAAATATCTCTGTCAGAGGTGGGTAGGTAGATGTTGGGTATAGATGACATGCTAAAAATTAAATTTGATCCTTATCCTTGAGGAAATTACAGATCAGAGGGTGAGACTACAGCTTGGTCATGGTAAATAGATTGACAGCAAAACTGAAAAACAAATTTTTTAAAGACTATGCATCAGGCAATGCTGTTTTTCTGAATGGAGTCAAAGTGGATAGGATGTGATTGTTTACATATATCACTTTCTAGGTAGCTCTGCAAACTGCAGGAACTCAGAAATAACAACTCTCTCAGCTCAGTGGGCTGTCTTAAGGAACCACAGGGAATCAAGAACAATTGCTACTGCTGATTGAACCACAAATGCATGGACATTGGGAAAATGTTGCAACAGAATTCCCAAAGTTTTAAAAAGATAATGGGTATCTCTGAAGCCACTACAGTGAACTTCAACTAAGAAAAACAGCTGGAGAATGCAGCGATATTTTAGATGATATTTTCCACCTAATTGATCTATGCAGTGAAACTACCTCAGAGTAACCCTGGCCTGAATGCAAGTGTTTGTACATTTTACTTGAGCATAATTAAGCAGGTTGATTGCCGAGCATGGGTGCCTGTGTCCTAATTGTCCTGTATGAGGCTGGCAATATTATTTCACTCAAGAGTCTGAGTGGTTTTGAAGGTTTGACTACCTCACCTAGATAACCATTCTACACCACATACATGTTTCTCCTATTTTAATTCTGTTTATTTACTCCCTTGTGTGCTTTCTTAAGATAATATGAACACACACACACAAATACATATTTTTTCTCAAAACATAAATTGTATCATTGTTTTATAAATATTTTACAAAGGTACAATTTCAGGACCATGCAAATCATCAATTGCAGTATCAGCACAGTTTGAAATACTTAACAAAAAAAGAGCAGGACTGTAATAGAGCTCAAAGGATACTATCTATAGCCCTTAACCAGAGTGCTTGAAGGTGATTGGTTGCGGATCTGAAGAAAGTCACAATCAGTTTCAAAGCATGGATCAGCTTGGCCAGAAGATGAAGTGTCCCAGAGAATGAGTAGAAGGAACTTCTAAGTTTTCTTCCCAGTTGATATCCTTCTCATCCTGCTTAAATGTTAGACATCTTTATAATTATTTGTTATTTACAGCTTTAGAATTGTGACTAAAAAGGTTAACAACCCCGAAGCAGAAACGTTGTATAAAATAATCATGTTCATGCCAAGTGAGTTCTTTTAGCTAAAAAATTGAATATTTTATTTAGTGAAACTCCTTTTTTAATTTTTTCTTCCTTTTCATCATTCTAAAAATATTTTATATGTTTATAATCTTGGCATATATATTCATAAGATTTGTGTATATAATATATGCATAATACATAAATAGTGTGTGCGTTATATATACATAGAATCTGTGTATATGTTTATAAACTTTTCTGGCACTATTTTTTCCTCCCCCTTATTTTATCACTTGATTTTGCTCTAAGAATATGTATGTATGTGTGTGTGTATATATATATATATCTATATCAGATTGTCTTTATTATAGTCATAGCATTGTAGAATCCAGTATACTTTTACTTCAGTTTTATAATTTACTCTGAAATGAAGATAATGACATCTCTCTTATAGTAGTATGCAAATTAAATTAGAAGAAAAAATTAGTGCTTTGTCAATTCCAGGTATTATTGAATTATGCAAAATAATGTGTGCAATAAATGTTTTACCTTTTGGAAATGATGAGACTTGTTTCTTGGTAAATGACTTTTTTTTTCTAGTCTGTAGGAAAAAAACATTTTCAGCTAGGTATAAAGCTCTCTCTATTTTTTCTAAGCATATTTGTCAATCGTTTCAGTTCTACTCATGTCAGATTTTAAGTTATGTCACTTCATAACCAGAATGAAGTTATTTTTTGAGTACCAATAAATCTTGATTTATTCCTTTTATTTTCCCAAGGAAAGGAGAAGAAATGAGGAGAATCAGCACATGTGTTACATGGGTCACATCAAGAAATGGTACTGACTCAGGATGTTGGGAACAAGGGTTGGGGGTTTCCTACTTTCTTCAAGATTTTTGCATGAATCCTTTAGAGTTGTGGATTCACTCCAAGAATTAAGAATTAAATGTTCATGTGTGGGTGTGTAGCTTTTTTTTTTTTTTTTTTTGTGGATGGGGAGAAGAGGGTAGGGCAGGAGTCAAGTTTTAAGGACAAAAGATCCAAAATAGGATAGTGCAACGGGCACACAAAAGAACAGATGATTAAAGATATCCACTTCAAAAAGAAGATCCACCAAATTTATGTTTCAGACCATTTTGCCCAGTGCAGAACCTTCTGCCAAAGATGCTTTGGCTATTTTTCTCTCAATACAGAAAGAAGTTTGTAAACAATAAAACTGCAAAAGAACATAGAGAAAGATCAATACTTTATATTTATACAAACCAGACCACCTAGCAATCACCAACTCTCAGTGAAGTCTTACAAAGCCCCGACAAATACAGTGACTAAAGGAGAGGTGACTTCCGGGAGACAGGAGCCCAGGATCAGACTCGCAGCGCCCAGTGCGTTCTTCTGCATTTGCACCATTTCAGCACAGTGAGGGAGGTTTGCAGTGACTGCTCAGCATCTTAACAAAACCCTCTTTTACTCCCTTTCGTTAGCACGATGCTAGTAATGACTACGGTCACAGGGCAGGACACTGGCTCTGGATACCACGAAGTCCTTCCTCATGGGTCTCCCTGGAAGCAAAAAATTTGGAAAGTTAAAGATTTTAGTCTTTGCTTCACGTTGCCACCCCGGGACAGCACAGGGTGGATGGAGGGGTATTGGCCTTCAACCTAATCGCTACCAGCTCACATTTTTCACACACATGCACATGCATACACACACACCCTCTTGTGCATAGTGGGCCTGGCTTAATCTGGGGCAGGATGGATCTGTTATGAGAAACAAAAAGACCTGTGTACTAGGGTCAGGTGACCCTATCCATGGCTTCCTCTCTGGGCCTTTCACCTGGCTCAGCCTCTCTTAACTTTGCTGCACCCGCTTTTCCTGTTCAGAATAATTTCCAGTCTTCCAGGAGGAGGAGATCAAATCACAGGGAAATCCAACTAAAATCTTGTCTTCCATGAAATATTTTCAGGGTGGAGAGGGGTTTCAAGAGGACACTGTCAAAAAAAAAAAAAAAAAAAAAAAAAAAACCACTTCCAATTGGCAAAATGAGGTAGTTCAATAGGCTGTTGCTCTCCATGGTGGTAAAACAACAAACATCTTCGTCCTGTGCAGACGTGGAGCTGCTGCAGACTCATCCCTGATTCTGCTCATGTACCTGAGAAACACAGTGTAGGAATGAGGACCCTAGATTAAAATATAAAAAAAAAAACCAGAATATTCATATTAGGGAATAAAAGGTTACAATGTGTAAGATATGTCGTTCACATACAATGCAGCTGGCATCCTGGAGAAAGTGGGACCCAGGGTTCAGTTACCCAAGGGAGCAGATGAATAAAACCACATTGTCCCAGAACGGCGTGAGAATGAGTTGAGGAGCAGCAGGTCTGCAGCTGTTGCGCTAACCACCCTTTCTGCTGGTCATCACATCCCCTAGCTTGGGACAGTTGTCAGCACCCTGTCCCAGGATTGGGTTATGAGGAAACAAGACGTGGAAAACCCGGCCTTACTCCTGACAGAGTCCCTCCCACAGGGTGCAGTGGCTTGTGGGTTGGGACCAGGAATCAATCTTTTCATCCTGCAAGGGAAGTATTATTCTGTATCCTCCCTTGAAAGGAAACAACGGCCCCATCCTGGTGACCTTCTAAAGCTGGAGGTTTGCAATGTGGGGCTTCAGCTGAAGCATGCAGCTCAGAGGGGGATGTCCCCACACAGCTCGCACCTGCATTTGGATTCAGCATCGCTGGAATTCCTTTGCCTCACTTTCCTCCCAGCAAGAGGGAAAAAGGGGAGATGCTGTGAACCCCAGTCTGAGAAACACGGCAGTGCTGGATACCCCCTACCCACCCAGATTGATGTCTGCTCCTTGAAACTTCCTGATAGCAAAAGAAGAGCCCCCACCTGCTGCAGCTCAATTCTGGACCACAGGGAGCAGGCAAGGCTGGGGATCTCTTCTTCATCCTCCCGGAAGTAGGCTGGCTTTCCCTGGAAGCTGGGGGCCTGTTGGGCCTTCAGTAGGTAGGTGACCACCACATGGCTGATGTGCATGCAGAAGTGACACTTCTTGGGCTGGGACGGCAGCTTGCACTAATAGGCATGGTCTAGGCATCCACAGAAAAGCACCTGCCCTCCTTGAGATCTGTGTTTCTGCACGTTTTTCCCCTTGGGACACCTCTCACTCCTAGTACTGAACACCACACCAAGCCCAGCGACACAGATGGATTCCAGGCCCTTGGCCAACTTCTGGAAGGTGAACTCCACTGCCTCACCCTCCTTCAGGCTCCAGAAGCCCTCCTGGTGCAGCTTACTCTGGTGCCTGAGGACGTCCACCACGGGTTCTAGTGCAACCCCAGCCAGGATGGTCATGGACGGGAACCCCATGCCACTTTGAGCCACTTATAGATGCCAGCCCCGTGCGGCAGCTGCAGCAGCAGCTATGGCTCAGTCGCCACCTGCCCGGATCTCACCCTCCGATGCCTTTGGGGGCCCCTTTGCCACTGCCTTGATGTAACCACCTGCTAACTGCTGGTTGGTCACGGAGCCCATGGTCAGCGGCAGAGCCCGTGGCCCCTGCCCTTGCTTATGTGGCTGCTGGCCCTAGAGAAGTCCAGAGGCCTCATGTTCTTCTCATATTGATGACCTGTTTTACTTCATATGTTTGTATGATACACTTATTGGCGCATAAACTCTCCTAGGTTTTTTTTTTGTATTTTTTGTATTTTGAAGATATTGCCTTCCCTCTCTTCGTGTTTCGTTAATTCTTATCTAAATGCCTTTTTCTGCTTCAAGTGTTCTCTTTTTTAATATTTATTTTATTTTATTTGAAAGACAGAGTTACAGAGAGAGGTAGAGACAGAGAGAGATCTTCCATCCACTGGATCACTCCACAGATGGTCGCAACGGCCGGAGCTGCGCTGATCCGAAGTCAGGAGCCAGGAGCTTTCCCCAGGTCTCCCACGTGGGTGCAGGGGCCCAAGGACTTGGGCCATTTTCTACTGCTTTCCCAGGCCATAGCAGAGAGCTGGATCAGAAGAGAAACAGCCGGGACTAGAACAGGCGCCCATATGGGATGCCGGTGTTTCAGGCCAGGGCTTTAACCCATTGTGCCACAGTGCTGACCCCTCAAGTGTTCTAAGTAGAAAAAAAAAATAATATGGAAAATATACTTTTCCTTAATGCCAATAACTCACATGAATTACAGTAGGAAAATTAGCCTTTTATCAGGTTCCTACAAGCCCAATGCAAGTATTTCTTCAGTCCTAAGGGATAGTTAAATACTATATGTTACCTTCTTGTCACATCTTTCTACCAAGCCACACCATCATGAGTCTTTTTCTTGCTGTCCCCCTTGTCATTTGGTAACATGAGCCAAGCCTTCCAAAATATCTCCATAAATTGTTTTACCTCATATTGCAAAAGCTGGCTTATTTGCCCATAGGTGGAAAATAGCAAATATTTTTAAAACGTTTCCTTGTGAATATCCTGTTTCTGTGTTGATCATAAAATGTAAAATATCAGTCAGCCCTCTTAGCAGAATGAAGTTTAAATATTAAGTTATCTTCAGATTTCCAATTCATTTCTCATATCTCCCTCTTTCTACTTACCTGCTTTCCAGATCACTGCATCTCGTTGATTCTTCTACGTGGCATCTTCGTATTTCTCTCTCCTTCTCTGTTGTTACAATAGGTGCAAGTTTTCCCTTCTCTAAACTCCCTTTCCACTCTTCCCTTCCCTTCTTCCACCTTTCCTCCCTCCATCTCTGTCTCTCATTCCTTCTCCCCTCCCTTCTTCCTTTCTTTCGTCCCATGGCCATGGTGTATAAACACATGGTGACATATGTGAATGTCTAAATAATGTTTGGTGTTCTAATCAGATCCAACTTTGACTTGTAAAAATATGCATCCTCTCTGTTGCACCACATGGTAATTAGATATAAATTCTAAGTAACTGACACAATAATTTCAACTAATATTAAAGTCTCCTTCAAAACAATTCCAGGAAATAATCTATTGTGGTTCTGTGGCTCAAGTACTTGGGTCCCCACCACCTATAAGGGAGACCTAAATTGAGTTCTAGGTTCTGAGCTTTGGCCTGGCCTAGCCTTGACTATCGTGAGCCTTTGGGGAGTAAATCAGTGGATGGAAGATTCTCTCGCTCTCTTTCCCTCTCCCTCTCTCTCTTTCTCTCTTTGCCTCTCAAGTAATATAAAAATAAATAAAAGTTTAAAAAAGGAATAATCCATCAATTTAATGGCAGTTGCTCCCATATTTAGCATGGTATTTTCTTTGCTTATAAAACTGCACATGCATGATTTATTAACTAAATAAACTAGATCCTAGTGAATGATGAAACTTCAACTATGAGCAGCACTGTTATTTGTTATGCGGGGGGCTTCCTTTGAAAGAACTACATAGAGAAGGCTATATGCTTATGTTTAAGTTTTCAAGTAGCCATTTGGAAAATGCTATAATGAGATTTAAAGGGTCTTTGTATTTAGGTCCTGTGGCACTCCCTTATCTGCAGTTCTACCTTCTGAAATTTCAGTTACCTATGGTCAAACTGATCTGAAAATATTATGTGGAAAATTCCAGAAATAAGCAATTCAATTTTTTGCATGATTTTTTATTTAATTAGTTATGTATCTTTTAGAACCAAGATGAAAGAAAAACACGTAGTGTAAGATTTCTTTCTGGAGTCGCCTTCCTCTTGTGTCTCCTTTCACCTTTCTTAACTTTTTACAAAAATAATAATTTTATCTTCTGGCAGGCAGAGTAAGAAAGAGAGAAGGAAACACACACACACACACACACACACACAGACAATCTTTCGTCTTCTGTTTCACTCCCCAGATGGCTGCAACAGCTAGGAATGGGCCATAACAAAGCCAGGAGCACGGAACTCCTTCTGGGTCTTCCATGTTGGTGGCAGAGGCCCAAGTATTTGGGCCATCATCATTGCTTTTCCTTTTCCAGATGCATCAGAAGGGAACTTAATCAGAAGCCGAGCAGCTGGAACTTGGATCAGTGCTTTGACGTGGGATTCTGGTGTTGCCAGCAGCAGCTTAACTCACTTGTGCCTTGACACAGGCCCACTCCTTCAGCCTTTGTTATGGGGAACGTTTGTTATCACGAATTTTCTCAGTTCCACTGAGAAACCATTTTTATTTTTCTTTAATTTTGAGGGGTACTTTTGCTGATGGAGAATTTGAGTTTGACAACTTGACCTTGAGCCCTCCAGAAGCAGTGTTTCTTTGTCTTTGGGCCCCCACTACTTCTGTAGAGAAGTTGGCCTCCACTCTAACGCTTCTTTCTCAAGGAATGTGCCATTTTCCTCTGGCTGCTTTCAATCTTTAAAATTTTAGTTTTTAGCAATTTTATTAAAATAAGTCTATGTATGGTTTCTTTTTTTCTTTGTATTTTTTTATTCTGTCAACCTTTCTGTATTTTATTTATTTTTAAGATTTAACAAGTTTTAACATTTTGCCATAATCACTTCATATGAATTATATATACTGTTTTTTCTTGAAAACAGGGATATTCATATCACAAAATGTGGGTGTATGAAAATGATCACAAAGGAAAGAAGGGTAAATTGTCTTATACAATATTTGTAATCATACGCCAAACGATATGATAGCCACACCATTTACGTATTACCTTCCACATATAAGAGAAAATGTGATATTTGCCTTTCTGCATCTGCTTATTTCACTTAGCATGAGGACCTCCAGTTCCATCCACTTTGTGGCAAATGTCAGGACTTCATTCCTTTTCATGGCTTGACAATGCTCTATCTTGTGTATATACTACATTTTCTTTAACCAGTCATCAGTTCTTGGACAACTAGATTGATGAACTCTATGCCATTTTGAGTAGTGTTATGAAATCGGATGCCTTCTCACTCTGTCCTGGTAGGGATATGTGTCATATTGCCTTCAGTATATCCACACTGTATGCACTACCAGCCTGTGGTTCACTTAGTAGCTGTCTTTGTTTTAAGAATGACTGTTGTGATATCACAGTACTTTTGTTCAAATAACATTTATTTTACTGAATATGGCCCATAGCAGCAGTAGTGATGCTGACTATGCAAATAAGCCAAAGAGAAGCTATAAAGCTCTTCCTTGAAGTAAGGTGGCTATAAAAAAAAGAAAGAAAATAATATGCTGAGTTTAGTTAATGCTATGGGAAAAATGAATCATCAACCCATGAAACTGTGAAGAAGGTATAAGTAATTAATGCTAGTTTTGCTGTCACACCTCAAACTGAAAATGTTATGACCACAGTGCTTGGTTAAGATGACAAGGATGTTTAATGATACAATTAAGTACTATCTGTGATTTCATGCATCCTCTGGAGGTCTTAGGACACTTTCTGTTGATAAGGAGGTCTACTGTTTTATGTTGGAAGGTTTGTTTCAGTGTACATGAAATAAGCTTGGACTAAAAATTACTTGAACATCAGCAGTTCTCTTTGTTATTCTCTACAGTAAATTGGTTCCATTTAATGCTGAATAGATCTATGTTCATCCATATACAAAAGAATTCCCCTAAAATGTACAGATAGTGAATGAACATTGAGGTAAAGTGTGAAGCTATGGGGTTGGCGCTATGGCACAGTAGGTTAAGTCTCCACCTGCAATGCTGGCATCCCATATAGGCGCTAGTTGGAGTCTTTGCTGCTCCACTTCCAATTCAGCTCCCTGCTAATGGCCTAGGAAAGCACTGGAAGGTGGCCCAGGAGCTTGGGCCCCTGCACCCACGTGGGAAGCCCTGGAGAAATTCCTGGCTCCTGGCTTAGGATAGGCCCAGATCTGGTCATCGCAACTGTTTAGGGAGTGAACCAGCAGCTGGAACACCTCTCTCTGTCTCTCCCTCTCTCTATCTGTAATTCTACCTCTCAGTTAAATGAATGAATCTTAAAAAAAAAATTGAAAGAATGTGAAGTCTTGCAAGTTGTCTTCTCTGCCCCTTTGCTAGCCGGAATGGCAGGTTTACGTTTAGCTTACCCAGACTGACAGGAGTCAGCTTTTGACTGTTTGTGCTGGTCCAGTGGTAGAGACACAGAGAACGTCTGGTTGTCAGTCCTGTCCTCCAGACACATGCCGTAGTCACAGATTTTTAAGGGAATGATCTGGGGTCAGTCTGGTTGGACATCTCTGGTTATTTGAAAACACAATGGTTTGGCAGGAAGGAGAGGATAAAATGTCTTCTTGCTGTCTTTGACCAACTCTATTCCCATTTCTTTACTCATGTCTCCTCTCTGGGAGGGAGCACTGCTAGAGTCTCTGTCAGGGGTTAAGACTTTGATTGCAACACACTGCTGGCGAGTGAGGCTCTGAGGGGTGAGACACCGACCTTTCCTATCTGTTCTCCTTTCACTGGTTTTTGCTTTGAGTTCTTATAACACTGGGTAAATGGCTCAGCCCTGATAAGGTAGGGAATGAATAGAGGTGGTTGAGTGGTGGAATGCTCTTAGCACATGTGTTCCAACCCAAATTTTCCCAAGTTCCATTTATTGATGAGTTGAGCGCTTTTCTATTTATTATAAAAGGAGTCTCTTGTTTTGAAATTATTTCTTTTATGTAGCTCCATAGGTGGCACACTGTGAGGACCAGTACTTTTAGTTCAGGGTTCTAGTACTGTATCCTAATTTTATCAAATTTCTTCAAAATGTGCCTCAGTTCTTAACAGTGAGATGGCACAACCTAGTTCCAAGGCTCTCAGAGGGAGAGTGGGGGTGGGCCAGTCTGTAGGTGTTGGGAGAAGCACTTCACTGTGTTCTGATTCCATATTATCCTTTAAACTTAAACTCAGTGCTTCTGCCTTGTGGGGAAAGCCCAGGTGGAGACTCTGAGAACAGACTTGTCACGGCACCTCCCTGTCTTATTTTGTTACCCTGAGAATGCCATTCCTCCCACCAAGAAGAAGTGTGATTGCTTGCACATGCCATCTGCTTGCAAACCCCTGTGAGCTGAAATACTCCCCCAAAAGGTTTATGTAAGCCCCCTGTGAACTCAAACCACTATGTTTTGCTCAGCTCAAATAAACATCGAAAAAGTATCTAAGCATTTGAACTTATAATAACATATTTATCCCAACACATGAGGCTACTCATCATTGGTGTATGTGTAATATATAATTGCAGCATGCAGAAAACAAACAGCTCTCGATCAGAGAAGTCTCTGGATCCCACGGGGCACTAATCATCTACCAAAAATAGAGATGGCTGCGGAAAATAACTTATAATTGCATTGGCAATCCAGTATTAAAGTATAATTTCATGTTGTTTTCACTTCCAGCAAATAAATAATATAAAAACTGATTTGAAAAAATTGCTCATTGCATTTAGTTGCAGACTCAAACATGAAAGCTAAACATTGAGTATGTGTACAGATTTTGTTAAGTGTGCATTTAAGAAATCCAGAAAAAATGCATGTACACACATATATGTATATGAATTTATACTCAATTTATACATAAGATTTGGTTTATGCATCTTATAAAATTTAACTTTTGCTCTACAAAATATAAATTTACACTTGTGACTTATAAGTAATAATTACTAATATATGTATATATAGTTTCATTTGTTTTAAAAATATTTATAAAGATAAATATTTTAACACTACTTTGAAATATAATTACAAATATGAAGCATGGGAACCCAGGTCAACCAGTATCCTAAGCCTGAAATTAAATAACAGTTATTAAATTAAAATTATATAAGATTGACCAAAGAAGAACAAAAATGGACATTAGAAGGAAAAGAAACTTAAGACAATGGGTGGCCAAGTGCCCATCAGCAAGTTCACATTTTCTTCTACTATTTTTCTAAAATTTGTTCATGAAATATGTCAGGGAAGTGGCATAATATGAAATTAGACTCTCAATCTAAAATACTGACCATGTAAATCTCATTTAAAATTGTCTACCTAATGGCTGGTTTTAAAGATGAACAAAAGGATATACAGCAAGACATTGTTCTTACCACAGAATAATGGGAAACATTGTGTAAAATAAAATAGTGTCTATATAAATAAATTTTTAGGTATAAGGCATTCTTTTCTAATTGGTAAAACGAAACAGGGATTTCCATGGGTCTAGAATATTGAGTCTAGACACAGCCAACAATAAGTTTTCCGGCTCCAGGATGTCACTGTGGAGGCTTCTTGTGCCTTTCGGTACTAGAACATATAGAACAGAAGGAGTCCTGACCTTGGAGTGTGTAAGGCAGCCTCTGTAGATGAATAGTTGTGAAAACACATTCTGCTGAAGTGTCACCTGCAGCAGGGCTTAAATATACTTGACCTATAGGTCAAGGTAGAGATTCAGATATGACCTCAGGAGTTTGCTATAAGTGGGAAAAAAAGACAACATTTTTGGGCATAAGTTGCACAGTATTGCATAGTATATTGGTTTAATTTCCTAGTCAAAAGAAAATAAACTTCCAAGTATGTTGCCTTTTGAATTTATAGCTATCTTGTTAACTAGCAGTGGGTTTTATTGATGAACTGAGCAGGATTTCCAATGGCTGGTACCTTTGGCAGGTGGGTTACTAAAATGAACATTGCTTTATGGGTGACAATAAATCAGTTAGTCTGTAGTTAAATATGGAAAATATAGAAGAAATCCTACAGAAGTCCAAGAGGGGTAGAGAAAAATCTAAGACAGCTAGTTGTGTGGGTTTTACATAACATGTAACCTTTTAAAATAAAGTGATCTGCATTGGCTCATGTAGACTGTGGGAAGGCTTGGCGAGGAACACTTTTGGGTATATTCAAGTCTGTATAAATGACTCCCAATGTGTCATCTGAAAGCTGTTAGGATTGAAAAAGGCACTGGAACCAATTCTTTCTTTTGTCTCCAGGAGGATTCGAACAGCCCACTCTCCTGGACTCAGAAGGAAGTCTTTTTCACACCTCTCCCAAAGACACTGGTGCCGGAAGCATACTCTGGGCCATATGTAAGAAGCAGCGAGTGCAAAGACAGCTTTGCTGGTGTGTTTCCAGTGGCTTTTAAAGGGCAAAAGTAAGTTAATGTGTCACTCTCATACGTGCTCACACTCTGTAGATTTTTGATGGTCATTGTGCCACACTTAGGGGATTATGCTAACAGAGGTTAAGGAAGTTCTATCAAACAAAGCCTTATTACCACACAGGGAGGGCTCAACATCAGTTTCTCAATGTATTAAGTGAGGATCAGATTACCCTAAAGCACAAATGAAATAGTACAACTTTTCAAAATTTGTAAATGATTAAAAGTAAGTTAATAGATGGCTGATGTAAAAAAAATCAGTTTTGAGAGGAAATGATAACCACACTGCTTTGTGACATGACTCCTGTATCAATATTGTAAAAGCAATCCCCATCATGTGTGAGCAATCACATTCCAAGACACTGGACTGGTGTTTGTGGCCCTTTAAGGAATTACAGATTTATAGAATTCTTCCATCTTCCATTTATTAGGCCTGTTAATTGACACCAAATTTTAGGTTTACTTTCATCTAATTGAAAGGCAAAGTGACAGAAACAGAGACAGAGACATCTTCCATCCACTGGTTCACGCTTTAAAAGCCCACAGCAACCAGGATTGGGCCAGGCCAAAGCCAGGAGCCCAGAATTCCATCAAGGTTTCTAACGTGCGTGACAGGGATCCAAGCCCTCAAGAAATCACCTGCTGCCTTGGGATGCATTGGCAAGGAGCTGGATCACAAACAGAAGATCCAGGACTCCAACCAGCTCCGACAAGAGACACGGGCTTCACAAGCAGCAGCTTAACCCGGTACACCACAGCGTCTGCCCCTAGTGGCCACTGAGTGTATGCCAGTCAGCGTTTATTAAAACAGCTTGAGACACAAAGGCCCCGCAAATTTGAGCTCTGAGGATAGAATTGCTCTGGGGATAGAATTTTAGCTCTGAGGATAGAGTTGCTAAAGGGAGCAATGACTTATTAGGGAAAATGGGGCCAAATCATTAAATATTTGAAGAATGTTGTCATTCACCTAGAACTATTTCAGAAAATAGGGAAAAAAAGCAAACCCAACCCCCAAACTGGCATTCTAGTTAGAGTGCTGTGCTGAGGAGGTGGACAGCTGCATTCCCACTGTGGGACATACTGGGTGGTCCTGAGCTAGCATGGAGTATGGGACTTTGTAACAATTAGCCCAGGGGTGACAAAATATGAGAGGATGGGTATTTCACCAATTTTGTACTAATCAGATGTTACACAGAATGTATGCATGTCCAGTTTCTCATTTTAAATGTCAAAGATTTGTGCTACTTAGACTTCATAATTTCTCTCGCATTAAATAAATTATACTGCGATGAAATTTAAGGCAAAGATTCTAAAAACTAAAAGCAAACACATTTTAAGAGCCTGTGACATATATGAATTTCTTTTTCAGAGAGATTAGAGTCTCACAAACTTGGCTTAAGATCCATTTCCTTGTTCTTTTATCGACATTAACCATTGTATTTAAAAAGTAAAAATTCAATAATTTAAAAATGCTGCTAAAATTTTGTTCTTATTTGAACTTAATTTATTGTTAAATTAAGTATTTTTAGATTTTTTTTAAGATTTATTTATTTTATTTGAAAGGTAGAGTTACAGAGAGGTAGAAGCATAGATGGAGAGAAGTTGCCCATCCACTGGTTCACTCCCCAAATGTCTGCAATGGCTGGAGCTGAGCTGATCGGAAACCAGGAGCCAGAGCTTCTTCTGGGTCTCCCATGAGGGTGCAGGGGCCCAAGTACTTGTGCCATTTTCCATTGCTTTCCCAGGCCGTAGCAGAGAGCTGGATTGGAAGTCGAACAGCTGGGACTTGAACCAGTGCCCAATGGGATGCAGGCACTGCAGGTGGCAGCTTTACCCACTATGCAATAGTGCTGGCTTATGTTTATTGTTTATTCATATTTATTTATATGGAAATACGCTGTGTATCAGAACTAATTTAAGATGTTTAGTGGAAAAATTCAGAACTCGTATGCTCGGTAACAAATTGTTGTTGTTGAGTTATTATTTAATCCAAACTATTAAAATAAATCTCGCTTGTCATCAACAATAAGGTTTTGACTGCTACTGTGTATCATATACTCTGATAAGGATTTCCACATATTTTGGCATGGCCTTCTCATTCCACCACATTTCCCCCTTTTTGTTTATTTTTGAGCAACAGAAGGCATGATTCTTGGCCATATCATTGTTGACCCTGTTTCCATGTGGTCTCCGTTAGGAATGGCCCCTAGATGGGGAATGCCAGCCTGGAATGTTCCCATCTTTTTTATGATTTTGTTAATGGCACTCAAATCCTGTAGTAGCCTATATTTTCCCTGTTTCTTTGGTATGACAAAAATGGGCGTGTTGTGAGGGCTAGTGGAGGGCTCTATGTGTCCCTTTTCAATTGTTCCTGTACCAATTCTTTAAGGATGCCAAGTTTGGATTGTAATATTGGCCACTGCTCTCCCCAGATGTTTCCTGTTTTTTTCCCATTCAATGGGGATTGGGCCTGGTTTTTGTATGAGGTGAGCAGTGGCCCCTAGAATTGGGGGTGAATCTTACTTGTAGGCTCTCCATTAAAGCTGTTGGCTTGTGGAGATTTGTGACCCATAGTAAGGACCGCTTGCATTTGTGAGAGCACATCTCTCCCCCATAAGGCCATGGAAACCTCAGCAATCAGCTGAAAGATAGTTCCCGTATCTCCACTGTCCTCTCGACACATTACAGGCGTGATGACCTGATCAGCCAATTTTAATCCTCCTTAAAGGATTAAAGGAGGTCGGGCCCTAAGTGCTGTCTTCCAATGTTGCATTTTCCATGCATCCCTACCTTTTAAGACGGTGGCATCTGCCCCCATATCAATCAAACCCACAAAGGCAATGCCATCTAAATATAGAGTCAATTTTGGCCTCAGATTGAAGATAGGCATCGGCCAGTTAATGGTGGTGGGACTCCCTCTTACTTGCTGAGCTGAGGGCCTCCCCCCTGGGAGTTTAAAGGCTTGGTCTTTCAATCTTTTGCCCAATGAAAGCCTCTTTTACATCTGGGACACAGCATTTTGGGCTTGACCCGTCTTTCAGTGTGTGGGCAGTTTTGCGGTAGGTGTCCTATTTCCTGACATCCCCAACAAACTGGAGGGCCATTAGACTTTCTTGTGTTCGGTTTGTTAATGGCTGCAGTTAGGGCTTGTGTGGGTGTATCAGCAGGTTTACCTCCTTTGTGGCTACTACCCATTTAGAAATGTCTTCATTATGGACTGGGGCGATTGCAGCTTTTGCCTCTTTGGTAGCACCTTCCCAAGCTAATTGTTTGACCAGATCGTCTTGATCAGGGCCAAGCGGTCATCTTTTCTCTACTGCCTCCAAGACTCTGGCAAGGAAATCAGGGAACCATTTGCCTGGGCCTTGAACTAGGTTTCTAAAGATCTGACTATAATTAGAAGGATTTATATTTTTTCAGGCTCTAAGTGCCAAATCTTTGACCTGATCAAAATAGGCAACTACCCCAATGCGGGCCTGTTCATGAGGATATACGTAGGTGCTGCGGCCTGTAAGCATAGCAAAGGTGACTGCAATTCCATAGGCAGCATTTGTCCTCGCCACGGTTTCAGCCTCCTCCTCATCGGAGGCTCTCCACTGTAAGAAGTGTGGTCTCGACAAACATGCTTTGAGCAGTGTAACCCAGTCAAAATGAGTTTGAAGGTTCGCTGCCCATTGTGTGAGCACCTGTTCAAAGTAGGGAGAGTCGGGGCCTGACTCTTGAGAAGCCTTTTTTAGCATAGCAGGGTCATTTACGGACGTTGGAATCCAGGGCCTGAATTCTGCGTCCACTCCTACATTAACGGGAAACATGGGGGTGGGATGGGGTCTAGCGGCTGCCCTGAGAATCTGGGGTGCCCGGGGACTGCACAAAAGTGGGGATCTTCACTGGGTTTGGATGGGATGACCTCGCATGGGTTATCGCCTTGAGGTCGTCTGAGTTCATCCCATGGATATTTGGAGGGTGGCTGACTAGGCATTGCTACCTTGTTTGCTGTCATGTCCTTTTCACTGTTGGAGCTCTCTTTTCCCAAGTCATTAATTGTTGCCTGTGAGGCAGAGGCCTGGTGTGACAGGCCCTTATCACTCACAGATTCATTATGTCTGGTAATCTGTGTGGGTTTCTGAGAGGGGGGTATCTTTCCCATATTTGAGCACTTAAGAGCAGCGCACCATGCCAACTCTAGCCAAAGAGTTATGGCTAGCACAGCACTGCTGCCATAACAAAACAAATTCCTAGCACCTCAGCGGCTGATGGATTTCTGCAGGGGGTTCCCTACAGTAGACGGACAGACAGTGCTGTATCAGATTTTAAGTATGTCCTGTGCTTAGTGGGGGACTTCCTTGATTCGTTAGGTCAAGGCCGTATGCCCACATGGTGTCTCTGGAGCGTCACCGCTCTCAAGTGAGGGAAGATGACTTGGTTCCAAATTCTGGGATGATCAGTCCCTCATGTGAACTCGCCGAACAAACCGAAAGTAAAAGGAGGAGCTGAGAAGCGACGTACGCTTCTGGGCAGTGTGTGCCTAACCTGGGGTCACTTAGACCGAGGACAAGGACCAGGAAAGGGGCGTAGGAGGGGGTTCTGTGCTCACCCTCACAGAACCGAACAGCACACAAAACACCGAGGGGCCTACTTGCCGAAATCAAGGGGAGACCTCGCCGAGTCCGACACGCTGTCTCTCTCTTAGTCATATTGGATGCCAGATGTTGAGGTTGATTTGTTCTGAGAGGAGGAGCGTGGTGGGGGCAAGAGGCGCCAAGTCACCACACAGACCCTGGGAGTTGGATGAAAGCAGGCCAGAGGCGAGCAGCCTGCAGACTCATTTATTTCAGTTGGTACAGCAGTTTAAGTAGTTGAGGTAGCCAATCCAGTCAAGGGGCAGCTTATGCCCTAACCAATCACAGCCTGTTGCCAGGCAGGCTCCATTGCCAGGTGGTTTCCCAGGTGGTTTCCCAGGGGGTTTCCAAAGCCATTCCTGAGTAACTGACGCTCGCTTGCCAGCGGCCATCTTGGCATGGCCTTCTCATTCCACCACACCAGTCTTTCTCACTTCATGGCATAGTTACTCAGTTGGAAAACCTTGTATTTATCTCGGAGTCCCCAGCCCTACAATGTAATCAGCAGAAGTTCCCTTTTGCACTAATTCCAACATGCTTTGAGGTTTTTACCTTCCGCCATCTTTGTTTCTACCATTTTGGCAAAATCCCCCTCTTCTCCTGTCTAGACTAAAGCAGAGTCCTCACTTTGGATTCTTACATTTATCTCCTCACCGCTATCCATGCAGGGCCCTGATGGGGTACTTTCTAAACATCACCTCAGTCCCCTGCTTAGTACTTTCTATTGGCTTTGTCACTGCCCTGATAAAACAATCTTACTCCTTACAAAGTTCTCAAAATCTGAATCACCATTAGGATTCATTCAGGATGTATGAATCTGTCAACGCTGGCAAGAGTTGCAAGCTTGCTTTGTTTTCAGGTGGGAGGTAGTAACCCTCCTCCACAACAGGTAATGGCTACATAATGAAATTTTTTTTAAGCTTTATTAATTTATTTGAAAGAGGGAGTGATAGACCAAGGGAGAAACAGTTTGAGAAAGAGAAATATCTATGTGTTGGTTCACTCCCCAAATGTCAGCAACAGCCAGGGCTGGACCTGGCTGAAGCCAGAAGCCAGAAGCCAGGAACTCCATCTGGGTCTTCCAAATTGATGGCAGGGACTCAAGCACTTGAGATGTTATCTGTTGTCTCACAGGTGCATTAGGAGGAAGCTGGAATGAAAGTGGAGATGGGCCTTGAACCAGGTATTTTGATATGAGATGTAGGCATCCCAAGCAGCAGCTCAATCTTCAGTTCCTCAACACCTACTCCAAAGAGATTTCTTAGTTACAGATTTTCTTCCCTGAAAGCTGTATGCTAATATAAATGCATACATCACTACTGTAACACTTAACGTGAATGGTTAAAGTAAAAATTGTATTTTGCCCTTGAAGTAAACAAAAACTTAGGAAAACTGCAGCATCAGAAATGACCACAGGCTGTTGCTATTTACCCACAACTTGGGGAATGGGTATTCCTTGTGCATTAGAATCATTTTTTCATGTCATGTAATTGGTGTATATTGACTAATCTATTATGCCTCATTATATATTTTGTATAAGATTATGCATATTGAATGTATGTATATACATGCTTCAACTTGGATTCTGTTTCATATTTTTTGTTTCCCTAGGAAATAATAAAACCTCCTTATTTTAATGTACACCAGAGGAAAAATAGTGCAGAATAAATCTTTTTTACTTTTCCCATTGTCGTTAAACTACTTAAAATTTTAGTCTAATATTTTCTCTTAAACTTTCACAATTTGACTTTTATGTAATCTTAAAGATTTTTGAAGAAAACATAAGCATATTATTTTCACAGATGTAGATGTCCACATTTATACATATCTCAATGATATATTTTCAAGATTTCTTAAACCTTAGCATTTTTTAGTTCTATTTATTATTATATGTGTCTTCTTATTAAATGATAGTCACTTATACCCATTGAAATTGTCAGTCTCTTCAAACATTTCTAGCTTATTGTCTCTGGACTTCTTTCAGATTTTAACATATTTGTGAGAATGAACTGAGGATTTAAAGAATTAACTAATCAATTCAGTAATCAAGCCTGTCCACTTCACATTTTATGGAGTTGAATTAACATGCTATTTTAGAACTTGGTATCATCCGTTTTTAATCTCTAGTATTAATATGAAAAATAAACTTCTTCTGTTTGTTACTTTTTATCCTGCTGTATCCAGCTATTTAAAAGGTTTTAAAGGAAAACTCTCTGTTTGTTGTTAATTTGAATATCTTTTGAAATCAATCCCTTAATTTCCTTTCATACCTGACAATCTTCTAGTCTTTTGAAATCTTTGGTTAAGAAGAGCGCATTAAAATAGCCTGTCATTAATTCCACACCAACTCATGGGTTTGCATCTTCCACAAGTATTAAACAAAACTAAAAAAAGTCATAATTTTAGCATTTTTACAAGTATATAGAAATATATAAAGCTAATGTACAACGTCCAGCCTAAGTTTCAAGAACATATTTGACTGTTAGGACAATGGCTCAAACTCCGTGATCTGCAGCAGGCTGATAAGTTGTTCTATTATGAATGTCAAGGCTTTACACACCATGGTTTGTGAACACTTCAACTAGCAAATGTAAAGTGAATAATAGTGATATATGCTAAAGAAAAAGACTTGCAGTCTTTTGCTGTGTGTATATTAATATATATTATAGGCTTAACACTTTAAGAATCTCTATTTCTAATATGTTTTTTTTTCTAGTTGTATTGAGGTCTAACTGACAAAATTGTTTAAAGTGCACAACACACTTTTTAGATACACATATATGTTGTGAAATGACTACCATAATAATCAAACTTATTAACATATTCATCAGCTTACATATTTACTTTTGTTGTGAGATACCTAAGATACACTTTATGTAAATTTCAGGAATTTTAATTACACTACTAAGGTTGCTTTCTCCCAAATTTTAAAAAATACTAAATTTTGAACATTTTTGCAAGTAAACAGTATTAAAAAATGTAAACTAATTACTTGTGTTTCCACTTCCAAGATTTTTATTGACTTCTTCAACTCATAGAAGGAGTATATATGGGATAAAATCAATTTTTATATTTTTTTCATTGTAACTGATTATTATTTTTATTATACAAAGGCTATGTGAAAAATGCCAAAGATAAAAACATTTTGGTTAGTCAGGAAAGGTTGGCTGATTAATGAAGTACAGAGTATATAAAGGAGAATCAAAGGGATACTTGGGGGAAGGGATTTTGGAAGTAAATGCTTGCTTCTCAATTTTCAAAATTTTGATTTAGATTTATTTTTTATTTGAAAATGTGAAGATTCAAATGCAACTATGAAGACAAGAGCTGATTGCTTGACTTTTGCATAATGACTGATCTTGACTTAGAGCAATATTTAATTGATTACAGTTTCTCTTAATTTTCTCCTTTCTTGTCAGCTCTTGTGCTATGATGGAGAAAGATGAGTGCTTGTTGTGTGCGCAAAGTCTCGCTATTAGCAGCAGCATTTCAGTGAGATGTGCTTCATTTTGTTGTGTAAAATAGATACAAATGTTATTCAGTTCTAGACTCTGGATACTAAATGTTGTTACTATGATATTTGAATACTATAGAATATTACTTTTTGCCCAAATTGTGAAAATGAAGTTTTTCTAAAAATAAATGTTGTATAATAAATCTCATAATAAAGATATCCTCATGTGAAAGTTCTTTTTCTTTTTAAAAAATAATTATTTAGTTTGAAATCCAGAGTTACAGAAAGAGAGGGAAAGACAGAGAAAGCGAGAGAGATCTTTAATGCATTGGTTCACTCCCTAGATGGCTGCAGTGGCCAGCACTGAGTCAGGCTAAAGCCAGGAGCTTCATCTGGATCTCCCTTCACTTAGGCCATCTTCTACCACTTTCCCCAGGCTGTTAGCAGGGAGTTGGATCAGAAATGGAGCAGCTGGGACATGAATTGGTACCCATACAGGATGCCGGCATCTCAGGCAATGGCTATACCAAATCACCGGCCCTGAAAGTTATTTTTCTATATTAGTTACAAAACAGTATTTCAAAAATTATATAAATCAATAAAATACATTTTTCTAACATTATTATACACAATTTAAAAATATTGATAATGTCTCATATAAAAAAGTGTTTCTGAAAACATACAATCCATGTTGAAGTATCCCAGTAGCTCATTAAATCTCTAAACTATTAATGAAAATTTTGATATCAAATTATAACTTTTAAAATGCTGATTCTTTCAAGTGACACTTTCTTGACACTCAAGTCAGAGCTCTTATGTTTCTGTTTGCATTGTTAAAGTTTAATTTGTGTCAAGCACTAAGTACTTTGCACATATTAGGTAATTTATATTTTTTATACTCTGGAAGTTATGTTCAATTATTGTCTTCTTTCACAGATGAGGATGTTAAGAACAGGTTATTAATTTGTAACATTAGGAATCCAAACAGTCCAGCTCCAACACTGACAGTCTTACTGTAATACCATCCTACTGATAGTATCCTAATTCTTAGTTTAACAGTGAGGCTGAGGTAGCTGTTTGGACTAGCAGTTAATGCATACCCATTCTATACCAGAGTACCTGGGTTAAATACCCAGTTCTGGAACCTGACTGCAAGTTCCTACTAATGCACATCCAACAAGGCAGTGTGATTGCTCAAGGAATTGCATTTCTGCCACTCAGGTGGGAGATCTGGATGGAGTTCCTGGCTTCTGATTTCAGCACAGTCCAGCCCTCTCTTTTTTGGGCACTAGGGCATGCAATAGTTAATGGGAGCTCTCTCTCTGTGTCTGTGTATCTTTCCCTGACTATCCAATTAGTAAACAATGCAAAAATTTTAAAATGACGTCAATCTGTAAGTAAGTAAGGAGAAATTATAATGCATAAACTACTCAACAAAATCCATCAGTAATCCTATGTAGTAACAGCTAACTGTATTTACTGAGGGGGTATTGTGGACAGGACTGAGATTTGGGTTCTGCAAAGACCTTTGTCCTAAAAGAAACATAAGAGCCTAGAGGGCAATATGGATGTGCGTCCAATTAGAGATATAAGTAAAATATGGTAATCGCACAAGGATAATCACAAAAATTCCAATCTGTGATAGTTACACAGACTGAGAAGAGGAAAATAGCCATCAAAATGAGAAAGATCTGGCATAAAATTTGAGAAAACATGCATATTTGACATCAGGCTATTTCTAAGAAACAAAAGCAATAAGAATAAAAAGTAGATGTTAATTAGATTCTCATTTATTTGCTAAAATATGAGCAGCAATTCAATCAAAGATAGTTCTTGCTCTGTCCTTGAATAAACCCAAATACATACATGAAGAGAAGTAAAAATTGCATTATTTAAAATGAGCCAGGGCAAACAAACACCTTTTTAGGCTAATTAACAGGACAGGGTAGTCTCCAAACCATCAAGTAGAGTGGGTGAGAAATTTCTCATACAGCTATGGTGTCCAGCCCCTCTGGCCTGTGGAAGAACACATGACATACTGAAGGATGCAATGTCATTTGAGGTTCAATAGAAGACTAAGAAAAACAGACCAGCACTACTTCTTCCTTTGTGAGATTCAGGGAATTGTTCACCAAAGTAATGAGTCTACAGTTTCTCAGTCCCATTTCCTGTAGTTTTATAGTATTTAAAGAACTTCAGCATTAGCCTACAGGAAAACGAATGTAACACAGAATCTCACTCTCTTTCCATTAATTTTCCAAGAAAGATGTTTTCTCAATAAGGCATTTTAAAAAATCATCTGCTTGTTTTTAGCATGAATTCAAGGAAACTTTAAAAATATATGTAGAAAAAATGCTTTTAAAATAGAGAAGGAAAGATTATTTTAAGAGGGAGAAAACATACTATCTCAGCAGCAAATGCATTAATGGTGATTAAGCCCTACACTTAGTTCGGAGACTCCTGGCAGACAATAACAAAGAAATGAGGATGAATTTCATAACTTAAAATTTTGTGAAAGATGTAGATTACTTCTTCAAAGGAAAGCCTTTTAGGTTACTAAGTTCTAAATAACATTTTTTGTAGAAGACATTGCATGTGGATGGTATCAAAAGAGAATTCTATATGTTTTTTTCTATGCAGACTTTAGAGAAAATCTAAGATATCACATTATAAATCAGTAACAATAAAGTATTTGTAATAGGGTTTTATGTGTAAGGTTTTTATACATTATTTACTTAGTAAATATTTTGCTGTGGCCACCTTAGCTAATGTAGTCTAAATTTATAGCTTTCTTCTTTAATATATGAAGTAGTGCTCAGAAAAACAGACAAAGTATTCATACCATCCTCTGAATATTCTCTTTTCTTTGGATATGGACCACTTCTTAGAGTTTGTGAATGGAAAGTAGACAGGGGAATGTATCTTTTCTTCTGAAAATGATGTCACTGATAAAACACAGAATATCAGTTCTGTATTAGGAATTTCAAAATGTTAAGCTCTGAGAGGTTCCTTGTAGCAGTATAAATCCTAGCTGTGGAGACAAAATGCCAAGGTTCAAGAGCAAGAGTTATCCTCCTTTTTTGGGGCCGGTGCTGTGGCACAGTGGTGCAGTGGGTTAAAGCCCTGGCCTGACGTGCCGGCATTCCATATGGGTGCTGGTTCGCGACCCAGCTGCTCCTCTTCTGATCCAGCTTTCTGCTATGGCTTGGGAGAGCAGTAGAAGATGGCCCAAGTCCTTGGGCCCCTACACCCACATGGGAGAACCGGAGGAGGCTCCTGGCTCCTGGCTTCAGATTGGTGCAGCTCCAGTCATTGCGGCCACCTAGGCAGTGAACCAGTGGATGGAAGACATCTCTCTCTGCCTCTCTCTGTAACTCTGTTTTTCAAATAAATAAAAATAAATTTAAAAAAAGAGAAAAAGAGTTATCCTCCTTTTAGCTATAAGACTTCAGTGCCTAAGCATCTTCTTCTATAAATTGGGGGTGACAATAGACAATAGAGACAATCACTGGGTTTAGGCAAAGGTTAAATGCACATGTAACAACTAATGAGCACCATCTAGTTGAGTCCCATTGTTGTCTCAGAAGAGAGGTTCTAAGTTTCACATGCCATTATGACCTTCAGGAATTGAGTTCAATTCTGTACTCCCTCCGGCACAGCGGTGAGTTGAAAGATACCAAGACTAAGGTAAGGGCTAAACTTTTCTTTTAAGAAACAGCATTTGAACTACTCAAATTCATAAATATATATTTTAATAGAAACTTACAATTACAGAGATCTTTTGCCAGAGTGTCTTGGCTTTCCATGCCTGAAATACTCTCATGGGCTTTTCAGCCAGATCCGAATGCCTTTAGGGCTGATTCTGAGGCCAGAGTGCTATTTAGGACATATGCCATTCTATGAGTCTGCTGAGTATCTCACTTCCCATGTTGGATCACTCTCCCCTTTATTTACTCCATCGGTTAGCGTTAGCAGGTACTAGACTTGTCTATGTGCTCCCTTTGACTCCCAGTCCCTCCACCATGACCAACTGTGAACTGAAATTGATCACCTGGAACAGTGAGATGGCATTGGTACATGCCACCTTGATGGGATTGAATTGGAATCCCCTGGTATGCTTCCAACTCCACCACTTGGGGCAAGTCAGCCTGAGCATGTCCCAAATTATACATCTCTTCCCTCTCCCATTCCCACTCCCATGTTCAACAGGGATCACATTTCAGTTAATTTTCAACACTTAAGAATAACTGTGTGATAATTACAGAATTAAACCAGTCATATTAAGTAGAACAGACAAAAAAAACTACTAAGAGGGATAATGTATTAAGTTGTTCATTAACAGTCAGGGCTATGCTGATCAAGCCACCGTTTCCCATAGTGTCCACCTCACTCCAACAGGTTTCCCTCTTGGTGTTCAGTCAGTCGTCACCGATCAGGGAGAACATATGGTATTTGTCCCTTTGGGACTGGCTTATTTCATTCAGCATGATGTGTTCCAGATTCCTCCATTTTGTTGCAAATGACTGGATTTTGTTGTTTCTTACTGCGGTATAGTATTCTAAAGAGTACATATCCCATAATTTCTTTATCCAGTCTACTGTTGATGGGCATTTAGGTTGGTTCCAGGTCTTAGCTATTGTGAATTGAGCTGCAATAAACATTAGGGTGCAGACCTCTTTTTTGTTTGCCAATTTAAATTCTTTTGGGTAAATTCCAAGGAGTGGGATGGCTGGGTTGAATGGTAGGGTTATCTTCAGGTTTCTGAGGAATCTCCAGACTAACTTCCATAGTGGCTTGACCAGTTTGCATTCCCACCAACAGTGGGTTAGTGTCCCTTTTCCTCACATCCTCGCCAGCATCTGTTGTTGGTAGATTTCTGCATGTGAGCCATTCTAACCGGGGTGAGGTGAAACCTCATTGTGGTTTTGATTTGCATTTCCCTGATTGCTAATGACCTTGAACATTTTTTCATGTGCCTGTTGAATCCCAGTGGAAAGAACAGGTCATCAAAGAAGGAGGTACCTTTCTCTGAAGGGAGGAGAGAACCTCCACTTTGACTATGACCTTGTCTAAACAAGATAAGAGTCGGAGAACTCAGAGGGCTTCCATAGCCTTGGAAACTCATGACTGGAGCATAGGGAGATTACTGATGCCATAGACAGGAGTGTCAATTGGTAAAGTCAACAACAGGAGTCACTGTGCACTTACTCCTCATGTAGGATCTCTATCCTTAATGTGCTGTACATTGAGATTTAATGCTATAACGAGCACTCAAACAATATATTTCACTTTGTGTTTCTATGGGGGTGCAAACTGTTGAAATCCTTACTTAATGCATACTAAACTGATCCTCTGTAAAAAAAAAAAAAAAGAAAAAAGAAATTATCAATTCCCAACTTGACTCTCACTGGGATTAAACATGACAATAGGTCTGATCTGATTTCATCATCATTTAAAAAAAAATCATCTATTATTTTTCACTTTTTGTTTCTGTGTGGGAGCAAACTGTTGAAATCCTTACTTAATGTATACTAAGCTGATCTTCTGTATATTAAGATAATCGAAAATGAATCTTGATGTGAATGGAAGGGGAGAGGGAGTGGGAAAGGGGAGGGTTGTGGGTGGGAGGGACGGTATGGGGGGGAAGCCATTGTAATCCATAAGTCCTACTTTGGAAATTTATATTCATTAAATAAAAGTTAAAAAAAAAAGAAAAAAAAAGAAACTTACAATTACAAATCAATCTACATAACAGGAACAAAAATTTTACCCTGAAACTTTAATAGGAAGCCATCTACTTAGCCATGAGGGAATTGTAGTTTTCTACCTCTGAAATATTTGAATTTGTATTCCCAAATCATCAGCTAACCTAGAAAAGGTAAGAGTTAAGGGACCGGCATTCTGGTATAGCTGGTAAAAATGCCACGTGCAATGCTGGTTTGTGTCCCAATTGCTCCACTTCTGATCCAGCTCCCTGCTAATGGCCTGTGAAAAGCAGAGATGGCCCAAGTCTTTGGCCCCTGCTACCCACATGGGAGACCCAGATGAAGGTTTTGGCGCCTGGCTTCTGCCTGGATCGTCCCTGGCTGTTGCAGCCACTTGGGAATTGAACCAGTGGATAGGATACATCTCTCTCTGTCTTTCCCTCCTCTTTCTGACTTTCAAATAAGTAAATAAATATATCTATGAAAATATAGTAGTTAAATTGATTTCTAGGAAATTTAAGTAAGTAAATATACTCGGTTGGATTACTTAATATTGGCAATATCAATCTTAGTTTCAGTAGAATTGATACTAGGATTATTTGAACTAACTATTGTGGTAGTCTGGTTCTCCAGAGAAACAGTCAAGAGAATGGGTATCCAAATATCTAGTTATCTATCTGTATCTATATCTATATCTATATCTATATCTATAGAGGAAATTTATGATGGAAATTGTGCCATGTGGTTATAAAGGCCAGGAATTCCTATGATCTGCTAACTATAAACTGGAGAATGGGGAAAGTTGGTAGTATAATTCACCTAAATCTGAAAGGCTGGGAACTAGGGTGTTGCCTAAGTTCTGCTCTGAGTCCAAATGGCCAAGAGTAAAGAGTGCAAATGTCTAAGGGCAGAAGATGTCTCAGCTCAAGTAAAGAGAGAGTTTGCCCTTCCTCCACACTTTTGTTCTGTTGGCCCCACAATAGACTGGATAATATTTGTCTACACTGGTAAAGGAGGATCTTCTTTACTCAGTGTACTAATTTAGATGCTAATCTCTTCAAGAAACGCTGCCACAGGCACATCCAGAAATAATGTTTTGTCACTATCTGGGCATCCCTCAGCCCAGTTATGTTGACATATAAAGTTAACCATCATAGCTATAATAAGATAAGAATATGCAAAATTTAAAGATGTAGAGAGCCAGGAAATGAGTAATTCAGCCAATTCTGTGACATTTCAGTAGGCCTAGTTAAAGAATTTTGGGTACACAGGAGTATATCTCATTGCAAACATGATTTTGGACAGAAAAGTTGCACTACTACTGATCATACAATATCTCTGCAATTCCTTACGATGTCCACTTGCAAACCACAGTGAGGCAACAAGTCTTTCTCTTCACTCTTTTTAGACTGAATTGCCTCCAAAACTCACGGATACAATCATTAATTGAGAATTGCTGTGTCTTGTGAGATCGGCGAGATGCCAGATAGGAGTTCTCTGGTTTCATTGCTCCCTACAGATATCCAAATCAAAACTAACCACAGGCAAGGATGCCACCCCGAATATTCCAGAACATGAGATCAAGGCTGGGATAGATCCCTGGACCGAAGACGTGAGAAGAGGTATTGTCAGATGTAAGAGAAATGCTTCTCTGTGATTGGATTGCCCTGTCACAAGCTGGCACAGTGTGACACACAGAGAAATTCCCTTGCCCTGGTGTTTACAGTGGGCAAGATGCATTGGAGATAGATATTAGGCTTCCCCATCACTGGAAGTGGTACTCCAAACTACCTTGAGTCGGTGAGAAACAGAACCATGTGAGGTTCACAGAAATTAACTTGGATCTTGATGGTTGGCACTGCTGATTTGCTGCAGTATTCCTGGGATTAGGGTGTCACCTAGAGTTGCAAAGATTGCAGTTCTATTTTGGAGTGATAGAAATGCTTTCAAATGAGATAGAATTGCAATTGCACGATGGTCTGAATGTACTATACACTACTGAATTGTTCACTTCAAAATGGTTAATTTTTCATTATGTGAAATTCACAATATATATATATATATTTAACTTTTTTTAATGAATATAAATTTCCAAAGTACGATTTATGGATTACAATGGCTTCCCCCCCATACCGTCCCTCCCACCCACAACCCTCCCCTTTCCCACTCCCTCTCCCCTTCCATTCACATCAAGATTCATTTTCGATTATCTTAATATACAGAAGATCAGCTTAGTATACATTAAGTAAGGATTTCAACAGTTTGCTCCCACACAGAAACAAAAAGTGAAAAATAATAGATGATTTTTTTAAATGATGATGAAATCAGATCAGACCTATTGTCATGTTTAACACAATATATATTTTTAAATGATACTTCATCTACAAATTTTCTTAAATAGCAGGGTTTCATTCTTTATTTATTTTAAGATTCATTTTATTTATTTGAAAGGCTTATTACCAGAGAGAAAAAAAGGGAGAGACAGAGAGAGAGAAATCTTCCATCTGTTGATTCACTCCCAAAATGGCCACAATAGGCTGGGCTGGGCCAAGATGAAGCCAGGATCCAGGAGATTCTTCGAGGTCTACCACATAAATACAGGTGCCCAAGGACTTGGACCATCTTCCTCTGCTTTCCCAGGTGCATTAGCATGGAGCTGGATTGGAGGTGGAACAGCTGAGATTGGAACCTGTACCCACATGGGATACTGGTACTAGAGAAGGTGGCTTAACCTGCTACGCCACATGGTTAACCTCTGTATGTTTTTTAAAAGTGTTTAAATGATAAGTGCTTGTGTCCCAACTTTAGGCTCAGTATATTAAGATGAGTCAAGGATTTGTATTTTATTGTTTTCCAGGTAAGTATGCTGCTCCGTCAGAAGAACTCCCCACACCTGGCCTGCCTAATTTACCATTGTGGCCAAGAAAACATAAACATCAACAGTATTATGATAACATAGCAACTTATAGTTGTGAAATTTATATAGTGAAGTTTTGACTGGTGGTGAGCACGAGAAGTGTATCTTCAATGTTGTCCTGTTGAGAGCTGATCAGCTCCCTAAAAAGCTCAGAAGGGTTAGGATGACCCATAGTTACCTTGGCAGGCATGGGCTTTGTTTGGGCTTCACATAAGGTGAGGAGGAGTCATGGCCTACATTTTTATTTTATTTTATTCTCTTTGACCACCTTGGTACAAGAACCCTGAGAACTCTGTTGATTGGCACCAAACCTAGAAACTATTACTGGTCATATACTAGGAATTTACGAACAGTTTGACACAAAGACTGCAAAATCTGGAATACATACCTGACTTTCTGATGTGTACATAGTGATTCCTGACTATAAGGAACAAGAACAATTAGAAGGGTTGCCAGCTCAGATGCCACTTGGGATGTCCATGTCCCATATCAAACTTCAGCACGCTCCCAGTTCCCGATTCCTTTTTGTGTATACCCTGGGAGGCCGCAGGTGATGGCTCAAGTACTTCAGTCACTAACCCCTACGTGGGAGACCTGGATTGAATCCTGGACTCCTGGTTTCAACTCGCCCCAGTCCTGGTTGTTGCAGTCATTTGGAGAATGAATCAGTGTATGGGAGATCTCTATCTAGCTCCCCTTACAGTAAATGAATAAACAAATACATAAAACAATTAAAGAAACCTAACATTATCAAATACACAATATAAGGTACCAGTAACTGATGCTAAAGAGATGGATTTCTATGAACTGACAAAGAATTCAAAATAAATATTTTAATGATGCCCAGCTGACTCCAAGAAAAGAAAAATTATTCAGAGAATCATCAGAAAAAAATTAAGAGATATTTAAATAATGATAATAATAAAATAAAACTGCAGGTATAAAGGACACCATGAACAAAATGAAAAAATGTAATAGAGAGTATCAGTAGCAAATTTGATCAACCAGAAGAAAAAAATTTGTGAATCTGTAGATAGGTTATTCCAAAATAAAAATAATAGGAGAAAAAATAATGGAAAATAAAAAGAAAGGTTATGAGATTTATCGGACAACATCAAAATCACCAATGTAAAAGTAATTGGCATTCAAGAGGGAATAGAGAAAAATAAAGTGGAGGAAAATATTTTTAAATAAATTAAGGCAATAAACTTCCTACACTTGGAGAAAGATATACATATCTAAGTTCAGGAGCATCAAAATTTTGTATACAATCAGATTTAGACCAAAAAGTTTACTCTAAGGCATACAATAACGTTGTCTAAGATCAAATAAAGAGATTTCAAAAGAAAGCAAGATAAGAGAAGCAAATAAAATATAGAGGACTTCAAAAATGGCTTGCAGTACATCTCTCAGCTGAAACCCAAAAGACCAGCAGAGAGTGGCAAGGCATATGCCAAGGGCTGAAGTAGAAAACCTTCCAACACAGAATACCATACCCAGCAAAGCTGTCCTTCAGAAATCAAGAGAGACATAAAGACTTTCCCAGACAAACAAAAGCTGACGGAGTTCATCACCACTAGACCTATGTTACAAAACATGTTAGAGTTCTTCACACTGAAAGAAGAGGACACTAAGGACTAGCACAAAAACATCCAGAAGTATAAGATCTATTGGTAAAAGAACATAATCAATTTAGAATACTGTAACAATGTAATAGTGCTATGTAAATATCATGTTTTCCCTATGAAGTTATTATAAAACCATTAAAAATAATGGTACCAGTAATAATCTGTTAAGGGTGATGTAATAACAAAATTCCCCATTGTTGGCCCCTATAATTTTAAATGATTTTAGTGAGATTTATAGTAACTACAAATCCAAGATCTATAAGGGATATAGTAAAAGCAAAAAGCAAGGAATCAAATCTTACTATAATAAGAGAAAATAATTTAACCACAAAGGAAGAAAGTAAAAGAAAGGAAGAAACCATCTACAGAATAACCAGAAAATAATTTCTTATAATAAATCCTTACCTATAATAACTATTTTGAATGTAAATAGACTAAATTTTTCAATCAAATGAAATCGAGTAGATAAATGGAGAAAGTAAACAAGTCCCAACTATTTGTAACTTACAAGAGACTCATAGGACACACATAGACTGATAGTGAAGAGACAGGAAAAGAATTCCCATGCAAGTGGAAATCAGAAATGAGCAGGTATAGCCATTCTTATATAAGTTAAACTAAAAAAAAGACAATTTAGGCCGTTATATAATGATAAATGGGTCAATTCATAAAGAGAATATAACTACAAAGCTATATACAATTTAAAGCACCTAGATATGCAAAGTAAATATTAACAAGTCAAAGAGGGAGAGAGTCTTAAATACATCAATATTGGGGTTCTTCAATACCTTACAAAATTTGAGTTTAACCTAGACTAAATCGACCTAACAGATGCTTCCGAATATTCTATCCAGCAGCAGCAGAATACATGTTCTACTTGATTGTATGTGGAATATTCTTTAGGACAAACATACAACAAAACAAGTCTTTTTTACTTATTAACTCAATGTATTTTCAGGTGTAAGAGATAATTTCACGCTACTTTTTAATCCAAAACTTTTTATGTCTCCCACCCCACCCAACGTCTAGTAATTAACACTCTGTGCTTGGATTGAGATTTTATTGTTAAATTTGGCTCTCACATATAAGAGTGGACGTGTGGTATTTGTCTTTCTGTGTCTTGCTTATTTCACTCAACATGGTTTCCTCCAATTCTATCCTTTTGCTGCAAATGATGTTATTTTATTCCTTTTTTATAGCTGAATAATAATCTGTTGTGTATGCAGTATATACATGCAGGTATCTCTTTGATACAATGAGCTCATCATGTCTTTTGGGTATGTAGCAAATTAGCGAGATTCCTGGATCATACCCCAGGGATTGTTGGAATATATAACAGTTTTATTTCTTGTTTTTAAGGAAATCTTCATGCTAGTTTTCACAGTCTCTGCACTAATTTGCATTCCCACCAACAGTGTATACAAGCCTTACTTTCTCTACAACTTTCCCAGCATTTGTTACTCTCTGTTTTCAGATAATAGCCACTCTGACAGGCATGGGGTTATATCTGATTGTGGTTTTGAATTGATTTCCCTGATGGCCTAGTGACATTGAGCATTTTTCTCACATATTTATTGGTTATAAAACAAGTCTTAAAAATCACAAAATTGAAGTCATACCAAATATATTTTTTGACCACAAGAATATAAAATGGTACAAATACTAGCAAATTCAATAACGTGCTCCTAAACTATTAGTAAATTTCAGCACAGTTACTAAAAACCTAAAAATTAGTAAAAGAAATAACAGTGAATTAAGATAGTATACTAGAAAATATCTACTTGACACAAAATAAATTAGTAATGTAATAATAAAGAAAACAAATACTAAAATTCTACATGCAATCATATAATCACAGTAATTACAATAAACGTGAACAGATTAAAATCCCAAATCAAAAAGCAGAAATTGGCAGAAAGGGTTAAAAACACAACACAACTATATGCTGTGTATAAGAAACACACTTCAGATCTGAACACATAACTAGGTTCAATATCAAAACTATGGGGAAATATATCTAGAAGCATTAACCAAAGGAGAGCTTAAATGATTATTCTGCTGTCAGACAAAATAGACTTTCACACCAAGATTGTTTTGATAGACAGTTAAGATCATTTCACAATGATAAAAGGGTCGGTTCATCAAGATAATTATGATATCAATAATCAATGATAATTATAAGCATACATGCACCCAATGGCATAGGTTCAGATTCACTGGAAAAAAAACCTGACTGAAATGAGAAGAGAATTAGTGTGGAGAAATAGACAATTCATTAATACTAGTTAGAAGCTTCAATGCCTCAATTTCAATAATGGATTGAATATATAGACAGAAGATCAACATGGGAATAGAATACTTGAACAACACTACAAGCCAACTAGAAATAATGATTCCTATGTGACACTACCGTCCAAAGTAACAGAATACATACTGTTTGCAAATGTACATGAAACCCTATCAAAAACTATGTATTAGGGAAATGTTCAATAAATCTAAAAATACTGTAAAAATACAAAGTATGTTCTATAATCAAAATGGGGTGGCACTTAAGTTAAATAGAGAAATATGGAAGTATACAAATATGTGGATGTGAAAAACTATTTTGAAATGGAAAAATAACACATTAAATTTTGTGGAACACCTTTCAGGAGGTGCTTAGAGGGAAATGCAGATCTGTAACCATCTTTATTAAAAGAAAGCAAAAATCTCAAATAAATAATCTAGCTTTATATTAAGAATCTAGAAAGAGAAGTGTAAACTAAACCAAATTCAAACCAGATGAAGGAAGTAATAAAAATTTTAGTGGGAATCAATGAATTGGAGAATAGAAAAGAAATTTTAAAAATCAGTGTGACTAAATCAATGCTATTAGTGATCACCAGTTGCCAGCAAATAGAATAGGAAGTCACTGCTAAATGCATAAATGTTTCTTTTTTTGGATGACAAAAATATCTGAAATTGTACAGTGGTGATGGTTGCTCAGATATGTACATATAATAACAGCTATTGAAATGTAAAGTTTTGGAGAACAATGTTTATGTCATATATATTATATTTCAATTTAAATGAATGATTCAGTGAGTTGAGTCAAGAAAATTTTCCACCAATCTGTCTGGAGCTTCCCCGCCACATAGAATCTCTTTTATGACAGTCAGGAATCAACAATAAAAACCAATTTCTTATATACACAGGCTGTTGATTTTTGTGCATTGATTTTATATCCTGCTACTTTGCCAAACTCTTCTATGAGTTCCAATAGTCTCTTAGTAGAGTTCTTTGGGTCCCCTAAATAAAGAATCATATCATCCACAAAGAGGGATAGTTTGAGTTCTTCCTTCCCAATTTGTTCCCTTTAATTTCTTTTTCTTGCCTAATAGCTCTGGCTAAAACTTCCAGAACTATATTGAATAGCAGTGGTGAGAGTGGGCATCCCTGTCTGGTACCAGATCTCAATGGAAATGCTTCCAACTTTTCCCCATTCAATAGGATGTTGGCCGTGGGTTTTTCCTAAATTGCTTTGATTGTATTGAGGAATGTTCCTTCCATACCCAGTTTGCTTAGAGTTTTCATGATGAAAGGGTGTTGTATTTTATCAAATGCTTTCTCTGTGTCTATTGAGATAATCATATGGTTTTTCTTCTGCAGTCTGTTAATGTGGTGTATCACATTGATTGTTTTGTGAACATTGAACCATCCCTGCATGCCTGGGATAAATCCCACTTGGTCTGGGTGGATGATCTTTCTGATGTGTTGTTGCATTCTATTGGCCAGAATTTTATTGAGGATTTTTGCATCTATGTTCATCAGGGAGATTGGTCTGTAATTCTCTTTCAATGCTGCATCTTTTTCTGGCTTAGGAATTAAGGTGATGCTGGCTTCATAGAAAGAATTTGGGAGGATTCCCTCACTGATAGGTCTAAGAGTCAAAGGGATTACACAAACAAGACTAGTGTCTGCTAATACTAATTGATAGAATCAAAAAGGGAGAGAACGATCCAACATGGGAAGCGGGATACACAGCAGAATCATAGAATGGCAGATGTCCTAAACAGCACTCTGGCCTCAGAATCAGCCCGTAAGGCATTCGGATATGGCTGAAGAGCCCATGAGAGTATTTTAGGCATGGGAAGCCAAGACACTCTGGGAAAAAAAAAAAGAAGACCTAAATGAAAGATTTCTGAGAGTGAGATCCCAGTGGAAAGAATGGGGCCATCAAAGAAGGAGATACCTTTCTCTGAAGGGAGGGGAGAACTTCCACTTTGACTATGACCTTGTCAGAATAAGATCTAAGTCGGCAAACTCAAAAGGCTTCCATAGCCTTGGCAACTCATGATTAGAGCCTAGGGAGATTACTGAGGCCATAAACAAGAGTGTGAAATTGTTAAGTCAACAACAGGAGTCACTGTGTACTTACTTCTCTTGTGGGATCTGTCCTTAATGTGTTGTCCAATGTGAAGTAATGGTATAACTAGTACTGAAACAGTATTTTTACACTTTGTGTTTCTATGTGGGTGCAAACTGATGAAATCTTTACTTAATATATACTGAATCAATCTTCTGTATATAAAGATAATTGAAAATGAATCTTGATGTGAATGGAATGGGAGAGGGAGCAGGAGATGGGAGGGGTGTGAGTGGGAGGGAAATTATGGGGGGAGGAAAGCCACTGTAATCAATAAACTGTACTTTGGAAATTTATATTTACTAAATAAAAAAAAGAAAATAAAAAAAGGAAAAAAAAACAATTTCTTGAGTCATAGGTGCTAACTGTCGCTCCCCCATTCGCAGAGGAATGACATTGGACCCTGTGCTGTTCTCTTTGCCCGGCCCTTCCCGGGTTTGCTGCCGGTCCTTCTCGGGTTTGCTGCCCCCCCCCCCCGCCTCCGCGGAGGGGCGGCACCCCCGCCGCCTTCCCCGCTTCCACGGAAGAGCGGCACACCACCCGCCGGCTCTCTCAGGGGTTGCTCAAATGTTCCTCAGATGTTCCTCGGTGCATGTTGTCTCTCTCCTCCTTTATAGTCCTCTTCCACCAATCCCAACTCTGCTGCCCACACACTGAGCATGCTGCTCTCCTCCATTCAGGAGCAGGATCAGCTCCTGCAGTTTATCAGTCGAATTGGCAAGGCAGCTGCGTAGAAGTTGTTTACTCCTCCCCAGCGCCATATTGTGGGAGATCAGATGCACAGAATTAGTCCTAGCAGTTCCAGTAATTTAGTCTAGTCTCAGTTGCTCCCCACACAAACAAATGTCTGTGTATATGCTAGTTCTACTATGTGCTGTACTAAATACTGTACTTAATTTCATTAGAAATTGACATGTTAAAAATTCTGAGAAAAGTGTATTGAGCTTAATTCATTTTTTGCTGTGTTTTGAATCCTTGAACTCTTAAACCTTCTTAAAGCATTCATTTCCAGCTTTAAATTTGGAGTAAATGGGGTCTTTGGTAGCTATCATTTTATAGAAAAGATTTATTTACTTATTTATTTATTTCTCAGTTTGCATAAAGGGAACCAATTTCATGTATTTCACATTTACCATTTTTAAGAACATTTATTTGACAGGCAGATTACACAGAGAGAAAGAGAAAGAGAAAGGGAGAAGGGGGGGTGGGGGAGAGCGAGAGAGAGAATCTTCCAAGCTTTGGTTCACTGAGTCAGGCCAAAGCCAGGAGCCAAGAGCTTCATCCAGGTAGCATGGGGTAGTAGGGGCCCAACACTTAGGCCATCCTCTCCTGCTTTTCTCTGGCTATTAGTAAGGAGCTGAATTAGAAGTGGAGCAGCAGGGTTATGAACCATCTCCCATTTGGAATGCTGGTGTTGTAGGGGGCTGCTTTACCTGCTATGCCACAATGCTGACCCCTGTTTTTTTCACTAGCATGATTACACATTAGAAAGAGGTATCTTTTAGGCTATTGCAAACCATGTAGAACAATATTACATCACTAATAAACTAAATTTATTTATTTATTTCCCCCCCAGGCTACAAAATTTTTTATTACGCAATGCTTAAAGTATGTTGAAATCTATAGTTCTGAAGATATTTCTGTTTGGAAATTATTTTTTAAACAATATTTCCTGAACAGTTTTTTATGGCATTTAGTCTTTTTTTTGCACTTACTTACTTTTTTTTTTTACTTTTATTTAATAAATATAAATTTCCAAACTACAACTTTTGGAGTATAGTGGCTTTTTCCCTCCATAACCTCCCTCCCTCCCTCAATCATCCCATCTCCTGCTCCCTCTCCCATCCCATTTACATCAAGATCAATTTAGTACTAAGTAAAGATTTCCACAGTTTACACCCACACAGAAACACAAAGTATAAAGTACTGTTTGAGTACTAGTTATACCATTAATTCACACAGCACAACACATTAAGGACATGGGGAGTAAATGCACAGTGACTCCCGTTGTTGATTTAACAATTGACTCTCTTATTTATGACGTCAGTAATCACCAGAGGCTCTTGTCATGAGCTGTCAAGGCTATGGAAGCCTCTTTTATTTATTTATTTAAGGTTTTTTTTTTTTTTTTTTTTTTGACAGGTAGAGTTATAGACAGTGAGAGAAAGAGACAGAGAGAAAGGTCTTCCTTCCATTGGTTCACTCTCCAAATGGCCGCCACAGCTGGCACTGCACCGATCTAAAGCCAGGAGCCAGGTGCTTCCTCCTGGTCTCCCATGTGGGTGCAAAGCCCAAGGACCTGGGCCATCCTCCACTGTCCTCCTGGGCCACAGCAGAGAGCTGGACTGGAAGAGGAGCAACTGGGACTAGAACCCGGTGCCCATATGGGAAGCCAGAGCCACAGGCAGAGGATTAACCCAGTGATCCACATCACCGGCCCCTGGAAGCCTCTTGAGTTGCCAACACCAATCTTATTTAGACATGGCCATAGTCAAAGTGGAAGTTCTCTCCTCCCTTGAGAGAAAGGTATTTTCTTCTTTGATGGCCTGTTTTTTTCCACTGGGATCTCACTCACAGAGATTTTTATTTTTTTATTTTTTATTTTTATTTTTTTTGCCACAGTGTCTAGGCTTTCCATGCCTGATATACTTTCATGAGCTTTTTAACCAGATCTGAATGCCTTAAGGGCTGATTCTGAGGCAAGAGTGCTATTTAGGACATCTGCCATTCTATGATTCTGCTGTGTATCCTGCTTCCCATGCTGGATTGTTCTCTCCTTTTTAATTCTATCAGTTAGTATTTATTTATTTTATTATTTTTTTATTTGACAGGTAGAGTTATAGACAGTGAGAGAGAGACACAGAGAAAGGTCTTCCTTCTGTTGGTTCAGTCCCCTAATGGCCGCCATGGCCGGCGCTGTGCCAATCCGAAGCCAGGAGCCAGGTACTTCCTCCCTGTCTCCCATGCGGGGGCCGGGACCCAAGCACTTGGGCCATCCTCTGCTGCCCTCCCAGGGCACAGCAGAGAGCTGAACTGGAAGAGGAGCAACTGGGACTAGTACCTGGCACCCCAACCAGGACTAGAACCTGGGGTGCTGGTACTGCAGGCAGAGGATTAGCCAAGCGAGCCCGTGTGCCAGCTCTATAAGTTAGTATTAGCAGACACTAGTCTTGAATAAACTAAATCTAAAGGTAGTAATTTTGATAGGTCAAGTTCATATTTTGACAATAAATATACATTATTGCCTAGCAGTGAGTGGGTAGCCATGAACTATTTCATGTTATCAGGAAATTTAATTATTGTGGCCAATTTGTTTGTCACCGATCAGTGACTTTTCTGTGTATGTACAGAAGGAAACATCATGGTGTTAAGTTTTGAAATAGCTTTTTGTAATGAGATGATAGCACATTGGAGTAGGTATCTATAGACCTTTTTAGTAGATTAGTGTGGAATCCAGCATTATAAAGCATCTATAGAAGAACACATTTCCAGATGAAACAACAGCTTCAGTTCATTTCTAAGAGGGGGGAGTTTGTCTTAGAACAAATGAGTGAAAGAAATGTTTTCTCAGTCTGAATAATTTCTAGCAATTCTGATCCAAACCAATTGAAATGAATTTTCTCAGGGCTTCTAATTGAGTGAAGACTACTGGTTGACAAACAAATTTCCTTTGTGAATTTACTTTATGATTACTGCTGCTTGTTTTACAGTGGCTCTGAAGAAAGTAATATAGATATTCATGATGACATTAAACATTATTGCTAATTAATTGATAAGAGGATATTTATTCTTTTTGGTCAAGCACTTTTTCAAAGTGCTTTATGTGTATTGGCATGCTCAATTTGAAGTAATTATGGCTCAGGGAGGATTAGTGAGTAACCTGAGGTCACCCAGAAACCCAACTTGTAAGTAGCTAAAATTGAAATCAAAGCAGTTTGTTCTTTTTTTATTTATTTATTTTTGACAGGCAGAATTAGACAGTGAGAGAGAGAGAGACAGAGAGAAAGGTCTTCCTTCCGTTGGTTCACCCTCCAATGGCCACTATGGCCAGCGCGCTGCAGCCGGCATGCTGCACCAATCCGAAGACAGGAGCCAGGTGTTTCCTCCTGGTCTCCCATGCGGGTGCAGGGCCCAAGCACTTGGGCCATCCTCCACTGCCTTCCTGGGCCACAGCAGAGAGCTGGACTGGAAGAGGGGCAGCCGGGACAAAACCGGCACCCGGACCAGAAATAGAACCCGGAGTGCTGGCGCCGCAGGCGGAGGATTAGCCTAGTGAGCCGCGGTGCCGACCAAGGCAGTTTGTTCTTAGGGATATTCTCTTGACCATTTTGTAATGCTGTTTCTAAATAAAAAACAAACAAACAAACAAAAAAAACAATGAAACTGGAATACATTACTACCTACCAGCTACTACTTTGGTGAAGGGATAGGGGAGACATTAAACTAGAAAGATTAGAAATGTAGTTCTGAGATTTTTTGTGTATTTTCATACTTATTATCTCTTTGTACAACAAGCATTCCCTAATTGAAATAAAAGGAGTCACATCACATATGTCTGATATTTGTTCAACTAGGCTCAAGTATTGGTTGACATTACCTGAATTGAGTGTAAGAAAAGCTTTCCCACTGCTTCACAAAATAGTCCACCCAAGCACCAATCAAGAGAGAAGTGAACTGGCACTCCATGGAGACCAAGAGAGAGCCAGTCCTAGAAGTACCCGAATGGAGTTTTCTGTCTCACATACACAAGGCATTATGAAGAATGTATTCAATTAAAAATTCCCTTTCTGGGGATGGTGCTGTGGTGTAGTGGGTAAAGCCTCTGCGTGCAGTGCCAGCATCCCATATGGGCGCTGGTTCGAGTCCTGGCTGCTCCATATCTGATCCTGCTCTCTGCTATGGCCTGGGAAAGCAGTGGAAAATGGCCCAAGTCCTTGGGCCCCTGGAAGAAGCTCCTGGCTTCGGAACGGCACTATTCCGGCCCTTGCGGCCATCTGGGGAGTGATGGAAGGATGGAAGACCTCTCTCTCTCTCTGCCTCTTCTTCTCTGTGTAACTCTAATTTTCAAATAAATAAATAAATCTTTAAAAAATGATTTATTCATTTAAAAAATCTTTTTCTTTTAATGCAAAAGTAGGTTATACCTAGTAATTTGTAATGCTTTGACAGTTCAGGAATATGCAACTTCTTGGAATGTGGATATGTGAGTTGTAGTTTAAGAAACATAGGATTCCACTCCACCTCATTTCAGGTGGTTTTTACTAAAGGAACAAAACAAAAAATTCACAAATGTTGGCAACGTTGTGGAGAAATTTGAACACCACACCCTTGGAAATGTAAAATCATGCAGCAACTGTGGCAAAGCCAAGGGCAATTCTGCAAAAATTGAAAGGAGAATTAAAATCTAATTCACCAATTCCATTTCTGACTTATTTTTTAAAACATTTAGTTATTCATTTGAAAGGCAGAGTGTGGAGGAAGAGCAGGAGGAAGAGAGGGAGAGCTTCTATCCTCTGGTTCACTCCCCAGTGACCACAATGATTGAGGCTGGGTCAGTTCAAAACCTGGAGGCAGGAACTTCATGTGGGTTTCCCACATTGGTGGCATAGACCCAAATACTTGAGCCGTATTTTATTGCTTTTCCAGGCACATTAGCAGAGAGATGGATCATAAGTGGAGCAGGTAGGGTATGAACCAGTGCTCATATTGGATGTTGGTGTAGCAGGTGGAGCTAAACAAACTGAACAACAATGCCAGCCCCCACTTCTACTTCTGAACATATACCTAAAAGAAGTAGAAGTAGGGTATCAAAGAATAGTAGTGCTACTCCTAAAAGGAAAAAGCAACCCTGGTGTCCATTTATGGATAAAAGGATAAATAAAATGTGACATGTACACACACACACACATACACACACACATGGACACGTACATAATAGTGTTTTTTATTCAACCTTAAGAGAGAAGGAAATTCTGACACACTGTACAACATGGATGAACACTGAGGACATTATGCTCTGTGAAATAACTCAGACCCTAAAAGATAGCTACTTGTGTCAGTTAACTTACTGGTGTACTAGAGTAATCAAATTCATGGAGACAGACAGTGCAACGGTAACTGGCAGGGACCAGGGAGAAGGAATGAGGAGTTACTGTTTGAAGAGTACAGCGTTCCACTTTCTCAGGAAGGAAAGTGTTCTGGATATGCATGATGGTGATGGTTGTACAACAGTGTGCATATACTTAATGCCACTAAACTACACAGTTAAATATGGTCTCCATGGTATATTTTGTTATATGAATTTTGCCATAATTAAAAATTAAAACTGGCCGGCGCTGCGGCTCAATAGGCTAATCCTCTGCCTGCGGCGCCAGCACCCTGGGTTCTAGTCCCGGTTGGGGTGCTGGATTCTGTCCTGGTTGCCCTCATCCAGTCCAGCTCTCTGCTGTGGCCCGGGAGTGCAGTAGAGGATGGCCCAAGTACTTGGGCCCTGCACCCACATGGGAGACCAGGAGAAACATCTGGCTCCTGACTTCGGATCAGCGTGGTGCACCGGCCACAGCGCACTGGCAGCAGCGGCCATTGAGAGGTGAACCAACAGAAAAAGGAAGACCTTTCTCCCTGTTTCTCTCTCTCACTGTCCACTCTGCCTGTCCAAAAAAAAAAAAAAAAAAAAAAAGTGGCAGCTAAGGGAAAACTAAAGAAATTGGATTATATCAAATTCAGAGGCTTCTGCGTAGCAAAGAAAACAATCAACGGAGTGAAGAGACATCCAAGAGAATGGGAGAAAATATTTGCGAGCTGTTTATTCAACAAATGATTAATATCCAGAATGCATTGCAACTCAAAATACAAAAGAAACAGTTCTTAACAACAGTTAAGAAATGGGCAAAAGACCTGATCAGAGAGTTCTCAAAGGTAGAAACACAAATGGACAACACTTCCGATCCAGCCTTCTGTGTGTCCTGGGAAAGCAGTAGAAGATGGCCCAAGTCCTTGGGCCCCTGCACCCATGTGGGAGAACCAGAAGAGGCTCCTGCCTCCTGGCTTTGGATCAGCGCATCTCTGGCCGTTGTGGCCAATTGGGGAGTGAACCATCGGATGGAAGACCTCTCTCTCTCTCTCTCTCTGCCTCTCCTCTCTCTGTGTAATTCCCTTTCAAATAAATAAATCTAAAAAAAAAAAAGCACTGTTTACAGTAACCAAAAAATATGGAATTAACCAAGGTGTTGGTCATCAGCTGAATGGGTAAAGAAAATGTGGTACCATGAATATTATTCAGCTATCAAAAAGAATTAAATCCTATCCTATCACTTGCAAGAAATAGAACTGGAGGACATCATGATGATTGAAATAAGCCAGATGCAGAGAGACAAACACCACATGTTCTTCTTTAGATGTGGGAAGTAAAAGTTAAAAAAAAAATAGAACTCAATCTGAGCATAGATTGTTGATTAGTAGAAGCTGGGAGGGGTGGGAAGGGTGAAAGGTTTTTGGATTAAAAAATAGGGGAAATTGAATGTGGTTCATTAATTGACAAAGACACGCATGAGAACTTCATAGAGCAGATAGAGTGAGAGGTATATGGAAATTCTTTGTAGTATTACCACATAATTTTGGTTTTGTAAATTTAAAAGTAGTCTGAAATGAAATGTTAAAAAATAAACAAAGAAAAATAAATATAAGGTTATGCAATAAGTATCCATCTGCTTTGCAGAATATGCTTTATTTCACTGCTAAGATCCTTATCCAAGCGACTAGGTCAATTATTTCCAGAGTCTCATACATCCAGCCCATGGGCTGGCAATATCATGCTCACAAAATCATTTGGTCTATCTTTGACAAGGCAACCACAGGAGAGACTTGAAATTCAATGTATCTATATCAGGCTGATTTTCAAGTTGATCATTTGTATGGCTCATGAATGATGTTATAAATTTCCACATAGCTCTTGGAAGAAAAGAGTTTCAACAATCCTGTTTTAGAGTGACCATGCGTTTGTCATCTAAGCTGGGTTCTTTTGAGAGTGAAATAAGGCACTATTAATAATTTTTAAGATGGTTGGCAAAACCCAGAATTATTCTATTCTCAACAGAGAAATCGTAGTGATCATGATCTACTGGAAGCCTTCAACAGCCTCATATTCCACATGCAAGTAGTGGCACCATTTTCTACAGTCTGATCCAGATGATGTAGACTCCCAAGCTATTGATTTCTCCTGAAAAACTGGACTTTTTCCCACTTAGCAAAGTTTAATAGTTTGCATAATTTGCTGTTAACATGTAAGCTTCATGAGAGGAGGGACTACAGGCACCCAGACCAATTTTTTATTTAATGAAGCCTGGCATATGTAAGGACTTCATATTTGTTGTAATAAAGAATGACTGTATAGCAATATTCAAGGAAACTATTATTTTTATTTTGTTTTTAAGAGCATAAATCATTTAGAAATACAGCACAAAAATTGAGGAATTGTATTCTGGAATTATATTTTTTGTTTTCAATTTCTCTAATATTGTGATAGATAATATAAAATATTTGCACTAAGTGATAGATAAGTAGACATAAAAGCATTGGGATTATGTTAAAGTAACAGATAAAAGTGACCAGAATAATAGAACTTTGTCTTTTCTTATCCACTAATAAGTTTTTCATTTTGTTATAGTATTTATTTGATGAAACGGAGATAGCAATATGTATTGGTTTCTATTTTTGAGATATATTCATCAAATGGATCCTATTTTACCATTTATCACTCTTTGTTACTTTACTTGGGGATGTAAGTTAGGCAGTATTGGTGCTAAGTAGGGCTCACCACTAAATAGGGTAATGTTTCACTTTACAGAGAGACTGAGACAAAGAAAGAGAGAGAGAGAGAGAGAGAGAGAGAGAGACACACACTTGTACTTGCCCATGAATGTAGAGTACAGGGACTTCTAACAGTATGATTATGTGTTCAAGATATAGCTCTATAATGAAATTTCATTACATTACAAGCAAATTTTGCATGGTATCTGTATTTTATTTATGTCTGCATATTGCCAACCCCTCAATAATCTTTTAGTAAATTTATTCTAAAAAAGAATGAATTTTCAGTTGGTATTTGTTATCAATGACTAGTAACAAAATTTACAGTTCTGTAGTAATATCTGGATGTTATCCAAACTTCTGAAGATTTATTAGGTATTACTATAACCAGAGAAAATTTCAATAGCTAAACATTTTATATATGCAACACAAATATCTTCATTTATTGAATTGTTATGATAAAAGTGTATTACTTCAGAACAGATGAATAATGATACAAGGATGAATACTGAAGAGCACGTTAATTAGATGGATGGATAAAGTGTCCAAAAGCATTTGGGAAATAATTTACTAAGGATTCATTGTATGTTGCTACAACAAATTTAATATAAAATGCATGTAGGGGTGAGACAGGTGAGTGCACTCATGTGTGTACATGTGTTGGAAGTAAAGATCAATGACAATATATTTTTCTTTTGCTTTTTTTACAAAACCTCATGGCATTAATTTCATAGTTAGCTCATAGGTGCACCGAACTTAATCTCTTTCTTCTCTGTCATTCTTTTCTGTTATAATTTGTTTTCCCATGAAGAGGTTGGAGAAGTCTGTTAAAGTACAATGGCAGGAGAACAGGGGATCACAAAAGAAATGCAGTAATTAAGCCACTTTTCCTGGCAAGTTACCTGTTGGAAGGTAATGGCTGTGGAGAATAAGTTGGTAGGAGCACTTAATTATTGCAGTTTTTAATTCAACATGAACTGCTTGCACACCAAGGGCTTGATCAGTATGTGTTAATCTGGTTAAAATAGGCACCTTTCTTTCAAAATAAACTGGATGCATAATGTATGTGTCTAAAAAATCTGGTTTACAGCAACTCTGTCCTTTAGAGATAAAGATTTAGGTAGGGTTGCATTTAAAATAAACTACTTGCCATTACGGGTAAAATATGATTAATCTAACCTCAAGATTTAGTCTTTCTTTTTTTTTTTTTTTGCTTTATATACACATGTACTCACACATATATGTAATGAATAATGATGGCATATAGTGAAATAATACTGAATTCTCAAAGCCACTTACCTTTTAACCCACTTGCAATAATACCTATGCACACTGATTATGTGCCAGTTGGAACCAGGTGCCCTATGACTTCTTCTCTATTGAAGTTGTGTTCTATAAAAGACAGAAGCCCTAACCTTTGTTTAGCAAGAGAAGCCATTAATCTGTCTTCAGACTTTCCCCTACCTCCCACAGGAAAAACAATTTGCTCTTCAAAAGTTTGTTTGGAAATGAAACCAAATTCTGTGTTTCCTCTACAGATGGTTGACCTCTTTCAGTTGGTGACTGCATTACTCATTTAAACAACCATACAGGTCAATATAGTGTAATCTAAATTATTTAGTCTCTTAGTGTTTTTCAGACACTACTGACAGTTGGAAAGGCTCCAGCTGCTGCTTGTACCTGGATTTGAACCCCACACAGTGATAACAGTATTGAAGCCTGAATTCCAGAGCCTGTGCATTGATGATGCCTACTAACTCACTTGACAATCTTGCACACTGGTCCTCAGGAGGTTCTACCCTATGAACCAATATGCTGAAACATGAAAGCATATTATTTTCTGATAGTTAAACGTTTAAAATATGTGGAATTTAAAAGGAATCATTATCATCTGGTTGTTCTTTTTCTAAAAGTGTAACTTTAAAACACCTTTCTTTTTTGTTTGTCCTCCTACAGGGAGCAATTCAAATCTACCAAATAGACTAGCAAAATATTATGATAACCTTTTCCATCCTAATTTGTACTGGAGGCTGAGTATGTACTAGGATCAACATTAATTACTGTATAACATTTCAGCAGTGTAGTTCATAGAAATGTCAGAGAGTTAGCTAAAGGGGATTTGGGGGTTTGGAAACATCAGGGGGGTAATAGCAAATGAACATGTGCTCCACAGGACAATGGGCATTTTACAAACACAAAGTTTAGGACTGGGATGGAAATAAAACCCAGGACTAAGGTGCTAACAACTAAACAAATCCAAGGAGGAGGGAAGGTTCAGTGCAATACATTATGGTGGTCTTTCTACCACTTTTACATAATTTTAAAATTAGTAAAATTTAGGTTCCTGCAGTTCATACAACAGCTTGTAAAAGTGAGTCTTTATAATAAGGGATTGAGTTTGTTCAAGTTAATATATCAGTTTGAATTAATGAATTTTTAATTCAGATTCCTTCTGCAGCTTGAATTCAGACTAATTACGGGTTTTAAATTGTCACTGGTCGGAACTCAGCCAAGGCATATTTCCTCTCTTCTTTACTTGCACCCTGAGAATTCATGAATCAATTTTTTTCTGGGTCATGACTTTGCCCCACCAGGAGCAGATAAAACCCTTCAGTGAGAAGAAAGGGCAATGGCAGGGATCCCAGCCAGTCAGAATCTGTGTGCAAAATGCAAGGAAGTAAATGACAGAGGAAATTTCCCAGCTACTAGGGAAGAAAGCTTAAAAATCACATATGTAATCGAAACAGTAATGAATTTGGTAAATACTTTTAAGCACAGCAGTATCCACTTTTATCCTTGTAATTTAGAATTATTGAATATTTTAGGAGAGGGACTGCTTTTTGTAAATCTTTTTTTTAAACAGCAGAGGTCACCTTAGTACAAACCTCTTCAGGGGGGAAACACTTTTTTGTTCACTGGTGATAAATTAAGTACTTTTAAACCATCAGCAACACTTCTCTTATTTCATTGAAACTCCAGAGTCAAATACACATGGTAAGTTGGATTTTTAAAAAAAAGTTATACAAAATGAAATTGTTTTAAAGTTAAATTACCTTGCAAGTTTATATCCTTTTTTTAAAAAAATCATTTTTCCCAAAATAAATAACTACATGTTATGATTTAAGTAATCATAGGGTCAATTATGTTTCCAATTTGATGAACAATATTCCATTTTATATTTATTATTATAATTAAATCATTTGGCTCCACCTCTGTGGTTCACTTTAAAAACTCCATGTATCTATAAAATATACCTATTAGCAAACAATAGCTAGCACAGAGCTAAGTGTAAAACCTTCCAAAATGTAAACAGTGAAAAAGTTATTAAAGAAAGTTCTGTTTAATAAAGCATGCATTAGTTTACATAAATTGATAATAAGTACTCTCAATCTTTGTTTTGTGACTGCTCTAACTCTAAATTATAGCTCATCTGATGTTGTATTAGAAGCTAGTAAAGGCGTTTAATTTTCAGGTGTTTAAAGACCAGAAGGTGTAAAATAAAATGTTTCTACTTTCCAAGATTTTATGTATGCTCTTCTTTTAGCACCTGGAAGTTCATTAGAATACATTTTTAATTAATATTTATGTCTGGTTACATTATTTACTTTAAAGTCTTTAATCCGTATTTTCTAATTAATTTGCCTCTCTATATAATCTATATATAATCTGTGTAATCACTTTAAAGAAATATTTCCAATAATCCTGATACTGCATACCAATGTATTATTTTCATATAATCATGAACAGCAATTACTGTTTTGACAATAAGAACAAGCTTTGTTAATACTCCTTCTCCCTCTGCTTTTTTTCTTCTCTCTTACTGATTGACAAAGGTGCTGTAACTTTAACACTAAAACTGGTAAGACAATCGCCATCTCTCAGGGAATGGGGTGGGGGATTCAAAGAAATAAAAATGCCCAGGAATTCCTTAAATGCTATTTTAGATTTTAATCACTTTATTAGATTTCTTGCTTGAGTGATTTGTGCAGAAAACATTTTATCTATTTTGTTTTCCTCTGATTACCGAACTGTGTTAGACACAAAAGTCTACTTGAAACTAGCTTACAGTTTAAAGACAGGTTTAATAACAGGTGAACACGGGAAAATATGCAAACAAAATGGCAGACATGAATGACTTCATTTAAGGCATAATTGCTTCTCATCAACCCAAGAAATCATGCAGAAACAGTCTCTGTTTTACTCAGCCAGGAAGAGACCAGAGAAATCACTCAGGCAGAGATACTAAAAGGAAGGTCCATTCCTGGGTCTCAGCCAGACAACCACTCCACACACAGATCCAAGCTTAAAGACAATAGTCCTTAGAATCACAGTTCATCATAACAGATAATTATACAGCAAGGAAGACAATACGGTTTTTTGGCCTCTGACTATATAGACTAATTGCTGGCTATGGAGCTCTGCCTGGAAGGCATACAGCAAAGCCTCTGCAATGTCTTATTATGTGGGGATGCTGTAATTTGGGTGGACAAGAGGGTTAGTGTCTAGTGAATTCCATATGGTGGCTCTTTCTCTTTTGGGGATTATTTTTTCCCCTTGTCAGACATACAGTATTATTTCAAATGGTTCCTGTCTCCTACCTGGAAGGAGTTTTAAAAGATATAATCCAGCCTAGTTATTCCAAAGAAGTTACCACTTGACTTAAAAAATCAATAATAAAGGTTGCAAGAGTATCCAGACATTAGACTGTAGGGTGTGCCATTATACTTTTCAACTCAGTAGAACTAAAAAATGATATCAGATTTTATTTAATGAATATGAATGTCAACATACTTGCCAGATAAGACAGACAAAAGCCAGGTTAACAAATATTACTTCAAATAGGCAGCTGGAAGGAAAAATGTCCCCTGATTTTTGTTTTGCTTTGTTCCACTTTTTCTCTGAGGGGATCTATCATGATTAATGTGATCTTTATGCATTTATTATCAGAAAAGATGAGAGTGTCTGTCTTGAGGATGTTTATTTACAAGAGGGAGCTCCTGACAAGATAGCAAGGGGGTACTTGGACTCAAGAACAGTGGTCTTCCTGCTGCCATCAGAAACAAGGATGTCTCTCTTCAATTTGTGCAGCACGAGTCGCCAGCCAATTAACCTGAAGTTGAGTTTTGACTTGACGTTGTGACCCTTCAAGCCATCAAGCCCTGTCCTACCTATGGTGTCACTGAACCAAGTTAGGCTAAAAATAATCTCTGTCAGTGTGCGTGTGTGTGTGTGTGTGTGTGTGAATTTTTTCCCCTTGCTTTTAAAAATAATGAATGTTTTGAAGACCTACTGAGCACTATAGGATTCCTAAAGCTTTCCACATGATATTTGTATGTTTCCCCCTCCTTAAGAGGAGAAAAGAGCAGGGACACAATCATTTTTATTGAATAAAGTTTGCCGTTCATTAAAGTTGCTCTGGCTCGCCTGTGCAAGTGCTGACCATTACATCATGCGCCCTGAGGGTTGGGCTGGAATAGAGAAAAGAAGGCGAAATCAGCAAAAATAAAAGAGTCTTCCTGACTTGAATTGAAAAATGTTCTTGTTTTTTGTTAAACACCACAAATTTGCAGGGAGGCTGGCAAGTGTAATAGCATCCTGAGCATATGCTACCTCAGAAGCACAAAGCCCTCGCTTAAAGGAATACACTCCAAATGTGCACTTGGAGCCCCAAGATTTATTCAAATAAAGCAAGGTTCCAAGCCATTCCTTCCATTTTTAAGTTGGTTTAAAAATTCTATTAACTAGGATTAAGTATGTACTCTGTGCTTTAATTGCAAATTAATTTTTAAAAATTCCCATGAGAAGAAAGAAGATGGATATCTTTTTAAAATTAAGGTGAGCTAAAGATTGGAGTAAATGAAAAAGAAGGTCCTGAGCCTAGTAAATTTGCTCTTTTTTGCTGCTTTACATCTGTTTTCTAAGAATTCAGCAATAATTGGCTATTGGTGATATCTGGTACCCAAGGTAATGTATAAACATATACTCAGATATTACAAGCAATACTATACTAGGGTTCCAGAGATGTAATGGGGACCATTACCAGGCTTCAGGTATTGTCTTCAATTCAGTGGCTATTAAATAGTCCTTTAATTTCAACCCCACATTATGTCTATTTTTTAAAATTCAGAATAACGTGAGTTCACTATGTATTTGTGGCCTGGCTTATAGAAGAAATAAAAGCAAAACCAAGCCCAGTGAGGCCAATCACTCTACTACTGAAGCGCTATTCTAATGTATTCTCTTATTGTGTGAAGGTTTTTTTTTTTTTTTTTTTAAGTATACAGATCTTAAATACCGTAGCAAGAAAGTTGATATGGTTTGGATTTCAGATGATAAACACTACCAAACGGTGTCATATTAAAATGTAAAAACTATGTATGCCTGCCACAGCCTCTGCCTGCTATGAATTTGGTTGTACGAATGTTTTTTTGACTTCTAAATCACACGTTTGCTAAAATGAGCTCTGCTAGATATCAGTTTGCGCACAGGCACAATGTGTCTCAGTCAGATTCATAAAACAGATAGCTGAACTATACTTTGACTTTTGACATCAACAATCTGACTTCAATATTTCTCCACAAAAAGAGATTCCTGACTCTGCGCTGTTTCAATGTGATGGATAGCTTTTCAGCTGCTGACAGCATGGAACATAATAAATGTATTCATCAGCATTGGGGGCTGCATATCCCCATGTCTTAAGTTTTACAGCTAGTGGCTTTGAAATGCCACCCAGAAACACCTGCAGCACTGCCTTGTCTCTGCAGAACTGCAAAGCCACTGTGAAAAAATATTATTATAAAGTCGTCTGTATATCAGCGTTTTTGTGCTAAACAACCTTTTAATTGCCTACCCTCTAATTTTTCTTTGCCTGGAAACACTTGCAGACACATATTTTAATTTAAGCTGCTCTGTTTGACTCCTCTGATCATCTGGGTTTTCATTGTCATTGCTTCACAATAATTTAATGTCATATATAATGGCATCAAATTGGGGAAGGCCCTAAAAGCTGCCAATCCAAAGTGATCTGAATGTCCTCGTGTACAAGTCTAGATAAGCCTGACTTGTTTGTGCCAACATTATTCATCACATTCTGTGTCTAACTGGGCCAGTGTTCTCCTGCTCTTGCATTTTCAAATCCTCTTTCAACACACACTGAAGCGTCTTAATCGCTAGATTTTCTATACTACAGTTAACAAAATGGTTGCAAGCATGCATCTGCACTCAAAATAAAAAAGAGTATTATGATGATGCTCACCACGTCACTATCTAAACACTTTACCATACTGCTCTTTTACTTAGTTCTTGTTAAACAAACCTCATTTTGTTTGCTGCTGGAAGAGTAGAGTTGGACCACATGGGCAATTCAACATTTGTTTTAGATTTTCATTTAATAATATTACAGAGAGCCAACTATTGTTAACGAAAACTTATTTGTGAGGCTACTGCAAAGCTGATCATATATGTCTTCTTGGGAGAAGAGATTTATTTTATGGCTAATTAAAAGTTTCTAAAGATGCCACGGATTTTTTGTGCAAATTAAAATTAATTAGAGTTATTAAGGAGCCATGAAAAGAAGGATTTGAGAAATAGTGAGAAATATTATTTAAACCCTAATGGAATTCAGTGAAACCCACAGGTCTATTACAGGCCCCTGATTTGCCAGGATCACTGCAGGGAATCTAACATTAATAAGCACACTGGTAATTAAATCATTTGTTACTTTGTCTGTAATGTTGTAATGTTTCAGTGATACTCTGTCAGAGCTCTTTGTGCAGATCAGAGCTAATCAAAGGTAATCAATTTTCAGCATTTGAGAAATCTGTAAATGATTATACATTCATCAGATCATTTAGTGGAGTGCAAGGAAAGTGCAATGCAATTAATCTTCCTGCATGAGGAGGAATTACCACCACAGAATTCAACAGTTATAATTAATTTCATTGTCTTGCTGTGAATTTTGATTGCTTTTCTTTGGACTGTATAGTACAAATGATGATTCATTGCAAAGTATTTGCAAAGCAAACACACCAGTGTGCTATGCAAATTAAAGTAGCTGTATAACAGATAGGTTTCAAACTTCCTATTTACTCAGGATTGTTGAGTACTAATTTGCCAAATAATAATTGCTTGTTAACTTTATACACTCTTCCCTTGAATATCAAGATTGGTAACCAACATAAATAGAAAGCACGTGCTATTTTCTATCTTATGGTATGTATGCAAAATACTAGTTAGCACTTATACTTGCCCGCTTTACCAAATAATGTAAGAATTAAAAATGGATATTTACTCCTTAAATCACTTGCTGTTTACTTCACTTACACAAAATAGACAGCAACAATAGATAATAATGGAAATTTACTTACAAGTATGTGTCGCTTTTTCCAATATTCTGGAAAGCCATGAACTTTTAAAAGACACACTTGAAACATTTTATTTGTAGAATCTTTTGGTAGCTTATTGCTGTTTCATTTTTTTTTTACAGAGTACTTAATTACTGGGACATAGCAGTGTGCTACTAAAACTTGCCGTCATTACACACTTCCTACATAATCCCATTGAGTTTCCCTACATTTTGTTTGTTTGAAAATATACTTAAAGAATCAAAAAGTGATTCAAATATGATCTAACAGTCTATCTCAAGTCCATCTCATATTTTATGATAAAATGAAATGGTTTTTAAAAATGAAATTAAGGCTGATGACAAACAATCAAAAAGTGTATAGCTCTAATGCTGTTTGCCAAAAGACTCTAATTCATGTAATAATTAAGATGTACAGCACAAGTTCTCTTTCTTTAAATCACTTTGTTAAATCTAAGTCTCTTATGTTTCCCCCCAAATTAAACTTTTCTAAATGTTAAAAATCAGCTCTAATTCTTTCCATACATTTAGATTCAAGAACATGAAACCCCATTTTAACATTTCTTAATCAAGAAATTGAGGTATGTTCTTGAATCCTAATTGAAAACCAATATAATATATTACATTTCCCTGAAATATATTCTGTGTGTGATGCTACTGAGGCTTTTCTAGAATGCACATTGAGGAATAAGTAATTTTTCCCATATGTTATTTTTTTAAACTGTGAATTAGCTTAAATGAGTTCAAATTATTACCTGCTGAAAGCAGAACAGTTACTTCAGGTCTCTTCTATTCTGAAGAAACTAAAACAATAAAACAACAAAACTAAACTAGGTTAGCTGACTAAACCAACCCTTTCCAAATAATATGGAATTAAAAAATAAAAGTGTTTTTATTTAAAATCATGGTAAGGTAAATAATACTAAGACATAGACTAAAATAATACATAAAACATAATAGTAAACTACTTTAATTTTTTGCCAGAGAATACATTAAATTGCCCAGAAATCCAAAAAAGTAAAATGGCCTAATAATAATATGGCCTCATTTTGACTTTGCTGCCAAATCAATAGGGAAACTATGGACAAAGTCTTTATAGATTCAAATCCATCATATATTGGAAAATATTTGTTCAATGTGGAGATGCAATGAGTGCTTCATTCAGAATTTTGATTAAAAATATTAAACAAGACAAATAGTATAGCAGTGTGCAGAATTCCTTGTTTCTTAGTCTTAAATGTAACAATATTGTCCACTTTTTCATAGTGATTATTTCTTTTAATTTATTCAAGTTGCTCCATTTTTGTCTTTGCTGGTATCTTCTATTTTAATGATTTTCCATTGTTCCTAGGACCAAGAATTTCTATTTTATAATTCTCTCCACTCTTCACATTTGATACAGTAGGCTGGTTTCAGTTATTGCTTGTTGGTTCCAGCAATTTGTGTGCTCAATATAGCTCAATTAATTTAAAATTATTTGAACTGCCAATCACAGAATATTTACTTAAAAACTGGTCAGCTCAATTGATCTGTTTCATACTTTTTTTAAGCTTGGGTCAACATATCTTACTTAATTTGATCATATTGAAAATTTACTAATAAAATCACTTGGGAAAATATAATGTCCTTGAGTTAATATAGGAAATAAAGATATAAACCAAAGATGGGAGAAGAATTTATATGTATAATGCACCATGTTTGGTATGAGGATCATGGGCTTGGTAGTGAAAAAGATTTGGTTCAGATCCTGGGTCAACTTTTCCAAGTGGTGTCATTTTGCAAGATTTTCCTTACATAAACATTCTAAGTATCCTCCTATGCAATGTACAATGGGATAATAGAAAATTCACTTTGGAATTCAAACAAAGTCTTAGAGAAATGGAAATAATAGGAACACAATTTCCTTACATAAACATTCATGAAATGGGAATAGTAGTCATTTTCAGAAAGTTGTCTTATTGGAAATGTATGTTGAAATGACTAGCGCATAGTAGGTATTCAAAGAACAAAGGCAGTTGTTATGATCCACAATGGTGGAAATTTTGGGAGAGAGCAATAATTTGGAGTTTCATACATAAATATAAACCAGTTTGACTTTTCCTTCATATTGACCTCTTTGTTATAAATGTCAGGTAAACAAAAACGAAATGTTATTGATTAAAGAATTTGAAACACATAGTTTGGGTTGGGGAAATAGATTCTATGGACTTTTTCATTCATGATTTCTGTAAGGTTTTCCTTCCTTTTCAACTAATACACTTGTATGACTCCAGGCTTCTATTTCTGCATGCTCATCAACTTAGGTCTCTTGCATATCTGTTTTTCTGAAGTTTCTGTAGGGCTCTTGAATTACATCTCCTTCATTGGCATGAGCACAGGGAAATTTGAAAGGATAAAAATATTTCAATGATCTCTACTACCTAATTTCAGTACTATTTTAATTAAAAATAAATAGGAAAGTTATTTCTTGGATTTCTCAATAATTTAGTAAAGCAATGATTTTCTGGATAGGATTGTAGATCCGACAGTCAGTAACTTTTGGCTCATTACTAACTAATTTGAAAAACTCAGCCAAGGGTCAGTATCAAGTAATCAAAATGCAACCTAAATATTTTTAAAGTAAGAATATCTCTAGAAACATAATTTTTTGTGACATAGTTTCTCAACAATCCTTGGATTGTTGTTTTGTAAATAACATATAAAATTTTCTAGTTTGACTGAAAGTGAAAAGACTTTGTAAGTAAAAAATAAAGCCAGGACAAATTTATAAGATTAGAAAATAATCTAAGTTTTATTTTAATAATATCTCTTATTTACCATTCATTTTAAAATTTGATGAGACGATATTTATCCAGTGCAATATTTGAAGAAACTTGATAACAAAGTAAATATTAACAAAATGTTTACTGAATGTTTGTTGACACATAATTTTCACAGTGCGTATACTAGTTAACAAAACTTTTTCCCTTTTTCTATTTTTCAAATTCAGAAAGACTAGTTTTACTTTGCTGTACAGCTAAGTGACTCTCAGGAATTCTCAACTCTAATAATTAATGAAATGCAATTGGAGAATGAGCAGTTATATATTCTTGGTCGATTTTGCAAATGTTGTCCTACTCTTTTAAAACATTATTTGAAAATTCTCTTTGATAAAAGATGGAGAGCACTATAAATAATCTAACTGACTTAACGGATAAGGAAAAAAGAAAAAAAAACTCGATAGTTTCTTGCAATATCATAATTTATGTGAAGCATGTAAAAAAAAGCTATGCATACATAACACCTTTCCTGTCTGGCTTCATCTGTATTCATTTGTTGTCAAAACAGGTTTCCATATTTAACTTCTTTTTTTGATTATGCCTTTTCCTTTATTTCATGGAATGATATGTTATTATCTCTGAAGTGTAGATTTCTGCCAAGTTCTATGCACTTCAGTGTTAAGAGTATGGCCCACAACTCTGGGAATCTTTGTTGAAGCTGTAGAAATAAAATGAATAGTATAAAAGCTTGATGGCATCTGTGGATAGGAAACTCATTAAAGGCCCCAGCCCTCTGTTTTATTTCTAACCACATTTTCCCTGTGGGATTTCAATGTCTTGCAGGATGAAACCAGCAGGACTCATTACTTACAAAACAATGTTTAGAGTCCTTTCGTGGTGCTGGAATGCTTCTGCCAGTCAGGTAAAGAACCTAGGCCTTTATCCTTTCGGGGACAATGCCGGCCAGCTCACAAACTGCTTGGAAAAGTCATGCCTTTGAATGTAACTGCAGGTGCTGCTCCCCAAAGGCTGTTGGTTGGTACCCTCCTATGCAATGTACAATGGGATAATAGAAAATTCACTTTGGAATTCAAACAAAGTCTTAGAGAAATGGAAATAATAGGAACACAATTTTGAGACTTCCTCAGTTTTTCCCACGAACTATGGACCATGACTAATACCCTCAGGGCAAAAAACATCCATTTGCCTTTAAGGGATGTATACAATTCAGTGTTTCAGATAAGTAAGTTTCATGACCTCACCAATTTTGTAGCTTCCATTCATTCGCTAGAAAATAAATTTAAGCAAGAGAAGAAGGCATGTTTTAGGATGGAACTTTGAGACACCAAATCTAATAAAAGATCATTGCATTTGATATATTGTTTTTTTTTTTCCTTCTTCTAAAAAAATCATTTCTTTAACTGGATTCCCTAAATCAAATTAGTATAGTTCTCGCTGAGTTCCCCGTTCTCTTTGGCAATGTGGCCAGTGGCATTTTGGAAATATTCTTAGAACTTGTAAAATTCCTGCAAGAATAATAAGGCCCTTGCCATTGTGGAATCAAAGAGATTCAATCACTTAAAGTAGTACTATAGGCTTGTCAAGTGGAATTGCTTTTACAGATTTGCTGAATAACTCATCCATAATGGCTGAAAATTTCAGCCATTTTGTTAAAACATCCAAGGCAGAAGAGATTAGTGCGCACTATAGAATAGCATATGTATAATCACGAAGAAGTTTAGACCACGTCTGCCCTGTGAAGTACCATTTAAACATTCCAAGCTCTAGTCACTGCATGTGGAAAACAATGTGAGTTATCTAAAAAATAAAGTGTGACTTGTCCTTTGATAGCTGATGAGACTTCAATAGCATTTAAGCTTGGCAAAATGTATTTCTAAACAAAGTTGCTATCTTTACAGCTTATCTTTATAGAGAAGAAGGTCATATGGAATTTGGAGGGAATTTAAGAGAGTTAAATGTAGCAATCATAGAGAAGAAGTAAAACAACGAGAAAGTGCTAATCTAGTTGTTGAAGAATTATTATCAATTAAATTCTTAATAATGGTAGGCTAAGCTGACAACAAACATCTGGGTTATTAAAATGAGAAACTTGTATCTTTTTCTCTTTTAAACATTTTTTTTCATAATAGTGATGTGCTTGTTATTTTTCAATGGGTATGTATCAACTTCCAGTCTTTGGGCACTTAATTTCACAGTTTTACTTAACTCTGAAAATGAAATCAGGAAACAAATTGCCATTTTTATAGAGTATCCCTCAAGGCTGGTATGTTTTGCAGGAGCTATCATGAACGTAGCTTCTGGAGTGGGCTTGGGAGAGAGAAACATCATTTGAAATGTCAAATTCACTTTTACTTCCTATGCAGAAAATGTCAAGAATATTATACTTGACTTTGTATAGTCAAAATTGCAAATAAATTTCATGGAGTATAAATATCCCTCCCCCACCCATACCTTGACTTTTGGGAGTTAGATTTGGCTTAAGTTATATGTGACACACTCACAATAGAATAAAAGTCATCTTTAGCACCAACCTAAATTCATCTGTTATTACCTTGTTTAAAAAATTTAAAAAATCACGAAGAAAGATATTTAAATACTATATTGTTAACAATGATGTCACCTTGTAGGTTGAAAGAAATAATAGTGGAAAGAAGAGCAGATAAATATCAGATTATATTATGTTAGCGCAAATGCAATAGAAGGGTATTTTCTACTAAAAGCCAAGTGGTGAGAAATACAATAGATACAATTCATAGGCCCAGTTAAGCTAAATCACGTGGAATAGGAAAGAACTGATTTAGCTTCTCTCTTCCAAGAATCTCAAGCGTTTATACATAAGGAAATTATAAAATTGAGTCAGAAAGATGATAATTAATAATACCTTTTGGATTTCGCTGTTTACATAGCTTTTGCCAGAGATCATTCAATAGATCGGTTACACTACCAGGAATCCAAACTTTAAATTTTATATTCTTTTTATGAAACTCCTATATTCTCTAAAGCAAAGTTGCTTACATGGAAAGGATTAGAAAATTCCTCTTAAAAAATCACACAAAACTATTCTAGAAAAAATCAGCTAATTAACTCATCTAATGAGTCATTCAATAGTAAAAGCTGAATTTATTGATGTTCCAAAATATGCCAGCTATTACTGCCTCTTCTCCAAAATCATACTGAATAATTCTTTACCCATCCCAGTTAGCTGTGCTTAGAGGAGGCCAGTAAATAACACCATTCCTTTCTCTCCTTAGTTTAGGATCAATTAAAAGATAGGTGTTAGAAGCAGTTCAGCAGAGCTCTGAATACCTACTTTGTTATTGGTAAACTGGTGAAAATAGGACCTGACTCACACACTCAACATCACTCCATAAATAAACCTCCCACCCGGCCACAGGCAAGGCCCCCTAGAAACAGATATCCCTAGTAGGGCTGGAGCCTTCTGCCTAGCAGGGAGTGATTCTCAAGACAGTCTCCCCATTGACAGCTTGACCTAGGGAGAAAAACTGTGGGCTCTCTTCCTCCTGAAATTGCGACCCCTTCCAAGGGACCTGAGAGTAAAAGCTGTAGGGGTGCTCTGGGATTTCTGTTCTCTTAGGAAATAGAGGGCATATTTCCTCTCCTCTAAAGAAACAAGAGTGGGGAGTAAGTGTGTCTTCAACCATTGTTGCTTGACTCTTAGCTATGTTAATAGAACTGAAAAGTCTTATCTGTTCAGTATACTGATTTTCTCTTCCAGGTCATACTTCAGCTTTCTTTCTTTTGGGTCTGCTATTTTTTATTTCCAAATACATATGTATTTTTAAGTTGTCTAGATTATTTTGTGTGTATCTTTTTGGGGACTAGAGAGGAAGTTTTCTTGTTTTTTTTTTTTTTTTTTTTTTTTTTTTTTTTTTTTTCAAAATCTACATATAGTTTCTCATCTCTCATTCAACTGTGTATCTTTCTATCAGAGAATGTCCCAACAAATGCTGTACTAGGAAGATGTGTGTCTTTTTTTTTAAAAAAAGGATTTAATTATTTTTTCTTGAAAGGCAGAGCTACAGAGAGGCAGAAGCTGGGGAAGGGGGGAGGAGGTGGTCTTCCATTCACTGATTCACTCCCTAGATGGCTGTAAGGGCCAAAGCTGAGCTGACCCGAAGCCAGGAGCCAGGAGCTTCTTCCGGATCTCCGACACAGGTGCAGAGGCCCAAGGAGTTGAACTATCTTCCACTGCTTTCCCAGGCCATAGCACAGAGCTAGATCAGAAGTGGAGCAGCCAGGTCTGGAACCGGTGCCCATATGGGATGCCGGCACTGCAGGTGGCAACTTACCTGCTATGCCACAATGCCAGCCCCTACATTTTCTTTTGAAAGAGGTCACATATTTAGGTTTCCATGGTTAGGTCTTAATAAATCATGATATGCCTCTCTCTCTTTCTCATATTTTTACAGGCTCCTCCCAGTTCCTGTTCTCATTACTGAGTTGTATAAATCATATATCAGTTTGATTTAGGAAAGTAAACGTATTTGAGTAAGATGTGAATTCCTACTACTCCAAAATAAATCAGCACCAAATGAAATCTGTGCATGCCATTACAAATAGGCACTGCATAAAACCGATGTCTGTTTTTCACGTATAGAGGCCTGTTACTGCTACTCAGAGTGGCCCCAGGACTGTTGACATCAGAACCATGGAGGGATGCATCTGTTCCAGCCCTCCCGAACCAGAACCTAACTTCCAGGTATTTGGTGGGCATATCAGACTTTTGGAGAAGTGATGGTTTGTGCAATTTTTTCTCCCAAAAGGTACCTGTTACTCAAATGTTTTTGAGCACTGGAGTGGAGAGATAATGGAGGCCTATTGTTCTGTTCATGTGGTTATCAGGAGTACATTTGTCTAGTAATGGGACAGTGTGTAGATGCATAGGTCCTTGTAAAACAGTCCAGAATGATGAACAACCCAAGAACATCATGCAAACAATATGGACTGTCGATCTGGATTTGGGCTGGAGCACCAGTTTCACCACATACCAGCTCCACCACATACCAGCTCCATAAGCGCTGTAAGCTCCTTGACCTTTGTCAGCCTTATGTTCTTGTGTGTGAAGTTGGGAAAATACCGCTGACCTTTTAGATTTGTCGAGAAGATTACATTAAGAACCATACGGGAAGCATGTGACACACTGTAAGGAAATAATACATTTTAGTTCAATTTCCCTTCATGTTCTACAAGTGACAAATGTCCTTAGTGATTTTAATGGTTTCAGATTTAACATCGAGACTCCACAGCAGCCAATGTGAGAAAAGTGGAGGGAGGGATGTTTGCTCTTCTCTACATGAGCCCTTCCATTGCTGAGCAAGGGTCATCATATTCTATTCTGATGCAGCTGGACTGCAGGTAGTTTTTGTGTATTGGTTATTGATTAGTCTCACAAAAACCTTATTCAGGGGGAACTGTCACTGTATCATCTATTTATAGGTGACAAACTTATGTAACCTTCCCAAGGTCAGGCAGCTTGGAAGAGTTCTGAGAATCAAACCCTGTGCTCTTTTTCAGGAGTCCACATTATTACAACCGTGTTAGACGCAGGAATGGAAAGATTCAGCCACTTTCTTTCTGTAATGACCAAGGACATGTATTTTCAGGTTGAGAGGCGATTCTAAATTTGTGAAGATTCTGAAATGAACTGACACATACAGGTGTAGCTGCCTTAGCTCCACCTCATTTTTTTTTTTTTTAATTTGACAGTTGAGTCATAGACAGTGAGAGAGAGAGACACAGAGAGAAAGGTCCCCCTCCGTTGGCTCACTCCCCAGATGGCCCCACCGATCCGAAGCCAGGAGCCAGGTGCCTCCCCCGGTCTCCCATGTGGGCGCAGGGGCCCAAGCACTTGGGCCATCCTCCACTGCCCTTCTGGGCCACAGCAGAGAGCTGGACTGGAAGAGGAGCAACTGGGACAGAATCTGGCGCCCATATGGGATGCCAGTGCTGCAGGTAGAAGATTAACCAAGTGAGCCACGGCGCCGGCCTCTCCACCTCATTTTTTAGGGTAAGAAGCCCAATCTTCCATCCTGGAGCAACAATTTCTTTCCATTGGCAATTAAATCACTTCATCTTTCCTACTCACTTGGGAAATAAGTAGTTCTGGTTTTAGATAGCTACTTTAAAGAAATCTGGCTCAACCATCAGTGGTGGTACAGGAAAAGATGGGAGCCACAGCTTCTCTGCAGCAGGGGGCTGTCTCCAATGGCTATTTGTGGAGAACACTGGTGAATTTGTGCTCAGTTTGCTTTTTTGACCCATTCATTGAAACTATTATTATTTTCAAATATTATAGACAGATATATGATTTATGCATTACAGTGTTCTGTCAACGCCTTGAAAGTTTTAAAGCTATTTTAAAGAAAACATAAATAGCTTGAATGATTTCAAAACTAAGACATTCACTTATTCATCAATTCATTCACTCATTGATCCAACAAACAGATATTGTAACTCTTTGTAGGCACTGAATCTTACCATCAGCTGTGAGCACACAGCAACAGTAAGACCAACAACATGCTTGCCTCCATGGAGCCTATGTTACCATCACAGGAGTCAGAACTTGTGCACGGGCGATCAAGGCGTTGGTGTCCAATTTCATCATTCTTAATCACTTTCAGCAAATGATGAGACAAAAGACATAGAAGATGCAATTTAGTAAACTGTACAAAACTTTTCAATCTAATGAATAAGAGAATTAGTGGTAGCTTTTACTGGGTGAAAACTAGTGCACTTTGAGAGGCTTATATTTTACCATAATCAGATTCCATCTCAGAAAGCATTAAATGACAGTGATAGTTTAAATTAATAATTTCATTTGAAGCTGTATGTGATATAAATCAATTAACAACTAAATATAGGAGAAGGGTTACAAAGAGCATATCAAATAATGTCCAGAAAATATGATTTACAGCAAAAAATATATATGAATCCATCTATTTATCTGACTACATTTTTAATATATAATAAGGTTACTATTTTTGATACAATTCAATGCTTAACCAGATGCTATAACTAAATTGGTAGAATGAACCCCTTAGTCACCTAAACTCCAGTAGAAACTTTTGAAGAGCAGTTTGATTTGGAACTTCCATTATTATTATTCTCTGGAAAAGTAGTATTACACATTGCCTGAAGAAGGTGCTCTTAGTTTTACTTCTTATCCAAGAACCTTACATTTTCTATTTTAAACATTTCTTTTCCATAATTCCTGACATTTAAATTCATCATTCATGTCTGTGACATGTTTTCATATTATCATTTAATATCAATGTCAGTACTAAACAGTAATAAGGGTGCAAACATCTGTTGTTTACTCTGAAATGATTAGCTTCCATATATAATAATGAAAATTTACCCTATTGCAATAATGTTTAAAAAACCTTGCAAACATTTTGGACTTTGGTGATACCTTAAAAAGGCAGTGGCAAATCAGTTACATAAATTTCCCTATTATCTCTTAATAAAAAAACAACAAAATCAAGAACACTAGGCTAACAGTAAGTTCATTCCAGATAGTGTTTACAGTAAGAAGAGAGTCTATTCCATATATGCTTGCTGTTGTCTAACTTTAAGGCTCAGAAACACTGCAACCCAAGTGATGAAATCACCCAGATTCCTGGTGAGCAGGGCCTATCAGTTTACTGTCCTTTCCAAGTTTGCTGCTTGTTTCCTTGGTGACATTTAAGGACAAGATAGTTGATAATACTGCTGACTTTAAGCTGAAATTGAAACATCTGGAGGAATCACATTTCGTTGCCTGGATAACCTTAATCTTTTTTTGAAATTCTGCTCAGACATCATTTTCTACAGCAATCCTTCCCTAAACCCATACGTTAGGCTAAATGTACCCCTTTGAAACTCACAGCACCAAGTGTGTACTCCAAACACAGCACTCACCATAGTATTGTAACAGAATCATTTTTTATGTGGAAAATTTCCATTAGAATGTAAGCAGAGGACCAGACTTATTATCTTTGTATCACTGGTGTCTAATACAGCAGTATTATGCCTGACCATGGAAATGGGCCGAAGTTGGACAAAATTACAAGAGTTTAGAATATTGCATCATACAGTGTGCTAGGGAGCCCAGGATGAACAAGATACTTATTTCCCTTAAGATATAATTTTATAATAATATAGGTATCAATAATTACTACCAAGAATATGTGTACAGGCTGTTGAGGAAATCAAAAGGGGTGATTTAATTTGCAGAAAGGAAAGGGAACGTTTCAAAAGAGCTAATGTGGGAATCAAATGCTCATCGATTACTTCTAGCATAAGAGAGCAAGACAACTTTGGGAAATAGAAAATAGCTAAGTGAGTATTGAGTTCAGAGTTTTATTTAAATTAAGAGGCACAGATACACAAAGAGATGAACAGTCAGAGAACAAGAGAGCTCCCATGAACTGTGTCACTTCCAAATGCTCACAATGGCCAGGGATGCGCTGAGGCTGATGCTCGGAACCAGGAACTCAATCTACATCTTCAACATGGGTGGCGGAATCCCAATTACTTGAGCCATCACTGTTGCCTTCCAGGGCCCACATAAACAGGATACTGGAGTCAGAAGTCAGAGGCAGTATCAAACTCAGGCACTATGATAGGGGATGCAGGTGGCTTAATCATTAGGCCAAATATCTGCCTCAAGTTTAGGATTTAAAGACAATGCAGAAGATTGATGGGAGTGAGAACAGGACAGAGATAGTTTGAAATGCCAAATATTTTAACCTTGAAAATGAGGAATCATTGAAATAGTATAAGTAGAGGAATACTAAAGTAAAATATAAATTTGAGAGGGGTAATCTAGAGCAGCAGGATGGAAGATGAATATTGGGAAGCACAAACTGCAGGAAGGAAACAAGAACAAGATATTAATCCAGCACTAAGATATGAGAGTCAGGGATAGATCAGAGATACGTTGAATAGTCAAAATTAATAGGACCTGGTGAATTAACGGGTGAGGTACCTGGCAAGGTAAGTTGATTTTGGGTTACCTGTGGGATAATGAAAGTGACACTCATTGAGAAAATCAATGCATGAGGATGAGTTCAATTCTGGGCCAGGTATGTTTGGGGAACATTTTTGATAAGGAAGAAGTCCAAAAGGCAGTTAGGTATATGGGTCTGGAGTTCAAGGCTGAGGACCATGGTAATGATCCAGATTTCGAATTGGCCTTGCCAGATAATGGTGTGGGTATTAGAGTTGACACTGACAATTTCCAAACATGTCCTTAGAACGTTTTTGCACTTTCTTCATTTCTTTTTTCTTTCCTTTCCCTTTCCTTCTTTCTTTTTTCTTCCCTTTTTAAAGAGTTACTGATTTGAGAGGCATAACAATAGATAGATGATAGATAGATAGATAGATAGATAGATAGACAGACAGACATATAGAGGTCTTTCATGTTCATTACCCAAATGGCTGAAACAGCCAGGTGCAGTCCAGACAGAAGCCAGAAACTGCAATCAGATCCCACACATGGGTGGCAAAGACCCAGGTACTTGGGCCATCTGCTGCTGCCTTGCTAGGTGTACTTGCAATAAGCTGAGTCAGGGGGCCAGCGCCGTGGCTCACTTAGTTAATCCTCCACCTGCAGCGCCGGCATCCCATATGGGCGCTAAGTTCTCGTCCCCGTTGCTCCTCTTCCAGTCTAGCTCTCTGCTGTGGCCCAGGAGGGCAGTGGAGGATGGCCCAAGTGCTAGAGCCCCTGCACCCACATGGGAGACCAGGGGGAGGCACCTGGCTCCTGGCTTCGGATCGGCGCAGCACCGGCTATGGTGGCCATTTGGGGGGTGAACCAATGGAAGGAAAACCTTTCTCTCTGTCCCTCTCTCTCTCTCACTGTCTATAACTCTACCTGTCAAATAAAAAAAATAAGCTGGGGGATTCAATCTGGCACCTTGATATAGGATGCTGGAGGCACAAGCCCACTGTGCCATAATGCAGGTACCACTGCACTTTCTATTTTCATCTAGCGTCAACACCCAAGCTCCCTTATGGTTTGTGTCTAGTGATCTGAACCTTTGAAAGGCTACTCTCAGTTACTGTGGCTGCTTTTTCTACAGGCTTGGAATGATGGGAAGGTCTGGTTATTTCAGTCACATGGAGTGTATATTAGACAATGACCAACCGATAAAGAATAGGAGGCCAGCGCTGTGGCTCAATAGGCTAATCCTCTGCCTTGCAGCGCCGGCACGCCGGGTTCTAGTCCCGGTTGGGGTGCCGGATTCTGTCCCGGTTGCCCCTCTTCCAGGCCAGCTCTCTGCTGTGGCCCGGGAGTGCAGTGGAGGATGGCCCAGGTCCTTGGGCCAAGCACCCCATGGGAGACCAGGAGAAGCACCTGGCTCCTGCCTTCGGATCAGCGTGATGCACTGGCCGCAGCGCGCCGGCCGTGGCAGCCATTGGAGGGTGAACCAATGGCAAAAGGAAGACCTTTCTCTCTGTCTCTCTCTCTCTCTCTCTCACTGTCCACTCTGCCTGTCAGAAAAAAAAAAAAATAGGCGCCAAGATCTCTTGCCTCCAGTTGAGTCTCTTTACTCAGAGTTACACCTTAGCTTGGTTAGTTTCCATTCCTGGTCCTGCTTCCCTACTCCAACGATGATCTCCCTGGGAAGTAATGTTTCAGTGTTGTCTACCTAAGACATGTCATGCATAAAACCACTCAAGTAGAGTATTTAAAATGAAAAGGAACATATCCACCAAAGAAACCTGGAGGATATCATGAGATAAGAGTCAACTCTGAAAACCATGACCCTGAATTGTACTGTTATAGGTAGAGTGATCTTTCACGTTGAATAAGCTCCTTGCAGAAAAGATACTTTTGTGACACTATGAAATTCCTGCCACTGAAAAATGTAAAGAAATGAGGTATTACCTGATGAGACATCCCTATGTTGCTATTAGTAAGGATGCTGACAGGTGTACCTTGGCCATAAAAGGAATGACTGCTAGAGTAGTGTTAAGTAGGTATCATGTATTTATTTGTTAGGGAATAAAAAATGTAATACTGCAAATATGTGAAGGAGTTATCATTTTGTTCTCCCTTTTCACTGGGTGATATCTTTCTGTGTAAATAAATATAGGATATGGATAATTCTTAACGTTAAAAAATAATAGACATCTAAATATGGCAAATATTTATGGAGTATTATGGGATATTTCATTATGTGCATACACTTTGCAATGTCCAACCAGGGTAAATATATTTATCTTTTCAAACAATTAAACTTTCCTTTATGTTGAAAACAGCCAAAATCTTGTCTTCTGGATTGCTTTCTTTTCTTATAGAGAAACATATAGCATGTTAAAATTATCTATATTCAGTCTACTGTGCAACAGAATCCTGGAATTTGGGTCAAGTGTTGTGGTGCAGCTGGTTAGGCCACTCTTTGAAATGCCCCTATTCCATATTAGAGTGCCAGTTCAAGTCCTTGCTACTCTGCTCCCAGTAATATATCTTGGGAGGCAGCAGTTACCTGGATGGAGTTCTGGACTCCTGGCTTCAGCCTGGCTCAGCCCTGGTTGTTGTGGGCATTTGGCAGGGGTGAGGAGAGAGGAGTAAAGCAGTAGATAAAAGATTCCCTCTCTCTCTCTCTTGCTCTTGCTCTCGCTCTCTCTCACTCTCATTCTCTGCCTTTCAAGAAGATGAAAATAAATAAGTAAACTTAACAAAAAAAAATCCTAGATCTTTTTATTCCTATGAAGCTGTAACCTAGCACCCATTACTCAACTCTTTCCTATCCCTTCCTCCACCTCATTCTTCCCTCTCTATAGTATCATTATCTTTTAAAATTCATGAGATCACCTTTTTTTAGACTCCACATATGAGTGAGATCATATGATCCTGCTCTTTATTTGCTTGACTATTTCATTTAATATAATAATGACCTCCAATTCCATCAGTGTTGTTGCAAATGGCAAGATTTCATCTTTTTAAATGACCGAGTAATGTATCATTTTTCATATGAACCACATTTTCTTTATCCATTCATTGATGGATGAACAACATTTTTCTTTGTTATGAATAATGCTTTGAGGAACAACCTAGCACACATTGTATTATTGATTATCTTCTCATCAGGGAAAATGTCTTCAAGTGGAACTTGTTGGTTAAAAGGTAGGTATATTATACATTTTGACACCAATAATTGCATGAATTTTTATTAACTTGGTGGACTCCATATATTTTTGTTCATAATTTATAACTTAATGTTTCTTTAATTCAACATTATCCTTGTGGTTAGACCCAATTTCTACTTGATAACAAAAATATTATCTACTCAATTTTAGGTTAAAAACAGCCTAATAAAGTAACCTTACACTTACTTAATTCAGGTTAAGAATTCTTCCATGTGGAGATCTAAATTTGTCATTCTGGATCTCTTACCATTTCATGTCGGGGTCAATTCTGTGTTCCAAGTGGCTTATGCACCTGCCACTAAAGCTAGGGTAGAAAGAGTATGTCCTCACCTGGCTCTGTATTGGTTCTGCACTGATATTTTCCCCAGATGTGATTTATTGAGGCTATACCTCGTCACCAATGGCATGTAGTGTTTCTTCAATGATATCCAATCTGAGGTTTTAATTGAATCCTGCTTAGATTTTTGTCATAGCTAATTTTTCTGAGATGCCATGTTGTCCTCAGGTTTCTTGTTGGAAGAGTAACCATTCCTGCATCCCATCATCCTGGCTCCAGGGCCCATGAAATAGTACATTCACATTCTCTCTCTCTCTTCAAATCTTCCCATTCCACTTGACACATGAGAACTTTGACTACTCTCCTACATTGATTGGAGAACATAAGCAATTCTAGGAAAAGTAGCCAGTCTAACCATTTCCCGTTCATAGACTTTTTTGCATGATCTTAACGAGGAACAAGAATGGAAGATCACTAGGTAATTTCGAAGATGTTAAACTTAAACTTGATGAAATTAGTTAAGCTCTGAAAGAACACCCAAGGTGAAAAAAACTGACTATGGAGAAATTTCAGGCAGTGTTGAAATGAAGGCAAGAGGTCATGAACTTCTAGTGGAAAAAAATCAGCAAACACATGACATTTTTTGATTATTGCTCAGTGATTGCAAGGAGTTACAGATGGGGAGAAAAGAGGAGGGGGGACTGGAAGCTTAGGGATGTCAACAAAATAGTAAGAGCAAAACAGTAAATAAGATAGATAGGTAAAAGGCTGTGTTCAGAGACTCTGATCTTTAATAGCCTAAGAGTACAAAGTATCTGGGTGATGAAAAACTATGGGAGAGTTTGGAACAAATAATTGATAACCAATAAATTGAGGATGTCAAATCACTGTCAGACTAGATTTTTGCACGGACATGATAATCAAAATTGGGGTGGAAAGGAAGATGAATTTTCAGGTTCTGAAGTGTTCAAAAATATGGGAAGGGGCTGGTGTTGTGGTGCAGCAAGTTAGGCCTCTTCCTACAATCCTTCCAAAGCAGAAAGCTGGGTCAGCCCTGGCTGCTTTGCTTCTTATCCAGCTCCCTGCTAATGCATCCAGGAAAGTAACAGATGATGGCCCAAGTTCTAGTGTCCCTGCCACCCATGTGGGAGACCTAGCCCTGTCCATTGTGGCCATTTGTGATGTGAACCAGTGGATGGAAGATCTCTCTTCATCACTCTGTCTTTCACATAAATAAAAAATTCTTTAACAAAATAAAATGAAAAGACAAAAATATGTAAAAGCAGTTATTGGGACTTGAATGGAATGAAATGAAACAAATGTGTCATGATAGCAAGAAGGTAAAAGCCTGAAGAGAATAGCAGATTTGATAAGAGAGAAGAAGACAATGATCTGAAAGTGAAAATCAGAAAATTGGAGATGAATTAATCTCTATCCCATTCCCCAGCTCCAGAGATACAACACAGGGAAAATGATTGGAAGGCCAGACTTCAGTGAGGACAAGAAAGTAGAGGTAGTTCATCTGGCAGCTGTTTCAAAAGCAGCAAGAACAAAGTAAGTGAGAGTACAGGAGAGAATGAAAGGCTAGTGTGGCTTGTATTTTGGATGACAGACAGGATTGGGAGAGAAATTTGGTTGACTGTTCTGAAAAGAATTTTCGTATATAACTGCTTGCTGTTGCTAGCTGAAGTCTCTGGAGCTTGTAGACCTCTTCTTTTCCTGTTAGCGGCCAAGGCCACAAGGGGTGACTTGGTTTGAAGTTCCACACAGAATATTAATGCAAATACACTTTGAGGACTAAATCCAGAGTTATGTGTTGGTCTTGTGTACATAGTTCAAGTATGAAATACAAATGGTATTCACCCTGGGGGAACAAAGTAGTTGAAATTCAAATGCAAAGCTAGCCGAAGAGTGTTGAGTGTCTTGGGTTGTATGGTTTAAGTAGCAAAAATATTATTAAAGCCTCCAAAATGCATCTTTCCCAAAGTGGATAATAATGGCAGCAATAGAAGTAGTCTATTTCATTTAGAATCTGAGGATTATAAGAGAGGGTGAAGTGAACAGAAGCCCTGAAAAACATCACAGTGAATTTGTCTAATTCTATTGATATTGTTGTTCTTAATTCTTAGCTTTTTAGTTATCATAGTAAAACTGAGTCCCAAATATCAAATTAGGAAAGGAAAAAAATGCATAATAAATAGAGCAATTAAGATACTGATAAATGCCAGCAGCCCTGTTATTTTCTTGTTATCATTCCCACTTCCTCAAGAGAGGGACCGTAATATCAAGCAGGTATAGGTGCTTTTTCAAGTTACAATTCTGTCATTTGAGGGTGCAGTGAAAAATCTCAGTCTTAGGTTGTATCTTGGCTTTGCAATTCTGTTCTGTCTCTAATCAGTCATTTCCTGTTTGGTGTGAGTTAACAGTTCCTTTGGTGGATTTTGTATTTTTTTTTTTCTCTGAGTCATCTTACTTGATAATGTCAGCCATGGGCTTACTGGCACATGCTGTATTGTCAATCTGTGATTCTCACTTTGGGCCATTTCTGTTGCTTGTGTCTCTTTTACTTTCTGTTTCTCTTTGGTCACCATCCCCTATTTTAGGAGCACTCAATCCACGTGCAAAGAAATATTATAGGTTAATCTCAGCAGGATGTGTGAGAAAGAGACCTTAGAAACAGGATGAAACTTGGAGTGTCATAATTCTATTTGCAGAGACTTGATCCTTGCTTACATGGACCGATCACAGTTGCTGAAAAAAAAATAACTCTGTGATATTTTCATGGATTCAGCCATATGGCACCACCCTACCTGAACCATCATTCTGTTTTCCCTTACAGACAGAGAGGAATGTAATATGGACATCCTGTCTGACTACACAGTATACAAACTCTTTACCTAATGTTGCAGATGGGTTTCTTATATCCAAGGGACTGTTTATTAATGTGGATATTTTTCTCTCACTTATTTACATATTGCTCAGAAGCCTGCCTACAACATGGAAATGATTTGCATGCATCTCATTTCTTAGGAGTAAAGCACACTCTTACACAACAGGGCACATCAATTCTCAGGGAGGCAAGTCACTTGGGGTCTCCATTCCATGTTTTGTGGGGGCAGTGCCATAAAAATTATAGAGAGGTGTTTAAATGCCTGAAAGTAGTAAAGTGTGCCAGGCAGGAAGGAGTCTGAGGAAGGGAGGGTAGGTAGAGGGAGCGAAGGTCTTGGAATAAGGCAGCCTAAGAAGTATTCCTGGCTTGTTATTTACCACCCATGCAGTCTTGGTAAAGACTGAACTTCGATTAGCTTAGTTCCTCACCTGGAAAACAGGAAAAATGGCATGCAACATATAGAGTTGTTGTCACGATTTGATACTATGCATGTATGAGCAAATATGGGGTTGTTAAAAGTATTTGCGAATTATTATTATCTATGTTATCTCAGGACAGGAATATTGATGCTTCCAGGAAGTGAAGAGACCTTTCTTTGTCTCTCTCACACTAGAGTTCTTTTTTTTTTTTACCTTTATTTAATGAATATAAATTTCCAAAGTACGACTCATGGGTTACAATGGCTTCCCCCCACCATACCGTCCCTCCCACCCACAACCCTCCCCTTTCCCACTCCCTCTCCCCTTCCATTCACATCAAGATTCATTTTCGATTATCTTAATATACAGAAGATCAGCTTAGTATACCTTAAGTAAGGATTTCAACAGTTTGCTCCCACACAGAAACATAAAGTGAAAAATAATAGATGATTTTTTTAAATGATGATGAAATCAGATCAGACCTATTTTCATGTTTAATCCCAGTGAGAGTCAAGTTGGGAATTGATAATTTCTTTTTTCTTTCTTTTTTTTTTTTTTACAGAAGATCAGTTTAGTGTACATTAAGTAAAGATTTCAATCGTTTGCACCCCCATAGAAACACAAAGTGAAATATACTGTTTGAGTACTCGTTATAGCATTAAGCCTCAGTGTACAGCACATTAAGGACAGAGATCCTACATGAGGAGTAAGTGCACCGTGACTCCTGTTGTTGACTTTACAAATTGACACTCCTGTTTATGGCATCAGTAATCTCCCTATGCACCAGTCATGAGTTTCCAAGGCTATGGAAGCCCCTTGAGTTCTCCGACTCTTATCTTGTTTAGACACGGTCATAGTCAAAGTGGAGGTTCTCTCCTCCCTTCAGAGAAAGGCACCTCCCTCTTTGAAGACCTGTTCTTTCCACTGGGATCTCACTCACAGAGATCTTTTTGCCAGAGTGTCTTGGCTTTCCATGCCTGAAATACTCTCATGGGCTTTTCAGCCAGATCCGAGTGCCTTTAGGGCTGATTCTGAGGCCAGAGTGCTATTTAGGACATCCGCCATTCTATGAGTCTGCTGAGTATCTCACTTCCCATGTTGGATCACTCTCCCCTTTATTTATTCTATCGGTTGGTGTTAGCAGATACTAGACTTGTTTATGTGCTCCCTGTGACTCTTAGTCCTTTCATTATGATCAATTGTGAACTGAAATTGATCACTTGGAATAGTGAGATGGCATTGGCACATGCCACCTTGATGGGATTGAATTGGAATCCCCTGGTATGTTTCCAACTCTACCAATTGGGGCAAGTCAGCCCGAGCATGCCCCAAATTATACATCTCTTCCCTCTCTTATTCCCACTCTTATGTTTAACAGGGATCACATTTCAGTTAATTTTCAACACTTAAGAATAACTGTGTGATAATTACAGAATTAAACCAGTGATATTAAGTAGAACAGACAAAAAAAAATACTATGAGGGATAATGTATTAAGTTGTCCATTAGCAGTCAGGGCTATGCTGATCAAGTCACCATTTCTCATAGTGTCCATTTCACTTCAGAAGGTTTCCTTTTTGGTGTTCAGTCAGTTGTCACCGATCAGGGAGAACATATGGTATTTGTCCCTTTGGGACTGGCTTACTTCACTCAGCATGATGTGTTCCAGATTCCTCCATTTTGTTGCAAATGACTGGATTTCGTTGTTTCTTACTGCGGTATAGTATTCTAAAGAATACATATCCCATAATTTCTTTATCCAGTCTACCATTGATGGGCATTTAGGTTGGTTCCAGGTCTTGGCTATTGTGAATTGTGCTGCAATAAACATTAGGGTGCAGACCGCTTTTTTGTTTATCAATTTAAACTCCTTTGGGTAAATTCCAAGGAGTGGGATGGCTGGGTCGAACGGTAGGGTTATCTTCAGGTTTCTGAGGAATCTCCAGACTGATTTCCATAGTGGCTTGACCAGTTTGCATTCCCACCAACAGTGGGTTAGTGTCCCTTTTTCCCCACATCCTCGCCAGCATCTGTTGTTGGTAGATTTCTGCATGTGAGCCATTCTAACCAGGGTGAGGTGAAACCTCATTGTGCTTTTGATTTGCATTTCCCTGATTGCTAGTGACCTTGAACATTTTTTCATGTGCCTGTTGGCCATTTGGATTTCCTCTTTTGAAAAATGTCTATTGAAGTCCTTGGCCCATCTCTTAAGTGGGTTGTTGGTTTTGTTTTTGTGGAGTTTCTTGATCTCTTTGTAGATTCTGGTTATTAACCCTTTATCTGTTGCATAGTTTGCAAATATTTTTTCCCATTCTGTCGGTTGTCTCTTCACTCTCCTGACTGTTTCTTTTGCAGTACAGAAACTTCTCAATTTGATGCAATCCCAATAGTTGATTTTGGCTTTGACTGTCTGTGCCTCCCGGGTCTTTTCCAGAAATTCTTTGCCTGTGCCAATATCTTGAAGGGTTTCTCCAATGTTCTCTAATAACTTAATGGTGTCAGGACGTAGATTTAGGTCTTTAATCCACGTTGAGTGGATTTTTGTGTAAGGTGTAAGGTAGGGGTCTTGCTTCATGCTTCTGCACGTCACACTAGAGTTCTTAAAGTGTTTATCCTCAGTACTGTCAAGCAGTACATGATCATTCTAGGTTTGTTTCATTAACTGCAAACAATTTCTTCACGTGGAAAACATTTAATGGCCTACAAAGATATTAACATTTAAGGAGACAAAATCAAAATTTTATAGATAATATTCTAGCAAGAAAAGAAACATAACATGAAAATAAATATAGATCTTGTCACTCTATTTTGTGTCAAATCTTTTGGTTTAGAAGTGGAAAATTGACAACAAAGAATAGAAACATTGTTTGGGTCAATTTGTTCATTTTTATACACTGCCTTCCTTCAATAGAGTGTTAACCTACCTAAGAATAGAGATTTTGGGGCCAGCGCTGTGGCATGGTAGGTTAATCCTCTGCCTGCGGTGCTGGCATCCCATACTACTCCTCTTTCAGTCCAGCTCTCTGCTGTGGTCTGGGAAAGCAGTAGAAGATGGCCCAAATCCTTGGGCCCCTGCACCTGCATGGGAGAGCAGGAGGATCCTCCTGGCTCCTGGCTTCGGATAGGCGCAGCTCCGGCCGTTGGGCCATTTGGGGAGTGAACCAAAGTAAGGAAGACCTCTCTCTGTCTCTACCTCTCACTGTCTGTAACTCTATCTCTCAAATAAATAAATAAAATCTTAAAAAAAAGAACAGAGATTTTGTCTATTTTATTACTTACTAAAAATCTGCCTGATGCCTAGGAGAGTGTCTTTAACATAGTAGTTGGTTAGTATTCATTGACTAGATTTTTATTTGTCTCCATTATTTATATAGGGAGAAAAGCTTATAATCGTATATTTTCTTCTATTTGTCCTTAGAATTATAAAGCCCATGTACCTTTATAGTCAGGATTATCTTATATTAGTATTTATTTTTATTTTTTAACTGAAGTATTTGTTCTTCTGCTATTAATTTCTATTCTGTCACTTGGTTAAATAGATAATCAAACAATGCAACCTTCACATCTAAATTTGTTTCAGTCAAAACTCTAAAAGTTGGCTATCCATAATAGTTTAGTTAATGTTTTTTCTTTGTTTTATCTTTGTTGTCTTAGTAAAGTTTTTTTTAGCTGCTTCTATATAGAAAAGACTTTAGCTAGCACAGCAAACTAAACCAAACTATGGTTTAGTTGTGCCCAACTGTGGCTGGCACAGCAAACATGTGGATTTAAGTCCACATGCATTACTTGATTGCTTGACCCTGGGCAAGTTCTTTAAACGTTTTGGCCACTAGTTCCTCAGAGAAAAAAGGAGAAGATTCAGTGAGATGATTGTGAAATTTTTTATGTCGCTAAAATTTTTATGAAACACAAACAAGTTAGGCTAAATCTGATTAATTAAAAAATTAAATATAGCATTTGCACTAAGACAGGTTTTTCCATCACAATAAGCTCTTTGAAATAATAGCAAAGTCTCCCTGGTCTCGGTTACATTTATATGACAAAACATATTAATTAAGCCCCTGTCCTAGACGATGCCACTCATCAGCAATGCACTTTAAAACATTTGAAGTGTTCAAAAGATCTCTCAGAATTTGTCTCTTACAATTTGAGGGAAAACAAACTGAAAAAAAGAGGTTCCATGGTCTGGGTTAGTCTGCTCTGGAAAATATTAAATATTTTAAAAGTAACAATTATAAATACAGCAGTACTTTGTGGATCATGATAGAGCTCAGGCATTTGTGTGACTCATCTCAGTATGTTAAGTGGACAACAGAGGAATAATGATGTTTAATTTAAATAATCTTTTTTATGGCAGCCAGTACGTGAGAAATATTTTTGATATTCCTCATGTTTTTGTGTTACAGGATCATCTTGCAAAAGTAGACTTGACTCCTTACTAAATGCATGGTCCTTCGATTTGAACTGATAGAATATTATGACTTCTTTTGTCTACTGTTTTGTGATTTTGCCAGTAGTTGAAACAAGGAGAACAATAGAGTGTACATGAATAGAACTGAGCATTACAGAAGGTGTAAAGATACTGAAAGTTGACAAAAAAGGAACACTAATGAACCAAAAAAATGATTTAACTTCTTGAGTTAGGGATTTTTATATCTATACCTCTGTATCTTTTGTTTTCATTTGAAAAAAAAAATAGTTTATTCAAAGGGAATTAATTCCTTCACTACTAACAATATACAACTTATTTCAATTCACAGGGGTTTTCCTACTTGGATATCAAAAGAAAAAAAGTTAAATAGTGCTGGTCTTTGTAGGGAAAATGCCCCTCACAACAAATAATGGAACTTCAAATACAAGTGTTAAGATTATCGATCAGTTGATTGATTTATACACATTGTCTATGTACGGTGGGTCTCTTGCTCTAATCCTTTTCATTAACAACCATTAGCAGAAAGTCAGTTGTTAGATCAAAATGGTGTTCACAACATACAAGTGATTTGTTCTAGAAATCCAGGCACAGTTGTTTAGAGGAATGTGAAGCTAGTTTCAGAAACTGCCCAAATTTCTTCACTTTTCTCAGCCTCTTACTCTCAGTCAACAGAATCCAGTAACTTGCCCTTGTGCTCTCTGTGCTGCCAGTTTCTTCAATGAAGAGCTCCTTTCTCCAGAATTAACCTGTCAGACTCTCTTCCCAGTCAATCTATTAGTTTGAATGTACAAATGCATACCCAAGTGTGAAGAGATTTAACTGGAGTGTAATTTGCATTGGAACTGAGACTGACTTTCTAAATGGAATGGAATCTCTAGTTTGTGAGTTTGCTTGACTCCTATCCTGAATCCTTGTTCATTCTCTGCCTTAAACATGACATCCTGACCAACAAAAGACCTCACCGGGTACTCTGAATTTCCATGTTTAAGGAGAGAAGAGTTTATTTCTTAAAAAAAAGTATTTTGTGGTGAAACATTGCATGTTCCTTCCTCCTAATCTGGGTAACTCTGTTTTTTCACATGGGTATTACTTTAGGCCATTACTAATTACTAATGGGTCCTAGGTGAGAGCACTTTGGTTACTTGTTTTCACTCATGGTGGGCCAGTAGAACATGCTGCCTTGTCCTCCTTTGGAAGGGGAGGAGATGCCGAATTGCTTCGGATGGAGTCTGGCTTCTATTTCCACCTCTTTCTGGTCTATCAGACATATTAGTGTATGTTTGGAATCCTATTAAGACCAGGTTCAAGTTCTTCTCACTGTTCACACGAGGCAAACAGATCAGAGGATGTCACCATTGACCTCCACCGAAGTTTCTGTAAGCAGATAAGGAGGACTTGTCTTACCCGTGTCAGCTCTGACCTAAATAAATCATGTTACACCACATCTCTTCATTTGGTCAGACTAATTTGTTTACTCAGAGTACAGAAGGGAGGAAGATCTTTTTTCTTCACTGCCAGTCTAAATATTATATTAGCCAAGCCGCCTCCTTTGTTACTGGCTTGGAGAGAATGAATGATCGGGCACACAGGTTTTAGCAAGACTTTGTAATTTATGGTGAAGTATGAGTTGTACATTCTAGACCAGCAGATAAGAATGGGGTGAGTGGAATTGCTCCTCCATAACAAGGTCAGAGGGGGAAAAATTGAAAAAAATGTTAAATAAGTGTGAGTTTAGAAAAAGGGAAAGAATAGAATTGTGAGGGATTTGAACATGGAAGAAAGGACTTAGGAATTCAGAAAGCTTCCTTGAGTGTGACTTTGGGAAGCCAGGTGAGGTTTACTTAAGTCAAACCCACAGACAGCTCGGTCACCATCATGAGGTCTAAAGGTGATGGTGGTGGCTGAGATTGTGGGGTCCTGTTGTGCCAGGGCTGGGAGAAATAAAGTGTGATTTGTATAGAAATGGAAGCCTCCGGTATTTATCCAAAATATTAAAGAAAACAGAGGAAAGGAGCTTTAAATTTGAAACTATTCCTGAAACATACCTTTAGTGATTTTATTTTAAAAGCTTCTATGCCTGAATTTTCTGAACACTTGTAGAGATGCTAGTGTTCACCAAATTGCCATGTTTGGCCACTGGGCTACTATGGATACCACAAGAGAAAGGGACTACGGAATATAGAAATGATTTTGCATCAAGAGGTGAGCTCTATGCAAAGGATAGGTGACACTAGGTGTTAGATATTGAAAAAGGAACTCAGATGTTTTGATAAAATATGGGGTTCCAGAACAGAAAGCACATATGCAATATCTCCTATATACATTGCAAAAAATTCTTACTAATCTATAATGTATCTGTAAGTTAATAATTTGGCTCAATATAAGTTTTCATCTGATAACAAAAGTATTCACTTTAAATAAACTTCAGTGAGTTTAGAAAGTTTTTATGACCTATAATATAGTGTTGGTAAATATAATATGAAAGACCCCACATCACAATGTGCAAATCAAAGCTCTATTTCTGTTGCAGAATGAGCACAGTACTACCCTGACTGGGCTAGTCTTGTTTGCAAATTGAATGGCTTCAAGTAGATCTTTACGTTTTATAGTTCTGCCTGCACTTCTAGGTTGTTTTTATAAAAATTTTAAAAGTTGAACTGACAGTGAACATTGTACATGAGACTGACATTTAAGCTAGCACTTAAGATGCATACCATATTGCAGTACCTGGGTTCAACCACTGCCTCTGTGTCCTCACTCCAGCTTCCCGCTAATGCAGACCCTAAAAGACAACAGTCGTGGTTAAGTAATTCTGTCCCTGCCACCCATGTGGAAGACATAGATGAGTCCCTGCTTCTTAGCTTTGGATCATCCCAGTCCCAGCCATTGAGAATATTGGGAGAGTAGCACAGCCCTCCCACCCCTGTCTCTCTGATAAATAAATGCATTTTAAAAATTGTACATGTTTATGGGATGCATTGATGTTTCAATACATGTATAAATTGTATAATGTCCAAGTCAGGGTAAACATATCTATCCCCTTAAATATTTGTCATTACTTTATGGTGAAAATATTAAAAATCCTTTCTTCTACTTTTTAAAAAAGAAAAACATACTGTGCGCTGTTGTTATCTTTAGTCACCTTATTGTGTAATAGAACACAAAATCTTCTTACTCCTATATAACTATAACTTAGTGTCCACTGATCAACATTTTCAACCCTCAAATTCTATAAATCTTGACCAGAACCCTATACTAGCATTTTCAGTTAATTGGAGGTGAGGTATAAATGGTGAATTTTAAGAGTCAACCTGACTGTAAAGGAATACCTAGATGGTGGATATAACACTGTTTCTGGATGTGTTTTGAGGGTATTTCTGGAAGAGATTGACATTTGAAGCAGTGGTGATGTACCCTCACCCAGCGAGGGAGGGCATCACACAATCACTGGATGGCCTGGATAGAACAAGGTAGAGAAAAGGTGAATTTGTTCTCTCTCTGTATCTGTCTCCTAGAGATGGAACAATCTTTCTTTTTCCCTGGAACATCTGAATTTTGTTGGATTTGCACCAACAGCCCCACATATGCTGAGACCTTCAGCCTCAGGGTAAGAGCTCACCATTGCCTCTCCTGGCCTTCTGGCTTTTAGACTGAGACTGAGCTCCTCTACCAGTTCCTCTCATTCTTCTGCTTGTAGTTGGCACATGCTAGGGTTTATCAGCATCCATAATCATGTGAGCCCATTCATGGTAAATCCCTACTCTCTCTTTCTTTCCCTCTCTCCTACTATCATCTGCGTATCTATGTATGTATCTATCATCATCATCTATCACCACCATCATGTAATTCCTATTGGTTCTGTTTCTCTGGATAATCCTAATTTAAGGAAGGATTTAGATCTTAAAACCAGTGAACCTTCCCATCCTGTACATTTATTCTATTTATTTTGTATTACTTAATTAAAGTTGTACAGTTTAGTGCCTATTTATAATATACATTTCCTAATTTGATGTTATAGACTTTTGTTGTTGTTGGTAAAGAGAAAGCTAATGTAGTCCCATGTTTCCAAGCTCTCTCAGCATTTCTAAGAGATTTTTCTATTGAGAGTCTTATATTTTCTAGGTAGACATAGTGGCATATGACATGTATTTGATATTTAAAGTGGATCAGTTTTGAGAGTCTATCCTCCATAAGACAAAATTGTTTTTGATAATAATCTAGAAGGGCAACAAGTAATAACAGTAGCAACAAAAGCAATACAAGCAGATTAGGATGTTTTTAATTGAATTTTGTGTTTATAAAACTGCCAGTTTAAAATTAGTATTAAAATAACAGAAAGTATTACTGTACTTAAGATGGGAAATGTTTTGAATTAGTAATTTTTAATGATATATACTGAAAATTGATTTATTTTATTTATTTGAGATATAGAGAGAGGCAGAGACAGAAAGCGAAACAGAGACAGAGTGAAATCGCATAATCAAAAGGCCTACAATATATGTGGCTTGGCTGGGCCGAACCAGAGAGCCAAGAACTCAATACTGGTCTCCCACATGGGTGGCAAGAAATCAAATTCTTTAGCTATCACCTACTGTCTCTCAAATTATGCATTACTGGGAAGTTAGAATTGTGAGTGGAGCTAGCTGAGACTGGAACCCAGGCATTCCAATATGAGATGTGGGGACCCTAAATGGCATTTTATCCACTACACTAAATGCCTGTCCTGCATTTTAATTATATTAGTATGTTTTTTAAAAATATGGGATATATAATAGTCTAACAATAATTGATATCTATAATTTTTATTTTCAGGCTTAAATTCTGCAAATTTTCAGTAAATATGGAAAATTCATATTACTATATTCATACTAAATTGACAGTTATAGTCATATTTGTTAATCCATCTTTATTCAGTAGATAGAACATTCTTCCTAGTTTTAAAAAGTTGTATTTTTTTCCACAAAAAGCAACAGATATGCAAGTAGGAAGTCTTAAACATAAGGATAAAACTGTCACTGTTTCACAATGATCTAGTTCTGGCTACAATCCAGAAGTTTTAATACTGTCCATGTCTATGTTTTTTGGGAATCCATTCTATCAGCTACCAAGTATCTCTGTGCATGATAATGTTCCACTAAACTATCTACAGTTATTGTAAATTCCTACATGATTTGCTCAAAACATCCAGAGCTTCTCTTCCGCAAACCTCAGAGGAAACTGCTGAATCATAGCATACATTGCTATTGTTTGATCTCCTGCTTCGTGTTAAGTGTTCAGTTCTTGGGAAAATGAATGAAAAATTCAAGCCCAGTACTTTTTTTTCTGTTGGCACTCACACAGTGACAGAATTGAAGTAAGGACAGTTTGATCTCTTCATTTTTATAATCTCTGTATTTTTTGTTTGAAAGCTACTATTTGAATGCCACATGCAGTGCTGTATGGGCTGTAGATACAAGTAGTGCCTGAAGAAACCTTGAATCATTTTGAACTCACACAGACTTTAGAAAGAAATCCAGAAAAATGGGTCAACCGATGTTAGGGGCTGACAGTACAACTAAGAATTCTTGAGGCAGGCGTGGTGGGTATAAAGCTCCCTCCTGCAACTCCAGCATCCCATATGGATGCCAGTTTGTGTCTCGGCTGCCTCACATCCAACCCCATTCCCTGTTAATGGCCTGGGAAAAACATTGGAAGATGGCCCAAGTACTTGGGCCCCTGTGCCCACGCAGGAGACCTGGGTAAAGCTCCTGGCTTATGCCTGGCCCAGCTGTGGCCATGGCAGCCATCTGGGGAGTGAAAATATAAATAGAAGATTCTCTCTCTCTCGCTCTCTCTGTTTCTCCTTTCTCTCTATAACTCTGACTTTCAAAAAAATACATATTTTTTATTAAAAACACCCTAGGAATTCTATAAACTGACAAATTTGTTGGAGGATAAAAAATAAAATGTGCCAATTCAAAACTTCTGTACATTAATGAACATCAAAAATGGAAGCAATAACTTCAGGAACTGAAGATGAATAGATTTTAATTCAGCGAAAATTATTTTATTATTGACATTAGTTTTTAAATTGTTGGTACTTGGTGCTAACAAAAGCAGAGTGAATTTTGGTTGGTATTGTGACTGTTTTGAAATGTTCTGTAGATAACATATACCTTTCTGCTATTGAAGTCCACTGCTCCTACCACTTTGCATTTAATTGTCAGTTTTCCCTCAGTTTTTCAATATGTATACATTCTGTTTATTCTTGTAGTCTTGCTAGGCAAAATGCTACTGCATTGTACCAGTGACAGTGAGAATTTTTGCCTAGGTCCTGACTGAAGTTGTCTCTAATTTTTCGATTATGTGTAAGTTTTTCAGAGCTATTTTATAAATAACCCATTATAAACAGAAGATTTATTTTATTTCAAACTTACTCTTTTTTATCAGAGTTGAGTGCTGAATTTATGAAATTATTTTCTTTCTGTATTGTAATGATTATTTGGCTTTATGCTTCAATCTATAAATATCACATTAATAGTTTTCCTAACACTGAAGCATCTTTAAGCTTTTGGGCTAAAGCCTACTTTTTCATGCTGCATTATTCTTTTGTAATTTGCCAGTCTTTTTGTAATTTTCTTTGAGTGATTTGCTGGTATTCTGCTGATAAACATTTGTAATGAACAAAAGTTTGTATTTTTGTGTGTTGTTGTTATTAGTTTTGATACCAGGGACACAAAATCTTTTAGAATGAGTAAATGTTTCCATTTAAATGGATATTCTTGGAGGATTTACACAACCTAGCAGAATAGTCTACTCTTTGCAGGCTTGGTCGTTTTTTGTCTATCTTTTGTTATGGAGCCTTTTTATATTTTAATGTCTATCATTCTCAGAATTAAGTTTATAATATTACAAGAGTGAGCCTATCTTGATCTCAAAACATAGATGTGATACCCCCTTCAATTTCTCTCTTATTCATTTAGTATTAATTATTTTAGAGTTACTTGTCATTTCCTCTATTAGCACTGTTTCATTTAGGGCAGCTTATTTTTTTTTCTGTGTTAACTGTAGTTTGTTTCTTGCTGGTGCTTTTCTTCAAATGCCTGCCAATTCTTAGTTATCTCTTTTCATGCGTAAATGAGGTTCTAGGTGGAACAGTACTAGTATCTGAAACAGAGTTTCAAGATATCTCCAGACAGCAAAAAAGTTGTTAATGGAATTTGAAAGCCCTTCTCATCACTTCACACTTTCGACTTTCCTGCCATGAGAACAAACAGGCCCTGGGATGGTTAGAGTGAAGATTAGAGTGGACAAAAAATGATCACTTCTCCCTAGTTCAAAACTGCTCTTTCTTAATGATGGGAGTAAGCAGAGTATCTCTGAAATCTTTGTATTATGTCTAAAACCTATCCAGCTATGAAAAATCTAAGATAAATGTCCCTTTACTTATTTTTTGCCCCAATAAACCAGAAATAACAGATGTCTCAGTTGTCTTTATAAGAGAAGTTAGAGATGAGTTTTCTGTTTAGGTTGACACATTCAAACCTAAGCTCTTGTACATGGAAAAGGAGTCAAACCGTTTCAAACTTTGAGTTGCTTTACACGCAATGGCAATCAATTTGCTGCAAAACTTGGTCTACTGTCTGTGTGAAGGGATATATATATATATATATATGTGTGTGAAATGTATTAAAGTTAAATATTTTAATTAAAAATAATTTGAACGGTGATTTCTCTTTGAATTCCCAAGAGCAGCAGATTCATCATGCGGAATTGTATCACAATCCGTTCTCAGTGTCCTGGGCAGTGCATTGAGAAAGATGAGTGGCTCCCTTCAGTATGTGGGATCCCACATTTTCTCTTTTTTTCTTCTTCTGGTGTCAACACCAGAAGAAAATGCATCTGAGGAGGCTGTGGAACTCTCCTGGAGGTGCTGGAAAGCCACTGTGTAACCTTAGATGGCTGTGTACCTGACTTTTCCCAGAACATCAACAGTCTTCTCCAGTACTGCTGTATTTACCAATTCTTAACACCTTTGTGGATGCTAAGGCATAGACACTGAGGATTCTGCCAGTCCTGCTCTGTGCTCTTAGTGTTCCATAGATAGTCAAGCAGAATTGTCAGATTTTTGTTCCAAAACCTGGACATGGGGTAGTGATGGCAGCTTGGCACGTATCTCTCAAATACCAACCTAAAAACATTAGATCTCTCCTAGAAGTTTAACCTGTTCCCGTAAGATGTACTCTTTTCCAGTGAGTTCGTAGGTCCTTTATGCAAATAAACCACTCCAGGCCCATCCTGGGTGTTCCTAGACACAAATCCATGTTTCTTCCTCCCTCCTTCCCTCCCTCCCTCCCTCCTTCCCTCCCTCCCTCTCTCCTTCCCTCCCTCCCTTCCATCCCTTCCTCCTTCCCTCTTTCTCTTTCCTTCTGTCTTTCCTTTTAAATATTTATGCAAAAGTGAGATCTTGGCCAGGCCAAAGCCATGAGCCAGGAGCGAGGAGCTCCATCCAGGTCACATTGTTTCATGTGGTTGGCAAAATGCATTAACAGGAAGCTGGACCAGAGTAGATGTGCTGGGACTTGAACTGACACAAGACTTACTAACTCTGTTCAATCACTGATTCTTTAGATTTCTAAGTCTGTTTTATATCAGAGTTCAGAATTATTCTACCTTCAACTCACCTCTCACATGGACATTGCTGCTAAGGGAACTGAGGCTAATGTTGGTTCCTTCATTTCATTAATGTTTTAACACAGATTAAAGTGCATTTTGAAAGGTGCAGGAATCAGGGCTCAAAAGGAGATGGGATGAGGGTTTCAGTGGGGGACACAGACATAGCAGTCAAAATCCTAGTTGGCTGGGTGTTGGGAGCAGGACAAAGATCAGAGGGTATCTGGGGAGGAAGACTGTGCAGCAAGTGGATTCTGTCTTTGACATGGTTCTTGGCATCACTACCGTCACTGCCCATCACTGCCCATCTAGATTATCTCTACTGTTTCCCGTTACAGCCCTTGACAAATGTCTCCATTCCACTCCCACCCCTCCTCTATGGTACCCTCCTAATGCACAATTTAGAGTCATTATTTTTATTCTCAGAGACTTCAATAGTGTGGGCACTTGACCTCACAGTTAAGATGCCTGAGCACCACATCAAAGTGCATGAGTTAAATTTCCTACTCCTATCTACAGCTTCCTGATAATGCAGGCATTATCAGTTTCCTTTTTAATAGTAACAACAATATTAATAATCCTTACTTTCCATGGAATAGTAGGAAGTTTAATTGAATTTATACTGGTAAAGTACTTAGAATTAATGGTACATGTTTGAAAATTTTCTTTTCTTTTTAAAAAGATGTATTTATTTGAAACCCAGAGTTAAGGAAAGAGAAAGAGAGAGGGAGAGAGTTTCTCCATCATTCAGATGGCCACAATAGCCAGGGCCAGGCCATGGTGAAGCTAGGAGCCAGGAGCTTCCTCTGGGTCTCCCATGTCAGTAGCAGGAGCTCAGACACTCGGGCTTTCTGCTGCTGCCATTCTCAAGGCCACTGGCAGGGAGCTGGATCAGAAGCAGAGTAGCTAGCACACAAACCAGTGCACATATGAGATGCTTGTGTTGCAGGTGACAGCTTTACCTGTCACACCACAATGCCAGCCTGGCAATTTTTATTAATATCATGTTATGCCCATCTCCTTAGTGGTCTTCATTCTTCCAGTGCCATGATATGGCTTATTCTACTATGGCTATTCAACTGTGAAAGTTGCAAATATGAGCACTTTCAAGCATCTGGGAAACTGAGAAGGGAACCGTGTGAACTGAAGTGCATGTGCCCTTTTCCCACGAAGGTATACAAGTTGAAATTTATTTATTTTTTGCTCACTGTGATTCTGAGTATACATTTGTGATAAATAATGACCCATCACTCAAAGTTAGCAGCAACTGTTATTTCTTCTACTGCTTTCTTTGACTTCTTCTCTCTTTTACTCTCACAAAAGATTAAGTTTATTGCTTACCATTCATTCATACCACAGTGCTTACATTCATTATTGTATTGAGTATGTTCATACTACCATTGTAAATAATGCTTACTATTTTATAATTGGGTTACCTACATAATTACCCGCTCACTTAATTTTTTTGGTCTTTTGAGAGCAAGGGAAATGGTTTGTCCATTTTTTTGTCTTTTCAACATCCAGAAAGTGTTTACAATTTTTTTTGAATGAGTGGGAATAGCATCTAAGGTATATGAAATGTGAAATACCAGTAATAAGTAGAGAATAAAAAGGAATGAAAAGGTTAGGAAGTCAAAGTGGCTGGGTACTACATGAGTGAATGGCTTTGATAAGAATCCCACTCATGCATTGATGCTTCCACTCTCTTTGGGCAAATATTGTCAAGGACACATCCTCTTTTAAGCCTTTGGCAATTAAACAAAGCAAGAAATTGATAAAGTACTGAACTTTTTTCCCAGTGGAGGTTGGCCGGTTTCTACTGAACAGTTAGTAAGAGTTATCCATTGTTCATAGAAAACATTCAATAATAGTTATTTTTCAGATGTTTTAAAGGTAATGATTTTCTTTTCTGTTTTATCAAGATAGTTTTTATAAAACAAACTAGCTGGGCCGGCGCCGCGGCTCAATAGGCTAATCCTCCACCTAGCGGCGCCGGCACACCAGGTTCTAGTCCTGGAGAAACTGGCGGGGCCTCTCCCTATCCCCTCTGCTCTGTGGAGCAGTCCCAAGAGCTGAAATTCCAAGCCATTTTCTCGGGCAGTTGCCAGGGTTACTTTGAGTGGCACGTGAAGGACTTGGGGGCTATTGGCAATGCTTGGAAGAAGAGAATCAGGGGAATTTTGTTGGGGATGCGAAGCCAAGAGACAAGGGACCTGTAAAGAGAGCCGGATTCTTTCCTGGTTGCCCCTCTTCCAGGCCAGCTCTCTGCTGTGGCCCAGGAAGGCAGTGGAGGTTGGCCCAAGTGCTTGGGCCCTGCACCCCATGGGAGACCAGGAGAAGCACCTGGCTCCTGCCTTTGGATCAGCGCAGTGCGCCGGCTGCAGTGTGCCAGCTGTGGCAGCCATTGGAGGGTGAACCAACGGCAAAAAGGAAGACCTTTCTCTTTGTCTCTCTCTCTCACTATCCACTCTGCCTGTCAAAAAAAAAAAAAAAAAAAAAAAAGCCCAAGACAACCAAAACCAAACAGTTCTATCCTCCCTACTCTTACACAAACCAAGCAACAAAAGCTAACCATCAAGAGGAAAAGAAACAGCAAGTATCAGGGATTCGTGGCAACTTCTGCTGGACTGTCCAGTCTGCATATTTAGTTGTGGAGCACATGGAATCACGTACTCAACCATCACTGCCCAGGCTCTCAGGACTCACCAGGAGCTTTTCAGAATGCCCTCAGTTCTTTCTGGGGCAATGATCTTCAAACAATTTGCTCTGAGGGACAGTTTCCAAAGTTATTTTCTTCCTTTTCATAAAAATGCACTCTCTCTTGATTAAATATATCAAATGACAAGGGTACTTCAAAAAGTTCATGTAAAAATGGAATTGAAAGAAAATGAATGCTTCCTGTGAACTTTCTGAAGTCTCATACTGATTTCCTTTTTATTTAATCTCTCTAGACTTGCTATATCTCACTTTACTGAATTTAGTGATGTTTTATTATGATTTGGGGAGGGTCTCAAAAATAAAATGTCTGTAAAAACCATAATTAAAACATTGATGAAGAAAAATGAGTTCAATATTGTAAAGGGCTCCCTTCTCAAACAATTCTTTAAAAATATTTATTGATTTATTTGCAAAGCAGAGTGGGAGAGAGACGTTCCATTTTCTGGTTCACTTCCCAAATATCAGTAACATTTGGGCTAAGGGCAAGGCCAGATGAAGCCAGGGACCACGAATCAGGACCTTCTTCTGGTTCTCCCACATGAGTTTTGAGAACCCAAGTACTTGGGCCATCATCTGCCACCTCTCAGGAGTATTAGCAAGAAGCTGGATCAGAAGCTTTGAGCAGCTGGGGCTGGAACCAGGCCCTCTGAAATGAAATGTGGGTGTCCCAAGTAGCAGTTACACCTGAGCCAAAATGCCCACCCCTTCAACAAATTTTAATAATGTATTTATTCATATTGATATAACTTCAATTTTTAAAATCCAGGATTTATTTGTGGTCATATTCAGCATTAAAAATAACATCAGTAACTTGGCTACTCCCTTTTGGCCCCAATTTTTAAGAACTCTAAAATACAAATAAAGTTCAAACCAAATAACTCAACTCAATTAATACTTAATGCACTTAGACTAATAAAAGAAGGAGAAAGGAGCTTTTTTCTTTGGAAGTACATCTTTTCTGGTGTTTCTAATAAAGCTTGATTTTTTTCATCTCTCTGAGACACCCAGTCCTTCCTAGAAACTTTACTGTCATTCTGGTACCTGCAGAGTGATACCACTGTCAGACTTGGCTGTTTGTTTCTGAGTAAGAACAGCTGTGCAACAGACTGTCTGAACAGTCCCCATTTCAGGATGCAGCACGGATCTCTGACACCGAGGCAGCACCGCACCAGCTGGCTCTGCGCTCGGTGCATTGCTATTCCTGGATGATTTACCTGTTCTCAGTCCTGTCACCTTACTGTTTCTGCCATCTAATTAAAAACCCATGCTAGTGGATTCGCTCTGCTACAAATTAGCAATGCTATCTGTGTTCTTTCTGAGCCTAAACTGGCCATTTTTACTTTTATGATACATGATTTATTTTTAAATTCATACAAGATGCTTGATTATTTATTTGTGGTATATTTTAGCTCTCTTGTGGAGTCTCGATCAGAGTAATCCTCTTCTAATGTATTCATATAGTGTGAAGATCTAAATTTCCTAATCAAAATCATGTCAGCAAAAGTAGAGCTGCTCTTATGATAACATTTTAGTCTAGAAAATGATTTTCCTTTAAAAGGGATTCAATGGACATGATGACATAAAAAGAAGCAGCAAAATTACACACAATCAGTTCACATAATCAAAACAGCAATGTTTTGTATTCAGCAAGGATTTCTTTTTTACTATAATAAATGGAACAAAATAGTCCTTTTGGAATTCTGCAACTGTATTATGGCTACAAATGCAATACTACTAACTTTCTACAGAATTAAAGATAAGCATTTTCAAAACTCCAGAATGAAGAATCATATGGAGATACAGTTCCTAAATAGATAATTTAGATAATATTTCCTTACTAACACTAATGCTTTTCCTTCTCTTTATCTTCATTAGGAACTCAGTATTAAGCCAAGGTTAGTCTATTTTTAAAACACCTCAGTTTATGAAAATTGTTCCAATGTGTCATGACAACTTCTTGGGAAAGACGTATTGTATTATTCTTATATACACGAGGAGTATATAAGCCTAGCCAGCACATCTAGGACTCTAAGGAAAAGATACTCCTGTCTTGTTGGATGATTCCATTGCCTTTGCACAATATTTCTTTCAGTACAGTGTTCTGGAAATTATGTTTTGTAAAGTGTTGTCATTTTCTCAGAAAGACTGGAGTTTAGAGAAAACAGGTACGATGTGTTTCATGTCTTTGTAATCCCAGAACATAGCATGGGCCTAACAAATGTTAGATGTTCCACAAATTATTGCTGAGTGACTTTATGGAATCTGGAGGGACATTAATTAGTGTTGGTATGTACTGAGATACCAAGTCAATTGCCTTCCTAAGATGTGAAATTACAGTTACATCTATATTTATAAAATAGTAGCCAAGCCAGGTACATGGATAGATGTGTATCATCATAAGCAAATCTGGAAATTTGGAAAATTTAAAGGATCTTCTGATTTAAAATTAAAAATTCATGTTTGAATTAGACTTGGTTAGACAACCACTTTCTATTCAATGATTAAATTATCCTTTGGTCTTTTCTATACTTTTTGCTTTTCAGTTCTTCACATTTACTATGAACTATAGCAAATGTAGTGTGAATTTTGGAATCATCGCCTTAAATACTGCAGTGGTTATGTTTGTGAAGGAGATATGGTATGATAAGGCGCTGGAGGATTGAAAACATACTGAAGGAAAATCTCTTAGCAGTGACATCTGTCTTTATTATGAAAAGAGTTACACTTCAAACTAGGACAGACATATCTGCCACAGTTCGTTACAGAAACCCATACCATGAGCTTGGCAGTAACCATGAAATATTAGAAGGAATATAGGAAAATGCCATTGAGAAAGAGGACTTTGTTCCCTAAGGGATAGTCTACCTAGCTTCCTTCCTCCTAGAAACTATTCCTTCCTATTTCAGATTATAAGGATATCAAGAAAATAAGACCTTCCTCTTTGTGAAAGAAAGCCATACAGATTTGCAACAAGTTATAGATTGGGACAGAACGACCTGCTCATGGGAAGTTTTCAGAGATTACTTTGTGGCTTTGTTATAAATAGCATTAATTAAACTGGTACATTTATAACAACTGGGAATCTAGTTCATGTGGTCAAAAAGAGAAGTGACAGTGAATAATAAAGTCATTGATGGAAGCATGACCAGGAAAATCTCATCCTTGGTGCCATTTGGCCAAAATAGAGAGCCTTCAATATAAAGGAAACAGCTAGAAAGGTATCCAAAGAGAAGTTTCCAAATTCAGAGCACTGAGACTGAATACGGACAACAGCAGGAAGTGATACACAGAAGGAAAAGCACACGGTCCAGAAAGGTCCTGGGTGAAGAGGAGAAAGAACAACAAAATAGTAGCCAAGTTCTTATATTGTTATTTTTAAAAATATATTTACTTATTTATTTTGAAAGAGCTACATAGAGAGAGGAAGAGACACAGAGAAAAGATCTTCCATCTGCTGGTTCACTCCCTAAATGGCTGCAATAGCCATTGCAAGGCCAGGCTGGAGCCAGGAGCCAGGAGCTTATTCTGGATCTCCCCATGAGTGGCAGGAGCCCAAACACTTGGACCAACTGCTGCTGTTTTCCCAGGCCATTAGCAGGGAGCTGGATCAGAAGTGGAGCATCCCAGGCTTGAACTGAGCCCATATGAGATACTCGTGTCGCAGGCAGTGGCTTTAACTGCTGCTCAACAATGCTGACCCCAAAGTTCTCATATTGTAATCCATGGTCTCAGTGAACCTGAGGTCTTTTATTGCTTACCAGAGAATATCAGCATAGAGCTCAAGAATCAGCCAAACTGATTTGTGAATAAAAAGAAAAGGGGCTAAGAAAAAAGAAAAGAGAAAGATTTTGCATGCACTTTTCTCAAAATAATGTGTAATTATTTTTTTAAAATTTATTTATTTATTTGAAAGTCAGAGTTACACAGAGAGAAGGAGAGGCAGAGAGAAAAGTCTTCCATCCACTGGTTCACTCCCTAATTGGCTGCAACAGCAGGAGCTGAGCCAGCCCGAAGCCAGGAGCCAGAAGCCAGGAGCCAGGAGCTTCCTCCAGGTTCTCACACTCAGGTGCAAGGGCCCAAGGACTTGGGCCATCTTCTACTGCTCTCTCAGGCTGTAGAAGAGAGGTGGATCGGAAGTGGAGCAGCCAGGGTGTCCATATGGGATTCCAGCACTGCAGGCGGTGGCTTTGCCCTCTATGCCACAGTGCTGGCCCCTCATTCATTTCAAAATTGATTTGCATCAAATGAACTTATCTCTTAATTTCATTTTCTATGAACTTTTTGAAGTATCTTGTATATATTATTTTGGAGAGAAATTATTTTTCAACATTGTATTTTGTTTACAAATATGGTAAATCTTTTCAATTTTAGGTTCTTTTAAAGATTTATTTTATTTTTTTGAGAGGCAGAGTTACAGACAGAGAGAAGGGGGGTGGGGCAAACTCCTCAAAAGGCCGCCAACTGAAGCCAGGAGCTAGATTTATCCTGTCTCCCACCTGGATGCAGAGGCCCAAGAACGCTAATCATCTTCCAGTCATCTAGTCATTTTTGATTTGTTAATAATGTATAAGATGCAATTGTTTTTATACTATTTTTCTAGTTGTCTTTCATAATTTATTTGTAAATCCTAATTATTTTTACTGTAGGTCTTTAGTTTTATGCATATATGTATAGACTTATGCCTCTGCAAATAAGGCCAGTTTACACCCTTTCTATGTATTTATTTATTTTTCTTGTTTGTTAATCTGCTTATATGTGGAAAAGAAGAGGAGCAAAAGGACATCTGTCCTTTCCCTGATATTATGGAGAATACTTTCCATGTTTTTCCATTATGATATATGCATGACACTTGCTATAGACTTTATGTGGATACATATGAGATTAAGGAAGTTTTAATCTATTTCTAAAAGTGTACTTTTAGATAAAACTCTTTTAATTATTTTCACAGTTCTTTAGAAAGCTGGCCAAATCTGAGCTACCTAAAAGCAATGAAATATCTTCCATAGCTGGCCTCCAGAGTTGAGGGAGAATAGTCAAAGTCTAAGAATTTTAGAAAAGGGAATAGAGTTGATAACCTTTTCTTCTATCAAGTTAATAAGCTTTCTTTTTGTTCAAAACTACTTACCATTATTTAATGAGATTTGATGTATTTTAGGAAGACCGCAATTCCTTTATTGTCAAGTGATATCAAGATCTATTTACATTGGCTGAGCTGTTTGAAAAAGTACTTCCAATTGGTGTAGTTCTGCTAAATATCTGTAATGATGTCTTAGCAAGTTCAGTTACTTAGACCCAAAACATCTCTGAATTAAAAAATATCTATTTTGTATTTAAATTTTATAAAAAGTTGTCAGATTTATTTAGCAAAATAAAAAAAAACAATTAAATTTGAATTTCAGATAAATAGCAAATAATTTTAGTATGAATGTTTCCAATGCAATGTTTGGGGTATACTTGTAAGAAACAATTGTTGGGGCCAGCGCTGTGGCTCACTTGGTTAATCCTCTGCCTGTGGCACCAGCATACCATATGGGTGCTGGTTCTAGTCCTGACTGCTCCTCTTCCAGTCTGGCTCTCTGCTATGGCCTGGGGTAGCAGTAGAAGATGGCCCAAGTCCTTGGACCCCTGCACCCACATGGGAGACCAGGAAGAAGCACCTGGCTCCTGGCTTTGGATCGGTGTAGCTCCAGCCATAGCGGCCATTTCGAGGGTGAACCAACTGAAGGAAGACCTTTCTCTCTGTCTCTCTCTCTCACTAACTCTGTCTGTCAAATAAATAATAAAAAAAGAAAAAGAAACAATTGTTTGTCATTTATCTAAAATGCAAATTTAGCTAGCTGTCTTTGTCATCTGACAACCCTATGTTTTAAAAATGTCAAAAGAGGGCTGGCATTGTGGTGTGGCCATTTGCAATGTCAGCATCACAACACTGGTTTGAATCCCAGTCGTTTACTTTCTGATCCAGCTTCTTGATAATGCATCTGGGAAAGCAACAGAAGATGGTTCAAGTAATTGGACCCCTTCCAAACATGTGGAAAACCTTATTGGAGTTCTGGGTTCCTGGCTTTGGCTCAGCTCAGCCTTAGGCATTGTAGCCATTTAGAAAGTGAACTAGCAGATGGATGATCTCTTTCTCCCTTTCTGTCTCTCCTCTCTTTGCCCCTCTCTGCCTTTTGAATAAATAAAACTTTAAAATAAATAAAGTGTCACAGGAAAAATATAGTTCACTATGAAAGTTATAGAATTTTATTTATGAGGGGTTTTCAAAATGTTCAAAAATAAAATGGAAATGTATTGATTATGAAAAAACCACCCATGGTTTCATTAATTTTTCGCCAAAAATTTGTGGTTTTTTTTTTGATTCCACTTTCTGCAAATCTTTTGGAGTATCGTCATACATCATTGGAATTATTTTAAAAGGCATCATATAAAATGTCATTTTAAAGAGATTCAAAGTTTGTTCCATACTGAAAAAGAGCCCATAGTGCATTTGACAATGAAAAAATGACTCTAAGTTCAGTAGCAGCTTTGCTGGAAGAGTAGAAAGAACAGATGAGGAGCAACGTTAAATTGCAGACAATGCAAGGTTTGGAGGCACAGGGATTTTTACAAGTTAGATGCCAAATACTTTTTTTTTATTCATAGTTTACTTACATGGAAACCCTTTTAAGCATTAAGTATTGTAACCAATAGGAAGTTATTACTGACATTAAACTTTCTGTGAAACATTATGGTGGCTTAAATACATCATTAAAACTACACAATAGGGAAAACTTTCATTTCTTTTTATCTCTGAGATGAGAACTAATGAATCAAAAGCTGATTTTTTTTTGTTTTACATAAGGAATCTCTTTGTAACATGGGATCCAGGGTGTGTTACTAGATTCAAGATGTGTCCTCCTACCCTGGTAACCTAACTATTTTAACTACATTTAACTTCAACCTATATCCAGTGATGACATTTCTTTGACTCCTCCCCTTCCATTGTCTACCAATTCAAGACCAAGTGAGCAAGTCCCCATCATGTCCTTCCTTAGGTATTTCAAGGTGATCTCAAGCTGCCTTTACATCTTAGCTGGGCTGTTTCCCCACCAGCAACCTACGAGGCAATCCAATGAAAATAAATTACTACCTTCAGAAGTCCTTTATTTTCCTTCTCTCTATTTTTTGTTCTTGGGATGCTCACCACTTGTACTTTCTCCCTAGACCTCTTTTTCTTAAAGAAACTTTCTTTCTTCGAGTGGCATAACTTGAATTTCTCTTTACCACATGGATTACTTTCTGGTTAGTAACTCTAGTTGTCTTCTCTCTCCATTTTGATTTCTCACTTAATTCCTTAATGTTAACATGTTTGCATCAATTCATCTCTGCTTGCTTATTTGGTTCCCCAGCAAACCATTAAAGTCTTTGAAAACATGGCCTGTCATTTGCTCATCTTTCATTGAGCCTCCTTCTATAGTTGTCATAGTATCTTAGAATCTGTAAATGTTCAATAAAGATTGGTTGAATAGTATTAGTGAGAGTCCAGAGTTTTGTGTTCTCCAATTAATGACTATGATTTTACATTCATCTGTTGTCAGGCTTGTCATTCACCAAAATGAAGTAAATGGACCACTGGAACATAACTTCAGTGATTAAGGCCAACAGCTTTTATTGATGAATAATCAAAATGGCCAATTAGAAAGAAAGAAACTGTAAGTGGTTTAGTAATTTTAAGTGCCTTAGCTCTGACTGAGTGCTTATGAAACAATAACATTCGCAGAAACAACAATTAAGATTTAAAGAATCCAACACTTTGTATGAATTCTGAAAGTAGAAAAGAAATAATTGCAGCTTACTTTATTAGTTTTTTTTTCCTAGTTTAGTTGAAAGAAGCATAGCTGTAAAATAAGGTCTCAATGTGGTAAAATTTTAAGGTTTTTATCTCGGCATTGGAACTAAAGAAAATGTGTTTTTTTAAATGAAAACTTATCTGTGGAAGAAAACAAGAAAAATTTCAAAAGGCAGGGAAATTACAGAATCTACAATTTTTGATGTTCATGATTGTCCACTAGCCTGAGTCAATAACCTTGAAATTAGATGACAAAAAAAGATGCTTTCTGTGACAAGTACTTCAGTTCTTATTAGATTTCCAATAGTCATTTAGATTTGGTATGTTCTAAAAATGCTTCAAAGTGCTGTGATTTCTTTTATTTTTGAAGTCAAGTAGATGTTTCAAAACCGCTACTGATATAATGAACTCTTTAAATGGTAGGTGATATCTGTAACTCATCATTCAGACTCTGTTCCTTACATTTTTATTTTCAAGACCAAGTCATTCAATCTACATTGATAAAGAGCAAAACTGATGAACAGAATGCAAGAGAAAGACAACCTCTGTAATTCAGAGAAATCATCCTATTTTCCTCTGAAACCACTCTCATAGGATCTCAAAATGCCCTCCTCACCTGAACCTTTTAGAAACCCTAGCATTCCTCCAAAATTCACTTTAACTCCCACATTATTCAAAAAGCTTTTTCTGACCTTTTCAGTCCTTGGTAATGACCCCCTAACTTGAACAACGGCTACATGATCTATGACAGCATGTCGTGCCTAATAGATTTCATTATTTTTATGCTGAGTTTGCCTTTTAAGTTATAGGACCCATAAGGTGTGGGACTCTTAGTGCAGTGCCCTAGCATAATGAGACACTGTCAATACATCAGTAGATGTGCATGGTTTTAATAAAGACCTGTGTGCCTCTACGTTTATGGAAGTCCCTCTTTTGGAGAAAGTAGGCAATCTTAAGTTACTGCCAAATGAATAAGTAACTTTTCAAACCAGATAGACATTTGACAATTCTAAATAAAGTACAGGATCACCAGGCTCAGATGTCAGTAACTTATGCTGCCATTTATCTAAGTACACTCTTTAAACATTATTTTCAAAAAGCTTTCCACTGTATAAATATATTTGAGAAATACATCATACTATACCACCTTCTGAACCATTTGTAAGGCATACTTTTTTTTTTTTTTTTTTTTTGACAGGCAGAGTTAGACAGAGAGAGAGAGACAGAGAGAAAGGTGTTCCTTCCATTGGTTCACCCCCCAGATGGCCGCTACAGCCGGCGCTGCGCCAATCTGAAGCCAGGAGCCAGGTGCTTCTCCTGGTCTCGCATGCAGGTGCAGGGCCCAGGCACTTGGGCCATCCTCCACTGCCTTCCCAGGCCACAGCAGAGAGCTGGACTGGAAGAGGAGCAACCAGGACAGAATCCGGCGCCCCAACTGGAACAGGCAGAGTTAGACAGTGAGAGAGACAGAGAGAAAGGTCTTCCTTTTTCTGTTGGTTCACCCTCTAAGGGGCCACCATGGCTGGTGCGCTGCGGGTAGTGCATTGCACTGATCTGAAGCCAGGAGCCAGGTGCTTCCTCCTGGTCTCCCGTGTGGGTGCAGGGCCCAAGGACCTGGGCCATTCTCCACTGCATTCCCAGACCACAGCAGAGAGCTGCACTAGAAGAGGAGCAACAGGGACAGAATCTGGCACCCCAACCGGGACTAGAACCCGGGGTGCCAGTGCCGCAGGCGGAGAATTAGCCTAGTGAGCCTTGGCGCTGGCCTGCAATGCATACATTTTTTATTAGAAATCCTGAGGAGTCGGGAATTAAGACATATTTTGAATCCAACATTTAAGCCATCAATTCCTAAATTTATTGGACAATATAACTTTCGTACCATAGTTTAAAATTACAGTTATTTGGAAAACACTTTGGGAAACAAAATGAAATGTTTCTTTTAATAACATCTAACCCTATTATCTTCACTGGAAGTGCTAGATGGGACGCTATCCACTTGAAGATGTGGAAGTATTTTTCTCAAAGGCCATATCATCAATCTCTTGGCATTTTTAAAAACTTTTCAGCAGTTGTAGAAGTACTTGAACTACAGAGTGAATTTCATATGTATTTGTTAAACAGTTAAAAGTTTGGCATAATGCTATTCTCATGAAAACATATACTGTACCATACTACATGTGTTTAATAATGATGCTATGGACTTTGGTCTCAGAGCTATTTAAGAAGAAAAGTATTAAGCATAGATTGGCACAAGCTGAAGAGTTTTATGACTTTTTGTCATAGTAAAAAAGAAAATCAGGAGCAGGTTTTGTGCCTAGAGATTGAGAAGCCAAGTGAGATGCCCACATTGCAGTCCCATATTCGAGTGCTTGGATTCAAGTCCTGGCTCTACACCCAATTCCAGCTTCTTGCCCATGCACACTCTGGGAGGCAGGAGGTGATAACTCAAGGGGTTGAGTCTCTGCCGCCCATGTAACAGACCCAGGATAAGTTTCTGTCTCCCTGCTGCAGGCATTTGGGAAATGAACCAGTGGATGACACCTTTCCCTCTCTTTTTTTTCCTCTCTCTCTTCCCCCTCTTTTTCTCTCTCTCTAGTCTCAATATATTTTCTATATCTAATATTTAAGAACAAAATAAAAATACTCATAGTGCATTCAAGTATACAAAATTTAGTATTTTTCTGCAAAGGCACAAGATCTTTGTCTCCTGCCTGATTTTTTAAATATATGTTGTTGTTTCTGTTCACTGTAAAGCATGGAATGTGGGTAAGCGATTTGTGATGGGCCAAGGGCTCTTGCCCAGTCTAAATCAAGAAGCTCATTGACTTGATTGCTCTTGGCAGCCATTTTGGAACCTTGAGAGAAGACATAATAAGAAAAAAGTCAGCATAAAAACTGTAGAGAGAAGATTCAAAATTAGCAGAGAGAAATTTTGCTCATATGAAATCATGACTAAAGTGCTTTTTCCTTGCTTTCATGTTAAATGAGGTAATACATTTTGTTTAATATGTAGACCTACTGAAGTTAGTATTTTCTGCCATTTAGAAACAAAAACATCATATTTGATACCGAATCTGTGCCTAAGATTAGTGCCATAGCAGATGCCAAAATACAGAATGAGCTGTGTACAATCATGACAGCCTATCACAGGCTGTGGAGATGGCTATCACTGCCAGGTGCCAGGGCAGTCGCTACTTCAAATGTGGCCCAGCCCTATCTAGCAGCTCAGACCATGTGTTCACTGAAATGTTAACTGTAGGATAATAAGTAGGGAACATAATATCTTAAATATGCTTAAGATCAACGAGGGTCCCTGAGGGAAGTAGATTACACCCTCAGATGGAATTCCGGGAACTTAATGAACAGACATTTTACATAGGTATGGATAGAACAAACAGAACCAATTTAGGATCTGAAGTACATTTGTGTTGGTAAAAGTGGGAAGCCATGAGCATCCTTGAGTCTGTAGAGTTGAGGGAAAGGCAGGGGCTTCTGTCAGTGAAGCACAGAGGAAGGGAAAGCAATGGGCGATACGGCCATGTGGGAGCAGCAAACCTGACTCAGTGGGAGTAGAGTGAGGCAAAAAGCCCACCTTCCCCTTCCCCCATGCTGCACTCTCCTACAGGTTACTCCTATTGGCCAAACTACAACTGGCTACTTTTACCAAAAAAGTAGACAAAAAAGAGATGTTTGAGATGCAAGCGACATGTCCTGAGGCACTTTGGGTAACTTTGATCTAAGATTATTGTGTGAAAATATTTTTACTTGTTTCTGTTTTCCCTTTAACTGAGATTCTAGGTCTTTTTGTCAAGGTAAACTCTTAGTGAGGAGTTCTCAGATGGGTGTGTCTCATCTGGTCCTCAAAGACACACTTATCCCAACTCAGCAGACCAGATGGTGAGATGTCAAGAAATGACATCAGAATGTTGGGTATTGTTGAGGGAGTAGCCTGGATTTACAAAGCAATTACTGTGAGGGCACTTTGGTGTTAAAGAAGTATTGCCTTGCTCCAATAAAACTAGGGAGATGGGGAAATGAGCAAAACAGAGAGTGCCAGTCAGTAGCAACCAGGGCTGTATGCTTAGTACAGGATGTAATGCTGTCTTCTCCTAACCTACTTGGGCTTAGAGTTTAAACCTTAAACAAATAGAAAACACCCCCCAATCAGAACTCTTAAGCTAATTTTTCACCAAAAGCCTAAGAAATATAAGAAAGGAAAGGGTGGTGAGAAAAAGATGGAAATTGATTTAAAAATAAACAGATGGAAAAATGATAAAAAGATACTGAAGACAAAATCTTGGTATAAGTTAAAACCATGATGATAGAAAAATGTGAGGTTATCACAGATCATTGTGCTTTTCAAACTAATATACTAAAAATGTGGGATAACTTTTGAATTACATATTCATTCGAGAGAGACACACACAGACTGAAATAACTTCCATCAGCTGGTTCACTCCTCATATGCCAACAATGGCAGGGACTGGGCCGAGCTGAAGCTGGGGAATGGGAACTCAATCCAGGTCTTCCATGTCAGTGCAGGAACCCAATTGCTTGAGCCAACACAGCTGCCTCTCAGGGTCTAGATAAGCAGGAATCTGGAGTCAGGAGCTAGAGCCAGGAATCAATCCCAGGCATTCCAGTATGAGATGTGGGTGCCCTGACCAGTGTAACCTCAAACATAAGGTACTTTTGAAAAGAAAAGTATTATATCAATTTGCCTTCTAATGTTTATTTACATGATGTGTCTGAATGTACATGTCTCATTGCTATTGTCATTGGTTAAATAACATCAATTTGGGGTTATATGATTTCAGATAATTAAAATCCAAGTTTTATAGGTAGTCTAGAAACCTATTGCATTTTCCAATGTTCTCTCAGCATCTAGGCTGACAGTTAAAAGCAGGTGTGTGTATGTCTGGATACAAAGTTTAAATTCCTGGATTTGGGAATAAGGAGTAACTCCTTAAAGAGATTGTATTTACCTTCTCTGGATTGAATTTTCATGTTTACTAGAGATGTGGCAAGGCCCAGTGAGTTAACAGAGTCTGAAACACATCTCAATAACTGATACTCATTGTATTCCATGAGACATTCCCAAGATAAGAACAATCACCTGTGACTTACATGCTCAAATATGGAGACCTTACATCATTGCTACTACTAGAACTTCCCTAGTATGAGAGGATGAGAAATAATTTCAAAAATTACTATGTCCTAATACAGAGTTGGTGAACTCAAGGGGCCTCCATAGCCTAGACAGCTCATAGCAAGAGTCTCGGGTGATTGCTGACGTCATAAATAAGAGTGCCAATTGTTAAATCAACAACGGAGTCACTGGGTTCATGCTCCCCTCGCAGGATCTCTGTCCTTAATATGTTTATCTATGAAACTCAAAAACAACACTACTAGTCGAACAATACCCTATACCTGGTTCGGTTGTGTGAGTGCAACCTGTTGAAATCCCTGCTTAGTATAGACTAAATTGATCTTCGGTATATGAAGGTAACCGAAAATGAAACGTGATGAAGGGGGGAGAGGGGAGAGGAAGTGGGTGAGGGGAGGGCCATGGGAGGGAGGGAGGTCGGGGGGAAGCCACAACAATGCAAAAGATGCATTTTATATTCTACTTAAAACTATTGGTTGAGCTATGTAATTAATACACAATTACTCTTAGGTGTTTAATTAATGCTATAACTAGTACTCAAATAGTATTTTACACTTTATGTTTCTGTGTGGGAGCAAAATGTGGTAATCTTTACTTAACATACGCTAAATTGATCTTCTGTATATAAAGATAATTGAAAATTAATTGTGATGTGAAAGGGAAGGGAAGAGGGAGTGGGAGAGGGGAGCATTGTGGATGGGAGGGAAGACACGGGCGGGGGGGGGGGGAGGCTATTGTGGTCCATAAGCTGTACTTTGGAAATTTATGCTCATTAAATAAATTAAAAAAAAAATAAAAAAAAAATAAAAAAAAAAAAGAAAGCACAATGACATATCACCACAGCAAAATGACTAAAATAAAAGCCTAATAAAATCACCGATGCTTGTGAAGACCTGGAAAAACTCAATCATTTGATATCACTGTTAATGGGAAAATAAAACTGTCCAGCCAGCTGAAAAAAAAAAAAAAATTACTATGTCCTGAATTTTCCTTCTCAACTCAAATGTTTAAAAAGCCTATTCTATACACTGTCAAAAAGAAGTTGAAAGCGTGAAGCCTGTTTGGTATATTGCTTGAGGATCACAGAGTCATCTTTTTATGCAAGAACTTCAGCTGCAAGCAGCCAATTGGCTTTTTTAATAAAACCAAAACATACTGACACAGACCGTGCCTTATGGAAGCCACAATTTTATTCTCTGTAAGCTGTCATCATAAGATCTGTCATTCTATGTTATAATTGTGTGTTGACTTCCTCACCTCTATTATCCTTTAGATATCATAAAAGTTTTATTCATTCCTCATTCACATTGCTGAATATTTCCAATACATGTGTATAGCATTAGTAAGTTCTTACTATATAAAAATCATTGAATACATGACTGACTGACATGTCCTTAGAGTGATCAAGAGAGACTGTATTTGAGAATATAATTCATATTCTGATTAACAAATGCCAGAGGTTTTTGCATTATCTTCAGAGATTTAAGGAGGGAGGATGTTGTAAATACTTTTATAAAATATAAAAAAGAAATTCCTAACAAAATGGTTTTGCATGCATGGGTCCAAGGGCTAATGTAAAACATGCAAAATGCTAAAGCTCAGTGGAGGCTCATCTCGGTGCAGCTGCCACCTGACTGGCCCACATCTCTGAAAATCAAATCCAGCCATTTTGTAAGTTTCATTTTTTTTGTATAGCTGAGATTACAATCTATCATTTAGAGAGAATCTGACACCTAGATAAAAGCAAGTATATAAAAAGGAATCGACGCTGATGTGGAAGGGATAAAAGTACAAATAGGCTTCATTTCTGTTAGTTACAATGACATGGTTGGGAGCTGAGGAGCTAGCACCAGGAAAAAAAAAAAAAACTTTTTAGGTCATTTTTATCAAGTGACTCCTAGTTGAAAGAATGCAAAACATGTCAAAAATAATCATATCTTCCAAGCTCATTGTTCTAATATCTCTCTTCTTTCATCCCTGATCCCACCTTGAGTTTGAATTCATGCTCCACTTTGAAATCAGTTTCATATTTGCTTTAAACAAAAGAATACTCAAAGCAGTCCGCTTATTATGAGAAATATTTCATCACAAAACAGTTCTCAGATTGCCCTCGAGGAATAATTACCATGTACATTTAATAAGTATGTAGAGTACATGTTGTTTTATACGTTGCAGATATGATACACGATAATTCAATTGACCAGTTTATTTCGAGGTGATCCCCACTACCAACAGCAGAATGTTGTTTATATTGTATCCTGCTGTGTAACGATATAAGGCTACAGACATTTAGGATACTTGATCTCTCATCTAAGTTCCAACTTTGGCATCAGAAAGCCATCCTCTCTGGATCGTAGTCATCTCACTGATAAAATACAAGGAGTTAGACTGGCTGCTCTTTGATGTTCCTTTCTTCATTCTTATATAATTCTACCTTCTGAACTCTCAGGTAACAGCAAGGAAATCAAAAATTTACATCTCTGATCAATTCCTTTAAGCACATTTTTGAAACTTTTTGCTACTAGTTGATGTTATTTCTACAATTACTATAGTAAATAAGGGGCGATAAATTAGCCTCTCTAAATTAATAATGTTGCCAAATATGTGAAATTAGAAGTCATTGGCTAGTGTTATTGCAGATTCTTCCCTCTCTACTTAAATGTGCCTGCTCTCTTGAAGAGAAGTGTTTTTTAACTCTGGGTGGCATACATGCTGTGGAAACTTACCAGATGACAAGGGCAGTTTTTCCCCCCCGCAGTTCTGTCCCAGCACCTGATGTGCATTTTTAGTGGTACAAAAGTTTACTCAGTGATAATTCGAGGCATCATATGGTGTTATTTTTGTCTTTTGAGTACCTTACTGATTAAAAGAGTGAAGAGACCAAAGGTCAGGCATGCTTCAAACTAAACATTAATGCTTTCAGTTTAATACAAATTATATTCTATCCTGGGAAACCTTTATTCCCTAACGTCTAAGCATTTTATTTCATTGCCTGCCAGTATCTAACATTGCAGCCACTGATGTGTACCTCTTGTATTTTGAAGGTATCTTAAGAGCAGGCTTTATACTAACTGTAAGCTGGTCATTTGCAGCTGAGACCAGCTGTGTTTTCCATGCAATTTTATTTTATCAAAATCAAGAACCATAAGCAAAAACAAAAACCAAGAACCATAATCAAAAATAACAGAGACATGCTACGAAAATCCGAACACATCTGATCATTTAAGAAGGAATGATGATGTCAAATAATACAGGAAAGTACATTATAAATGAAGAAGGAGGAAAGACTGGGAAGCAGGGAGGGAGAAAGGAGGAAGGAAGGGAGGGAGGAATTCTGTTTGGGCCTATATTATTAGGCACTGAATAAATGCCAGTTATTCATTTTCTGTTAGGTTGAAGCATATGAAATTGCTGATGTCATTTTTATCCATAAAATATACAATTTTTATATGATTCAACCTAGTATATTTGAAACTACTTTCCAAAATGTATCTGTGTATCATACTAGTGGTGAAAGAAAAGAGTACAAGGCACTCTCACCCGTAATGAACACTGTTTATAGGCCAGACTGAGTTCTGTCAAGTTCAGTCTGCCTAGCGTCTTCTCTACTGGGTGCATAACTGATCCGTGCAAAAGGAGTGCCCTTGTGTGAGAGTCCTTGATGTCATGTTGTGATCTGCCCAGTGGGGCTTTTGCCATACCATCTAAACATGACACTTCCCACTAACAATGCAACAAGTACAAGGAATTTACCAGAACATATAGGTCAACTGGCGAGGCTGCTTTTATGGTAACTTAGACCTGCCTGAGCCCTTATCTTGGGCCCCCAGCAAAATAGCAGCTTTTTATGCTACCAATATGTTGGCCAGAAGAGCATTCAGAGATGGGCGTGACGATGCCTCCAAAACCTAACACAGCTCATCAGGCATTGTGCTTCCTTTCCCTGACGGACTATGTAAACTGTGAATAATTTGTCCTTTATTTTGTACAGCTGTTCCAAGATGATGCCTAATATTTGTCAGGCCCCACGGAGTCTAGTAATGTATGGTTTACAGTGCTTAAAGGAATTCTTTTGGATTAGAAGAAAAAAAATAAAGCTGATCAATTCAGAGAACTAAATAATACTTTTAGTGTACAAGTACATCTTATAACTTTTTATAATTATAGAAATGTCTAAATTAACAGCTAAGTAAATATGTGTACATAATTAATGTGGGTAACTACACTCCTAATTATAAACGTATATACAAAATATACTGTATAATTAATTATATTTGTGCTTAAGGTAATTGTGATATGTATATAATTAACTTAGAAACATTTTATATTTTCAAATTAACTACCCAATCTACAAATAATTGAAATATAAAAGCAAATAGATATATAATATAATTAAATATAACTTTTAAATTAAGTGAGGATCAGAAAAATATGTTAGATTTTTCAAGCTCAGAAAAAAAAATAAGCAAAATGTATAAAGGCAAGCCATAAGCTTCTACTATAAACAGGTGAGTGCACACACACACACACACACAACATGTGTGGTCCAACCAAAGACTAATACATTCTTTTTATTTTTTTTTCATTTTATTTTAAAAGCAGAGGCTAATACATTTTTTTTCATTTTATTTTAAAAGCAGAGGGACAGGAAGACAGAGATCATCCATCTGCTGTTTCACCTCCCAAATGCATGCAACCTGGTATTCAATCCAGGTCTCCCACATGGGTGAGTGGAATCAACCACCTCCCGGGCTCCGTATGGGTAGGAAGATGGATTGGAAGCAGAGGAGCAAGGACCTGACCTCAGGAACTCTGATATGGGATGTGAGCATCCAGGTGCTGACGTAACTGCTGCACCAGATGCCTGCTCCAAGAATTACGCATTATTGGGGCTGGCACTGTGGTGTAGATGGTAAAGTTGCCGCCTGCAATGCCGGAATCCTATGAGTGTGCTTGTTCGTGTCCTGGCTGCTCCACTTCTTTTTTTTATTTTTTGACAGGCAGAGTGACAGTGACAGTGACAGTGAGAGAGAGAGAGAGAGAGAGAGAGAGAGGTCTTCCTTTTCCATTGGTTCACCCTCCAATGGCCGCCGCGGCTGGCGCGCTGTGGCCGGCACACCGCGCTGATCCGATGGCAGGAGCCATGTACTTCTCCTGGTCTCCCATGGGGTGCAGGGACCAAGCACTTGGGCCATCCTCCACTGTACTCCCTGGCCACAGCAGAGAGCTGGCCTGGAAGAGGGGGAACTGGGACAGAATCCGGCGCCCTGGCCGGGACTAGAACCCCGTGTCCGGCGCCGCAAGGTAGAGGTTTAGCCTAGTGAGCCACGGCGCCAGCCGGCCGCTGCTCCACTTCTGATCTAGCTCTCTTCTGTGGCCTGGGAAAACAGTAGAAGATGGCCCAAGTTTGAGCTCCTGTACCTGCATGGGAGACCTGGAAGAAGCTCGTGGCTCCTGGCTTCGGGTAGCAAAACAGCAGATGGAAGACCCCTCTCTATCTCTCTATGTCTATCTCTCTGTCTCTCTGCCTCTTCTTCTTTCTGTATAATTCTCTGACTTTCAAATAAATCTTAAAAAAGAGAATTTTATCAATATGTGTTTGTCTTTCTTATCTAATTACTTCCAACACATATTGGTCTAAATTTTAAATTCTTTTGAGAAGAAATTTGTATTATGCACTGTGTACCATCACCAACAGAATATATTATATTTTGTTACTAAAAATCATTACAAATTATAAAAATAATAAAAATTGACTTGTACTTTTCAGAAGATAGAATTGGCAGATGTTTCCCTGAGTAATAGTAAAAGCCCTGGTCATTATACATAGGATAAACATAAGAAAACTATGACACATGAGGAGGAGGCATACAATCTTGTGACCTCAGGGCTCAGAGTGAGTTCTTTATTCTCTCATATTTTTTTTCACTTCTTATGTTCCATACTTTGTGCTGAAGAAGTCAGTAACCTGGAAAAGCCAGTGGGTCCAGACAAAAAAAGCCACAATAAAGTCTACACTTTCTCAATAAATGGGACAATCTAGAAGATTGAAAACCATAGACAATAACTACTTACTTGAGCCAAAAGACCAGAATTGTGGTTCCAACCCCAACCAAAATGTTGAAAAATAAAACATAGGAGAAATTCTTTAGCATTTATGTTTAAACATGTAATTTTTATGCTTAACACCTAAATAAAAATATGTAACCTAAAAATTGATACATTCATTTAGATATTTCAACTGTAAAAGACCCTGTGAAGAAGATGCAAGGACAAGATAAAGGTTATGAGAAAGTATTTGGAAACCACATATTCTTTTATCTTCCAGCATAAAGAAAGAACTGTTAAAATTCAACATTAATCAAAACAAAAAAATCCAGTGAGAAAATAGTCAGAAGACAGGAAAAGGCCAGTCACTGTAGAAGGCATGAACATGCTAAATAAAGATACGAAGAAATTTTCATTAATCACTAGGAAACTACAAATTAAAGCCATAGTCACACAAGAATAAGAAGGCAGTCCACAGGCTATAAAAAACTTGCAACATATACATCTGATAAAGCATTGCTGTCCAAAATATGTAAAGAACACTTAAAACTCAACAATCAGAAAGCAAACAACTTTATTAAAAATCAGCAAAAACTTGTACAAATTATCACCAAGGAAGACATACATATGGCAAATGAGAATATGAGGAAAAGATGTTCAATATAACATATCATTTAGGCATTGCAAATTAAAACAGTGAGTTAACACTACCTACTTATTTAAACACTCAAAATCCAAAATACTGGCAATACCTAATGCTATGCAAAATTTAACAAGCACTATCATTCATAGGAATGCAAAGGTAGCCAATTTGGAAGACTGGCACTTTCTTATAAAATTAAACCTACTCTTTCCATATGAACTAGCAGTTGTGCTCCTTTGTATTTATCCAACTAAATGAAACCATATGTCCACACAAAAACACAAATATTTGTATTTTTTCATAGTTGCACAAAATCGGAAGCAACTCAAATGTCTTTCCATCATTGAATAAATAAACTGTGTTATATCCATATCATGGAATATTACTAAGCACTAAAAATAAATGAGCTATCAAGCTATGAGAAGACATGGAGGAAATGTAAATGCTTACTCCTACATGAAGCAAGTTGATTTGAAAGGGTTACATACGGTATGATTCTAAGCATAAGACATTCTGGAAAGGCCAAAGTATGGAATCAGTAGAAAGATCAGTGGTTGTCAGGGGCTTGGGAGAGGGAGATGTGAATCAGCAGAGCCTAGATGATTTCTGCTCTGCATAGTGGTACTTTACAGCGTCAAATATGTGTCATTATATGCATTTGTCAAAACCCATACACCTTACAACACTTAGAGGGAATCCTAATGTAAAGCATGGACGCTGAGTGACAATGATGAGTAAGGTAGTTTGTGGTTTGGAACAAATGTTCTGCTGTGGTCCAGGATATCAATAGTGGAGGAAGCTGTGCAAGTGTGGGGACAGAGGGTATATGCTAACTTGGTACTTTCTGCTTATTTTTCCTCCAAACCTAAAACTTACGTAAGAAATAAAATTCATTATCTAAAAGAAAATTCGAAGATATTACTAAGTGGCTATCAGAAAGACTAAATTACAAAAGTGACAAGCCCCAGTGCTAACTATGATGCAGGGGCAGGGGATCATTCTTGCGGTCTGGTGGGAATATAAAATGGAGCAGCCATCCTAGAAAAACAGTTTGGCAGTTAAAGAATCAAACATGCAGCTACCGTATTATCTACCAATTGCACTCCTGGGTATTTATCTCACAGAAATGAAAGCTTATGTTCAAACAAACACCTGTGCATAAATGTTCAGGGAAGTCGTATTTATAATCTTCCCAAACTGGAAGCAACCCAGACATTCTTCAAATACTGATTGATTAAACAACCTGTGGAACTTCCCTACCACGGGATATTGCTCAGCAATAAAAAGAAAGGAATTATTAATAACATGTCACAACCTGAACGAATCTCCAGAGAATTATGCTAGAACAAAAATATCAAAAACAGTTACAAACCTTATGATCCCATTTATGTAACATTATTGAAATGATACAATTACAGAAATAGAGAACAGATTACTGGATGACAGATCACTGGAGAGGATAGATGTGGGAGGAAGTGGGTGTGATTATAGCAGGCAGTATGAGGGTTCCTGGTAGTGATAGAAATATTCTGTAACTTGACATCAATATATCAATGTCAACATCCTAGTACTGTAGTTTTGCAAAATATTACTGTTCAGGAACACTAGGGAAAGGGATTCCTGTATATTTCTTATTACTTCTGACAACTGCATATGAATAGCACATGTATCTAAAATAATTAATAATTTATAATTAAAATATTTAAAAATAATTATAGGCTGGCACCGTGGCTTACTAGGCTAATCCTCTGCCTGTGGCGCCAGCACCCCGGGTTCTAGTCCCTGTTGGGGCACCAGATTCTGTCCCGGTTGCTCCTCTTCCAGGACAGCTCTCTGCTGTGGCCTGGGAGGGCTGTGGAGGATGGCCCAAGTGCTTGGGCCCTGTACCTGAATGGGAGACTAGGAGGAAGCACCTGGCTCCTGGCTTCGGATTGGTGCAGTGCCGGCCATAGCAGCCATTTGGGGGGTGAACCAATGGAAGGAAGACCTTTCTCTCTGTCTCTCTCTCTCACTGTCTAACTCTGCCTATCAAATAAAATAAAATAAAATAAAATAAAATAAAATAATTATAAAGGTGCAGATTTTGAAGCGATAATGAAGTAAATGATTTTTTGAAACTAGGGCTCTTAACAGAAAGATCTGGAGTAGTCAAATCAACAAACTTAGAGAAATCAAATTGAGGTGAGAGATGACATGACACCTGACTGCTCCATTTCAGAAATTTTTTTCCTCTTTTTGAGTCTTAAAGTAACTCTTTAAGAATATTCAAGCTAAAGTTATCCTGTTTCTACTTTTGTGACATTCATGCTTGGCTAAATTCAGGTTTAATTACAGATGATCAGAGAAAGATGCTAAAAGAACTTATGAAATCTTAAAAAACTTGTAGAAATTTAGAAGGAACTCCAGTAAGTTGATGGAGTAAATTGATTTAAATATTGAATGGTAGTGAATGCAGAAGTCCAAATCTATGCTTCCATTGTTCACTCAAATAATTTCTCATCTTCAAACCAAACAGAAGATAAAGAAAGGTAAGAAGAATAGGAGGCACTGGCGCTGTGGTGCAGAGGGGTAAAGCCCTAGCTTGAAGCACCGGCATCCCATGTGGGCGCCAGTTCTAGTCTGTGCTGCTCCTCTTCTGATCCAGCTCTCTGCTATGGCCTGGGAAAGCAGTGGAGGATGGCCCAAGTCCTTGGGACCCTGCACCTGCATCGAGACCTGGAAGAAGCTCCTGGCTCCTGGCTTCAGATCAGCGCAGCTCTGGCTGTTGTGGCCATCTGGGGAGTGAACCATCAGATGGAAGACCTCTCTCTCTCTCTCTGCCTCTCCTTCTCTCTTTGTGTAACTCTGACTTTCAAATAAATAAATAAATCTTTAAAAAATCATTCTTTCCTAGTAAGAAAGTAATAAGTACTTGAGTAATAAATGAAGACACCACACTATCCTCATAAAAAGCAAGGCTGTGAGGATGATATGCATTTTTATTAGGAACTAACATAAAGTTGTCTTTAGTGGGCACAGAAGAGTGTGGGAAAAGATGAAGTGTAGCCTTTAAAATACAGAATTGAGAATAACGAGCTCTCATTCCCATTATATTTTTAAGGAAACTGAGACACATGCTATTTAACAGGCTAGGCAAACCTGAAGTTAAGATGTTTGGTCCCTTCCCTGAGTTCCATTCTAAAATTTCTCACCACACCAAATTATCGGAGTTGCCAGAAAAGGCATATGCAGATGCTAGAGATTTACTTTATACCTTTGTAGAGGAAAAGGAGAACATGATGTTTCTTTGTGATTTAGACTTCTTGCAATGAGAGAAAAAGCTGACATGACTTTACTTAGCTCTATTTTGACCTGCTCTTTTAATTTTGAGATCTTTATTTTAATTTTTTGTTTTTAAAGAAAGACTTTTCTGAGACAAGATGCTCCTTCCAACAATGGGATTGCAGTTTGCGTACAATCCTATACCAGGATAACTGAACTTTTCACTGAGCCACATTCTGAAACCCAAATTCATTATACCCAGATGTAACACCAGAAGACCCAATTGTGTCTGCTTAACTCAATTGAAGTCCATTATGGAAATATTTCTCAGAAGTTGCTCTATTGAACCCTAGAAACATTCCTGGTAGTAGGATGTTGTACTAGTACAGAAAAGCTGGATGAACCCGTCCAGATGCAGACACACACTCAGCATGTACTGTTCTCTGGGTGCTCTACCATTCATTATTTCCCCAGTGCTACCCACATTTTGTTATTCATCTTGTTCATTATTTTTCTGACTCAATTCATAACATATGACTATTAAATGAATCAAGCAATCACCAATGCCTGAAACATGTTTTTAGTATCACTGCTTGTTTTTATTTTGGTATAACAATCTTAGCTCTTTGAAATGTTTACCAGTTCAGTGTATTTGTTTTGAAGGTGGAATTTTAAAGATAGAAAATGGTAATTATGAGAAAAGTAATAAAATGTGCTCTCTTTGAGGTATAAAGTGCAGCACTTAGAACAAGACAATGGCCTCCATTCTCTTACTGACAGGTGGATATCACTTTAGATGAAAATGAGAAGAGATTTAGTGGACTGAAGAATAACTTCCTCTTGACAGTGCCCTGACCCTTGACCTGTGGCTTGACTCTTGTTAGCTTCACTAACACAAGGTAATTGTCACAGGTGTAAGATAAAAGACATCTCTACAGAAGCTACCAACAGTTGAAAACTTATTTCTTCTGATAACTACTAGTGTGCTGTTGAGACAAAAATCCTAGGTCTGGACCTCCTCTGACCCATAAGGACATAAAAATTTACTCACAGGGAAGCAAAATTCCAAATACAAAGATCTCTCTTCACTATCCGGCTCAAAGATCTCTACTGTAAGGGTGAGGGTGCATGCATCAGGCTAAAGCCATGGCAAAAATATTGTCACTAATCTGAAAGCATGCTTTGAACATAATTGTGACACCGACCTAATAAAGAATGTTTATTCATAATAGACTCCCTGAGCTTTTGTAATTATTAGTAAACTCATACTATGTCATACCTTGGAAATGTGTCCTGTTCTGAAATCATTTATATTTATATGCTAATCACTTTCTTCAAAAGATATAAATTATTTGAGTTTCATTTAAATGTTCTGAAGGTTGTAGCTTGGGGAGTCTCACAGATGATGTGGCAACAATTGTGGTTGCTCATGAGAGTGAATGCTTCCTCTTGAAGAAAATATATTGTATACTCCTTTTAAGCAATACAAGAAATTCAGAAAACACAGTGAAGCACAATGAGTTATGCAAATTCATGTTATAAAAGGAGAATATTACAAGGGAAAACCAAATGACTGTAACATCTGCTAAGTGAAATGAGTATAGTCATATACCCATGATTAGAAAAAGAACTGTAGAAGAGTGAATATTGCTGGCAAAATGAAGCAGTAACCCAGCAATGTTTTCAGAATGCTTTATCATGAAGGAAATTGAGTCAAGCTTTTTAACACTTGACATAATAATGTGGTATATTTCCCTATGCTGGTTTTCTGATTGGATGAAACACTAGAATAATCCAAATGTTTCTTATTTAATATGGGATCATGATAAATTTTCTTGCCATAATAAATATCCAAGATCCGATTGCCAGTCAAAACTCTGTACAAGGCGTAAACTACTTTTAAATTCATGAGGGTTCCTATTCAGGTCATAGGTCTTACCCTTCAGCACTTTTTAAAAAATCCATAGCAGGTTTTGATGACACAAAATTAGTATATATAAGTTTCAGGATAACTAGACAAGACAATACAAAGATTATGTTTATCTTAAAGTGATACTATAGGTAAACTCTTTCAGTTGGTTCAGTAAAGGTGTAGCTCACCCATCTGTTTCCAAAATATCACACTTTCTTTTTATTAAATCAGGAAAATAAAGGATTATAATCATGTAGCTTATTGTCATGCATATTTGCTATAATAATGCTTTTTTTCCCAGACTACCATCTTTTCAAATGTGATGAGATCATCAGGTAACAGTGTAGGATATGAAGGCTTAGTGTGCTGTGTTGTTAGCACATTAAAAAAAGAAATTGCTGGGATAATTAACAACTACCTATTTGTCTGTGGGATGCATTCATTATGGCTCTACACATTGGAGGTCTCCAAAATCTGTGCAATAAAATTTCCTCTTTGTTCAGGAAGTTCCCCTTGGATTTGGGGAAAATTCTGGTTTGCTGTGTCTATTGTAATTGTGACAGGCAGTTGACACGTCTCATAGTCTAAATGTAGTGGCAAGCAGGGGGTGGTACAATGATGAAAAAACTGCCATTCATTCTTGTGCAAAGGAAAGGTGTTTCTTAGCATATTCCAACCTATGCTCAGACTAGAGTTGGGTCGTTGGGGTTGAAGGTCAAATCTGTGAGGTCAAAGCTATTTCTTGTCAATCTTCGTTCACTAATGACACATGAATTGGAAATTAGAACAAAGTAAGTAAAACGAATAGCCAGAAGGTGAGTGTCTGTTTTATTACTCAGAAGAGCTGGGAAATCTGGCCAATTGTTGCCCTATGTGGCTTGAATGACAGTTGTTAAGTTGAAAAAGGGACAGTGTGATGGGAATGCCACTTTAAATCTCAATTACCTCCTCCACTCCAATCAGCTTGGTAGAGCTTTAATGAAGTGCAATTCTCTGTCCTTTTCCTCATACTTCTATCTCTAGAATAAGCCTCACATTCAAGTTTGACAGCAGTACAATCAGTTTTCCATTCATCACTGGCCCTGTTTTAACCCTGCTGAAAAAGGGCCTAATGTACGTGGCAGTGATGGCAATTAGGCAGAAAAGTAATATTAGAAACAGACAAAAGCCTGAGTCTTTTAGCATTACAGGTGTTTTTTTTTTTTTTTTTAGCCCGTTCTAGACATAAAGGAATAGGCAGTGTTGTTAAGTTCCCTTCTTCAGTCTTCTCTTAAGCTGAAAGTCCAACGATTTCAAGATTCAATTAATTAGAGACATGGAGAGCCAAAGAACAAGGTAAAAGCTAAGTTCTTTCTAACTGAAGACACACTTAGTAATTGGCCCCTTATTAAAATGGATATCTTCTGGGTGTATGTTTAATAAGGTTGATAAAAACTCGTCATTTCCTCATTAGGATAGCACATGAATACACACTGTATATAGAAAAGAAATCTTAAAGAGAACAAACAGGAAAATATCAATCTGTTAAATATGGGAATGTGAAACATAAAATTTGAAAAGCCTGAGAACTATAACTTTGTAGGAATGGAGGGCGTTAAATGCATTGTGTGTGTGTGTGTGTGTGTGAATAAGTGTGTAAGCAGAGAATTTTTTTAATTAAGACAAGTGTTGACTCTTCAATCAGTTTATCTAAGCATACAAAATATTTAAGCATTTGAGTTTTATAACCTGGATCAATATGTTTACTGTGGCTTTTTTTAAACCATAAAAATGGATGACACAATTAACTACCTTTCTCATGTGGAAATGTATGCAAGATTTCACAATCTATAGATTTGTGCCTGTATATGTAAGTATCCAGGTGCTAATCATGCTATATCATTAACACAAAAGTCACATATATGTGTCCAGAAAGTGACATGTATTGTTTTATTTAATTATATTTGTAAATATGCCCAGTGTGTGAAATCTCAGAAAAGACAAAAGTTTATAGATTTTTGTGCATGCAGTTAATTGTTATATATGTTTTCCTAACAGTCCTTTTTATGCCAATTTTTTAAAATGTCAGCAAGGTTGAGGTTTTTTTTTTTTGTTTTGTTTTGTTTGATAGATTCCACAAGAACATGTGGCATCGGTGTAAGGATCTTGTTTAAGAGAATGGAGGCTTGGAGAAAAAAAAAAAAAAAACAGATGCAGCAATTAGGCGGCTCTTGCTGCTCATTGGGGAGGTGACACAAGTGGGTGATAGTGGCTTTCACCTCTCACACTCCCTTCTCTCCTGCCTGATTCCTGGAACAATCCCTGTCAGAAACACTCTTTGAAAAAGGCTGCATTAGACAATGGCTCTTCACCCTTATTTTACGCTTTAAGTAGTGGAGCAGAATGCTGCAAGGGGCTGAAAACAAGGCGTAATCTGAGAAAGACGCGCAGGCATTGTTATAACTGTGAAAACCAGAAGAGCCCCTTTCAGAGCCGCGACTGAAAGTGCTCGGAAGACCTTTAGTCCTTTGCACTCTCCCAATCACCAATTAGACAAACATTAACATCAATTAAGCTGTTATACGGCACAGGTTCCATATAATTACCTTAATGGGTTGACGCTTTCTTTAGCAGCAATTTCTTAAACAAACTTCATCTTTTGTGCAACAGGCTAAGAAAATTTTCAGCAGGGAGCATTTCCTTTTGTCAAGTTTTCTAAAGAGACAGCTGAATTGTTCTATTTAACAACAAACACCTTCACTAAGGACCCTCGTCTTGTCCCCGTTCCCACCACATTTGACTACTAGGCTCAAAGCTTATTAACCATCAGAGACAAAAAAACGGACTGGCCAGGGGAGCCCAGACACATGCAGGGCGGGCAGTACACAAAGGACCAGTGAGTCTGGCACCGGTTTGCAAGCAGACCCTTGGAGAAAGCACCAATTGAATTAGTTGCCTATTTAGTATCCAAAGCGCCAGATCCGTCCTTACCAAAAGCACAAAGAAAATGAAATAGAAAAACAGGATCTTGCTCATAAAACAAGACAAATCTGTCTAATTTATTTTGTACCAGTAAGTGCTAATTAAATGCAAGCTACTCAGATTCTTCCTGTTCCTGCCTCACCTAATTCGCTTAGAACCACGACAATGCCAGTCTGATTTTTCCCCCTGTTTAACAAACATTCATTTGAAATGTACTCAAATACAGCTATAAAAATACAACCCTTATATCACTTCTATTTTTACTTTATATAAAGTCCATGTGTTTTTACTCTGTTGTGAAATTATTTGCTAGTGGTTGTGGGGGGAAGCTCTTGGCAGAAGCAACTCCTTAAACTATCCTGGTGCATCATAAGGAATAAACAACTTGAGAAGCATATAATGAACTATAATTGTCCCCGCATGCTCCCCCTACCCCAACCCCAGCATCAGAGGGTTGTAGTGATGTATGTAACCAAATTTCATAGCAGTTCATAGAATGTCAGATTCCTGACTCTTCTGTTTACAGTTCTTAAATCTGATCTTGATGAAAATAAAAAATAAAATTTAAAATATGTGAACTATACACTAAATGCTTATGCCAAATCAAAGTTTTTGAAGTGCCTCTCTCTCTCGCTCGTTTGCTCTCTTTCCCTTTCGTGTTCTTACTGCTCATTTCCACATACCTGACTATGGCAATATTCTCAGGAGCAAGCAATTCACTTTACATCTTTAAGGTCAGTGCTTGGGCTCCAAAGACAAGTGTTTGTTTTATTTTGTGCTGCCCTAGTACATGCCTAATATCTCTTTGGGTCAAAGCTCAAGGACACAAAGTTAAAGATGACAATAAACTTACTTTAGATTTTAACCTCAGGCCATTGTCATCCATGGCCAGAGGATTTACAAAGAAAGAATTCTAGACACTGAAAGGTACATAAGAACAAAATAATTCTTAGCTATGTTGCCAAATAACAGCATTGAAAAGATATATGCATATCAGAGATTAATTTATCTATTATATCTAATGGGTAACCTTTTTACTGCAGTTTCGTGGACATAAAATAAAATTGAGACTAACCTTCCTTAAATTTCACCCTTAGTAAATTCAATATAGACGGTGACTCTCTATTCCAATGTCAGTATGCTACTTTTTTAGAAATTCTTCTCTTTTTTAAATACTTACTTTATGTTCACATTCATTAGGCTAAATACATAGTTTGAATCTTCCCGGATTACTACCTTGGTGCCTTATGATACCACTTTAAATATAAAACTGTATTGCTTGGGTGTTTTTCGTCATTGGTTACTTCTGCTTGCTCCAGCACAAATATAGCTGCAAACTGAAAACTTCACAAATAAATACTTGGATGCCCAAGTAAAGAGTTTCCATCACTGATTTTTTTTTTCCTGACTGGAGTTGAGCCACTCATGACAGAGTAAGAATGTGCAAGGTCAAATCAGGAGAAGCCTGGGGAAGCGCTCCTGGTAGATATACTTTTAACATTTTCTTTATAGTTACAGAAGCATTGATCTTTTCAAAACAGAATACAAATTGGAGTTACAAAAGACATTTCTTTGTAAAATATCACATGAGAATTAAACAAATTTGTATCCTTAGGACTTTTACATATAATGAATACAACTGGATATAGAAGGGACAGGACACCAGGTGGCAAAGTCACCTCTGTAGCCACAAAGGAAATGTGTGTGGAATCAAAAACACCTCTTCCTAAGGTCTGCTAGGGATGAATCTGTGATGTTTGAATGGAGGGTTTTTTTCTCCATTCAACATATCAGGCAAAGATCTGAATAAAGTTAATGTTCTCATTTTGACACATATATCAAACTGAAAACACCTCAATCAACTGTTGGATGGATTTGGCATAATTATTGATACACTTTGCGGGATTTGAAGAGTGAGGATTCAGTGCTCATACACCACATTTGAAACAAATACGACTTATCAAGTAGAGTTCTGACATGTGTGACTCTTGGTATCGTTTTGGAAGTGAAATAACCTGTCAGATTTTAAAATGTGTTAACAACTGGATAGTTAAATGGCAGGGACATGAAGAAAGGACATGGGCTTGGTTTAAGATCTAGCTCTTGAGTAGAGTCACTGACTGCCAGCCTAGAAGTAATCATAGCAAAAGCCCCCCACCACCCCAGGCCCCGAGCAATAATTCTACAGTAGAATAAATAAGCTACTACACAGTTGGATTATCCTAACTCGCATCTGTAATCTTCCTTACAATGGCCATTTATTGATGTCTTTCCAAATACATTAGAAGTGGCAGATGATTTATTTTGTCTTTGGAAAGTACTTATAACCATTTACTCATTCAACAAATATTTAAGTTTCTACCATGTGCCAGGCATTCTTTCCTAAGTACATTATCAAAGTCAAATGGTACAGCATGCCTAACATCCTTTCCTTGGAGATGTCTCGACATTGAAAGGATTAAGGCATTTCATAGAGCAGACATAGACAAAAGAAAAAATCCACTTGTCTCACACTTTGTACAATTCTTTATCATGATTAACTTATGTCTGGTGTCTGATGCTCGGTAGGTACTTGGAATATGGTTTTCTGTTAACTTCTTTATATTGAAACCCCAGTTAACCCCCCCCCCCTTTCTCTTCCTGTTTGTGTGTGTGTGAAAAAGAAATTCTCTGATCACTGCCATTGTTCAGTTGTCCTAGTCTTGTTGCCATCTATGGTAATGATTTCTTTTAAGGGTCTGTTATATCTACTTTTGTTTGACTTTAATGTATGTTATTCTTTCCATCACACTCCTGAATAAAAGTGGGGTAGGCAATCTGTGTGTGTGTGTGTGTGTGTGTGTGTGTGTGGGATGTAGTGGGTGGGCGACAATGGGAGAAGACTCAGCATTTATTTTGGAAATTAGAGGCTAAATGAATTTGTGTGTGTGTTGCGTGTTATGCTTTTGTGTGAATTGGAGTATCCCAAAATGAGAGTTAAAAATGTCAGCTCTTCAAGGAAAAAATGATGGAAATGGTAGCAATGAAACATAGGCTGGGTACGATTTCTCTTTTAAGATCAGTGGGTCAGTCCGCATCTGTGTTATTGAGCACCTCTGGGGCTGAGCATTGCCTCTAGGTATCTCTAGAGGAGCTACAGACATAGCGAAGTATATGTATATACAGGAGATGATTTCTTTAATTAGGAGCCAGAGGACTGTACTGCCACAGGACATTTGTATGTATTACTTGACAATTTTCTGCTGCTTAAAGAAAATTGAAGATATTTTGATCATCCATTTATGCTAAAAGTTGTTAAGTCCAACTGTGAAACACTGATTTCTTTGATTCAAAATTATTTTAAAACAGATAACAACCATTATATGCAGCTGGTAAAGGAACATAAGTCCTATAGACACTCAAATTTAGTGCAGAAAATAATTCTGTGCCAAAATCTCCTTGACTTCTACTAAATTTGTATTAGATACAACTATATTCATATATATATCATATCTATAACAATATTTCATAACTATATATCATATCTATTTCCACTTGAATGATATCTCTGTAATTTCTCTCTCTCTCAGATTAATACAATAAAATGTGTCCCTATTAAAATCAGTACAATAATTAAATATAATGATAGAGTGTAGTGCTTTAATAAGTGGCATACAAACAACATACATTGAACATTGCCATGGACTAATATTGCAACTGATGGCTGGAAATACTGATATATTTCTAGCTTATCAAATATTCAAAATATATTTAGATATAAAGGGTAAGTCCTTAGAATCTCTTGGATAGAGGTAACTTTTCATTCAAAATGTTGAGAATTAAATGCCTAGCAGTGAACATATAAATAACAAATATGTCCTAAAAATTTCTTCCCCATAATTCATGGGCCAAATTATTGAAGAAAAGGTTCTTATTGCAAATAGAATTTTTTCAAGCCACTAGATCCTACTAATGTAAATTATTACTATGGTCCAAAATAAAATATATTTTAGAAATTTTTGTTCGTTAAGGTCTTCTAAAGAAGATGCTGCAATGTGTAAAGAGGGACAAATCAGTATATTAGATTTGTATTACATTTCTAGTTTTTAATCTTAATTATATTTGCTTCCAGTCATGTGTCTCTTTCCACTTTGCATATGTGTCTCTTTCCAATTTGAGTAAGACTTTGAAATTGAGTTTCAACATTATTAATGTAGTATCTAAAAATCTAAGCACTATTAAAACCAATTCTTTGATCATCAGTTCTGGAAGATTGGACATTGTACTTTATTTCCAAAATGCAGACATATTTCTGCTTTCTGATTGCCAGAGTGCCAAGAACTCTTTCATGTTCATGAAATTAAAAAACAAACAAAATAAAAACCCTTCATAATCCAATTCTTTAAAAGGTTCTGTATAAACTTGGGCTTTTGTATGTCTGGGGGTCATGAAAGTTCACCTGATTTAGTAACTTCCCATTTAGCTACCCTAACATGGCCTTAATTCCTCAGTTTCTAAAGCTACCCTGTTGTGTGTGATCTTTTTAATGGTGCAGCCTGGTTAACAAACACTATTTCCGCCTTGTGCATCCCAGTCTATAGGAGAGGCCAAAGCTTCTCATTCAAACTCTGGAAAGTTTCCTTCTCTTTTGCAGGTGGTGGGGTAAACAGGGAAGAAAATTAGGGGTGTGTCTTGGGCCTTGTCTGTCTTCAATGCTCCTCCTCCTCTCTCTATGACAAAGGAATGACAGGAGAAGAGACTTCAGGGGTGTTAGTGCAAGAGGATGTGAGCCAGGATGGTGTGAGCAGGAAAGATGAAATGCATATAGGGAAAGTGAAATGAGAGCTTATGGGAAAATACAATCAGAAAAAACAGGAGAATAAAAGGAAGAGTTTAGCCTCTGCATATAGAGCGTGTTGTTTTGTTTTTGATGAGTGTCAGGGAAAAAGAGTACAGTAGGTCACTTAAAGGTATCCCAGGTCTTAGAAAGGAAAGAAGGACAAGGACAAAAGCTCTCTGTTAGAACCACTCCTCATGCTGTTTATTTTGGTCCAAGGCCTTAGGAAAGGATTAGGATGCAATGGCCTTCCTTTTTATAAGTGCATCATCTTATATAAATATTAACCATATTTGGCTTTTTGGGTATCACACAATTAACAAATTAGTTCTTCTCTAAGAGTATTCATTTGGGTTTTATAACAATTTCCCCACCTTAATTTTAATATATTACATGCAAAGGGAAAATTGCCTCCTATTTTATTTCCCTTATTGAAATACATTCTCTTAATTCTAGGCTCTAGGGTTATGGTGGCAGTCAGTTCTGTCATCAGAATATCAGCACTTTGAATGGAATTTTTAAAATTACAAAGACTGCACAGGGATATTGTAGACTCAACCATTCTCTCCATATGCTAAAAGTACCTTCCTTTAAAGCTTATGCATTCTCTTTTATATAGCTCCCCTTTCAATTTAATTCACTGCATTTATTATAAGATGGAAATTAAGAAGTTCCTCCATGGTTTCAAATCTTTTGTGTGCAATATTTATGAGATAGAGAAGAACTTTCTGCTGTTCTTTTATATGAGATTTAGTGAACTGAGTTAATGTTCATGAAGTAAAACAAACTGTTCATTTGCACTTACATGTGCAAGTATGAAATACAATATCCATGTCCAAAAGAATCTAGAGGTATAATGGAAGGCTTTTAATTCCAATGTTTAAAGTAACTTAATTCTAACATGATTTACTTTCAAAATGTAATAATCCAAGTATGACATTCAGAGAGGTCCAGATGCTGTGTTGTATTTCTCTGGAACAGCCATGTTGAAAATTTGCCAAGGGACTGTCATCCCTGTGGACTTTGACTAATGAATCTTGGGTTGTTTAAAGCTGAAGCAGAGACCATTTTTTAAAAGCCCATTTTTTTTGGATTTTGTGATTTGCCCTTGGAAAATCTGTATCTCCTCTAGAAAATCCAGTGACAGTTATTCTCTGCCACAGGTGCTTACCATCCATTACTTATTACTCAACTGGTAGAGAATACTCAAGAATGGTCCTTATAACATTCCTAGAGAACTTGAGAGTAGCCTTGAACACAATCACAAGCACTTTGTCCGTCATACCCATTATGAGAGTTGTACAGTGGAATGTCATTTTTTGATTTGAGCATTTAGTCCTTAAAGTCACTGTTCATTGCTATTGAGACCTTGAATAAGGTCCTTCTCTTATAGAGGAACTGGCACTGTATTAAATAGTCATATAAATTCATGCATTTCCATCTGTTTCTACAGACATGGGTGTTTCTTTACTTGTCAAGTCATTAATGTTCTACTTAATATCACACTTAAGCCAAAATCTAATTATATGAGTCCAGAACCATAGCATAAGATTATGAAGACAAGTGCATATATATCTCTTAATATCCCAGTGATATCATCAAAGGTTTGTATAACTTGGAATCACCATTTTGGATATTATTGGTGAAAGTATGAAAAGAAGTTCTAGCATCAAAATAGTGACATATCAATTTTGTAGTGAAATATGAACCTACTACCATAATTAATATTGTCTATCCCAATAGTTGTGGGTTGTTACATAACTTAATTCAATTATTTTTGATCAAATAGTTTTAATCCATTGTAGGTATTGGTTAACATAATTCATGATACTTTACAGCCACTATGCTTGATAAAGACACATAGTAAGAAATGTTTAATATATATTTATATTGGTTTAGCTTTAGAACTTTAACGATCATAATTTACTTTGCTCTGGCAGTGTGTGCGCACACACACACACACACACACACCCTGTGGTTAGTTTATTCCTTGCTACTTTAACAATCAGTTACTGCTTTGGTGAAAGCCTAAAGCTTAATCCATTAAGAGCCATTCAGAACAAAACAAACAAACAAGGCTTTAACCACTTCAGTGACAACAGTGCAGAACCAACAAGCAGCCTTCTGAGAAAATCTTAGCAATTTTAGGATCAATAGCTTTGCACTGGATGCTCCTAAGTGATGAAAGTTAGAAATTTGTGCTGCCAGGTCTTAGAGAATAAAACAAAACATAGAAGTGTAGGGAAAGATAATTTGATCAGTTTAGTTTGAAAATCCCCAGGCAGTTCAGAAGGCCGACTAGAGTTCTATCAGTAGGTTACAATGAAAGCAAACTTATTCCAACATCATCTTGGACTGGAAATGTTACCTCTGTGCCCTGAAAATTGAACTGTTAAAATACCTTTTACTCTCTCTCCAAGATCCACTTCTTAGAGCTCTACTGTTATTTATTCTAATTAGTAAGTGAAATCTTTGAGGTGAACTATATAATAGAAAGTTACAAATAATGCTTTGAAAATAAGTCTTCTTTAATGTCTTTATATTAAAGTATTGAGGAGAGCTTCATAGTCTACTTACTTCAGGGTTACAGTTTGAACAATAAAACCAACAAATGCATTTATATTTGAGGGGAGCAAAAACAAACATTTTCTTTTCCTCAAGTTAAAAGCCTGTTCACTCTCTCCAAGAATTATTCCATTGTATATTATCTTTTGTGAAAAAACCCATTAGATTCCTTTATACATCCCTGAGTCTTAAATAATACACCAATGCTGCAGAATATGCTTTATGTCATTCCATAGAATAAAAAAGGTCTCTTATGTCTTTTGTATTCATTACTTTATCCTTTTCAGTTTTATAAAACAATTTTAAAATACTCTATTTCCTGTAGTTTTAAAATGCCTTTACATGTACATCTAATTATAAACTCAGTAATGAAATAGGAGTGTTATTTATTGTTTATCTCATCATGTCAGCTGGCTAGACTTTACCCACAAATTATCTGGAGGCATTAAATTATATACCTTCATAGGTAGTCAACTGACACTGTTGGGATTGCCTGCAGTATGTTTACCAGTTAATCTGTTTACTGAATATTTTCTACTCATTTATGTTTCTGCTTTTTACTCTTTCAGTAGATCCTCATGGAAAAAAAAACATACTTATATCAAGAATTTATAAAGGAAATCTCTTTTGTTTTAAAATAGTGTCAGGTTAGAAGCAGAATAATCTGCTTGCTGAAATGTCATCAAGTAACATTGACCATCAATATTTTACAGACTAAAGAAAGAAATTACCCTGCAATATCATTAAAATGCATGATTTTCCTGTGTGTCAGGAATGCTGTGCAGTTTTGTCTGGATTCATTAAGGCGCTCACTGCATAAGTGCCTTGCCAACCGGAATGTGGGTGGCTGTAATGGCAGCCTGTAGGTTTGTATGGAAAACAAGTATGGCACTGTGAAAAAATCCTTCTCTCACCCTACAGATACCTGTACCGAGAGCTTTCGAGGCATTTTCCATAGGCTCTTTGACAAGTGAATGTTAAAGCCCCCACTCACTGGGAAGCAAAGGTAAGTCTAAAAAATGCATAGAAGAGAAGGGGAGAGGGTGGGGAGTGCGGTGGAAACACCTAGCATCGAGGCAGCCTAACCAAGTGACAGACACGTAGACAACTCTGATGCTGCCAGAACAACACTCTGCACAGCCCACCAGCAAGCAATTTGTCACTGCGACAAGAATATCCTCCGCAATTTGGCATCAGGGTCCTTGGACAGCCAACTGCGCCTGTACAGCACGAGACGTGCTATTCGGCAACGGGGAAGATGGGAACCAAGGTTCTCCTTATTATGTCCAAATGTGTTATTTTATGAAAAACATATCTTTTGTCACGATCAACATAGAGATGCAACGGTAGCAATTGGTAATAACCGGGAGCAAATAAGACAACCAATTGAGAAAAAAACAAAAAACAAAAAAGGTCCTTGTGTGTTTTTTGAGTTATTCTAAGTGTTGAGAAGGTTTGAGGATGTTTGCTTGATGCATCTGGTATTTTACGCTCTCAGTGTTTCAGAGAAATAATGAATCCATAGGTACAGGAATGAACTGGGAAGATTTTTGGTAGCAAACCATTTGCTTATAGCAGAACATACTCTTTTCTTTGTTTGAGACTCCATGTGTTTGTATATGGTGTGTTGATTAGTATGTTGCTGAGGGCAAATTCCTTCTTACTGGTATGATTTAAAATAGGACAAAGAATTCAAGGTAAGTTGAGTGATAAATGCGCAAAGGAAAGACCCTTTACTCTTTACATTGCTACCCTGGGAATCTATTATAAAAGTGCAGTAAAGGAGAGAAGCCAGGAGCATAGGATAAAGGTATTCGATAAATAAGCAAGTAGTGTTCTCCTTGCCAATTACTTGGCATCTTACTTTGTAATTAATGCCACAGTAATGAAAAAAGTGGTAGGCACGAAGATTGGGCCTTTTGTGTATTCTATACAGAACCAAACACTCATAAAAATCCAGCTCAAAGCTAGCCTAGTCTGGCTCAGTCCACAATCAAAACTTGCTAGGGAATTAGAACAATCCCATAGGGTGTACGTGTGTGTGTGTCTGTGTGTTATAATGCATTATATAAGAGTGACATCAGGCAATTGTGGTATTACTGTCTCCATCACACAGACAAGGGTGTCCTTCATTCCTCAGACATGATGGAATCTTGTGCCCATTCTGCCAGCAGCTAACATCATGGTATCTATTATGTTGTTCGCTAGTTGTCCTATGAAGCACTTTAGCTAACTGCTGCTTAAGAGGCTGTAATAACTGTCTTGCGATGCTGGCTGTATTTCCCAGAAGCTTACACATTTGTGCTCTATGCAAACTTTCAGGAACTTAAATGACTTAAGAGTCAAATAATGGGAAAACTGATCATATAAGAAATATTTAAGAAATTTTAAATTTAAGAAAGATTAAATAATATGATTTAGGCAACTCTGATATTGTTTAAAATATAATATGTTTCAAAAATATCCAGCTAATGTTACAATATTTCATAAAGACATGAAAATTCATTTTTTATATCTATCCTGTAAACAGGAAGGTAGTGAATGCCTTGGGGTTGGGAGGTTGGAGAGTGAGATGTTTAATTGTGGCGCCATGGAAATGGTGTTGAGGTGGAATGTGTAGACTAGCTACATACAGGAATGATTAAATGACAGGGCCTGAAATTTATATTCTTTGTGGGATAAGGTACAAAGATGGGGGTGGGGTGGGGAATAAGGAGAGATATGAGGAGAGAATGTTCAAGGCTAGAGGGTACAAAATACGGTGGAGGCCATAAAGAAAACTAACCTCTACTTTTCTAAGCTTTGCATGGGGTGTTTTCCTTGCAACTCCCATTAAAGTCAATGGGAATCATGCAGCTAAAACCCTGTGTAACTCTTTGACAATTTACTTCCTAGTGCCAGGAAAAGAGTACTACCTACTAAGGGCAATTTACTCATTTTAGTTTGTGCCTCCCATACAAAGATGAATTTGATAGCACATAGCAGGAGAAAAGAGACTGCATTTAAGATTTTGTTATTGCAAAAGAAGTCATCATTGAAAAATGTCACCTAAACTCTCACCTTGTTTAGCAACAAAAATAAACAGGGAAAAGCAATCCACCAAAAGAATATGAAAAGAAGTATGGACTTGATTACAGGAAAAATGGTGATTGTTAGTATAAGGATTTTTTTCCTCCATTTTAAATTCTCAAGCTCTGAACACAATTGCAGGATAATAAGAATACAGGGCGATTCTTAAGACACCAAATTGAAGCTCCTGATTGCTTGCTTTTCCTAGTGCATCTCAAGTTGTACATATGTAAATACAGTATGGTTTCCTTACATAATCTTTAATAATATAAATTCTGTGGTAGGGGGAGGCTTACCAGAGGCTCCCAGTTATCGATAGTAAAATAAATGAAATGACGGATGTCTGTCCTGCTGTAGGCGATGACTGAATCAACGCACCATACTCATTTTATGCATGTAAAATATTTGAAAGCTATGGAATGTGAATGTTAAGAGCATGTCATTTACAAGACTCTTACGTGAACTTTGAAGTCAGAAAATTAACACCGGCTTCTGAAATCATTTTTTTCCTTTTCATTATAAGGCTGTGTATTTCTTTTCTTTCAAATAAAGGTCTTTAATTCAGTGCTACATCACTGAAATACTTTTTGTAATTGCACAATCATATAAGAAGCTTATGTGGGCTGAAGATAGTACTCCTGTATTTTATGACTCTCTTCTATATTTTTTTTGTAACTTCTCTTGTTTAGTGACTTGTCCTTTGGAGAGTGAAGAAGTAAGATCCTACATAGCTCTGCTTTTTCGTGCATGGATGGAGCAGAGACGCATCTATGTACAAATATCTATGCAAATTGATTATTCGGCAGTATAATCTCTCAGTTTTGTGGGTAAATGAGTGCTTATCGCCATGGACCTGGCTTGTACTTCAATTTCGGTAAGTATACTGCTGCAGCAGCCTTGGAACCATTACTCTCTGATTGCACCAATTAACAAATCCTGAACTTTACCACTAGAAAAAGACATAGCTCCACATTTACGAATGCCTGGCTTTTGAGAGAATAATTATGTCACCAAACCTACTATTGATTTTCAGATATACAACTCAATAATTCTGCAAAAGTAATGCACACTGATATTTTTAAAGTTAGAAATAATACATAAAGATTAATACAGAGATTTGATATGTAAGATCATTTAGGAGAGGAGACACTTTATTTGAACAGAATTAAATATGTTCTAGGGCTGAGTCCTTGATTATACATTCCACGTTGGTACATTTTGACTGTGTGAGAACTTTGAAATTTGAGTTTCCTGGTTGATAGGGTTGAAAATTCACAGAATAATGGAAATACATGCTTTTATTAGAAAGTAGTAATGCAATTGTAAAACCATACAAAGATGAATTTCAGACATTAAAATTCTCTAATTTTTAGTTTAAAAATCTCAACTGGCTCTTACTCCTTCTTATGTTCCAGACCACTCAGCATATGTGACTAGATCACATATCCTTAGCCAAATACACATTCAAAAATCTTGTTTACATATTAAATCTGACTTTAATCTAGTACACACAACTCTTTAATTAGCTGTTAGATTTTTCCTTCTAATTGAACTTCGGTATGGCTACAGTATTTTTTTACACAAGCAAGAATATGTTAACTTCAGTATTAAAAGATATTTCTCCAGTGGCAATGCCATTCCTAGTGGTACAGAGCTTGTTTTTCCTCCTACATCACAGTATCATTGTTTCATGATGAAGAATAATCTGAATAATCATGAGTACATTTCAAAGAATCAAAGATTTACAAGGTCATATATTTTAGAGCTCTTATTTCAGGAATTATATTATCCATGAACTGAAGGAATTAGATGCTTTAGCTGATTGATTTCTAAAATAAATCTCTTTAGACTTGTTTTGCTGGGAATTGGCTGTAAATCAGCCTGCTAGCACTGAAGTTTAAGGCATTTTTCAACATTCATTATTTTCCATATCTCTTCCCACATGGTTAAAAAATTATGACTTTGACATGACATCTATGAAGTCATTGTAGAGTATGCATGGTTGGGAAATGGAATACAAAAATAATATATTTTGCCTTCCAATATTTCAAAAATCTCATAATGGGTTACTAGCTGGAGGGTTTTACACACACACACACACACACACACACACTGCATTACCTTTAGCTCAGAGAAACATTTTAAGTGTATTTATCCTGAAACATTTTCCTAGTCACGGAGTTGGTGCTTCTTGAACTGATTTTATCACCTGAATAAGAGAATTATACAAATGTTCTCATTAAAAAGGTCTAAGTTAGAAACCAACTAAATGAATTGATAGCCAAATTAATGACTAACTGTATTCATAAGCATGAGTTTGTATATATTATTATCTTTACTGTGACTACGGCTTTTTTTTCCCTATAGCCTTATTTATCTACCTTTCTTCAAGTGTGTTGAGTAAAGGCATGGTACTATTAACGATGTTGATTCTCTTGCTCCAAAGATCTTTGGGATTTTTTTGTATTGTAAATTTCTGATGCTCCAATTTGAAGATTTGACATCTGAACTCCTCTTTGCAACATACAAGAAAAGGAAGTCACCATACAATAGGCTCAACAGTCTGGAGCTAAAGGTCGCCCAACATTATTCATGCTTGTCTGGGACCAAAGCACAGAAAGGAAATCCTGCTGCCCAGGGCTGTTGTCTCTTCTCTCCTTAGGAAGAAGGTACAACTTCTTCACCACTAAACAGATTCAAACATGGGCATGGAGAGAGGAATGCGCTTTTTAAGGTGAAATGGGGTCTTCAAAAATTTTAAAAAATACCTATAGCAGAAAGGGAACAAAACCATTTTAAATAGTAAGAACTTGGAGGCTTAAAAATCATGACAGTTTTTTTGTAAAGACCTAAAATGTGTTAAGAACTAAGTGATGACTCAAGTGAAATACAACGTAATTTTCATAATTATTTAAGTGTGAAAGGCATACATTTGGTAGTTTCTTTCATGTTAGTTCAAATGGCAGCATTGGGCAAATGGAATATGAATAAAGAATCTCTCTGGTTTATCAATAGCATCCTATGTAAATGTGCATGAATCATTTAATCATAATATCCCATTTCTTCATTAGCAAAAGGAAAATAATGTCTATCTCATTATATTCAAGATCCCTCAGGATGGTGATATTAGATGATTCTATGCTATAGTTATAGTTGTAAAAAATGGCTACATGGTATAAAGTAAATCACATTCTAACAATAATAATGTAAGATGTAACAGAAAATTATTTCTGATGCCTGATTTTCCATTGTAGTTTAAGCTATTACTCATCGAAAGAGTATAATTATATTTATTGTGATAGTTTCATTCGTTTACTCATTTGTTCATTCAAACTATTTATTAATGACTAAACGGTGTGACCATGCTTGCTACCAGTAATTCAGAGACCAGTAATATAAAGTTCTAAATCTTCAAAATATTGGTAGTCCAGTGAGAGAGGAAATAAACCAAAAATAACAACATATTATACAATGACGATTATAAGAATTTGGCAGAGTTGCTTCTAACTTTGCCTCAGAGAGACTGGGAAGCTCCATAGAGGAGGCAGTGGCCTAATTTACAATAAAGATGGAATCACTTCTGGGAGCTGACATTTAGCCCAGGGGTTAAGACATCTGTGTCCCATATCAGAGTGCCTGGGTTTGATATTTGGCTCCTGCTCCTGACTCCAGCTTCCTACTACATAGTCCCTGGGAGGTGGTGGAGATAGCTCAAGTAATTGAGCTCCTGCCACACCCATCAGAGACTTAGATTGCTTTCCCGGCTTCTGGCTTTTGCTCAATCCTAGCCCTAGCCATTCTGAGCATTTGGAGAGTGAACCAGCTGATGGAGTGTTTCTCGCTCTCTCTCTCTCTCTCTCTCTCTCCATTTCTTTCAGTCTCTGTCACTTTCTCTCAAATAAATAAAAAAAATAGTAATTCTGAAAAAATGAGACCACTAAAACTTCTTGTCAATAGATTGAAGACCTCTATAAGAGGGCCCTCACTTCACTTGTATTTCTTAGGAGACTCTGGGCTTTAAGATATTTCTTATTCCTTTCTGTGTTTGTGTCTTCAAAAATATGCACTTTTGTAAAGTATTATCTGTTTTTACAATTTTATTTTGAATTTGGGTTTTCTTTCTATCATCTTGTACACTATATAGGAAGATATGGGGAGATAGTAAATACTAAATGTAAATGTGACTAATATGGCTACTTTCCACCCATTCAATTCCTCTGTTCTTTAATTGTTTCTGTTGTATGAAAAAGTAAAGTAAATATAAGTTAAATATATGTGATGATAAGGATTTTATCAGATAATAAGACAGATGTTGACATATGAATTAACCAAAATAGGGAAATATATTCTAAAATTATTGTAATATTTGAGAGAACTCTAGAATTCTCCAAGGATTTTTTTTTAAAGTATACAATGTGTTACAAGATTTCTTTTTACAGCAGGTGTGAAAAAGAAGCAGGTAGCCAGAAGACTTAGTACAAAGAAAATATCTGAAGCAAAATCAGGATTTGATGATTTAGGATAGTGTTTGTCAAACTGCAATGTGTTTTTGTTTTATTTTTATTTTTTACAGGCAGAGTGGACAGTGAGAGAGAGAGACAGAGAGAAAGGTCTTCCTTTTGCCGTTGGTTCACCCTCCAATGGCCGCCGCAGCCTGCGGCCGGCGCAGGGCGCTGATCCGAAGGCAGGAGCCAGGTGCTTCTCCTGGTCTCCCATGGGGTGCAGGGCCCAAGCACTTGGGCCATCCTCCACTGCACTCCCTGGCCACAGCAGAGAGCTGGCCTGGAAGAGGGGCAACCGGGACAGAATCCGGTGCCCCGACAGGGACAAGAACCTGGTGTGCCGGCACTGCAAGGCGGAGGATGAGCCTAGTGAGCCGCAGCGCTGGCCAAACTGTAATGTTTTTAAAAACTACCTGAAGAATGTGTCAATATAGAGTAGATCCCTAGGGTAGGTCTGACCAACTTTCATGTTTTACCAACTCATACATGCTGATACTGATTGAGATCCTACTTTAAGAAATTCTGATTTAGAGCAGTGCTTCTCAAATTTAATCTGCTTATGAGTCACTTGGATTTTGTTAACTGAAGATACTGATTCATTGGGTGGCAGCATTCCCATTTGGGTAAGCTTGAAGGTGATGTTCATACTTTTGGTCTGTAGACCACATGGTAAGAAGCAAGGGTTGAGATGACTGCCCACATTAGAAGCCAGGATGGCATAGTTTGGTGATTTCATAAAATAATAAGATCAAATAAAGATTTTATTTCCTTGTATCCTTACCAAGAAGAGTTAGTAATAGTTAATGACTTTTATATCTAGTGAGAACAAATAGAAGTATTACCATCCTATTGAGAAGCATTTACTGAGCTCTTGTTTTCTGCATGAAATGGCTTCCATAGTTACTGTAAGAGAATTAGGTGAAGAAATTTTCAAAACAGCATGGTATTTTTATGTCACTTCCATAAGTGCTCTGGAACTTTAAATGCTTCCCAAATTGGCCTTTTATTAAACCATTATATTTCCCCAAGGGTGACAAATTGTGTATAAGTATAGAGGCCAAAAAAAAAAAAAAATAATAAAAGAGAGAAAGAAGGGCTGGCGCTGACGCATAGAGGGTAAAGCCACTGCCTGCTGTGCCAGCATCCAATATGGTCACCGGTTTGAGTCCTGGCTGCTCCACTTCTGATCCAGCTCCCTGCTATGGCCTGGGAAAGCAGTAGAGGATGGGCTCTTGCATCCGCATGGGAGACCTGGAAGAAGTCCCAGGCTCCTGGCTTAGGATTGGCTCAGCTCTGGCCCTTGTGGCTATCTAGAGATTGAGCCAATGGATGGAAGACCTCTCTTTCCCTCTCTGTGCCTCTGCTTCTTCATAACTTTGCCTTACAAATAAATAAATACAATTTAAAGAAATAAAGAAAAAGAAAAAAGGTTACCCTAATATCTTACTCAGAAATGAAAAAGAAGAAAGGGTCTCAGAAATAGTATACTAGTCAAAGAGTGTTATCCAGCCTTCTTGTTTAAATTTTGATTTAGTTAGACAAGTTCTATTTATGTAAAGCAAAAGGTTGAACTAAATCTAGTGAAATGAGCTGGAAAATACACTTAATTTTAATCAGATAGCAGTTCCTGTTGGGTTCTATGGATGTGGGTGTGAGAGAGACTTACTTAAATGTGTTGGCTGTCTTCATCCCACATCTCAGTAATTGATGACTCGCTATTCCATATCTACTTTGCAAACCTTTAAAAAATAGAAAAGTAAAATCACAGTAATGATCATATATCATTGGATTTGAAATAAACATTTCCAAAAGAAGATTAACATAATAATTATAAGAAATAGGATCTGTAGTGTATACTATGGCCAATTTGAATAATTTTAAGCACCCTGGGGGTATATACATTTTTGTTTTTCTATGCCTCTATCATTCACAAATTTCCCAGTGATATGATAGTGTTAAATTCAGTAACTGAGTAATTAAAAATGCTTCTTACATAACTAACAATTCTCTAAATTCAAAGTTTATTTTTTTGGTGGACTGGAACAAATATGAATAAGCTATCATTTAATACAAATACTCAAATATGTTAGCCACATAAATCTAAAAATACTCAAACATGGTAATACAATTTTAACATTTCCTTATGTCTGATATATGTGGCTTCTTTGTATTAACATTTCTGAGGATAAATGATTATCTTTATAACCTTAATCTAAAATTAAGGACTTTTTCTGTGTCCCCCCCCCCTATTTCCCAAGCATATTCATTTCTGATCCCATTCAACAAATTGAACTCTTCTAAGAAAAAGTTTTACCTGCATATTGCTTTGACTCCTTAAAAATCATAATTGTTTAATCAGTCGCATATTGTATACATATATTTCATCAGTAATATATATATATATATATACCAAAAGAAGTTGCAAACAATATGCTTTCATAATTATATATTTACAGAAGAGCTGTGGTTCTCAAAATTTTTGGAAATGTGACTTTTTATAAAAGCTGTAGCTCCTCCTTCCCTTTACAAAAAATGTTTATGAAGCACAAAGAAATTTTGCATACCAAGTGGTGCACATTCACTGCCTTCTTGGAGTAAGATTAAGCAATATGATCTTGATAATTGAGGTAGAGTTAACCAAAATGCCATTCTTTTTCTCCTTTCTTATATAGACATTGAAACCAGATGGATCAATAGACTGTTTTTCTAAATACAACATTTTGTTTTTATTGTGTAAACCTTTCCTTACAAATAAGCCTTTATACTGTGTAACATGGAAGCAAGTGGACATCTGGCTCCTGTGCAAAATATGATTCACTCATTTGCATTTTTAAATTCCATTCATTCCATTTTTAAATTGTTCACTTGTCCTCTTTGCTCTTTCTAAAAGCAACTTTTTTCAACTATCTTCAATTTCAAATACCCTCAGTGCTTATGCTTTTTATAATTTGGAACATTATCCTTTTAAAACTTTAACAAGGAAATCAATATTCAAGGCCATTGCATGAGGAAAACTGCACAATCTAGGTAAGAGGAAAGTTGATTTAAGACAAATAAGAATTTGGGTGACAAAATAAATTTACTTTATATTGGTCTTGGATGACTTTTAAATATATTTCAAAGCCCATTTAAATATTGTCAGGAGGAAAATATTAGTAAGGAATTAATTTTCTCTTGAAGTTGGTTATGACATTTCTTCAGAAAATGTTTGGAGTGTATAAAAGTATTTCTATCACTAATGACATGCTTTAAACAAATTCTGGGATGAAAGACTATTGTGCTATTTGGTTGTTCATGTGTTTCTCAGCAAGACATTTTGTGCGTAAATGTTGAAGCTCTAAGGACTTGAAATATGGAAGAATAATTCAATCATTTCCATGTCTCACCCATTTTTATAGCAGCAAAATTAGTATTCCTAAAAATTTCTATGATCTTAAACTCTAATAATAGCCAATGGCAGAATAACTTGGAAGTTATATTTTAATTTTGATTAGAGCTTCTCCCAGACCATTTAGTCCCTATCCTAAAATTATAGACCCAAGTGGAATCTGAGCATATTCATAGTTTCTCAATAGTTCAATTTAGCCTCTTTGAATATTGCCCTATAGCCAAGTGCTTATATTCTGGAAAAGTTCAGGGGTGGGTGTGTGTGTGTGTGTGTGTGTGTGTATGTGTGTATGAAAAGATATCCTCTGACTTGAGGAGCTAGAACTAGAAAATGGAAATAAAGAAAATCATGATAGGTAAAGAAAAGAGAGAGAAATCAGTTCACCATGATCTTTAGCTGTAAGCTTTGAACCAATTTTTGAAAATATACCAGAGGATAATGCTTTTCTAAGAATATCAGTAGCATGAGTGTTAAGGAGATTCACTTAATAGACATGTTCCATGCACAGTAGAGAAATACAAATACGAAACTTGAACCAATATTCTTAGATGGTTGAAGTTTGCAAACTCTGCACTTGCATAATCTTCACAATTCACAAATCAAACCTGGCTATTTGTTCATATCATACAATTTAGAAAATGCCTGGAAGAAAATACTGGACTTGAAATTAGGAGAACTTGATTCTTAGGGTCAACTTTAGCATAATCAGATAGATTGACATGATCTTCTTGAGGTGACACAACTGGGGACATTATTAAATTATTAAATTTCAGACATGCCACAACTCCTATTTCTGAAAAAGAAGACTACCATCATCAGAACACTCCCTGGATCTTTTGAATAGTGGTTACTAGTTTCACATATACGGCTTGGCAGTTCAAGATGAATGTAACAACCTTTGATTTCATGAAGAATAGAAGCAGTCTCATTACCACTGATGCAGATCCACGAATTCTGCATAAGGCTTTGGGGCACATCTCTATTTTAAGGAATTACCTGCTGTCCTGGTGAAAAGGAATAAGGGACATCCCGTAAGGTGTTGAATGTGGATTAGCTAGTCCTTCAAGCACTCCATCTGATGTAAGTAGAATTGAAGAAGTCTCAAAAAACAGTTTTGGAGAGTGGCCTGGCATTGGAGTGTGGCAGGTTAAGCTGCTGCTGGCAATGCTGGAGTCCCCATATTGGAATGCCTGGCTGTTCCACTTCACATCCAGCTTCCCGCTAACACACCTAGGAAAGCATCAGGTAATGCTTTAAGTATCTGTGTCCTTACCACATGGAAGGAGTTCTTGGCTGCTGGATTCATCTTGGCTGAGCTGGGCTATTGCAGGCATTTGGGAGTGAACAAGCAGATGGAAGATGTCCCTCTCTTTCTCCCTCTCCCTCTCACTCTTCCTCTTCTGTTGCTGCTCTCTGTCACTCCGTCTTTCAGATAAATCAACAAATACATCTTTTAAAAAATTTGGAGAGAAATGTGGAAGCTGTCCAAAGTATTTTGTGTCCACAACAAATATTGATGGAAGTATCCACTGAAAGAGATGCTAAAATCATTTCCTTGAGATTAACTAGAGTAGTCTGTGTTTAATTGATTAGATCAACACAGAAATTACACAACTGACTTGGTAAGGTCACAAACCAATTAATCAAGTCTTCAAAGAAGGAGGTACCTTTCTCTGAAGGGAGGAGAGGACCTCCACTTTGAATATGACCTTGTCTAAACAAGATAAGAGTCGGAGAACTCAAGGGGCTTCCATAGCCTTGGAAACTCATAACTGGTGCATAGGGAGATTACTGATGCCATAGACAGGAGTGTCAATTGGTAAAGTCAACAACAGGAGTCACTGTGCACTTACTCCTCATGTAGGATCTCTGTCCTTAATGTGCTGTGTATTGAGATTTAATGCTATAACGAGTACTCAAACAATATATTTCACTTTGTGTTTCTATGGGGGTGCAAACTGTTGAAATCTTTACTTAATATATACTAAAATGATCTTCTGTAAAAAAAAAAAAAAGAAAAAGAAATTATGAATTCCCAACTTGATTCTCACTGGGATTAAACATGACAATAGGTCTGATCTGATTTCATCATCATTTAAAAAAAATCATCTATTATTTTTCACTTTATGTTTCTGTGTGGGAGCAAACTGTTGAAATCCTTACTTAATGTATACTAAGCTGATCTTCTGTATATTAAGATAATCGAAAATGAATCTTGATGTGAATGGAAGGGGAGAGGGAGTGGGAAAGGGGAGGGTTGTGGGTGGGAAGGACGGTATGGGGGGGGGGAAGCCATTGTAATCCATAAGTCGTACTTTGGAAATTTATATTCATTAAATAAAAGTTAAAAAAAAAAGAACATGAAACTAAAAAAAAAAAAAACAATTAATCATCCTCTTTAAGTAAACATCAAATTGGGTTTTGACTAGGGTGTTGGGTTCCTTCTATTCACCTGTGAGATGAATAATATATTCCCCTACTCACATCACAAAGAAAAGATACAAGAAGACAGATGGTTGCTTCTCAATATAACTTTTGAGATTTTAGGGGAAATGGTATTGGCATAAAGAATCTAAAAGGGGCCGACACCGTGGCTCAATGGGCTAATCCTCTGCCTGCGGCGCTGGCACACCAAGTTCTAGTCCCTGTTGGGGCGCCGGATTCTGTCCTGGTTGCCCCTCTTCCAGGCCAGCTCTCTGCTATGTCCCGGAAGTGCAGTGGAGGATGGCCCAGGTGCTTGGGTCCTGCACCCGCATGGGAGACCAGGAGGGGCACCTGGCTCCTGGCTTCGGATCAGCGCAATGCGCCAGCCGCAGCGCGCTGGCCGCGGCGGCCATTGGAGGGTGAACCAACGGCAAAAGGAGGACCTTTCTCTCTGTCTCTCTCTCTCACTGTCCACTCTGCCTGTCAAAAATAAAAAAAAAAGAATCTAAAAGATGGTATTCTATTGTGGCTTATAGTACCTTTCATTTGAAGTTATTGTAGAAGTATTTAAAGTGGAAATTCTCAACCTTTTATTATCATAAATCAAAATGAGTATTAAACTCTCCATGAAGTCAAAATAGGACCTACAACTGGAACAATTTCTTTGTTGGTACAGTAAGTCATTGAAGATGAGGAAAAGATGAAACAATACCTTCTGAGTCATATTTTCATTTGACATGCATGCATTTGTTCTATGTCAGTAAATTTATCACTGAACCAACATATACATTCAAAAATACAGAAACAAGAGTGTAAATATTATTGAATATTTTAACAAAGTGAATATATCTATGCTGTTTTCTGTGATATTCAGGAACTGAACATCATGTAAGCAACTCCTCTTTGTCCAGTCTGTCACTCCCCAAAAGACATCACTGTCTTGACTCCTTTCTCCTTGAGCCTAAAATTGCATTCATGTTAGTGACCTTTATATAAATAGTATCATATGATATGTACTTTGTTGTACCCATATGTGTAATTTCACTCCATTAAGTTTCATTCTGAAGCAAATTTCATCACATGAATATACAAAAATTCATTAATCCCTACATTTGACGGGAAGGGGTTGTTTCCAATTTTTGGCTACTATTAATCTTATATGTGTTTTGGGCACATAAATAGACATTACATTTTTTAACTTTTATTTAACAAATATAAATTTCCAAAGTACAGCTTATGGATTACAGTGGCTTTTTCCCTCCCATAACTTCCCTCCTACCCACAACCCTCCTATCTCCCGCTCCCTTTCCAATACCATTCACATCAAGATTCATTTTCAATTATCTATATATACAGATCAATTTAGTATATATTAAGTAAAGATTTCAACAGTTTGCACCCACACAGAAACACAAAGTGTAAAATACTGTTTAAGTACTAGTTATAGCATTAAATCACAATGTACAACACATTAAGGACAGAGATCCTACATGAGGGGTAAGTGCACAGTGACTTCTGTTGTTGACTTAACAAATTGAAACTCATGTTTATGGGGTCAGTAAGCACCCTAGGCTCTTGTCATGAGTTTCCAAGGCTATGGAAGCCTTTTTAGTTTTAGACTCCGATCTTATTTAGACAAGGTCATAGTCAAAGTGGAAGTTCCCTCCTCCCTTCGGAGAAAGGTACCTCCTTCTTTGATGGACCATTCTTTCCACCATTCTTTCCACTGGGATCTCACTCACAGAGATCTTTCATTTAGGGTTTTTTTTTTTTTTTTTTTTTTTTTTCCAGATTGTCTTGGCTTTCCATGCCTAAAATACTCTCATGGGCTCTTCAGCCAGATCCAAATGCCTTAAGGGATGATTCGAAGGCCACAGTGCTGGTTAGGACATCTGCCCTTCTATGAGACTGCTGTGTATCCCTCTTCCCATGTTGGATCATTCTCTCCCTTTTTAATTCTATCAGTTAGTATTAGCAGACGCTAGTCTTGTTTATGTGCTCCCTTTGACTCTTAGTCCTATCATTATGATCAATTGTGAACAGAAATTGATCACTTGGACTAGTGAGATGGCATTGGTACATGCCACCTTGATGGGATTGAATTGGAATCCCCTGGCACGTTTCTAACTCTACCATTTGGGGCAAGTCTGAGTGACCATGTCCCAGATTGTACATCTCCTCCCTCTTTTATTCCCACTCTTATATTTAACAGAGATCACTTTTCAGTTAAATTTAAACTCCTAAGAATAATTGTGTGTTGATTACAGAGTTCAACCAATAGTATTAAGCAGAACAAAACAAAATACTAAAAGGAATAAATTATTAAGTTGTTCATCAACAGTCAGGACAAGGGCTGATCAAGTCACTGTTTCTCATAGTGTCCATTTCACTTTAACAGGTTTCCCCTTTGGTTGCTCGGTTGTCACTGATCAAGGAGAACATATGCTATTTGTTCCTTTGGGACTGGCTTATTTCACTCAGCATGATGTGTTCCAGATTCCTCCATTTTGTTGAAAATGACCGGATTTCATTGCTTTTTAACTGCTTTTTAGTATTCTATAGAGTACATATCCCATAATTTCTTTATCCAGTCTACTGTTGATGGGCATTTAGGTTGATTCCAGATCTTAGCTATTGTGAATTGAGCTGCAATTAACATTGAGGTGCAGACAGCTTTTGTGTTTGCCAATTTAATTTCCTTTGGGTAAATGCAAAGGGGTGGGTTGGCTGGGTTCTATGGTAGGGTTATATTCAGGTTTCTGAGGAATCTCCAAGCTGACTTCCATAGTGGCTTTACCAGTTTGTATTCCCACCAACAGTAGATTAGTATCTTTTTTTTTTCCTCATATCTTCGCCAGCATCTGTTGTTAGTTGATTTCTGTATGTGAGCCATTCTAACCGGGGAGGGGTGAAACCTCATTGTGGTTTTGATTTGCATTTCCCTGATTGCTAGTGATACTGAACTTTTTTTCCTGTGTATCTTGGCCATTTGGATTTCCTCTTTTGAAAAATGTTAAATAGACTTTACTGTTAAAGATATGCCTAGAAGTGGAGATGTAAGATCATGAAGTATATGTATGTTTGTTGGAGGCTGATCTGACCAAATATATTTAATTTTCCACAGTGGTTATACCACTGAATGCTCGTGCAGCAGTGCCTGGTGCTGCTTCATATCATTTCCAAGATTTGATGTTTTCACTCTTTCTAATTGTATCCTTTTGGAGGGCATACAAGTGATATCTCATTTATAATTTTAGTTAGTATTTCTTTGACATCTAATAAAGCTTGGCAAAATTTCCTAAGCTTACCAGCTATTGACTGTGGTGAAACATCTGATAAATCTGCTACCTGTTTTCCCTTTGGGTCATCTTTATTCCTATTTTATAGCAGTTGGCACAATCTGGATACATGCATTGTAGGGATGTATGCCTGGCAAACATCTTTTTCTAGACTGTGGTTTTCCTTTTAAATTTAATGAATAAATATAATCTCCTAATTTTAAGGTAGTCTTCCTTTATTGTTAGTGCTTTTTGTGTCCTGTTAAACATACCTTTACTTACCCAAGGGCGTGAAAATATAATCCTATATTTCAAGATTATTTTTACCATTTTTTATCTGAAAAGTATCTGAATTGTATGTGTGTATGTGTGTGTATACTGTAGGGTAGAAATCAGATTTTGTTCCTTATGGATAACCAGTGGGCTCAGCACTAATTATTTATAAGACAATTCTTTCGATATTACACTATAGCGTCACCTTTGTCATACATTAGATTAGTTTTGTTCAGTTTTGTCTTTGGATTCTCTCTCTCTCTCTTTTTTTTTAAAAAGATCTATCCATTTATTTGAAAGGCAGAGTTACAGAGAGGAAGAGGCAGAGTAGAAGGAGTGAGCTTCCATCTGCTGGTCCCCAAATGGCCACAACAGCTGGAGTTGGGCGCATCTGGAGCAAAAACCAGGAGCCTCTCTGGGTCTCCCAAAAGGGTGCAGGGGCCCAAGGAACTGGGCAATCTTCCAATGCCTCCCCAGTCAACAACAGAGAACTGTATCAAAAGAGGAGAAGCCGAGACTCAAACTGGTGCCCACATGGGATGCTGGCACCGCAGGCGACAGCTTTACCAGCTATACCACAGTGCTTGCCCCTGAATTCTCTTTTAATTCTCCTTATGTAATGTACTGATTTAAATACCATACTATATATTAAATCTTGAAATTTGGTAATATATACTTCTTAGTTTTTTTTTTCTTCAATATAATCTTGGTAATTCTTATCCAAATGCATTTACATATAGATTTTAGAATTATATTATTGATTTCCATGTTAAAAAATACCTGCTAGAATTTTTAATTGAATCTCCAAGGGAGGGGTCTTTAAAAAGTTAATGAAAAAATGCATAGTATAGAAAAACTGTTTATTAATTTCTTTTTTAAAAAAGATTTATTTATTTATTTGAAAGGCAGAGTTACACAGAGAGATAAGGAGAGGCAGAGAGAAAGAGAGGTCTTCCTTTCACTGGTTCACTCCCCAGTTGGTTGCAACGGCCAGAGCTGCGCTGATCCAAAGCCAGGACCCAGGAGCTTCCTCCACGTTCTCGTATATAGGTGCAGGAGCCCAAGGACTTAGGCCATCTTCTACTGCTCTCTGAGGCTGTAGCAGCGAGCTGGATCAGAAGTGGAGGAGCCAGGACTTTAACCAGTGTCCATATGGATTTCCAGCACTGCAGGTGGTGGCTTTACCCTCTATGCCACAGTGCCCTCACTATTTTCAAAAATGATTTGCATAAATATAAACTTATCTCTTAATTTCATTTTCCATGAACTTTTTGAAGAATTTTATATATATTATTTTGGAGAGAAATGTTACCTTTTCAACATTGTATTCTGTTTACAAATATGGTATATCTTTTTAATTTTTTTTAAGATTTATTTTATTTATTTGAGAGGCAGAATAACAGACAGAGAGAAGGAGAGAGAGAGAGAGAGAGAGAGAGAGAGAGAGAGACAGAGACAGAGAGAGAGAGAGAGAAACTCCTCAAATTGCTGCCACCGAAGCCAGGACTAGATTTATCCTGTCTCCCACATGGATGCAGGGGCCCAAGAACACTAGTCATTTTCCAGTCATTTAGTCATTTTTTGATTTGTTAATGATGTATGATGCAATTGTTTTTATACTGTTTTTCTAGTTGTCTTTCTTATCTTATTTGTAAATCCTAATTATTTTTCTGTAGGTCTTTACTTTTATGCATATATATGTAGACTTATGCCTCTGCAAATAAGGCCAGTTTATACCCTTTCCATGTATTTATTTATTTTTCTTGTTTGTTAATCCGTTTATATACGGAAAAGAAGAGGAGCAAAAGGACATCTTTGTCCTTCCCTTGATCTTATGGAGAATAGTTTCCATGCTTTGCTATTATACATGACACTTGTTATAGACTTTATGTGGATACATACGATTTTAAGGAAGTTTTAATCTATTTCTAAAAGTGTATGGATTAATTGTAAAAAAAATCTGTGGATTTTAAACTTACCTTTTGCTTTAATTGGGCTGCTGACTTCACAGCAATATGACTGGAGAATTGGCCGGCGCCGCGGCTAACTAGGTTAATCCTCCTGCCTTGCGGCGCCGGCACACCAGGTTCTAGTCCTGGTCAGGGCGCCAGATTCTGTCCCGGTTGCCCCTCTTCCAGGCCAGCTCTCTGCTGTGGCCAGGGAGTGCAGCAGAGGATGGCCCAAGTGCTTGGGCCCTGCACCCGCATGGGAGACCAGGAGAAGCACCTGGCTCCTGCCATTGGATCTGCGTGGTGCGCCAGCCACAGCGCGCCAGCATCGGTGGCCATTGGAGGGTGAACCAACGGCAAAGGAAGACCTTTCTCTCTGTCTGTCCCTCTCACTGTCCACTCTGCCTGTCAAAAAACAACAACAACAACAAAAAACAAAAAACAAAAACAAAACAAAAAACAAAAAAACAGCAATATGACTGGAGAATATACAATTATTTTAATTTCTGAAATTTGTTAAACATATATAAACATTGACTAAAATGGGCTCTTATTTTGATAAACTTGAAAGAATACAAATTCCATCACCTTAGCAGATAGACTTGTAAATAAATCTATGGATAATGAGTGTTTATTTTGCTGCTGAGATTTTCTTTTTAATTACTGATACTTGCTGTATTATTACTAAGAGAAGTAATGTTAAAATCTTCCATTTTGTTTGTTGATTTGTACATTTCCACTCATTTTCCTGTCTTTTTTCTCTTGCTGCATGTATTTTAAAGCAATGACATTAGGTGCATATGTATTTAAAATTATTACATTTCCATGACATATTAACACTTTTGTCACTAGAAAACGATGTCTTTATCTTTTACTTTCTTTGATGTTTAGTAGTGTGTGTGTGTGTGTGTGTGTGTGGGTGTTTGAATAGCATGGGGTTGGGTTTTTAAAATTTTTTTAAATCATTGGACATTTTTGTTTTGCCAGTGATTTATTTAACCTGTTTATATTTAATGTGATTGCTGGTGTATATGAATGTGTATTTACTTTCCCATTATTATTTCACGTACTTTATATTATGTTTTTACTTCTTTCCTTATTTTTCACTAATCTGCTTACTTAATTACCCTCCTCTCAGCTAGTTTGATAATTATGCTTCACTGTATTTTCATTAATTACCCAAAAATTTAAATTTTCACCCTTATTTTATGAGCACCTATTTTAAATTTTTACTTCAATTACTTTTCAGAAAATTAAAAACCCATTGAACACTTTTCCTTCATTTACCCATTTCTTGCCTTCTGTATTATTATTGTCATGTATTTTAATCCTAATGATATTTTAATACAAAAATGCATTATATATTTTTATAAATTTAGTGTCTCTATATTACATGCATATACATTCTTACTTTTTCCATTTCTCATTTGTGAATTAATTCTCACTTTTCTCAGAAACATCTTTTACTATGCTCTTTAATGTGGGTCTACCCCTGCTTCATAGGTCATCCCTGTAATTTTCCTTAGTTTTTCTTCAGAATCGAGAAATTCTTGATAATAATCTTTTTACTATTGTATTTGCCTCATTCTCTTTTTGTTCTCTTTCTGGGACTCAAATTGCATATATGTTAGATTTTTTTACTATATCCCACATGTATCTTATGTTCCTTTGTGTGCTTTTAATTTATTTTATTCTCTATGCTTTAATTTGGATATTTTATACTGATCTATTTTTTCGGCTGTGCAATTACATGTTTAGCTCTTTCAAACTACTATGAAACCTATATTTCCATAACTGAGTTTAAGTCACTATATTTTTAGATCTATAAATTTTATTTGATCATCCTATAAGTTCCAGATTTAAGGAAAAAATTTCAGATTTGTTTAGTTTCTTGAAGATATTGATATTTATGCCATCTACATCATTTTATTAATAATAATAATTTTAATTGAATCTTAGATATATTAGATTATTTCAACTGATGTATTATCTTGTTCCCATTCCATTCTCTGGTAGGCAGCAAAAGGATGGAACATAGCATCCTAGTGATGTGTTGAGCTAATTGGAGAAAGGTTTTCTTCTTTGTGAGTCTTGATCTTCCTCTTTTTCAGGACCTTCCAGTGGTATAGCTTTCTAGCATTCCCAATTGAGAGGTTCTCCAGGACCATGGTATTTCATCTTTCTTTGTGTTTTCATTCTATTTGGCTTCTTAGCCTCTTGCTCAATGCAGCTTAACTGATAACCCCTTGAAGAGAAGGGTCGTACTAACCCAGATTCTCTCTTGTCCACCACCACTTCTAATTTTGAATTCTGAGCCTTTATTCTTGTTTTCTCAGTCCCCCGAGATTGAGTAAAACTCCTCTTTTAGCAGTTGGCCACCACATGCCTTCTCATCATCTTATCCTAAGCTCAGAATTGACATATGCCACAGGGGAAATGAAGCAATAAAAAATTGGGTTTGCCTTGGTAAGCTCCCCCTTTTTTAAAGATTCATTTATTTATTTTAAAGGCAGAGAGTTACAGAGAGGCAGAGGCAGAGAGCGAGAGAAAGAGAGAGAGAAAGAAAGAGAGAGGGAGAATCTTCTATCTACTGGTTTACTCCCCCAAAATGGCCGCAATGGCCAGAGCTGGGCCGATCAGAAGCCATGAGCCTGAAGCTACCTGGTCTCCCTTGTGGGTACAGGGGCCCAAGGACTTGGGCTGTCTTCCACTGCTTTCCCAGGCCATAGCAGAGAGCTGGATCGAAAGTGGAGCAGCAGCGACTTGAACTGGCGCCCATATGGGATGCTTGCCCTGCAAGCTGTGGCATTACCAGCTACGCCATAGGGCTGACAGCTGTGAGCTCCCTTTTATCCACAGCCTTGCCCTTCAAGTCCTTGCTGCCTCAGCCATTCATCATTGCCTTCGAGTTATTTCTGCATAGTATTCAACTTTCTCTAGTTGTTCTCAGGTAGAACTTCGACCTATTGTAAGCTGCTCCATGATATTTGGAAGTGCACTAAATACACTTATTTTATTTTGAAAATGATGAGATTACACCATTTTAGTGTTTTTTTATTTTTTATTTTTTAAAGGAAATAATAATCAAATTTTATTAAAATGTTGCTTAATGCATTTTTATCCCACATATTTCCTGGTACTCCTTTAACCATTTTTTTAAACTTTTATTTAATAAATATAAATTTCCAAAGTGAGCTTTTGGATTACAGTGGCTTTTTTCCCCCATAACCTCCCTCCCACCCGTAACCATCCCATCCTTCACTCACTCTCCCATTCCATTCACATCAAGACTCATTTTCAATTATCTTATATACAGAAGATCAATTTAGCATATACTAAGTAAAGATTTCCACAGTTTGCACCCCAACAGAAACACAAAGTGTAAAGTACTGTTTGAATACTAGTCATACCATTAATTCACATAGTACAACACATTAAGGACAGAGATCTTACATGGGGAGTAAGTGCACAGTGACTCCTGTTGTTGATTTAACAATTGATACTCTTGTTTATGGCGTCAGTAATCACCCTAGGCTCTTGTCATGAGTTGCCAAGGCTATGGAAGCTTTTGAGTTCGCCAGCTCTGATCATATTTAGATAAGGCCATGGTCAAAGTTTTTTTTTTTTTATTTTTTTAAAGGAAATAAGAATCAAATTTTATTAAAATGTTGCTTAATGAGTTTTTCATCACACATATTTCCTGGTACTCCTCTAACCATTTTTTTAAACTTTTATTTAATAAATATAAATTTCCAAAGTGAGCTTTTGGATTACAGTGGCTCATTTTAGTGATATTTTACATGTTAATTTATTTTAAATAAATCACTCTAAGATATTATGTTCCTTTGTATTATAATGAACCCTCCTATAAACTTTTGAATATATTTTATTGAAAGTTCATACTGTGCAGCTATATTCAGATAACTTGACATTTTATTTAAAGCTTGTTTATTGTACGCTTTGTAAGAATTTTTATATTTTTAGATATCAACAACTCAGAGAATTGGTGTGTGTTTTTCCTAACTTATAAAGTGATAGTAAAATAAGAGGGAATATAAAATGAGCTTAACACAACTTTATTTGCAGCAGTACTGATAGACACAGGGATTACTTTCTTTTTTGTTATTGTTTTTTCATTTTTATTCTTTTGTAATTTTAGCTCCCACATGTTTGGAAGAACATGAGATATTTATCTTTCTGTGTCTGGCATATTTCATTCAACATAATGCTACTACATTCATTTTGATGCAAATTGTAGAATTCCACTCCTTTTATAGCTGAATAATATTTCATTGTGTGTGTATGTATCACATTTTGTTTATTCATTCATCTGATGATGGACACCTTGGTTGTCTCCATATTTTGGCCATTCCTTTTGGGGGATATGATACAACTGTCATAGTAATTAAAATACTTCTGGGCTTTGAAACTTTTTTCATTCAACCAAGGTGGTATTTGGTTTTCTTTATTTCAAGAATTGCAATTTCTGAGTGTCTAGATCTCTTGAATTTCCTTTAAAATGAATGCTAGTTTTCATGGTTTGTAATTGTAGCATCAGTAGATGTTTTTATTTGAAATCGCAGCATTATTTTACGGTATAAATTTTTAGGTAAGATATTATTTGTAAGTCCATGAAAGAATGAATCCATTTTCATTCATATCTCTAAATTATTTAGCACTTCCATTCTAAAAATATACATTTGTCTCAATGGCATTCAAGAATGTAGTAGAAAACAAATAGTAGGGGCTGGCATTGTGGTGTAGTAGGTAGAGCCACCTCCTGCAATGCTGGTATTCCATATGGGCTCCAGTTTGTGCCTTTGTGGCCTGGAAGCTCCAGTTCCCATCCAGCTTCCTGATGATGGCCTGAGAAAAGCAGCGAAGGGTGGCCCAGGCTCTTGGGCATCTGCTCCATGTGGGAGGCCTGGAAGAAGCTCCTGGCTACTGGCTTCTGCTTTGCCTAGGTCTTGTCTTTGCAGCTATCTGGGTAGTGAACCAGTGGATGGAAGATTTTCTCTCTGTCTGTCTCTCTGAGACTTGAATTTCAAATAAAAAAATAAATAAATCCTTAAAAATTATGCAAAAAGAAAACAAATAGTATATGTATTGTCATTTGTACCTAAAACCATTTTTGATGATGTTTTACATGATATAGGAAACAAAGTATAAAAAATTAAAATGTTTATCCTCCAATTTCCTGTCCTACTATTATCATAGGACTTACGTTTTGTTATTCTTTTTTACATAAAGTATCAGCAATAGACTGATATCACTGTGGTACTATTATTCTCTTACCTGTATCATTAAATGTGTTGCTACTTAATTAAAGTCTCTAAGTGGTATTAATATGAAGATGTTATAACTTCAAAACATTGAAAATCCATGGTGTAGCTGTTATAACACCATGTCCATAAGATCTAGCTATATGCCTCTTTTATGCTGCACTTGTGTTTAAATGGAATGCCAACATTTCTTTGCTAAGAAACATGTTAAGTGAGGATAGAGACACCATATTCATTGAAGGGCACATCTACATTGGCAGGTGTTTTCTGACTTAAACATTTGTTTCAGATAATATTTTATTCAGAAGCATCTTATCAGCCAAAATGTTTTCTTTTTTTTCTAGTTTTGAAAATTCCAGTTTCCTTACCACATATTCCAAGCTGGAAATATTTGGGAGGAATGATTCCCTTCCTTTCATTCCAAATGCTTCCAAACTCTCATTTCCTCATAGAAAATATTCTCTGTCCAGGACTGAAACTCACATAGAACATTTCATCTCTTTAGACATTTGAATATTATTTTCAATTTTGTTTCTTTTTAAAAACAGGTTTTTAGATTGGAGCGTCTCATTTGAAAACAGAAGAGAGTATGCCAGCACCCAGGTCATAGTGAAGGGACTTGGAAAGCACCAATTAGAATATGGAATTGTCTAGGAGAATTATAATATTACTCTAAGAAGGATGAATGAAGATATTCTTAAAGAAACTGACTGCTGACAATGTCTGGAATTAACACACTTATTTCTAAGTCTGTACAATTTGACCTTAATTTTTTTGTGAACAAAAGTTATACTTTGCACTAATTTGCATTGCTGCTACTTTCATTTTAAATTGGAATTTTTTATCACCATCCATCTGTAAGATACCTCCTGTTACTAATTTCTGACGTGGATCCTCTCATTAATATGAGATTCACAATTGCATAGATGAAAAGTTATCTGATCATATCTGGCTCATCCCATGTTGTATCATTCTGTTCCTATATTTGATAGATAGTGACTTAACTGTGACAATGTTAGTACATAAAGATAATGAGTCAGATAGTAACTATTGGAAGAGTAAAATTTTGATGTATCTGTTTGCAGTTTTATTTTGTGGGTTTAATGGCATTATGTAAAGTTTTATTTTTTAGTTATTTTAATAGAGTAGAAAACATAAACTTTGTTTTTGTAGTCTTGTAAACAGTAAAATTAGTATTGAAAGGAGAATTTAAATGGCTTTTTGATTAAATTGTGTGCATGTCAGAGAAAAACAATTCTATTTTATTTTTATGATTAATCACATTGAAAGCTCTTCAGCATAAATGATTTCTGTTTCTGTTAATAACACAAGAAATAATATAGGGGAAACACTTATTTTGAGAATAGTTTAAGACCTATTTGAGCTACTGAGAGAGATAGGAAACCCATGGAATATCTTTGATTTCTTAACAGAACCTCTCAATGTTCGTAATTGGTGTTTGTATCAGGAACAAAGAAACAAAACTTTTCAATGGAAGATAGGAATGCCGTGAACTGAGGATCCCTTTAGTAGCTTGCGTTGATAGCCGTATTAAAGGACCTATGGAGATATCAACAATTTTCTTTGTAATTTCAGAAGTGTCTTAGTACCTGGCTACATGGAACCTGTCAGTATCTGTTCTTTTACCCGCGTAAACACTGAGCATCTCTAACTGTTAAAACTCTATCCTTAGCAGCAATCATCATTTACTAAAGCACTGACAGGCTCTTGTTACCTTCTGGCTCCGCTAATTATAATCAGCTGCATATATCCTTGTGCATTTGTAGTCTCCAGCTTTCCCCTCCCTCCTCCTATTATTTAAGTTTTTCTTACCTGTTCTCTCCAGTGTATCCACTGAGGAAAAACACAGGCACATTGACTAGTACTTTCTAGAAAAGGAAAAGGTGTTTCTATTTTCTCTCCTGGAAAATAAGGAAGATACTACCTACCTTTCATCATGGTTGAGACAATAAATGAAATAATTTTTGTGAAAGTGCTCAACTGAGTGCCTTGTTACTCAGATGACGCTGATGAAATATTTTTCTCATCTATGGTCTTATCCTTAAAATCTACCCTGCGAAGAGAAGTGCTGGAAACCTGGATAAATAGAACTTTTGGAGCCAGTGGGTATTTCATGCTCCTCACCCATGATGCGTAAAAGACCACCTACCTTGATAGACCTTTGATGATCCCTGTACCTTAAATTGTTATCCTCTTGACCTTCTTCTATGATATTTGCTGTGATATTTGACTTAATGGTTAGAAACTGTAAATGATTCCAAATAGCACACCAAATGAAGGGAAGAATGGAAAATCTAATAAAATTTTTTAATGTGTAAAATCTGATTAAAACTCAGACTACTGCGGAAAAGTGAAAAGAACTTGCCCAAGTGGTGAGAGTCCTTTCCCCTTTCCTAGTAAGACATGCTAGTAGAGGTACTGTAACTTTCTTTGTTAATCATTTATAGTATTAGAATATATAATGAGATACTCTAGAAAATGTAATCCAATGCATTAGAAAATTGTTTGGTACAGTTTGATGGTGATAATACAAATTCCTGAAAAGTGAAGTGTGCTCAAGTTGACCTAATTCAGTATCCTCCACAAATTATTAATTCCTGAAATTCATTCTGGAAGACACTCAGACAAAACTATAAGAATATGATAGTTCTTATATCCTGTAAAGTCTTTTATTTATTGGAATGACCAAGAACCACAGGGGTTGGGGGATGATCTTCCTTCTGCTGGTTCGCTTCCCAAACACCCACAACAACCCAGGCTAGAACAAGCCAATGCCTGGAGCTAGGAACTCCATCTAGGTCTCCCATTTGGGTGGCAGGGACCCATGTACTTGAACCATCTTCAACCATCTCTCAGTGTGTATTATCAAGGAGCTGGATTGGAATCAAAGATGAGATTCTATTTCAGGCACTCTGATAAGAGACACTGGGGTCCGTAGCAGTGATTTAACCCTCTGTGCCACAATGCCTGTCCCAATCCTTACACATTTTTCTTGGTTTAAGATGTATATAGGACATCTTCAACAAGTTCATAGAAAATATGCATTATGGAAAAACTATGCATGGATTTCAAAATATTTTGCACTGACTTAAGTTCATCCTTTAATTTCATTTTTCTATGAAATTTCTGTAGCCATGAACCTTCAAATTTTCTATTCAATCTATTTTTCTAAAGAAGCTGCCATTTTCCTGGACTTTAGGATTTATTTAGAGTTACAAAGTGACATTACTTTTTGTTGGCAGTTAAAAACAGCTCACTGGGGCCAGTGTTGTGGCATAGTGGGTAAAGCTGCTGCCTGCAATGCCAGAATTCCTTATGAACACCAGTTTGCTCCACTTCCAATCCATCTCCCTGCTAATAACCTGAGAAAAGCAGTGGAAGATGCTCTGTTTGGCCCCTTCTCACCCACATGGAAGACCTGGATGAAGCTCCTGCCTTCTGGCTTCCGTCTGGTTTGGCCCTTGCCATTTGCAGTTATCTGAGGAGCGAACCAGCACATGGAAGATCTTTCTTTCTCTCTCTGTCTCTCCCTCTCTCTCTGTAACTCTGACTTTCAAAATAAATAAATAAGCAAGATCACCTATTTCTTTTCAACTAATCTGGAAATATGAGACATACCATTATTAAAAACTTTTTTCTGCTTTCCAAATTTTCCTCTTTGTGAATTAAATGCAAATGTTTATCAAGAGTAATTCAGTTCAATCCTAATAGACTTCTCTAGTCCATGTTATTGTGATGCGTTGTACATGAAGATCTGCTGTGTCTCTTACTTTGTGGCTGGATTTTTTTTTTTTCAACTTGGGACAACAAAGAGATGTTTGGAAAGGCTAAATTCCATAGCCCTTGAAGACCCTATAGACTTGAAGAGCCTGGGATAGAAAATCACGTTCTGGTACACAGACAGAGGCAGGATGACTAAAGGAATTCTTGACCTTTCTTTGCCAAATACAACAGACTCTGTGCTCTCTCTTCCCTTTCCTATTGTGACAATTGAGGTCTAACTAAATCCAGCATTTCTCAGATCCTTTCACGTTCTAATCATGCGAAGAACTCTTCAGCTAGTTAATAATTCCTTTTCATCATAATAGAGCCTCAGAGCATAATTTTGATCATAGTTAAGCATAGTTAAGTCAAGCAGAGTTAATTAATAGGCATTTCATGTTTCCTATGTCAAGTAGTTTTGTAGCTGAGGATGAACTCTGGAATAAGTGTCATAGATGTATTGTGGTGGAGGTACGTATGTGTATGCACAGATTATGATAGAACAGATAAAGCCTGGGTAAAAAGAAAAAAAAAATTGAGAGGAATGAAAAGAAAGGTGACTCTAACCTACCTGAGAGAGAAGTTTCTTTAGGGAGTGGATGGTCTACAATTTATAATTGTGCTTCAAAGAGGTGGTGTAAAGTGCTGACCTGAAGGAATGTGTCCAAGGCGCTGGCTGAGGAAAGGTGAGAGTTTGGTTTTGAAAGTGCTTGGAGGTAACCCAGCAACTGCTGGAGCATGTCTTCAGTCTAAGTGACAGAAAGGTAGGTAAGTGTAGCTTTTGCCATTTTTGACTTGCAAGGATGAATAGTGTATATTTGCCAACTGATGGAAAAGCACATTTAGGTTCAATATTGAATTTTAGACAGGTTAGCAAAACGAATACAGCATCAATGCAGAAAATCTCAGTAAGCAAAAATACTAAAACAGAGTACTTCATTCATTTTATAAAAAATTAAAAGCTTGGTTATTAAATATTAAACTTGGCATTTTGATTAGCAACACTGTCAAAATCTTCTGTATCATTGGAATCATGGAATATTATGTGAAAGCATATCTGATTTTCAAGGTTAGCTTTTTGATCAATAGTATAGAAATATCACATATAGGAAAAGCATATATAATTTGTTGATATACAAGTCATAAAATTATACTAATGGCTTTAATTTACATTCAAACCTAGCTTTCTCTTATACAGGCAGAAAATTTGTGCTTCCTTTAATTGCACAAGCAATTAGGCATTTACACTCTAAAAATTAAGAGAAAATGGCTAATTGTGTATGCAATATCTGTGCCCACAACTAACAGTGGCTACAAACAATCCTGCTACCAAAATGAAAGCCAGGGATAAAAAACCGGCCTGGAGTCATTGCCCTTTTTGAAGCTTGGAACATGCTTTGCTCATAACTTCAGTAGCTTTGAAAGTTCTCTTTTTGACAGACGTGAACATTAGCCTGTGTGTAGTGCTCCTTACGATCTGAAGTACAAATTATTATCGTTTAAATAAAGTGGTAATGGTGACAAATCTGAACAATTTTATTATAAGATGTATTTGAAAATTTCCTCTGAAGTATTTTAGACCAATCCTGTTGAAAATTTATGTTAATAAGAGGGCCTGATTTTTAAAGTTACATTTCCTACTCTTAAAGCCCACCCAGTATTTGTCTTTAGTCATTTTACACCTCTTCAAATAACACCCAAATATTTACAACCCCCAAAGTACCATAGGAAATACACTAAAATAGTCACAAAAATTCTTGTGGAAATGAACAAAGGATAAATCTGTATCTTTCCATCTATAATGTGTAACTCATTTGTATCCCATTGATTTTATGTTGCGTTTTTCATGATAACATGTAAGACACACACTTTGTTTAATGTCAATCTTTCAAAGAAAGAATTCTTAAAAAAAAATATCATCCACTTTAATGACTGTCTCCAAAGAAGAGATGAAGACCCTTAGGACCCAAGTTAAATGCCCTTAATACAGTCATCAAGTTCAGTGATTTTTAAAAATCTTTAATAACAGCTGTTAAACACAAGAATCCATGAGACTAAATTTTACTATTACCATATACTGAAAATCGCTCCTTTTGCTAGACCTGTTTAGAAGCCCACAAGAGTTGTCAAGCACAGCCAACTAACTCTTAATTCTACTTCACTCTCTCAGTCTGATACTCTAGCCATTATTTTTGTTGTTTTTCAAAAAATTTAACTACCCTTGCACTTATGTCATAAAAAATGCTGCCTTTTTTCCCTTTTTTAATATTTGTATTCAAGACAAACAACAGGAGGTTGAAATCAGGCCATTTAAAAGAAACATCTGCTGACATTTATTCATATGCTACATGTTCCACTTTCATCATTGAATGTAATGATAAACACACATTCCAGTCAATAATGGCAATTCCCAGCCAAGCTTTACAAATGGTCTCTTTAACACCTAAATTGACAGCTCGGGAGATTTTGAGATAGAAGCTAAATATGGTACATTTGGACACTGTTTGCCTAAGTCTAGGATGTCTTGAAGACTTTAATAAGCACACATACATTATAAAACAGAAGAAAGTCTTGACTGTGCAGGTATTGGAGCAGTTAAGTTTGAGAATTTTCGAGCAGAAGAAATGCAGCAGGAAAGAAAAACTCTGAAAAACAAATGTCGTTTCGAAGAGTATGGTAATATAAAGCTCTGACCCACACTTCGGAGAGAATGGTTTCATTTAAGAGAGAAAACTAATTACATATCACTGAAATGATAGATCTTAATTGTGGAATGCTAGATTAGTTAAATATTTATTTTGCTTCCCAAGTTAGTTGAAATAAATCCTGCTTTGAGACACAATTATTGTAAGAGTATTTTAAGAAAATATGAAATGTTTTTCCTTTATTGGATGCCATGAGTAATTATGTCAGCTTTCAGTATGCTAAGGATGTCTTTCAAGACCATGTTAGAGCTTTTAATGCCCACTTCTACTTCTTCCTCAGAAAGGGATGTCTCATAAAAAAAGTGCAATAATGACACTCAAGGTTGCCATCAGAGAGCTCAAAGGAAGAATGAAATTAGCTTGAGTCTCCCCTGTGAGGACAAATACATGTTCCTCTGAGAAATTAAGGATCCCATTTTATGTGTGTCTTTTATGCGTATCCCCTTACATTTTAGTTCAGATCGATTAACCTTATAACTGAATCATAGACTGTGTTCCAGCCAAGCAGAAAATCACAGCTTTGCCCAGCTCTGTCGTGTGTGAAGAGTTTTTCTTTTCAAAACTCTGCCGTTACTGTGGTATAAAACAGGTCACTTGCTAGTTGACTGCAAAGAAGCCAGCCATTAACAAGCTATCTCTGAAACTTAATGAGAGACCTGTAATGCTATCTCACGCAATGTGGTCCTAAGGACCACAGTGCCCCTGATAAATGATGTTTGCTTTGAAATCAGCTCATTTTATGAGACAGCTTGGAATTTTGTTGTTGTTGTTGTTTGTTTTTCTTTTTTTTTTTAATTTTGTTTTTCTATGCAGGACAAATGGGGCTAAATTTGGAATGTCATATTATGATGTTTTCATCAGCTCCCAAGGCATGTTGAGTCATGTATCCAGACAAATCCTAACACCTTTTTATTGTTCTGTGGAGAAAAATTTAAAAAGTTCCAAATATGAATTTGCAGTTCTGCGTGGCTTGCCTAACAGCAGTATAAGTAGTTCCTGATCAAGCTGGATGGAGGGAGGAGAGGCCACAAAGACTTCTCAAGAAGTGTGACTGAGGTGGATTGAGAACAAAGTTTCCAGCATCAGCATTCAGAGTGAGAGTGAGTATGTCACCGAAAAACCTCAATACCAGAATGTGCTTTTTCATAATGCCCCTTCTTCCTATGAATCTATTGAAATTAGTTCAATGAAAATGTCCATGAACCTTCCACTTTCTCATATTGAAGTCTCTACTGTGTGGTGAAATCATGGTGGATAAATCAGTTTGTTAGAGCTTCTGGGCACAACTTAGAGGAATTGGTTGATTTCGACTGATACTCTGTCCTAAAAGCTTTTTAAACACGGGTCTTTGGCAGGCGTGTTATCCAGACCTGCAGTAACCACGTTTGCGCAGAGTGTACTTAATGGTGAAAGGGAGGGGAAGTTGCATGCACTCTCTCCCAGGCCCCCAAAGCCAGAGCGGAGTGAAGATGGGACGCCAAATAAATCTGCCAGTGATTACGCTAAAGGAAATTATGATCTTGTTATAGAAACCATTAAAGGAAAACCAGAGTTGGTATGTAAATATTGTTGCATCATTATACCACTGAAAAAAACAACCTAGTGCAACATTAGTATGTTATGCAATTAACAAAATGAAAAATGAGCTGCTTGAATTTAAAGCTTTTAATGTTTTTCAAACAGATAATAAGCATTTTCAACACCAATGTAAAGCATAATAGAAAAGATCTCCCTCAAAGAGTGACATATTTCATCAATAGTTAACTATGCATTAAGGAACTAATACGTGTTTACACATCTCTGTTATTTGTTATTTTCCAACTCACTTTTAAGAGCAATCACATATAAACTAAATGAGGATGAAGATGAAAGGCTTGCAAGAATATCAGAAAGTATGATATTTATGATGCTTTTAGAGATTGTTGACTTATATGTGTTTTGCTGATTTTGAGAAAAATGTCTCAGATAGCCAGTTTTTTAGAACAAAAGTGCATCATTAAGTACAGCTTAAAATATTTTAAATGTAGAGATTTTTTAAAACATTGATCCGATTAGTCAAACCATATGTTTATAAACCATAGTTAATATTTAATGTATATATCAAAATATTATTACTGATTCCTGAAGGAAAATTATTAATTTACATATCCAATTACTCAGATAATCTGGTATATTCAAAAATAGTTTAGCAGAGATACTTCAATGAAAAATGGAAAACAAAAAATTCTTCAAAATATACCATAAACAGTTTTCTTTACTATAATCTGCAGATATTGTACAAATAATATAATATATATAAATTATAATTCTATTATTCTTACTGTGTCACTGTTTATTGCTGAGTAAAAATAATACTATTATTTGCTGCATGAAAGTCAAATAATTGTTTAATCAAAACCAATTTTATAAAAATGAACTTACATTACCAATAATGAAGCTATTTACTTTGTAGAAGATGACTTTTCAGTGTCAAATTCAGAACAGTAAGGACAAATTCATATAGGGATAGTGCAACTTTCATAATTTCGGCATTCGCTGTAGGCACCATAAAGTTAATATGTGCTCTAAAGATTTCTTTCATTTAGTTGTTGCTAATTTATTCACACTAATACAGAAAAAAATACTGCAAAATTTTTCATAACAAAAAAACTGTGCATATCTCTGTGTTTTATCTGGCATGTGGTTCTACACAGATGGTTTGGGGCTTTCTTTGCTGCAAAACAGATGGGCCTGCACTGTCCCTTACCAATCAAAAGAGAACTTGAAAATATAGGAATATCTTTACCTACAATGCGTCCTTTAATTCAAGAAATTAACATGCTTAAAAGTGGAAATAACTGCCTATGGAAAATAATTTTTGAAATGAGATGTCATATGTTGAAATTATACAGTAATCCAGTTCATGTTTAATGCAAAAAAAAGAAAAAGTTTGGCTTGTACTTGATACTGTTTGTAACATAAAACTATTAACTTAAGAAATTTACCACTATGGAATGACTGTTATCATGTGTTCACCTTGCCTAAAAACCCCTGCTGTTTTAAAACTTAAAGTGTGGTTAAGCATATTTCAATTCAAAGTGATCATTCTAGGCAGCAACATCCATTGAACCAAGTTAGCAAACACGTACGAGTTTAGTACACTTATAACTGACATACTTCTGCAACCAAAATAGAAGCTAAAACAAAGCTCAGAGTTAACCTGAACGCTCCAAGTATTACTTGTAATTACTCACAACACAAATTATGAAGTCTTTTGTACATTGAAACAGAATTATGGCCTACCTTCAAAGGTTTCTGTTGAAATGTGGGAGCATGATATTCAGGACTATTAAAAGCTCTCTCTTTGCTTGGTATATTTCAGTACATTTTAGAAGTACTGTGGCAGCACGCTCGCCGTAGCATCACCATGTGAGAGGCAGACATCGTGGGCTCCCGAGCTTAGAAAATAGTGTTGCTTATAGGGAGAACTCCTACTGCTTTTATCTCCAATATACAAATAAAGATGTCAACAAGTGATGCTGTAACCAATTTTTGATATTTGCAAATATACACTGTAACACTGAGTAATTTTCTGAGCATAAGCAAGGCTGCAGTCAGCTCTTAGAGGCTGGCATTCCTTTGTGGCATTGTCTACATAGGCCAGTTGGATTGTTTGGTCTACCTTTACTTACCCAGGAGGAGTGGTTTTCAGATCACTGTGCACAATTTTTTGTCTGTCCCAAACAATGCATTCCTGCAGATTATACAACCTTTCCAGGAACAGAAAAATGATGAGTTTTTAATGCTTAACTAAGAAAAATCTATATATCTGCATTTATATATATACACATATTTATACATACATAGATTTACATATATTCATAACTATACATACATAACTGTAGCAATGCATATATAATTCTTTCTATATATAGACAGAGATATGCCCATAGGATATATATATAGCTATAGATACAGATATGTAGATATAGATATCTCTATTCCTTGTAAGTATTTTATCAAGGAATACAGAAAGACTTGTTCTCTACATGCAAGCAGTGTCTCTTAAATTATTTCTTTTTTAGTGTTCAGATTCTGAACAGCAAGTGCTTTTTTTTTCATTTGTCTGTGTAATGCAAAATAACAGCTTAGCTTATATTTTTTCAGTTACATCAAAACCAGCGTCTTTTGTGGATCTATGATAAAAGATTTTTCCAGATTAGTAAATGTAAATAAAACTGTAAAATAAATATATTCAAGAAAAGAAACTCTTCTCAAGAACTCTTAAATACTTTGGCAGCCTCTGCATAAACAATTAATACAGTAATCCCAAACAATTTTTATCCATTCTTTAAAACAAGTTTCTAAGGACGTCTTCTAGCTAAATTTAGATCAGATTACTGTATTTAAACAAAATAAGGTCATACTCTTAAAAAATGCCCTGCATTTTAGCATTCTATTAATTCACAGTCTTGTATTTTTTATACATTAGTGAAGCTTGCAGGGATAGTTCTCCATTGAAATATGAGTTACGAAGTTCTTTGGTTTAAGATTTGGTCCATAAACATTAATAACTTGAGGATCAAGAAGCACAATCAGCAAAATTTAAGCTTTGTAGCATTTTAAATAAAGATATCTGGATTGTTGGGAATATTATGACTGTTCAGGGGAACCAGTTAAGTTCAATGTAAAAATACTAATAAACCAGGCTGAGCATTTTGTAAACTGTTCTTGGACTCCACTAACATAGAGGATATGTAGATATGTCTATACAACTCCTGGGATTGAAATTTTAAATTGTACTGCTAACCATTATTGACTTTTGTAGATCTCTTCCATGTCCATGTACAAATGGGTATGAAAGACATGAAACCTAAAAAATATTTGTGTTGATTTTTTAGAGAGTTACAAGGGTCCAGAAATTCTTTCTCAACTTAAAACATTTCTGTGGGACCAGCATGGTGGTATAGCAGGTAAAGCTGCTGCCTGTGACACTAGCATCCCATATGGATGCCAGTTCAAGTCCTGGCTACTCCACTTCTGAAACAGCTCCCTGCTAATGTGCCTGCAAAAGCAGAGGAAGGTGGCCCAAGTGCTTGAACCCCTGCATCCATGTGAGAGACCTGGAAGATGCTCCTGGCTTTGGCCTGGCTCTACTCTGGCCATTGTGGCCGTTTGGGCTGTGAACCAGTGGATAGAAGATTCTCTCTATCTCTCTTTACTCTGATTTTCAAAAAAAAATAAATCTTTAAATTTTTTGTAGTATTATGTAGACAGGATCCAACTTTGCCAACTTTGCCATTTTGATCTGGACAGAAACTTAAGATCCCTTATTTGACTTCTGTCAAAATAAGAACATAAAATTATATTATGTTTTGCAAATAAATACTTATTAAGGTTAGCAACTCTGCCTACTTTTCACTCATTTGATCTATTAATATATTGAAAAGTGTGTGCAAATCCAGTAAAGACAGTATTTATCCTAGTGGTAGCTTGCATTATTGTTTCCAATACTCTGTCATTCCTCCTTGTGACAGAATTTTATTATGCGTTACTGACACCAGGTTAGCTAACAGAACTTTCTTGTTCAATGGTCTGTAAGTCAAAGTGATGCACAGCACAAGAGAGCAGGAACTTTAAGAGCTACTGAAGGGATCTGCCATCCATTGGCTGCCACTCTTTTCTCAATGAAATAGGGTTGCTTTTCCTGAGTGAATCCAGAAATGAAAAAGACAGGGGTGGAGCAGAGTCCCAGCTGTCCCTGCCCTGCTTACTTGTAATATGAGGCAGACAAGCCTTTGTTTTTGCAGGCCCCTGAGATTTACAGATCACTTATGACTATGGAAAATTCTAAAATAATAAGGAAACAAAGAATTTCCAAATTATATTATTCCATTTCAATTTTATGCAACTTTTATATCTAGCCTACTCTGCCAATTGCATGGTCACAGATGCACATGGAGAAGCCTGCACCTGTGAATGTTACCTAGAGGACTGAAAGAGGAATGAACTTTCATCCCTGCTACCAAGTTGCAGGTTAGTGGGAGAAAGAAAAACATGTAAGTAGCTTCCAATAGGGACTGGCATTGTGATACAGTGGATTAAACACTGCCTACAATGCTGGCATCCCAGTATGGGTACCTGCACGAGTCCCATAAGCTCCACTTCCAGTATAGCTTCCTGCTAGTGTATATGGGAAAACAGCAGTGGATGGTCCAAGTGCTTAGGCACCTGCCACCATGTGGAAGACCCAAATGAAATTCCAGGTTCCCGGCTTTGGCTTGGCCCAAATCTGGCCTTTGTGGCCTTTGCAGAGTGACCCAACAGATTGAAGCTCTCTCTCTCTCTCTCTCTGTCCCTCTCTCTCTCTCTTTTCTCCCTCTTCTGTGTAATTCTGCCTTATAAACAAACAAGCAAACAAAAAATAAATGAAATAGCTTTCACTATAATGCAGAACTCCTTGTGGAAGAGCTGAAGGCTCACTGCAAGCTTTGTGCAGATTTGTCTACAGAGAAAATAAAATGTGAACCTAATATTGAGTAGAAAGTAGCCAAGCAAAGATTAATAAAAATCATTAATTTTTTTCCTGACTCATCTATTAGGTGATCAAGAATTATATAAATTTGGCCCTTTGTTTTCTTTTTGATGAACGACATACAGTTGTATGTAATGTTTCTTGGCTTTATGTGCTATTCCCCATGTCCTTTCCAATTTTAATTAATATTTATATATTCATTTAAAAGGGTATTTAGTATTCAGTGTGGAAAATTGAAAACTATTAACAAAAACAATGCAAAATTCCAAAAATTATCATCCAAAGATAACTTTTATTATTTTGGTGATTTGTCAATATAGTATAAACCATATTCAATTATATGAAGTAGATCATCTGTAGTACTATTTTTTTTTTTTTTTGACAGGCAGAGTGGACAGTGAGAGAGAGAAACAGAGAGAAAGGTCTTCCTTTGCCGTTGGTTCACCCTCCAATGGCCGCCACGGCTGGCGCGCTGAGCTGGCGCACTGCGCTGATCCGATGGCAGGAGCCAGGTACTTATCCTGGTCTCCCATGGGGTGCAGGGCCCAAGCACTTGGGCCATCCTCCACTGCACTCCCTGGCCACAGCAGAGAGCTGGCCTGGAAGAGGGGCAACCGGGACAGAATTCGGCACCCCGACCGGGACTAAAACCTGGTGTGCCGGCGCCGCAAGGCGGAGGATTAGCCTAGTGGCGCCAGCTGCTGTAGTACTATTTTATAAATTGATTTTTATACTATTTAGCTTATAGCTTCAGTACTACGAAGTGTTAGTTGTTTTAAATCACTGCATAGAATTCCATTCATAGATGTTGTAATTTATTTAGCTCATTTAGGTCATTCTCATTTTATCATAGATATCTATCTTTATACACATGTTTTAAATATACCACTAACAAACAGTTAAACAACACTTTCTGATAAGTCTCATTTTCCAAGCAAAAGAAATTCTTGTGAATTGTAGACCTCATATATTAACTACTGAGGAATATCATGCTAGCCTAACAGATTTTTTTCCCTGACTTTTGTAATTTTTTCCTTTGTATTGTGAATTTTTCTTGGCAATCCAATAGCTGGTATTGTTTAAAGAAGCACAAACTTTAGGGGCTGGTGCTGTGGCACAGCGGGTTAACGCCCTGGCCTGAAGCGCTGGCATCCCATATGGGCACCAGTTCTAGTCCCGGCTGCTCTTCTTCCAATCTGGCTCTATGCTATGGCCTGGGATAGCAGTAGAAGATGGCCCAAGTCCTTGGGCCCCTGCACCCGTGTGGGAGACCAGGAAGAAGCTCCTGACTTCTGGCTTTGGATCGGCGTAGTTCCGGCTGTTTTGGTCATCTGGGAAGTGCACCATTGGATGGAAGACCTTTCTCTGTATCTACCTCTCTCTCTAACTCCGCCTTTCAAATAAATAAAATAAATCTTTAAAAAAGCACAAACTTTAAAAAGTATACTTTATTTTGTCACCTTATAAATAGATATTCATATCCCAGTGATACTGTTCCAGATATCACTTCAACCATTCTTTGAATGGTCTAGTTTCAGTTTCTGGTAGGGGATTATTTATATGTAGCCTGCAGCACTCAGTGATAACCATGTAAAATCCAGTTGGAAATTTAAAAGCCAATATATGGGGCTGGTGCTGTGGCATAGCAGGTTAAGTGGTGGCCTGCAGTGCTGGCATCCTATATGAGTGCTGGTTTGAGACCTGGCTGCTCTACTTCAGATCCAGCTCTCTGCTATGGCCTGTGAAAGCAGTAGAAGTCAGCCCAAGTACTTGGGCCCCTGCATCCACGTGGGAAGACCCAGAAGAAGCTCCTGGCTCCTGGCTTCAGATCAGCACAGCTCCAGCCATTGAGGCCAGTTGGAGAGTGAACCATCAGATGGAAGACATCTCTCTCTCTCTGCCTCTCATTCTCTCTCTGTGTAACTCTTTCAAATAAATAAATAAAATCTTTTTTTTAAAAAAAGCCAGTATATATATATATTGTTTATGGGTTTTTAAAATCTCATTTGCCATGAGATGAGGTTTGAACAGTGGTGCGTCTGTCTTGTTATTCCGACTCTAGTAATTCCCACTTGGATTAGAGTCAGAACCACAATGGACAGAAAATATGAATGAGAAGCAACACTATGTTGTTGTAAGGCACTGAAATTCTGATTTAATTTGTTATAGCATCATGTTTATTCTCTCCTGACTAACACACATAGAAAACAGCCATCTATTCATCGAGATAAAGAGATCATGAGAGACAGAACACAGTAGCGGATAAAACCAGACTCCCTATGCTGAAAACCAAAGTTTGCTATTTCCTAACAGGTGATCTTGATGACACTGTAGAGCTTTCTAACTGTTATTATCCTCACAGGAAGTCAACATAGTACTGAAAATAATGGCTATGAATATCGAATGATACAACAAGTGTATTATCCAATATCTGACAATATACACATATTGTTCAATATATCATTTGTTTATAAAGTATTAGTAACACTGCTAATTTTAATCAGAGAGCATGACTGTAAATAACTTGGGTTTTAAGTAAAAAATATTTGTTTTCAACTGTCAATTCTTCAACTTATTGTCTGTATGAATTTGAATACTTTACTCAACTTGTTTGAGCTTCTGTTGATTCACTTAGAAAACAAAGAATGCTTCCCTATTGTATCACCATGCTAATAAAATAAGTTTGTGTATATAAGGAACACAATGCTAGTTATATCGAAAACATCCAATAAATGATAGCTATTATGACTAAAAATCCTTATCATCCGTTACTTAAAGGACTGTAAATGATGAGAAGGCATTTCATTGGCAATATTTCATCTTCTCTGAATATTTGATTCTGAATTTGTTACTCTCAAATCTGCTGCTGCACTGTAAATCAACATGATGGATCGGGTCTGCTTTTATGGAAAAATTTCATGTGACATGGCTGCAGGAACCATCTTAGAGTTGACTGAAAACATATCAGAAAACTAAACCATGCTTAACTACCTAAACATGTATCATGCAAAATTCAATCATCTAATTTGACCTAGTCAAAGAGTATTTCAAATATCCACTGGGAGAAACAGAACAGACAAGGAGTTCACTTACCTGGCATTGTCTGGATTTATCATAAACAGGCTCTATGAACTTGGGTAAGGGACTATGGCTTCAAGTTTTGTTATCTGTGCAGTTACTTTATGGCTCACGACTGAAATGGAAGACATTATACATTTGGTTTTAAAAGCTGTAAAGTGGAAAACAGTTATTTTTATCATATGGCTCTAGCATGGCTTTCTTTTCAAATATAGAATTAGGTAGGAACTATCAACTCTAAGTAACTTTTGAAAATCAAAACATCGCCATCGACAATGACACCTGCTGGTCTCAGTCCTCCTCACTATTGAATGTTGTACTGTGTTCATGAAAATAGGAAAAAGCAATTGCTTTTCAACAACTGTGTTAACTCATCTAAATATTTCTTTTCTCATTTTCAAGCCATCTGATATTCAGTTTTCCCCTTCTCTTGTGTTAAATATGTTTTCCCAAAGTTCTTAAATTCCTTGCAGAGACATTTCCGTAACAAAGTCCAACTGAAATATATAATAGTCAAAATGTCATTTAAGGAAAAATTTAATTTACATGATATATCTGTAAAATTTTTTGACCTCTGGTATATTTTAATTTCTGTCTTGTAATACTACCAAACTTCAGGACTCTATTTTTCTGACCTTAAGCATCAGGATGAAAATGGAAAGAAGAAATTCCCAGTCCAGGGATAGGCATTGTGACACAGAGGATAAAGTCAATGCTTGGGAAGGTAACACCCCATATCAGAGGGCCAGGTTTGAGACTTGGCTATTGCACTTCTGATGCATATTTCTCTTACCGTATCCTAGGAGGTAGTAGATGATGGTGCAAGTCCTTGTGTCCCTGCCTGCCATATGAGAGACCTGGATAATGGTCTGGTTCCTGGATCCTGGCTCTGGAGCCATTCAAATAAATAAATCTTAAAAACAAAAACAAAAACCACCCACCTACTTCAGTATCAGAGTGTTTGTAAAAATCTAGATGTTTCTTTTTGTATTACTACACACTTAAAATTTTCCTGTGTCAGTTACATTTGCATGACATTAACAGTTTTATTTCTGTTTCAAACTAAAAGGAATACATGAAATCAGAAGAAATGCTGAACACATTTCAGAGCCACTGAATTAGCAGAAACCTGCAAACATAGTGAGTTTATTGGCCTGCCAAGTAGCAAAACTTCCTTAATGTTTCAGAACATTCCATGCAGGCAAGGGACATTATATCAGAATGTCTTCAAACTGTGGCTCAACAGAAACAGACCAGCTAACGTACCAGCAGGTGAAAGGTGAAATAGATAATCAAAATTTTAAAGTATAGATAAGGAGCAAGAGCAGTATCGGGGCCTCAAAGCTGAGAACTACATATGGGAACTTGCTAAGAATACAGTGAAGGAGTCTAGGTAGTGGATGTGATTGAAACTGCTATACAATTAACTCAGAAAAGTTCGGGTGGGAGGTTTAGGGAAGGATTGGGGAAGGCTTTGAGCATCAAATCGAAGAGTCTGGACTACTCTGAAGACAGTGGGATACCACAGATAGCTGTGAGCAGGGGCTGACTTAAGCAGAGCTGTGCCATGGGAATATTGATAGCCTGGTGACAGTTTATAAAAGAGAGGCACATGCAGGTTTCTTGCACTTCAGATGGCAAGTTAATACTAAGACACAAAGCAATTTTGCTTCATTAGGAGACATCTCATATTCTCAATTCTTTCTTTCTATTATTCAAAAATTCATGGCAAAAACATACCATTCAACCTTAAATTAAGGGTTTTTTTCATTCTATAATAAAAACTGGAATCTTGTTGTAAATTTTTTTTTATTTGACAGATAGACAGTGAGAGAGAGAGACAGAGTGAAAGGTCTTCCTTCCGTTGGTTCACCCCCCAAATGGCCGCTATGGCCAGCGCTGCGCTGATCCGAAGCCAGGAGCCAGGAGCTTCCTCCTGGTCTCCCATGCGGGTGCAGGGGCCCAAGCACTTGGGCCATCCTCCACTGTGCTCCCGGGCCACAGCAGAGAGCTGGACTGGAAGAGGAGCAATCTGGACTAGAACTTGGTGCCCATATGGGATGCCGGCGCCACAGGCGGACAATTAACCAAGTGAGCCACGGCGCTGGCTCTGTAAATTTTTCTTTTAAAGAAACACCTTTGTTTCTCTGCAGTTAGAAATGTCCAACAAAAGCATGAATTGTAGAGTGGCATAAAAGTCAAAATACAAGAAACTATGGTGGCCCAGAAAGCCTTCGTCTTTGCCTGACCTTGGGAAACTTAAAAGCTCAACACAAATACCATACCAGGCAGTCTCGTAGCCACTTTACTGGTAATTTGGAAAGCTCTCTCATTGCAAAATCATATAACTACCAGCAATATATTATTACAAGTTATTTTTTTATTTCTGAAGAAAACATATCTTGCTATTTCACTTGACAACTGGAAATATTCATTTATATCTTTCCGTGATATACATAATTATTAACTGTAAAGAAGTAAGCAGAATGCAATATATTTTCCAAGCTGCCCTTGTAGAATTTTGATACTTTTAAACTTAACTAATATTGGCTTAGTTTATAGATGGTAATATAATTTTCAGCCCTTCAGAATAGCATCAAGAAGGACAGCACTCATCTGAATCTTCAAGCAGATAACTACAATTACTCTAATCTTTTTTATTTTCTCTAAAAACATATTTGAATTATGAATACCGTAGAGGGATTTCAGAGATAAAATTTCAAATACAATAAAGTATGTGTCATTTTTTTCTTGCCTACCTTTCACAAAACCGCACAAAGAAACATTTTGTCAACTAATAATATAATAAGTTTGACTTGTGATTTGAAGTGTTAAAACAAAGGATTTTTTTTCAATACATGTAATACAAGAAGGTTTTATGCTGCACTGTTTCAGAACTCTTTCTCAGTGAAGAAACCTTATCTAATCCCATTTCATCCTCTAAAACTGCCTACACACTAATCTCGAGGGACAAATTTAATACTTTGCAACAAAGAGAATATATCCCTTTTCAGTTTGAATAGAGGAATTGTTAGGACACCAGTGAGGTATGAATAACATTATAATGCTGCCTTTTACTTGGCAAAAGAAAAAGAAAGTCTCTTGTTGCAACCAAGAAAGAAGGACTCCTTCTTTGGGTTAAATTTTTTGACCCCTGGTATATCCCCAGACACCTATGTTACTGTGCTATTTGGGTCCTCTACCTCGTGCGAAGTAAACACTGAGCAAATCTAAGTAAACAGTTTGTTTTAGTTGAAGATAGAAAGACTCCATTTAATTGAGTTTTGATGATAGATGTGCTCCAAATGGTGCAAACAACTTTGACATGGTAAAATAATATTGTCTTATGGCATGTGTAACACTACATAAAGAATCTTAGCTTAGCACTTTCTGAGTTTACAACATTTAAGTGAGAAAATGACAAAAGAAAGCCAAACTGTCAGAAACAGAAAAACCTTTAACAATCCTAAAATACAGACTATAATTCTCTTCTTTATTCATTGGATTTTGGGAATAATCTTTGCAACAGAAGGAGGGAATGAGAAAACAGTCGAACTTTGTACTTGGGAAACTTTACTTTTCTGTGGTCCACTGCATACAGCTGAAAATGACACTGCTGCTAACACTAATCATTGATTATATGACGTGGTTGTGGGCAAGTACTTGTGCAAATCAACATTTTGGGGAAAGTAAACTCTACATGGACCAAAACCTTCATTTTTGATTTGTTTATTACTACAATTTATGGATCTTTTTTTGTAAAAAAAATTATATTGTCATTAAAACCATGCACAGAATTAAAAAGTCAAAAAATGTGTGTTTCTATACAAAATACAGGGCTTCCTTCATGTGTTTTTTAGAAATCTGCTAATTGTGCAATGGCAAAGTACAGAAATTAGGATATCTTTAGTCAATGACCGCCATTTTAAATTTTCCTTACTTTTGCAATATAGGTAATTCTCATCAATTTTTGTTAAATATCTTATTTTGGGGCCTGCACTGTGGCAAAGCAGATAGAGCCACCACCTGCAGTGCCAGCATCCCATATGGGCACTGATTCAAATCCTGGCTGCTCCACTTCCAATTCAACTCTCTGCTATTGCCTGGGAAGGCATTAGAAGATGGCCCAAATCCTTGGGCCTCTGCACCCGCATGGGAGACCTGGAAGAACCTCCTGGCTCCTGGCTTCGGATTGGGCCAGCTCCGGCCGTGGCAACCAGTTGGGGGAGTGAACCAGTGGATGGAAGACCTCTCTCTCTCTTTGTCTCCTCTCTCTGTGTAATTCTGACTTTAAAATAAATAAATACATCTAAAAAAAATCTTATTCTATGTAGTCTCATTAAATATAAATTACATATATTTCCTTCCTATACTTTTTAAAAAGAAACTTTTTTGAGATGGAATAGTGATTTGATTCAATCTTAGCTACCTCATAAAGCTAACTTCATTTTTTCTGTTTTCATTTATGTCCTTCTCTGAATTCACATGACAATGGTCTCTGTTACATGCAGGACAGCAGTATCCTTTAAGAGCAGATGTAAAAATGCAATACAATTTCAAAATCAGAAGATTAATCTGTAGTTTAAGAAGTGATTTCAGATAGTTACACAGTGTCCTCCAAGATTTACTGGATGTTCTCAATGTTAAACCATCAGTATTCAGTTGTAATGCTGGAATGTTTCTAAGTTCCCCCACAAAAGAAATTGAAAGGTAAATAAAGCACTGATTCACTCTTTACAATAGAAGCTATAAACTTATGATTCATTATCTATTTCTCACAAGCAACTTATTCTACTAATTTTGTTTTCTATTTCAACTTCTTCATTACAACTTCTTTATGCAAGTACGTATTCTCATCTTTTCTCTGTTAATCCCCCCAGGCTCTTGAAAAGATACTTGACAAAAACATACACAGGAAACCAACAGGTCCATGAAATAACCCTTAAATTTGTCATTAGGGATTTGCAAACTAGAACTTCAAATTAGCTCACTCTAGATTTACTAAGTTAAAAAAAAAAAAAAAAAAAAAACTGAAACTATCAACTGCCAAAAAGAATGTGAAAGAATTGGAATTCTTATAAATTGCTTATGGAAAAGTACACTGAATTAACCTCCGCTTTGAAAACAGTTTTTCATTTTCTTATAAAGTGAAATATATACCTTAACTATGATTCAGTAGTTTTCCTAGAAAAACAAGCAAATAAAAAGACTGGTTTAGGGGCTGGCGCTGTGGCGCAGCAGGATAAAACCCTGGCCTGAAGTGTCGGCATCCCATATGGGCGCTGATGCTAGTCTCGGCTGTTCCTCTTCCAATCCAGCTCTCTGCTATGGCCTGGGAAAGCAGTACAAGATGGCCCAAGTGCTTGGGCCCATTCACCCACATGGGAGACCCAGAGGAAGCTCCTGGTTCCTGGCTTTGGATTGGCGCAGCTCCAGCCATTGTGGCCAATTGGTTAGTGAACCAATGGATGGAAGACCTCTCTCTTTCTCTGTCTCTACTTCTCTCTGTAACTCTGCCTTTCAAATAAGTAAAATAAATCTTTAAAAAAAAAGACTGGTTCAGGAGAAATAAACTGAAATATTCATCAACAGATGAATAGATAAACAATGTTTGGCATATCCTCACAATGGAATATTACCCGAAAATAAAAAATAACAAACTATTGATGCATAACACAAATGGATAAATCTCAAGAATATTATTTTGGGACAGATGTTGTGAACACCACTTATGATGTCCACATCTATGTTTAAGTGCCTGAAGTCCTGTCTATTTCAATTCTGCTCCAAGTTCTTGTAACTGCACATTCTGGAAGACAGCAAATGATGGCTCAAGTGGAGATTTGGGTGGAGTTCTAGGCTCCTGGCTTCTGCCAGGCCCAGCACTGGCTGTGCGAACATTTGGCAAGTCAATCAGTGGAGAGATCTCTCTGTACTTCTCTGTGTGTGTGTGTCTTTCTCTCTTTCTTTCTCGCTCATTTTCTGTTGCCCTGCCTTTCAAAGAAATATTTATTTATTTGGGTTTATTAAATTATTATTAAATGGGTTGCTTCCATTTGTATTCTTCATTTTCTTACCTTTGCCAGGTATTTTATTTATCTTTTTATTTTAAAATATTTCAACAGTATAAAGAGATGTATAAAGAAGAGAGCTCAATAAGCACACATACATTTAACAATCATAATGCTTTGCTTATTTGCTTCACATGTAGACTTATATGAATACCCATATGCTTTAATTTTTTGAAAACATGGGTTAATATAGTAAAATTGCATAATATAGGATTCAAGACAAATACAAAATGAGGGAAGAGGGTTAATTATTGTGTAAGGCATATAATTCAGTGCACATTTATAAATATATATACCAATTTTATGGTATCCATATTTTTTACTATATATAAAATATAAATGATTGAATTCCACAAATGAGATAAATTCTGTGATATTTGTTTACCTTGTCTGCCTTATTGTACTTGACACAGTGATCTCCAAATATCAGTAGTTTATTCTTTTGATGGTTGAGTAATATTCCATAATGTATATTTACCACATTTTTTGTTATACCGTCCTCCATTGATGGGTTTCTGTGTTGGTTCCATACCTTTCCTGTTGTGAATAGTGCTGCAATAAGCATGGGAGTGCAGGTATCCTTTCTATATGCTGACTTCATTTCCTTTGGATATATTCCCAGAAGTGGGATAGTTGAGTCATATGGTAGGTCTATTTTTAGTTTTTTCAGGAACAGTCATACTGTTTTCCATAATGGCTGTACTAATTTGCATCCCCACCAACAGTGTGTGTTAGAGCTTCCTTTTCTCTGCATTCTTCTCAGCATTTGTTATTTTTTTGACTTTTGGATAATAGCCATTCTAGCTGGAATGAGATGATACCTCATTGTGTTTGTTATTTTCATTTCCCTGATGCCTAGTGATACTGAGCATTTTTTCATGTGCTTGTTGGCCATTTTTATTCTTCTTTTCAAATTTTTTTGAAAGATTCTTTACTCATTTCTTAATTGAATTGTTTGTTGTTGCTGAATTTTCTGAACTCCTAATATATTCTGTATATTAATTCTCTGTCAGATGCTTAGTTTGAAAATATTTTCTCTTATTTTGTAGGTTGTCTATCAACTCTGTTGATTCCTTCTTTCCCTTGCTAAGAAGAAGAAAATTCTTAGTGTGATTTAAACTCAACCATTGATGTCAGGAATGTACTCACTCATACACTGTTCCTCCTGTCAAAAAATTCTTCATTGCCTGGATGATTCTGTCCTCATTTTTAGGTTTCAGACTAAAAATCAACAACTTACCAATTCTCTAGAGAACATCGAATGCTGTCAATATGTATTTTCATTCATATTACAACATTTAGCATCTTTTCTTTTTTTTTTTTTTTTTTTTTTTGACAGGCAGAGTGGACAGTGAGAGAGAGAGACAGAGAGAGAAAGGTCTTCCTTTGCCGCTGGTTCACCCTCCAATGGCCGCCGCTGCAGCCGGCGCACCGCGCTGATCCTGGCAGGAGCCAGGAGCCAGGTGCTTTTCCTGGTCTCCCATGGGGTGCAGGGCCCAAGCACCTGGGCCATCCTCCACTGCACTCCCTGGCCATAGCAGAGAGCTGGCCTGGAAGAGGGGCAACCGGGACAGAATCCGGCGCCCCAACCGGGACTAGAACCCGGTGTGCCGGCGCCGCAAGGTGGAGGATTAGCCTATTGAGCCACGGCGCCGGCTCTTAGCATCTTTTCTTATAATTACTTCTGTAAATTATCTCTTTATATTAGGCCATATGCTGTGGGCAAGAATGTTTATTTTGCTCAGTACAGAGCTAAGTGCTTGGTGCATGACATTTGAAAAGCTATGTGTCAAATGGATAAATTGACAAGTAAATGAATGAACCATTTGCCTCAATTTCCATATAAAAGCTCCATCACTATTCATTTGATTTATAATTCATCTTCCAAAATTCTAGTCTGGTCCTTAACATATTTTCTCCAGCACTCTGTAATCAGTTCCTAATGATCTCTTAGCCTTTGACCTCTTGTCTTTCTCATCCAAAAATCCCTTTGACACAAGAAACATCTGTGTCCTTAAATTAAGTAATCTCTCTCTTTTTAATATCTTGAATTATTTATTAAGTAAATTTAAAACTTTCTGATATGAGTTTTAGGATCAATCCTTTTAATTTGCCACAACAAGCTCTCTAGTATCCTTCTTCTGTTTATTTCTACTTTCTCTTTACCTGTTGCTTGAATGGTTGCAAACGTCTTAACTGGTCTTTAACTCTGTGTCTTTCCATTCTAGTGCATCTTCCACAGAGTCACCAGCATTATCGCCTCCCTTCCTCCCAGATTTGATCTTATTCCTTGGTAATTTGGCCTGCTATTGACAAGATAATAATTGTATCTCCTCACCACGGAACAAAAGAACCTCTGTAAAGGGCTTCTTCAAAAACATTTGCACGCAATGTTCCTTATTTTTCTTGAAGGTTCATTTTGCCATCCTATGTCTTGGTACACTCAGTGAAATATCACGGTTAGTGATCTCATACAAGTCATGGCTGATTTCTCAGCTTGTTCTCTGTGCTATCCTATGATATAGTTCAAATTCTTGCAACATTCGCATGTTGTATATGACTTTACCACTTGTCATGTTTGTTTTCTCTTGTTAGTGAAGGGGTTAAACACAATGCATTAGTATTTAGTTTTCATATCATATATTTAGTACGTTTCTGACAGAACGGTGATCAATAAATGCCTTTTAACTGAATACAGTAATGAATGAGGAGTCCATGCCTTTTATGAATGTTTTTGGTCTATCAACAACATGTGCTTTTGCTTCTGCCATTTGTTCAGCCTGGTTTGCTCTTCTTTCAATCCTGCGATTAGTGAGGATTTGTTATACTTCTTGAAGATCTGCTTAACTGATTCCTTTTATGGGATCTCTCCCTGACCTCTTACGTAAGAATCAATTATGCCTTCATGTATATTCCCTTGATAGTTGTTTGTTATTTCTCCCCTGTATAACTTAATAAACACAATATTGTGATTGGCCACACAGTAGGCACTATGTATGCTTTGGAGTTTATGACATAGAATGCCACTGGGTGACTACCATTGAAAAGTTCACTGTGCAATGGAGAGATGTGTACAATGCAATCTGTTAAGTGCTATAATAAAGGTGAGAATAAAATGTTAGAAGATCAGAGAACTTGGAAGAATTAATTTGACATGATTCATAGGTGGTGATTCATAGAGTGGCTGAGGTTTGAGCTGGTACTCAAAAAAGGCACTGGAACTTGACAGGCAAATGGGTGGTTATAAAGATATTCCAGGCAGAAGAAGCAGTCTGTAAATGCACAGGTTCATGAAAAACAATTATGGCAACTGATTCACCTTCTTTTCTCCACAGTAATCTCCTAAACTCCTTGCCATAAACTTCAATCAACCTCTCTCATGACTGTACCTTGGTTTTGTTGTCATCGAGAAGGGTAAAAACTCTCAGCTTCTTAACTCCAATGTTTCCTCCTCATGCATCCAAATCTCCTACAATATGCCATCACACGTGTTTCTGTATTTGTCATGATCTTATAACCTTTCAACCCACAATACCTTTTTTTTCCCAGTGATCCCTCTTCCTTTGATCGCTTTCTATGTGATAGGTTTGTTAAATAGGTCCCTCTATGGTTCTAGGAAAGTAGTCAGCAGATCACTAATAATAAATATTGTGTAAGCATTTGCACATTGTAAAGTTTTGTTGGAGCTAGCTGCTGCCATAGTTAGGTATATCCAAGGTGACTCCAGAGGAACTTAAAATTATATGATGGGGTCTGTGCTGTGACAAAGCAGGTTAAGCCACCACCTGCAATGCCAACTTCCCATTTGGGCTCCAGTTTGAGTCCTAGCTGCTCCACTTCTGATCCAGCTCCCTGTAAATGGGCCTAAGAATTCAGCAGAAGACGGCCCAAGTGCTTGGGCCCCTGCACACACATGGGAAACGTGGAGGAAGCTCCTGGCTCCTGGCTTCAGCCTGGCCCAGCCTCAGCCATTGCTCTCTCCTTTTCTTTCTCTGTAAATCTGCCTTTCAAATAAATAAATAAATCTTTAAAAAATTGTGTGACCCTGAAATAATGCTACAGTGGTACAGCAATAAACTAGAGGTCAAGGAAAAATTAGCTAAAACACCCCTAAACTTCACAATTAGGACAGTCTTGGATACCCTCTGTGGGTCATACTGTCAGTCAAGAAATCTCTGCAGTAATAATATGTACTCTCTTTCAGACTGAATTGCATAATAAGTGGATTACTCAATGAACTTCCAACTCTGCAACACCATTTTATGTGTTTAGATATATAATGTAATTTAACTTCCTCCTTTCCAGTTTGTATCCTTCTGATTTATTTTTCTTCCCTAGTGGCACTGGCTAAAATTTCCAAAATTACATTGAATGATGATGCTGAGGGTGGGGATGCTTGTTTGGTTCTGAATCTTAGAATCAATGTGATGCTGGCTGAGGAATGTATAAAGTTAACATTTAGTTAATTAGCTTTAAATTTTGTGACTGAACAGGAAATTTGGAAAACTCAGAGAATACATTAAAGGTGATACAAAGTAGCTCATCGTCATAATTTTTGATTACATTTAAATTAGTCTAAGTGTCAATATTATGCTAAGTATTTGGCAGAGATGACACCTTGGAGTGACCTGGGATTCAAGCTTAGGAAATCTGGCTTTAGAGCCTGGGTGTATGACCAGAGCTTTGAGGAAAGCTATTGCATATCTAGTCATTCCAGCTCTGCCATTTTGTCACCTGCACTGTTTTGAGTACATTTAGTGAAACTTGGAGAGCATCACATTCCACAGATAAAAAGGAAGTGATATAGAACCTCCCTCTAAAGGTGGTTATAGATCCTACACGAAATTTCATGAATGCAGGTGATGTGCCTATTGCTTACTATTGTCCTGAACACGTGGTAAGTGCTCAGTACATGGCCCATTTTGTTATTATTTTGTGATTTATTGTCCAATACTCAGTATCCATTACAGCATTTATTTAAAAATTTGTATAGTGTGTTTTACATCTCAAGATACTAGTTAAGATCAAGCTAAATCATCTATGTGAAAGAAATTTTTAAACTTGAAGTCACTATACATAAGTGCAATTTTCTTTTCATACATCCTTTTATTTTCACGACCACAAATAAGCACAACACAACTGCTAAAGGATTTCAGCATTTGAAATGCTTGCAAATTCCAAAAGCAATCCTTAGTGCTGTACAAAAAATTTTTATAGTAGTTCCATCGATCTGATAAAAACACTTTCTTTAAAACTGACTTTTTAAACTAAAAGTCTCAAAATGTTATTGAAATACAGTGAAGTTTTGAATCAAGTTTTACCAAATTAAACTAGGTTTAGGTGATAATGAAAGTTATAAGTTAAACATTTTAGAGTTCACTAGAATATCATCTAAATTATTCAAAGGTGGCATAATTTAAAAACAGAATATTTAAAAAAATATTAAATGTTGGAGAAAAATTTTCTTCCACCTTCCTTCTCCACTTCCAAAAATAAGTTACTTTCTATTCTTTTGATGTCTTATTGTCAGTTGTACAGTAAGTATTCTGAAGTTAAGTGTTAAAAGGAAAATAACATAATTTGGGGTTTGCTTTAAGATAAATTACATCAGGATAGATGTCATGGATTATATGACAGAATCTGGGAAGAAGAAGAAGAGAAGACAGATTATTACTGTTTCAATAGTTCTAAGATAGATCCATGGAATGAAAATGGGGGATGGCATAAGTGGTAAAGAAATGAAACTGGAGTGGCAGAAAATAAAAGAGATATATCCAATTTTGGATTTGAGGGAAAGGATTTAAAAAGTCTCAGGTTATTAAAAGAAAGAACAGAAATAGGAAAATCATGATAAGGCAGTGATTATTTTATGGTGGGGTGGGATTACAAATTTAAAGTGTTAGTAGCACGTCACATTAAGTATGTTGAGCTGCCAGCATTCCCTGAAGATAGTTCTTTTCTGATCCTTCTAGAATCAGTTGGTTCAACTCAGAATTGGGTTGCAATGCTCTGAAGTCTTGCTCATTCACATATCTGGATGTTGATGCTGACTGAGAGCTGAGATTATAGCTGTGGTTTTGGCCAAAACATCTACATGTAACTTCTCCGTGTGCCCTTGGATTTTTCACAAAATCTTGGCTGGATTCCAGGGGCAAACATCCCAAGAGCCAGGTGAAGACCACCTCACCTTGTATGATCTAGTCTTGGAGGTTAAAGTCGCTTCTGCCACATTTTATTTACAAGGCAGTTAGAAAATCTAACCCTGATTCAGATGTAGAGGCAGGAAGCCGCCTCTCCAGTAAGAGTGGCAATGTTCTGAGGAGCTTGTAGAACTGGAAATATTGCTATGACCATTTTTGGAAAACACAATCTGCCACAGTCACAAAGACTGCCAAGGAATTTTAGCTTCAAAACACACACTCCCTGTCTTGGTTTTGCCAGGACTGCAGCAGAATGAGAATTACACAAAATTTTTATTTGTACACTTAATTCTCCACATAATTCAGGAAGTGGAATTTTTAACTCCAAATTTCTAGCCTTTTATATTTCTGATGCCTGAAATATAAAAGAACTCAGAACTTTTCCCATTTTCAAAATGTTGCTTATATTGTAAGCAAAATACATCATTCTAAATTTATTTCCTTCCATATTCAAATTAGGTCACATGAACACTGTCTTTAGCCTTTTAGGGTGATAGTCCTTTCTTTCCGTGCAATCCATTCAACCAATCTCCAAACCTAAAGGTATTTTACCATCTATTTTTCAATGGTGTTGTCTTCCAGGAATCTGTCCTCACTATTTCCTTGTCTTACTATCTATTCCCATTTTATTCATGCTTAAGCTTTACTTAAACATGATAATCATGCCTACATTTTTGTTGCCATTTGGGGGTAAAGCTCTTGTCTCCATGCTTCCGACTTCATATGGATCTTCTTCAGGATGGAGGAGGTACGTGAATCTCAATATGTTTTTTTTTTAATTTTTTTTTTTTTATTTTTTTGACAGGCAGAGTGGACAGTGAGAGAGAGAGACAGAGAGAAAGGTCTTCCTTTGCCATTGGTTCACCCTCCAATGGCCGCCGAGGCCGGTGCGCTGCGGCCGGCGCACCACGCTGATCCAATGGCAGGAGCCAGGTACTTCTCCTGGTCTCCCATGGGGTGCAGGGCCCAAGTACTTGGGCCATCCTCCACTGCACTCCTGGGCCACAGCAGAGAGCTGGCCTGGAAGAGGGGGAACCGGGACAGAATCCGGCGCCCTGGCCGGGACTAGAACCTGGTGTGCCGGCGCCGCAAGGCGGAGGATTAGCCTAGTGAGCCGCGGCTCCGGCCTCAATATGGTTTTCAAACTTAATTCATTCTTCCTTTTCCAAAGCACTATTTTATATCTCTTTACCCCATTAATCATCTTTTAATCCAGAGATCTGGGATTCTGTCCTCTCCAACATCACTTCCACTTTCTATTTCCCACCATAACCAGTTATTCCATTTTAATATAATGTTTTCTGTTTCTTCTCAGTATAGGCTCTCATCAATGCTCAACTGAAATCTTATCTATCCCAATCCTTCCTAACACTTCTCGCTTGAGTAACCTTTAGAAAACATAAATCTTACCATGTTATCCTTTATTTTACTAAAAATGATTAGAAATATGCATCATTTTATGAATAAAATCCAAAGTCCTTATCATTTATGAAATAATCTAGCTTTCTGGCTTCTACTTAACTTTTCAACCTCTTCCATATATACCTGGTGTTCTAGGAATACTTTGTTTTATTTAAAAATATAAATTTACAAAGTACAACTTTTGAATTATAGCGGTTTTTTCCCCCATAACCTCCCTCCCACACGCAACCATCTCATCTCCCATTCCCTCTCCCATCCCATTCTTCATCAAGATTCATTTTCAATTATCTTTATATGCAGAAGATCAACTTAGTATATACTAAGTAAAGATTTCAACAGACTGCTTGGAATTCGAGGCCTTTGTTAGACACATCCCTTTTTATTTTTCTTGCTGAGCTCTGAAGTTCTTTTGACATCTTCAAAGGTATTTCTTTGAAGAAAATGTATCCAGTTCTACAACTGGAACTATTTGAGCCTATCCACTTTCAGAGTAACACGTGAAAGTACTCACCAATCAAAAACAAACAAACAAACAAACAAAAAAACATACTCTGACCATATTGTGCATTTATGGGCTTAACCCAAGAGCAGGAATCGTGTCTCACTATTCCTGCTTCTCTAGTAACATTTGCAGTTTCTGTCACATTGTCACAGATTGAAAGTTTTTAATGAGTAAGTTCTTACCTCAAATATATTACCTTATTTCCAAATTAATTAAAAATTTAGTAAACTTTATAACAAAATGTTCTCCAGTTGTAGTTGCAAATTTTCCTAAAAGCATATTCTTAGTGTTTGAATTAGTTGTAATTATGACAATATGGCATGATAAATAGCTACAAGAACTCAGTAGCATACAACAAGTATCTATTGTTCTGCATCATGGCTGGGCTTAGTCACATGTCTGAAAGGTGACTGGCTATTCACTTTTCTAGGATAGTTGGAGGTGTTATTACTGGGGCTTATCACCTCTATTGCAAATGTTTCTGAATCTCCTCCTGGATTAACCTAACTCTTCTGTTGTTTTAAAATGGAGTTTACAAAGGTACAAGACAAAAAGACTATTTTAAAAGTCTATTTCAAGTCTGTTTTGATGACATCTCTGTGAAAATTCCATTGATCAATGCATGTCACATGACTAGGTTTGGGGAAGTCAAGTTATACTACCTCCCTTACCATGGAAGAGCACCTGAATATTTCAAGATGAAGGATGAATTAAACAGAAAAAAAAAAGAAATTTAGGCAAGTATTACAACCTACCACCATATCTTTCAATCAGTAGGCTCACCAATAACTCTTTTTGTAAATTATACTTTTACTGCTATTAGAATGATAGAAAAATTATTAAAGAAAAACTTGTGAGTCATCCATTTCCTCTAGGAGTTTGCAATCTTATTTGGAGTTTATAAATACAAAACATATACAGCTAAGTGGTGTGTGGGGTAAGAGATACTTTATTATCAAAGAAGGAAACTATCAGTAGTAACAAAGGTTTTGTGAAGGAGAATGAAGAGCTAGAGTTTGAAATGTTCCTAAAATTTTGAGAGCAGATAAGGAGGCAATTTCATGTTGAACAATTTCTTTTTTATTTTTTTGGTGGTATCATTAGTCTATCACTTAAATTGCTTAGTATTCTTTATCTGGAAATTTGCAGACATCATTCCTAAATTGGTCCCGATGTGGTGATTGGTGCATTACAAATGAGTAACAACAGTTAATAATTCATAATCAAATCTCCCTTGAAGACTTAAGTAAACATATAAATAACTATAATAAATTAGAAGGGAACATGATGACTTTGATTTGATTGACAAAACTACCTGATGCTTTGTCTCCAGGGAGACATCATCAGGCATGGTGCAGATTCTCCTCTGCAAATTAGAATTCTAAGCATGACTTCATTCCAAGCTCAATTAACTTTGAAATTTAAAAATGCTTTAGGGAACCAAGCTTAGGCTGATGACAAGGAGAGTTATTAGTTTTAAGTACAAAATAGGATATTTACAAACCATGAGGAAAGAACAAGATAAACCAAAATGAAACCAAGCTTTCAGGAAGTAATTAATATATATGTAAAAATGACAAAATCTCAAATATTGTTATGTTTTATTCTGTTTTAATTTTCTTGCTGCCTAGCTTTCTTCAACAGGTCTGTGGCAATGTTTTATTAACATAAAAAATTAGTCCTGCATGAATGTACTTTGATAAACATAGAAGTATTTATTTTTATCAAGAAGATAGGAGAATTTTCATGAAGAATTTTATGGTTTTTTTTTTTTAAATAAGCTGTATGGAATGATTTAACACTGAGCACTTAATTTCCATTTTCCTATTTCAGCCTCCCTGTTACATTTTGTGCCATACCCTGGCCTCCTTTTCCTTTTTCTCTTCCATCAGGACATTAGCCCTTTTATAACTGAGGTTGAAATCACATGGAATCCAGTGTTTATCTTCTTGCCTGTTCCTAAGACACCTAAAGGTAGGGCAAAAGCTGCTACATTAAATGAATGGCACACAGAAATAGTAAGTTTTATTTATTTCTTCAGGGAAGTTATTAAAGAAACAACAATAAGTTCATTCAATTTTTGACAAGTGTTTCTCCTGTGGGAGGAGGTGATGAACAACAGCAATAGAAGCTCTGCAGGCTTGTTTACAAGGCTACACTACACTTTCACTTATTTTTTATTAATTTAATTTTATCTACTTGAAAGACTAAAAAAGGAGGAGATAGAGATAGAGAGAGAAGAAAGAGATAGAGATAGTGATAGAGAGAGTGACAGAGAGATAGAGATAGAGATGATAGGGATCGGTATAGGAATAGAGGTAGAGATAAAGGTAGAGGTAGAGGTAGAGATATATAGAGATAGAGATCTACTCATTGGTTAACTCCCCAAATGTCTCCAACAGCCAGAGCTGGATCAGACTGAAGCCAGTAGCCAGGAAATCCCATCCAGGTTTCCCACAGGCATAAGAGGGACCCAAGCATTTGAGCCATTATCTACTGCTTCACTGAATGCATTAATAGGAAACTGGATTTGGAAGCATAGTATCTGAAACTCTCTGGCACCCCTATTTGGGTGCTGGTGTTCTAAAAAATGGCTTAGCCCATTGTATCACAGTGTCCACTTACTTGTCTAAGAATGCGTTGCTTTCCAGAAATGCTCTTTTCATTTATGAACAATGATCTGGAACATCACCTTGCTGGAGCATGAAATTCTGTGTGGTGGAATTGTAGCCCTAGTTGTGTCTCAGTTTAAAATTTATTTATTTATGAGTCATTTAGATTCTCTGGATTGTTTCTTCAAAAAATAAAAAAGAGGTAGTAAATACACACTTTGCACAATTTGCATTTTTTTGTGTGTGCACATGTGCCAAAGTATCTGTAGAGATTATATTTGGGAGTGGAATTTCCATGTCATATTATATGCTCACAAGTGTTGAATTTTAATATGCAAAATTGTTTTCAAAGCATTTTACCAACTTACTCTATCCTCAACATTATGTAAGATTACCAATTTATCAACAACATTTTCAATGTTTGGAGCTAACAGCATTCATGGTTTTTTAGAAAAGAGATGGAAAGAGTTTCATTGTGGAGTAAATTGACACAACACTGATTAAGAATGGCATTGCATTTTTTAAAGTTTGCATGTGTGATTATCATGCATGTTTCAAGACTGCAATTCCTGCTTGTATACTTTTGCTGTAGAGGAATCTATTATATGTTTTAAATACTATGTTTTGTGAATTACATGTACTCCAGTTATTTTCTCTCATTTTATAAAATCTTAATTTTTAAAAAAAGACTTTAATTGAACAAAAGTATAAACTTTCCAGGGAGTTGTATAAAATAACATATGCAAATTCATGCTGAAAAATTTTAGATTTTTCTTATATTTCCTATCCTGAAGTCATAAAGCTATTTCCTGTATTTTTATCTAAAAAATAAACTTTTACCTTTCATATAGAAATATCTTTTCTACTCAGAAATGTCTTTTTGTATTTTATGTCAGGTAGATTTCAAATTTCCCCCATAATGGTAACCAATTTTCTAACACCTTTTTGGGAAAAATTCATATCCACATTTCCCTCTAATAATGTATCTGTCATATTAACATTACAGAAGTTATGCGCCCCTCTATAAATTGTTTCTTATTTGGCTCCATCATTCTCTTTGTCTATAACCAGTCCAATATTAGAATATTCTAAATATTTGAAATTTGCATTAATTCTTAATATCTTGGAGGAAATGGTCTCCACATAAATCTTGTTTGGGAATGGTTTGGTTATACCAACCCTTTACTCTTCCACAAAATTCGAATTACTTTGTTAACTGTCTTTACAAAATAATATTAGAATTTTTATTTAAAACACATTGACTCTATAGATATACTTGAGGAAATATATATATATTTATAGTATTAACTGTTTCTATCCATGAAGATGTACATTTTCCCATTTAAAGAATTCCATTAAAAGTTTTCAATACATTTTATATTTTTTACCACAAAGGTGTTTGGCACTGCAATTAGTTCACTGCTTGTGATACCCACAACTTCTATCAGAGTGCCTGATTTGAGTTCTAGCACCTCAGTTTCTAGCTCTTCAGCCTCAGGGTTACTTGTATTATACTTTGCTGAAGTTATTTTTGATAATCTGTTCATAGATAGTTATTTTTGGATTTTCAATGTAGACAATTTTGTCATCTTCCAATAATGACAGTTTTTATGTATTTCCAAATTTTACACATTTAGATTCATTTTCATACCTATTACCTATCTATTAGTGTGGCAATGAGACATACTTTTTACTCATATCTAATTTTCAAGGATATACTTTAAAGTTCCCACATTAAAATTATACTTGCTACAGACTTTTCATAGGTAGCTTTTAAACAGTACTTTCGTATTCATAGTTTTCTAAATGTATTTTTTTTGACAGGCAAAGTTAGACAGTGTGAGAGAGAGAGAGAGAGACGGAGAGAAAGGTCTTCCTTCTGTTGGTTCAACCCCCAAATTGCTGCTATGGCCGGGCCGACGTGCTGTGCCGATCCGAAGTCAGGAGCTAGGTGCTTCCTTCTGGTCTCCCATGCGGGAGCAGGGCCCAAGCACTTGGGCCATCCTCCACTGCCCTCCCGGGCCACAGCAGAGAGCTGGATTGAAAGAGGAGCAACCAGGACAGAATCTGGTGCCCCAACCAGGACTAGAACCCGGGGTGCTGGTGCCGCAGGCGGAGGATTAGCCTAGTGAGCCACAGCTCCGGGCCTCTAAATGTATTTTTAAATCACAGATGCATGTTGAATTGTGTTAAAGTTTTTGCATACAATAGTTTAAGTTTTCTCCTAATAATGTCAAATCATCCTTGTAATGCTTAGATAAATTCTAGCATGTCATGATGTATTTTTTATACACTATTATATTTAGCTTGTTAATTATTTTTGAGTTTTGTATTCATGTTCACAAACAAGACTAATGTTTGATCCTATGGAATGAATTAAGAGGTTCCTCTTCTTTTCTTCATTTTGTGAAAAAGTTAGCTGAAGGTTGGAATACAAGTTTTCTTAATGGCTTTATGAGAATTACCAATAACCCTGAGTGATTAGTGTTTGTGTGAAAAAAAATTGTTCTGTTTAGTTGAATATACAACAGTTTCTTTTTTTTTTTTTTTGGTCAGTTTTCATAGTTATATTTTATCAGGTTATATTTCATTTCATCTAAATATTTAAATTTTCTGTCATACATTTGTTCAGCCAATTCTTCTCATGTTTTTAGATACTGTGATATTTATAGTTCTATCTCCCCTTTTCACTCCTTTATTATTTATAATTTCCTTCTGTTTTAGAAATAGATTTCTCTGTTTTCCTAGTCTTTTCAGGTATTGGCTTTTGCAGCAGTGGCATAACTACGAATGATGTGGTGGGAATGGTCTTCTCTGGGGACAGCAGTAAAGAAAGACCTTTTCTGTTTAGAATCAAACAATGAGAAACCAGCTAGAATCAGGTATTTATAGTAACAGCATGCACTGACAACTTTAAACAAAATAGATCATCATTAACAACTATTTTGTTGGCCTAAGATTTAGATAATTGCCCTGGTTACTGCTGAGTTTTGAAATTGTATGGGTAAACCACATTATCATGTACTAACTGTTTGCATTGATAAACATTGTATTAAGCCTGGAACTTTATGGGAGAATTTTTGGTTATACAATCTATCTCTAACATATGCATTTATTTGGAGAGTAAATGGCTTAGAACTGGTAGGTCCTGTTTGAGGTGCTGTGCTAACCAAATTGCAGTGATCTTACATGTCATAGATTCAACATCAGTCATGGTAAGACACAGAACTAAAATTATTTCATTTCTTTTGTTCCAAGTAACATTTGAGTTTTTTAAAATTCAAAACAATGAAATAGAGTGTGCACTTCTAGGTAAAAATACTGCTTCTGTTAAGTGAATACTTTTACTTCAAACATGAAATATCTATGGAATTTGGTGATACCTCTAAAATAGAAATTTAATCTTTTTTAACTGATATTCTTTTTATTTAATTGCCCTTTTATTAACTAATGTCTGTTATTCATTACTGCAACAAAATATAAATGTGCAAATATTTCTTTTTCTAGTTTTCAAGATAAAATATACTAATGGAACTTAAAAACAGTACTCCATTACTTTTTATCCTTTTTTCTATTGATATTTTCTTAAAATATATATACATATATGTATATCTTTAACAAAATAAAATTTTTACCATCTGTGTATTTATCCTGGTCATTGTGAATCTTTTCATTTCCTAATTATCACTGAGAATTATTTTATCATGGAGATGAGGGAGAAATTTTGTAGGTCTCCTTAAGAAGTCAAATGAGCTAGCATTGACCCTATTAAGTAGATTCTTTCCATTACATCTTGATTTTTTCATTTTGCTGATTTGGGGATTTGGGGATTTTGTCTTAATCATCTCCTCTTTCCAACTCTCTTTAGGTTTATTTTGTTGCTCTTTTTTTGAATTCTTAAGTATGCTCAACTCATTAATTCTCATCCTTTTCTTTAGACTCTAGATTTTTGATCAAAATTTAAATGTTATAATTCTAGCAAGTTTATTTTTCCTCAGTGAAAATAGAAAACTTCTGTAGTCCATGATGCCATGTTTTATCATATGCATTCTAATTATTCCATCATATTATCTCATGTCCACTAATTACGTATTGAATGCTCACCATATAACCTGGCAACATGCTGGGTAATATGTAGGCTGCAAAGTTCCAAGAGGACATAATTCAAACTCATTTTTAAAAAGTTTTATTTATTTATTTGAAAGGCAGAGTTACAGATAAAGAAAGAGAAGAGAGTGAGATCTTCCATCTATTGGCTTGCTCCCCAAATGGCCACAATAACTGCTGCTGGGCTGATCCGAAGCCTGGAGCCAGAAGCTTCTTCCAGGTCTCCATGTGGATGAAGGGTTCCTAGTACTTGGGCCATCTTCTACTGTTTTTCCCAGACCATTAGCAGGAAGCTGGATCAAAAGTGGAGCAGTCAGAGGGAACTACAACCAGCACCCATATGGCAGCCTCACTAGCTATGCCATTGCACCAGCCCCTTTAATCCATAATCTTAAGGAATATTTTACTTGTTGGCAATTTGTGTGTCAAGAATTTCTCTGGCACTGTTCCTTGTCTGTACCCAACTCTTACCAAGGGTGGCAGGTTCAGACGTATGCTCAGAAATGTGATTAATGATTATTACTCAGAACTGCAACTGGACATGTGCTTAAAGAAAGTGTACTTGTTCTATACATCACCTTATAATGGTCATTCAACAAGCTCTCAGTTATTTTGCTGACCTTGTCATGGCTCATCTTCTCCTCCTCCCGTTCCACAAACAGAGCGTATCATTACTGAATTCCAGTTTCCAGTCTTCTAGTCTTAAAGGAAACTTGCTTTGTTGGTATATCTGCCATCTGAAGTTACAGAACAGTGGAGGGAAATGAAGTTTAGGGGAAAATAAATGAGGAAGTAAGTCAAAACTCACATTCCCAAGAGGGGAAGGAACAACCCTGCTCCTCAAGTTAATTATTTAGGGTTGTTTATTGCTACAAATGATGGCAGTACTGGGGAAATATGTTCAAGAGACAAGAGGTATGAACCACAATCAGGCTTGAATTTCTTTTATTTTTTGGCAAGGATACTTTATAAGTGATGTTGAGTACTTTTATTAGGAGACATGTAGTGTCACCAATGAACTTTTATGGTGTTTTGGCAAACCTAATCATTGCTTTGATTTGTATTTCACCAGTTGACTTAAAATAATTATGTTTTAATTTTATCATTTGTTTATTAACTGGAATAATAATAATATGTAAAGATGCCCTAATAAACAGTTTGGTGATCCTTGAAGTAAAACTGATATAGGAGAGATGGGATAACTGCTTAATCTTGTGCTTTAATTTCCAGTTCTTTAAAATTTTATAATTTATACAAATTCATATATGCAGGTTTAAGAACATAGTGCTACTTGCCTCCTGCCCTCACCCTCACCCTTCTTCCTCCTCCCTCTCCTATTCCCACTCTTAATTTTTACAAAGATCTATTTTCAGTTTAATTTATACTCATAAGATTCATTCTATACCTATTAAAGAGTTCAACAAATAGCATGAAGAAAAAAATACTGTTCCTCAACAGAAGAGATAAAGGCTGTAAACAATCATTGAATCTCAAAATGTCAGTTTCCTACACATTAGGTTTTAGGTGTTCTGTTACCACAAATCTGGAAAAACATATGACATTTGTCTTTTGGGACTAGTTTATTTTACTACATATATTGGCTTCCAATTGCATCTATTTTGTTGCAAAAGACAGGATTTCATTATTTTTTACTGCTGTGTAGTATACCATAGGTTATACATAAACCACAATTTCTTTATCCAGTCATCAGCTGATGGACATATGAATCGATTCCATATCTTTTTTTTTTTTTTGAAATCCAGAGGAAGGATTCTTTTTTTTTTTTTTTTTTAAATTTACTTGACAGGTTGTTATAGATAGAGAGAGAGAGAGACAGAGAGAAAGTTCTTCCTTCCGTTATTTCACTCCCCAAATGGCTGCTACAGCTGGCGTTGCACCAATCTGAAGCCAGGAGCCAGGTGCTTCTTCCGGGTCTCCCATGTGGGTGCAGGGGCCCAAGCACCTGGACCATCCTCCACTGCCCTCCTGGGTCACAGCATAGAGCTGGACTAGAAGAGGAGCAACTGGGACTAGAACTGGCGCCCATATGGGATGCAGAGGATTAACCAAGTGAGCTACACGCTGGCTTCAACTCCATATCTTACTTATTGTGAATTGACTTGCAATGAAACTGGGGGATAACTCTTTCATATGCTGATTTCATTTTGTTTGTGTAAACTTCCAGGATTGGGATGGCTGAGTCATATGGTAGATCAATTTTCAGATTTCTGAGGTATCTCCATTGTCTTCCACAGTGGCTGCACCAGTTTACATTTCCACCAACAGTGGATTAGAATATTATTCCCCAACATCCTTGCCAACATTTGTTATTTGTTTATCTCTGTATGAGAGCCATTCTAACTCAGGTGAGGTGAAAACTTATTGCGGTTTTAACTTGCATCTTTCTGATGGCTAGTGATGCTGAGCATTTTTTCATGTGTCTGTTGGCCATTTGAATTTCCTCTTTTGAAAAATACTTATTTAAGTCTTTTATCCATTTCCTAACTGGATTTTTTATTTTGTTGTGGTTGAGTTTCTTGAGCTCTTTACAGATTCTGGATATCAATCCTTTATCAGTTTCATAGTTTAAGAATATTTTCTCCCATTCTGTTGGTTGCCTCTTCACTTTGTTGAGTGTTTCCTTTTCAGTACAGAAGTGTCTCAGTTTAATGTAATCCCATTTGTCAATTTTGGCTATGATTGCCTGTGCTTCTGGGGATTTTCCAAGAAGTCTTTGCCTATGCCAATGTCTTGCAGAATTTCCCCAATGCTATCCTCTAGTAGTTTAATGGTATCAGGTTGTAGATTCAGATCCTTGATCAATTTTCAGTGGATTTTTGTGTAAGGTGTAAGGTAGGGGTCTAATTTCATACTTCTGCATGCCAAGATGCAATTTTCCCAGCACCATTTGTTGAAGAAACTGTCATTTCTCTAGGGATTGACTTTAGCTCCTTTGTTAAAATTAGTTGATTGTAGGTGAGTGGATTGATTTCTGAATTCTGTTCCATTGGTCTACATGTCTGTTTTTGTGCCAGTTCCAGGCTGTTTTGATTATAAGTGCCCTGTAATGTGTCTTCAAATCTGGTATTGTGATGGCTCCAAATTTGTATTTGTTGTACTAGATTGCTTTAGCTATTCATAGTCTCTTGTGTTTCACATGAATTTTAGCATCATTTTTCTATATTTAAGGAGACTATCATTGGTATTTTGATTGGGATCTCATTGGATCTGTAAATCATACCTTTCAATGAGGGTTTTTCTCTTATCATTAAATTTTTAGCAGTGTATTTTGTTTTCATTTTATTTAATAGGCCTCTCCCAAAATGCCTAATGTAGTCATGACTGAGTCAATCTGAAGCCAGGAGCTGAGAACTCAATCTGAGTTTCCCACTTAGGTGACAGAAATAGGCTGATAATTCTACCTCCCAAGTTGTACATTAATAGGAAGTTGGGTGGATAGTAGTTCCAGGACCAGGATGTGTGGCTGTCTCAAAAAGCGTCTTAATAGAAGTACAAAAATCTCAGCCTCTCCTTTTCTTGCTTAAAGGAATCCTTACAAAGAAGTGTACTTAAACATATTTCATGTATTTCAATTCATGGTAGTCATTATCTTTACTGATGCATAAATTGCTCAGTCTTCGCTCAGTGGTCACCTTTTTATATTTGTTCTGAGTCCATTGGACATAACCGTGCTTCAAAAGTAACTTTTGTTTTGGTATTGAAGATGATTTAGGTTCATCTTTTACATTTCTTGTCATAACCGTAGAATCAGCCATTTTTCTTTTTCTAAGTTATAGACAGAGAGAGAGAGGAGAGATCTTTCATTCACTAGTTCACTTCCCATATGGCTACAACGACTAGACCTGGGCCAGGAGCCTGGAGCTTCATCTGTGTCTCCCACATGGGTGGCAGGAGGTCAAATACTTGGGCCATCTTCTGCTGCTTTTGTCTGGCCTTACCATGGAGCTGGATCAGAAGTAGAGCAGTCAGGACTTGACTGGCACTGTTAGGGTTATGCTGGCTTTTTGGGCTGCAGCTTTACATGCTATGCTGTAATGTTGGCCACTGGAATCAGTCATTTTTCTAAGATGTCTGCATTCTTTATTTAGTCAGGAATAGCATTAAAGACCAGAGGCTAAGGATGCATATTGTGACTATCTAGTTCACTGTTTCAGGGCTTATGTTCTCTACTCTAGTTCCTCTCCTTCTAGGGTGACCTTTATATTAATTTTTGATTTTTTATTATATATTTTATATCATCTTACAATATAAGTCACCTGTTTACATGATATCACCATGTAAATTCTATAATTATATTTAATTAAAATATATATGTTCATATGTGTATATGCATTCCCCCTTTTAGATATACAGTAGAACATTAAGACACTATTTTCCATCTTAACATATTGCACCTGATATTGTATTTTGGATATAATTCTGTAAGACCATATATAGAGAGTTCTCCTTACTTTTTGTATTTGTACTCCATTATGTTGATATGCATGTTTTTTGAGGCTAGTCTCAAATCTGATGAACTTTTCATTTGTTTCAAGACTTTTGCTATTGTGAGGGGTGCTATAATAATTCACCTTGCTCAGGTTTTATAATTATAACTTGGAATAGTTTCCCAGAGGAGAAATTTTGCTGAGTCAAAGTGTAAATATATGTGAAATGTCATTAGATATGGCAGGTTCTTTCCCTTATGGATTGTGATATTTTTATTCTTACCTGCAATATACAGATTACGTATTTCCTAACAGTTTCACATATAGATTATGTCTTCAGATTTATATTGTGTCCAGTCTGACAGGTAAGAAATAATCTCCACGTGTATTTGCTTGTTATAAGAAAGTTGGCATATTTTTCATAGTCATAGATATTTTAGGATTGTTGATTTTTCTTCTCCATTAGCAGAAGTTCATTATATATTAAAGACACAAGTTTTTGCCTGTGATATAATTGCAAATATTTTGACCAGATGATATGCCTGTTTTGCTTATGATTTTATTTCCTTGTAAGAAATCTTTAAAATTTAATAAGACTTGTCATTTTCCCCCCAATTGCTTCTGGATTTGCATTTTGCCTAAGAAAATTTATCTCAAACGCAAGTTGTAGATAATTTATTCCATGTTTTTCTTTTAATATTTGCTTTGTTTGCTTTTTAACAGGAAACTCAGATCCTTTTGGAATTTATGTTGGTACACAAGGTGAAGAATTGGCTCACGTTTGTTGTTTTTGTGCGGCTATCCTCACTCAGCCAGCCGCCTTATTAACTGAGGAGTCTGTCTTCTCTCTCCTTATTTGAGATACTGACTCTGTTGTATACTGAAACATCAGAAGAAATTGTCTTCTTCTTGTTTTGCTCTTCACCATAGCCCTCTCCTTACTATTAAAATAGAGACTGGTGCTTCTTGTGAGAGAAAAAGGTGCACCTGTCAAATACTTTCAGAGCAGTCGGGAACATAAACATAAACACATTTCAAGAAATTTATAGAATTTAAAAGATAAATTTCATGTCAATGTATATTCCTAGCTCCCTGGGATGTGATTGGAATTGTGGTATAGTGACTACAGGTTTAACTCATATACAGTTTTTTGACATTCCTACATAACTCTTGTCAGTTTCTCTAAGCAAAAGACAGTATGCTATGTAATCATTTAAAATATAATATATTAAACATGTGGTGATATTACCTCTTCTGGAGAGCTAAATCATTAATATGCATTTAATAATGTACCTATTTTAACAATTGTTTATTAGAACTTTGAGACTAATAATTTAATTAATTTTGTCTTGCAACAAACTTAACATGCAAGATAAACTATTCCTGCAAGTTTTCCCAAATCATATTTAATTGTAGGATATTACTTAGCAAGCTGTCTGCCATTGCTATAGACATATGTACCTTCATATTATTGCTTTGCTCTTCTACTTGTTTATGAATTACTAGAAAGTAATTGTTCTAAAAAATGGAAGAGGAAAGGCAAGAAAAAGGAGAAAGAAGTCTAACAATCTGAGGAAAAATGAAGCAGTAAAGGACTTTCTGGATATTTCATTATATATTATTAACACAATTATGCTAAGTAGAATTGATACATTTAAAGTTTTATTCAAGGCTTATTATGTTCTCTTAGGAAACAATGAAATGCAATTAATAAATCATCAGCTCATTTGTCTTTATTTGAAGATGCTTTGGCATATTTTAGCAAATCATTTTTAGTGTAACAAATAATTCTAATGTATAACATAATTAAACGGTGATAGACTTTACTATAAATATTGCATCTGTTGCTAAGAAAAGTTATGGACAAAAACAGAGCATAGCAAACAGCAGTTCATTAGTTTTTTTGGTAGTAGAGACACAGGCCTTCTGTATCACTTTAAGTATCTGCACCACCTGACCTTCTGCACTGGTAGAATATTGTTTTTTATACATCAACAGTTTGCTAGGTTTAAGGGATTAACACCATGTATGTGGTGTGTGAGCTCAGAAAATCAAATTCAGCAGTTTCTCCGTTGTGTTTTTTTCTGAGGAAGAATAGTTGAGGACTGAGAAAAATCAGTGACCAACTTCTCATGTTACTTACTTTCAAGCTTACTTTCTTTTTTTTTTTTTTTGACAGGCAGAGTGGACAGTGAGAGAGAGAGACAGAGAGAAAGGTCTTCCTTTGCCATTGGTTCACCCTCCAATGCCCGCTGCGGCTGGCACGCTGCGGGCGGCACACCGCGCTGATCCAATGGCAGGAGCTGGGTGCTATCCTGGTCTTCCATGGGATGCAGGGCCCAAGTACTTAGGCCATCCTCCACTGCACTCCTGGGCCACAGCAGAGAGCTGGCCTGGAAGAGGGGCAACAGGGACAGAATCCGGCGCCCGGACTGGGACTAGAACCCGGTGTGCCGGTGCCGCAAGGCGAAGGGATTAGCCTAGTGAGCCGCGGCGCCGGCCCAAGCTTACTTTCACACATGAGAAGCACAAATTATTGTCACAAAGAAAACTTTTTAAAAAGTAGACAATAGGGGCTGGTGTTGTGGTGCAGCGTTTTAGGCTGCCGCCTATAACACCAACATATCACGTGAGTGCCAGTTGGAGTGAGTCCCGGATGCTCTGCTTACAATCCAGCTCTCTGTAGGTGTGCCTGGGAAAGCAGCAGAAGATGCCCAAGATGCCAGGTACTTGGGCCCTTGCCACTCATGCAGGAGACCAGGATGGAGTTCCTGTCTCTTGATTTTTGGCTTGGCCCAGCCTTGGCCATTTGACCATTTGGGAAGTGAACCAGTAGATGGAAGATCTCTCTCTCAAATTTTTTCTTTCAGGTAAATAAATCTTTAAAATTATAGGAAATTTAGTACAATGTTTGGATATAATATGAAATAATCAACTTCCATGAAAATAATATTAATTTATCATTGTATTTCAAGGATATTATTATGTAAGTAAGAAAATATATGAGGATTCAAAATTTATTATTTTATTTCATTTACATCAAAGAAGATACTGTTTGTACTTAATTGGTGCTATTACACAATTATGAGCCTATACAATGATTTTAGAGTTTTAAATTCTTATTTATGTATTCTATGTTAATCTAAAGAAAGCTTGAGATACAACAAAATCACAAAATGGGTCATTTTCTTATATACTTCCTACCTTTCTCTATTTCATTTTCTACAATTAAATTTTTTATAATTTTTGCTCTTTTTTATGGGAGTTTTATCTTTGTTGCTGAAGATGATTTACAAGATTTCCTTCATGGCTTTACTACTTTATGGAACATTAAGTTTTCTTCCATTTAGTTAACACTGTTAGATAAATCTTGTGCCGTGTTTCATATCATCTTAGCTCTCATTAGCTTTATTATTGAAGCAATCAGGTTGTGCATGCATAACCTGACAATACATTGCAATTGGTGCCTTTTGCTTTCTGTCTTTGGAGTTCTGTGTTGCATGGGTCATCTGCAGGAAACTGCCCAGTACTCACTTCTGAACAAAATTGAAAGTTAACATGGATGAACATCTTATAGAACAGCTTTGTCCAACTGAGATAAAGAGTCTCCAGATAAATGCCTCTCTCATCCATTCCTGGGTAAACAACTCGAGTCACATTCTACATGGTTCCCTATAAGGTCTTGGAAAAGGCCAAGTTGTATATTTGATTTTCTAATCAGAATTATCAGCTAGCATGATCATACACTCTTAAATGCATTTCCCCTTTTCCTGATACAATTCTTTGACATTGCTATTATTTTCCAAAATAAAATGCTTACAACTTAAGTCCTTGTCTACTTGTCTTGGGATACATTCTTTTTTTTTTTTTTTTTTTTTTTTTTTTTAATTTTTTGACAGGCAGAGTGGACAGTGAGAGAGAGAGACAGAGAGAAAGGTCTTCCTTTGCCGTTGGTTCACCCTCCAATGGCCGCCGCGGCCGGCGCGCTGCAGCCGGCGCACCGCGCTGATCCGATGGCAGGAGCCAGGAGCCAGGTGCTTTTCCTGGTCTCCCATGGGGTGCAGGGCCCAAGCACCTGGGCCATCCTCCACTGCACTCCCTGGCCACAGCAGAGGGCTGGCCTGGAAGAGGGGCAACCGGGACAGAATCCGGCGCCCCGACCGGGACTAGAACCCGGTGTGCCGGCGCCGCTAGGCGGAGGATTAGCCTATTGAGCCGCGGCGCCGGCCGGGATACATTCTTTTAAGGGAGCATGATGCCATATCATTATTAGAAATCAGATAATCAGGCTAAAATGTTGAAACTGTATCACTCCTCAGTCAGTGATAAGGAACTAGTTGCTAGCAGTAAAGAATGTGGATTATCATTGGTAACTACAATAGCAAAACATTTCTTGCACTTTCACAGGTGAGGGATTTTGATAAAGTACATGTAAAATTTCACGCACTGGCTTATGTGCTGGTGGCATTTATAATGGAGGGTGTGCAATGGTAATTATAAAGAGGAGTTAACTGATTTTTGTTAGTAGCTTTGGATAACTGAAAAAAATAGCAAAATCCATATTAGCAAATTATCAATTCAAAGTGTGGAATGAAAGAAGGCTTCCATGGTGGTACTAGAGAGCTTCTTATATCACACATTTATGAGATAGATTATTTAAAAAACAAAAGACAGATCGCTTCTTGGCCTTTTGGCTAAGATCAAGTGTAGTATCTGTTCTTATCAGTTTAAAAAGCAAAAGACCCGGGGTCAAAGTGTAATGGTTGCAGTGCTGCCATGCACAAATGTGACAGGTCCCCTGTGTTAAAGTCAGGGTTCTGATAGAGCAGTGTAACCTGAAATGAGAATACCTGGGAGGACAGACAAGAAAATTTTAAAATTCCAGGTACCCCTGGACTGTCAAGGATGGCAGAAATAGTCCTTGCTCTATAGCCTGCCTTCATCTGGAAGCTCTTTAGAGACCTGGTTTGAGGCATGGTCTTTGCAAGGTAACATTTCTTTGGAAGACACCATCTCTTTACACTGCCTCCAGATTAATAATGATGGTAAGAGAGGAAGAATACAGTAAACTTCCCAGGAGGAAATCATCTACACTTGCAAATGACTGTAAGGTACAACTCATATGAGCAGTCATCATCCAGAGGACAATGTAGGAGTAAAACCTTGTCCTTCAGATGAGCAAAAATGGAAGACAAAGCTGTTCATGCAAAAAAGAAGTCACTGTTGTAGTGGGCTAATTTCTACCGAGACTTTGATGCACTCTTTTTGTACTTGTGGAACATCTGGGTTCTTACATGCTCAGTGAAAGCTGTAAAGGAACAGGTGGTGCAACCTCAGTCTATAGTTCATTTTAGCAGACTCATATCAAGGGAAATTTATTATGGGATGTGGAGCAGGGAAGTGAATAATATTGACTTTTGTCTCAAGGTTCCAGGTACCACAGCAGGAACTATTACTTTCTATTTCCTATATTAAGTCTTCAGTAAAAACTTTGGCAGGATGCTACCCAGAGAGTTGTTTATGGACTGGTCTTAATGAAGGGCATGGGTTTATCTGAGTGTTCCATTAGGTGGATGGGCCCTGCCTCAAATCTGCTCATCCTACCATTTATATCAGCCATCCTTATGACAACGAAGTTCACACATTTCTGTCTAGAAGCAGGTTATCTCAATTTCACTGTGCATTTTTTCACTTTCTGTTTGAGGATTTTCATATTCCTGGTGTGAAATGGCTGTGGGAGTCTCATACTCTTGAATGTGCAATCTTGAAAGTGACAGCAAGCTAACTCATCATGAGACAACCACTAACCAAAGGGAACTAGAAGTAGAAGATGAAGGTGTCTGTTCTCTAGGCTCTACTAATCAAGGTTATCCAGAGAATTGACTCATGTGCTTATGGATAGAGCAAGTCACAAGTTCTGCAATGACAGTCAGCAAGCTGGAGACCTAGAAGAGTTGATGATGTCATTCCTGTCCAAAAGCAAGGAAAAAAAACTGACATCCTAATGCAAAGGAAGCCAGATGAAAAGCATTCTCTATGACTCATGAGAGTCAGCATTTTTGTTCTGTTCTGACCTTCAATTATTGGATGAGACCCACCCACAATATGGAAGGCAAACTGCTTTACTGAGGCTATTTAAACCACCTTCACATTAATAACTAGAACAATATTTGACCAAATATCTTGGTACCCAGTGGCCACATCAAGTTGACACACAAAATTAATTATAACAGGTTCAGACTTTGTCAACTTGGCACCCATCCACTTCCCAAATCATATTTAATTTCCAAATAAGCACAAAGTTCTGTCTTACGTGATGTAACTATCCTTTGTACAATTGAAAATGTATTAATTCTTTCCCCCAGAAGAGGTGAAGTGCATGAGTGATATTTACGCTTACTCTTCTCCTTGATAACCCATAAATATTGTGATAATGTTATAAAGTCATTACATGTTATGTTACCCATAGAGGATAAGAGAGGGAATGAGCCAAATATTTATTTTACACATGATCTTGGCCAAAAGGCCAAGAAATGATTGTCAAATATTTATTTTAAGATGTGTGCATACATACATACATACAACAAATTCATAAAAAATAAGGAAAAATATCACCAACAATTTTAGTCCTCAATTTATGTAGATGGTGCTGTTGTCATAGCTGATATGCATAAACATTTTTTCTATCTTTCCTTTATTTCTCTTGTCTTCAGCAAGCACTTTAAGCCAGTCATGGTTCCTCACCTTGTAGGGTGACCCAAACCTTCATTTCTGAGGGGTGTTAGCCATTAATAATTCTGTTTGGATTGGGTCACTATAGTTTTCCATTGACACTACTAGGGCATAGTCATACCAAGAGACACCCTAAAAGCTGTGTATTACAGATCTACTCTTCCTTGCCAGAGTAGTAGTCCAATTTCCTCTTGGTAGTCAAGATTTATCATCCAGGCACACAGTAATTCCTTTCTTTCCCTGTTGATTCAAGGAGTCATAGGCACCCAAAGCACCTGGGTGGTGGTCTTAAATTACAGTTCAATGGAATCATTGTTGTGTTTTCTAGTGGAAGCATCAGTTCTCTGGAGCTAAGGTCTCTAGGCCAGTGGAGTATAATGTTGTGGGGATAGAAAGCAACTTGGTTTGCCTTATACATTACACACTTGATATTTTAAAAGAAATCTCATGCCACAAACTTTCTTAAAATATGTTTATATTTTCATAGTTTGGTCTTCACTATCTGGAATGTACATGTATGTTACTATGTGAGATTCCATTTATAAATTTCTTCATATAGTAAATGTTTTCATTTACTAAGGAATCTCTTTCCTTGTTGATTCATGGTGCCAGCTTCATACAGTAATTCTCCACATATACACATATTAACTTATCTTTGAGGTAATTGTTCTTTTCTAATGTTTTCTCCTCTATTTCTGAAAAGTTGGTTTATCACGGCACAAAATAGGATTTTATCAGCATTATACTTATATATTCCCTATATTTTTGCCAAAAATGATGTCCTATTCTATATTCAGTCACTCTTTCTGCTTATGAAATTTTTTGTACAATGAGGAAATTTTGCATTTTATTATACATCATTTAAATCAGTATAATCACACAAGTAATTTTTGGAAAATTATCTTTATTACATGAGGAAAGTATATTTTAACACAATACTTGTGCTTAAAAAGTATAAGTTGCTCTCAACATCTTCTTAAATATAATAACCATTAATATTTTGGTCTGCATTCTTCCTGATTTTTTAAATTTAAGCATAAGCACATACAATATTTCAAATTTTTTTTTACTTTTCCAAAAATTTTAACTGACATAAATTGTATGTGATGTGATGTTTCAGTACATGTGTTTATTTTGTAATGTCCAATTAGGGTAAATACATTCATCTCTTCAAATAATTAATGTTTCTTCATGTTTGAAATATTCCAAAACCTATCTTCTAGTTTGTTCTTCTTAATAGAGAAATATGCAGTACTTTAACATTATCTATATTCACCATACTGTGCAATGGACTCTGAGAATTTCTTACTCCCATCTAGCTGTAACCTAGCATCCATGATATAACCTTTCACCAGGCTTTCCTTTTACCTTTTCTTCCAGGTAGCCACCACTGCATGTTAAACTTCCTTGAAATCACCTGCTTTTTGTTTTATATGATTGAGATCATGTGACAGTTGTATTTCTGTGCTTGCTTTACTTCACTTATCACGATGACTCGCAGTTTCATCCATGTTTTGCAAATAACAGGTTTTCATCCTTTATTTGGCTCAGTAGTATTCCACTGTGTCAGTGCAGCCCATTTTCTTTATCTACTCATGGACTCATAGGCTGTTTCCATTTTTTGGCTATTGTGAACAGTGTTGTAATAAAGAGTGGTAGGATATATAACCAGAAATGCTATTGCCATACCATAGAAGAGCTCTATATTTAGTTTTTGGAGGAATCTCCTTACTGTTTTCTACAATGGCTGTACTAATTTACATTTCTACCAATAGTATACAAATTGCTGCTACGGCTGGTGTGCTGTGCTGATCCAGAGCCAGGAGCCAGATGCTTCCTCCTGGTCTCCCATGCGGGTGCAGGGCTCAAGCACTTGGGCCATCCTACACTGCCTTCCTGGGCCACAGCAGAGAGCTGGACTAGAAGAGGAGCAACTAACACAGAATCCGGAGCCCTGACTAGGACTAAAACCCGGAGTGATGGCGGCGCAGGCGGAGGATTAGCATAGTGAGCCGCCGCGCCGGCCACAAAGATTCATTTTCAATTATGTTTATATACAGAAGATCTACTTAGTATTTATTAAGTAAAGATTTCAACAGTTTGCACCCACACAGACACACAAAGTATAGAGTACTCTTTAAATAGTAGTTTTACTGTTAATTCACATAGTGCAACACATTAAGGACACAGATCCTACATGAGGAGTAAGTGCACAGTGACTCCTATTGTTGATTTAACAATTGACACTCTTATTTATGACATTAGTAATCACCCAAGGCTCTTGTCATGAGCTACTAAGGCTATGGAAGCCTCTAGAGTTCACCAACTCCGATCTTATTTAGACATGGCCATAGTCAAAGTGGAAGTTCTCTCCTCCCTTCAGAGAAAGGTACCTCCTTCTTTGATGGCCCGTTCTTTCCACTGGGATCTCACTCACAGTGAGTTTATCATTTAGGTCATTTTTTTTTTTTTTTTTTTTGCCATTTAGGTCATTTTTTTCCATGCCTGAGAAACTCTCATGGACTTTTTAACCAGATCTGAATGCCTTAAGGGCTGATTCTGAAGCCAGAGTGCTGTTTAGGACATCCGCCATTCTATGAGTCTGCTGTGTATCCTGCTTCCCATGTTGGATCTTTCTCTCCTTTTTAATTCAATCAGTTAGTGTTAGCAAACACTAGTCTTGTTTATGTGACCCCTTTGACTCTTAATCCTATCATTATGATAAATTATGAATTGATACTGATCACGTTGACTAGTGAGATGGCATTGGTACATGCCATCTTGATGGGATTGAATTGGAATCCCCTGGCATGTTTCTAACTCTATCATTAGGGGTAAGTCCGAGTGAGCATGTGCCAAACTACACATCTCCTCCCTCATTCCCACTCTTATATTTAACAAGGGTCACTTTTTGGATAAATTTAAATGCCTAAGAATAATTGTGTGCTAATTAAAGAGTTCAACCAATGGTATTAAGTAGAACAAAAAAGCACTAAAAGGAATAAAATAGCAAGTTGTTCCTCAACAGTCAGGACGAGGGCTGATCAAGTCACTGTTTCTCATAGTGTCCATTTCATTTCAACAAGTTTCCCCCTTGGTGCTCAGTTAGTTGTCACCCATCAGGGAGAACATATGATATTTGTCCGTTTGGGACCAGCTTATTTCACTCAGCATGATGTGTTCCAGATTCCTCCATTTTGTTGCAAATGACCAGATTTCATTGTTTTTAACTGCCGTATAGTATTCTGTGGAGTATATATCCCATAATTTCTTTATCCAGTCTACTGTTGATGGGCATTTAGGTTGATTCCAGATCTTAGCTATTGTGAATTGAGCTGCAATAAACATTGAGTGGAGACAGCTCTTTTATTTGCCAATTTAATTTCCTTTGGGAAAATTCCAAGGAGTGGGATGGCTGGGTTGTATGGTAGGGCTAAATTCAGGTTTCTGAGCAGTCTCCAAACTAACTTCCATAGTGGCTTGACCAGTTTGCATTCCCACCAACAGTGGGTTAGTGTCCCTTTTTCCCCACATCCTCGCCAGCATCTGTTGTTGGTAGATTTCTGTATGTTAGCCATTCTAACTGGGGTGAGGTGAAACCTCATGTGGTTTTGATTTGCATTTCCCTGATTGCTAGTGATCCTGAACATTTTATCCTGTGTCTGTTGACCATTTGGATTTCCCCTTTTGAAAAATGTCTATTGAGGTCCTTGGCCCATCTCTTAAGTGTTTTTTTTTTTTTTTTTTGTCGAGTTTCTTGATCTCTTTGTAGATTCTGGTTATTAATCCTTTATTTGTTACATAATTTGCTAATTGGATTTTTTAAGCTATTGAATAGTTTGAGTTCCATGTATATTCTGAATATTAATCCTTTGACAGATACATAGTTTGCAAATAATTTCTCCCATTCTGTAGGTTGTCTCATTACTCTGTTGATTGTTTCCTTTGCTGTGCACAAACTGTTTAGTTTGATGGAATACCATTTGTCTATTTTTGCTTTTGTTTCCTGTCCTTTTGAGTTTTTATTTAGATAGTCCTTGTAATTCTAATGTTCTATAATGTTTTCCTATGTTTTATTTTAATAGTTTCAGTGCTTCAGGTACTATATTGATGTCTTTAAAATAATTTTTGAGTTTATTTTTGTGAACAATGTGAGATAGGTATCTTGTTTCATTGTTCTGCATGTGTATAGCCAGTTTCCCCAGTACCATTTATTAAAAATACTATCCTTTTCCCAATGCATGTTCTTAGTACCTTGTCAAAGATCAGTTGGTAGTAGATGTGTAGGTTACTTCTGGGGCTCTATTCTGTTCCATCGGTCCATAAAGCTGTATTTATGCTAATATGTTTTTTAAAATACGGCTGTTTTGTATGTGTGTTAAAGCCAGATAATGTAATGCCTTCTGCTTTATTTTTTGTTCAAGATTGTTTTTTCTGTGTGGGTTTTTTTGTGGTTCCATACAAGTTTTAGTAATTTTGTTTTTCTAATTCTGTGAAAAAAATCAGAATTCTGATAGGGATTACATTGAATCTGTAAATCACTTTAGGGAACATGAACATTTTAATGTTATTGATTCTCCCAATGCATAAACATAAGATGTTTTTTCATTTCTTTGTGTCTTCAATTTCTTTCGTTCCTCTATATTTTATTTATTAACTTCTGTATCTGTTTGGAATGTGTTTGCTTTGTTATTTTTTTTAATGATTCGCTATTTTAGACACTGACACCAGAGTCATTTAAGAAAATGTATTTGTTTGGGGAAATGCCTTGCAAGACTACATAAAAGAAAGCTGAAATCCTGAGGGTCAATATGATCTAAGTCAAATAAAGAGTTTGGTAAATTTATAGGCATTTAAAATGAACAGAAACTTGGATATTGTGGAGAAATATAAAGGAGAGAGGTGATTGGGGTAAGAAAATGGGTGGGGGAGGAGAGTAGGATGCTAAAGAGAAATTTGAAGTTGGGGCGCATTTAGATAATGGAATCAGTGAAATATTCTTACATGTAAGGTGACTTCCAAAGAGCTTTAATAAAAAGCTTATGTTAGTGGTGAGATTACTGTGGGGTCACATTCAGATGTGTCATCCAAGAGCAAGAATAGAATTACAGCTAATCCTCAGAACAAGAGCTAAGTTATTCAAGACAATGGGCAACTGAGGCAGATCATGTCTTATTTCTGTGCTAGTCATCTGCTTCTCTACTTGAGTCAGCTCTATCTGCTAGTTCTTCCTTTCTCTTGAGCCACAACTTTGCAAGGTTTATCATGGATATCCCCTAGCCTTACCCCTATCTGGACCTCCCTCTAATGATGACCCTTTGGGTTTGACTTCTGTTGCTAATGGACTTGCTTTTTTCACTGCAACTGTCCCCGATCCCAAGATAGAAATTTGTTCATCAGTTTTGCCAGTTCTTGGTCATGATTTCTTCTTGAACTAAATCCACTCATCTAATGGGAAGGGTTGTCAATATCATGTGATTGAAACATGTCTAACCTGGTCTGTTCTTCATGGCTATTGGAAGTGGAAATTGGATCATAATATTGTGTACCACTTCTCTCACTGCATATAGACCTTATTTTCTGATATGTCATATGTTTACCTGTTTATTCCTGCTATATTGTGAACTCCCTAAAGGCAAAGATATGCTTGTACATATACAAATTATAATCCGGTGCAGTAGCTAGTGTTCAATGATTCTGAATGAATAAACCAATGAGTAAGGACCTTGTAATGGACAAAGAATGCTCTGTTGCATGCCTGTTCTTTGAGGAGTAAAGGATTAACAGAACTATCTAACCAGGTTGTTGCAGTTGTATCACAATTACTACTTAACACAATTTTAGTCTATGCAGCTTACTTGAAACATCTTCTGTGTTAGTATGTAAGTTTATGCTATTTTCCTTCAGATCCCATGTTGTTCCCAACACTTTCAGAACACTCTTATTGTATCCTCCAGGTTTAAATTGTCTCTAAAATTTTATAACATACACAGTTCCTACCATGCAAGCTTATACTTGATTATTTTCCATCCTAAATTGTTTGTTATTATTTTATAGCTTTGTAATCTGAGTTTTTTTGAGACTCCATCTCTGATGTGTTTTAAAAAAATAACTAAGAGAAGAGAGAGAGAGAGGGAAAGAAACTTCCAGCCTTTCAGCCACTGGTTTACTCTCAAATGCCTAGGGTGATTAGACATTGAGGGCTGAAGCTATGAGCCTGGAAGTCAGTTCAGGCCTCCCATATGGAGTGACAGGTATTTCAAACAGAGACTTATCCCTAGACATAACACCCATCCCCATATGTGATTATTTTACATGCACTTTATTTTTGTTTTGTTTTTGTTTTTGTTTTTGACAGGCAGAGTGGACAGTAAGAGAGAGAAACAGAGAGAAAGGTCTTCCTTTGCCGTTGGTTCACCCTTCAATGGCCGCCACGGCTGGCGCGCTACGGCGGGCGCACGCACTGATCCGATGGCAGGAATCAGGTACTTATCCTGGTCTCCCATGGGGTGCAGGGCCCAAGTACTTGGCCCATTCTCCACTGGATTCCCGGGCCACAGCAGAGAGCTGGCCTGGAAGAGGGGCAACCGGGACAGAATCCGGTGCCCCAACCGGGACTAGAACCTGGTGTGTGGCGCCACAAGGCGGAGGATTAGCCTAGTGAGCCGCGACGCCGGCTACATGTACTTTTAATTTTATAAGACTTTATTTAAAAATAGTTTTAAATTTAGCAGTTGTGAGATAGTACAATGTTTCCACAAATGCCACACCCAGCTACTCTATTATATTGTGATATAATTGTTACAGCTCATTATCTAAGCCTTACATCTAACATTGCAGGACTGTGGCACCACTTCCCCAGATCTTTGTTATTTCTGGGGCTCCAAGAGACATCACAGTGTCCTCAATATCAAGACTGCTCACACTCTTCTGCAGAAGAAAGGACATGGACCATTGTACATTAATTAAACAAAGTTTGGTTGAACTCATAAAAGCATGAAATCATGTCATTAAAGATTATAAAGATGATGGATGAGTTATAATGACATTTGGACGTTCTAGAGTGATTATAGTTTGAGTCAGAGGTTGAGATGCTAGAAATAGAAAATAAGGAATAGCAATGACATTGAAGAATTGGAAGCCTAAAATTTTTGTGAGACTTTTGAGTATAATACCTTATGTCATATGAATATGCCTAACTTTATAAGTGTGTGCATGCATGTGTATGTGTAACATGATGCTTCATTCATGTTGTCCAAAATAATTTTCTGTTTATTCCATAGTTTTTTGACATGTAGCTAGTGCTTGTAGAATGGAATTATCAGTTAAAAAGTATAATATTTCTTTTCCATCATTGCTTTTAGAAAATAGAATGAAAATTTTCTGTGACCAATTTTTCAATGATACTGTATCATGTAAATAAATTAGTATACAAACTAATCTGAAATCTTTTGAAGAAAGAACAACTAGTCCAACAAACAAAATTATCAGATGCACACTTTATTCTTCTTGAATGAAAAACAATCACCATTCTGTGTAATCTTTGGCCTATTACTCACTCATTGTCATTTCAGCTATGAAAAACAGATTTTAAAGCTTGACTGCCCATCTGTTTTAGTTGGCATAATAAATAAATATCTACCAGATGTTGTACTAAATCTATATTTTCAGCTTTTCATGCAGGTGAGTCTCTTTTTTATTAATTTGAATTAAGTACACCACATACTCTTTTCAATCATCCTCTATAGAGAAGGGTCAGAAAGGAAAGTGTAATTTCAGCTATTAAATAACTGTTTCTTATTCGCATTGTAAGCAGTTATGTAGTATATACATTTTATCCATATATCTAGTAGGGATATTAGCACTTCATTTATTTTCTTTTGTGTTTTAAGGGGATATGGTTATTTGAGAGTAACAGACAAGGAATTCCTTATTTGATGCAATTAAATCGTAATACTTCTTTCATCCTCCATTTGTATCCTTTCTCTTTGGGCTAACCAGATGCACTGATAGGCATTCTTAAGTGTTGAGTTTCTCTTAGCTTCTGTTCCATGTGTATGAAGGTGAACGGTAAGGCAAGTAGAGAAGATGGATGGGTTTACTTCATCAGTATAACAGAGAGGTGTATTCAATGGACTATTAAAGGAAAACTTCAATTAAATGATCAAGAAATATGGAATAAAACAAGAAGAAAATCTGGAAAAATGAGAATAAGACACATCTGTCCAAGACAAGAAAACTTGAGAAAGAATCTTCTGAGAACATTTACTTTAAATCAGAGGGAATTACTACTTTATAGCTCACAGTTCTCCAAACATTTGGTATAACACTTTTTACATTGCAGGCATTGAATATTTTTAATAAATGTGTACATCATAAAGAGTCATATGTGTTTCTACCAAAGCATATATTTTACTACATTTTATTAAATTTATAACTATGGTTTCTATGAAGAACAAGTGTTGTGTAACTTAGAACTGTGTTCTTAATGCAAGCTCCTAACCACTTAATATATTTTACAGAGAAATTTTTGAAATTTCTGAGTAATGATATTCTGGGTGCAGGGGTTGCATGAGAGGTTTGTTTTATTTGCACAGCTTTCTGAAAAGTGATTTTAATCTGCTTTGTCTTCCCAACTTCTTTGGTATCAGAAATGTGATTATTTGTACCCTATTACTAAAATACAAACTCTCATCGAGTGTTCCCTTTTCTTCAGTTTCTAGTTGCTCATCTTGATATTCTTCCTCCTGTTCTTTGGTCCCTCAAGGGAGCTATGATTTTACTCTTCGCTCTGTCTCTTTTCCCTCTTGGTATTTAGAGGGGAGGAGCAAACTAGCTGACACTGGTAGACACAGTAGCTTCATTTCTGTGGCACATGTTCCTGGAGCTAATAACCTCTTACCTTGCTACCATAACCCGAAAAAACTTCCCCCTGCTCCCAGGCTCTCTGTGCAAATAATAATAGTCACTTTTCCTATGTACTCTAAATAATAATTTTAAAATTTTGTCCAGGATCCATAGTCAATGCAATGGCAAAAATAAATGGCAAATTATGTATAACTTTTGTGTGTTTTTGCATTAATTCATCACTCAAAAGAATAACTTGAAATTTAAATATAATTTCTTTCTGACATCTGATCAAAAATCATCTATTTCAAAAACCACCTATGGACTTGTTCAATGTTTGATTCCTGTATCTCCCTAAAAAAATCAATTCCTTAGTCGTGGAGTGAAGCTAAGTATTCACCTTTTCCATAAACATACAAATAATTCTGATAATTCTGATATACACTGATGTATGTAAGCCACTACCACAGAGGTTATTTTAATGCCTTACTGTAATATCTGAAAACTACTAAGATAGAAGCAATTTAAAACTCTCCAGGATTTTAAAATTTTGACACTGGTCCCAATTTCAGCTTTTATTAGGTTCAAACTGTTGTGTTGGGTTTCAATGTCACAACTTTCTTCCTTATTTTAAGTAAGGTGACCTTTTCTCTTGCACTCCTAGCCATAACCTGTATAGAAATCAGCAATCAGGGGCCAGTTGAGCCTCCACTTGTGCTGTGGACATCTTGACACCACATACTGGAGTGTCAGTTGTGTTGGTGCACTGGTTCAAGTCCCAGCTACTCCACTTTTGATCTAGCTCCATGAGGATGACCCAGCCACAGCTGTTGCAGTCATCTGGGAAGTGAACCAGCAGATGGAAGATCTCTCTTTCTATCTCTCCCTCTTTCTCTCTCTTATTCCGACTTTCAAACAAATAAATCTTAAAAAAAAAGAAGCTTTAAAGAAATAAAACAAACAAAAGAAATATAAAAACCTTGTTAGTTGGCATTTAATTATTGACATTATCTGCATTTTAGAAATATAATATTTATTTATTTTAAATATTAATTGGCTTGAAAGGCAGAGTTATAGAGAGAAAGAGAGAGGGAGAGACAGAGAGAGAGAGAGAGCTTCCACCTGCTGATTCATTCCCCAAATTACCACAATGGCCGGAGTGGGACCAGATAGAAGCCAGGAGCCAGGAGCTTCTTCAGGGGTGGTGGAGGATGGGTGGAGGGAGCCAAGGACTTATTTCCTCCTTGGATGCTTTCTCAGGTGCATTAGCAAAGAGCTGGATTTGTAGTGGAACAGCTGGGACAGGAACTAGCACTCATATGGGATGCCAGTGTCTTGGGAGGCAGCTTTACATGCTATGATACAATGCTGGCCCCAGAAATAAAACATTTAAAAAGGTAAATTCTGGACCATTACACATAGTATACTGAGAAATTCCAACTAAAGCTGGGCATAATACTGTATCTATATTTAGACTACATAAGATTTCTGCATTTTATTTCCATTTCCTACCTGCCCATTTTTTTTAATTTGAATCATTTTGTAAGTAACAATTAGAAACAAGTTATTTTGGAAAGACTTACTTTAGTTTATTTAATTTGGTTATTAATGTTAAAGTGAGTCAGAGTCCATTTACAACTTTAGTTATTTTAATATTATTGGCCTAATTCCATTTAACACTATTTACATAGTTTCTTATAATGTATATGTGCTTGTTTAAATATCATTATATTTTTAATTGTTCTGTATTTTTTGTATCCACATTATTCCTGCATGTATTAAAGCTAGAGGTTTTGCCAACTGGAAAGCCAAACAGAGAGTGAAGTATATTAACTGCAGAAGGAATAATTAACAAGCATATCTGCACTGTATGCAATTATCTATGGACTTTCAACACTGCCTGGAAAATTCTGCTATTTATTTTTTAATAGATTCCCTTTCCCACTTTCTGGGAAAATTATATTATGCCATTTTTTCTTCTCACCTTCCACCTCACTCATACTCTTATACTTCTCTAGCCTCCACTAATATAATTCACAGAGAAAAATTGAAAATGATAGATTGGAATTAATTCCTTCATGCTCTCCTCAGCAAATAGTCATGTGCCTAACCCCACCGTACAATAATTTTAGTTCCTTATATTAAAAGAACAGATAGTGTCTCACCTATCAGAACACTGTCTCCTTGGTAAGCTGGGTCCAGAACTCTCTTCTACTGGATATGTAACCTGATCACAGCACTATAATTCTATCCAAGGACAGATACTCACAGTATTTTTTTTTTCTATTCAAAAATTAAATGGATTCTTTTATATGTCAATCTCCATGTATTCATGATATACAAATGTGTTGATGTGGGATAGCTGAATAATGTCATAAAGTACAGCCCTTTGGGCAGGTCTTATAGCATAGTTGGTTAAGCCACCGCCTGCTATACCAGCTTTCCATATGGGTGCCGGTCCTAGTCTCAGCTGCTCTACTTCCAACTCCCTGCTAATGAACCTGGGAAAGTAGTGGAAGATGATCTAGGTCCTTGGGCCCTTGAAACCATGTCTGAGACCCAGATAGAGTTCCAGTCTCGTGGTTTTGGACTGGCCCACCCCTGGCTGTAGAGGCCATTTTGGGGGTGAACCAGTGGATGGAAGATTCTCTCTCTCTCTCTCACTCACTCTGTAACTCTACCTTTCAAGTAAATAAATAAATAAATATCTTCCAAAAATAAAGAATATCCAGCTAATATTCTATGCTTGAGAAGCAGAATGCCAATACACTGGCTGATTGTAAATGCAAGAGGAAAGTCTCCATTGTGTTCAGCCTGTATCATTTCCTCTTGGCTGCTGCTTCTTTACACTTTCAATGAGGTGTTTATTTTTAGTATACTAAGTCGTGGACAGTTATACACCTTTGCTGCTGACTCCACAGTATTTTAGGGCAAACTGGTAATCAATTAACTTCTCCAGGAGACTGTTTCCTCTCTACACTCTAACAAATACTGGCTTTGTTTTACCTTCATGCATATGGTCGCTGCAATTGCTGTTACTTTAGATGGTACTCTCTCTTCAGTCGACCCTTCCTTGTCTTCATGTTTTATGCCATGATCAGCATCCTTTCTGCTTGTTTGGCATTCGCAGCATTTGTTTAAATCTCTTCTACTGGAAAGAGTGACCTCTTGCTGGGAGCTTGGGCTGAGCACAAGCTTCCTTGGTTTTCAATGCTTTGAGAAAGCCCTGCACACTCTGATGATGCAAATAATTTGAAAATATTTCAGTCCGTATAGAAAATAACATTGTTGTATTCCTCCTTGTCTTTTTTCCATTCAGTGTTTTACCTTGTTTACCTAGAATCAATTTGCTCTCAGTACATATATCGAATCCTCTTTTAAGTTTAAGTTAAAGCATTCTGATTTCACCAGGAAGACTTAAGAAGTCTTTCTTATAGACAGTTTGCAATTCTCAGCCTGTACAATGATATTCCATTATGTTTCTCTGTTCCCATGTCTTTTTACTTGGCAGATTCTAAGAACTTTTTTTTTATTTATTTATTTATTTTTTTTTTTTATTTTTGATAGGCAGAGTGGACAGTGAGAGAGAGAGACAGAGAGAGAAAGGTCTTCCTTTGCCGTTGGTTCACCCTCCAATGGCCGCCGCTGCAGCCGGCGCACCGCGCTGATCCGATGGCAGGAGCCAGGATCCAGGTGCTTTTCCTGGTCTCCCATGGGGTGCAGGGCCCAAGCACCTGGGCCATCCTCCACTGCACTCCCTGGCCATAGCAGAGAGCTGGCCTGGAAGAGGGGCAACCGGGACAGAATCCGGCGCCCCAACCGGGACTAGAACCTGGTGTGCCGGCGCCGCAAGGTGGAGGATTAGCCTATTGAGCCACGGCGCCGGCTCAGATTCTAAGAACTTTGAGGACAAGAATTATGTGGCTGCTGACATGTGGCTGTGAAGAGAAGTCTGTGACTGAACCTATTCTTACCACTTTCCATCTGTGTGAACTTGGGCAAGGCCATTTAGCTTCAGTTGTCTCATCTATAAAAACAATAATTAAAGAACTGATCTCACAACGTTATTGAGAAGAATCAATGAGATAATGACTAAAATGTGTTTAGGATGGTTACCAGAATGTTTTAAGCCCTCAGTAAACACTAAGAATTATGACACAAATAAAAATGTGCCTCTTATATCTCTGACTATGGAGTACCTTTTTTAAAAAAGGATTTATTTATTTTATTTGAAAGGCAGAGTTACAGTGAGGCTGACACACACACACAAACACACACACACACAGAGAGAGAGAGAGAGAGAGAGAGAGAGAGAGGGAGAGTAAGAGAGAGAGAGGTCTTCCCTCCGGTGGTTCACTCCTCAGATGGCTGCAACTGCTGGAGCTGATCTGAAGCCAGGAGCCAGGAGACTCTTGCAGGTCTTCCACGTGGGTGCAGAGGCCTAAGGACTTGGGCCGTCTTCTACTGCTTTCCCAAGTCATAGCAGAGAGCTGGCTTGTAAATGGAGCAGCTGGGTTGCGAACCAGCAGCATATGGAATACCAGCACTGCAGGTGGTGGCTTTACCCGCTAGGTCACAGCGCTGGCCCCTATGGAGTACTTTGACCTATAGCATCAATGGCAGAACTCTGGAATCTGTCCCTGTGTCTTTGCTCTGAGACTGCCTCTTCCATGGGCTGTTCCTAGTTTGTGAAGAGCACGGCAGAGGCACTTATTATACCTATTCTCAGGAGACAAGAGAACATTCTGACCTTGTCTCCAGGATTCCCATTCATTTACCGAACTATCTTAGAATTGCAGTGCAGGCTAAGACTCTATTGTACTTACTTGTATCCCATTCTCCTCCAAAAGCATCAACCGTGCATCATAGGTTGATGGCTTTCCCAGACTCTTCTTGCTCCATCCTCATATTCTCTTACAAGTGGCTTTTGTGTATCTGATCCTGCCTTGTCATTAACATCATGAAAAACCTGGACTAGAATAGGTGTTTCTGCGTTTGAGGAAATGGGATGTGCTAAGGTGGGAATTTGAGACTGCTTCGCTTGCTACCTGATGGGTGAATAGTATGCTATTCTGGCTAGCAAGAGGAAACAAATAATCCTTATTATAAAGTGGTAGCTCAGTTGCTCAAGATTTTACCAGTGGCGATTCAAGAAAATGTCCCTGTAAAGGAACACTTCAGCAGATGCGATGATGTAGGTGTTTAAAAGAAGTGATGGAAACAACACCTATAAAGACAGAGTTGGCTGGTTATTGCTAAATTTTAGAAATACTGTCTAAAGAGACAATAACAGAATTAGGATAAGTTTCAGCAGTTATTGGTTAAATATCTCTTGATGCCTTAAAAATAATATTTTATCTTTTATAATGGAAAGGCAGATGCATCTCAGCAGCAGCCTGAAGATGTCACTGTTGGGGCCATCTCTGTGGCGTAGCAGGTAAAGCCGCCGCCTGAAGAGCTGACATCCCATATGGGTGCCAGTTCGAGACCCAGCTGCTACACTTCCTGTCCAGCTCTCTGCTGTGGCCAGGGAAAGTAGTGGAAGATGGCCCAAGTCCTTGGGCCTCTGCACCTTCGTGAGAGACCTGGAAGAATCTTCTTGCTGCTGGCTTCAGATTGGCATAGCTCCAGCCATTGAGGCCATCTGGGCAATGAACCAGGGGATGAAAGATTTCTCTCTCTCTCTGCCCACCCCCCCCCCAGCCTCTCTGTAACTCTGCCTTTCAGATAAATAAATAAATCTTAAAATAAAAAGATGTCTCTGCTGATGTCTCTGTTAGAGTTACAGAGCACCAGAGAAAGGTGACTATTTAGGTAAGGCAAATTTGACATGCAAATATCCATTAGCATGGTTGGACACAAGCTCCTCTTTGGGGAACCTAGCATCTTGAAACATGGGATGGGACATCTGATTGATTATCCTTGAAAATGTTGACTCCATAGATAGCATTTACCCTCTGAACTTTCAGAAGCAGATCCCTTTCCTGAGTAATGGATAAGCAATCCCCTAAGCAAATGGATGCAGCAGAAATCTTTCCTCCATGAACTAACAGGCACCACTCTCTGGAGATGCCCTTACCTTCTATCTTGGCTGACAAGCTGCTAACTAGACTTAACCTTTGAACAACTTAAATAGGTATTTTCAGGGCCTGATAACAAAGGGAAAAATTATATACCAATAGAGTTATAAGAGTTTGTTAGTGTGGATCAGCAGGAGCTAGGAGAGTACAGAGTCTGATCAAGTGGCTAGAATGAAATATTGAATGAAGAAGAATTAGTTGATTTGGCACTACTTTATCGGGTGATAGGGTTAAAATCCTAGTATGAAAGCAATGAGAAAAGAGTAGAGAATAGCATAACCCCTATAAAGCTGGAAAAAGTTTTATGTGACACTCTACAAAATAGAAATCCCATGTTACTCTGGAAAAGGGTGAAAGATGGAATAAAGGAAATTGGGCATACTGAAAAGGTATACTATAGAAGGACCAAGGACCCACCAGAGAATTACGCTTCACAGGAAAGCTTGGAGGATATCCTATGCATATTTATCCAGGCCACCAGGAAAAAGACCAGTGAGAGGGGCACACAATCACTAAAAAGGACAGAGATGATGCTCCTCCTCAACCCAGAGTTACTAGAGGAAGCGTGATCAAAGACTCAGGCTCATTAATACCTATAGGGTGAAGGAACCCCAATCAAATGGAGACCAGATGGTGGAGCTTAAACACTGAAAGTGCTGTGGCACTCAGTAAGAAAGTGGACCTTCAGAGAATCCTTACTGATAAGATCCAGTTCACAACGTGCTCACTGATGACCCACTCAGTGGTCACTTCTCTTGATGCTGCACACACATAATTGAATTGATAACATAGTATTTGAAACAATACTTGCTTCGAGTCCTTGGTCTGTGGAGTGAGAGCCATCAGAGTAGGGGTAGGCAGGAGTTTAGTGCCATAGTTGAGATAATCTTATCATATTTCTGCTCATTCTGCTAGTTCGCTTTATGCGAGGGGTTAAAAAAAAAAAAAAAAAGATCCTGCAGCCAGGCATTGTGGCTCAGTGTGTTATACTACTTCTGTGACACCCAAATCCCATATTAGCACTAATTCAAGTCCTGGCTGCTCCATTTTTAATACACCTCCCTGCTAATGAGTCTTGGTAGGTAGTGGAAGATGGCCCAAGTGTTTGGGACCTTGCCACCAATGTGGAAGTTCAGGATAGAGTTCTAGGCTCCCGGCTTCAGCCTGGCCCAGCCCTAGCCATTATATCTATCTAGGGAGGGAACCAGTTGATGGAAGACTTTTCTCTTTGTCCCCTCTCTCACCCACTGCCTTGAATTTTGCCTTTCAAATAAATAGAACAAATCCTTAAAAAATAGAAACCTTATCCTGGAAAATGACCCTAGTCTACTGCAGACTTGGTTAAGTAGGAGTCTGTCATATGCTCTGACTGAGGATGCTATCATTGTTTCAGCATATTATTAAGTTCCTAGGTGTATGGTATGTGGCCAGGAATCTGGCAAATGTATTCCCCATTCCACTTATAAAATAAATCAGAAGTAGTTTCCGTTTATGTGGACAAATGCAAATATCTATTTAGTTTTGTTTTATGGATAACATAGTCCAAAGAGAACTGAATTGTATGAACATTGTGTAGAATGTTACACAGATCCATGAAAAACATTGTATTATATTGACTGTACACAATGAGAAAGAGATGACTAGTATGCTAGAGGTTTTGGTAAGACACACTCAAGGTGGGAGATCAAACCCTAGGAAATTTCGGGGACCTGCCATTCCTGCAATAAACTTCTAAAATGCTTATTTATTTCAAAGGCAGCATGACAGAGAGGAGGTGGGGTAGAGAGAAAGAGAGAGAGAGAGAAAGAGACAGAAAGAGAGAGAGATCTTCCACCCCCTGATTCATTCCTCAAATGGCAGCATTGGCTGGGGCTGGGTCAGGCCAAAGCCAAGATTCAGGAGCTCCTCTTTCCAAGTCTCCCATGTGGGTGGCAGGGGTCCAAGTACTTGGGTCATTTTTGCTGCTTTCCCAGATGTCTTAGCAGGGACCTGAATTCAAAATGGAGTAGTCAGGCCTTGAACTGGAACTCTAATATGAGATACTTGTGTTACAGTCTGCAGCTTAACTTACTCAGTCACAAGGCTGGCCCCACTTCTGCAGCATTTATGCTAGGAGTGGTTAGAGGTGTTCTGGTAGTTCTCCAGAGTAAAAGATATATTGGGGCAATTTGTGTCCCCCTACAATAAAGAAAAAAGCCCTGCACTAGTAGCATATGTGTGTGTATTTGTGTATGTGGGCGTGTTCTGTATGCACCACAATACATATCTAAGACAATTGCTTTGGTGAAATAATGAGTGACATGAAAGATTTCCAATTTTAAGTCAAGAAATAGCCCTACAGAAGTTTCAGGATGCGCTGTATCAGCCTTGCAACTTGGGCCATTTGAGTTAGCAGATTCCATAGTGTTGCTGGTGAGAAATGAAGCAGTATAGAGATGGTGGCAATCCACATTAAGAGAATGTAATGCAGACCCATGGAATTCTGGCATAAATCCACACCATCTGTGGCAGGGATCACAGACTTTTTGAGAAATAGCTCTCAGTGTTGCTAGGCTCTGGTACAGACAGAATGCTTGACCTTGGAGTGAACACAAAGTGACCACGCATCTGGAAACATCCATTATAAGCTGGATTCTGTCAGTCTTGCCAAGTCTGATGAACTCAGCAACACCCCATTGGAGATGAAAATAGTACATTTGGATTGAGCCCACACAGGACCAGATGTACAAGTAACTACAAGAGCAACTAGCCATAACCCATATCGCCCACCATGAATACAGTATTCCTTTCCCAGTTTACACCTGTGTGGAGTGTTGTGCAAACAACTATAAAGGAAGGAAAATGCACATGGAACATGAAAAGGTTGAATAGATAGCAAATGAATAAAAAGGGTTTGGTTGCATTTATGCCTCTGTGTATGTACATAACTGTAATAAGAAACTAAGGCCAAGTGACTTAAGTAGCTAATGAATAAGGGGACTGGAAAATAGATGTGCTGCCTCATGCTATGATGTGCTTTCTATGACAGCATCCGGTCTTTTCATGTTTACCACAGAGTATTCTCTTCATTTTTGAAAGATAATCAAGTTCATTAAAAATTAAATTATAACACAATTGATGTTCTACATTTAAAGCATAAAATGCCATACCTCATTTGCTAACCTAAAAACTGGTATCCACATATGTTGAGTCACTTTTTTTCAATTACTTGCAAAAATGGATAGAGGCTGGGAGGGGCTGTGAATTTATGCATACTAACGAAATCTTAAAATAAAATGTTTCCATGCACAATTTCCAGTCTTGTTGGATAACTTTACTTGATTGAAAATTACTTGAGAAAGATGAAATCATAAATTACCTTAAATTTACCAAAAGCCTGTGAATCACCTATATTAAGTGTGAAGTTGATAAAATTTCAACTTTGCTGGAAATCAGATGAGAAGACAACAGGGTTACATTTTAGGTATATGTCTATAGGGAGGCTGATATTTAATATTGTCTCTACCAAGTCCAATACCAGGCAACATTGCAAATACATTTCTACAACCATTACACTTGATGAAGCTCCATTTGACATCCACAATTTCTACTAGTTCCACTCATGTTTTCTATTGCATAAATTCACTCTGAACTCTTTCTGACTTTTCCTCCTACTACTGATTCATTCACTTATTTATTCCTTCATTCAGTAAAACTAACTTACATATGTTAGTCATTGTGTACGAGCAGAATAATTCCTGCCCACGTTAGTAGCAGATAGGATATTATTAAATTATGACAAAGTGACTTTTTACAGATAAAGAAAATAAGGACAACAGAGGTTTTGTAACATTTTTGGTGTCATAAGTGTATAAAAGTGTTGACATTAAGAATAGAAGGTATGCAGGCTGGTGTTTGGTCTAGTAGTTAATATACCCATACCTAACATCAGAGTGTCTGGGTTCAAGTCTCAGCTCTGCTCCCAACTCCAATTTCTGCCAGTGTGCATTCTGGGAGGCAGCAGAGTGATGGATCGAGTGGTTGGATCCCTGTCCCATACATTAAAGACTTGATTGAGCTCCCAGCTTCCAGATGTGACTTGGCCTACCCTGGTCATTGATGGCATTTGGGGAGTGAACCAATGGGTGGTAGCTCTCTGTTTTTCTCTCACTCTTGTTCTCTCTCTCTTCGCTTCTCTCTATCTCTCAAATTAAAAAAAAGGAATAGAAAGTATGCTTTTATAACCCAGTGTTTTTAACCACTCTTTTTTTCACAAAACTAAAAAACTAATAATGTTATAACATTCTCTACTTGTGTGGCTTAGGATATCACTGGTATAATTCTGGGGAAAACATAAATAATTTCACCAGGAAAGCTGAACATAATGGTAAAAAAAGAGAAATCTTTTGGGGCTTGTTACATATTTTTGTGGGCCTGTGGAAATAATTTTGGGCCTCAGAAAATGGCTTATTTAAAAGAAGTTATTTTTTTTAATTCATTGAAAATTATCTGATAGGTTTTGTGAATGAGTCAAGTGCTGCTATAGACCTAGACATTGTTTATATGATAAAAATGTTTGAAGATACCTCTGTAGAGTCATAGTAATACAAAATAAATAAAAATATGAATGAACAATAAGTAATATGGTATGTTGACAATTTAGGAAAATATGCAAACATAATGAAATACAGCTTATATTGATAAGACTTCCTTGTTAGCCACAAAATTTGGTAATGATAAGGTTATTTACTGTTTCTCAGAAGCAGATGATAATATTTTTAAGCTGTATGCTCCGTAATAAAATGGATAAATTACCTATCACTCAAAATACATGACAGACAAGCTGACTTGGGCAACCCTTACTGCAAATACACCTACTGAAAACAGAAGAATGAATTTTCTTTACGGTTACTGTATAATGATAGCTGTCTTTTTGCAAAGTAGTATTTTTTAAGATTTATTTATTCATTTATTTGAAAGTCAGAGTTACAGAGAGGCAGAGGCAAAGGCAGAGGCAGAGAGAGAGAGGGAGAGAGAAAAGACTTCCACCCGCTAGTTCACTCCCCCAAATGGCCACTAGGGCTGGAGCTGGGCCAATCCAAAGCCAGGAGCCAGGGGCCATGAGCTTCTCCCAGGTCTCCCACGTAGGTGCGGGGGCCCAAAGATTTGGGCCATCTTACACTGCTTTCCCAGGCCATAGCAGAGAGCTGGATCAGGAAAGGAGCAGCCAGGACTTGAACCAGCACCCACAGGGGATGCTGGCACTGAAAGTTGTGGCTTTACCCCCTAAGCCACAGCGCAGGACCCATACAACAGTATTTTTTAAATATGTGGTTGGTTGTAATGGATACAGTACCTACACTGAAAATTGAACATTTCAAGTGAATGTAAAGAAAAAGATATTAGAGTACATAGACTTAAAAAAAAAACTAAAAAATTTTCTTTTAAAGGCAAAAATCATCCCTTTCTCCAAACAGTAAGTCCTTTTACTGCTTCTAAATCTTTATATGGGACATGCTTAAAGCCTAGAACACACTTTAAAATTATTTTAACACAGTATTAGTAAAGTAAGAAAGTACACAGTAAGTCTGTCACAGTGTGGACCTCCTGGACTGGGAGTGCTGATATTTCCTAGAAGTCTTGGGGGTTTGTTTTCCAATGAGTGCATTCATGCCCATCTGCTTCCATGGCACTGTGATCCCTCACTCTAATGTTGGAGCCCTCACTTGCTTAACCAAACAGGAGTTTGAAGTCAATGCAAAAACTGAAAACTTTTCCTATGAACTCTGATTACTATTAATTACCTCCATTTATTTTATTTATTTATTTTACTCAATAATAATATTTTATGTGTATATATATAATTTAATTCATCCACAAATTTGTTAAAAATAAACTTTAAAAAAATACTAAATTGGGGCTGACACTGTCAGTTTTTCCTTGTTCTTGATGACCTTGAAAGTTTTAGGGAGTACTGTTTAGGTGTTGTACAGAATATTTCTCATATAAGATTTGTTGGATGATTTCTCATGATTAGACTGTGTTTATAATATGTTAGAAGGTAGATTGCAAAGGTAAATGTCATTTTCACCACATTATATCAAGGGCACATATTTATCAACGTGCTTTGTTATGAATGACATGGACTTTGATAAACTTGGCGGGGTAGTTTTGATCAGATTCCTCCATTGAAGAGTTACTCTTTCGGATCCTCTACTGTTCTATCTGTGTTCTTTGGAAAAAAAGCCTTCACGAAATTTCCACATTTGTGGCGCTATCATTCTTCTCTTTGAGGGTGATAAAAATATTTGGAATTCTGGATAGGAGATTTGTATATTATATTATCTCTCATTTATTTAATCATGTTTAATCATGTCATTATGGCCACATGGATATTTATCTTGTGCTTTGGGTTATAATCCAATATAATTACACACCTTTTTAAACTTCAACTGTGCCAGTTTTGGCACTGGGAAATCTTTCAGTGGGCTCCCATGTCCCTTTGATCCATTCTTATTATGGTTGCTTGTGTGTGTGCTTTTTTTTAACTTTTATTTAATAAATATAAATTTCCAAAGTACAACTTTTGGATTATAGCAGTTCTTCCCTCCATAACCACCCTCCCATCTGCAACCATCTCATCTCTCACTCTCTCCCATCTCATTCACATCAAGATTCATTTTTGATTATCTTTATATACAGAAGATCAACTTAGTATACACTAAGTAAAAGATTTCAAGAGTTTGCACCCACATAGAAACACAAAGTGTAAAGTACTGTTTGAGTACTAGTTATACTGTTAATTCACATAGTACAACACATTAAGGACAGAGATCCTACATGAGGAATAAGTGCACAGTGACTCCTGTTGTTGATTTAACAATTGACACTCTTATTTATGATGTCAGTAATCACTCGAGGCTCTTGTCATGAGTTGCCAAGGCTATGGAAGCCTTGTGAGTTCGCCAAATCTAATCTTATTTAGGCAAGACTGTAGTCAAAGTGGAATATACATATATATATATATATATATATTTATCACACAACTTGTGATCAAGAAATTTTTTTTTTTATTTTTAAGAATCTTAGAGTTTATTAGAAAGGCAGAACATCAGAGAGGGAGAGAGAAAACTTCCATTGGTTGATTCTCTCCCCAACACACAGGGCTGAGCTAGAGCAGTCAGGAAACAGAACCTCCATCCATGTCTCCCACATGGATGGCAGGGGCCCAAGGCCTTGGACTGCCATCTGTAGGCATCCCAGCTACATTAGCTGGAAGCTGTATCAGAAGCAGAACAGCTGGGACTTGAACTGCTGCTCTGATATGGAATCCTGGCAATGTAATGTGGCTTAACCCACTGTGCCACAATGCTGGCCCCAAGAAATAGGGTTTTATGGAAAGTATAAATTATCATTTTATAGCTGACACATAGAAAGTTCTGTGTGGGTATAAAAGGTTATGTGTATGTGCATGTGTGGATGTGAGTATTTTACTGTGCATTTCCTTGCCCATTTGCTGTATGATATATTTTGTCAACAATGGATTGTATATACTACAGTGATCTAATAAGACCATAATAGAACTGAAAAGTTCTTACAGATTACTATCTTTAGTGTCTTTTCTTTGTTTAGATACACAAATACTATTGCTTTACATTGCCTTCAGTTTTCAGTATTGACACATGCTGTATAAGTTTATAGCCTAGGAGGAACAGACTATACCAGGTAGCCTACATGTGTAGTTACTAAGTATTTATCAGAATGTATCTTCATTTTAAGCAACATATAGCTAGATATATATCTATGAATATAAATATAGTAACTTTTAAGTCCAGAGTTTCTAATAAGAAGCTAAAAGATTATTACTGGTTAATATGCAACCAGACTAACACCTTACTTTGCACTCATTTTCATTTTAATGTCAGTGTTTATTTTGATAATTGGGCCTGTTGTACCATCCTACTCATTTCATTTTTATGAAAGCCTCACAAATTTAATGAAATTAATGACCCCATAACAACAAATGTTTGGTACTAGATGTCTGGTGGTGGTAGTAGATGAGAGAATACTTCTTGGTTTATACAAACACCTAGATCAAGTTTTCTTTGTTTTGCATTTGGCTTAACAAACATAAGCTTTGACACTTGAATATGATTTATTATTTTTCACTGTTTTTTGATGACAACAGGAAAATATGTCTGTTTACTGTAGAATAAATGCAATTTCCTTAAAACATTTTAACAACATGCAAAAGTTCATGCTTTAAAATATTAAGAGGGTTTCTGTAGGTAGGAGTTCTGCATTTCAAAGGAGCCATATATGACACAAACAGTGAACAATTGGGAACACTAGCTGATAATGATATGATCATTTTTGGCAGGCTCTTCTTGTAGTTCTGGCAGGAATATAGTGATACATTAGTCATTTTCACAGAGAAGATATTGGTCCATGCCAGTCTCTTATTTGGGGTGCCATCTGCGCCATTCTTTGTCAGTAAATTTGAAAAGAAAATATATCCATTGATGGATACTATTTCTATTTTTTAATCATTGTTTGATGCAAACTATACCATTCTTAGAACATAACAAATAGTACACATAAATAAAATTGCTTCTGGGCATTCCTTATTAATTAGGATACCAATCTCAAAATTTCTCCAATAAGTTTTAACATTTCCTTTTACTTTAAATTGTCCACAATTTGCTATTTCTGAAGCTCTTGGTTAATTGTAAAAAAAAAAAAAAAAAGAAGAAGAAGCAGTAAGTTCTATTTTTTTACTTGTTGTTTTCTTGATAATGAAGTAACTCACTTGGCTCTCATTGTTTTCATTCCATCGTCTATAAATATGGTGATAAGGACACATTATATTTGAAAGAATGAGCTGTATTTTTGTTAAACTTGGCAAAAATTAGAGTTAACTTAAAGATTATTGATTACATATAGAAGTGGGCCTTTCCGTATTTGTTGACTTATTTTCACTAAATGTCTTGGTTAGTTATAGCTTATATGTTACACATTACTCATGACGAACATACTAAACACTCAGTAGGTATTTATGAGCAGAACTGAATCACAGTTGGACTTGCCACAATGACAGAAGACATCTTTGTGACAGTTAATGATAACATGCACTGTTGCAATTTTTGGAACCTAAGAAAACTATTACTTAGCTCAAGATTGATTTGAAAAATTGTGTAGTTACTTAATTGGTTGGAGATCATAGCAGCAAATAGCCTTAAAAATAACCAGTTTCATATAAGTGACTATTACTTAAATGTACTTAAGTTTTCCAAATTATACCAGTAATTAAAGAGAAATATCATTTGCTAATAATTAAAGTTTGTTGAAAGTTTGCTTTATTCAAGGCTTATTAACCATTTTGCTTCTGTTATCTCATTTAAACCACCAATAACTCTTTAAGGTAAATATAATCCTCTTTTATTTTACCTGTAGGCAAACAGAATCATGTCATATTTTTATGTTATATTCTTGTAAAATTATCCTCTTTTCAGTGAATAGCTTTTAAGAGACCTCATATTAACATTATAGGTCCCAGTGTGTAAGAGTAGCTTGCTAACACATATCAAAAGCCCTGTTTGGGGGACTGGGCATTTAAGTTAATATTTGAGACTTCTATGCTTCCTTACATTAAATGCCTGGGTTTGATTCCTGGCCCTAGCTCCTGATTTTAATTTCCTACTAATGCAGAACCTAGGAGGCATCAGGTGATGACTCGCTTAATTGGGCACCTGCCACCAATGTGAGAGACTGGATTGAGCTCCTGGCCCCTAAGGTCAGTGCAAGCTCATCCCTGGCCATTATGGTCATTTGGGAAGTGAACCAGTGTATTGGATATATCTCTGGTTTTCTCTATCCCTGTCTCAGTCTACATGTCTCTCTTTCTCTGCCTCTCAAATAAATACATGGTTTCTCTTCAGATCGTATAAATCTTTCGCCTTTTTTTAAATTTTGCATTTAAGTCCAACTATGGTTTCTATTTAACTTGAAGTTTGCATTGGTTGGCTTTTGCAGGAGGATAATTTTAGAGAAAAATAATTGGAAATATCCAACAAACAAACATGAATCTTATTGGGAACTTTTCATTGATAAATAAGCTTTCTAAGTTACATTTATTGCCATTGTTGATTGGATAAAAATAAAGTTTTCATTATATGAAAATGTCTTTGTGCAGTCTACAAATTTCATAAATCCCATTCAATAGTTGATGTCAGTTGTTTTTCACTTAAATATCATGTGATTTTTAGTGGTTATATTAACATATTGAAACACAGGGGGATTTTTCAATACATATAACAATGAGTCAAAATAAAATATTGGGAAGTACAAAGTTTTCATGTATTAGGTAATGTTGATGAAAGCTGGCTTATAAAAATTCAAGCTACATTTTGTGCAATTATTCTATAGCTAGAATCTTGAGAATCAGAATACCCACACAGTGGGAGAGTACAAATGAACACCTACGCAGACGTCTGCTATAAGAACAGAACAACCAACGTTCTATAAAATAAAAAGAAGCAAATGAAGTACCGATTATAAGTGGTGCTTAACTTTATTAAGCCAAGAGAATGCTATTAATGAAAATCTGTATCTGACAAAGGAAATTTACTTTGTTGTAATCATGTTCGTGAGCTGTCTTTGAGGCTGCCAGTCAAGGCCTGCCATTCATCTAAATGAAATGATAGCCTTGAAAATGTTAATTAGATCAATATTGAAGAACCTTTCATTTATAAGTTGCCACTAATTTCTTTGAAATGTCCTTACATGTTTATAAGAACAGCATTTTTGGAATTGTGACAATGTCAAAAGTCACCCTGTTACACAAGCTTTTTGAAATGTTTAACATATATGTCCAAATGAAAATGTAACAATTACCTTATTGGAAAACATTTCTATAATATTAGTGGAAAATTGTCTTTGCCTTACATAATAGAAATCTACTTTCTGAGGTTATATATTCCTTTAATTTTAAGATATTACATGATATTGGCTTTATTTATGCAGCATTAAGTTCTTTTTCTGATATTTTGGTAGAACCATGCCTACCTCTAAAAGTAACTAATGCTTCATCCTCCCCCTCCTATCTCAACTTTAGGTCTCAGATATGCAGTTGTCTTGGGAAATGTAACATTTTGGCTATTTTTCTCATCATTAGTTAGTATGAATGAATTTCTCAAATCCTTCTTCACAAACACTTTAGACAGGACTTAAGAGGAGTATAACTACCTCAGGGAGGTATAAAACAGGTTAAAATGGGGAATGGTAAATGTTACAAAGCAATTAGAGAATAATGTAAGCTTCTGCCTATAATTTCTTTTCATTTGGTAATATGTATCAGGAAAATAATGATGGAACCTGTTGATGGCAGATTATCTTACTATAATCTTTATTACTTGTACACAATCTACTGTTAACTTGTCTTCTACTTTGAGAATGCTAGGAAATTTTTTTTAACTTTCAGTGAATAACTGGTGTCAAAGGGGGTAAAATATCCTCTTTGGGGTTGACTTTAATGTAAGAAAAGAAAGCTGAGGAGTAGCAATAACATTTTTCAGTCCCTGGGAATAGTTGCATGAAATTTTGGTCAGTTCATTGGTGATGTTTTTATTATTTTTTTCCAGATTTTACATATGAGAAAAAGAATTCATTTCTCACAATTCTGGAGGTTAGGAAGTCCAAGATCAAGGAGCAAGCATCTGGTGAGAGACTTCTTGCTGTGTACTCCCATGGGAGAAGGCAGAGGGGCAAATGAGCATGTGAAAAGGTAACTGAATTGACATCCTGGAGCCCTTTTATAACTAATATTAGTCATTCATGAGGGTGGAGGCCTCATGACTTAAAGACCTTTCCTTAGGTTCTAATCCCAACCTCCCAACCCTGTTGCATTGTTATTAAACTCAAATCATAGCACATTAATATTATCTGCTTCCTCTACTACAATGTAAATTCTTCAAGGATAAAGAATATTCTACTTATTATTTTACATTCAGTGTCTAGTATGCTCCTGAAACATAATCAGTGTTCAAGTATTTGTTAAGTAACTAAAAAAAGAGAAAGAGATATTACTACATGGAAAGAATTGGTCCTTTTGAAGCCATGACATAATATGTAAGCAAAATATGCCAAGACCCCTCTTGCTGCAGTTAAGCAATGGCATATTGTACACATAATTTGAAAGTTAAAATGTCTATTGATATAAACAACCATACTAGATGGATATTGATAAGTATGGTAATAGAGACATAGATAAAGTGTCCATGATTGCTCAAAGGAGAGAAACAAGGTCTAACAAAGAAAATCACTGGGAGGTCTCTTTTTTTCTCATCCTTTTCAAAATATACTTAAGCTTACTAAATTTCTGATTCACATAAAAGTATGCAAAATTCTGTTTAAATTTGGCTTTTCAACTTTTGCTCGGGATAGCTTGTGCCCATTTTCTAAATTTTCTACCCCACATTTCCCTTTAACTTTCCATGTTGTGCTTTCTCCTTCCCCCAACTGCATTGTAATTGCTGTCAGGAAAGTCACCATTGATCTCTAACTGGACAAATTTCAGAAGATGCTTCCCAGTATACTTCGTGTGTTTTTGATGCTGTTAGTCCCTCTCTCATTGATGTCCAATCCCTCTTGGTCCAATTTACCCTTATTTTTCTGTTTTCCACCTTATGGACTAAGACTCCTTCAAGGGATCCTCTTAATCCATACACTCATTCCACATAGGTGTACCTCTGAATTCCATCTCCTACTCTTCTCATGCTAAATATAACCCTAGATGACCACACCCACTCCTAAGATTTGCCCGTGATTTATATTGATGGTTCTGAATTAAGGAAAAGAAAGCTTCATGGCCAGTCTGTTTTGAAGGTACAGAAGTGGAAACTCTTTTGTAGATGAGACTGGGGAGAGCCGCAGCACATTCTCTCTATATCCTGTGATACAGCCTTACTTTAACCATCATCTCTCACTGTCAATGTGTCAGGCATTTTAAGAAAAAGTGCATATGGAATGTTACATAAAATAAACCAAAAGGTCATGATATTCTACTCATCTAGCAGAAATCTATCTTTAGGAGTGATTGAATAATCTTTTGCTAATTGTTTGAGTCTTCTAAATAGGAAGAGTCATAGGAAGTTCATCTGGTCTAGCAACTTCCTAGAATTAATAACAACAACAATAATGAGAGAGACAGTGTGTGTGTGTGTGTGAGAGAGAGAGAGAGAGAGAGAGAGCAGATACTGTTTAGAAATTATGCTAAAAAAATGGGAAGATTTGGAGCTTTTGGTTCCTTGTAGCTACCTCCATTATCTCTTCAAATTTCAAACAGGGTCTTTTTCAGTATTAAGTTAAAGAAACAAACTATTCACATGACAAGTTCATCATATTCTATAAATGTATATAATACATGTGTCTTAATTATACTAATATTCTCTTTAGGGTAATTCTTTACGCACCTAGCTTAAAAGAAGTTATTTTGTTGATAGGTAAGTAGAACTCTTGCTTCATGGGATTTTGGGGGTGTGATCACTCAAAATGAATTTTTTCAGGGACTTAGGGATCAAAATAGTGCTGCGGATCAATATAACTAAGTTGCACAGCTTCCCTAAGACTGATTATCCCAAGGGTACAGTTAATTTAGGAAAGGAAATAATAGGAGGTGAAAAGATATACGTCCCCTGGGTCCTGGAAATAAATAAGACAAGTAGTAATACTGTTATTATTTTAAGGTACTCGAATGTAATAGATAGCCCTTCTCAGAAAATTGTGCCCCACTCCCTACACTTTTTCAAACATGCCCCTGTTCCCTGTCATGCTGTCAGTGAGCTGTGCCTCCAGCAACTATGCACTACGTGCCCCTATGTACCTGCAACAACTTGGACCACACAAGCTCAGAAAAGTGGTCTTCAGAAACAAAGACATCATTAAAATAGAAAGAAAAAGTAAACAAACAAAAGGTACAGAGCAGGTGTCCTAATAGCTTTCCTGCTGATTGTTCAGGTTTTCTTGGATGCCTAGGTGCTTTCCCCAATGAGGTCTTTAAGCTAGTGTTGTATCCTTTTAAAAACTCTCAATTTTGTTTGGACTAAATTTGTCTTGGAATGTATATTTGTGTTTGCTGCCTACTATTTACTCGCAAAAAAAAAAATCAAAAAAATGAATAAACCAAAAACATTTCATCTTGGAAGAACATTACCCTTCTTTAATTTTTTTTTCCTTTTCTCTGCTCATCAATCTTACTCTGCTCATATAACTTCGCAGAAGTTGCAATATTTTTACATAAGCTCTTTGTGACAGCTCTAGTTGACTATTTCAGAGGTTGGCAGCTGGCTGGATCTAGACCAACCATAGCCCTTTCTTGGTATTTTTGAATCTGGGATCAACTTTAGACCATTCTTTCTTCAAAGGCAAATTTTCCAAAAGTAAAACTTGGACAAATTCAATCATCTTTCTCACTAAGATCTGTAATAAAACTGTGAAACCAACATATAATTCAGGAGAAGTAAATATTAAAGATATTTTTTGTTGCTCCTGATTGATCTCTAAGACACCTACATCTTTGATCTTTTTGTCCTTTGGTTGTCTAGACCATTCTTAAATTTCTTGAGTCAGTAATTTTCATATATGTTTAGACTTGTTTTAATTGGATTTGATTAGAGTTGCAAGTTAAACGCAGGTACCGGTTACAGCTGAGTGTCACATAAACCATGATATTGCAACATTTGAGACCTACTTATACTAAGCCTTTGTCATTGTTAATCTGATGTTGAAATGAAACTGGACATCTTGTATTTTTTCTGTTTTGATAAATGATAACCGGGCTAGTTAACACTTTATTTATTCATTCATATTCCAATCTAAAGAGGACACTGGAAACGATTTTTGTACTTTCTAGGAAAATCAGTGTATCCTGTCAATCATTGTACAGCTATGGTCCTTCGTGAATAACTTCTGGAAGTATTTGCGTATACAGTGCAGAGGCAACTTGAAGCACAGAATCCGTGTGAATCAGGAGTCTTCATGTGTATCTGAAGCCAAGGCTGTGACAATTGTACTTAATGTTGTCTTAAGGCTGGAATCCAGGAAATCTAGGTACCAAGGCCAAATGAGGGCTCTGAGAAAAGTCACTTCATCTTGTTTCTTCAGTCTTCTTATCTTTAAACTCTAGATAATAGTTCTTCCCACCTTTGCAGAAGAGTCACAGTGATTAACATTTCTGAACTGCTTTGAAGATGAAAAGTCAGTATCTTACTAAGCATTAGTAAGATGTTAAATAATATAAAGTGGTGTGTGCCTCTAGTAACACAAGTGCACATGTTGTAGCTGTCTTAATAATACTTTAAAAGAAACCATGAGGCTCAGTTTTCATTTTAATTTCACAAAATTGGCCACAGGAAAGGTTGCTTGAAAAATAACTGAAATAAATGTAAATATTATCTAATATTTAGGTTATAAGCAATCTTTCTTCATAAAACACTCATTGTTGTTCATCACAAATGGTCAATCGTGTTCTTTTCAGATGAAGCCTACTGTTAAGATTGCCTTTGAGAGCATGCATTAAGATTGAAGAATGGGAAGGTACTATAATTTTCAGTTCATGTTACTTCTTGAGTACTGTCACTTCTCTATATAAAGCTATAGAAAGTGAACATTAGCCCTTTAAAGGAGTCACATTTCAAGGATCAGGTGGGAAAGACAGAAGTGTTGGATGCACCTCACTGCACTGCTGTTCATCCCCAACACTTTGCACAATGTGAGAATGTTTAATAATTCCAACCCAACCTACAGATAAGAATCTCTGGTGTCACATCACAACTGACAGTGCTGGTGTGAGATTTGCAGTAAAACAATATTCCAGCTGTAGCTTTCATTTGCAGAAATAAAACAGCAGAAGTGGAGGGAAAAAGGCCAGGGGAAGATAAACACTTTCATCCTGAAACAGCACTCACTTTCAATTATCATAGCTATACTCAAACAAGGAGAGAAAAATCCAACCTCGGGGTCTAAACCTGACGTGTTTTAGATCACTTGAAACCCATTTCTCTATCTATATTTTATGTTAGCCAGTTAATGTTTAGTCATCCAGAAAGATCACCAAATATAAATATGCTCTTTCCCAAATAAAGTCTCTGGCAACTGTGGGACAGGCGGCCTTATTTTCCCCCCATTAATCACTAGAAACTTCACACGGCGTGAAAGTCTCAGGGGATATTTCTGGCTGGGAAAAAGATCCTCCCTCCTCAGTTCTAATCAGTCCGTCCCATCTGTAATGGCTTTAGAAAATTGTTAATGACATAAAGTGACAGTCGAAGGGCTTTTTGGTCTGTCAGTATAGGGTTACTACGAGCTCTCTAACAAACTACTACAAGCAGGCCTCAAAGCTGCTGGAAATTGATCTGGATTATGAAGGAATAAATTTGATATGTTAGCAATCACAAGCAGGAACTGAAAAGAAAGGCTTCCTTAATACAGTTCTTTCAGGCTATAATGGGAAATACGAAGATAAATCTGGCTCAGAGACAAATCCACACAAGACTGCTGCAAGCACACAGAATAGAGATCTTGGTTATGAGATGTGTAAAACACACAATGGCCTGAATAAGGAGCTAAGTATATAAGTGCAAACAAACCGGTTTTTATAGTTAGCATGGCATTTTGAATGGAGTTTGAAGCCTAAAGGACACTATTCTACTTGCAGATGAAGATGGGAAATGTAACAGTAAGTACTGTTTTTATATATAGAAGTCTAATAAGAAAGTGTTCTAGAAAATGATGAACATAAAGCAAATTAAATGTGAATTTAGATTTCCACATAAAAATTAGAATATCTTGTTTCCCCTCTTGTAAAATATTGTTTGTTCTAGTTCCATTATCTTGCTTGGGATTTATGGAAATGCTGAACAATGACGTGAGAATGACTACAATCTGAAGCATCTGTTAAACACAGCAGCGTGACATCACAAGGTATACTCTCATACCACGGGTTATATAGAAGTTCTTCACGTAATTGATAAATAACAGCATATCTGGGAGTTCTAATCACTTAGATGTAGGCAGATAATAGTTACGTAAATGGAAATTTGGGGGACTTTGAAGAATTTTTTTTTCTGATGCAGTGTAACATTTCTTTTAGTGTGTTTTTTAAGTTTCTAGAATATTCACCTCATTAAGGTGTCACAGAAAGTGACAATATAAACAGTTAGTTTCCCACACATCTCCTGTAGGTTGTGCTAAGGGCTATAAAAATACTATATTCTGACAATTGTGCAGATCCTGCAAGATTAGGTCAAAAGAGTTGTACCTAGTTGTACAGAAAGATTTTTACTTAGTAGTAGAGAACAGCTGGATGATATTATCCTCAAATCCTATCAAATTCAACATCATACAGAAAAGGGAATTTTATCTCAGTATAGAAGATTTTCCTATTAGCAAGGAAAAATGTGGAGACCTTTAAAAGTAGAATAATTTCTTATTAGTCTGAGGTAGTTTAACAAGGGCTTTACCTGGCAAGCTTCATTTTTACCAGATGGTTTGTAAAGAAAGCTTCCAGCTCTATATTTCTACAATTATCTGTGATTTCTGTTAGGTGGGTTTCATTTCGTAGGAGTAGATAAGCAGCTAATAGTCCCTGAACTAGGCTATAACTGTGCATTAAAAATAGAGATGAAATGAAGAGAGAACAAGAATAAGATCTCAACCAATAAGTCCAATTGGATTAGGTAGTGTAATTTCAGTGGATTTCCTTTCCTTTGTGAAATGTTGCACATTCTCCTGCAGAATTATAGCTCGGACTGGAAACTCACTGGCAAACTAAGAAGTTCATCCCATTTGGCTTCGGAGACTTTCACTAATTCTTTTGGACTCCTAGGAAACCACCTCATAAATATCTATTTCAGTGCTCTAAAATGATTAAATGACATCATGATGACCTGGTTTGAAGAAAACATTACACGAGGGCCCTAAATGGTACCCTGGTGGCGTAAAAGAGTTAATGCACTTTCCTTAAGTGCCCAATTCAGACTTGGTTTGCAGTGTACAGAGAGTGTGTCCCAATAACTCACTGATAGCTTCATCTAATGTGAGTATACTGAGGAGAGATAAGTCTTATGCAGGAGTCTATCAAAGAGCAGGTGGTCATTCTGATGAATAGAGCTCTGCTAAGGAAGGGGAGATGGAGCCTTTGGAAATTCAAGAATCCTATGGAGAAACATTGAAAGGATACTCTTCTTAAAGACTCTCTCAAGAGATAATGATGCATGACAATAGACACTAGATTCTTCCCAAATACATTTACACGTTCTGGGAGCAAATAATACTTAGATTTTTATAGCAGGGACTATGAGACTAGCAGAATGCTTTTCTCATTTTTCAATGTATTAAATGTCATTAGAACTAAGTAATACATCAAAATAGCAGATAATAATTAGAAACTGATCTCTTCTTATACAAGAATTGCATGGAATATTTTTACTAAAAAATGTATAAAACATGTAACCGTTTCATATGGAGTTCAATAGTATTATATCAAATTCTGCAATCAATTTAGGTATAAGAAAGGATGAAAACTATAGGAGTGAGATAAAAGAGAAACAGAAGAGAGACAATTTTGGTAGTAAAGAGAAAGTACATCCAGGTATTCAATAATAATTCTGTAAAATGCACTCATCAATTAATCAAAACATAATATATGGAACAAATATAACTATTAGTTTTTAATAACCTTGAAATTATTGCACTCTCTGAAGTCCAGAAATAGTCCAAGTAAAAGTGTATCTCAACATGCAATACAAATTTCTTAAGTCATAAAGTAAACCTTTCAAATTGATGAGAAAGGAAAGGATTATGGGAGTTAGTACAACATAAACATGAACAGAATGTACTTTGGGGTTATATCTCTTGGTCTAATCTGTATTTTTTATGCTTAATAGCTGTACGAGCTATTACCTCAAGCAAATTATTAAACTGCTCTTCAGTTGCCTTACCAAAAAGAGAGACAGTATAATGGTACCTACATTGTTGGTTGTGAAAATTAGAGATTATTAATATAAAGCATTTGGCAGAGTGTGTGGCTCATAGTAAACGACAATAAATTTCCATCCTTATTGAAGAAGTGGAGTTGGAATAAATGACTAACAACATAGGAAACAATAATGAATTCCCCACTGATGCCTTATATAAAAATAAAATTGGAGGGATTAAGGATGTATAAATTCAAATCTGAGAACTGTGAAGGTAGAAAAGGAAATGTATCTGAAGATTTATAATAATATTGTGTGGAGGAAAGTAGAAAACACAAAGCTATTGTCCATGACACAAAGCCACAGACTGCTATAAAAATGTAAATTTCTATAAAAATGTATAAAATTAAAAGATTCATTAGGCTAGGAAAATATTTACAGTGTGTAATATGAAGAGTTACCATAATTTATATATGGAGATAAGACCACCCAATTTTTAGTAAAGATAACATTTAATCAAATGAGCTAAAGGAAGGACCCTTTCCAACTTTATCCATATAAAGGAACCAGATTAAATATTATTTCATAGAAAGGCTTCTTCTAATATTCAATCTAAATTATGCTTCTTTAAATTTCTTTCCCATGGCATTTGTGTCTTTCTGCCATAATTCCTGGTCGTTATCTTATATTTGTATCTGATGGTATCTGCTCCACCCCCCCCATTAGAGAATATGCTTGTGGGAACAACTTGTGTTGTTTGCTGCACTATAGTAGGCCCAAAACAGATAGCCAATATTGCAGGAATGAGAGCTACTATCACAAGGGACCTGAACTCATCAAGGCATTTAGCCTTCCCATTTATGATTGTCATAAAATAATTTTAAGTGGGATAAGCCAGTCTTGAGCTTCAGTGAAAGGTGGAAAATGAACCCGCATAAAGGCTAGGTGATCCATTAGAAAAGGAGTGGAAACAATCCAAGAAATTGTGATGATCCAAACTAAAGAAGTTTAATGGAGATAGATCAATGGTTCCACATATATTTTAAATTAGACTAATTAGAAGACAGATATTTGGCACAGTGATTAAGACACTATATCCAATATCAGAGTGCCTGAGTTTGAATTACAGCTCCTCTTCCAATTCCAGATTCCTGCTAATGCACAATCTGGGAGGCAGTATAGGATGACTTAAGTACTTGAGTCCCTGCACTCATGCGGAGATGCTGCAGATGGAGTTCTGGGCTTCAGGCTTCCACCTGGCCCAGTCCCATCCCTAGATATCACAATCATTTAGCTAAAGAACTAGCAGGTGGAAGATCTCTCTTCCTGGCTGTCTCTCTCTCTCTCTCTCTCTCTCTCTGCCTTTAAAAAATGTTAAAATAAATAAATAAAAATTAAACGGTTCTAACTCTCATAGAATGTATGCATATGGAGATAATGAGAATATAATTTGAGTCTGTATATAATAGAAGATTATAAACCTTTGAAGCTATATATCAAGACAATTCAAAATTTGTTCTCTATTGAGTAGAAAGTCATTGAAAATAAATTTTGTTTTGTCATTTTGTTTGCTTATTTGTATATTTTAAGTCATCTTGATTTTTAGGACGAATACATTTTAACCTACAGGTTTGATTTCTAAGGACCACAGGGGAGTTGAATAGTCAGTTTTATTGGTCGTTACTCTTATTCAACAATTAGTCTCTAGGGCCAAGATCATTTAATCTGATATTAGATATCAGAATTCTGATATTCTGACAACCATTGTGGGATGAAATTCCTTTATCATCATCATGACCATCACCAACAATGGAAATAATAATGGCAAAATGATGATAACAATATCAACATAATTTAAATAATTACTTCATTTGAGACACCTAAAGAAGTGTTTTTCAGTATATAAAAATCTGATATAGTACCTTATGTCAAAGAGGTAGATTGTGTACATTAAAAATTCAATAGTCATATGGGTAGCATGTGATAGAATGAGTGATAAGAAAATAATTGCTTCTGAAGCCAAAAAGGAGATTTGACCATAGACTGAGAAGTTTTTAGGAAAAACTTCATGGAGAAGCTGAGACTTCAATTGGTCTTTCAGGAAAGAACAAATTAACGTAAAGATGAAAGCAATTACTGAAACAAGAGGTCTTTTAAGAGCAAGAGATGGAATTCCCATGGCCTGTTCTAAGAAGAAGTAAACAAGTGTATGCATAAGGATGCTTTGACCAAATCACAGAACTCATAAAGAGAAGCAAACAAAAAAAATTCTAAGAGCTGAATGGTAATAAAATTGCAAGGTATCTTTGATGTCTAACTATGGATATTTTATTTTAATAATCTTATGATACATTATTTTTAGGAAAGTGGAGAAACACAGGTTTTGAGCAGAGTAGCTATTTGTAGAAAGTTGAGTTTCAAGGCTTAAAGAGAACAAACATGATGATCATGTTCTGAGTGAATATTAGGAAATAAAATTCAAATTGATGAGACCAGTAACACATTAATTTTTTAAGGAGAGGCAAATGAGAATACAATGTGGGAAAGAGAGAGCAAATAAAGTGCAATAGTACTTCTACAATTTGCTATGAAAAAAATTTTAAAACAAAAAAAGAATATAATTAACTATCAAATAATCATTATCTGGCTTTGAAAGCTGTCAATTAATTATTAATTTTATTTTATCTGTATTCATACATTTTTTTAAAATGTTATGTAACTATCTGAGAGGTAGAGTTATAGAGAGAGGAAGACACAGAGAAAGATCTTCCATTCTCTAGTTCACTCCCCAAGTGGCCATAATAGGCCGAGGTGGGCCAAAGACAGGAGGCTGGAGCTTCTTCCAGGTCTCCCACGTGAATGCAGGGACCTGTCGCTCCCCCTCTTCATGGAGGAATGACACTAAACCCTGCCTAGGCTTCATATCCGAGTCACGGCACCATTATGTCGCTCCCCCTCTTCGTGGAGGAACGACACAGGACCCTGCGCTGTTCTTTCCTCTGCTCGGCCCTCCCCGGGTTTGCTGCTGGTTCTTCCCGGGTTGGCTACTGTCCCTTCCACCTCCGTGGAAGGGCGGTTCCCCCTAGCCACTTTCCCCACTTCCGCGGGGGAGTGGCACACCGCCGGCCGGCTCTCTCAGGGGCTGCACAGGTGTTCCTTCAGATAGATGTTCCCAGTGCATGTTGTCTCTCTCCTCCTTTATAGTCCTCTTCCACCAAACCCAACTCTGCTACCCACATGCCGAGTACGCTGCTCTCCTCCAATCAGGAGCAGGTCCTACAGTTTATTGGTTGAACTGGAGGCAGCTGTGTAGAAGCTGTTTCCCTTCTCAGCGCCATATTGTGGGAGAGCAGATGCATAGAATAAGTCTTAATTCCAGTAGCTTAGTCTAGTCCGAGTTGCTCCCCACAGGGACCCAAGCACTTGGGCCATCTTCTACTGCTTTCCTAGGCCATAAACAGAGAGCTGGATCAGAAGAGGAGCAGCTAGGACTTGAACCAGCACCCATATAGGATACTGACGCTGCAGGCAGAGACTTAACCTTCTATGCCACGGAGCCTACCCCTACAGTCAGGTTTTAAGGTTACTGCATATGATTCTATCCCCTAAATTATGCCACCTGTGTGTCCATTCATGCATGGATTCCATATTATTTTAATTATAGGAGGTTTATAATATGTAATGATAAATTCTAGGGCTAGTAACCATTGTTTTTCTCTTTTTCAGGATTATCCTGTATTTTAGGTTATTCCTACTGTTTTTCTCCAGCTGAACTCTGTTTAGCTTCAGGAGAAAAAAAAAACCCATTGGTATTTTTATGGAGGTAGCATCTTTAGAGATGCAACCCAGGAGAATGATATGTCTTTCCATTTGTTCATTTCTATTTTTGTGTCTTCTGGGATTGTTTTGGAGTTTTTGTCTTTTAAAGACATGAAAAGTACAAAAGTAGGACTAGAATATGAGCAGAGAAATAGAGGAATTCTTGGTTTCAAACCTCTCAAAGGAGAACATTTTTGCTTTTGTTTTGTTTGTTTCTTTGATAAAAGTACAATCATTTGAAGAAGTTAACACAGGAACTATTGGGGAATTTTCATTTTGATACAAGACAATATATTAGTTTTAGTGGTAAACAAAAATCAACCAGGGGATATAGCACCAAATATCATTGAAAGAAACCAGGAAAATCAGAGAAAGACTAAACTGTGAGATAATTTTTCACTCTTTTTAGCCACAGGGCATGAAAAAATATGCCTCTTTGAGTAGGTGCAATTCTATGAAAAACAGTAAAGGAGTTTCCTGTGCCAATCTCACAGGCTTCACACATCATGGCACTCCTTGAAACTGCCATACTCCTACTGTCCCCTCGCCATTCTCTATTTGAATGTCTGTCCTCTAATGAGCTCCAGGGTCAGAAATCAGCGTGGACCCTGCCTTACGCTTGTAACTGTAGTTAACCAGATCCTGTTGACTCTAATTTACACATGACTCAAAACATTTCATCTTTCTCTATGTTATCATTACTTACAGCACTGCCTTCTTTAGAATACCATTTTTTACACCAATAATAGTGAAATTAACTCCACAAGGTCCTGTTAAGTACCTTTCTCTTCCTTCCTTCCTTATAAGTATGACCTTGTGTGGCAATATTAACTCTATTTACAATACCTTCAGGCATTTTTATGCTTCTACTGAGTAATCTTTAAAAACATACATTAAATACTTCTCATACTATTACTAGAAGCAAATTTCCCATACCTATTCTAGAAAATGTCAAAAGGTCCTCTGACAAATGCTCACATAGTATTACATTCTTAGGACAATCCCAGGAAAAATTAACTATATAAGAGGTCTTTCTAGTAGATACTTGTTTAAATGTGATCAGTGTAGCAGTATCAGAATTACATAATTATGCCCTATTTTAGATGCACTCACTAACTTTTTGCCTATTGATTCTTTTAAAAAAGCACATGTAGGAAGTGAGTTTTGTGCATAGAAAGAGGAACTATTCTGAATGCTCAAAGAATTAGAGTGACAATCAGAAGTGAGACGTTTTTATATTTGTGGAAATATCAGTTCAATAGAATCTATAAAATTGTATAGAGAAAAGAAATGTTCTGAATCAGAGCATGGAAGTGATATAAGGAGATATTCAACATCAATAACCTATAAACCTCAACCTGAGTTACTATTCAAAGAATTGAGTGTGAAACAAAATAATACCTTAATCCAATCTATCTTTCCTCCTAGTCCTCTCCGCCCACATACACACACTGTATCACAAATATGCAAATATCCTCTTTAATACTCCACTCCATTAATCATTTCCTCTATGGCTTTTGCAATTTGTTCCTTTCTCCAGTCTCTTTCCTTCAGCCAGCAAAACATTTTCACAGTTTAGTTATGGGGTCATGCCTCAAGGAGGGACAAGTCACATTTCACTTCACACTGGCACAATCACAACATCATCCAGAGTTTTGAGTAGAAAAAAATCCCTTTACTTCAAAATATCTTTAAATAAGGAATAGGATTTCTGTACCACTTGTGAAATGAAGTTTGAATAGTATTAACAGAAGGCCTTATCAGTTCATTTTCATCAAATGTTCCCTGAAGTTTTATACTGCCTAGAACATTTCTTACACATGATTCTTGTTTCTTAACTGAAAACTGCTCTGCGGAGGAGTCCTTTGTTCTCAGTACTGCCAAAACTTCCATCTTCCCACAGTGACCTCAGTTTAGCACCTGCTCATAAGATGTGTTTGCACATCGTTGGTACGTTACAGTGACATATATGTTCCCATCAAGGAGACTGTCATAGAATTCAGGAGATGTTAACATTTTTCCATCTGGGTGTGTGAAAGTGACGTTTCCTGTTAATTTTGTTCTCTTGCTGAATTCTCTAAGCAAAAGCCTTCCGTGGGAGGCAGAATGATGTCATTATAGTCATAGCATAAAATTTTCAACCTTTAGAATGAGACATATTGTGGCATATATTTCACTACTTTTAAAAGCAGTGAAACAAAACTTGGTGGATGGTGATATCAATTTTATACTTTCAAGTGTGGGGGTTTCCAGAGTCTTGAGGCTGGATCCAGGACTAATATTTCCCCTGGCACATGGCTTCCCACTGTATCCTTAGGAAAGGCAAGCCCACTCACGTATGCCTGTGTTTATAAGAACAGAGACTTGGCTATTTAGTTTCAGCAGTATGAGAATTTTTGTACTAGCAAAATAGACTATTCATGTCTGTTTTTAGGAAAAATGGGTTGTTGTCTGTAAAAGGTGTCATGATTGGGTGATTGGAAACAAAAGGAACCTGACTTCTGATTTCAGCTCTGCATTAGGTCTCTCCAGAGAGAGAGGAATGATGAAATCTCTGCTCCCTTTTATGTCTTTCTGTATATTTATAGTTGTATTTATATAAATTTTTGTTTATTATGAGAAACTTCTCATATTATTATGGAGACAGAGAAGTGCCATGATCTGCCATCTGCAAGCTGGGAAATCAGGAAAGATGGTGTTGTAATTCATTCTGAGTCTGAAGGTCTGAGAACCAGGGAAGCTGATGGTGTAATTTATGTTCTGAATCCAAAAGCCTGACCAACAGGAGCTCTAACATCTGGGGGCAAGAGGAGGCAGGTGCTCGAGGTAAGGAAGGAAGAGAGAGTTCATACCTCTTCCACTTTTTGTTCCATTCAGGTTCTCCATGGACTGGATGATGCCCACTCACAACAGTGAGGGCAGATCTTCTTCAATAAATCTACTGAATCAAATGCTAACAACTGCCAGAAAGGTCCCCAAAATGTACCCAGAAATAATGTTTACTGGCTACCTTTGCATCCCCTTAATTTAGTCAGCTGATGCATGAAACTACCCATCACATGCTCAGACTTGTAATAACACTTGGAATTTGCTACTCTCTTCCTTATTAGCAGAAAATTTTCTAGTAAACTGAAAATAAATCTCTTTTATTGAACTCATTAGAGACCTAGGTTCCAGAATAAGCTGTCATCCTGAAATCCAGAAAGTAAGAAGCAGGAGAGTGAAAAGTTCAAGGGACTACATCTTAGTGCTTCCTCTGCACTTACTAGGGTTTGTATCCAGGAACCATACTAAATTCTCACATTGAAAATCCAAGAAAGATACCCTCCTGGCTCTAACAGAGAAGAGAATAGCCATTGTGAAATACTCCCAGAGGGTTCTCCACAATAAGATCTACTCTCTCTCTCTTTTTAAAGCTTTTATTTAATGAAGGCAAATTTCATAGGTACAACTTTAAGAATATAGTGGTTCTTCCTCCCATACCCATCCTCCCACCCCAACTCCTGTCCCACCTCCTACTCCCTCTCCCATCCCATTCTTTATCAAGATTCATTTTAATTAACTTTATATACAGAAGACCAATTCTACACTAAGTAAAGGTTTCAACATTTTGCACCCACACACTCACACAACGTATAAAGTACTGTTTGAGAACAAGTTTTGCAGTTAATTTTCATAGTACAACACATTAAGGACAGAGGTCCTATGTGGGGAGTAAGTGCACAGTGACTCCTGTTGTTTATTTAACAATTAACACTCTTATTTATGATGTCAATGATCTCCCAAGGCTCTTGCCATAAGCTGCCAAAGCTATGGCAGCCTTTTGTGACCACAAACTCCATCAGTATTTAGACAAGGTCATAAGCAAAGTGGAAGTTCTCTCCTCCCTTCAGAGAAAAGCACATTCTTATTTGATGGCCCTTCTTTCCACTGGGGTCTCACTCACAGAGATGCTTCGTGTAGGATAAAAAAGATCTACTCTGGAGAAGAATGACATTACCGGAGTCTTATCCCCCTCTCTCCAGCTCTTCTGGTTTTCCTATAACACTGAAGAGGTGGGAGCAGGAATCTAAGAATGGTAATTTATGAAGCTCATTGTCCACATCCACAGATTTGTTAAAAGGCTGTATGCTAGGAGTAAGATTGAAGAATTGGAGAGATGGATACACAGTTACATGGAATCACAAATGACCATAGCAGAACATCTATTTGAACCAATGTCAAGATAGGGAAGTCTAAACTGCAGTTAACAAGGAGACTCAGTGTGGCCAAGTCTAACAGTGAGAACAGTCCATGGGGTACTGTTATTCCTCAAGGATCTCTACCAGATCTGCATCATGAATATTGGAGAAAAATCTTCTCTTGCCCAACTAGAGCAAGAGAAGCAGGCCTAAAATATGCTAGAGTATTCTGTTCTTAACAACATCTTCATTCAGGAGAAGACATTGATCAGAACCTAAACTGTTGAGGATACATCAGAGCTTGACTGATGGGAGGAAAGGTAAATACCCAACTTTGGTCCCTTCTAGGTATCCTTTCCCATCTAAGGTGGGAGGAGAGGGAATTAATCCGAGAAGGAATGGTGAAGTTCACAGTCCAGAAGCACAAGCTCACCAAAGACTGAACTTGATCAAAGAACTATCAAGGGCTTCCCTCCCTACACACCTTGACATGGTTCCTTTTACCCAAATATTATGCCTATTGCCCTTTCCTGCAAATTACAAGGCATACTCACAGGCCAAAAAGAGCAAACAGTTTTGACAAACCTCAGAAACCAGAGTCAGATATGTCAGGAATTTTAGATTTAACTGACCAAGAATTTAGAAATCTATACATTAAATATGATAGATGATTTAAAGGAAAATATAGACAATATGCATGATAGCTGGATTATATAAGTAGAGAGGTAGAAATTCTAAGAATGAATACAAATGTTAGATATAAAAACATTGTAACAAATAAAAAGGCCTTTGATGGACTCATTTGTAGACTACACATGGCCGACGAAAGAACCTCTGAGCTTGTGAATATAACAATAGAAACTTCCAATTCTGAAAGGTAGGTAGGGCCAGGCCTTTGGTGCAGTGTTTGACATGTTAGTTGGGATCCCATTATAGAGTATCTTGGTGCAAGTCCTGGCACTGCGCTGATTCCAATTTCCTGCTATTGTGCATGGTCAGAGGCAGAAGGTGATGGCCCAGGTATTTAAGGCCCTGCTACACTTATGGGATACTTTAACTGGGTTCCAGGCTCCCAACTATCCCTAGATCTTGTGTTTTAAGGAAATTGAATAAGCAGATAGATTATTCTCTTTCTCTCTCTATCTCTGAGACTATCACAGAAGATCAAAAACAGTTCTAATTCTTTAATCTATAAGGAATTCACTTTAAATATAAGGACATAGAGATGAGTTTATATCAATTACATTCATAGAAAATGTAATTAAAGTGTAAGTTTATTTTGATATAAATTTTTTGAAATCCATACATACTTTTTTCATAATGTATATTTCCATCAGTTACTTGACATAGTCCTTTTGATTAAATATAAGGAAAATAAGAAATACATGAAATCAAAAGAAAGTAGAAATAGGTAGATTAATTTCAGATAAAGTAGCCTTCAAATCAAGGAAGCTTATCAGGGATAAATGGGAGCATTACATAATGATAAATGGACCAATACTCCAACTAGACTTAAGAATCCTTAATGTGTATATACCTAACAAGAACGTGTCAATGTATATGAGGCAAAAACTGATAGAACTGCGAGGAAAAGGAGATAAATTACTGTTATAGTTGAAAATTATATATGCTCTATCATAAATAGACAAATATAGCAAGCAGAAAATCAGCAAAGACAGAATTGAACTCAATAGCATCATCAAGCAACTGAATAAAACTGACGTCAATAGACTACTTCATTCAACAACAGCAATTTACACATTCTTCTCAAACTTACATAGACCATTCAACAAGGTACAAGACACACTTCTAAAATGTAAAAGAATAGATATCGTACAATGTCTACTCTCAGACTGCAGTAGAATTAAACTAAATTCAATTATAGAAGATAGCTGAAAGACTCAGACATACTTAGAGAATGAACAACACACTTTTTTAAAAGATTTATTTATTTATTTATTTGAAAGGCAGAGTTACAGAGAGGTATAGGCAGAGGCAGAGAGAAAGAGAGGTCTTCCACCCACTGGTTCACTCTCCAGAGGGCCGCAACAGCTGGAGCTGCTCTGATCCAAAGCCAAGAGTGTGGAGCTTCTTCTAGGTCTCCCATGTGGGTGTAGGGGCCCAAGGAGTTGGGCCATCTTCTACTGCTTTCCCAGGCAGTAGCAGAGAGCTGGATCGGAAGTGGTGCAGCCAGGACTAGAACCGGTGCCCATATGGGATGCCGACACTGCAGGCTGTGGCTTTACCCATTATGCCACAGCGCTGGCTCCTATCTGACTTGGAATTGGAGAAGCCAGGACTCAAACTGGCACCCATATAGGATGCTGGCACTGCAGGCAGCACTTTACCTGCTATGCCACAGTGCTGGCCCTGAACAATACACTTCTGAAAAGCAATTAGATCAAAGAAGTTAATACTCCTATGGAATTGTGGTCTTTCTACTTTTGAATTGTTGAATGTTACAGTTAGTGGTGCATTAAACTTGTGATTACAGAATGTATTGGAATTACGTTTTGAAAAAATTAAAGAAAACAAAAAGAAAGGAAGGAGGGTAATTGGGGAAGGAGAAACAAAGGGAAGGAGGGACCTATGGATATTTTCTTAGAATTATACCTATGAAATACATGAGATCTGTTCTTTTTATATAAATAAATATACAAATAAAAAAAATCTCAAGAGAAATTTTAAAGTATTTTCCCTGAATGAAAATGAAAATAAAGCTTATAAAAATGGGTGGGATGTAGCAAAACAGTGGTTAGAAGGAGATATATAGCATTGAATATATGAAAGAGGGGACATCACTATGGATGCCATGGATATTGAAAAGATAAGAGAATATTATGAATAACCCAGTGTACTCAATTTCAATAGCCTAAATTAAATGGACCAATTCCTTGAAAGATATATCTGCTAAAAATCACACAAGAAGAAATAGATAACCTGAATAGTCTTATATCTATTAAAGAAATTGAAGCAAAAATTAATATCTCTAGAAAACATAAAACACCAGGTACAGCTGGGTTTCTTAATGAATTCTGTGAAACATTCAGTTAAGAAATTATACCAATTTTCTATAATCTCTTCACAAATGTTGAAGCAGAGGCAATATTTTTTAACCAATTTTGTGAGGGCAGAATTACCCTATATCAAAACCAGACACTGCAAGTAAAGTACAAACCAATAACTCTCTGAACACATATATAAAAATCCACAAAATACATACTAATAAATAAAATCCAATAGTATATATGAAGAATTACATACCATGACCAAGTAGAATTTATTCTAGTTATTCAGTGGTGCAAAAACCAATTAATATAATCTAATTCATCAAGGAACAAAATGATATGATCTTATTAGCAGATGCAGAAAAAAAAAACTAACAATCCAACACTCATTCATAATAAGAACTCTCATAGAACTAGTGACAGGAAAGCACTTTCTCCTTCTTGATAAATAGCATCTTATAAAAACAACCTACAGCAAATATCGTATTAAATGGTGAGAAACTCAAAGCTTTACCATTAAAATTAGGAGTGAGGCTTTCCCACTTCAAAATAGTAATGGGATTTGAAGTATTAGCTAGTGTAGTCATACATTTAAAGGAACTAAAAAGTTATAAACATAGAATAAGAAATAAAATTTCCTTTGAAGATGATAGCCATCTAGGTAGAAAATCCAAAAGAATCAGTAAAAATACCTGGAACTAATAAATAATTTTAGCAAGGTTATAAGATATTGTATGATAGAAATTTAACATATGAAAGTCAACCATTTCTCTGTATACCAGCAACAAAAAGTAGAGTTTGAAATAAAAAATAGTTGACCATTTACATTAACACAAAAAATGGAAATACTTGGATATTAATCTAGGAGAACATGTTTTTCCATGAGGAATTTATATAAGATTTGGATTAAATATACAAAAATTTAGAACAATGAAGAGATATTTCATGTTCATGGATAAGAAGACTCAGTGTTATCAAGATGTCAGGTCACGCTAACTCTATAGATTTAGGGCAGTCTCAAAGCCCATGAACTTACTGTGGATGTATTAACAAGCTGATCCCCACATTTCTATGGAGGGTTATAAGACTCAGAATGACAAACTTAGTATTGAAGCACAAGCATAAAGTCCGAGGATGACATTATCCAACTGACACACTAGTAAGCTACATTAATCATGACAGAGATGAATGGAATAGGACAGAGAACTTAGAAGTGGATCTACATAAATATAGCCAAATGGTTTTTAACAAAGAGGCAAAAATGATACAATCAAATAAAGACAATCATTTAAACACATTGTGATGGTACTATTGGACATCCAAATGAAAAATAATAAATTTAGACATAGACCTCATATCCTTCACAAAAATTAACCCAAAATAGATTATATAAGTAAAGGTAAAATGTGAACTATAAAACTACCAGAAATTCTAAATGACCTTGAGTATGGCAATGATTTTTTTTTTGGTAAAACACAAAAGGCATAATCCTTGAAAGAAATAGTTTGTAAACAGTGCTGTATAAAATTAAAAAAAATCTTCTATGAAATACAATGTGAAGAGAATGAGAAAAAAATAGAAATTAGATAAAAATAATTGCAAAAGATACATACATGACTATTAAAATATACCAAGAACTCATAAAACTCAACAATAAGAAAGCAAATGGAGAAAAATTTTAACATACTCTTACAAAAGTAATAGGAGTTTTACAATTATCATGTAAAATGATGCTCAACGTCATAGGACATTGGGAATTACAAATGAATATGATAACAGCGTATCACTAAATATCTTTTAGAATGGCCAAAATCCAAAACTTAACAGTATCACATGTTCGTGAGGATGTGGAGCAACAATAACTTACCCTCTTTTTCTGTTGAAAATATAAGATGGCACCACTACTTTGGAAGCTACTTTGTCAATTTCTTACAAACTTGATCATAAATCCTTAAACTCTGTAACCACATTTTTAAACACTTTATCCATGATTGCCGACATGTGGAAGCAATCATCATGTCTTTCAGTAAGCAAATGGATAAATAAACTGTGCTACACCAAACAATGGGATATCGCTAAATATTGCAAAAAAAGGCATAAACTATGAAAAAATTAGGTAAAAAACTATGGAGAGACACAAAATGAGAATTAAAAAACGAAAAGAAGCTAGTCTGAAAAGGCTACTTACACTGTGTGAGTAAGCTCTTTGATATTCTGGAAAAGGCAAAACTAAAGAGACAGTAACAATATGAGTGTTTGCCAAAGGTTGGATGGTGGGAAGAATAAATAGGTGAAATGCAGAAGAATTTTAGGGCAGTGAAATTAGTCTACACTATATTCCAGGACATTTTATGTTCGTCAGTACCCATGGATTATATAGCAAAACAGAGTGGCCCCTAAAGTAAACTACGGACTTTGGATATTAATAATGTGTTAATGTATGGTTACTGATTGTAACAAGTGTATCAATCTGGTGTGAGATGTTTTGGAAGAAAAGGTTGGCTGTATTTGTGAACAGGGAGTATCGAAATTAATTTTCTGCTGAATTTTTCTATGAACATCAAACTTCTCTAAAATATAAAGTTTATTAATTTCAAACTAAATTCTGTGGCTGAGTTTACTAAGTGATACTGTGGTGGAAATGTGGTCAACAGAATTATTTAATTTTTCAAAGTTTTAAAACATCAGTTGTCACAAAATGTAAACCATAAGATAATAGAAGTAATCAGGCATAATTTATCTTCATATGTACTTATAATGGGGTTTACAATGTATTTTTTAAAAGACAGTGGGAAATTCTAGTTCTTTTATCATTATAATCTTAGAATTGTGTATATGAATTCATTGAATCTCTTATCTTTGTATTAATATCACATTAACATGAGAATTGATGTGAACTGTGGTGTAGTAATTATTGTGCATTTTCTGTGGCCCCAAGAATCCAATGTATATATAAATTCCTTAAAAAAAAAAATTGTAAGAACTTGTGGTGTAGCAGGTAAAGGTGTCGTCTGCAAAGCCGGTATTCCATATGAGCACCATTCGAGTCCTGTCTGCTCCCCTCTGATCTAGTTCCCTGCTAATGTGCCTGGGGAAGCAGAGAATGGCCAAAGTGCCCGGGCCCCTGCACCCACATGAGAGACCAGGAAAAAGCTCTTCGCTGCTGGCTTTGGCCTGGCCCAGCCATTGCAACCATCTGTGGAGTGAACTAGCAGATGGAGGATATCTCTGTCTCTCCCTCTCTCTCTGAAACTGTGCCTTTCAAGTAAATAAATAAATAAACATAAATTGAAAAATATAAAAGAATGGAAAAAAGATTTATTCATTATTTGAAAAGCAGAGTTACAGAGATACTTGGAGAGATGGAGAGAGAGAGAGATCTTCCATCTGCTGGTTCGCTCCCGCAAATTGGTGACAATGACCTGAGCTGGGCCAGGCCAAAGCCAGGAGACTGGAACTCCTTCTGGGTCTCCCACAGGAACCCAGGTGCCCAAGAACTTTGGTCATTGTCCCCTTGCTTCCCAGATTCCCACTGGGGATGTTGATGTAGCAGGCCACTGTGCCACAACACTGGTTCTTACATCGTTCTTTTAAAAATGAAATTCCCTCACTATAAATTACCAAGAGTCTTCAGATCATATTAGCAATTGAGACAAAACTGAAGCAGAAGATGGAGTTTGTAAATGTTTCCAAGATATTAATCAGAGTTTAAGGGGCTGGTGCTGTGGCGCAGTGGGTTAACGCCCTGGCCTGAAGTGCCGGCATCCCATATGGGCGCCGGTTCTAGTCCCGGCTGCTCCTCTTCCCATCCAGTTCTCTGCTATGGCCTGGGAAAGCAGTAGAAGATGGCCCAAGTCCTTGGGCCCCTACACTCATGTGGGAGACCTGGAAGAAGCTCCTGGCTCCTGGCTTTGGATCAGAGCAGCTCCAGCTGTTGCGACCATCTGGGGAGTGAACCATCGGACGGAAGACCCCTCTCTTTCTCTCTGCCTCTCCTCTCTCTGTGTAAATCTGCCTTTCAAATAAATAAATAAATCTTAAAAAAATTAAGAGTTTAAGGGAAATTTAAGCTGACATTTGAGACAATTTTTGTGATTTAAGGTTCAAGTTGGATTTTTTTCATTACTCTGAAGTTTGAACTCAGTGTATTCAAGAATATATGAGTTGCTTTTAGTTTATTTTTCAGGCTTACAATCTTTTTGGGCTGAGGAATTAGTTATGAAACCAGAATTCATCCTGAAAACTATGAAGAAATGTTTTGTCCATTATAATGAAAATTATATAAGAGGTAAACAATGATTCTCAATTTCTACTGGGAGCTCAAGAAGTTTTTTTTCCTCTACTTGTTTTCCTTCTTTTGTTTAAAAAATTTATTTATTTATTTTAAAGAGTTTTACAGAGAGAGATGGAGAGGCAGAGAGAGAAAAAGAGATTCATTTGGTTCACTCCCCAGTTAGCAGCAATGGCCAGAGCTGAGTGCATTCGAAGTCAGGAGCCATGAGCTTCCTCCGGGTCTCCCACATGGATGCAGGGACGCAAGGACTTGGGCCATCTTCTACTGCTTTCCCAGGCCGTAGCAGAGAGCTGGATCGGAAGTGGAGCAGCTGGATTCAAACTGGTGCTCATATGGGACACTGGCACTGCAGGCAGCAGTTTTACCCACTACGCCACAGTGCCAGCCCCTTGTTTTCCTTCTTTTTCATTCTAAACAGTCACTTACAATATTATAATTTTTATTTTCTTCTGTGACGGGGCTAGTTAGCTGATGACAAAATTAAAACATAAGGTGCTGTAATTATCAGAATAGATGACATCCCAGTACACAGAGCATTTTTTTCCTTCTTTCTTTATATATCAATAACTGGGATGAGGGTAGGGAATCTTTTTGCAGTCAAAGTCCATTTGCATATTTATAAATTATCATTGATTCTTTGATTTTGAGTCCCTCCTACAGTTACCGTGGCAGAGCCAGACCGAATGATTTTGTATGCTTTATACATTTCACAGGTCAGACAGTCCCCATTTCTGATAGAAAATGTCTGAATTCATTCATTTATTCATTCTCTGAATTAAGGTGTGTTTAGTGTGCTTTAGGTGCTTTTCTAGGGAATAATCTGGCAAATGAGGAAACACTTTACACTCATGAAGATCACTGTTGACCAGAAGAGATATACATTTATAAAATATCCACATAGAATGATAAGGGATATGGAGAGTATATAAATGTATAAGAGTGACTTATACTATGAGATAGTTATCTGTACCCCCATGTTTATAGGAGCTCAACTCATAATAAGATATGGAATCAACCTAGATGCCCATCAACTGATGACTGGATCATGAAATTATAGTTTAAATACACAATGGGATACTACTCCATTGTAAAAAAGAATGTCCTGTCATTTGCAACAAAAAAGATACAACTGGAGGCCATTATGCTGAGTAAAATAAGCCAGTCCCCAAAAGACTAATATCATATGTTTCTCCTGAGTTATGGTGGCTCATACACAGAGTACAAAAAATAATGTATTTGGGCAAAATAGACATTTGGAGATTGTTAATAATTCTATTCTATATTCTGGTGGACCAGCGGTTTTTCTAGTTACTACTTGTTAAATTCTTTATTTAGTGTAGGGTTGAGCATGTGATTATAAAGTAAATTGAGTATATGTCACTATGAAAATTAAAAGAAAAAGAAAATAAAGGAGAGGAAGGGTTTGAGGGTAGGGTGGGAAGTATCACTATGCTCTTAAAACTGTATATATGAACTACATGAAATTTGTTTTTTATATAAGTAAAAAACAGTAAAAAAGAATTACTAATAAAATTTTGGCTTGAGGAAGACAGAAAAACCCTCTAAAGAAGTGAATATTAAGTCGAAATTAAAGATTAAGAAGAGGTTAAATTGAATTAAAGCAGAAAAGAATATTCCAGGCAGAAAATATTTGTTAAGTATGTTGGCAAAGACAGGACTTAATATGCGTTTACTGTCAACATGTAATAGTAAATAGAATAATCACTTATATGAACACTCCAGCTCACTGCATGAGTTTCTAACTTGAAATGATTAAATTGGCTCCATGAGGGAGATCAGGTCATGAGTGACTTTTATGTTTTCTTAAATATAGTTAAAACGCTTTCATATGATAGCAACATTTTACAGAAAAACTAAATAGTTGAATTGCCTTCAGTGTGTTATACAAAATGGCTTGTTTCCTTGTTCCTTTATTAAAAAATAAATTTAGCATATATCTCTTCATTTTTAATCAATGTAAGCTGCTTTCCTCAAAGATAGCATGCTTTTTAAAGTCCCCATTTAGCATTGGCATTCTTGGCACAGAAGACAACCCTATAAGGGAAAAGGGTGCTGTAGCCACTGAGGGACCTCTCGACCAGTCAGAATGCTCATTATCAGTCCAATTATCCCCTGATAATTGGCCTGCCTGTGGGAATAATAGGCTGGGATGATTTCACTCAGTGCTGACATATTCACAGCATCCTACACACTACATTCTAAACTTCTTAACTTTTTCTTCAATAAGGGAAGAATCTGATTCTAGCTGTTAGCATACTATATTTGCTCAACATTTAACTTCCTGTGAACACTGAAGAGCCACTCTGCTGAGACCCAGGCAGTACTCCATGTTTGCACTAAACTTTGCAGTGTTGTCGATCTTAAATAACGTACAGCCTTCTTATTTTGTCTGCGTACAATGTTGTCCAGAAAAACAAGTCTCCCTTCTTGGACTCTGTGAAATTTACTCATAGCATAACACCCTTAGAATGGAGTCACTTGGCTTGTTAATGCTCACCAGCATTTCAACACTTCTAGATGGCTGGCTGATGTCCAAATGAGTCTAGGGAATGGCCAAGGAGAGCAATAGTGGTGGAATTTTTCTGAGGATAGGGTATTTGCTTTTGTGTGTTTCTTGAAATAATTAGGTTGAATTAGATTACTGTTCATGGTATAGTGCTTTAAAGTCTCCAATTTGAGATTCAACTATTCTAGTTTTTATATGCTTATAGTGCTGAAAATTTGTTAGCAGGAAGAGGATGTTTGTATTCTTTAAGTCTCTTTTTTAAAAAGCTGTATAAGTTTATCTGTTTAATAAATAGTTTACACACTGGCCAGAAACCAAGTGGACAAACTGTACTCACTAACCCTTTAATACTTGGTTCCTTTGTATAGTGACCCAGCCCATTATTAGATAATGAAAGAGTGTATGAGAAAGTGGGAGATTATTTATGATGGAAACAAAATGAAACTAATGGGACAAGATTTGAAAGCTGTGATGCATGAAAGGTGCTATGCAGGCAGCTCTGGCACCATGACAAACAGAGATAAAGGCTCAGTGGGAAGCAACAGTGTGAACATGACTATGAAGAAGAAAGAATGGATTTCCTGAATGAATCCTTGCCATCTGGTGTTTGTTTAATACACAATGAAGGTCAAATGGCTACTGATCCTTTTTTCTATAGTCCAGTGACTACAAGAATGAGAGGAATCAATGAGTTTATCGATATGTCTGGAAATGACTCACCATATGATCTGATTGAGTCAATAAAACTCAAGTAACTTGTCATTACTCTTCCCACGGTGGTTTGGATCTGTGACTACAATTCTGTATTTTCTTTATTCAGTTTACTGGATCAAATTTGACAGGTACTTAATGTCATGGGACATTTAATTTTGTATGTACGCATTAATAGGATAAGTCAGATGGAAAGTCTTTCATAAAGCTGAATTATCTCATTTTCAAATAGATATATTAATCATTTGCTTCTGTTGAATGGTATTTAATTAAAGATCTCTTTTTTTCCATTGAGCCTTTTCTATATATGAGATTGATTACCCACCTATTTTAAGTAATTATTCCTAGGGGACATGTTACCTTTTAGTGAAATGCATTTATTAATATTAGATATAAACAGCATATGCTTGGGCAAAGTCAGATGCTAATGGAACACATTATTTTCCCTAATGTTCTCTTTCCTCCAAGTCATCCCAAGAATGTACTTCCACAATATGAACCCAGAACTCTAACCCTCTTCTGCTAAAGTTGCAGGGTTTCTGTTGAGTTCTTTTCCAAAGATTAAAATAAAAGATACATTTCTCACATTAATATTTCTCAGCTGCCATGAAAACAGGGATAGGAGAAGCCAAAAATAGAGGAGCCAGCTGTGGGAGGCTGCTTATTTTTTTTTTTCAAGACAACTCAGAAAAGTCTTTCAAATTCATTTCATAAGGAGTGTGTTAATGCAAATACTGTTTCACATGTCTGCATGCTATGGTTTAGAAGCTGATATACACTCAACTGTCACACAGTAAGTGTTATCTGACTGCTGTAGAGGTAGTGGAATTACTAAGTTTTTCTCTAGGGTAGACTCATTTAGTATTCTTTATCTCTTTTCTTTCTGAAAAGACTCCCTTTACTGAACTAGCTAATTAAAATTAAGAGTGAGGTGATTATGAAAAAAAAATTCTCTTCTTCCAAAGTAGACTCAATTTGTTTTATTCTGGGTGCAACACATTTTGACCACCCCACCCTCTGACCAGAGTAACAAAGAATCAACTACTCTCCTAAGTATGTAAAGGAAAATAAGCCAACTACTGTTCTGGTGCACGGAGGCACCATGTTTAATATATTGACCTCTTTAATTTTTTAATTCATTTTTCTTTACATAGGAGATAATATTGTAAATACAATTTATAACTTGCTATATTTTGATTAACATTTTATCCAAGTATTTTATGTCCAAAAATCTCTTCTGACCTACATTTTTACCCAAATAGACTTGCTACTCCCTCCTCTTTGTTCCCTTTACATTTGTGAGGCTATAATCTGACATAATCTCTGTAGAATGATATTTTAAATTTTTAAGGACCACCTGTAAAACCTTAGAAAGTAAGAACCTACTTTTTATGTGCCCTATGAAAAAGAGGTGTCTAATGATTAAAACCATAGACAATAATATATTCAGCTGACAATTAGAATTGCCCATCTAACAAGGATTAAGATGAAGGGTTGACACAACATAAATATTAATGAAAATGTTTCTTACACTTGGTAGAAATTTGAATTATGTGGCCCAGAAGGGCCATTAAAACTTTAAGGTGCTAATATCCTGTTTGGTTAACAGATTAATTACTTAATGGCTAGACATGTTTAACTAGTATCTATTGCTAGTGAAGTTATATGGTTCACTTTTGGACATAAAATGACCTTAATTTTCTGTTTAACTTTATGTAATTTAAGTGACCAAATACACTCATCAGACCTCAGAGAGCTTTTGTAGAAGGTGCCATCCACATGGGCTGACAGGTCAACAGTTACAGGTGCTTTTCTCATCCTTTCAGGTAACTTAGAATATAACTGGATTCATTGGGGGTTACAAATCCTGAGTATAAAAATGACTTTCAGGTTAATTGCCTTGGTTTTTTCAAGGTGAAAGGTGCAATAGAAATGTCAAAATGTGATTACTGTTATTATATTTTCTGTATCAACCAATAGCTTTACCTGTTATGACTCATTTTTCCAAAAGTTGGCATAAAACTAAGAAATAGTTCTATATTCAAACTTTGTATAAAGGAAAAGTGAATTCAAGACAGCATACATAGACTTCATATATAATTTTTTCTAAATCTGTGAATTTTAACTCTATGGCTATTTTTCCTGCTGTTCTTTTTTAGAAACAAAAAATATGTGGGTACATATTGTTTTAACATATGGATGTTGGGATTATGCAAATAAGTAGTAATTCTAACTATAGGAAATCTTTATTATATCTCTACTATGCTTGCTTGTCACATTTTAGGATGTGATTCATTAGATAAAAATGTGCTTCTTCATCTCTTTTTCTCGTCTCTTTTCATTTGAATAGTAAAGATTTACAAAAAAAATTACTCCCCAAAGAAATATTTGCTTGAATCATTGGATAATATAAATTTTCTCTTACCTACAATGGCATAATCCCTTAGTCACATTAACTAAAAATACCCTATTCTCAGAATTAACTTCTCTTTTTTTTTTTTTCAGTGATCTTGGTTCCTGGCATGAATTCAGAGGAGCATTTCCTGATCTCGAGTACACTGAGACATTCATAATTTCCCATGAAAATCAATGAGAAAGGTAATTGATTTCTTCTAAGATTCAGTTTCATTAAATCTGATACCTGTTCCTTAAAGCTCAATCTTAGGACATATTTGGAGCTTCTGGAATATCAAAATCTTACATTGAGTCACAAAGGTTATCTATTCTGTTGAAGAGTACCATTAATATGTACTTTATCTCTCCCTGTGAAAAATGTTTTAAGATTAAATTTTCTCAAAAAGCTTCCATACAAGACAAAGTATAAATGTACTTGTGAGTTATTATGTTATCATTATTATTATTTTGTCCTTGGGCTAGGCCTAAAGGCTGGAAGTTCCATGGTTTTGCTTCCTGGAGGAAACTATCTATGTGATCTGATTCTTTTGGGTTGCTGAATATTCTATGGTTGGAAAAGGAAAGACTGCAGGCATTTCTGATTAGGACCAGGGTGGTAAATGCTAGATAATATGTATAGACAAAGCAAATATCAACCCAGAATTTTACACTGAGTAAATATGAACTCTCTTGGAGATTATTGGAATCACCTACTATTGCAACTATGAAGTCTTAATCCATTTCTTTCACATGTCTGAAACTTAATGGTGTTTAGGCATGCTTTAAAACCTTCAACCTTTAAGAAAACTCAATGAAATCAATAAAACTAAGATAAAATCAAATATTTATTTTAAAAGATGTGTATTTTTCAAAAGAAAAGATTTGGTGCATTTTAAATAATATTTAATTTTTAGATTCTTGTAAAAACAGTTCTTTCAAGGTAAACTATAAATAGATCAAATACCATGTTTGTGTGTGTGTGTGCATTTCTTTTGGTATTTTATAAATTCTTCTAGATAGTAAATTAAGAATATAGTAAATATTATGTCTTTTCTGAAAATCTTGTAGTTCAGTTTTCGGACAGAATCACCTAACACTGTCAAAAGAGATGATGAACTTCATTTTAGATTGGGACAAAATGGATATTGCTCTGGAAACACACACACATATATAATATTTCATATAAATTTCACATATGTGCATATCAGTGCCTAAAACATTGTGTTCTTTGTTTGCCTAATGTTTTCTCCATGAGGGTCCAACTAATGGGCAAGCAGCAAAACAATCAGATGGAAATTCTAACAGCACAAAGAGTTTGAGAAGGAAGATGGCCAGAGAGGATCACATCATTAACCCCAAGAAGTTGGGTTCAGTGCTTTTATTGGGGGATTAGGAGGATAAAATAAGGTCATTTATCTTGTATAGAGGAAAACAGAAGGGTCAAGAACTGAGAACCATGGACAGGAAAAATAGAAAGAAAGGACATGGTGCTACTCTTCATTTCCTGTTATGTGACACAGGCCACAATGATGGCACTTTTTGCACTTTGAAGTGATGATCTTCCCGTACTGAGACTGAGTTCCCAAAGTCACATTCACTGAACTTCCTAAATGAGGTGAGGGAAAATTCAGAACAAACCTCTAAGGCACAAAGGTCCTTGACTCCAGGCTGAACATTTCCCAGAATAACTAAGTAGTATAGAACTACTCTGGTTAATCCATTAGAATGTCATACAATGTCATAAGTATGATTTTCACTGCGTTATTATAAAGTCTCAAGTAGACACAGAATTCAAAACAGCTTGATATGTATAAGAGATAGTCCATTTTGTTTAAAGACAAGTTTTCACTTTATCTGAACCATTGTTTCACTTGATCTTTAAATCCTTCTTTGAGTCTTCAGAAAAATCTGGTGTTGGAGAAATCTGCTCATTTTCTGAGCTCTTAGAAGACATTTTTGTTGGTTTATTATTTAATTTTTCTTACTACCTTACCATTTATTATATCTGTGGGTCTATGTATCACATTTTTCTACTTCAAGATACTTAGGTTTGTAGTTTCTGACTTGAATTAATAAAATCAAGGGAGGGGGCTGGCGCCATGGCTCACTTGGTTAATCCTCCACCTGCGGCACTGGCATCCCATATGGGCGCTGGGTTCTAGTCCCGGTTGCTCCTTTTCCAGTCCAGCTCTCTGCTGTGGCCCAGGAAGGCAGTGGAGGATGGCCCAAGTGCTTGGGTGCCTGTACCTGCATGGGAGACCAGGAAGATGCATCTGGCTCCTGGCTTCAGATTGGCGCAGCACGCCAGCCATAGCGGCCATTTACAGGGTGAACCAATGGAAGGAAGACCTTTCTCTCTGTCTCTCTCTCTCGCTGTCTTAAAAAAATAGATAAAATCAAGGGAACCATATGACAGTGATACATGTCAATCAAGGACACTAATAAATTCATATATTTTGAGAAATGTGGTTTTTATTCATATCAACAAATTTTGATTTCTACATTTCTTTACTGCCTTTACCATATTATACAACCATAAAATCAGATCCTAAGAATTATCCATTTTTAAAAAAGACTTCAAAATTTTGGAAACCCACAAAATTCAGAATACTTCTTCTCACAAGAAGAGAACCATGTAATATAATGGACGAGAAAACAAAGTTAGTGATTGTGTCCATCTTTGAACTTCAGTGCCATCAATAATTACATATCAGGTTTCTTTCCCTTCTTGTTTGGGATGCATGCAAACTGAGTTAATACAGTTAATCATTTTTCACTCAGAAATCTTAAGGCTTCATTTTTAGAAACAGACTCAAACGCAATTCTCCCTTGATTGAGTGACTAAGACAGTGACTTTACCATGGTATATTGTGGAGGAGAAAAAAATATCGATGAGTCACAGAAAGTTTTGATGAAAGCACAGATTTTATTCCATTTGGTGACTCATTTGTGACTTTTCTTTCTCTTAGCTTACTTGAAATGTTTCATTCCCCCTCACTCAAAGCAAGGAGAGCAGGGGCTGGAAGATTATAAATTTCTTCTTACTTCACTTAAAAAAAAAAAAGGCAAGGAGTTAATGACCTACAAGGAAAGTTTTTTCCATGTAGGTTACATCACATTCTTTAGTTCTTCCTTCTTTAAGTAATGAAGGTAAGGTAATTACCGAGTCTCAACTCTGAGGTGTTTCCAGAGATGCGAGGGAGACTGAATGTGGTAAAATCCTAGCATAGCCTCTGTTCTCCTAACATTCATAAGGTGACAACAGAGCTTCTTTCTGTGTACAGACCAATGCTCTACCTTTTCTTCAGTGGAATGATGAAGGCCTCCCTGTCTCACTGGCAGCACAGGTTGGCCTTGTTTAGGTTGAGTTGTCTCTGTGGAATATGTGGGTGGTGATGGGAGTGAACAATTTGCAATCAGTTGATTCAGATCAATCATTAAGTTTTGCTATTTTGATGGTCTTGTGTCATGTTTTGAAAAAATGTATTATCTGTCCCATAGTAAATGGTCTAATTCTCTTTTCAATAAAGTCTGACTTATTAAAACATGATACATAAAATACAGTTTCCCTACTCTGAGAAATAACAGCTTACACAACTAGGGTGGGCATATTTTTGATTTTATGTCACATGGCATGATTATAAGATGAAAATATTGTATTTAAGAATGTCAAAGGGGAAACGTACTTGGCAAGCATTAAGATTCTTCAAAGGGTTGTGAAGTTGTCTTTTACGTTACAGATGATATAAATAGGAAGATGATAAAATTGCTGCTGCTTAGTTGTCAGGTCATACTAACAATTACAAAACATCCTAATCTGAGAAAGTCAAATATGTGCATTTAAAACTCATAATTTCTTCCTTCTACCAAGTAACAAATATACTGAATGTCTTCCCTGAAATGTTATTAAAAAGCAGACAGGAAAAGTTGCTAATATCCTTAGAGGCCAGATACACAACTGAGGGAAATGTAATTTAAAAGAGTGAGGTTTATTTGTATTTGATACATAGTCATGTTTCTTAATCATAATCATTGCTATAACTTAAAAAATTTGCCAAATAACACAATTTTGAGTGACAAAGTAGCTTCTAGTAATAGATACAGAAATATGCAAATCAGCTAAACTCAACTGTATGCTAATTGGCTCACACACTTCTCATTTAACCAACAGTGAGCTTTTCCAGAAGTATCTGGAAATCAAATGGGTGACTGTGTAGGTGTAAATGCATCTCTAAATTAATTTTCCCATAATAGACAATCTCTAACAAACAGAAACTTAGAAAAATAAACAAGCATAAGGGCAGAAGGATATTTTGTGTGTGATTTTAATAAGTACGCTGCTTTTTGTGTTTAGCTGCTGTGGAATTTCATCAACCACACAAAGCATAACAAAGGCAAACGTTGACTAAGGTTTCCTACACACAATTATTTGGTGTCACTACAAATAATTCATTCTCTTTTTAACTATTAACTACACTGTTTAAAGAGCAAAACATCTACTGTGTTTATTTTATTAAAGGGCAATTCTATTTTCTCCCTGAGTCACTATCAATTTCAAGAGTATTAAATGTGTTTATTCATATAGGTTTATTAGTTTTATTCATATACTCACATATATCTGTTTTTCTAATGTTTTATTAGAAAAAGACAAAATTTCTATCAAACAGAGTCAAGACATCCTTAGAACACATTAAAATAAATAGTAATACTATGATTGTTTCTTTTAATATCTACACAATTTACATAGAATCATAGAACTTAAAAGATTCTTAAGCATGTTTTTAAAAAGTCTCTCTAAATCATAGATAAGAAAACCAAAATCAAGCAACGTGTCCATTCTTGCATAGATTTTAAAAATCGAAGTAAAATATATTTTGTTTTTCAACTTTATCTGGCATATGAAATAATGAAATGGAATTGGACACAAAATTATGATGTTAAAATCCAGTGTTGTTTCCAAGATGAGATAATGCAAAAACCCTGGACACAAATGACAAAGTCATTGACTTCTTCCTATTTTCTTCTGAATTTGCCTTTCTCTATGTTCTATCTTCAAGTGTACCATAGATTTATGAGAATCAATAAATGCATGAATTGTATGTACTCTTGGCTTAATTATCTGTTAAAGTATATTAAATAATAAAATGCTACTTCAAAACATATATATTTAAGATCTAAAGAAAACAGCAGTTACAATTGGTGAATATGTAAACGTAAAACTCCCTTTTTACTGAACTCTTCATGTAAAGCTCTTACCCTTTTCACGTTTTCATCCACAGAGCAAATCCAGAGAGGGAGAGAGAGAGTATCAAAATAGCACTGAAAATTGTAATTGTTGAAAATTATTCGGTAGCCAAAAAACAAGAAGAATTTACAAAGGTTAAAACTGTGTAATTATTCTACGTCTCATCCCTGTTTCATGATTTTCACCACTACCCTAGGAGAAATTTCTGTTGATAAATTTAGTAATTAATTCCACGTTCTTACGCAGACTGCTTTAGAAATTACAACAATGCTGCTGCCTCCATTAAAGTTGTTGATCGTCGTTCATTAATACACATTCAGTCACATATAAGCTCACTGAGATATCAATATTATGAATAAGCATGGGAACAAATATAGGCCTTGGTTAAATGTCGTGAGAAAATTCTTTTCTTTTGGGTGCACTGTAGACATAAATGAGTCCATGGTACATTTAGAATATAACGATAATTAAGGACTATCGGTGCTCGTATCATACAGAAATTTGAAAGCATCAGCTTAAATGACACTTGCATTGTGACAAGTGGACTAAAGAATGTATTTACTTTCAAATTGCTTAAATATCAAGGCCAAACTGGTTGGCAGATGACACACCAGATGTTAATTCCAATCTTCCCTTCTCCTTTCCAACCCAGGATTTTCACAGCAATTGGAGGTCTGGGGGTGCTGGAATAGATCAGTCAGTAGTTGTACCCCAACTCTGACATTTAGACATGGGCTATTTCTCATGGTGGAAATAATTTTAACAAGAATTGTGAGGTGAACATTTATACAAATACATATCAGCGATAGTGATTCTGTTTGGGCATGTGTGAGGAGGATGGGCCTTACAGATTTTACAGACAATGCTTAATATAGGACATTTTCCAGGAAGTAGAAAATGTTGGCACTTTAAATGGTCTTCTCAGGTTAATTCTGACAACACGGTCTCTGTGCTTACACAAATACCTTTGAAAGAGGGTAATTAGTGACCAGTGGCTAAGAAGACTTCTGTCTTGAAGAGTTATGTGTAAGCCTCTTGAAGATTCTCTGTGTAAACAAGTCAGACCGCATCACTCATTATCCCTCCTTTGTTTACTTGGAAAGAGGTTCAAACTATTTAATGAGAGGATTACCCATACTTCAACTCTATTGAAAAACATTAATTGATATTTTCCTGTTGGAGGTTTCACCACTTGCATTTGGCTTCCACTCTCCTATTGTTATTGATGCTGTGATCAATAGAGCAAAGTTGCTTAAAGGTTATCCAAATTTCACAGCTTAACATGACTCAAACTAATTATGACTTTCCTTAGTAATAGACTTTGAGTCCAAGGACTGTAAACTTGTTATACGAAGAGACTATGCTTTAAATGTACTTGTCAGAATAGAAAATTACAACTAAAATCTGGATATTTTGGACAATTTTGCTAACTATATTATAGATGAAATAGAGCACCTACTCAAAATGGAATTTTAAAACATAGAGCCAAATTTTCATGAAAACCTAAAAGGAACGTATTTTCCCACTAAAATATATATAGAATATTTTGAAACATAATTTCAATATCTTACCATCTTCATGGGAACACAATATAAAAAACAAGACTCCCACCATTTTGAGATACAATTCTGTGATAGAAATCTTTACAAAATTTTCCCCAAAAAATGTGTGTATTATGGACATATGGCTGCATATTTGGATAACACCATTTGCATTTTTCAAACTTGCATTTTTTTAAGCACTAGCTTGGCTTTTGCTGTCAGAATGGCAAACTGCTAGTGTATTCATCTAAAATTCCTAGTTTAACTCTTTGTCACTTTAACATTTTATGTACTGTAAGTATGTCCACCTTTTGTTTAAAAAGTAACTTAATATATTGAAGGCAGTAAAATAAGAAAGATTTTTCAAACCATAAAGCTTAGTAATAGGAGGAGTTACACATAGTGTGAAAAGAAATAGTGTCAAAATCTAATCTTAAAAAAATGCTTTTGGAAATTACTGGGGGTGAAAAGAATGTTTAAATGATTTTACTTTGGATTAATCCCCTGGAAAGATTTCTGATTTTTATAGTTTTTTTAGGGTATTTTGTAAAATCGTTTTCGGTTCCTGAACATTTAAACATGACATACATTAATACAGAGCACTAGAAAAAAAATATGATGAGAAAATAAAGAAAACAGCAACCCTGACATTAGTAACTTATGGAGATTATACTTTCCAGGGAAATGAAACTTCATTTGCTGCATACTTTCTAACACACATCTTTATACTTCTCTGTAATGCATTTTCTCTGTTAATAAGGAGACATATTGTGCACATGGCTTTCATTAAGCATTTTAGGACATGTTTAGTCCAATATCGACTACCCCAAAAGCAATCTTAGTTAAAGGAATCCAGTATCACCTATGGTTAAATAATTTACCCCTTATATAATGTATACATATCAAAATTGTGTTATACAAAAATATGTTTTACCTTATAGGTTGCTTTATATAAATTAGAGTGTCAAATTGCTACTACCAATAATTTTTTAATTTCCTGATAACCACCCTAAAAGGTCCATATTACAACCTCAATATATGTTAAAATATGCAGTACTTTAAATTTTACAATATTGTGCATATATTTGGACATATTGCAGGCATATTTGGACATATTGTGGACATATTTGGAATATTTCAGTTTTTCTTTTAATTGACATACTATATGGCTACTTATATTCCCAAGTCACTTCAATCTGCTTCTTTCAAATTGTGTTTTTGCAATGTGTTTATCTAATTATTACTTATTTATTAGTTTCAGCAGAAGTCTTTAATTAATTAGTATCTTATACAAAGGTAAAGGTAAATACACATAAATAGCACATAAATTATGCTATTTAATAGCTACAAATTTTATTGGTACTAATGCTGGCAAATGCAGTTAATCTTATTGATCTAGTTGAGTACATTCAAATAACATAATAAAAGCATTTTATCACAGACAATATAATATGGCCACTGTGTAAGTTATTTCAGCCTTCAAAACTTAAATGCCCAACATAGCCCAACATCGAACATACTGAATCTTTTAAATAATCACCATACAATAAATATGACACTATCACTCCAAGTCTGTCCAGTCATGTCAGATGCTTAGAGAGTAGGAATGTAATCAGAGGCAGTGCTTTGAAAGACAATCTTCTTTTATTCTCTTCTTTTGAAACACACAGAGAAGGGAACTATGGTATAGCAGTAACTGCTGAACTGGTTGTTACATAATCTGTGTTAAATGATGAAGTACTGATACTTAACAAGAGATCATCTACCTATCTCTTTAAATATCAAGGATATCATATACAGCCAACTGCCACAGCTGAAAAGGTTCTTAGAAAAAATTAAAGAATTTTAAAAAGCATACAGTAAAATTTATTTAAGATCTATGAAATCATTCAACACATATTTGCATTATTCAATATTTATCCTCAGGTAAACAGAGTTAAGATAGAGAAGATTCTAGATCAGAGACTAAAACTTAAATACTTATTTTAAGAGCATAAGCACAAGTTGTTATCTATTTACAGACAAGTTGAGAAAAAATACAGTAAGACCCAACAAAATTGTAAACCAAATGTTTGCTTCCAGTAGTTTAACAGCTCATGAGAACTTCACCTCAGTTTTAACATTGCTGTAAAGCAATACAAAATCATGAACTACTATTAGAAGATGGTACAGTATGATCATATTCTAATAATGTATTATAAAACCAAATGTACTTAATCCAGCTATTAAAAGGCATAACTTAAACAGAAGGAACAGAAGACTTAAACAAAGCAGAAGACAGCTGTCCAGAAATTATCAATTGCTAAAGCACACAGATTGTGATTAAATTTTAATGTGGCTTTTAAGCAAAGATTTTGCTTATCAGAGAGAAAGAATTACAGAGAAAATATTGTTATTGATTCCAACATTTTAGATGTAACTGATCCCTTAAGTAATTTTTATTGCTTTTGGTATCACTTTTTTAAAGTGACTGCTTATATTGGGCAAATCATCAGAGGGTACATTCATTTAAAATTCTAAGCCAAATGCACAAATTGTTCTCCAGTGCACTCAAAGTCACATCTGTTGAAAACAAAACAGAGCATTCTATCCACTGAATAAAAACAAAACACAACTGTAGAATAGCTGGATATTCAAATCATGTAAATTAAATGGCACTGAAAATGATATTTTTATTGATTTTTTTGGCAGGGACCCAAGTTTGGAATTAAAATACATTGATTACCTTTTAAGTCATCTAAACTAACAGGCAAATGGATACCATGGATTATCACACTAGTTTTAGAAGAGGAAATAGAAATAGGGATAGTCACAACTCTTTTTTTATTAGAATTAGGAATTAGAATTCCACTTATTTGGCTTTATCAAGTAAAGATAAAAATGATTTTATCAATACAATTAATTATTAAAGTATAAAGTCATAAAATAATTTTTCATGTTCCAGAGGACCATAATTATTTAACAATATGTGAGATTGTGAAGGTCAGCAAGCCACTTTTTTTTTTTATTTTTTAATTTTTTTAATTTATTTTTTATTTTTTGGACAGGCAGAGTGGACAGTGAGAGAGAGAGAGACAGAGAGAAAGGTCTTCCTTTGCCGTTGGTTCACCCTCCAATGGCCGCCGCGGCCGGCACGCTGTGGCCGGCACACCGCGCTGATCCGATGGCAGGAGCCAGGAGCCAGATGCTTTTCCTGGTCTCCCATGTGGTGCAGGGCCCAAGCACCTGGGCCATCCTCCACTGCACTCCCTGGCCACAGCAGAGGGCTGGCCTGGAAGAGGGGCAACCGGGACAGAATCCGGCACCCCAACCGGGACTAGAACCCGGTGTGCCGGCGCCGCTAAGCGGAGGATTAGCCTAGTGAGCCGCGGCGCCGGCCCAGCAAGCCACTTTAGTTTGACTGCCTAGATGTCACTCAATGCTAGGTGTATAAAAATTGATTTTAAACTAAGATATACGTGTATATTTAATTATATAATAATATGTATCTATTAAATAATAAGGTAAATGCATCTTGAATGTCAATTTAGTGCAAGATATTAAAGTAAGTGGGTACTGGTGTGTGTGTATACATATTTATATATTTTCAAAGTAAATGAGTATATGTGGACTTCCTATGGTGCATAAATATTAATTTAGGCTTTTTTGCATGCATATTAAGCAATTTATTAATTAGTTGATGTGAAATTAACCAAACCATATGTAATGCAGTTTCTTCTTAAAAGCCTGTAACTGTTATTGTTTTCGGAACAAGAGGAGTTATCTCTTAAACCAAATGTGCTTTAGTGTGGCAAAAACACAGGGCCTAAATTTGAATAACTAAGATATTTTTTATTAAAAAATTATTCATACTTTGCTACTCTATTTGGACGAGGACTTATTATATAATTATTCTCAATTACATTAGCATTCATTGAATAGTGACTGGTAACACAGAAAAGCTAAGTAAATAAAATTATTCCTTTGTGTCCCAAATAACTGAATGTATAGAGAGATGTGGATACAGATATAAATATCAGATCATTGATTCTTTAATTCTATTACAACCAAATCAACCATTAATAAGTGAATCAGCACTTTCTCATCTTTTGTGTAGCAAACATATAGTTGAAAGAAGAAAACTCCTCTAAAACAGTATATATCCTTGAAAGTGTTTCCTGAATATTTCAAAGTCACTAAAATTAAAAGTTTATTGGCAATTAACTGAATTTTGCCTTCCAAACAAATAATTTTGCAGATTGACTTACACCAATGAAGTCACATAAAACCCTTCAAATTTCTGGCACAGACCACAATCTGAAACCTATTTACTGGGCGTGAGTATTTGGCACAATAGTTAAGATGCCCCATTTGGTGCATCACATCCCATGCAAGGGTGCCTGGTTCAAGTGCTAGCTCCGTTTCCACTTCTAGCTTCCTGCTAATGCAGACTCTGGGAGGCAACAGGATGATTCTAGTTGATCCTTGACATTTATGTGGGAAACTTGGATTGAGTTCCCAGTTTCAGCCTGGCCTAGTCATGGCTGTTGAAAATATTTGGGAAGTAACTAGTGGTTGGAAGATCTTTTTTGTCTCTGCCTGTCTATTTCTTCCCATCAAATAAAAAACTTGAAACAATAAAAAAAAAACTTTTAAGAAATCGACCTCTTGTTCATATTGGTTTTTATTTAGGGGAAGAGATGTAGAAGAACAAAAAATTTTCTTGATAATATCTTGAAAGAAAAGAAAAGGAAATCTGGTTTAAATGTTATCAAAGGCAAAATATTTCATTAATATCATTCCGTTATTGATATAAATAATTGTTATTGGGGGTATTAGGTATTCTGGATTTTCAGTATTATATTGATATAGCAGATACCTTCATTTGATCTTACACAGAAAAAAAATATTTTCACTCGAACTTTGGAAATCCCAATTCCGAATTTTTCATGTCATATATGTTAGTTCAGTTCTGGACAGCATTTATGTCTTAGACTAGAATTCTTGTAAACTTACACTTCAAATCTTAGATTTTAAATCTTAAACTTCAAAGATATCTCTGTTTTGATATTTAGAAAATCAAAGTTTATTTGCAAAATCACTTTGTGAATTAAATAACTTTGAAAAATACCTGCTTATTTAAATTATAGCATGTTCTTAATAAAGTAAGGGCTAACTAAGTCTGTTACTTAGAGATCTTCAGTAATCTTTTTAAAAATTTTATTAACATAAACAAGATATTTCATGTATTTCATAGGTACAATTCTAGGAAAACTGTATTTCCACCTCTCTCAATTCACCTCTTTCCTTTCTTTTTTTTAATTTTTGTAAAAATATATTTTCAATCCACAATGCTCAGGAAAATGAAAATAGAAACTGCAATGAGGTTTCACCACACTCTAGTTAGAATTTCTATCATAAAAAATCAAAAATTAAAAATACTGCAGAATATGGGAGGAAATGTACCCTACTCTACTGTTGGTGGGAATGTAAACTAGTACAACCATTATGGAAACTAGCATGGAGATTCCTCAGAGGCCATCCCCCTCTGAGGAATTTATCCAAAAGAGAACTGCAATAATCTTAGGACAAACTGTCCTTATTCAATGATTCACATACTCAAGGATTCACATACTTTATGAAGACTGGGGAAGTTATTTATATAATTCCTAGGTGATACTTAGGCGTTTGGTTGACCATTGACCTTGGAAGTGTTCCACTATAATTCTTTTCTTTCTTTTTTCTTTTGTAAAGATAGAGTTACAGAGAGAGGTAGAGACAGAGAGGTCTTCCATCTGCGGTTCAGTCCCCAGATGGCCTCAATGGCCGGAGCTGCGCCATCCAAAGCCAGGAGCCAGGAGCTTCCTCCAGGTCTCCCACATGGCCATCTTCCAGTACTTTCCCAGGCCATAGCAGAGAGCTGGATCGGAAGAGGAGCAGCCTGAACTAGAACTGGCGCCCATATGGGATGCTGGTGCTTCAGGCCAGGGCTTTAACCCGCTGTGCCACAGTGCCGGACCCATAATTATTTTTTTTCTAATCACATGCCTAATCTACTTGTGAAGTAAGAACACTAGAATTATAATTCCACATTTCACTCATGGTGTCCTCTTCTTATCTTACTATGTCTTTCTCAAACATGATTTATGATAGAAATTGATATTTATATATTACTTTTTAAACTAAGGATCTAAATTTCTCTCTTCTCCAAAGGCATAAACAAATCTTTTCATTCTGCTTTACTAAAGTGAGGCAGTCATTCCAATCATTTTTTTAAAAGCTTTATTTTATTTATTTGAAAATCAGTTACAGAGTTAGAGAGAGAGAGGGAGATACACACACACACACACACACACACAGGGTGGGTGGGTGGGGCATCCATCTGCTGTTTCAATCCATAAGGGACCACAAAAGGCAGGGGCTGGTCCAGGTGGAAACCAGGAGCCAGGAGTTTCTTCCGGGTCTCCGACTTGGATGGCAGAGGCCCAGGCATTTAGGTCTTCTTCCACTGCTTTCCCCAGGCTATTAGCAGGAAGCTGGCTTGGAAGTGGAGCAGCCAGGACTCCTCGAACTGGTAGCCATATGAAATGCTGGATTTGCAAGCATTAGCCTTACTTGCTATGCCACATTGCCAGTCCTTCTACCATTATTTTAATTAAACTTCAGTAATGTTTTTCATTGGCTTAATTAAAGGCATACACACAAAGAAGAATCACACAAAGAAGGATATTTGGATAATTTCTTGATGTTTATTTTCTTTTTTGTTTGCTGACTTTTTTATTCTCACCAATTCTTACACTAATGTGGTACCAATACAAATGGAACAGAGTCAATGCAGTTCATAAATAAAATTCTAAGAACATAATGATACTTCCCTTCCTCACTCCCTCCCTCTCTCCCTATTTGTCTCCCTCCCTTCCTGCCTTCCTTCCTTCCTCCCTCCCTCCCTTACTGCTTCCCTCCCTCCCCCTTCCTTCCCTCCCTCCCTCCCTCCCTTCTCTCTTTCTCTCTCTCTCTGATAATTTAGATAAAACACAAAAACAGACTTTAGTGAATTATAAGTCTTTTTGTATACTCATTTATTTTAATGTTTTATTAAAAAGGCATTGCTTCAGGTTCCATGTCTGTGAGTACCCTATTGGCAGAAGCAAAAAGGAGCTGTTGCTTTCTGTTTTCCTAACTATACACTCAGCCTGTCCAGGAAGAATCACTTCACATGTTCCACTTGAGCTCAAAGATAAATGTGGTAGATAAAGTGAAAGCAACTTCTTAGTGTTAATAACATTAAATCTCTATTCCCTTTTGGACACTTTCTCTTGAGCTGGTTCCCATTACACATACCAAATACCATATTGTTTTGTGAAGCTTGGCTACCCATAATATCTAACACGTTTGAAAAGTTTCTGTGTTATGTGCTATACTGACATGGCTCAGTTTATTCTCAAATTTAGAAGTTGTCCTGTTGTGATTTCATTCTCATTGCTGGGCAGTCAATCATGTCACTATGGTCAGCATGTGACATTTCCAACTTCAACATTAAATGGTTTATTCTCAAGGGCTAAAATTTAGAGAACAAGTAGAGTAGAATCTTGCACATGAACATGGGAGTTAAATGTAACTGTGTGAGGATCCTTATGCTATTTCTAGTTCCAGGACCTACAATCGCTCATTTAGCCTTCTTGTGCCTCAACTCTTTCATCTGAGAAATGAGCAGAAAAACAAACTTTACAATATTATTGAGATAATACAATCATTGGACTTAAATTAATCATTGGAGATAAAGTAGTGACTACTTAGCATTGTGTCTGTCCTGGGTGTAAGTATTGTCTATAAAAAGCCTCTTATTAACATTAATAAGAAATGACCCCAAATGGCAGAATTTTATGACATTTTGTAATGCTTTATTCCACCCCCTTTCATACTTGTAAGTACTTTTGTTCATAGAGTAGAAATGGCCAGGATGGATAAAACTGAAAGCTTAACAAGAATTAAGAGCCTTCAGGATGGTCTAGAACAAAGCTAGAACAAAATCAGATATTAGGAAATTAAAACACAGATATGCTGTAGTTCCCAAGCTGTCACATTTGTGTTTAACACTTTCCTAGGACAACAGTACAATTGTTGAGCCAGGTGTTTTAATTCATTTTTCCTTTTGCTTTTTTTCCTTATTGGTATTTGAATAGAGTTCCTTTCTACTGATTCTATTATGCACTTCAAATATAAAGAAATTATCTTCTCCCTCTCTTCTAAGATCAATGCTCACAAATTCTTTTAAGAGTTACTAATATCACTTTTGCCTATCTTTCAGGACAGATTTGAGTTGGCATAAGTATGGTTTTTTTGTCTGTTAGGACCTGAATCTTTTTTCTCTTCCTTGTTATAATGATTATTCAAAAATAGCTTTAAATACGGTTTAAACATATCTTTGAAAGCTAATACTTTATATTGTGCTAAATGATAGGGGTCTTTAAAATTGGATGTTATGTTGTAAATAAGGTTAAAAATGACAAAGAATCAAGGATCTTAGGAATTTCAGTGTCTTATTACATTAATCTTGGGTCAGATACAGTTTTATGAGAGAGTACAGTAGTTTAATGGGCATTTGTCAATTTAAATTAAATTATAACTTTGGATACAGTAACTTGCAAACTTTAAACAGTCATATGATATTATGAATTACATCTTATACACATTAAGAGATCTTAAAGCAAGGAAACCAAAGATAGAAAATACTGCTTCACATTTCAAACCACAGTAAGTGTGAATATAGCCTCAATTTAATAAAAATGTATAATGCAACTTTCCTTGGGTTAAATGTCTTGCAATTGCTCTTGAAATGGGTACTTGTTTTCCCATTATTGTCTGCTTTAATTGACTTACACACTAGTTTTCTCATTTATAGATCACTTTATAGTAATGGGTGCTCTTTATCTGAGCAGTATGTTCTACTCCTGCCCTATCCAACAACACAACAGTTTACATATTTGTGAACTTGATCTGGAAACCGATTTAAAAATCCATATGGACAATTCAATTTCTCTGCAAATATATACATACAAGTCTGCTCAGAGGTGGCTAAAATAAAATAAATTTCATTTTCGGAGACAGGAAGGAAGCTGAGACAAGAAAGTAAGGATTCTGAAGTAAATGGGTATTTGCCCTGACCAAGATCGAAACCCACTTCTCCCCAGAGAATGTTAGAAGAGGGCATGGAAGAAAAGCATTGAAAAGGTAGAATGTTTGTGCTTTTCTTTCTAGTGGACTGCATTAAATATTCAGCAAAAGAGAGGATCAGTTTACATTACTCTTCTTGTTTCTCATGTATCAACTGACAGGTGCTGTAAACATACATAGACAAACATGGTCCTATGCGTTCAGTGCTCCCATGTTTCAGGGAATGCTGGTGTTAATTTCCTGAAGTTGTCACAGTGGGAGGGGTCTGCAGACACACTGTGTTCAGGCTGGAGAGAGAGTCTGCCTTTTGCGGTCGATTCTCAGGAAAATCCTCTCAGAGACATCATTTCATCCCAGCACCGTGTTCACAAGGTAGTACAATCTGGTTGTAATTTTGGGACTTGACTGAAACCCTCACTAGTGCTTTTCAAATAATAGTAGCAACAAAGAACCTCCTCTTCAGAATGTTTTGCTTGGCTGATGGCAAGCCACCAATCCACATCTCCTTTATTTCACTGAGGGTAGAATCGCAGCAATCAGAGAAGAAGAACTGACCTTGGCTTTGAGATCAGAAACAGTATTTAAAACATTCAGTCATTCATTTTTTAGAGATGTCATGGTAAATAAATTATGACTGTTTACACTGCAGACTAAGAGTGTCCTTTTTCTGCACTATAGGCAGAGATTTGGCTGAGATTGTATCATTCTGTGATACCATCACATGCTACCTTTTTTCTCACTTGAATTGTACTTTTGGCTGTCATTTGCGCTTTTGAATAAAGGTTTACATTAGTGGAAGATATCATAATACCGTGTCTCCTTTTCCTGAGTTGACATACAAATCAAAAAGAAAGGATAAGGCCAAGCCTCCCTTTGTCCTTGGAAAAGCATGCCATCTGCATTTAGCTTATGATATTCGGCTTGTAACAAACTTTAAGCATAAGGATGTCGTTAATACAACCCTCAAGTTAAACTGTAAATTCAAAGTACTTTAAATGCCTTGCAATAGTCAAAGCCAGTAAAATCGACCCTGTATATTTTTATTTCATCTCTGTTGGATCATATGATATTTAATAATTGGTTCTGGCACCTCGTTGCAAATTATTATAACTTTGAGATTCAACAGTACTATTGAACATATGGGTAGCACAGGCTCTGAACATATATATGATGCAGCCTCTCAAGAGGACCTTCTGTCTTGTTTTCCCTAGCTTGGAAGGGTCAGGTAAATTTTGTTGTGTAGTCATGTGCTAAGATTCCTCAATCTCTGTTTTGCAGGGTAAATGATTAATGGAACTGATATTTTTTCTCTGTGAACATTTCCCTTCCAAAGCCAAAAGAGAAATACATGCAACTGGGAGGTAGCTTTACCAGGCTCTTACTGAAGCAGTATAAAGCCATTCCAGCATCAGTGCACAAGTATTCACCAACCCAGAGCAAGTTTTATGGCATAATGTCACATTGTATGCCCGTCTAGTTGGAACTCTAAGAGTTTGTGGAGTCAAGACACCTGTCCATGCTATTCAAAGTGTGGGATAATTCTTCACTCAACCTGCAGGAGATGGAAGGTTGGTGAGAAAAATGCAGTTGACCCTAAGAAACCTTTTATATAGTTAGACATTCTGTCTTCAATTTTTTTTCCTGTATTACTCACAATAATACACTGAGACAATATTAGGAAGACAATTTTCACCTCACAGCCCATTAAAGTTATTTTCAACATCCCTGCTGCTCTGCCTCTGTATCTAGCCTGTGTGCCTTGATTTGCTCTTGTATTATTTCAAATTAATTGCCATATTGTTTATTGCCATATTCAAATATACCATAATATGGGCACAGTAGCAATAATTACATGGTAAGCTGTGCTTCAAAAGCAGTGTGGAGATGGACAGTGGTGGGTGGGAAAGCCAGAAGGTTATGATTTATACCTTATGTTGACATTATGGAACAGAGCTGGTTTAATTTCTCTTGATTTCACTATAATGTGTAATACTAATCTCTTTGTCTGTCATATAATTAGACATTACTAACACTACTAAGCTTAAAAGTTCAGGTAGGTGGGGGGCAATGGTTAAGGGAATTTTTCAAGTGCTGATTTTTCCATTTCCACTGCCATTTGTAAAATGGCATGTTGGTGTTCAAGAAATAGTTATATAGTAATATATAAAATTCTAACTTATAAAAACTATCCTATTTTCTTTGAGAATATTTTGGACAAAAATACTTTTTATACTATGGTTGTGGACATGTATATTTGCTATAAATATGCATAAAATTCATTTTGAGTTTCTGAAAGGTGATGTCTCCCTACTCTTTCTCACAATTGCAAAAATCCACTTCACAGTGAACCATTCTATGGCCATACTGCAAGATCACATTGACAGTCATTTATAGAGTAAGGTTATCACTTAGCCTAGACAAATGCCAAGAATTGTCCCAGCCCTGGTGAACAGCACGTAGGAGACATGCTTGACCCTGGCCTAGGATCATGAAGTTGAAGTAGTGTTCATTATCTCAGCATTGGAAGTTGATTCACACTCCTGTGGATTTGCATGGACTGCTTGCTCGACATCCTGCAAGCCAGTAGGTGGAGTGCTTGCTAACGGTAATTGAGTATACAGAACTTGAACTTAAAATAAGTGGAAGCCATTTTTCTTGTTATAAACTGCAAAAACCATATTTACACTGAGCTCTTTCTATGGATATAATTAGTTGAAGGAAGGGTACAAGGGCAAGGTTGAGATGAATACAAGCCTATAGTTACATGGTAGAACACAGAGGCAAATTGTGCCCAGAAAGATTAACACATCATATGGTATAAACCTATGTAAAAGGGCTCTTTCTCAAACATTAAACTGAATTTGATGTGGCAAATAGACCTTAGTCTCTCTTATAAGAAATTTGGTACTTATGCTGTTCGAAGGATATGCCACCTTTAGTTAACTATATGTGAAAAGCCTTGTGACAGAAGATTAATTACATACATGTATTGATATTCATAGTAAATTCAGCACCTTTCAAAGGAAAGTTGCAAGAGATGTCTCCAAATTAAAGTGTAACTTTCCCAGAAGAGTGCCTTGTTTTCCTCCAAAAGAAGGTTTTCAAATGTATTTAAAAGCTGCAGCTTGAGACTTGCTAACTACATCACTCTAAATCTATCTATATCACACCTAAAGATGTTAAAGCAACATTTAGAAATCCAAGGAGAAAACAAGCAACAGAATTTAGAAAGCAGGAACCACATGGAGATAAGAAAAATCTTCAGTCGTTTTTTAAGAATGTGAGTTATATGATGTGAAGTAGATGAAAATGCAAGAGATTTAAAAAAGGATCTCTTGTTCCATATCAGGAATACTTACATATCTGATTCCATGGCTCGCAAGTGCTGAAGATCTGTGTGTCTTGTAAATACCATTTTGTCTAAAAGAACCTCAGAGCACATAACTGCACAGCACACAATGATAAGCACTACCAAAATAGTGATTTTGTCCCCTTTATTTGACTTTTTGATTATAAAGTTGGTGAGTTTGTTTTAAAAATTTCCATCAGGACACTGATGATACTTTTTTTTTTTCTGATTGTGCCATTGTGTTCTCAACTTGTACTAAATTTTGGGTAGGTTTGTGTTTCAATTATGTGACTTTTTTTCCCACTTTGAGTTGGAAGTTGAGGAATAGAGAAGAGTGGGCACTATTAAGTTGAATTGATCAACCAAAGCTTTAGTGATAAATGACCCTTTGAGACCTAGCTTTATTCAAACCAAGCAACTGCTTCAAAGAATGTCAATATAAACACTGAAAATCAAGACACACAAAAAGATGGTAGAATAGTTATTGTCAGTTTAAAACAATGCTATATTTTGTATTTCTTATTTGAAGAAAAATGCTCATTTCCATGAGAGATAAATTATAGAATTTGGCCAGCAGATAAAGTGGCAAAATGTGACCACAGCATAATTTAAATCTCTTAGCCAATAATCTTTTGGGCCTTTATGCATTTTTGCATAGTTTGAATTACATGTTTTGAATTATAACTCCAAGACATGAACATGGGCTAGCCTGTGAAATAACTGCAAACAAGTTCTATTAAGATTGAATATTTGTGTCTAAATGTTTTTTCATGTTCATTTATTTCTTCAGGTTCTGCGAAAGTCACTATTCATGTACACATTTAGTGTATTTTTGTTCCTCTCATTTGAGAAAGAAAAACTTCAGTTCACTTTTTTTTGTCAGTTGCTATTCATTTTACTTTGTTTGGCTTACTTCAGTATGCCACTCTTAATACTGAATTGTGTCATTCTCAGCCCATGTTCATCTCTTGATAGCTGGCAATAGACTTTACTGAGAAAGAGAAAAGCTTAGCCATTGATCTCACCAAGATTATGCTCTCTTTAATAGAAGTTGTTGATATATCCTGAACAGCTCCACACTTAGGGTGTTCACTTGTAGAATGAAATCCTCTGTGTATAAGCACAGCAAAATATTTTAGTGAAAAGTAATTATCAGAAATAGTCACACTAGTAAAATTGGTTAACTATATTTCAGCAAGAAGTTTGAGTTATCCTAGCCCACTCTGGTTCCAGACCTACCTGAAATCAGCAGTTCAGCTTAATGAAGTCATAACATTTGCTAGGCTATGGGTACTAAAGAGAGGACATGGGACTTCTCCCTTTGCATGAGACTCCCTTCTACCCTCTCTAGGTACAAATAGCCCATCTGTCTCACTCATATGGAAACAGTTCTTTAAAACATCATTCTATTATTATCACGGTTGTTCTTTAAAATTGGCCCTTAACTTTAGATTGTGTTTTGGAAGACAGTTTTTCGAATTCTCTCAGATCTCATGGGCCAATTTAAAAGGTTGATAGTAATATGCCCTTGATGCAGCTCATCTCAATAAAGAGCTCAAATGCTATATATTTCCGTTCCTTACTAGAGGGTAACCCTTTGTGAAATACAGATAGCCTACTTTAAAAAAATCACAACAAAGAATTCAACCCCTCCCAACCTCTAATATTTTTCAAAGTGTGAATTGAAGAGGACTTAGAGACAGATGGGTCTGGATGATCAAGTTACCTGTTATAGCAGCACATCTGCCGGGGCAGTCAATCACTGTGATGGCTCTGACAGGTCGATGGAGCCTGAGCAAGAGCGGCTAATGCAGACAGAAGAACGGCTGGGGAAGGGCAGACCTCCTGCCTGTCTCCTGGGTTTGACTGGTCTGAAAGCTGTACTTGAATTTGCTCTGCTTAAAAAATCTGTCTGTCTATTGAGCAATGATTTTAGATGAAAGATTTGGGCTCTTAATTTTTTTAAAGCCAACATATTGAACACATATGATTGGAAATGATTCGATTAGCACTTTCAAGC